>NC_083332.1:44560109-45903938 GCF_963455315.2 Globicephala melas
AAATATTGTTCCCAGCTTTTGACTAATCCTTTCTAGTTTAATGGTCTTCTTGGACTCGTGGGCCTGTGAGCCTCTCTGATTTTAGTGTCATCTCCAGTGAGGGTCCTTTTTGACCCAGCTTCCAGGGGATTTGGGCAAATGGCATCGTCATCCATCTGGTCAGCCAAGCCAGATGGCGCCCTTTTCCTTATCTGAGCCTGTAGTTGGTTGGTCATCAAATCCTATGGTTCTTTCAACCCCATTGCCTGCTCAGCCGTCATTTACTGGCGTTGGTCCCTCTTCTCCTTCCTCTATACAGCAGCCCAAGGGGTCTTTCTGAAATGCCCATCTGACCATGTTACTCCTCTGTTTAAAACCCTTCAGTGGCCTGTCCCTGCTTTTGAGGTAAAATTCAACCTCCTTGGTGGAACATTCCTGACTCTTCATTATTTACCTCTAACTTCTGTTCTCCCCTCCCCGGTTCTGCACATGAGGAAATGGAGTCAGAAGTTGCTGGTTAGTGGCAGAGTCAATAAAAACATATTTCTCTATGCTTTTGCATGGTGCCTCACATTTTGTTGTTTTATTTTATTTTTTTTTAGTAAGGTTTTATTTATTTATTATTTATTTATTTTTTTGGCTGCGTTGGGTCTTCGTTACTGCGTGCGAGCTTTCTCTACTTGCAGTGAGTGGGGGCTACTCTTTGTTGTGGTGTGCGGGCTTCTTATTGCAGTGGCTTTTCTTATTGTGGAGCACGGGCTCTAGGCGTGCAGGCTCAGTAGTTGTGACATGCAGGCTCGGTAGTTGTGGCTCACAGGCTCTATAGCACAGGCTCAGTAGTTGTGGCGCACGGGTTAGTTGCCCCGTGGCATGTGGGATCTTCCTGGACCAGGACTAGAACCCATGTCCCCTGCATTAACACGCAGATTCCTAACCACTGTGCCACCAGGGGAGTCCTGTTGTTGTTTTAAAACACTTCCATTATCCCATAAAATTATTTCCTGTTTGTTTGTAATCAGTCCTGGTACCCAACTCCCTGGTTGCCCCTGCCTGCCAGGCAACCACTGATAGGTTTTCTGTCTCTATAGTTTTGCCTTTTCTAGAAATTTCATCTAAATGGAATGATATGATATATAGTCTTACGTGTCTTTGTCCCTTCATTCATCATTTGAGGGTCATTCATGTTGAATGTGTCAATATCCATTACTTTTTTTTTTTTTGGCCATGTTATGTAGCATGTGGGATCTTAGTTCCCCGATTGAACCCATGCCCCCTGCATTGGGAGCACAGAGTATTAACCATTGGACCTCCAGGGAAGTCCCAATATCCATTCCTTTTTATTGCTGAGTAATACTCCATTATATGGATATACCATGTTTTATCCGTTTACCAATTAACGGACATTTGGATTGTTTCCAGTTTTTGTGTATTTTGAATAGTTTTGTTGTGAACGTTCACATATAAGTCTTTGTGTGGACATGTTTTCATTTCTTTCAGAAAATGTATAAGAGGGACTTCCCTGGTGGTGCAGTGGTTAAGAGTCTGCCTACCAGTGCAGGGGACACGGGTTTGAGCCCTGGTCTGGGAAGATCCCACATGCCGCGGAGCAGCTAAGCCCGTGCGCCACAACTACTGAGCCTGCGCTCTAGAGCCCACGTGCCACAACTACTGAGCCCAAGTGCCGCAACTACTGAAGCCCGTGCGCCTAGAGCCCGTGCTCCGTGACAAGAGAAACCACCGTAGTGAGAAGCCCGTGAACCGCAACAAAGAGTAGCCCCCGCTCGCCGTGACTAGAGAAAGAGCACGCACAGTGACGAAGACCCAAGGCAGCCAAAAATAAATAAATAAATTTTAAAAAAAAACAACTACAAAGTTAAATAATGTACACTTAACATATAGACCCAGCAGTTCTACTTTTTTTTTTTTTTTTTTTTTTGCGGTACGCGGGCCTCTCACTGTTGTGGCCTCTCCTGTTGCGGAGCACAGGCTCCGGACGCGCAGGCTCAGCGGCCGTGGCTCACGGGCCCAGCCGCTCCGCGGCATGTGGGATCTTCCTGGACCGGGGCATGAACCCGTGTCTTCTGCATCGTCAGGCGGACTCTCAACCACTGCGCCACCAGGGAAGCCCTCTTATACATTTTTAAAATTTTTATTTATTTATTTATTTTTGGCTACCTTGGGTCTTCGTTGCTGCACGCGGGCTTTCTCTAGTTGTGGTGAGTGGGAGCTACTCTTCGTTGCGGTGCACGAGCTCTGGGTGCATGGGCTCAGTAGTTGTGGCACATGGGCTCTAGAGCGCAGGCTCAGTAGTTGTGGCGCATGGGCTTAGCTGCTCCGCAGCATGTGGGATCTTCCCGGACCAGGGCTCGAACTCGTGTCCCCTGCATTGGCAGACAGACTCTTAACCACTGTGCCACCAGGGAAGTCCCTATCTTTGTAGTTTTAATTTCCATTTTTTCTAATGGCTAATGATGTCAAACATCGTTTCATGTGCTTATTTGCTATCCGAATACCTTTTGGTGTGGTCTAGGGTTTTGAACATTAGGTAGGACTCTTGATAGATACTACCAATTGCCTTTTAAGAGGGCTCCAATAGTAGCTTTAAAGTTGGATAATTAATTTTATTTATTTTATATACAGCAGGTTCTTATTAGTTATCTATTTTATACATATTAGTGTATACATGTCAATCCCCGTCTCCCAATTCATCCCCACACCCAGCCCCCCGCCGCTTGCCCCTCTTGGTGTCCATATGTTTGTTCTCTACATCTGTGTCTCTGTTTCTGCCCTGCAAACCGGTTCATCTGCACCATTTTTCTAGATTCAAAGTTGGATAATTAAAAAGTGATAGCTAGGGCTTCCCTGGTGGTGCCGTGGTTGAGAGTCCGCCTGCCGATGCAGGGGACACGGGTTCATGCCCCGGTCCGGGAGGATCCCGCGTGCTGCCGAGCGTCTGGGCCCGTGAGCTGTGGCCGCTGGGCCTGCGCGTCCGGAGCCTGTGCTCCGCAATGGGAGAGGCTGCAGCAGTGAGAGGTCTGCGTACAGCAAAAAAAAAGTGATAGCTAATTTAATGAGTGTTATTAATTTGGAACATATGCAGGCCCTGGTTTACTGTTGAGGGTGCTGCTAATTAGGGTTCTCAGGTGATCAGCTCACTGAAACTCCCAGGCCAGTTCCCAGTCCCACTCTCTTTCTTGTTACCCCACAGGTACAGCTACACAAAGAAAACTGTGCCCTCCTGCTTTTTGGGGATATAGTGTATTTGATGTTCATTTTCCTAGTTCAACAATTCTAACAATTGCCATCCTGATTTTTTTAACTTTTTTTTCCTTTCATCGTGGTAAAAAGCACATAACATAAAATGACATACTGATTTTATCCAAAGCATAAATGCAGTTACTTTAGGAGTCAAATATTTCCGTGAGGCTTATTGTGAAAAATAGCAGTCCCAGGGCTTCCCTGGTGGTGCAGTGGTTAAGAATCCGCCTGCCAATGCAGGGGACACAGGTTTGTGCCCTGGTCCGGGGAAGATCCCACATGCCGCGGAGCAACTAAGCCTGTGCGCCACAACTGCTGAGCCCATGTGCAACAACTACTGGAGCCTGTGCGCCTAGAGCCTGTGCTCCACAGCAAGAGAAGCTACCACAATGAGAAGCCCGCGCTCTGCAACGAAGAGTAGCCCCCGCTTGCTGCAATTAGAGAAAGCCTGCGTGCAGCAGGAAAGACCCAGCAGAGCCAAAAAATAAATAAATAAAAAATAAATAATTTCTAATAAATAAATAAAATAAAATTGGGTAGACAGAATACACACACACATACAAAAACATGCTGTTTAAAAAAAAAAGAAAAAAAGGGACTTCCCTGGTGGCGCAGTGGTTAAGAACTCGCCTGCCAATGCAGGGGACACAGGTTCGAGCCCTGGTCCGGGAAGATCTCACATACCGCGGAGCAGCTAAGACCATGAGCTACAACTACTGAGCCTGCACTCTAGAGCCCACGAGCCACAACTACTAAAGCCCGTGCGTCTAGAGCTCGTGCTCCACAACAAGAGAAGCCACTGCAATGATAAGCCCGGGCACTACAACGAAGAGTAGCCCCTGCTCACTGCAACTAGAGAAAGCCCACGCTCAGCAACAAAGACCCAACGCAGCCAAAGATAAATAAATAAATAAATATATTTATTAAAAAATAAATAAAGAAGCAGTACCCTGGTGTATCATCCCCCAGACAGTACCTTTTAATAGTTACCTTCAGAGGCAACCTCATTTCTTTTCTTTGAGCTGTTTTATGTTTACTTCCAGATCTAAATAACTATTATCTATTGACTTTCCACTGTGAGAGCTGAGAGTTTGGTATTCTTTCAGCTCCTCCTTCCCACTCGTTCTCTGTTTGTCCCAATGTAGTTATATTTTTGCTAAATTGATATTCAGTGTTTCAGTAGGCAAGTCACTTAAATTCTTTGTGCCTCTGTTTTCTCATCTGTAAAATAGGGATAACGATAATACCTCCTTTTGAAGGGTTGTGATGAGGTAAACACATAAATGTTCATGTTAGTTAAGATTGTATGTTGACTTTATTAGGCATGTGTAAACACTGTTCACAGTTGAGCTATGCGATATACTTTGATTGCTTTTTCTTTCTTGAATAACTTTATTAATAATTATCTTATTTTTGCTTTGTTTTCTTTTTTTTCTTTACTTTTTGGCCACGCCTTGCTGCTTGCAGGATCTTAAGTTCCCCGACTAGGGATCGAACCCGTGCCCTCGGCAGTAAAAGCGTGGAGTCCTAACCACTGAACTGCCAGGGAATTCCCTTGCTTTGTTTTCTATGTACTCATCCTTTTATGCCCAAACTTTCTCCCAGTAGTATAATTTTCCTTTCTGAAGGAAAGGTCAAAACAATCAGCTATTCTGTCAGTTTCATCTTCTTGGAGATTGTCTCTGGGATCATTTTGCCCTGCTCCAGTCTGGACTGGGTGCCTTCTAGACCTGCTGTGTATCTGTCGTCCTGGGATTCTTGTTTATTGTCTGTAGACTTCCTTCATTCCTCTTTTTTTATTGGGTCTTCCATTTCCTGCATCCCATGTATTCCTCTTTGGTTCCCTCCCTCTTTGGTGAAGCTCATCCTTCCTCACTTTCCTGTGAGAGGGTTTGTGGGAAGTAAGGTTTTTGAGACTTGGCTTGTCCAAAAACTTCTGTATTCTATCCTCACACTTAAGGCTGGATTCTAGTTTGGAAATCACTTCAGAATTTTGAGATTATCACTCCATTTTCTTTTTAAGTCTAGTACTATTTTAAAGGCTTTGATATTTTAAACTCTAGTACTATTCGTATTCTTTAAAAGAACCTTTTTGTTATAACATAGACACACAAAACAGTATAAAATGTATATGTATAGTTTAAAGAAGAATAATAAAACAAATGCTCATAGACTCACTACTCAGCTTAGGAAATGGAACATTACCATTACTTGGAATTCCTTATGTGTTCCTTGATTGCATTTGTTTTCCTCCTTCCAGAAGTTTCCACTGTCTTGAATTTTGTATCAGTTACTCTCTTGCTTTTCTTTATAGTTTTACCACCTACTACATGTCCTTAAAATATAAATTCTTAGTTTTGCCTGTTTTTGAACTTTATACAATGGAGTCATAATGTGTTTATTCTTTGTGACTTGTCTTTTTGCTCAGCATTGTTTTTGAGATTCATCCATTTTGCATGTAGCTGTAAGTTCATTCATTTTCACTGCTATACAGATTCCATTGTGTAAATACATCACTACTTACCCATTCTTCTGCTGATAGGCTTTGGCGTTGTTTCCAGCTTCCTTCTATTGTAAGTAGTGCTACCTGGAACATTCCAGTAACTGTACTCTGGTGCATATGCTTATTTTTCTCTAGGGTGTGTATACCTGGGAATGGAATTGCTGGCCATCAGCCATCAGGTGTGTCTAGCTCTATGGGTAATGTCAGATTCTTTTCCAAACTAATAGTGCCAGTTTACATTCTCATGTCTTGTGTATTAACCAATTTTTACATCTTTGACAATCTGGTTGGATTGAACTAGTCTCTCACTATAGTTTTAATTTGCATTCCCCTGATCACTGCTGAATGTGAGCTTTTTTCATTTTTCATTGGCTATTCATGTTTCCTCTTTTATGACCTAGTAATTTGTAGGAATTCTTTATATATTCTGGGTACTAACCATTTGTCAGTTACATGTATTGCTGGTCTCTTAGTTTGTGGGGTTTTTTCCACAATACAAGTTCTTAAATTTAATGTCAAATTTATCTTATATTTTCTTTATTGACTGGTGCTTTTTGTCTCATATTTAAGAAATTCTTCCTTTTGCCAAGGGTTTAAAAGCTATTGCTGATAATACTGAATTTCAATTTTTTTTTTTTTAATAAATTTATTTATTTATTTATTTTTGGCTGCATTGGGTCTTCGTTGCTGTGTGTGGGCTTTCTCTAGTTGCAGCGAGCGGGGGCCACTCCCTGTTGCGGTGCACAGGCTTCTCATTATGGTGGCCTCTCTCACCGTGGAGCATGGGCTCTAGGCACGCGGGCTTCAGCAGTTATGGCTCACAGGCTCTAGAGCGCAGTCTCAGTAGCTGTGGCGCACGGGCTTAGCTGCTCCGCGGCATGTGGGATCTTCCCAGAACAGGGATTGAACCTGTGTCCCCTGCATTGGCAGGCGGATTCCCAACCACTGTGCCACCAGGGAAGCCCTCAATTGTTTTTTATTTACTGATTTGGAATCCTGTAATCTTTCTCAGTTCTCTTAATTCTAATAATTATTTGTAGGTGTTTTGGGTTTTCTTCACACTCGTCTCATATGTGATTAATAATAATTTTCTTTCTTTCTATCTAGATCTTATTTCATTTTTTCTTGCTGTAATGTGTTGGATAGAATCTCCAATATAATGTTCACTTCATCTGATTTTGGGTGAATTTATTTGCTAAAGATTGTTTTTAATATCCTTTAATCTCTTTTGTTTATTTACTTATTCGGTTGCATTGGGTCTTTGTTGCTGCACGTGGGCTTTCTCCAGTTGCGGCAAGTCGGGGCTACTCTTCATTGCGGTGCGTGGGCTTCTCATTGCGGTGGCTTCTCTTGTTGTGGAGCACGGGCTCTAGGCGCGTGGGCTTCAGTAGTTGTGGCACATGGGCTTAGTTGCTCTGTGGCATGTGGGATCTTCCCGAACCAGGGATCAAACCCATGTCCCTGCATTGGCAGGCAGATTCTTAACCACTGCGTCACCAGGGAAGTACCCTCCTGGTGGACTCTTTAATCTCTGCAGCATATATACTGATATCACCACCTCATCACCCGCCCTTCATTCCCAGTTTTTGGCTACTTGTACTTCTTTTTCTTCCTTTACCATTTTTTTCCGTTTCTTTTTTGGACTGGTCTTACCAGAGGTTCTTCAAGTTTTTAATCTTTTGAAATAACTAAATTTTATCTTCATTGATTTCTGTTTTATATTTGTTTCCTAATTCATTGATTATTGTTCTTTATTATTTTTATTCATCTACTCATTTGGAGTTTATTTTGCAGCCCTGTTTCTAATTTTTTAGGTGGATGCCTGTCTCATCTTTTGTCTTTTTTTAATGCATTTCTCTCCAAATATTGCTCTTGCCATCCCATGAGTTTTGATATATAGTTTTAAAAAAATTACTCAATTCTAGATTTTTTTTTTAATGCAGACCAAGCGCAGACCTCAGGCCCAGCAGAAATCTGCATTCTTTTTGTTTGTTTGGTTTTGTTTTTTGGCCTTGCCATGCAGTTTGTGGAATCTCAGTTCCCTGACCAGGGATTGAACCTGGGCCATGGCAGTGAAAGCCCAGAATCTTTACCACTAGGATACCAGGGAACTCCCTAGATATTTTCTAATTCCCTTTTGCTTTAGTCTTTTACCTGTGAGTTTAAAATTTCTTAGGGTTCAAAAATCTTTTTTCTTTAGTTACATTTTTTTTTTTTTTTGCGGTATGCGGGCCTCTCACTGCTGTGGCCTCTCCTGCTGCGGAGCACAGACTCCGGATGCGCAGGCCCAGCGGCCATGGCTCACGGGCCCAGCTGCTCTGCGGCATGTGGGATCCTCCTGGACCGGGGCATGAACCCGCGTCCCCTGCATCAGCAGGCGGACTCTCAACCACTGTGCCACCAGGGAAGCCCTTGAGTTACATTTTTGTTATTGAAATTTCTAACTTGATTGTACTGTGATCAGAGAATATTGCCCTTTTGGTACCAGTCCTGTATCAAAATATAGTCCTGTATTAGTTCATTTTCTACTGCATAACAAATTATCCCCAAACTTAATGGCTTAAAGAGTTATCTCACTTTTTTTTAATTAATTAATTTATTTTATTTCTGGCTGCTTTGTGTCTTTGTTGCTGTGCGTGGGCTTTCTCTAGTTGCGGCGAGCAGGGGCTACTCTTCATTGTGGTGCATGGGCTTCTTATTGTGGTGGCTTGTCTTGTTGAGCACGGGCTCTAGGCATGCAGGCTTCAGTAGTTGTGGCATGCAGGCTCAATAGTTGTGACTCTTGGGCTCTAGAGCGCAGGCTCAGTAGTTGTGGCACAGCGGGCTTAGTTGCTTCATGGCATGTGGGATCTTCCCGGACCAGGGCTCGAACCTGTGCCCCCTGCATTGGCAGGCAGATTCTTAACCACTGTGCCACCAGGGAAGTCCGTGTCTCACAGTTTTTGTGGGTCAGAAATCTGGACTCAGCTTAGCTTGAGTTCCCTGCCTCTGGGTCTCTTATAGGCTGTGATCAAGGTGTCAGCTGGTAGGGGAGTCATCTTAAGGCTCAACTCAGGTGAATCCACTTCTAGGTGTTGGCCTCTTTTTCTTCTTTAATATTTATGTATGTATGTTTGTATGTATGGCTGCGTCAGGTCTTAGTTGCGGCATGTGGGATCTTCGTTGTGGCACGTGGGCTTCTCTCTAGTTGTGGCCCGTGTGCTCAGTAGTTGCAGTGCATGGGCTTAGTTACCCCTCAGCATGTGGGATCTTAGTTCCCTGACCAGGAACCCATGTCCCCTGCATTGGAAGGTGGATTCTTAACCACTGGACCACCAGGGAAGTCCATGTTTGGCCTCTTAATATTGCTTACTGACTTGGCAAGGTCATCAGTGCATTTAAACAGATTTACATATATTTACCCCATCATTTTTAGTTATTTTCAACAGAAGGGTCAGGGTACTTAATCGGCCAAACTGTTATAGAGAAAAAAATGTGTCTGCTTAAGCTACTAAGGACCTGAACTAAAAATGAAGAAATGATTTTGTGAGAGGAAAATATTTTTTAGCCCAGGAAGCTGTATGAATTAGAGTCCAGTGAGGAGACCAAAAGCAATGTTATATATTTCAACAGAGGGAATTTAATAGAGGGAATTGGTTACACAGGTGTGGGAGGGCTGGGAGGCACCAGGGTAGCCTAGTGATAGTAATTGCAGAAAGCAGTCCCCTTTCCTAGGGCTGGGGACACAAAGGGAGAAGACTGGGGTTTCCAGAACCTAGATGTGTGGAGGAGAGTTCCTGTGAGGCTAGTGCTCAGATCTCTGAGAGGAATTTCTGCTTGAGTGCTGCTGCTAGCTCTGAAGGACCCAAGGAGAGCCCTTATGTGGGAAGGAACAAGCTTTCTCCTACCTTCCAGTCACCCTCTAGTTCCCCTGTTGTCCAGTCCTAACAGCTGGAAAGAGGAGAATGTAGTTTGCAGAGCCCTAGCCCCAGCATGTCTAAGCAGAGTATAGAAGAGTGGATGTGACGGGGAGAGACCATCGCTTAATTTAAGAGGTTGACCCAGTGCCCCTGGAGCCTCAGGAGGCCTGCCCAACTCAGCCAGTGTAAGTCACAGAGGTTATAGGGTCATGACTTACACTGCTGCTGCCAACCATGACTTCAGAACTTCGCAAAGCACTTATTTATAAAACTGGTATGAAATAACAACTGTTTCTCCCTTTTTCTTAGAATATGAAATATTACCAAGGTATCCGGGCTGCTGTGAGCAGGGTGAAGGACAAAGGACAGACGGCCTTGGTTCTTGACATTGGCACTGGCAC
Source organism: Globicephala melas (assembly GCF_963455315.2). Classification (NCBI taxonomy): domain Eukaryota; kingdom Metazoa; phylum Chordata; class Mammalia; order Artiodactyla; family Delphinidae; genus Globicephala; species Globicephala melas. Next base: position 44,570,150 of record NC_083332.1, read on the forward strand.
AGGACTCTTGTCAATGATGGCTGTCACGGCTGGTGCTGACTTCTGCTATGCCATTGAGGTGAGGCACACTCTTCACATGTGTGTCCTGTGTCCTACGTGGGAAGTCCTTTGTGTCCCTTGCACTCTGCCCATCTGTTTGTTCACAGACAGACATCCATGCCAAGCACAGGGTCAGGTTTGGAGAACACAGAGATGAATCAGACACAGTTCCTTTCTCCAGGAGCTCATTTTCTTCCCTGAAAACAGTGGTTGTCAGCCTTGGCTGCATGTCAGAATCACTGAGGAAATTTAAAAAAGCTAATGTCTAGTCAGTCGTTGTCATGTCCTCCCCCCACCTACCCATTTTTTTTTTTTTAAATCAGGGGTGATATTATTATTATTATTTATTTATTTATTTATTTATTTATTTATTTATTTATTTATGGCTGTGTTGGGTCTTTGTTTCTGTGCGAGGGCTTTCTCTAGTTGTGGCAAGCGGGGGCCACTCTTCATCGCGGTGCGCGGGCCTCTCACTATCGCGGCCTCTCTTGTTGCGGAGCACAGGCTCCAGACGCGCAGGCTCAGTAATTGTGGCTCACGGGCCCAGTTGCTCCGCGGCATGTGGGATCTTCCCAGACCAGGGTGCGAACCCGCGTCCCCTGCATTGGCAGGCAGACTCCCAACCACTGCACCACCAGGGAAGCCCCCCATTTTAATTATTATTCTGGGATATGGCCTGGGCATTGGGATTTTTGAATGTGCACCAAAGTTGAGATTACCTTAAAGGTCCCCACAGAGCCAGCCATCTTACTACATTTACCAATAGTTCCGCAGTCTGCCATTTCTTTCCTTTAATAAAACATTAAACATATATTATTTTTCTGATAATGTAAATAATACATATCCTTATACGAGATTTGGTAAATATAAAATAAAAATAGTGTGTTAACTCAAAGTTAACCATTGTTAAAATTTTGGTGTATTTTCTTCCAAGCTTTTGGGAAAGGGGTCATGTATTTAAGCACTTTGCCCTACAAAATTTGGTTCATATGGTGATTAAGTTGCAGATAACAAAGTCCCAAAATAACAGTGGCTTAAACAGATAGAAGTTTTTTGCTTTCTCACATGAAGTGTAGAGGTCAGCATTCTGGGTGTTCTACCCAGACTCCTTCCAGCTCCCCCGCCACTGCTTGTTTACAGGGTGGCCCTCATGCTTATGGTCTAGAAAGGTAGGCATTTTAGGCTGAGGGAGTACCGTGGTGTGTTTGGGGAAGTGTCATCCAGAGTTGTGGCAGAGGGTTGTCATGGTAGAAAAACACAGAAAGGTGGATTATAGCTAGACTCCGGAAGACCTGAGTGTCTCAATAAAGACTTTTAACTCTAATATCTTGAGTTAGGTGTTCTTAACTTGAGGTAAGAATAATGGGCTTCAGGTCTCCATAAAAGTCCTGAGAGGGGTGTATGCACGGGTGCGTGCAATTCTGTACACTTGCCTCAGGATTTCATTAAATTGATTAAGAGCCATTTCTTTGCCTTTGTGGGAGTCTTTGAGCTGATAAAAAGAAATCAGTGTAGGCTCAAATAGATTTTTCTTTTTTTTTAATTTTCTTCCAGAAACATTTTAATAAAAATTGGCTATTTCCAAGAAACGCCCACTGCATGCCCACCAATAAAAGGGAACCATAACAAAATAGAAAATTTACCATATGGCTGTGATTTAAATAAAAAAACCTAGTGCACACTCAAGCACACCAGCAAAGTCAAATATTAAAGTTACATTCTTTGTTATGGGCTATGACTAGGATTCTGAAGAGACACTGAAATAAAACTTAATACAAATGCTGAACTATTCAGGTCAAAGAACCTCTACAGAAGCATCTGACCTCAAAGGCATTCCAGTTTGAGACTCAATTTCAGAGTGAGGCATAACAAATGAACACAAGACATACAGCATGAAAGGAGGGATTCTGTAATTCCCAACATACTCTGAACCTGATAGAACAAATCTACGGTTTTTTTTTTTTTTTTTTTTGCGGTACGCGGGCCTCTCACTGTTGTGGCCTCTCCCGTTGTGGAGCACAGGCTCCGGAAGCGCAGGCTCAGCGGCCATGGCTCACGGGCCCAGCCGCTCCGCGGCATGTGGGATCTTCCCGGACCAGGGCACGAACCCGTGTTCCCTGTATCGGCAGGCAGACTCTCAACCACTGCGCCACCAGGGAAGCCCTGGAGAGGAACATTTATTCGCTGTTCTTGAACCCTTTGATCCCTCTGAGGCCTCTGCAGTGGAATTGAATTTGAGATTGAGGCTTAGACTCTGGACGAGGCTGTGAAGCTGGTACTTTAACAGCATGAGGTGGTATCCCAGTAACTGGAATAGCTCCACTGGGTGGAAGGTTCTTGCTGGTCACAGATGTCCAAGAAAAGGTTCTCAAGTCCTTCTGCACTGTCTGGGCTATGTCTGCAGGCGCTGGAGAAGAACTCTTCTGAGCATCCTCAGGAGCAGTTTCTTCCAATACTGGCTCAGACTTTTCCTCTTGGACTTCAGACACAGGTTCTTGCTCCGGTTCTGGTTCAGGATCAGGCTCTGGTTCAGCAACAGGTTCTTCTAAATGTTCTTCTAAGTCATTGCTGACAGTTTGATCATAGAAAGTTCCAGAATCATCAGGTACCACCTCAGGTGTCTGCTGTCTTTCTTCAGGTTCCTCTACTTCTTCAGATTCTTCCTCAGGCTCAGGGACAAAGCCACCAAAGACCTCATCTTGGTATCTGAAGATATCATTGTGAACATAGAACTTATTTTCAGTAGAGCTCTCAGGAGCAAGGACAAAGGTCTGCATGAATCTCCTTAAAGCCTGGGTATTATTAGAGAGCAAGCCCATCACCTGGACCACCACACGGTCATTCAGAGTGGCATGAGCATCAACATGACGGATCTTAGAGTGGCAATTGGTGAAGTTTTGTGACTTCACTTTCCTATGGATTTCTTTCTGTCCCTAGACTGCATCTGCTGGCTTTCCATTTGAATCCAATCCCGCATGGACATAAGAAGAGTTCTTTCCATAAAATCTGTGTAACATGTCTGGGGCCTGGTTCAGCAGTGTGTAATACTGTCTCACAAATTCCCGCCTGACCAGCAGGGGACTAGGCTTCTCCATAACCATTGCTTTGGTCGATTCAGCCTGCACGGCTGAGCGGGAGAGGAGCAAGCTCTGCTCCACAGCACGGCAAAAAACAAAAAACTCAACTAGATTTTATTATCTTTGTAAATGAAGAAACTAAGACCCATAGAGTTTAAAGATGTAAGTCCCACAGTTAATAAGTAGGAGAGCTAGACCTGGAGCTTGGTCTTTTTAGTTCCTAATATGGTGCTGACTCCACATTGGTAGCTTTGATGGCAGGGTGTGCATGTATGTGAGAGTTAGTTTTCTAGTGTGGGTGTCTGGGGTGGAGGCAGGGATGCCATTGACTGGTAAGAGGAACTCAGAGGAAGATAACTTACTTTGCAGGAAAGACAATGCATTTCATTTTGGACGTGTTGAGTATGAGAGAGACAGGTCTTGTGGCAGGAGCCAGTATATATGTGGACTGCTAATTAAAAATATAGGGTGAGAACATACTTTTCGATAGAATTGGTAGGACTGTACTCTTAGGTTTTTCCATATTTTTACATCACTTACCTGGATTTCTAATTCTCTTGCTACTCTCGCCTGTGACTCTCAGACCTCTTCCATTTGATTCTTGACATCTTATGGTGGCCTCCCAGTTTTTGTTTTAGTGACTACCTGTTTGATCCTCTGTTCTTGTCTGTGGATTGCCCTGTAGTTTCAGCTCTGCCTGAGCTGCATGGCAACAGGAAAGACAGGTGCAGAAGAAGGAGTGAGAGAGAACCTGCTGGTCCCTATAGACGGAAGTCTGAACCTTGAGAGAGTTGCATATATAGTGGATTTGGGACTCACTTGCTAAAGATGTGACAGGTGAAGCTGGCAGTGTAGGAGGCTGTCCACGGAGAGAGAGTACACTGAAAAGAGCAGACCTTGGAACACACCTATGTTCAGGGGGCTGAGGGAAGAAGAGTGGCCATAAAGTCAAGTTCAGACAGACACGAAGAGACCCTAGAGGGTAGGGGCAGACTGCATAGAAATCGTGAGAAAGAGGGAGTGGTCAGTCGGTGTGGATGTTATAGAGCAGCACTGTCCGACAGAACTTTCTGATGTTGAAAATCTTCTATGGCTCTACTGGCCAGTATGCTGGTCCCTAGCCACATGTGGCTGCTGAGCACTTGAAATGTGACTAGTAGGCCTGAGGAACTGAATTTTGGAATTTTATTCAGTTTTCATTTACATTTAAATAGCTACATATGGCTACTGTATTAGCGCAGGTGTAGAAATTGAGCAGGATGAGGACTGAGAAAGCTGTGGGTTGGCAGCTAGGAGGTTATTGGTGACCCCCCTTTAGGTGATATTTTCAGGAGAGTAAGGTTGAGGAATGGATGGAATATAAGAAATCACAGACATTGACTGTAGGCTTCTCTTTTAGTACATTTGAAAAGGAAGGAATATTTAGGGAAGGTGCATTGGTTACAGTGATTTCTGTGGCAAATGCCTTGAAAACAAAGCATGGTCCTGGCTTCCTCTCTTTCTTTCTCCTTTTTAAGGGCAAAAAGAACTTTCTAGGCATCTCTAGCAGACTTCTCTTTAGGTATCATTGGCCAGAATAAGCTTAAATGCCATTTAACTTACCTCATTGACCTTAGACCAGACAGATGCACCACTTGAAAGAAGGTCAGTTCCCCAAACTGATTTGAGGGCCAGGAGAGGACACAGAATGATGTTGGGAAGTCAGCTTCAGGGTTCATTCCAGATAGTGTTTGGGGTGAGTTCTTGAGTTCTTGGTGGCTGAGGAGGAGGCTGTGAATGACAGAGCCTGAAGGGTCAGTGGAAGAGATGAATGATAAGTCAAGAGGCAGGAGGGCTGAGAGGATGGTGTGAGCTTGTGATACTTCTGGGGTGGAGGTAAACTGATAGGTGAGAACTGAGGGTTTGAGGCCCTCAAACTATGAATACATCAAAACCATCAAGCCAGAGCCTAGAAATAATTTGAAACAGATTGTGAAGATTTTTTTTTCCTAGCTGAGCACATATGCATTCTTTATAGAAGAATATAGCATTTCCCTTTTGACTATAATAAAAGAAATACGTGATCACGGCAGAAAATATGGGTGATGCAGAAAAGGTCTTAGAAAAAAATGGAAATCTTGTCATCGTGACCAGGCACTTTATCATTTTCAAAAATTTCCTTTCTCTGTGTGTGGCCCCATGTGCATCTGTATGTTTTATGCAGTGACGTGGTTGGAGCTGTGCAATCAAGTTGGGCAGGCTGGAAAGTAAGAGTTGGAGAAACTTATGTTTAGGGACATGTGAAGGGTTCAGGGAAGACTTCTGTTGGGGGGGATTTGTGCTGCCCTGGAAAGTTGGGTTTGCTTGCAGGTGGGAGTAGGGCAGGGAAAGCTCAGGCTTGCCTCCTGCACAATGAGGACATCCGCGTGGCTGTAGCGTTGGTTGTGTGTGTATATGTGTGTATCGGGTGGAGGGTGTGGGAGGGGAGTAAGGCTGGGTAAAGTAAGGTGGTCCACATTTTGGAGGGCCTCAAATACCGTAAGAAAATATAGGCTGTGTTCTGCTAGCAGTAGGGATTTGAGACAGTTTTGAGCAGGAGAGTAACCTGCTGCTCACACTTAACATCTACTACAGTTACAGTCTCACTTTCCTCTAGAGAGCGCATACACTTCCTGTCCCAGTTCACAGATCATGGTTTTGTGAGGCAAGTCCCCTTCCTGGTTCCCTCTAGCATAGCACTGGCACCTGCCATCCTTACTAGGTAGTGCAGCCTCCTTGGGAGCCCCCTGCATCCCTCCTGTGCCTGGCATGTAATGGGAAGGCCCAGCTGCAAGTTAAACCCAGCGGAATTTCATCCTTTTGTATTCATTTCCAAGACACACATTTGGAGAAGTATTTAAGTTACATAGATGAAGTCTTGTTTATTTATCAACTGAACCCAAATCAGCCCAATGAAGTATTTTGCCTGTATCAAATGGTAACAAAGGTACATTTTGTGTATTCAGGAAGAAATTCTGTAGTGTAGGCCTCTTTTAGTACAAGTCATAGGACCAGAATCAAGGCATATCTTGGGTTTTAGGATGTTATTTAATTTATTGCTCATTTTTACTTGGGTTTTGTCTCTAATTTTTAGGTTTTCAAACCTATGGCTGATGCTGCTGTAAAGATTGTGGAGAAAAATGGCTTCAGTGATAAGATTAAGATTATCAACAAGCATTCCACTGAGGTGACCATAGGGCCAGGTAAGATCAACACATCCTGTGGCAAAAGCTTTACTTGCTCTTGTAGGAGAGAGGAAAAGGTTTATTCCAGTTTGTGGAATAGATGTACCCAGGTAATCACAGAGACTGGGGCCTCTCCATGTGCTGATCTGAAGATAAGCACTTTGCTTTTCTGTTAGTTTATTTCTCTACTAGTTAAAACAAATCAGGAATGAGTAAACCAGAGCTAATCAAGTATAAGAGTGGTGATGCAAACAAATGAAACCTTTTGCTTAAGCAAGTTGGAATTCAAAATTTATCTGAATTTTGAGTTTTATCAGATAGAAGTAAAACTAAGTTGATAGTAGAAAGAGGTTTGCTTAGTTCCGATATCCTGTCTCAGTATCCAGTGTGAGAGATTTGCCTGTGTAGCTCGGTCTCTCCAGGTTTTCAGAATATTTTTTATAGTTTAGGAATTTGAATCAGACTTCTAACATTTCACATGCCACTGATACTGGAAGAGCACAGTGGACAAGAAGCTTCTAGGGGGACTTCCCTGGTGGTACAGTGGTTAAGAATCCACCTGCCAGTGCAGCGGACACAGGTTCAAGCCCTGATCCAGGAAGATCCCACATGCCACGGAGCAGCTAAACCCGTGCGCAACAACTACTGAGCCTGCGCTCTAGACCCCGCGAACCACAACTACTGATCCCGTGAGCCACAGTTACTGAGCCTGTGTGCAACAACTACTGAAGCCTGTGCACCTAGAGCCCGTGCTCCGCAACAAGTGAAGCCACTGCAATGAGAAGCCTGTGCACCGCAACGAAGAATAGCCCCCGCTTGCCACAACTAGAGAAAGCCCACAACTAGAGAAAGCCTGTGTGCTTTCTCCTATTGAGAAAGCTCCCCTAGCTCCCCCTATTGAGAACCCTTGTTCTAAGCAAGCTTTAGCCATACTAGTACAGTGTGACCTTTCTGGGGTCTCTGCTGAATGCCTGGGCACTGGCTAATCAGAACTAGGATGTTTCTTAGTCCTCTGAGCTCTGGCAGTTGTTCAGCTTATAGCTACATGGTCATCCTTTGCCCAGCCTTCTAGAGACTTAGCCTGTGTGTGTGTGAATATAGTCAGCAAGAGACATGAGGGGAACCCTCTGCAGATTTCTGAAGCCCTTTTTCTGTGTAACTTCCTGTCCGGCTCTCTCCCTGAAGTGTAGCCTCCTCCACTCCCTTGAACTCTTTGCTGTCTCCTTATTCAGCAGGACACTTTGCTTGGCTTCTCACTCTGTGTACCGAGCACCATGGTCTGGAAAGTGCCTGCTGGCTGGAAGCCAGGGCAGTAGTAGGGGTCACTTTGTTTCCCATTGTTCAACATCTAAAACCACTTGTTTCATATGTTTTGCAAGGTTTTCTAGTTGATTATGGTGGTGGATAAGTCTGATCCCAGTTACTCCATTTTGGCCCGAGATCTTGAGAGAGCGGAGACTCACCTGCCGAGCAGCCTTTGCCGTGTCACTCACTCTGTGCTCTGCCCTGTGCCTCCTCCAGGCTGTGTGTTGTTCACGCCAGCCCCCTCTTATGTTTCTTAATATTTTTCTATGTAGTGCTTATGACTGCAATAATGAAGTAACTATGTAATTATGTATTTAATGTCTGTATCCCCACACAGCTGAAGCATCCTGAGCTCATGGACTGTGTAGTCTTATTAATATTAATTCCATTCCATAACTTGGCACAGGGCCTGGCACATGAAAGAATTCAGTCATATTTGTTTAGTGAGTAGATTGTCAGCTTTGCTTGGTCCTTAACCCCTTGTAAGTGGGACTTTGTTTCTACTTCTTCAACTTGACAAGTGGCTTCCTCACTGCCCGGGCTGATGGTCTTTTCCCTGCTTTACAAACACTGCAGCTTTGGTACTTCTGCCATTGAGTCCTTCTGAAAACTCTCCCTTCCCAGGCCTCAGTGACATCTCCCAGTCTTGGTTGTCCTTTGCAGCTTCCTTTTTGCTCCCAAATGCATATTTCCAAGCTTCTGTTCTGAGCCCTTTTAAAAAATGGCGTCTGAGTTTGTTGCCTATTCCCCAGAGATGGATTACATGCTGAGACGTGTAGCAGCCAACTTGGGGTGGCACTTATTCATTCATCCAGTCATTTGGTGAAGACTTCTGAGGCACTTGGGGTAACTGCCCCTCCTCTGGCTCCCCCTGCACCCTCTGTACCCTTATACATTAGTACTCAACAGGCTCTCAAAAAGTATTTGTTGAAATTCATTAGATCATAAAGCTTTATTTTTGAAGAAGATTTGGGCAATAAATCATTTTAAGTTACATAATTGGCTTAAAAATTATTCAGAAGGTAGAATTGGTAGGGCTTGGTGATTGATTAGATGTAGGGTGACAAAAAGGGAGGAATCAAGAATTTAGCTAACATTTGCTGACTGTTACTGGGTGCTCAGCATTGTTCTAGGCGCTGGGGTGCAGTGGTGAACAGGCCAGTCAGGGTTCCTGTTCTGGAGCTGGTCAGTGATGCCCAGGTTTCAGGACTGTGTGACTGGTGATGCTGTTCATTGAGAAGAAATGTTGGACAGAGAAGCAGGTGTGTGCAAGTGGGGTGGTTGGCTTAGTATGGGACAGTGTATTTCAGTTGGAGTTTGGCATGATATCAGAGAGGATGGGCAGTGACCCAGGAGGGTGGTCTCTGTGCCAGGAGACAGAAGTTTCTTCTCAGCCTCCTTTCACGTTGTGCTGCCATTGAGGACACGTGTACTTCATAGGAACTGGATAGGTTTTACCTTTGTTATTTGAAACACCACCAGGTGAAGCAGATCTTGTAACCTACCACTCTTTTACAGATGAGGTGACTTATGGTCAGGACTGAGGGTTCAGGGCTAGAAAGTGGGATCCAGGCCCAGCTCTCTATGACTCAAGGCTCAAGCTCCCTCTACTGCGTCCTTCTTTGAACCTCTTAATGCTGCTCTTTTCTCACTTCATCTGTGATACTTGTCTTCTGTGTAGGGAAGATGAGTGGGCTTTGTCAAATTGTAATTCATGAGCCATTAGGAGTGTTTACAGTTAATTCTCCATGATGAATACCCCTTCCAAAGTCAGTTTTATCTGGGCTCATTAAAAATTGTAATTGTAGAAGTAATATTACTTTACATTATATTATAGAGGTTTAAAAAATAGAGTTAACAGAAAGACCTTCCATAATCCTACTGTCCTTAAAAAACTGTTATTTGGGGGATTGTTTGGTAGCAAGAAACTAACTTAATTAAGGGGGATTTAGTGTAAGGAACTGGGGTTTCTGAATCCTGGATCTCAGTTGTATCATTGCGTATCAGTGGAATCAGCCTCTCTCTTGCTTTAGTTTTCTCCCCCTCTCTGCAGCCTAGAAATATCTGAAGTACCAGCATTCAGTTTTGCCTTTCAAATAATTTTTGCTAATTTAATAGTTAATAGTTTAATTGTTTGTATCTCTCTAATTGCTAATAAGAATGAAAATTTTTTCATGTATTTGATTGATTTGCTTTCTGTTTTGAATTGTCTATTTGTATTTTTGCCTGGTTTTCTTCTTGGGTGTTTGTAGTTTTCTTATCAGTTTTACAAGTCCCTTGCATTATTAAACATACAGAAAAATTGATAGAGTAGTATGGTGAACACCCATGTTCTCTTAACCAGGACTTAGGAGTCACTCGTTAGCATTTTGATGTATACGTGTTATGTCAATGTGGATTTTATTTTATTTTATTTTTTCTGAACCGTTGAAAAGTCAGTTGCAGACATGATGACACTTCTAAATACTTCAGCATATGTATGTGCTTTCAATTTTAGTGACCTATTAACCTTTTATCTTTTACATATTTGCTGTTAATATTTGTTCCAATCTGTTGCTTGCTTCTGACTCTTTCCTTTTGTTTCTCAGATGGTGACATGCCATGCCGTGCCAACATCCTGATCACGGAGCTGTTTGACACGGAACTGATTGGGGAGGGAGCACTGCCCTCCTATGAACACGCACACAGGCATCTCGTGCAGGTAGGGGACTGAGGGCCTCCTTCGGGCAAATTGCTGTGATCTCAGTTGACTCACACAGCTCTCATTGACACACCACGCTCTACATAGCCTGAGCCCTCAGTGCCTCTCTGTACACCTTAGGGCAACCTTTGATTCCTACGAGATTCTGACTGTCCTCAATTATGACTCTGTGCCTCTTGAATGCCACGTCTTAGTAGATTAGAGTCAAAAGACTAGAAACTATCTTCAAATTGAATTCAGCAAACATTCTTTTAATGTCACCTGTGTGTAAGGTGTTCTAGCATCCAGGGAGAAGTATAAGCCATTCTTCTTGCTTCTATATCCACACTAGTCAGCAGTGGTAAGGACTTGATGGGCCAGATGGAGAGGTAGGCAGAAGCACCACTGACATTTGGTTTAGGGCTGGTGGAAAAGGTCAAGGCTCAGGAAGGAGATGAGGGCATATGTGGAGAGGGTGGAATTTGGAAAGGCACTGAGGAAAAGGAGAGATGTCCCAGGTGAAGGACCTGTTTGGTAGGTCAGTGGGAACACCAGCCTAAGGTGCTTGTAAGCTAATGTGGAGAATGGGGTGGAGGATAGAAGACCTTGAATGCCAGGCTGTTCCAGATGAAGGAGTTTGGGTGGTGATAATCTTTGGCAGGTTTTTGTTTTTTTAATAAATTTGTTTGTTTGTTTTTGGCTGTGTTGGGTCTTCGTTGCAGTGCACAGGCTTTTCTCTAGTTGCGGTGAGTGGGGGCTACTTTTCGTTGTGGTGCTCAGGCTTCTCATTGCGGCGGCTTCTCTTGTTGTGGAGCATGGGCTCTAGGCACGCAGGCTTCAGTAGTTGTGGCACACAGGCTCAGTAGTTGGGGCTTGCGGGCTCTTGAGCACAGGCTCAGTAGCTGTGGCCACAGGCTTAGCTGCTCCGCAGCATTTGGGATCTTCCCAGGCCAGGGCTTGAACCCGTGTCCCCTGCATTGGCAGGCAGATGCTTAACCACTGCACCACCAGGGAAGCCCCGACAGTTGTTTTGAGAAGGGAGAGATATGCTGAAAATTTTAGCTCAGAGATGTTGGTCTTGCTTTTTTATGAACATAAACTGGGAGGTGGAGACTCAGAGGCAAAGGCCGGCTGGGGAGGTGTGAGTGTTTGCTGCTTCTGCTGGCACCTGCCATGTGGGCACTGTTCACATGAGCCCGTAACTGTCTTGGCCCGGTATTCTTTTGAGGGGTACTTAGTACCCCTGGAGTGAGGAAGGGGGCTCCTTCCAAGGCATTTGGGGCCCGCGTCCACATTACTCATGAGGTCAGCATGTGATGGTGATCGTCCTCCAGCTCCCCATCCTGCGTGAGATGTCTTGTCTCCAAAATGCAAAATTCTTCCTAGTAACTTTGGTAGAAATTATTTCTATTTCTCCACATTAAAACCATCAATTAGATGAATCCCTGAAATAGAGAACAAGGATATTCAGAATTATGTTAATGTTGTTCAATTTGTCTTTCTCTAATTCATCTAGTAATTAAAAGGTGCACAGGCAGCCGTCCTCAGCTTCCTCTCCCAGCTGGCCCGTAGCAGCCAGGTGTGCACTGTCCACTCTAATCACTGTCCCCATCTGCCGAGCTTGAGTCTCAGCTTGAAGGAGCTATGGCGGCACACAGTCTCCATTACCCTGTCCCTTTTCCTGCCACATTGGAGGTCATGGAACTGGGGTGCTGGAGTGTCTGACAGATAGTCCATGTGGTATTGCAGTGACCCAGGAATTGATCTCAGAAGACACATTTATTGGTGCCTTCATTTTGCAGAGCCTTTTCTGAGCACCAAGAATATGAGGGTGAGCTCCTGGGGAGGCAGGTAGGTGGGCAGGTGGTCACAGTACAGTTTGAGGTCCACGCTGATGGTGGTCGGTGGGGTGAGGTCCTGCCCCTCTGGTGGGAGAAGGCGGGGAGGTTGGGGAAGATGAAGCATGAGCTGAGTCAGTCTTGAGAGTGAGCAGGGTTTGGCCTGGCAGCTGGGGGGAGTCGTGGCAGAGGAGGTCAGCCTGCACAAAGATGTGAAGATGAGTCAGATTATGGGTGTGTGGGAGGCAGGGTAAGAGAGAAGGCTGAAGGGCTGGGCAGGGCCTGACCAAGAAGGGCCCCTGTGCTCCAGAAGGCAATGTGGTAGCTCAGAAGGATTTTAAGCAGAGGATCAGTGTCAGATTTATGCAGGCAGGCATGTGGAGAGCAGCTGGGGTGCAACACTAGGGGCAGGAAGACTAGTTAGAAGGTGGCTGGAGTTGTTCAGGTGCTGGGCTGAGGTAGGCCTTAGTCAAGGCCATAGCAGTGGAGCCCAGAGAGGTAGACTTGGGGAGGGGGAAGGTGGTCAAGGACTTCTGTTACTTAGATGTGGAGGCATTGAGGATGATGCCAGGGTTTGAGGTGTAGGTGACTGGCTTGGATGGTGGTGCTCCCTGTTGACTGGGAGGAGGACCAGGCCTGGGAAGGTGGGGGAGAGGTGAAGGTGACTTGTTTGGTTTAGACAGACTTTGAGCTGAGGGTCAGCCAAGTAGAGAGGACCAGGAGGCATTTGGGTACATGTATTTGGTAAATGAAGATGGAGTGGTTGAGGTCAAATGGGAGAGTACATGGTGGGAGAAAAAGATGGTCCAGACCAGGTCTCTGGGGAATTCTCTCTGTAAGGGATGGGCAGGGGAAGCACAGCTTTGTGAAGGAAACAGAGAGGGAGAGCAGTGCTTCTCATCCAGAGCTGTGTCTGGAGACAGTTTTGATGTCACAACTGAGAGGTGGTGCTACTGTCATGTTGTGGGTAGAGGCCAGGGATGTTACCAAACATCCTACAATGCACAGAGCAGCCCCCACAGTAAAGGATCACCTGATCCAAAAGGTCACTAGTGATGAGGTAGACAAACCCTGTGCTTGTGCTTTCTGTGCAGTAGCAGCTGTGAGTGTTCTCTTCATGGCTGGGCCCCTAGTGCCTGGCAGGTAGAGGGTGTTGGATGAATGAGGCAGGAGGGAAATCGGATGAGGGACTGCAGCCAAAGCCAAGTGAGGAGTGTGGTCGGCAGTGCCAGGTGAGGCCAGGAGGTCAGGTCAGTTGAGGATGGCCACTTGTCCAATTAAGATAGAATTCACATACCACAGAATTCTTCACCCTTTAAAGTTTCCAATTCAGTGGCTCTTAGTACATTCACAAAGTGTGTGGCAATCACCACTTTGTAATTCCTGTTTGTCTGATTTTCTTTTTTATTATTTAAAAAAATGGAAAACCAAAAGTGTAATTTTCATTCAATAAATATCATTTGATCCTTAGGCAGTTTTGTTGCAGAAAGTAAAGTCCATGATTTTAGAATGATGGTAGCAATTCATCAACCAAGTAATCAGTTTTCACACAGTTTCAATAATTGCAGCAATTTCCTTGAACTGTCTAGAAATTCTGAAACTGTGGAATTGTCATTTCGAAGGACTTGTTCTTTACTTGGCCTGAATGATCTGCCACTTTGAGCATCACTGCAACATAAGGATACTTAAGTGATCTGCAGCTGTCTGAGCTCACAGCCATACCCACCTTCCACGGAAAATCTATGAGCTAGTTGGTGACCTTGACCTTAGCATCCAGCTGTGGCTCACTACACCCCTCCATAGCAGCGCCCTGGAATCCCACCACCCACTCAGGTGGAAGCTCCTGGGGCAAGGTTTATTTTTGAAATATTCAAGAGTGTCAGGTAGCTAGGAACTTACCTGACATAAGTCATCTTAGGCATAATGTGTATTCTTTCTGAAGTCTGGTTTCTTCTGTTCCCAAGGGCATTGGCTGAAAACAGTTCACTGTCCTAATAGTGATAAGGCATTAGATGTTACTAATCTATAATACTATACTAATAATACTATACTAATACTATACTAATATTTATATATTTGTATATGTATTATATATATAAATGTAATATGTAATATTATATATATAATGTAATATATATATTATTATATATAATATACTAATATAAATGTTAGTATATTTATACTATACTAATACTATACTAATATTTATAATTACTATACTAATATTTATTCCCTAATATTAGGGAATAAATCTCTTTTGCTCAATGGGAATTACTGTGGGTCAACGTAACTGGTTATTTTTTTGTTCTTTTGTTTTACTTTTTTAATATAAACTTAGAAAAATTGTGAGGCAGTGCCTCACAGAGCAACCGTCTACGCACAGCTGGTGGAGTCCAGGAGGATGTGGTCATGGAACAAGCTGTTTCCCATCCGTGTTCAGACCAGCCTTGGAGAGCAAGTCATTGTCCCCCCCTTGGAACTGGAGAGGTGTCCTGGCGCGCCCTCTGTCTATGACATTCAGCTGAACCAGGTGTCTCCCACTGACTTCACTGTCCTCAGCAACGTGCTGCCTATGTTCAGGTACCAAGGAGCCACCCAGGGTCATGGCGTTTGGAGACACTTGGTGAATTGCGGTCTTTGGCAGTTCTTTTTGAGTTCATTTTGACATCAGGAGTCCATTGCAAACAAGTCTCATTGCTGGTGAGGTCACCATAAATGCTTAAAGATGGAGTGTGTGAGCTTAAAATATGCTTCAGTTCCTGAATATTCTTCCACAGTGTGGACTTCAGCAAGCAAGTCAGTAGCTCAACAGCCTCCCATAGCAGGCAGTTTGAACCTCTGGCATCTGGCCAAGCTCAGGTGGTTCTCTCCTGGTGGGATATTGAAATGGACCCTGAGGGGAAGATCAAGTGCACCACGGCCCCCTTCTGGGCACACTTGGATCCAGAGGAACTCCAGGTAAGAGGCGGGAGCTGAGCACGTTTTCGTGGAAATCAGGAAACTTGTCCACTTTTGGTCCTGGGAAAGGAGCATGTTGAATCTTAGATTCCTAAGAATTTAGAGATAGAAGGGACTATGTTAGAATCAATGTCAAAGAAGAGTTTAAAAGAAAAAAAGGCAAGGCTAGCTGTAGTAAGATACAAGATAGACCTTTCAGGCCAAGTTCATGGTCAACACCAGTGGTCACAGTGAGCCATAGGGCAGCTTTGGTGTGCTGGCTCTCCCCTCGTCCTGGTACAGCCACTCTTAGACCTGCCCACCGAGTAATCCAGGGGTCCTCAGATTAGCTTGTGATAGAGAACTACAGCCTGTCTACAGCCGCATTTTCTGTGACCTCAAAATCTACCTTCTTCAGCTCAATGGAAAGTGGGGAGGATGTGAACTACAGAAAAGGAAATACATATTATATTCCTTTTTCTTTAAAAATATTTTTCTTAATTTTATTTATTTATTTTTCAGCTGCGTTGGGTCTTCGTTGCTGCGCACGGGCTTTCTCTAGTTGAGGCGAGCAGGGGCTACTGTTTATTGCAGTGCACTGGCTTCTCACTGCAGTGGCTTCTCTTGTTGCAGAGCACGGGCTCTAGGTGCGCGGGCTTCAGTAGTTGTGGCTCTCAGGCTCTAGGGCGCGGGCTCAGTAGCTGTGGCGCATGGGCTTGGTTGCTCCATGGCACTTGGGATCTTCCCGGACCAGGACTCGAACCCGTGTCCCCTGCATTGGCAGGTGGATTCTTAACCACTGTGCCATCAGGGAAGTCCAAGAACCATGCAGATTTAAACAGTGAAATACTGTTTTTCGTGTATTAGTGAATAAAGTTCAGAGTTTGCATGCTGTTGGTGGAGCCGTGGGGCAGTGCAGGAGGGTGATCACCAGAGCGTTGTGGAGTGCAGCAAGGCCCACAGTCGGTCAGGATGGGACATGACGCCCCTTCTAGGCATTTAGGCTCTGGATGGAGCTGCATACGTGTAGAATGATGTGTGTGCCAGGATACTCACTGTAGCCCTGATTAAATAGAAAAGACTGGAACAACCTAGAGGCCACCAGCAGGGACTGGCCAAGTCCATTTTCCTGCATCCACGCAGAGGGTGAGGTGGCTGTCTCTGCACTGATGTGGAACAGTCTCAAGGACAGATCAAGTGAAACAACGAGAGGCACAGAACAGTGTGTGCTGTGCCAGCGTTGGCGTTATTAAAAATAAGAATATATGTGTTTATCAGCCTTTATGTGTGGTGCATGTATGCAAGGATATCTTGGGAAGAATTCACAGAAATTGGTAAAAATGGTTGCTTCTGGGAAGGGAGCTGGAGGTTAGGGGTGGAAAGGAAACTTATTTTTCATTCCATGACCCTTTTATATCTTTTGAGTTTTCTCTCATGTGCATGTATTATCTACCCCTCTGTACACAAACACAAGGGAAGAAAGTGGGAAAGATGCTTCAGGACCAAGGAATCAAATGTTCCCTCCACCTGGGAGGCCTTGGGCACTGTCCTCTGTGTGTTCTGACTTCCTGTTCCCACTTGCTGGGCACTGGCTTGGCTTTGATTGCTCAGCTGCTGGTTCTGGGTGTATACATGGTGACTTCAGGGAAGGCCTTAGCATCTCATCCTGCTCCCTGAGTTACTGCTTAGGCCAAAGGGTCATGACTGCTGTGCGATTTCGGTCAGTCCTCCTGGGCCCTTGAGCTGCCCCGGCTCCACTCTGCATAGCCTCAGTCCTCCGTAGGCTGAGAGCGTGTGTGGGGTGTGGGGTGTGGGGGGTGTGTGTGTGGTGTGTGATCTGTGTGTGTGGGGGGCGTGTGTGGTGTGTGTGTGGTGGGGTGTGGTGTGGGGGGGAGGTCAGAATTCTCCAACAGAATTGAGGTTGGCACTGGGCTGCTTTCTTCCTCTCTAGGAGTGTGGTAATTGCAAAATTAGCATAAGAATTTCATTAAAATGTAAATACTTCTCATTTGTATATCTTCAAAGTGCTTCTATGTGTATTTTCTCCTTGAATCCTCATATAAGACATGCTGGGTAACCACACAAAGCCGGGCCGATGAGGGGAGCAGGGCCTCAGGTGTAGGCAGCCTTGGTGGGTGCTTGTCCCCAGGTGTCCTGACTGTGGGGCTTGTGTCCTTCCTCTACCAGTGGTGACTTTTGGACTGTTTCGAATTTGAAGAGCTGCTAATGAATCTCCCTCATGACTTCATTAAACTGCTTTTGATCAGCCTCAGACAGTGGATTCTGGCTATCATAGCTCTTTAGCATTAGGACCTGGGAGGCTGGTGTGTGGGAGGGACATGGTGACAGGGAAGCACTGTGGGAGACTGGGAGGGGTCAGGGAGGCACAGTAAAGAATGAATAACAGGTTTTAGAGATCTTTTTTCCTCCTTGTTAGTGTTTATTTTTTCCAGAATGTATCTGGTTAGATTTTAATTTTCTAGCTTTTACATTCAAATAGACATCTTAGATAGATGGGAATGTTATTCACCTGTCTTTAAGTTCAAGATCAGGTAGGATAGAATGTGTTGACTGAAAAAAAAAAACAACACAGTGTGAGAGTTGTGACTTAACTTTATTTGAAGTCAGATGAGGACTGTAGCCTGGGAGACAGCCTCTCAGCTCTGAGGAGCTACTCTGAAGAGGTGTGGGTGGGGGCAGGAGGTCAGTACAGGTATGATTTTAGTGGAGGGGAGATACTTGCAATCAAGTACACATTTTGGCAGAAGGTTCCTGCTAGTCACGAACACACACACACACACACACACACACACACGCACACACACACACACACACACACACGCGGCAGAGGCTGGAGTCCCCTCCCCTGAGCCCACCTTGAAGACCACTGCCCTAGGCCACATTCTATCCTTCTGAAGCCAGCAGTGTTCCAGCAAGATTTTGAACCTTTAGCCTCTCTGACTTGAGGATTTTCTTCTTTATCTCTTTGGCCGTAGTAGCTATCTATAGTCCACACAGTGGTTTCCCTGCAAATTGATTTTTGAATTGGGTTTTGGCCCCCAGATTAGATGCATTGCTCTTGTTGCAGCTTGGTGATAGCTGATTCTCTTCCTGTTTCAGTGGCGGGACCACTGGATGCAGTGTGTGTACTTCCTGCCAGAAGAGGAGCCTGTTGTCCAGGGCTCAGCCCTCTGCCTGGTAGCCCACCATGACGACTACTGTGTGTGGTACAGCCTCCAGAGGACCAGGTGTGCCCCAAGCCTCATTGGGTGGGACATTAGGCTTGTGACACTGTGCCTTTATCTCAATTCCCTGTACAGACCCTGTAGAGGTTTGAGTGGGCACATTTGTATCTGAACAGAATAAGAGCAAAAGTTTGTGACTGGGTATTTCAGTGCCTGTTTGTGTGTACTCTGAAGAGGCTGCCCCAGTGGCAGGACCCCCATTTGGAGCAGATATATATGAGAAGCCTTGAATTGGAGGGCCCTCCGACCTCTAACGCCCACTCCACAGCCAGTGCCTAGACTCATGCCCCCTAGAGGACCATGCGTGTGTCCCCTCTCCATCTCGATTTCCCTGGGGCAGGTCCCTGTGCCGTGCCTTCATACTCACTGGTGCCTAGCAGGTCATCACCCTGTGTCTGTTCATTTCCTGGCCCAGCCCCGAAAAGGATGGGAGAGCCCACCCAGCACGCCCTGTGTGTGACTGCCAGGCTCACCTGCTCTGGAACCGGCCTCGGTTTGGAGAGATCAATGATCAGAACAGAACTGATCAATACGTCCAGGCCCTGAGGACGGTAAGTGTCCAGCCCCTTAGGTGGTTGTAGGCCAGGAGAGGTTTGTCCCATGGACCCAATCGAGCTCATTGCTCACTTATGATTAGCTGGTTTTGTTTTCTGTGCTCCCTTCTCTGTCCATGAGTGGCTTCAGCCGGCTCCTTCTGGGCGGGCATTTGGGCAGAGGCCAGGGAGCTTGTTTCTGGACTACCTGAGGGCTTGTTCTCTGCTCTTCTATGGGAGCCTCTCCCTGGCCCCTGCCTTACCTCTGGACACTTTGCCTTTATGGTCACCAGCAATTCCTTTGCGTGATCCTTGTGGATTCAGCCACCCCATTATTCCTCTCATCTCCTACTTCCTTTCTAAAATTTTCTAGAATGTAAATTTTGTCATGTAACTCTCCTGAAAGACCTTTGCTCCCTGCTACCTGTAGAAGGAGTGTCTCAGCCTGGGGACCACACACAAGGTTTGGACGGGGGTCTCTGGACCCCTTGGAGTCATATGCAGAAAAATATGTGTGCACGTATGCATATGCCTGCATTTTTGGGGGGAAGGAGGGTCCCAACCATCCTAAGTTTCTCTCAGAGGAGTCTCTTGACCCATAAAGGCATTCCTGCTTTGGGGAGTCATTTGACATGCGTACAGCTTTCTGTGCTGTGACCAGGTAGGGAAGAGGCCTGTGGTTGTGGATTGGGAGGTTGCCTCTGATAAACAGGGCAGCCCTCAGCTGGGCCTTCTAGGATGGCTTGAGGACAGTCTTTCCTGATGGTGGGGAGAGGTGAGGGAGGTGGTTGTGTTGGAGTCGGGGGCTGGTTACCACCTGGGCCTGGGAGGCAGGTATGACTGGTGTTAGGGCATAGGAAGATCCAGCCGGGCTGTGTAGGGGATGGAGTGAGGAGGAAATCAAGATTGAGTAATCACAGAGTGAGTTAGGGGGTCAGATGGGAAATGTTCCTGTCAGTTTGTCAACAGGAATTTCTTGACATTGTAAGAAAATCTGTGCTGAGGTTGTTCTTTTCTGCAGGTGCTTAAGCCGGACAGTGTCTGCCTGTGCATCAGTGACGGCAGTCTGCTCTCCATACTGGCCCATCACCTTGGGGCAGAGCAGGTACTGGACATGTGCCTTCTACCAGGTTCCTGACGGCCGCCCTTGAGTTCGGGTGTCATGTGGTCTGGGTACATGGTTTTGTGACTAAAGCTCTTTCAAGTGCAGCTGCCACATATGTGGCAGGTGTGCTTGTGTTGGTGGCTAAGGGGTTGTTGCCTCGTGTGCGGGCAGGAGTCAGGCTATAGCTGTTGCCCCATCGCCACAGCTCCCGAGTCTGAGTCTGCCACCTCGCTAGGCTCAGCGCAGAATGTTGTACTGTCCCAGGGGGATAATGAGCACAGGTAGAGTTAGTTAGATGTTGTCCTCTGCCTTGGAGTTGCATTTTAATCTTTGTTTTCTTTCTCTGTTAAGTGCACCTCCTACAACTAATAGCATGGTATCCTCTTCAGGTATTTACGATAGAGAATTCAGCAGCTTCTCATAGACTGATGAAAAAAGTAAGTGATAATTGTTGTTACTGAAATAATGAGGGGACCTGTGGGGCCTGCCTTCCTGAGTCTGGGATTGATCGCTTTGAAGCAGTGCTGGTACCAAGGGAACTGGGAGAAGTAGGAGCTGCCAGTGAAGTTCTTGTGACCCCTGAGTCGAGAGCTGGCTTGGAAGTCTTCTGGGGCTGCCGTTGAATAGCAGTGAGCGTTTAGACTCTACTTTGTTTGTTGTGGCTGAAGATGTTTAGGTTTCTCTCCTCACTTCACATAAAATGAAAAAAACTAAAGTCTTTGTGGTGATAGAACTGAATTTGAGATTTGTTTCTGGGGCACCAGCGCCCACGGAGTCACTGCTCACAAACTGACCTGACTGGTTGGTTCTGTGACAGTGTTTCTCCTCCTGGCCTGTGATTCCCTCTCTGAGGGATAACCTACCTCCACCAGAACTACAAGCCTACAGCTAAGTCTTGCCAATGTGCCTGCAAGAGAAATTTCTTTTGCTCTTATGACATTTTGCTCCTGATCTCATCTGAGGTCTGTAGGCGGCCTTTGGATGGGAGAAGTTCTGCAAAGCAGCTGAAAGTGGTGCTCCAGAACTGTTTGGCCAGAGAACTGCACACAGATAAAGGAACTGAGATGTTCTTTTTCTGGACAAAAACAATAGTTTTGTTTTCTCTCTAAGATCTTCAAGGCTAACCACTTGGAAGATAAAATTAATATAATAGAGAAACGGCCTGAATTATTAACACCTGCAGACTTGGAGGGTAAAAAGGTAAGTAGTGAGTGCTCTGCGTTTGCTCTGGACAGCACGGCTCTGAGACAGCCTGACTGCCCCCTTCTCCGGACCTCACTGTGTGTCCCCCAGTCACTCACCAGCTAAGGACTCGCCGCTGTTGAGGGTGTGGTGAGGTTTGCAGAGATGCCTGCTGAGCAAATACTTGCACAGCTCTCAAGTGGCTCATGGCTGCTCCTTCAGCAACGGCAGACGAGCTCTGCTAAGAGCGACTTCAGCACATCGTGTCCCCTCCCTTTTCCCTTCACAGCACTGCTGTGCACGCTTCCGCCTCCCATCTGTTCCTCAGTCCCCCGTGTGCCTCCGAAACTGCTCCCGGCCCTCAGTAACCTTAGCTACTAGACACGGTCTCCTTGTCGCTTCATCGCGCTGGCCTCCTGCACCCTCACAACAGGGGCCTCTCCCTCCTCAACATACTTCTCTTTAGGCCCTTAAGAGGCTGCCTTTCCAGGGTTTCCTCTTCTCTTTCTGGCTGCTCCTTCTCAGTCCTTCATCGGTCTCTCTTCCTTCACTTGATCCTTCCCTGCAGGTGTCCTTGGTGCTCTCTTCTTGTCTGTCCTCTCCTCTTCCGTTGCATCTCCTCTCGAGACCATCACATCCCTTCCCAGGTGGGAATCGTGGGTGTCCAAGCCGGGTCTTCAAATCTCACATATCCCACAGGCCCTTCAAGCTGGAGCCTGTCATCTTTCTTGCCAACATTTTTTTTAACCCCTTTATTGAGATATAATTGACATACCACAAAACTAACCCATTCCAAGTGTACAATTTGAAGATTTTTTAGTAAATATAGAGAATTATATAACTGTCACACTGTCTAGTTTTAGAACTTCCATCACCCAGCCCCTAGCCCCAGGCAGCCTCTGATGTGGTTTCTCTCTCTGTAACTTTGCCTTTTCTTGGCATTTCGTGTGAGTGGAATAATACAATATGTGGTCTTTTGTGTCGGGCTTATTTCACTGTTCATGGCTGAAAGGTTCATCCGTGTTGTAGAATGTGTCAGTATTTTGTTCCTTTTCAATGCTGAGTAGTGTTCCAGTGTATGACTGTGTGATATTTGGTTTACCCATTCACTTGTTGGTGGACATTTGGATTGTTTCCAGTTTTTGACTATTATGAATAATGCTACTGTGAGCATGGGTATGTTAAGTCTTTGTGAGGGTTTGTGTTTTCGGTTCCCTTAGATACCTAGGCTTGGAATTGCTGGGTTGTGTGATATTTTTGTTTAACTCTTTTTTTTTTTTTTTTTTGCTGTGCCATATGGCTTGTGGGATATTAGTTCCCTGACCAGGGATTGAACCTGGGCCCTCAGCAGTGAAAGTGCCGAGTCCTAACCACTGGACCGCAGTGGAATTCACTGTTTAACTTTTAAATAAACTATTAAACTGTTATCCAAAGCGGGTATACCATTTTATATCCCAACCAGTGATGTATGAGGGTTCCAGTTTCTCCATATCTTTACCAACACTTCGTATTGTCTCTTTTTTTTTTTTTTTTTTTGCGGTACGTGGGCCTCTCACTGTTGTGGCCTCTCCCGTTGTGGAGCACAGGCTCAGCGGCCATGGCTCACGGGCCTAGCTTCCCCGCGGCACGTGGGATCTTCCCGGACCGGGGCACGAACCCGTGTCCCCTGCATCAGCAGGCGGACTCTCAACCACTGCGCTACCAGGGAAGCCCTCTTTTTTTTTTTTTTTTTTTTTTTTAAGTATAGCCATTTTAGTGGGTGTGTGGTGATGTCTCGTAGTTTTGAGTTGTGTTTGCCTAATAATGTTGAACACCTTTTCATGTGCTTATAAGCTATTCTATATCTTGTTTAGTGAAATATCTGTTTAAGCCTTTTGCCTGTTTTCCTCCCATGCCTTTTTTTTAAGAACAGCTTTCTTTCTGAGATATGGTTCATGCAGCAAGGAAATTTAAAGTGTACGGTTCAGTGATTTAGTATATTCATAAGATTATGCAGCCATCACCACAATCAATTTTAGAACATTTTCATCACCCAGAAAGAAACTCCTTGCCCATTAGCAGTCACTCCCTATTTATCCCCAGCCTCCCAGCCCTAGGCAGCCACTAGCCTGTTTTCCTTCTGTATGGATGTGCCAGTTCTGGACATTTCATATAAATGGAATCATGCTACGTATAGTCCTTCGTAGGTGGCTTCTTTCAGAGTTCATTCATGTTACAGCATATATCAATACTTCATTTATTTTTGCTGCTGAATAATACTCCACTGTATGGCTGTACCACATTTTATTTGTCCATACTGATGGACATTTATTTATCCATATTGATGGACAGTTTATGGACATTTGGGTGGTTTCTCCTTTTTGGCTACCATGAAGGATGCTGCTCTGATCATTCGTGTACAAGTTGCTCTTTCTTTCCCTTATAGTTGAGGATTAAAAAGATATTTAGGGAATTCCCTGGCGGTCCAATGGTTAGGACTCCACGCTTCCACTGCAGGGGGCATGAGTTCAGTCCCTGGTTGGGGAACTAAGATCCCACAAGCCGCACGGCACGGCCAAAAAAAAAAGAGAAAGAAAGAAAATTTAAATTCTGAAAGCCATTGATATGGTGCACTGGCTAGACTCCAGGTCACTGTTGAGTAGAAGTGGTGAGAGTGGGCATTCTTGCCTCAGTGTTGGGGGAGCAGGGAATACACAGGGCTAACCCCTTTCTGTTTTCGTTGTTTCCTTCTGCATCTCTGTCATCTCAACTAGGAACCCATGTGTCATCTTGGACTGGCCCTGTCCTTGATGCCTGTCTGCTTGGGCCCAGCCCTGGGTGGTCTGGCTCCTCAGCATCTGCTGTCTGGTTCTCCTCCCTTTGACACAGACTCCCCACTTCTTGCCTGGACTATAGCAGTGCTCGCCCAAGTCATGTCCTGTCCCCAGCTCCACCTGCAGGTAGCCTCCCTGCTTCCTACATACTTTGGGGATCTTTCTTTTTTTTTTTTTTTTGGCCACACTGTGTGGCTTGTGGGATCTCTCAGTTCCCCAGTCAGGGATTGAACGTGGGCCACAGCAGTGAAAGCCCAGAATCCTAACCACTAGGCCACCAGGGAACTCCTGAGGGATCTTTCTAAAGCACATTCCTTCTCATACTAAACCCTGATTAAAGCTTTTCGTGATCCCCTCTTGCCTCCAGGGCAGAGTCCAGTCCCCTTTATCTGTCATCAGCTGCCTTTGGTGACCTGGCTTCTCTCCACCTCTGTGGCCTCACCCTTTCTTTACCGTCCTACCCCACCTGCTCGTCTGACAAGCTCCCAAAAGGGCCTTTCTCTATTTCACACCCCTGCTTTTGCTTCTGCCCATCCCTCTGCCTGTAATCCCTACTCCTTTGCTTTTCTGTCTCCTGTTCATGCATTTATTCATCTAATCAGCAAACCTTCACTGACCATCTGCTCTGGGCCAGGTGCTGTGCTGGGAATACTGTGCTGCCACTTCTCTGTCCCTACTTCTGTGGTCTCCGAGCCTGGTGAAGGAGACAGACTAGCGCTGATAATAAATTGTCATGATAAGGCTTTGAGTAGGGTTTACAGGATGCCATCCTGGAAACTCTTCCCTATGCTCTTACCTCTAGAGTCTCTCCACGAGCCCCTTCCTTGCTTCTGTCAGAGCTTACTGCACTCTCTGAGGACGGCCCCCAGCCTTGTCTGCTGCCCCTTCCACTCTGCACTCCTGAGGGCAGGGCTCATGTCTGTTTCTCATCTTTGTATCCTCAAGGGCAGGTGCAGACCTTGATATGCTTGTTGACTGACTGACTGACCAAGTGGGTGAGTGAATGAATGAACAAATGTGCCTGTGAAACTTGTAACCTGTCCTTTACTCCTCAGCCGAATCCTTCTGACGCCCTGGTCCTGCTTCTTGCTCTGATTGCCAGGTTTCTCTCCTCCTGGGTGAGCCGTTCTTCACCACCAGCCTGCTTCCGTGGCACAACCTGTACTTCTGGTATGTACGGACTGCTGTGGACAGGCACCTGGCGCCTGGCGCTGTGGTGATGCCCCAGGCTGCCTCGCTGCACATGATGGTCGTGGAGTTCAGGGTAGGCCACCCAGAAGTTTTCGGGCGGAGGATGGGGGGAACCTTGTTTTCTTGTAAAGACTTTGGATGCAGATGGAGCAACTAGGGTCTTAATAGTTTGGGCCTCTGTTTTTCTGTGTCATCACACTGCAGGACTGAATAGAAGAGGCTTGCCTTTGTAAAAAATGAAGTAATTTGGCACATGAAATGGAAATGGCTGTGTGTTGTCATTTTACAATTATGGCTTATCAGAATAATTTTAAAATATAAATTAAGAGTTTCAGAAGATAAGCTGTTCAGCTTGCTCTGCTCTCATTAAGAGCTGAGGCTCCAATTCTGTTACCATACCTCACACATAGCCCGCGCCACGCTGGGCCGAGAGGCCTGGCCCCCGCTTCCTGTTAATAAAGTGACTGTTCTGGCAAAAAAAAAAAGAGAGCTGAGGCTCCCGTTGTTAAAAGCATTTTGAGATGGGCGAGTCAGCTTCTTTATGCGAGAAAAATTGAAAACCTTCATTTTAATTTTCTCATCAAAGCAGAACCACAGTCACAAAGTCATTTTGGGAAAGGCATTTTTTATTAAAAGGATTTTGAAATGCTTTTAACCTGAAATGTAGCGTGAATGTCATTTGATATTTCTTTGATAAGAACGGCTTTATCCATTAGTAGCTTAGTGGTTCCATCACTTAATTTTCTGGGCATTTCTTTTATGTTTTTTATTCACTTGATCAGATTCCATGTAAATTCTGGTTTTCATGGCCAAAGAGGGAATGTGGAGAATGACACTGTTCCTAGGCATATGTCCAAGAGACAGAGAATGCAACGTTGACTGGCCAGAGTGCACCTCTGGTCCCCTCCGGGGATCCTGTCCTCACGCTCTCTTTATAGGCGTAGAGCCTCGAGAACTGGTTGATAGAGCTCTTCCCAATGAACCGGTGTTCAGGATGGACAAGGAGGGAGAGACACTATCCTGGTAGCTCTGGCCGATTGTCCCTCATAGGAGAGGGCTTGGGATCATGGGGGGCTTTACAGGTTTGAGGAACCATCCTGGGTCTTTGGTGTCTCTGGGCCCATTCAACTGTGGGCATTTCTTCCACGCCTGCGGGAGCAGCAAGATGTGCCTCAGGTTTGGACCTGGGGCAGCCCCCCAGCCTGACCTCACTTACCCTTCCTGCTCTTGTCACCACACTTCCGTGTGCCTGGGTGGGCGTGGACATCTCTGTGCTGTCCCACAGAGCCCTTGGTGTGCCTGCCCACCTGCCCCCATTGGGTGAGTGCGGATGTTGGTGTGCCCTGGCTGGGTGGGTGTCAGTAAGGCTGTGCCTTCCTTACAGGACCTGTGGAGGATCCGGAGCCCCTGTGGTGACTGTGAAGGCTTCAGTGTGCACATCATGGATGATATGATTAAGGTAGGCAGGGCCACAGCTCCCACCCACAGTGTCCCACCCACCCACTCCACATGGCCACAGGCTTCTGATGGGGACGTGTGGCTTCCATGGAGGGACCTGGGTTGGGCAGTGCAGGCAGCACGCAGAGAGCTCCTCTGTTGGGGGCAGCGAGGGCAGGTGTATCCGTTCTACTTGGTTCACCATGAGCATGAACCTGAGAGCCATTGGGTCTCCAAGTCTGGCTGGTATTAGGCCATTCTAGCCCCTGGGCTGTAACCCCTGAATCAGAATTTTGGGTTGGGGCCTGTCCATCACCAGGCCACTGGAACCATTCCTGCCAGTGTCAGCAGCTTGTTCTCTTTTCGGACGGTCTCTCTAGAAGGCAATTTTGGCAACCTTCTGAGCCAGCTATTTTCATTTTGGGGACTCTATTCCAGGGGAAAGTGCTAGAGCATGGAGGGGGGTGGGATGTGCAAGGAAGGTCCTGCAGGGTTATTTGTACATCAGTAGGGGATCGAGTCAGCCACCAGGGTCTCCATCTCCCAGAACCCAGAGCAGTCATGAAAGTGCCAGCGATATTTGGCTCAGCCAGGATGGATGTGAAGAGTCATGAGCCCCATTAGAAGGGCAGGGCAGGGAGCACCATCCCATTTTTATGTATTAAGAAAATTCACACGTGTAATAACTATAAATGGAAAGTAACCTTTAAAAATTGTGTACAATATTAATTTTTTTTTAATAATATAAATTTATTTATTTATTTTTGGCTGTGTTGGGTCTTCGTTGCTGCACACGGGCTTTCTCTAGTTGTGGCGAGCGGGGGCGACTCTTCGTTGCAGTGCACGGGCTTCTCGTTGCGGTCGCTTCTCTTATTGCGGAGCACAGGCTCTAGGCGCGTGGGCTTCAGTAGTTGTGGCATGTGGACTCAGTAGTTGTGGCTCGCGGGCTCTAGAGCGCGGGCTCTAGAGCGCAGGCTCAGTAGTTGTGGCGCACAGGCTTAGTTGCTCTGCGGCCTGTGGGATCTTCCCAGACCAGGGCTTGAACCCATGTCCCCTGCGTTGGCAGGCTGATTCTTAACCAGTGTGCCACCAGGGAAGTTGCCCCAATTTCTTTTTAATTAGAAAAAATTTGCACATGCAGAGAAAAAGGGGTGGAGCAGTGGACACCAAAATGTTAGTTGTGTGATTAGGAAGTGGTTAATATTTTCCTCATTTTGCTTATCTTTCTGTTTACAGTTTTTCTACAGTGATTGTGGATTACTTGTGTAAACATATTTTAAGTAAATAAATCCAGTGGACATTTTCAGTTTCCATCTTACCTGCCTCTTCACAGCATACCACTAACTGTTCGATTCTTCTAGAAACCACTGCACACCCGGGCTCCCCCTGGCCATTTCTCAGGCTCCTTCCTGGATTCCTCCCCTCTTCTCATCTCCTAATGTGTCCTGTGTTCTAGGTCTCCCCCAGGCCCCTGCCCAGACCCCCATAGCTGTCCCCATCTTCTCTCTTTGCTGGCCAGTGTCTGCATCTCTCCTGAGCTCAGACCAAATAGCTAAGAGCTGTGGATTCTCCACCGAGATGACTTCAAGCATTGTGACCTGATGCTTCCAGAATCCATCTTCTCTTTCCCCTCCCTGAGCCTGGCCCCTTCCAGTGCTCCTGTCCTAGACCTGCTGCCGCTTCATACCTGCCTGCTGGGCTCAGGGCCCCAGCAACCTCCCAGACAAGTCTTCACCTTCCCTTGCAGTTGGTTGTTGGGTTCCATAACCATCAGGTCCTTTGTGAGCCAGTTTTCTTCCCCCGCTGCTGCTGGTCTGGTCTGGGGCACTTTGATCTCTCGTTGTCTGACCATGCACCCTCCTGCCTCTCCCAGTCAGCCTTCCTCCGCAGGGAGCCCAGGTGAATCTGTAGATCCGAAGTCTGGCCCTGTCTGTCTCCTGCAGGAAAACCCTGTAAGGCTCCCTGAGCCCTTACTCCCACCCCAGCAGTCACCCCGCACTGTTCGGCCCGCTCTGCACTGCTCTTCACCCTTCCCCTGCTGGGCTTTGTCCACTCTCCTCTTTGCTGCCAACTTCTGTGTAACCTTCAAGAGGCAGCCTAGAGATCACCCGTCCGGGCAGCTCTCCTGCCCAGCCCTGTTCTCAGCTGGTCAGTGTCCCCCAGGCACTGTGTTCGCTTGTCTTCCAGTTGTCTCCATCTAGACTGGGAGCCTTGTATGGGGGTGATCTGGCAGCTGTAGTGCTCAGAAAGGGTCACTGAATGGGCAAGTGTCCAAATGACAGGTATTTTCATCAATAGACAGTTGGTCTTCAAGGTAGCTCGTGAGATGGGCAGTGTCATCCAGTTTTATATTTTATTTTATTTATTTTATTGTATTTTACTTTATTTATTTTGGCTGGGTTGGGTCTTCGTTGCTGCGCGTGGGCTTTCTCTAGCTGCGGTGAGCGGAAGGCTACTCTTCGTTGCGGTGCGCGGGCTTCTCATTGCAGTGGCTTCTCTTGTTGTGGAGCATGCGCTCTAGGCATGTGGGTTTCAGTAGTTGTGGCTCGCGGGCTCAGTAGTTGTGGCTTGGTGGCTCTGGAGCGCAGGCTCAGTAGTTGTGGCACATGGGCTTAGTTGCTCTGCGGCATGTGGGGTCTTCCCGGACCAGGAATCGAACCCTGCATTGGCAGGCAGATTCTTAACCACTGCGCCACCAGGGAATTCCCAGTCATCCAGTTTTAAAAGGGAGATAATGAAGCTTAGAGTGACTTACTGAGGAAACGGCTTGTGAATGGTGGCAGGAACAGAAGCCAGCTGGTCTGGCTAGGCACCTGTGGTCTTTTGTGAGGACCCATTGCCCCACGTGACTATGGCAATTACCCTGAGGGACCAGGGCCATGGAGGTTAGGGGCCACTGGCATAGATAAACCCTGGAGCCGAGGACATGGCCTTGTTCCCTGGTCGCCCGGCTCTGTCTCTGCACACCCCTACCTCCTCTTCCCTTCTCAGCACGCCCTCGACTTCAGGGAGAGCAAGGAGGCCGAGCCCCACCCACTGTGGGAGTACCCGTGCCGCAGCCGCTCCGAGCCCCAGCAGATCCTGACCTTTGATTTTCGGCAGCCGGTCCCCCTGCAGCCTGTCTGTGCTGAGGGTGCCATCGAGCTGAAGAGGTGAGCGTGGTCTCCAAGGTGGGGGCAGTGGGGGAAGTGGCAGGGTTGTTTTCTCATAGTTATTGCCCGAGTGGCTAAGCACTTACTTTGGCCACTTTCATGTGGGTGGGATGGCTGTCCTTGTCTCAGCCTTGCCCCTCCTGAAGTGGCCCTGAGTGTATAGTGGGTCCCCACAGCTTCTGGGTGGGGAGGGCGAGCCAGAGTGGGCTCTCTCAGATCCTCCCACATCTGAGGCTCCCTTTGAGCTAAGCAGCATGGTACACACAGCTGCAGAGAAATGTGAATTTGGTTGCTATGGTTACCCAGTGGATCATATTCCTGAACTCTCCTGGGAATTAAAGCAGGTTAGGAATTGGTAGGGGCTGTCGTTGTGATGCACGGTCAGGCCCATCCAGCTCCAGCCCTAGCTCCCTTCATGGGGAGGGGCGGCTTCTTCCCAGAGGAAAAACTTTCTTCTAACTGGGTGGAGGCCGTGAGCCCAGAACCCCTTTGGGCTCCTGTGACAAGGGGGAGGCAGGACAGTTGCCCATCTGTGCCTGCCATCCAGAGTATCTGGGAGAGCTCTTCTAGACTTTGATGCCTGGACTCCTCTCTGAGCCTTCTGAGCCAAACCTTTCTGTGACCTCAGGCCGAGGAGGCTGGTCCGGCAGCAAGCTGGCCCTGCCCCAGGGTTACTCTTGAGTATTTGGCCAGGCTGTGGGGAGTGAGTGGGAGCTTTGGGTTGTGGCTCTTCTTGCTCAGCATTTTACTGAGTTGCCTTAGTCAGTTGGAGTGTTAGGAGCCTCCTCACTGGGCAGGATGGAAGTGGAAGAGACGAGAGGTTTCTGAAAAGCAGAGGGGAGCCATGACCATGCTTAGCCAGTCTCTCGTGCAGCTGTTTGTTTTTGGCCCAACGTTCCCACCCCCCATCCCACCCTCACCCCCAGGTCTGGGAGGAGCCACGGAGCCGTCCTGTGGATGGAATACCACCTGACCCCGGACAGCACGGTCAGCACCGGCCTCCTGAAGCCTGCGGAGGACAAGGTAGTGCTGTGTGCGCGGGTCCCAGAGTGGGCCGGCCCTGAGAGCAGGTGCCGCCGTGCCACCTGCCTGCGCTCCAGGTGTTCCTGGCAAGTTCAGCCAGATGATAACTCCTCAGTGGCCCCAGGTCACCCGGCCCTGAACAGCAGCTTCCCACCACGAGCTGCCTGGGCTGGAGGCTGGCCAGGAGGGTGCTGGGGTGTCAGAAGCCCTCACCGCCTTCTTGCTGCTTCCCCTGCAGGGGTACTGTTGCTGGAACCCCCACTGCAAGCAGGCTGTGTACTTCTTCAACACCACACTAGACCCCAGAGTGCCACCAGGTGGCCCCCAGACCATCACCTACACCGTGGAGTTCAACCCCCACACTGGAGATGTCACTGTGGATTTCACGCTCTCAGATGCCCTGGACCGTGGGTGCTGACCCTCACTTGTTGAGAAATAAAGTGGCTGAGGGTGCCAGGCTCTGAATGGTGTGGCTTTCTGTGAAGGAAGGTGAAGGTGCCTCTCCTTTCAGGGCCCGGCTCGGCCTCTGGGCTTGGAGGAGACCTCTTCCCTTTTTGTGTTTTTGCTCTGTGGCTCCTTGCTCCAGATATGGTGGGAAGCGGGGATGGCTTTGGAGCTGAGGAGGGGCCAAGGAGCCCACCCTGCAGTGGTTATGAAGTGCTCAGAAAGCTCCAAGGCTACAGCGTCCCTCCTACCCAACCAGGGAGTGGAGCCAGAGTTGACTGGGCTGGGCAGCTTGGGCTGCTCTTGGCTATGCAGTGCTGGGGTGGGCATGCTGCTCTCGTGGGAGCTGGCCTAGCCTGGCCTGCACTGGGGACCTTTGAGTCCCACCTGCCTGCTTCAGCTAGGAGGGGCTTCTGGGGGCAGAGTCGCAGACTTATGGCTGGGCCCCAGGCCTTGAAGACCCTGGCAGGGCCAGGCCAAAGACCGAGTTCAGACCCTTTCACTTGCTAAGTAGTGGCACCAGTCCACATTTGTAAGGGTCTGGCCTCCATGTGCAGCACCAGCAGGTGACCAAGACCAGCACCTAGACACCAGGCTGCTTTTCAGAGGATAGGGAGGAGGCTGTCCCAAAGCAGTTCCTCAGAGGCAGACCCAGGAAACCAGCCATCAGAAGGGAGCCAGGAGGTACGGCCCTTTCCCGTGTGCCCCTCTTTTAGCAGAAGGACCTCGTCCCCTAGAAGTCTGGGGCGGATGGGTATGAGTGCAGTCACCCCGACGTTGCCTTGCCAGAGAAGGTCAGAGAGCCCCAAGGAGGCCCTAGCCTTGTTTCTTCCCACACTCAAGGTGCCCTTCTGCTGTTTACTCCCAGTTCCAGAGGGAGTAAGAGAACCCAAGGGGCCTGATTTCCTGGTGGTTCAGGGCAGACTCAGGCTGTGCCCATCCTGTGGGGAGAGGCAGGAAAGGCAGGCCCCCCACAGTGGCCTCCCCACAGCCCCGCTTGGCCGCCTAGCCCCTTGGAGTCAGAGCAGGGCCCAGCCTAGCTTTTCACTTAAATGAGTGGAGAACACCAGCCTTGAGCCTCACAGTTTTATTTTTTCCTCATTATCCATCCTTTCAGCACCAGTAAAGGAAAAAAAAAACACCTCTCTTTTCAAAATATTTTATCAGGTGTAAAGATTGTTTTTCTTCTAGGGAAGAATCGTCTGGATATATATTTGATAATGTTCTTACCAAAACCTCAGGTGTGCTTACCATATAAAACCCCTAATGTCCCATGAGGATACAATACAGAAAAAAATACAGAAATTAAAAAAGTCTTTTTTTCTTTTTTAAAACAGTATTTCTAAATCTCAGCAAGTTAATACAATAGTTAAAAAGCATCAAGATTAATATCCATACTTAAAACTCAAGGTGGTCTGGACAAATGAAATGACCGTTTTCTTCCAAAGTTGACCCCTGCCTCCTGCCTTCTCTGGAGGAGGCTGGGCCCGGGGCAGGTGCAGGGCCTTGGGGATTTGGGTGACCCCTGGTCCATCCTTCCCAGGCCTAGATGCCACAGAAACATCTGAGATATTTCTTTTCTTTCTTTTTTAAAAATCGGAATGGAAAAGTCTGGCTTGTACATAGACCCGGGGGTGCACAGGCTTGATGAAACTCGTGGCTGGGTGATGGCGGCCTCAGTGCTGATGCCCTGCCAGAGGGCAGTGCGAGGGGAGAGGGGAGCCAGGCCAGCTCTGCTCTGGACACTAGGCAGGCTGGGCAGAGGTGACCTTGTTAGGACAGGAAATGACTGAGGCACAGGGAGGTATGACTTGCCTAAGGCCGCCCTGTGAGTAGGGAGAGAAGCATGGCCCCCTGTGCCTTGGCTCCTCCCCAGCTGCCCTGGGAGGCAGGCGGCCCCTCTGAAGGATGAAAGCTGTGCTGGAGTCGCTCTGCTTCAGGAGCCCTGGCCCTGCTTCCGCTGCTGTCCTGGGTACACAGCTGACCCGCAGCCTAGGGGCCTCGGCTCAGGCCCAGACATCTAGGCATCACATCTGCCCCGTTGAGCTCCACCTGTGAGCAGATTCCTGGCTGCTCCTGGGATTGGAGACCTCTGATCCAGTGAAGCCTAGCCAGGGCCTCAAGAGCCACAGCCTTGGAGGAGGGGTGCAGCAGAGAGCCCAAGGAGGACTACACCCTAGACGGTGAGCAGCCCCTCCTGGCTTGACTTGGGGGGTGGGACTGGGGGCCTGGCCAGGGAAGTGCTCCAAGCAGTGAGGCCCTCAGCTCAGCTGCTGCCCCAGCCAGGGGCATTCAGACCAACCAGTGCCACTGTGAGTGTGGCTCTCAGGAGTGTCTTACTCCAGCGCAGGCCTGGCCTCTGGCCTTGGCCCCCTCTTGGTCCCTCTTGCAGCTCAGTGGGTGACAAGGCACAGCATCAGCTTATTGGCACCAGGAGGCTCCTGGCAGCATGGTCCTGGTGTGTCCCCAGCCTCGTTGGGCAGAACTGGCCTCGAGCCAGGCGGGCACATGGGTTGGGGCGCTGTGAAGAGGGGAGACCATTGGGAGTTGTCAGTAACAGCTCCCAGAGTCGAAGGGGCCTCGCACCTGGAAGCAGACAAAACCCTCCCTGCGTGACTCTGGGGGGCGTCCCCAGGTGAGTTTAAAAAGGCCAGTGGGCAGAGGCAGTGCTGCCGTGGGATGAGGAGCTGTGGGCTTCACCTGCAGGCTCTGCCATGCTGTGCGCGTGTGCCTGGGGCTGGCCCTGGTCACATGGTGGCAGAGTGGATGCCAGCCAGTATCACTCCCTGCCTGGGGCGAGCAGTGGCCATTGGCCTTGCCACCCCCGGCCTGCACGCTGGTGAGGGGACAGGCTGCTCTGTGCCTTGGCTTCCAGCCCCTTTGTCCAGGGCCCCCAGATCAGGTTGCTGTTGAGGATTGGCCTGGGAGGACAGAGCCGCAGCCCCACCCAGAGGCAGGTGGACGGTTCCTGAGCTCAGCCAGCACGTGGATGGGGACAGTCCCCAGGAAAAGATTGGTCCCAAACCAGAAGGGTGTCCGGAGGGGAGACAGGATCAGGCAGAAAGAGGATGTGTTGGTTTTGACAGAAGAGAAGCTACAAATCTATCATTTTCAAAACCAGAAGTTCCCCTCCCCCCTAATGCCGTGAGTTGCCCTTTTTCCTGTAAAAAAGTGATGCTCTTTCCTTGGATTCCCGTCTATGGCTCCATTGCCCAGATTGGAGTCTCCAAGGGAGGCTCCAGGCTCTGCTGTGCCTGTCTTAGGAAAAGCAGCATTCTCCCTCGTGGCTTGCAGACCCTTTAAAGTGAAGGGTTGTTTTTGTTCTTAACTTTTTTGATTTTCTTTAAAATGTAATCGCCCTTGAATGCAAGACCCTGGGGAAGAGCCCGGGCTCGCTGGTAACTGGACACAGCCCTCACGGTCCCTGCTCATGAGCTGTCCAGGCTGGAGGTGGCGAGCCGGCGGCCGTGTGTCCAGGAATGCTTCTTTGGCTGGTTCTGATTGTGTTTGGAGTTTGGCCTTGGGTGAGGCCCAAGTGAGGGGTCTGTGGCTACAGCGTGGCACATGGCATGCGGGCAGCGTGCATGCGAGGGTGCAGGCATGCGAGACAACATGGCAGCAGACAAAAATAATGAACCCTGGACGAAGCTTGAAAAGAGATACAAAGAGTACAGAAACCCGGTTCTCATACTAACCCACGGGTTACAAACTAGGTTGTGCTGTAGATTTGTAGAAAATAACAATTTGAAAGAATGGCACTGGTTGGGCAGCCAGGACTCCCAAGCCCGGCCTGACTCCTGTCCATGGCGAGTGCCCAGAGGTGCTGGGCAGCGCTGGTTCCAGCTCACCCAGGACTGGCTGCAGCTCTCCCAGGCCCCTGCCCGCCTCCCCCAGCACGGGTGGTGCTCGCTGAGGGGACATGGCCAGGGAGGGACTGCAGCTCAGAGGGCTGGTGGAGGCCCTGCTGCTCGTGATGACTTGGCCCATTTATGCCTCCTCCTCCCCCGCAGATACCATCAGTCGCATGGCCACCGGGAGGTGGTCTGTCAGGCCCGACAGCTGGGTGATGAAACTGAATTCTTCTACCTCCTGGGCGGGGGGAGGAGAAACATCCCAGTTAGACCCAAAGGGCATCCTGTAAAGGAGAGGCCTGGCCCAGACCTTCCTGAAGGCAGAGGGGTGGGAGGATCCATGGGCCCCAAAGGCCTCCTGGATGGGCACGTCCCATTTCCAGAGGAGAGCTCAGTGCTGCCAAGGGGTGCAGGGCTAGGGTCCCCTATGCCCAGCCCAGCCCAGCCCAGACTCACGGCCTTCCAGTCTGGGCACAGCCCCTCCTCCCCGTGCAGCATGTAGTCAATGCGCCTGCCGTTGCCCTTCAGCAGCTCTTTGCGTCCCTTCTGGCCTCCCCCAGGGCTCTTGCTGCTGGGGAAGGCGAGGTACTCGCGACGACCTTCCTCGCTCTCCAGGACCCTGCTCACACAGAAGGCACAGGAAGGCAAGGTGAGCCCCGCCCCCGCTGCGGTCCAGGTCCTGAGTGTGGAGCCGCGTTCTGCCCGCAAGTCAGACCAAACCCCTGCATTTAAGATCTGTCTTCCCTGTGAGCCCCAAAAGGGACTGGGATGGACAGAGACCGCACCTGAGTCTGAGTTCCTGACCGACCTGGGCCACTCCAGAATCTGCCTGGGAGCGTCCCATGTCCACCGTGGGCTGGCAGCACTCTCTTTCCCTTTCTGAACTAGAACGTTGGCACCACCCAGAGCCTGTGACCAAGCTGGGGACAGAACTGCCCAGCCCCTCTCCAGGATGGTTTCTGCTCTGAGCTAAGAGTGTCCTGTTTTGGGGAACTTGATCTTTGCAGTGAGCCTCAGGGACCTTCCTCTTCTGGAAGTCCCCAGGCCTCCCATGACTCTTGTTTCAGGTCAGCAGGGGGCCAGGGGAGCCAGGAGACAACCAGACCCCATCCCAGGACTGGACTGCTGTGTCGGTCAGTCCCTGAGTGGTTTTGCCATCAAGCCTCTGAGCCTCCACTGTCCCTCCTAACACAAGAATGATGACTGTGGCCCCAGAACACTTTGGGGACCAGGTGTGTGAAGAAAGGAATAAGGTAGGATGCAGCTGTCGCCCCATTTCTCAGTGGAAGGAAACTGATAGGGATGCGTATGTGTTGGTCAAGGATCTACAGGGAGGGCAGGGCGCTCAGGTGGAATGTTACGCCCTGAGTCTGGGTCTTCTGACTCCTTGACTGCCATCTGCTTCCTGCCAGGTTTCCTCCAGAGCCTGAAAATCGGTGGTAAGGAGCCTTCAAGGAACACCCCATCTCAGAGGGCAGATGCAGGCCAATGTTGGGAGTGAGAGGTGCAGCCACTGAGAGACACTACACAGGCCTGCCTGCCCGGCTAACGCCTGGACAAATGGACAGGGCACCTGGACAGGCACAGCCAGCAAACATGGATTTCTGCAGGGTCTTTATCAGCCTTGAGATAAATAACACTAATGACATGCAGAACGTAGTCATATCTCAGAAATATAATCCATTACTGTCCTTTGCCTTTGATAATTAATTCCAGCATCAATGATCTAAGAGTTACTGATAGTCATTTTTAAATCATCATCTCATAAAAAGATAATTTTCTCGGCATAGGATGATGTTTCAAATTTAGTCTATAATTAATTGGCTCAAATTAGCTGCAAGGAGCCATTGCCGTGGCTCTGTGCAGTCTCAGGATGTGAATTATAAATTGGCTCTGCTGCTGGCCTCTCAACTGTGTCCTTTTTGGAAGTCTCGGGTTCAAGAATGCAGTTTGGCTGGGATGGAACGGTCTCTACTTTGAAAAGGACAGGCTTGTCTTATCTCTGTTCGTGTTTTTATTTGCCTAATGGGTGGCTACCAGCTGCCGGGCTCCTGCAGCAGATGCCATCCCCAGGGCTCTTCGGCAGGGGTGTCTGCAGCGCTTGGCCTCGCCCTCGGAGATTCTGGTCCTTTTTCCTGTGCCCAAGGCAGGCTGGGGCTCAGGGCAGGCCAAGCTCTGGTAGAGTGGACCCGGACTCTGGGTGCTGGTGTAGGAAACACCACCTCGAGGCCCCAGGCCTACTCGGAGGCTTCTTCTTGGTAAGGATACCCCTGAGGCATGAGGTCCACCACAGCCTCCGCCCACCCCCAGCTTGCCTCCCTGAGGCTCTCACAGGCGTCGTCCCA
The DNA here is from genome assembly GCF_963455315.2 of Globicephala melas. NCBI lineage: Eukaryota > Metazoa > Chordata > Mammalia > Artiodactyla > Delphinidae > Globicephala > Globicephala melas. The sequence goes on from NC_083332.1 coordinate 44,607,550, forward strand.
TGGGGCTGTGCGCTCTTGTCTGCCCGCAGAGCCCATCTCTCCACACCTGTTTCTGGGTTGGTGCTCATCCCAGACCTGAGAGCTGCCTGGATCTGCCTACCCTGCCTGACCACAGCAGCATGGGTGCTGGGTGCTTACTTTTGCAGATTGTCAGGGGTGCACACTTCCTCGTCGTAGAGACCGTCCTTGTCCAATAGGGTACCTGGGGACAAGGGGGTGAGAGTGGTCACTGCGGGCAGGGCCCAGCCAGCCTCAAGGAGGGCTGCCTCCCTGGGGCAGTAGGGTTAGGCCAGGGCTTCTGTGGGCTGGGCAGCTGAGTGCCCCCCCTCTCCCCAGCAGTGAGGTCTTGGGGGCAGGTCTCTCCGGGAAGCCCATGGGGTATCAGGCCTCGGCAGTGCCCCTCCCCTGCCCCAGTCCCCCTCCCCTCCCCCCCAGAGCCCGTGCCCAGCCCCAGCTCACCAATTGCCCATGGCTTCTCCTCCCCAGGCCCCAGGCGGCAGGGGTCCTTGTAACGTGTAAACAGGGAGTGCTGCTGCTCCAGCTTGTCGTCTGTGCAGGGAGGGAGGGAGTGCTGAGGAGCTCCGGGTGTCTGGCCTGTCCTGGAGGGCCACCTGCCCCTGGTTCCGGTCTGACCAGAGTCACCAGGTCCCTGTCCCTCAGGTAACTGCCTCTGGGTGGGGTTTGTGTCCCCAGACAGATGGATCTGTGGTTCATCTGTCACTGGGTTTCTGTGTCCTTGAGAATGCCCCCTTTAACAGCCCTCAGAATTGTGCCTGGTGGGACTTTCCTGGTGGTCCAGTGGTTAAGACTCCACGCTCCCAATGCAGGGGGCCCGAGTTCAATCCCGGATCAGGGAACTAGATCCTGCATGCCACAACTAAAAGCGCCCGTGTGCCACAACTAAAAAAAAGATCCTGCACGCGGCAACAAAGATCCCGCGTGCCGCAACTAAGACCCGGCACAGCCAAATAAATAAATGTTTTAAAAAAAAAAAGAATTGTGCCTGGTACAAAGTAAGAGCTGAATACAGACTTGGTGAGTATCATTAGCTAACCCCATTAGTCTGGGTTTCAGAGGCTCCCAGCCTTCCCTGCCAGAGGTTCATCTGTGGGGTATCTCTTTTTCTCCAGCGAGGTGGCCTCTGAGCTATTTAGGGAGATCAAGTCCTCTTATTCTAGGAATTCTTGGGGGCAGAGAAATCATAGTCTTGCCAAATGTCCCACCCCCATGCTCTGGAGGAGCAGGAAGTTACTTGAGCTGCCTGACCCCGGTCTTTGCAGCTGTGACTGGAACCCACGCCTCCCCGAGTGGCCGACCCTAATGGTGAGGAGCACGCCTCACCAGAGGAGCAGTTGTCAAAGTTAAAATCTCCGCAGACGACGTCAAACGCCACCAGCTCCTCGGGGTTGGCTGCGCTGGACGAGGAGGTAGATTTTCGGAAATCAGCCAGCCAGTCCTGAAGCATGTTCAGCTGCTCACACCGAATGTCACTGTCCTCTGTGCGGCAGAACCACAGAGAGATGATGAAGCTGCTGCCAGGCCCCAGCCAGGCCAATCCCAACACTCTGAGGGGACATTCCCCACCCGCTGAAGCTTGGGCCCCTGGACCCTACCTGGCAGGGCGTGCAGGTGTGTGCAGGAGATGTACCCGACAATTCTTTGGTCGTGAGGTGTATTTCCTACCTGCACCTGTAGGGGAGGAAGCAAGGTGTTGGTGATGAGGCCTATGAGTTATCACTTCTCTGAGCACAAGGGGACACTGGCGACTCCTGCCCCCAGCCAGGTCAAACTCTCAGAAGCCCAGCTCTGTCGACTCCTGGCTAGACTGGGGCCCTGGGAAGAACAGCACATGTCCTGCTTCTAGGAACTTCTGCTCCAGTGTGGGAGGCAGATGCATGAAGAAGTACCAGCCTGTGGCATGGTGAGTGCCACCGACAATTCAGGCACGGTTTTACAGGAGAGAGATGCAGAAATTGCTCCCCACACCCCTGCTGTCTCCTGGTGACCAGAAGGGCCACATGGATGACCCTGAAGTGCCAGCCCCTTGGTTCTTTGTCCACTCCTGCCTGGTGGCTCTTTCCTTCTCCCCTTGGTCACACCCTGGACCTGATCATGGCTTGGAGCCCATTCCTGTGAAGTCTGAATTAGGCTCCCCTCTGGGATGTGGTGCAGCCACAAAGCCCACCACCCTCATCCACTGTGAGATGCCTTGGACCTTGCCTTCGGCTCTGTCTTCCCAGTCTCTGCCTCTCTGGCTTCATGAGCAGTCATTTTAACTGCTTTTTGATTGTGGTCCCCTGTTAGTCCCCAGATCTGGGATGACAGCTGTGGCTGGTGTCTCCATGGCACCTATGTCATGGCTGGCCCCAGGCACCCCATGGCCTCCATCCTGAGCCCAGTCCTCCTTCCTCCACAGGGGCTTCTTCACGCTCTACTCTCCCCAACCTCGGTCCTTGCCTGCTGCTCACCTCCTTCACTGGAGACAGCGTACCTGGCAGGTGGAGTGGGGCCGAGGGCTCCTCCCTGACTCCCTGCCCAATTGCAGGTTACCCTGGCAGACTGTTTCCACGGGTTGGCATAATGAAAACGAGCAACTCAGTTGTACAGCACAGACAACTCGGCCCCCAGTGGTGAGCCTGGTGCAAGCCTGAGCCCTTGTCGGGCTGTGGTCGGGGAGGGGAGGGTTGGCAACCTAGCCTGCGGGTTCTCAGGCCCTCTGCTGGAGGCTGTGACAGGAGAGTCCCTCCTGGTGTGCTCCCCAGACCATTCTCGGGTGCCCTTCCCAGAGGCCTCTGGTTGAATCCACATCCTCTTCCTCTCTGGGCTTTCCTCCCATCTGAGCCCCAGCTGTCTTCCCCATATTTCACTAATCTATTCCAGACTGGGTTTCGTATGATGTTGAGACCCTGGACCTCGGGAAGTCTCCAGGGAGGGTGACTGTAGAGGCCAGTTCTTGGCTGAGGTGCATGCAGCAGCAGCGCGGGTGCCCCTGGCCTCTGCTGAGCATAGCTCTGCCCATCCTCCAGCTAACAGTGGCCTGGACTCATCACGGGCCCTCTGCTCTGAGAGCCTCGGGAGGCTTCCATCCTTCTTTCTGCTGCTGAAGTCAGGTTGGTATTATTCTCCTCCATGAGGTCTTTCTCGTCATCGAACACCCTTAGCTTTCTACAGCTCTTCATCCCCTTTCCCAGCCTGGATAGATGCACATCTTTCCTTTTCCAGTGCCCAGGCAGATGAATGTCTGGTTACTTGATAATGGGCCTGGATTTGGGGCTGTTTGTAAGCTCATATGTTCACCATTCACTTCTTGCCCATATTCCAGGCCCAGACCTTTGCCCAATGGTACCCCCACCCCTGGAATCCCTTGGAAATTACACACCATTGGTTCCCCCTGTTGCAAAAACACAACACAGCTTTAAAACCACAGTGCCCCCAGAGGCCACACGATGGTGCTGTCTGCATCCTCAGGCCAGGAGTCTGTTCCCTCCTCTATAATAATATTCACGCTGTGAGCACCATGCCTAGCCCTTCACGGATGCGGCTTTACTAGAGCCTTACAACAACTATGAGGATTATACTAAAATTACACCATCCGTGGCCGGGGTCATGAGGCTCTGGTGGCTGAGGCCGGTTCAAATCTGATGCTCAAATCTGACATTCTTGGCTCATGCCCATTCCTCCCCCTGCTCTACACTGCTTTCTGAGCTCCTGGTGACTGAGCCACGCTTTTCAACAACTGCCCATTTGAGGCTTTTAGTGCATAAGCCCCTCACTCGCTCAGCACTTCATGTCACCTGCCTGTGCTGAATCCTGGGTGGGGACGGAGACAAGTGCAGGGAGGCACCACTCGGCCCTGCTGCTGAGGAGAACCTGCCCGGAGGGAAGACACGCAGAACGAGGTATGTCAGCCCTCCGCCCTCTTCCTTCCATCAGTCCTGTGAGGTCCCCAAGATCCACTTTATTATGTGCTGGGACCTAACTGATTCCCGGGGCTTGAGTCCTCGGGAGCCTCAGAGGCTCGTGTTTCTCTTGCAAAAAACAATCACTCTGAGAGGTTGTGCCTTTAGTCCTGGTGGACAAAGACTGTCAATAGAGCAGGGCCCAGAATCAGGCTCTGTCACGCCTGAGGCAGAAGCCAGTCCATTCCCTCCCTCCTTTCTCCGGGCATCTCGGTAGCAGGAAAGCACACTTTCCTTGAGGATGAGGAGCTCTGCAGAGTAAATGGGAAGGCAGGGCTGGACGGGGAGCCCCGGGTGAAGGGAGCAGCCCGGCTAGCACATTTCCAGCCCCTGGGCCCTTCTGGGGCTGGCCTGGCTCCTGAAACCTCGCTTATTTCACTCTTCTACGTAGAGAAAGAGGCACACTCTCGCCAACAGAGATGAGCTGGGTCTGCTGTGCCGGGCACAACAGCTCTGCTCTCGAGTTCTGTCTGACGGGAGAGGCGGGCAGCAAGACATCTGGGGCCAGGGCTGAGGAACCCCCGAGGGAAAGCTGGCTTGTGCTGGACGCCGCTGAGGAGAGCTCCACTGAGGTGGGGCAGCCAAGACAAGGGGCATCGGCACATGGAGGCCCCTCAGGGTGCTGCTGGAGCAGAGCCCAGGGATGTTGGAGGGGCCCAGGTGAAGGCTGACTTCTCCCTGAGGCAGCAGGAAGAGGGTAAAAGGAGTCAGACTTGGGACATGAGGAGGACAGGTTAGAAATGGGAGGACAGCCCAAAACATCTGGGTGGATGCAGAGGAATGGTGGCCTGGGCAGTGATCTTGCAGCTGGAGATATGGGGTGGACCCAGAGGTATCTGGAAAGTGAAAGTGGGAGCCCGGGTAGATTGACTGGGCTCAGGGCAAGAGAGTCCTCAGCAAGTGCGGAAATGGAGGCTGTGGAGCCACTTCCCCGGGCAGGTGCCTGGGGCCGGCTGGCCATGGTGTAACAGCTTGGAAATGAAGAGGGCTGGCCAAGTGGGGCCACCTGCTCTGGGGGCTGCCAACCCCCAGCTCAGGCTGAGAGCTGGACAGAATGCAGCAGACATGGTGCTGCCAGATCTGCCAAGGTGGGGAGAGAAGTTGCAAACTGAGTTTCATGTGAAATTGCTTGATTTTTAAATGTTGGCCAACACAAGAAATTTTTTAATGGTGTGGACCAAATTAAACACATCTGAAGACTAGTTTTAGATCCAGGAGGTAGAGGGCTCTTCAGCATTTAAAGGATGGGCAGGCGACAAGGAGCCTGGAAGGAACAGCCAGAGAGGTAGGAGGTGGGAGGGAAGCCCGTGTCGGAGGGGCTGTCCCAAGGAGACTTGTGACCCTGGTGGGCATGATAGTTGGGGTGCCAGGCTGAGGAAAGAGAGGAGGAGGGGGCATGTGGGCTGGGGGAAGGCTTGAAGGGGCCCTGGCCTTTGAGCGGTCTGTAGTAGAGCAGGCAGGAGGGAGAGGGTGCGTTCCCTCCCACCCACAAACTGACATGTCCCTTCCTTCCCCAGAAGGTCACTCCGGCTGCTGAGACAGAACACTGACAAATCATATGCCAAAATGGGGAGGTTGGTCTCCTGTAAGAGGAGTGCCTTCAATTTCAGCATCTCAGGAGAGCCAGGGACCACAGATCTGCGCCGGCTGAGCCACACAAGAGCCTGAGTGATGGGAGGGGAGTTCTGGGCGTTGGGGTGTGGCCCTGGCTCCCGCAGGCTCCATGTGGACCATCCGCCGGGCCCTCGCTCCTGGCAGGAGCTTGACTGACAGGTGGCACTTCCCTGGACAGGCTGAGCACAGTCAGAGCTGAGGCCTGGGCATGAGCGCCTCACCACGCTGGGCCTCCACAGTAGCCGCACCAGCCCCCTCCGTTCACGGAACCCCTTCTGGGAGAACTGAGAAGTCTTGAGGGGAATACAGAGAAGATCCGCACCTGAAGCAGCTGCTGCCTCTGGGGGCGGAAAGCCCCGTTCTGTAGCAGCTGGCCAAACGGTGCTTCGGAAAACTTTGGAAGCACCAAGAGCAGCTTTTGGATGGGGAGCAGAAAGTCAACACGCTGAGCGTGTCAGGCTCAGAGGAAGATAAATGCGTAATGACCAAATTACCGTGGTCTAAAAGCTCTCCCAATTGCATCCAAATTAGCAGAAATAATTATGATTCACTTTAATTAGTGACTGTGGAAGTGAAGCCTCGGGCTGGTGGGCAGAGGGCCTGGTGTGGCAGCTGCGTGACAGCCAGGAGGAAGAGGGCATGCTGGCCAGTGAGCCTGGTGGCCTGAGGCAGCGGGTGTGGTAACGCCCAGGGCCTGAGAGGCCTGCCTGCAAGCCTACCGCCATTTGTCTGCAATGATTCAGAGAAGGGGCTCCCTGCCTCCACCGCCTACCACCTTCACCACCGGCACCGTGGGAACGTCCCAGGCCTCGCCGCTCCCGTGCCGCTCCCCACCTTATGAGTAGGCTCTGCGTTGCCCCCGCTTTACAGATGGGGGAATGGTGGCTCAGAGATCTGAGGAACTTGCCTGAGATCACCCAGCCTGGAGCCTCGGCTCCTGTCCCTGCATTATTTCCCTTGTCTCTGAGCTGGGGGCCCCCCAGTTCCACTCCATGAAAGGTCTTGTCTGCCCCATGCCCTCCAAGAGAGCGAGGACCCTGGCTGCAGCCTGCCTCCCCCCATGGCTCTGGGCCCTGCTGGCTGAGGCCTCCTACCTTGAGATACAGAGCTCCCTTCGAGGCCAGGCTGTCGGAGGACCGCCCGTTGGGGTAACAGTGATAGGCCACGTCCATGATGGGGTAGCGGCTGGCAAAGAAGAGGCCGCTGTTGAGACACTTGAAGCTGCAGCAGCCATGGCAGCCGTAGACTCCGACATCATAGAGGATGTACTCGAAGTAGCCGTGCAGCTGGTCTTTCAACTTGGCGGCCGCCCGCTTGTCAAACACCTCCTGCAGGCATAGGAAGTCCAGGTTGGCAGGAAAGAAGGCTGAGACCTCGTGGTCAAAGGCCTCGTCCGGGTGGCGCCTCCTGCGCACGGCTGCCTTCTTCGCCACCGAGGACTTGTACGGGAGCTTGCTGTTGGCGCCCGGCTCCCCACCGCCGCCGTCAGCCCCGGCCCGCGCCTTCACCAGTGACTCCCTGGAGGCCGAGGGGCTGCCCAGGCTCCCCGAGTCCCCATCCCGCTGACTCTGGTTGGGCGTCTGGCCCCGTGGGCCCCCACCAGCCCCGTTCCTGGCCTGGCCCCCAGAAGGGGGGTCGACGGCTTCAGGGGGCCGGCCCCCCTCGTCGCCACTGATGCGCACGATGCAGGCGTCCTCAAGGCTGCCACCTTCAGCTGGGTCCCCGGAGGCCAGGCCATTGGCAGCCTCGTCGCTAGGGTGACGCCCACCGTATTCCACAGAGGCCGTCCTCTTAATGCTCCCAGGGACGGCCCGGGCCACGCCATCACTGCCCTGCGGTGACACCAGGCTGCTGAAGCTGGCCGCGCTGATGGAGGTGTTGGTGGGTGAGTCGATGTAGATTTTGATCTGGGGCCTACTGGCCCCATTGCGGATTCTCTGGCCGATTTCTTTGGCCCGGGCTTGGGTGTTGAAAACGTTGTTGAGCCTAGCCAGCGAGTCCGGGAGGAGGCAGAGGTTGGCAGTGGCGAAGCAGAAGCTTTTGCCAGGACCTGTACCCTTCCATTCACTGTGCAGGGCCGCCCCGCTGGCTGGGCCCTTGTCCTCCAGCCGGGAGTAGACGTAGGGCCGGCGGGCCGACTGCAGGGTGGACCAGAGGAGGAACCCAAGGAGCGCAAAGGGCAGCGAGGCGACCAGGAGGGCCAGGTAGACGGGCGTGAAGAGCACGGTGCAGAGCAGCTGGAGGTAGCACGGGTCATCCGCCCGCTGGCGCTTCTCGTAGGTGGTGGGTATGAAGGAGGCCAGGAGCCGGTCCGCCAGCCAGTAGCATGGGAAGATGAGGGCCCAGGACACGGCGTGCAGGGCGGACAGACAGCTGTTGGGAAAGGGGGTCGTGTACAAAACCATTGCAGCTCAGTGGGCGCCGCAGCCGGCCCTACTACATGATGTCCCTGGCGGTGCAGGCACTTTCCTGGGCGGGGCGGGCGAGTGGGGGGCGGCCGGAGGAGGGTCACGTGCTGGTGAGACACGACTGTGGATGGTCAGCGGCACATGTCGGCCAGCCAGTCATGGTTCCCCTCAGTGGGCCATGCTGGGCCACCAAAGGCTGCTGGAGAACCTGCAAGACAGAAAGTGAGGGGTCTTTTATTCATCTTTAGGGGGCCAGGTCGGATGCTGGGGTCGTTGCCCTGCTCACCCCACTCCTGCCTCCTGTGACATGAGCAGGACTGTTCTGAGGACCAGGCCGGAGCTGGCAGGCTCACGTGGGGCGTTTGGGACCAGGAGCGGGCCTGGCATGCTGCATTTGCCTGTGTGTTTGGCTCTCTTCAAGGAAACTGCCTGGTGACCTGACTGCCTCTAGCTGACCTTTTTTTTTTTTTTGGCTGCACTGTGTGGCTTGTGGGATCTTAGTTCCTTGACCAGGGATCGAACCTGGGCCCCTGGCATTGGAAGCTCAGAGTCCTAACCACTGGACCACCAGAGAATTCCCTAGGTGACCATTTTGACTTTGTAAGCTAATTGCTTGGAAACTGGCCCAGGATTTGAGGAGCACAGTTTGTGGGCATGTAGGGCATGGCGGGTCCTAGAGGATGCCTGGGCCTGACACTGGCCTGGAGCAGCCTGAAGCCCGTCAGGAGCCAGGGGTGTGTTTAGAACAGGCGAGGGGTAAGCCTGAGAGGAGCCGCAGACACAGCCTCCTGTCACTGAGTGCCAAAAAGGGGCCAGGGGATCCTGGGGCAGAGGGCAGTGTGGCTGGCAGGGCCCCGGAGGGGAGAGTCCCTCCACAACCAGGCTCTCACTGTGCCCCAGCCTGCAGCATCAGACCGTCTCTGCCATCCCAGTCCTGCTGAGCCCCAGCAGAAAGTGCCTGACGAGGACCCAGGCACTGTGTGGGCCTTCCGAAGTTCTAGAATGATCAGAGTTACCCAGTTACAGGGGACCCTGATGGTCCCTGTGACCTTTGAAGAAGCTCCCTGGAGCTTTGAGGGTCTGGCCCAAGCTTCTCCCCTAAGCCCCCCCGCCACACAGCCCCAGGGCCCAGCTGAGGCTCACAGCTGCCAGAATGAGTCCACTCCGGGTCCCCACCCTAGCCTGTGCGGGAGCTGCCATGGGTCTCAGAGCAGGCCCAGGGCCCCCGCCGGGAGAGGCCGCAGGTGCATTCATTGTACTGAACGTAGAATCAATAAAGACAAGGGTCTGGACTATTTACCCAGCCTCCAGGGACCAAGGGTGATCATTCTGTGGTGCAGCTGGTATAAACATAACGCAGAGTTTTTACGACCAGATCAGCTGGGGGACTCATTTCCTGTTGATGTCTCACGGGCCCAGCCCTGCTTCTGCCATGGCACCTTGGGGGTCTGTGTCCACAGGGCCGTCTGGCCCCACACCCTCTCTTCCTCCTGCCTTCCTGGTCACCTCAGCCGGGACCTGGGTGCCATCTGGACTCTGCCTTCCCTCAGTCCTCACATCCTATCAGTCCCTCCTGCCCACCCAAGCCCCCGTGGAGCCCCTGTGCTGGTCCAGGACTGCATCACATGTCACCCACTTTCCCGGCCTCTTCCCCATCAGGCCATCCTCCACACGATGGCTGGAGAGACTCTGTTTAATCTGATCACATCACAGACGCCTCAGCCCCACTGAGGCCTTGCTCAGCACTTATTGGGCGTTGCGTCTCCCCAGCCAGGCCCACCCATGTCTGCAGCCCCAGCCCTCTTTGTGTTCACCTCCCAGTCTCCGGATGTGGTTTCCTGTCCACGCCTTGCTATTTTCTCTGCCCCTCGTCTAGCTCACCCTTCTTCTTCTAAGACTCAGCTTAGAAATCACCTCCTCAGACAAGCCCTTTTGTCCCCCTTGCCAGGTGGCTTAGGTTCCTTCTCTGGGGGCTCCCGTCCCCCTTGGGCATGGCCTGATCTCTGCAATTCTAGATCATAAACGCTCATGGGGTGAGGCTACCTCCCTGCAGAACTGGGGGCTTCTTGGAAGAAGGAGCTGCACTGAGGGCGCTGGGGTTCCCCGGGCTGCACCAGCAGCGGGATCTCAGGAAATGGGTGAGTGAACCTTGGTCGATCTGCCTCACGGTGTAAGGAGGGGGAGTTTCAGTCACCCAGTCGCACTACTGCAGCCACCATCTGATGTCGGGGTGTGGTGCTCAACCTGGAACAGAGCTTAATGTCGGAAGATGAACTTAAGCCGGTGGCTGTGTCTGGTTCTGAAGAATGTGTTTCACAAAGATTTTACTTTCTTCAGAGGAAATCACTTTGAAGCAAACACAGGAAGGTTACGTTTCGAAGCAGGTGTGTCTACTCAGACCACAGCCATCTGACCAGGAGCCCCTCACTCAGGTATGAGCAACAAGGCTCACTGGTGGTGAGGCCAGAGAGCCGGCCCCAGTATCTTCCCTGCCACATGCTGTCCTGGAGCCTCAGACTCAGCCAGTGGCCTTCACCACCTCCCCCATACCCAGCCCGAATCCTGGCCTCTGAGGGCCAGACCCCGGGTCGGGGATGTCCTAACCCTGATGGCTTTGGTCCTGTGATTGGCTCTTTCAAGGGCCCTGTGAACTCAGGCCAGACTGGTGGGCTCGGGCCCCAAGACCAATTTCATAATGACAGTGGCTGAAATTGGAGGACTTGCTGCAAGTGTGCTGACCCTCTGTGCCATGATCTCCTCTAACCCCACAGCAGAGCTGTGTCACCTCTGTGGCTCAGGGCTCACAGCTCAGGCTTGGAGGGGCTGGTGGCTACCCAGGGAGGCCACACCTGCCATCTGACATACTCACTTGTTCTTTCTTTAAATCCCAGCAGTTTCATTTGAGTTTAACCTGGAGTTGGGGTGACAGCCCCCTCGCACTCCCACGTAGCCTGATGGGTTTGCCTTCCCCTCTCCCACGGCATACCGAGTGTACACCTACAGGAGCCAGCTGGCTCCAGGCTGGCTGCAGCAAGAGCTGCAAGAGAGGATGCAGCCGCCTGAACCATCTGGGCCCCCAGGAAGAGCCTGCAGGTCCTGTCCCTGTGGGGTGGGGTGTCTGGAGCTGCCCCAGCTGCCAGGAGCACCTGCGGTTGGTACCAAGGTGTTCGGGGTTGGGGTCCAGGCCAGAATGGGGAGCCCTGGATGTCGCCCCAGTGTCAAAGAACAGACCCCCTCCCACGTCTCCCTCCCCTTTCCTCTTCTCTGTAGTCTGAGGTCATCAGCCCAGCCCAGCCAACGCCATCTTCCCCTGCCCCACCCAGCACCGTTCCCCTGTGCTCAGTCTCAGGCCACAGGCCCCAGACCCACAGTCTGCACCGCGGTCCGGAGGAGCTTCCGAAACAATCCGATTAGACTCTTTCTCCCTTTTGTGGTCTCATTGTTTCGGGGGACGAAGTCCAGTCTCCCAGTCTCTGTCTAGGGTCCTCTGTGTTCCTGCCCTCACTGGCCTCTTTCCCCACCCAGCCTCCACCTGGGCTCCTCCACCACCTCTGATGCCCACTGCTGTCTGACCTCCAGGCCCCTGCCGGGCTCTCTGCCTGAGACTCCTTTCCTGCCTTGTTTCCTATCAGCTCCTCCTTAACTCTTCAGGGCCCAGCTGATATGCCGCCTCCTGGCGGGGTGGGATGGGGGGGCAGGAGGGGTCTTCTTTGACCCACCCAGGGCTGCCTGTGACCCCCAAACCCTCTCCATGCTGTGCTGTCATCCTGGCAGGAACTGGAGTGGTTTAACATCTGGATCCCACAAACGGAACTCCATCAGGACTGTCTGGCTGAGCTCAGGGCGGGCCTGAGGAAGGAATGGGCCCTGCTGTGTCCAGGCTGAGAGGCTGGGAAGGTGGAGCGGGTGGGGCTGTCTGCCCTACAAGGAGCACTGTCACACTGTGTTAGGAGTCAGGCGTGGCCGAGCCCTGGCTGTGATGACAGCTCTGGAGAAAGGATTTGGGAGGAAAGGAGAGGGTCTGTTCTATTCACGCCTTGCTGCCCTCCAAGCAGAACTGGCCTGTGTTCCGTGGGGTGGCCATAGCTCCGTTATGGGTCAGAGGTAAATGCAGCCTCACTTCATAAAAGGCTTCCTGAGATAAATCCTTAAACCTTCGGTTGTGTATGGCTCATCCCCAACACTGGCTGATCAGGGTTAGGATCTGCTGGGACAGGGCTATTGGTTGGTGGTGAGTGTCCCTCTTCAGCTGCCCTGGGTCCTCCTCACTTCTGCTGTGGCCCCCAGTGCTGAACCCTTTTCGGCAAGTTCCCTCCCCAGCCCTGACTGCAGTGGTAGGTGTGACTTTTCTGCCTTCCCTGGGCTGGTCGTAGGAATGTTTTTTGTCCCCATTCAGGCATCGATGGATTTGAGGGGGCTGGCAGCCCAGAGGGCCGATGGGCAGCGGTGGCCATCACGGCGGTTCTCCGAGATGTGGTAGATCCGAGCACCTCAGTCCTTCCTGCCTGCCATCCTGGCCCTTCACGACTCTCCTAGGTCCCCTGTCCAGAACCCCTCCACCCGCCTCTCCTTCCATGGTGCCCTGGACATAAGGAGCCTCAGGTGCTGCCCACATGCCCTGCTGCCACGTGCAGTCCCTGCATCCACGCACAGAAGCTGCTGACACAGTTGACACAAAAGGGATTGCCACCAATGGAGCTGGTTTCTAAAGCTCTGTGGTTAATTATTTTGTCTCAGTGAAATGAAAGGAGGGTAAACAAACAACAATACATTAATTAGTCTGATCTACACTTTCTCCACGAAAGAGGAGAGCAAAGTTAAACATTGGAGGCTGGCAGCTTTTCAGAGAACCCGAGAGTCCTTGGAGGGCTGGCAGGGCAGGATGTGGTGCACAGGCACCCAGCCTGCGCCCCCAGTCCCAGCCCTTTCTCTCGCCTGGCCTGGCCCGGGTTCTGTCTCCCAGGGAGGAACACCTGCCTCTCCTCCCTGCCACAGTTCTCTGCTTCCGTGTCCTGGGGTTGGCACCTTTCCCAAGCAAAGTCCACCATGGGCATTTCTGGTGGGGCTGACAGGTCTCTCAAAGGCCCTGTGTGCTGAGCGGTTGCCAGTCACCCCTGCAGGCAGGATTGCTCTCTCAGGTTCCTATTTTAAAGCCGACCATCACCCTCGGGCTTATCCCTATTGTGAATCCTGGTGTGTGGCTTCTAGGGTTGCTTGGGATGACCTCTGCCCCAATACCATCATTTCCAGAACTGGCCTGGAGTCCCAGACACCCTCAGGTCCTGGACTCAGGAGTGGGGGTCTACAGAGTGCCCAAGAGAGGGCTCCCAGGACTCAAACACTCTGTTCTAGAAGCAGAGACCACAGCCTCACTCCCTCACCCCCGGCTGCATTGCTCAATGCTCAGCATGGGCTCAAAGGTCAGGCTGACCTGAATGAAACCCTGGCACTGGAGTCAGGCTCACTGAACCTCTGTCTCATCATGGGAGTAACAATACCTGCCTCCCAGGACTATCATGAGGATTAAAGGGGGCCAGGCCACTAACATGGCTGGCCCTGTTTCCTTCCCTACCTCCCCCTCTCCTTGCAGGGCCTCCCTGACCACCCCTCCCCTGAGGCTGGCCCTGTGTGCCCTGTTTGTTCTCCCCGACCTGTAAACTCAGTGGAGTTTGCAGACAGGACCAGCTGGTTCTGTGTGCTGTTCTGGGGCAGCCTGAGCCTGCCTGCTGTATTTCTAGGCCCCGGACTGACCTGCAGAGCCCTCAGATTCTCAGAGATGCCTCCACACCTTAGGTCGGAGCCGCTGGCCTTCACTAACTTGTTCCTCTCCCTGCGGCGAGGACTGGACTGGGTCTGATTGCGACAAGGAGACCGGGCTGTGGAGCCAGGATGGACAGAGGAGCAGAGAGCTCCACAGTTTGCAGATGGGAGAGGACGAGGCGGCTGGTCAGGTCCTGGACAGCACCTGGGAGGTCACAGGCCCAGCCACTCCCAGACAGGCAATGCCTGGGCCATTGAGAGCAAGCAGCTCATACCGCAGTTGCTTCTGCAGGTTACTGATGATCTGTGGTGACCCGTCAACACGGAGACCCCTGTTTGCTAACCTGTGACCTGCGGCCACCACAGCATGAGAAATGGGGACTCGGACTGATCAAAGTCACTGTCCTCAGAGCTCTGGGGCTGGCTAATCTGCCCTCCCCTGGGGAGGGCATCCTCAGGAACAGGGCCTGGCCAGGCCTGGTCCTGTTTGAGTGAAGATGGCAGGGTAGAGAGATGGGTCCCCAACAACCCTTGTGGGCGAGCTGCAATGGACAGGATCTCTGCTACTGGATGCCAAATAACACTGGCACTGAGACGCCATCCCACTTCCATCTCCCTGGGAATTGGACCTGGCATGTGTGCTGATCCCCAAGATGAGCTGCACAGAGGCCCAAAGGGTCCTAGGGGTGCTGACTTTGAATTTAAATTTCTCCTGCAGCATGAAAGTGAGTAAGCCAGACCAATTCTACTGGCGAAGGCAAGCCCTGGCCCCTCTGAGGAAGCCCACACCATCTTTTGGGATCTCTAAGCCTTACTTTGGGAACTTCTGGGAATCTGGATCAGGTGTTGCCCCATGTTGGGCTAGGATGGGCCCTGGCCCTCCCTCACACCACTTGCATCTGGTCCTCATGCCTGCTGAGCCCTCTCATCCCGGCAGCAGGGCTGGGAGTCCTGGAGCAGAGGGACCTCCTCTCATCGTCTTTGTTTCCAAAGGCTCACGTCTAGCAGGAGCTGAGCCAAGCCCCAGGTTTCCGCAGGAAAGGCGGAGAGGAGTGTTCCAATCCAATGACCAGAATGTGCTCGCATCCCCAGCAGCACTGAGATCAGGGCCGGCCCATTTCTGCCTGGATGCCGGCTGGGAAGGGGTTGGCATGGCAACATGAACTCTGAGCTGCTGAAACTTGGAGTCAACTCGTAGCTGGGAGGACAGAAAGAACGACGGAAGAGGATGCTTTCCCATGCGACGCAGGTGAGACAAATCCAGGCTAATCCCTGAAAGCCACATCCCAGAAGCAGAACCGGGGTCCAGGGTCTGGTGTGAACACGTGCTGTAGCAACGACTCCCACCAACACAGCTGTACCAGGTAAATGTCTATTCACCCTTCCATGTCCAAAGCACCTGCCTCCCCTTCCTTGAAGCCCTCCCCAGCCTCCCTACCCCTCCCATCTCTCCCTCCCTTGCATATCCCCAACTGTCCCTCTAATCTGGTACTTGCCGGTTTGCACATAAGGCCCCACACCAGCCTGGGAGCTCCCAGTGGAGTCTCAAACACCAACACAGGCCCGAATCCTAGCCTGCTCCAGCGCTATGGATGTGGCAGACCTACATTGCTGCCCCACACCAATGCAAGGGGAGGGCCATGAGCTACACCAGGCCAGTCGGCATCCCAGCAGCCTCTTGACCCCACTGAATGGTCACACGACCCTAGCCCTTCCTGGATCCCTCGAGAAAGAGGCCTGCATTTTCTCTGAGATGGAAGCACTAAGAGCCTAAAGCTTCTGGAGCCCTCCTGGAGAGTGAATCCAGTTCAGAGGAAAACAGACCTTAGGTCTGGAAGGAGAGAGGTCAAGTCCTGGTGACATCTTTGAGCTCCAGTTTCCCTGTGCCTGAGGCCAAGGCAAGCCCCAGAGTTTCTAACTAACGAGTTGGCAAAGTACCTTTTTCTTTGCTCTAGACACTTTGAGCTGGGTTTCTGTCACTTGCCCCCAAAAGGATCCTGACTAATATATACCTGCTACTTGATTTTTCCAAAACTTAATTCTTATCAGTTCCCTTCCTGTGCAAACCTCCCTTGGTACCCCCTGGCTTGCCTACTGGGAAAAGGGGGTCTCCCTCCCGAGTCCTCGAAGGCCTGGTGAGACCTGGTGCCTGTGGTTTGTGCCCCATGAGCATCCCTTAGGAGACAGCAGTGCAGATATTATAAGCACAAACTCTGGTGTGAGAAGTGCAGGTTCAGGTCCTGCTTCTGATATTGGACAAGGTGCTTAACTGACTCTCTGAGCTGTAGTTTTCTCATCTGTTAAGCACACATAGTAACAATATCTCAGGGTAGTTAGCGAGGATGGATGGGCAGCACTTAGCATGGTGCCTGACACATCTCTAATACAGTCAGCCCTCTGAATCCACGGTTCCTCACTCCTCCGTATCCATGGATGCGGATCCCACAGATACGGAGGGCTGACTCGAAGGGACTTGAGCGTCTCTGGATTTTGGTATCTGGGGGAGGTCCTGGAACCAATCCCCTGTGGATACTGAAGGACGACTGTAATATTACTTTATTACTACTACTACTACTGTTAATTTCTTTGTTGCAAAGGCCCTCAAGATACAGCTGGAGCCTTTGAAGTTTCCTCCTCGTGTGCTTGGTTGCTTGACAAAAAGCGTGCCCTGCTATCCCAAATGAGGGGTGGGGATGGTGCAGGGGATGCCGGGCCTCCATCTCCAGACAGGACTGTCTATTGTGGGCTGCTTGTGCAAGCCCAAGTCACAGGCCTCTGCAGAAGCCAGATGCAGGCAGTGGGGCCATAAAATTTTCAAAACGAAATTTTCCATGGGAGCTATTAATGCGTCATGTGGTTTCTGAGAATAGGAACAGGCTGCAAGCAGCTCTGTGGCGCTCCTTCAATCAGTCAGCCTCGGCATTTCCATGTCAGAACTCAGAAAGCCCAGATAAAGGCAATTCCTGCGTGACCGGAAAGCAAATCTTAAGCCAAGTTGAAGTTATATGTGCTGGGGTGCCCCAACCAACCTAGTGTTTAGAGTTGCAAGACCTCTGGGTTCAGGACCTTGTGTAGCAGGGATGTGGGCCAGTTGCCTGGGAGTGTGGGCTCCATAATGGGGTGGGGCTGAGTTCAAAGATCTGGCCACCCTACCCTCTATGGTCTGCCATTCCAGAATCATCTGTTGGTGACTGAAATGGGGACTGTTAAGGAGAAGGCTGGATGGTGGCTGATACCTAAATCCACCCCTGCGCCATCCTGAGCGGCATCTTCTCTCATTCCTATGTACCCTTGTATTAGGTTCAGGAACCTGCCTGCAGCCAGATCTGTCTGCCTAGAGTCTGCTGAGGGCTGAAGCCCATAGGGCGCCTGCCAGTCCTTTGCCCTCACGACGGCTGAACCCAGGGTGGGGAGGTGCTGGGGCGTGAGGGCTTCCTGCATAATGAATATCAGGTCTGAGATGGCCCTGTTCACAGGGTCTGCTCCACTTGGCATTGACAGGGCAGCTCCAGGGCAGGACTGGAGCAGGCAGTTGTTGACCACTGGAGAGGTCACGTGCCAACAGCTGAGCATCTAGACGGGCCTGGGCCTCCTACTTCAAGAGCTCTGAGCCTGCCCAGGTGCTGAGGTTTGTGCCTGAGCCTCACCTTGCAAGTGGCCAGAAGCCGGGCATCCTGGAACTCCCTAGCAGGTCACGTCACCTGCCTCAGGTGAGCCCTGTGTTGTCTGCTGTGTGACCAGCTGAGTGCCAGCCCCCAACAAGTTCCCTGCTGGCCAGTGCCACTCAGGAGAGTCCTTCCTCAGGGACGGACACTAGGAGGAATCTCGCTTCTCTCAGGCTCCGCTGTTGAGGCTTTTGTCCCAGCAAAGTCCCTGCTTCACTGACATGAGAGCTGATGTTAATGGTCCCTGAGCCGAACAAGGCTTGGAACGTACTTCACTTAAGAAGAAATGACAACATACTTTCTGTGGGAGTGGAACTTTAAATACAAGTCCACACAAATGGCAGGATTTATGCAGACTCAGTGTTCAGCTGGGTTTCAAATACAGCCTTTCCTCCTGGAATGGATTGGCTGGCAGAGCAGTGTGTAGGCATTTCAAGGCACCAGAGAACACAGATGAAGACAACAAACCTCCCTAAAACGGAATAGACTTGCTAAAATTCTTCTGAAAGGAATCATTTCACATTCAGCCTGAAGTTTTCTATGCAAAGAACATTTAACAAACTGAGTCCTAGAGGAGAATTTATGCAAAGATTAAAAAGCAAATCAGTGCGAATGAGTAAATAAAATCAGGCATCAGCATCTCACCAACCTTCCCTGTAGCTCTGGGCAGCTGCGCCCGAGGGCTGCATTTCTGAACCGAGACTGGATCTCACTCCCCACTGAGGGCTGAGGTCCTTGTCCTGGGCCCTTTCAGAGGCCTTGGACACCAGGCCACTGCTATCCTCAGGTCCTGCCTCTGCACACGGCACCACAGGAGCCCTTGGCTCTGAGAGAACCAGCCAGAAGACCTCCTGAGAGAAGATGGCCCAGCTCAGGCCGAACCATGGACTGCTTGCTTGGGGAGGCCTCCGACCTGCCTGCAGGGCTGTCCTGGGCCTGCTCCAGAAGGTATAACTGGGAGGGGATTGGGGGCTGCTGTCTGCTACCCTGGGGAGTGGGACTTAGAGCTACATAAGAATGTGCATAAGAATGTGAATTAGTCATTTGTCCACAGCAAAGACCAGTGGAGAAGACATCATGGGGATCTATAGCCCCCCAAGTACCCTCTAATTGCTACCACCAAAACTGCTTCCAGGGGTCTTCTGAGGCTCTGGGTTCCAGTTAACCCCTGCCTCTCTGGTAGTGGTGCCCTGTCTATACCTGCTCTTAGCTGTTGAATCCTACACTTCTGAAAAGGGAGACAAGAACTCTTGGATGGAGACCACATGTCCCCAGATTGCTGGTGTAGACATTGCTAGTGTAGACAGTGACGTGTTTCCATTCAGGAGTGACTAACTTAAAAAGATATGCATGCTTTGCCTTTGTGAAGATCCGGGTTAGACTTTTCTTCCCTTTTTGCCCACATCTGCCTGCAAGCCTAGGACAGGCCTCTTACGTCGCTTCTTCTGGCCCCTAGAGCAGTGCGGGCCTACTTTCTAGGCATGAGGCAAGATTGCACCTCCTGGTCCCCTTGCAGTTGGGTGGTATCGTGTGACTAGCTCTGACCCACAAGCTGTGAGTGAAAGTGATGTGTGTCACTGCTGGGCCAGAGTACTTCACAGCAGGTATATGCGGTTGGTCCTGGGGGCCAAGCAGGGCCTGCAGGGGATGGGAGGAGGGAGCTTCGAGATGAAGCCAACAGCCTGGGGTGTCAGAGCCCAGAGGCCAGGCGTGGTCAGACGCTGCCAGGTCGTGCTGGCTGACTGGTGCCCGCCAGGCCTGGTGAGGGGCAGAGGCAGAGGCAGAGGCAGGGGCAGGGCAGCAGCTGTCGAGCTGGGAGGCTGGGGGTGCTCGGCATCCATTCCCTATGAGTCAGATGCTGCTCGGGGTATTTCACAGCAAGGGCCCAAGAATTTCTGGGGGCAGAGCCTTGCTTTCTAGGGGTGTATATTAGAGTGTGTGGGGGTCCTCCTAGAGGGTATGGAGACAGGAAAGTGGTGGGTGGTGGGTGAAACAAGCAGTGAGCAAGGGAGGGAGGTAAGATGGGGTGGCAGAGAGAGCTGAGAGTAGGCGCGAGGAAGGCAGTGTCACTCAGGAGTCCTGCCTGCCAGCCTGTGCCCTCGATGGCCACAGTGACCGCCAGATCCCAGATTACAGGCCGGGAGGAGACGCCGGGGGAGGAGCAGCTGTGGAAAATGGGCTTGAGAAGAGGCTCCAATGCATGCACTTACAGTTTACCCCTAGTTGGTTCTGTTTAACTTAAGTGCTTAGAATCCGGTTAGCATCCAACCCATACCACACAGACCTCAGAGTAGTGAGAGCCTGGTGTGTGCTGGCTGCACTCTGGAAGGACTGAGTGACCCCCTGGCTGTGACCCTCTGGCTGGCTTCGGGTCTGGGCAGCCACCCAGCTTGACGCTACCTGCACCACCCCCACTGCTAGACAGAAGGTGCACAGGGTATCTCACCGGGCTTTCCGGTAGAGATTTGGAAAGAACATTTCCAGAACAGAGGTCAGCACCAATGAGAAAACAGTCTATGCAGTTTCAACCAGATTTGCTTTAAGAAACAGGTCCAACAGGAGGCCTAAGCGGCTTGATCCTCATCTCTCCCTCAGCTCTCTTCCCCCTGGTCCTGGGCCACCATCCTTCTTGTTCCCTTCCTGCCCTTGGGACTGCTCTTTCTCCAAGCCCTTTGTTGTCCCCTCCTCCCTGGCCCACCCCTTAGGAGCTGGACCTTCCCCTGCCTCCTCTCTCTTCTCTTGGTTGATCTCTCATGGGTCACCTGTTCCCAGGTGATAGCCAGCCCAGGTGTCTCTCCTGACCTCTGACCCCATGAATTTAATTGACAGCTCTCTATCTTCCCCTAAAAGTTTATCATTTGTCTTCCTCTACTTCCCCAACACCAGCTCTGTCTCCTGAGTGGTCCTAGGCCCCTGGACCTCCTCCATACCCACCTCCTGTCACCCAGCCCACGGTTCTGCCTCCCTAACCCCTTGCATCCATTCCCATGGCTACGCCCAGTTCAGGCCTCACCCTCTCCCACCTAGATGCTGTGACAGCCATCACCTGGTCCCCCTGCAGCTGGCCTCCCTCCTCTGATCCACATGGCAGCTGGTGGCATCTTTCTAAACTACACATTAGGTCACATTGCTCCCCTGCTAAACTCTTCAGTGGCCCTTGCTGACCCCAGGAAGATGCACCTGGCAGAGAAGGACAAGAAAGGGGGGGCGAGGCCCTGCAGCCTGATTGCTTTGCATCCGCCTACTTCTGAAGTCCCGGGGACCCCGACCTGCGCAATTTCCCCCGAAGCCCTTCTAGCCCTCCATGCCTTTGCTGAGGCAGTTTCCTGCAGCCATCATCTGTGCGAAGGGATGAGGCCTCAGCAGAGGCGCTCAGGGTTTGGAAGTCACAGTGATGGTCTCTTCACCAAACCCCAGCCAGTCCCCTCCTCTGTGGCCCCAGGGATAACTAGAGACCTTTGGCCCGGCTCAACTGAGCCATTTCTCTCTTGACCTTGTTAGTTTCCATGCATTTATTGCATGTTTGCAGTCTGCACACCAGAAAGGTAACCAGCCTCCCATACTTTCAGATCTACCACACTAGACACAGAACTGAGAGAGCGAAGGCTTGAGCAATGTGGGCAAATTCCATACCTCAAAACAAAGGGAGGGAGGGCCTTATGTGTGTGGCCCTATAGGGTGTCTGCAGGACCAGGGACCCTGCCCACATGGTGACACCAGCAACTTTGGAGCTCATCCACCCACTTTGACCTCCAGTCCTGGGGAACTCAACTTCTTTTTTTCCCTTGCAGACACTCAGTACTTTATCCCATCACCTGTATGTGGGGCACAGAGTAGGCAGATAAGAGGAACCCCTGATGACTGATTGACAAGCGACAGCCCTGCCCCCTGCAGACCTGGAGTCCAGCCAGGGTGGCTTCAGCAATCCAGCTCATCTGGGGCCACCTGTGGCCCGCTCAGGACCTCAAACTCATTTCCTCCCTCCCTGCCACACTCTCTCCCTGTGAGGTGGGACTACGAGCCAGTCATGGCAGAGCCATGAGGGAGACTAGAAATGAGCCTCAGAAAAGCAGAACTAACAGTCCACTTCTTGGGACATCTGAGCAGTTGTTGCACAGAACACATCTCATAGAATGTGCTCTTGACACTGATGGTGCAGCTACACTGTACAATCACCCCAAGCAGATATTGTTGGCTCCATTTACAGATGAGAAAACTGAGACTCAGAAAAGTAAATGACAGTCCCCAAGAAGTGTAGCCTGGTCATCAGACCCCAATTTCCCTTTCCTCTCTGCATTTCTCACCAAAGTTTAATACACATGATATGCAAAATATGCAAATGAGCGCTGTCCAGCACCAAGCCCTGCTACCTCCAGGACAAGTTCCCCACACTATCCCCCTTGTCTTGCTTGTTCTTCCCTCTCAGTTCCCACCAAACAAGATCCTCACCCTGTCTTTCCAGTCTCTGAAGCTTACATTTGTCACCCACCCCCACTGAGCCCTTAGTGAAGACCCTAATAAATTTCCTCCCTCCCTGTGGACTGCCGGCCTCATCCATCTCCTCTTTTGTTTTTCCATCCAGTCACCATCACCTTGGACCCCCAAATCTCCCTACTCCCAGCTTGGTGACCTCCCCAGAAACCGTGAAAACATCTAATTTACCAATATTTGGGAGGAAGCAGGTTCTTATAATGGTCTTGCTGTGCTGGCTCCTGGACTGAAGTTCCCAACTGTCAGGGGGTCAGAAAATGTGTTTCTGGTTTCCACTTTTATTGTAGTAGTTTGAATTATTTCTCTGGGATGGATTCGAGACTAGAATTATGAGGTAAACTTTAAAGCTTCTGATACATATTGCCAAACTGCGTTTCTCCAAGGTTGTTTGAGAGTGCCTGTTTCACAGCATCCTTTCCGTGAAATGCACTGGGTTTGAGCATTAAAAAAAATTTTTTTAAAATAGTTTAATGGGTAATGATATCTGATTACAATTTCCAGGATATTTAAATTGTATTCCTTCATTATTGTGAAGTGCTGCCTCAATCCTTTTCCTACTTACTGAAGGAGTTAGAATTTCCTCCGTAGATTTGGGTGTGTCAGACATACCCCCTCTGCAGGCATTGAACCACATGAGGGTCGGTTCAGAATGGGACCAAACTGCTTGCCCCAGATTGCTTACCCCAGAGCTGTGTTTTCAAACTTTTTATCCAAGCAGCAGAACCTTTTCTCAAACAATCTCACACAGCACCTCTTTATATAAAACATTAATAAGTAGCCTATGAGGGGAGGCCTGGAGCGCCCCCTCCCGTCCCCCTCCCCCTTCCAGAAGCTCTTCTCACCTGAGGAGGGGCCGCGGGGACCTTCTTGTCCTTCTGGCTGAAGAGGGAGCACTCCCTGCGTGAACTCAAGGACCTGAAAGTAGATGAGCGGTTCACAGAGGTGTCCGGACCTCCACAGTCACCGAGCAGCGCAGTACAAGTGACCCAGGTACAGAGACCGAGGGGCCGCACCTGCGCCGGAGGCACCGCCACACCCTCCACGTCGCCAAGGAGAGGGTGTGGGCCCCGCTGTCCCCACGAAGTTCAGCCAGAGGGGGTGGGAGCTGAGGTTTGTGGGACAGACCTAGACAGGCCCGGGGGATAGGAGGGTTGACAGGTGCGGAGGACTCCGTGGGTGGGGGGCACGAGGCTTCCACGTGGACGGCTGGACCCTGGCCAGGCCGGCGATGTGCAGGTGAGTGGCAGGGGAGAGGCGAATTAGGAGCCCCGGCCGGGGGGGTGGGGGGTAGGGGTTTGATCTGATAGGCGAAGCTAGAACAATCAGAGTTCTCCCCAGGAGCTTTGTGTAATCTCAGCCTCACAAAGACACCTGAGGGTGGGGGAGAACTGAACCCAGACCCGGAAAGAGGGACAGTGGCTACTGGGACGAGGGTGGGGCACAGGGAGGAAGTCGCTTGGCCGCAGATAAGGAGTAGACCGGCAGAGGAAAGGCTCAGCGGGGACGCTTCGTGAACCCAATGGGGTCTTCGGAGGGGGGCGTTTGAGAGGGCGCTCGTGTGAGCGGAGACCTTTGGACACGAAGCCACCGGCTCCTGGCATTCCTTGTTGACCCAGTCGTAGGATCAGCGGGCCCAGACACTCACTCCCTAGTAGGGGTTCTTAGGCCCGGCTGACTCTCTGGCCCCGCCCCACTCTTGTAGCCCCGCCCCTGCCTCAGGTGTTGGATCCACCCCGATTTTCTGGTCGCGCGGCCCCTGGGCCCTGGGCCTCAGGCACTACCTGGCCTCGACTCTCTCGGCCCCGCCTCCTGAAACCTGGCCCCGGGCAGCTCTCTGGCCACGCCCCCTGGCCTCGGGCAAAGTCCTGGCTCTTTAGTCCCTCCTTCCAGTCCCAAGTCACGCCCCCGAATTTGCAGCCGAATCCCTGGCTTTTGGCTCGGCCTCTTGGATTTCGGCCCAGGAAGTTCAGCCCGCACCCCGCGCAACCCTGCGCGGAGCTCGTTGGTTTTACACCTTTTCAAGCCAGTTCTGCTGCCCGGCCCAGAGCCCTCTTACCACCCTCACATCGCAGGCAAGGCAACCGTTACTCCCCAGGGCCCCTCTGGACCAGACCCTGTCCTGTATATACACTTATTTTGCAAATCACCCAAACTGTTTCAGAAAAATCTGAAATTGAGTCCCAAGCCCTCTGCCCTCAAGCCAAAGATGTTGCAGAGGAGCTGGAAGGAGTGTCTTCTCACTTGGGAAACAGTTGGGCCCTCCTGATTAGAAATCCATTAGAAAAGCTCCAGAACAAGGGTTCTAGTCAGCTGAAAGGTCTTGGGCAAGTCATTTAACTTCTGAGCCTCAGATGCCCCCTCCCCCGTAACACTGGGGTTCCCTACAGGATCTTGGATGGCTATGGCCAGGACCAAGTGAGCACAGGTACTGGATGTTACCAGATCAGAGCGGGAAGAAGGAGGCCTGAGCCCCTAGGTCCTCGCTCTACATGCTCTACACGAGGGGGCCCTTGTTTTTATGGGGACACCCTGGCTTATTTCCTCTGAGTTAAGCACTTGGCAGGCATCCCTCCCCACCCATGGCCTGGGGAGTCCAACCTGCCAAGACGTTGGAGGGTGTCCTGTCCCCTGTGCCTGGGACGCCTGCCTCCTCACCCTCAGTAAGCCGCCTTCACCCTGCCCCTAGACCACAGGCTGACAGACATCTGAAAGTGGACACAAAGAAACCATCCCAACCTTTGCGGCTCTCAGCTCCCACCACGCTCTCCCAGAGCAGTGAGGAGCTCACACCTCATCTCTCGATGAGAGATTTGCCAAGGAGGGTGTCTTTGTCCTCAGATATTCCCCTAACTATCGCCCATAAGCTGCATAGCCTCTCTCCCCTCCCAAACTCTTCTGAAAAATCCCCTGTGTGTTTTTTCAAAATAAAATTAAATGACAGGAACTAACTATTTAGGGAGGGGTTCCTGAGGGGAAATGGAATCTCTGCAACCTTGAGATTACAGGACTTTTCCTCTTCTCAAAAGACAAGAAAAACATGTCAGATCATTGATATTCTGAGCCAGACCTTGTTTTGAAATACGCTCTCCTCTGTCCTTCAACAAACTACAGCCTCTCTCCCTCTTTGAAAATAAGACCACATCAAGTCAGGGATTAGAAATGGGAAAAATTCAATCAGAGCCTCCCTCTGCCAGTTATACATCTCAGTACACTCCCAGGCGAGCAGAATCAGCTCCCACTATAACCCAGCTCAGCATCATCATTCAAAACGCACCAGTAGGAAATGGTGAAACAGAAGGACCTTTCATCCCGAGTGAGCGAGGCCTGCAGCACTGCTCTCCTAGCTCTGGAAGCTGGCGGTGTCTGGGGCCAGTGGAGCTGGGGCCTGTTGCTTAAATAGGCAGTGGGAGGGGGTTAGGGCGGGCCTGGGGGGGTGGGCATGGAAAGTGGGCCATTTACCCAGCACAGAAAGGCAGTGTCCGCCGAGCCAGCAGTGGTCCTAAACACGCGCCTGCCTGCTTATCCACCATGAGCCTCAAGCCCGCAGGCCCACAGACCACAGACCATCACCTGGGATGACCCCTGATGGACGTGCAGCTCCAAGTGAGACCACATGCCCAGACGCACAGAGCTTGGTCTGGGTTCCTGGATGCCTCTACCTGTCCTGAGACACAGCCTGGAGAGCAGAACCGGCTGTGGAGTTGGATGGACCTGCTCCCTAGACCAGTAAGTAGTGGCCTCAAGCAGGGCATCTCACCAAGCCTCAGTTTCTACTTTCTTGTAATGAGGATAATAACACTGACTTTATAGGTCCATAAATAACGTTTGCAAAGGGCCTAGCGCCTAGAAGGTTGGTTTGTTTAACCACATGATGATGCTGGAGTCAGGTTACCTTCAACAAAGTTCAAGCCCAGAGAGGTTTGGTAACATAAAGTCACACAGCCCTTCAGCTGAGTGTCAGGGTCAGACTTCATGCAGACCTGAGACTAAGTTGGGTTGGCAGAAGCCCCTTGAGGTGAGTGTGGGGAGCAACTGCTGGCCTTGGGGAAAGGTCTTGACTGAACTCTGGTGAAGCAGTTATCCCTAGAACCCCAGCACCAAGGTAAGGGAAGAGGCATGGCTGGACAGGCAAGCTGAGCTGGCTAGTCTGTGCATTTGGTTGGGACCTTAGTGGGGGATGCAGAAGTATCCTAGAATAACTACTAGGAATGGCTGGTGAGAGGAGTTTGTTTCTTTCTACTTGTACAGAGCAGGTCTTGTTTAGGAGCATAACTGATGTGTGGTTAGAATACACATGTGTGGTTAGAATTGCACGTTTTTTCCTGAGGTTTATCTTTACTCTCATGATGTCAGCTCTCTTGTCATTCTAATTTCAAAAGAACCTATCTCCCTTCATTTTGGCTTGCCAGATAATTTATCATTCAAAAATTGAACTAGCAAATATTTCTTTCTTTCCCTGAGAGTCAAACTTGAAAGGCACAGTGTGTATACTTTAGTTCTAGGCTGAGCTGTTTTTTCATCTCTGGAAACTTTTCTTGTATTATTTCTTTCCAGATGTTTTCCTCATCGTATGCCTCATCCCATCCATCTCTCTCTCTCCTATTTTTGGGCTGCAACCCCATTTCCCATTTTCCAGATCAGTTATTTGCACCTTTGTTTGTTTTCTGTGTCTCCATTTCTGGTTGGATGTTTTATTTTATCCTCAACATCACTGATTCCTTTGTTCTGTTGTTTCAGTTAGGCAAACTACTACATCCAGATGTTTTTCCATTCTTTTATAGTCATGGAATTACAGCCATTTGTTGTTGTTGTTGTTCTGTTCTGTTCCTGTTAGTAGTATTTTGGTCATTTATTTCTTTCAGCGTAGTTACTACGCAGTTCACCTTACTTGCTCCTGAGGCTTTGCAGATTCCATCATCTAAAAACAAATTAATTGACGTTCCTTGAGGGCCTACTGTGTTCAGACACTGCTGCTTAGTATCTAACACTGTGGCGCCTGCTTCCCTTCCAAGGTTAACTCAGGAGAATTCTGCAGTTAGAGCTGCTTTGAGGGAGATTCTGATTAACTGAGATTTATTCCATCTTGTTCTAAAAACAATTCAAGATGACTTAAACTGTGTTCTATGTACAATATAATACGACTTTTTTTTTAAGCAGTGAGAGAATTAGGGCTAAGGGAAAATAAAGGTGGAAAAAACACGAAGCAGCCAAGCAGAGATGGGAAGATGGAGTGAGTGAAGGGAGGGTCTTGATTCTGACTGTAGCCTCAAATGGGCACAGAGGAGATGTGCTTTATGACTGAAACCTGTCCGTTTGATTTTTGTTGGTGCTGACCCTTTGAGTTCTTATTTGAATGGCTGCAGCACAGAACGGGGCACATGGTACAGCTCACTCTGCAGGCCCCCAGGGTGGGAACCGCTTTTGTGTTTTGTTCCCAGTAGGGATGGAATTGAAAGGAAACAAGAGGTGAGATACACTCATGATGTGGATGTGTGGGTGGCTGCCTGTAAACACTGGAACAGTTGCCTCATGCTCGTCTTCCAAAAGTCAGTATTGATTGAGCAACTAATTAGCCGTGTATTTCCTGTGCTCTCAATCAGATTGTTTCCCTGTTTTGGGGTGGCAGGTGTCATCTGGGTGAGAAGAAGGCTTTCTGGGGGGCTCTCTCTTCCCATAGAACACCAGAGTGGCCTCATTTCACACGTCTCAGGAAAGTTTTCCGAGTGACAGATTGATTGGTGTATGGGTGGTTACCAAAAAAGATTCTATTTTATTAAGCTGTTTGTCTTGCAAAGTGAAATCGTTTTTTTTTTAAAAAAAAACTTTATCAAAATGTCATCGTCCCGGGGTTTAAGAACGTGCCCTCTGGCTTTGAGGGAAGATTTGCAGATCCTACGGGTAAAGAGCTGTCATGTCAGGGTCTCACTCAAGCCCTTGAGTGATAAGCTCAGTCGTGGCCGCCAGCCTGAGTCTCTCTTGCGGTGGGGTGGAGGGCACCCAGGGCCAGCTGGGCACCAAATGATGTTGCCAAATCTCACCCTGGTGCCTGAAATGCCTTTTTTTTTTAATACATCCAGGGAAAATAAAAATTGAGAGATTCATGCACATGAATGCTCATGTATAGGTAATTTTGCTTTTCTGTTTGAGGAGGAAATAGAAAACATTCCACTTGCTCATTTTTTTTAGAGTAAAAACAAGGAAATATATTAAACAATTAAAAAGTATTTGGTTTCCTGGTGGGATGAATTGGGAGGTTGGGATTGACGTATATACACTAATACGTATAAGATAGGTAACTAATAAGAAGCTGCTGTATAAAAAAATAAACAAGATTCAAAAATTCAAAACAAAAAAGTATTTGGTTTCCTGTTGGTGGCACTTAAAGAAGAGAGAAAGAGAGGAGATTGAAAGCAGTGGAGGGAAGGCAGGAGTCAGAGTCCTGTCCCCAGGGACCACCCTGCCCTCTCTGCTCCAGCTCCCAGCCCCGGCAGCCCCGGCCCCTTCAGTCGGGTGGGCAGGCTTTGTCCTTGGCCTCTTCCTCACCCTCGACGTGTCCTGTCCAGAGCCAGTTCCTCCCAGCTCTGTGGTCCATTTCCAGTCCCTGCTGCCCCCCTTCTCTGGCTGTCATTTCCCCTCAGGCCTCCTCATTTCTTGCCCGCATGGTGGCACAGCCAGTAAGCCTGGGTGTGGCCCCTTCCATCATGCTCCGTGTCCAAGCCCGTGATCCCCACCACGAGCAGTCTGAGTTCATCCTGCCCTTGCCCAGCATCTCAGATCTCTCTCTGTGCACAGAACAAATCCCCCTACCTTGCCTGGCTTGGGGGCCCTTGGTGATGGGGCCCCCCCCTCCTCAGCCTCACGTCTGCCTTTTTCTTCCTCCCAGTGATTCATTGTGATGGCCTCAACCTCTAGCTTTCCTCTTTCCTGGAACATGCCATGCTCTTTCATGCCTCCGTGCCTTTGCACATGCTGTCCCCTGTGTCTGGAACACCCTCCCCAGTCCATCTACATGGCACCCAGCCTCTAAGGCTCAGCTCTGCAGCTGTCAAGCCCCTCCCTTCAACTGCCCACCCACCGGGCTTTGTGCTAGCAGCCCAGAGCCCCCCGAGTGCAGAGCATGGAGCCCAGTCCCTGAGAGGCACTCAAGGAACCTTGGCTGAATTAATAAAATGGTTTCTAGCCAGACCAGAAAGTCAGTCACCAAAAGGTTCAGTTCCCTCTGTACATACCAGTTGGGACAGCAGGAGCTGTGAGAAAACTGCTCCTAATTGTTTGAACTAGTGCATCCATTAGGCTGCCTTATATAAAGGGAGATAGGCAAACATTTAGCCTTAAATGTTAAAAGACCTCTGTGAACTCATGTGTGTTGGTGGTAGCGCTTGCAGCTGGCTGAGATCACTACCATCATCATCATCATCATCAACCTTTTTGGGGGCACCCGCTGCGTGCCAGAAACTGCGCTAAGGATGTTGCATGCAGAATCTCTTGTTTAATTCTCTGAACAGCTTGGGAAGGTTGGGGTATTATTGTTCCCATACTCAGAGAGGGAAACTGAGGCTCGGGGAGGGTAAGTGACTTGTCTGAGTCACACGGCTAGAGAGTGGCAGAGCCCAGACTCTGGGGAAGGCTTATCGATGGCTCCCTCCTGGCTAGCGTTTTGACCCTCCAGGGCTGCCTAATGCTCAGGAGGCACCCACAGACCAGGGAGGAACACCCCAGGGGTCTGGGAAGGCTTGTAGCCACCACCCTCCCCCCTCTCTGCTGCCACCCTCCTGTCCCAGAGGGACTTGAGGTGGATGCTGCCACTATTTGTCCTTAGCACCAGAGTGTGGATTTGTCCAAGGGCTGTTGCTCTGGACAGAATGCTGGTGAGGCTTGGAAGGTATGAACCCGCAGGAACTGGGTAGAGCTATCGCTGTGGGGCTGGGCAGGTGCTGTGAGGACACGCTGGCCAAGCTCACTGTCTCTCACCTGGTCCTTCAGCCTGGCCCCCACCATCTGTTCTCACACAGAAGCCAAAGTGATCTTTCTGCGTGCAAACCTGAGTGCCTTCCAAGCTTAAAACTCTTTCATTGCCCCCAGAATAAAATCCATGCCCTGAGCCCACCACTGTGTCACGTCTCACTCTTTGCCAGTCTTCTCCTCCTCTGCTTGTCCCCTCATGCTGGAACCCCCCTGCCTTGGCTGGCTGGCTGCTCCTCAGCTTCAGGCCTCAGCGGAAAAGTCTTCCTCAGGGAAGCCTTCCTGATCTCCCCGGCGGTCAATATGACCTCCTGCAGGCCTCCTGCAGGCAGCACCCGGTGCTCCCAGCCCTGCCTCAGAGGTGAGCTCTGGAGGGGCTAGGGGCTGGGACCTGGCCACCTGCATACAGACAGAGCCATGGGGACTGACGACCAGGAGGGACAACATACCCCAAATGTGACCCTCCAGAGGAAGATGCCAAATCTGGTTCCAGGATGTTGGGGCTTCATACTGGGAGAGGGGCGGTCCAAGAGGCGGGCAGTGCCTGGAACGTGCGGGGCAGTGGCCACGTGGACCCCAAGCTGAAGCCACAGCTGTGGACGTCCGTTTTCAAGGAAGGCAGGTGGAGGGAAAAAAGGGGTCAAGGTCAGAACCTTGAGACGTATCCCATTTTTGGCTTGGTGAGGAAAGCGGAGCCAGAAAGAGCACTTGGGAGAAGGCGGAAGAAAGCAGAAAAAAAAAGTAGCTAAGATATAGCACTGTTTTTATTTAGGTCTCAGATAGTCTTACTTTTTTTCTGTTTCACTTAGAATAGCTGGAACAGGAGGGCCCTACGTGGCAGTCCCTGGGATGAGAAAACCGTGTGTCAAGGCGGCTGCCGAATCCCTCTCTATTTTTAGGTTCCTGACACTACCTCTTTGAGCCCCGAGGAGGCATCCTGGCCTGAGGTGGACCGAGCTGGCATCTGTGAGGCAGATGTGGCCAGCCCTCACCTCGTTCTCCAGAAACCACCAAAAAGTCAGGTATTCACTTCTCTTGACCAGAAATAAATGCATTAAACAAATGTTCTCAGGCAATCTTGAGGGATGTGAACACAAAATCACCCCATAAATTGTTTCCTTTCCTTGGTTCAAAGTTGGGTTTTTTTGTTCACGTTAGTTACATTAAAATTGGACAGTAATTAATGTTCTTAAAATAGAATGTCTGTATTCCCAAGTTTAGAAAGAAAAACCACCTAAGAAAGGAAAACGTGGACGCATGTGAAATGCCATTCCATTGGCCACGGAGGCTTTCACGAGCCTCAGCAGGGAGCCCTGCCCAGTGGGGTTTATGGCAGAGCAGCCCGTGTCTGCCGTCGCTTTCCACCCTGTCTCCCCCCAACCCCTCCACCCGGCTCCAGGTCAAGGAAGCCTTTGACATCTATGGCCTGGAGCCCTGGGGGTTTGCCAACCTCTAATTACATTTCTTTTTTTAAATATTGATAAACAGTTCCTCTGTTGATTCAAACATTTTAAAACACTGAGCCTGTAGCTGTTGGCTCAGAAAAAAGAGAACAGATCCCCCAGGCCTCCTTGGGCCGAGGAGCTTCTCCCTGAGCTTCCTTGGGCTCTTGGCTTCTCATTCAAACACTGAAGGAAGAAAACTGTCCCTCTGTGTGTGGGTGGGGGGAGGTCACTTCAGGATTCAAAATCAGGCCTGGCTGGGCTGAAGGGTGAGGCCTGGCTTTGCCCAGGTGGGGACTTCTGGCCTCTCCTACTAGGTGGGCTCCTGCTCTGGGTTCAGGGTGGGGGTGCGGCGGGCAGTGGCGGCAGGTGAGGTGGGAGGAGCTACCATCCGGCTGCCACTACCCCGGGTCCTGATGCTCCACTGCACATCTGTTACCACCTCACTTCATTTTTGAGGACTGGTCCCTGGTCCTCACAGGCTTTGCATGTAAACAGGACAACAGTGGTGGCCTCCGCCTTCCTTCCCCCCAGCACAGCTGCTATGTGGGATGGAGGGGAGTGGGAGTGGAAGGGACCCCTTCTAGTCCCGTGGGGTTCCAGAAGAGCTAAGTGCCATCCATTTCATTTGGGGACACCCACATACTAGGACCCTCCAGGCCCAGGCTCCCCCAGATGTAGCTGACTGCAATATGGGGGGAGGGTGGTGGTCCCCATTTCTCCTGGGTGACTCAGAGCCCAGTCAGCTGCTGCTTGCCCAGACTGCCAGGTTCCCTGTCTTCACTGATTAGAGGACTTGGCCAGCTGCCAGGTATCGACATTGCTTCTGTAGTGCCCACGTCCAGAGAAGAGTGCCTGGTGACAAACACGGTCACATCAGTGACACCCATGATACCCCGAAGCCCTCGGCTCTGTGGGGCTTACACTGAGTTCCTGACATCATCACACCTCCCCATCCTACACCATATCAGGGTGGCTACTGTTGTCGTTACCATTTTACAGATGAGGAAACTGAGGCCCAGAGAAGTAAAGCGTGCTGCCCAAGATCACAGTGGAGGAGCTGTGATTTGAACCCAGGTCCATGTGATTCTGAAACCAAAGCTCTTCTCAATCTATCCTGTCACAGAGCCTCCTGGTCTCATCTCTTGCCTTTGGCAAGTGGCCTCTGGAAGGGGCCACCCTCAAACAGAAGCATCAGGGGTGATGTGGTCCTGGGTCAAGGGCTTTATGGAGGTACTGGCAGCCATGGTGCTTCTTGTCCAGTCTTGCCCAGCTCTGCTTGGGTGTCCCCCTTAGTTGAGGGACCTGTTGGCGTGACCCATTTGGGCTGCAATTTTAAGAGGCAATTATGGATCATCTTGGTGACCATCGGGCCCTTCTGCTACATCCCAGGAAATGGACCTAACCCTGTTACAGGGTAAATCAGATATAATCAGCTTCTAATTCAATGTAGTGGCTCTGTCAACATTTATCAAGATATAGAAGCTGGTCCAGTGAGTTAGACAACAGTGATGGTTGGATTAGACTCAGACAAGAAGAACCAACCAGTATTTTCTGACAGCTTTAAGAAAAATTTAAGTGGAAGAGACAAACTTTTTCAGTACTATACATTATAGGTACACACAGTCATGTGTCCCAGACATAGATGGGGGCAACTTTCAGACTGGCCACGTGCACACCGGCAGCCTCATCCTGCCATGGTCACATCTTTCAAGTCCTGACAAAAGTACCTGGATACCTGGAACACTGCCCTGTTCAAAACCGAAGCTGGGAGGTCAACCAGTAATTGCGGCTGGCCCTTCCTTCCCCTTCTGTGCCTGAGGATCATAAAACTCTCAGCCACTGAGCTCACGGACATGGAAAACTTCTGACCAGCTCTGAGTGGGAGAGAATTTCTCTTCTAACTGGTGGTTTGGGAGTCACATAGGCCAAATAATAATCAGATTATTGGGGATTGTGATTGGATCTGTTACTTTCAGATTGGATTGACATTTTTGTCCCCGGTTCTTTCTCGACTGCCAGCCCAGCTGACCAACAGAGATCCCAGACCCTTCTCTGCAAATTCATGGAGGTGGTGGCCACTAAGAGCCAACAACGTTCCGCAGACTCCTACCCCAGCCTCCCTTCACTGCACGGGCCTGCCTTCCAGACCTCTCTGCAAAGCTCCAACACGCCCTCACGCACACCAGGGCCAGCTAATGACCTACCTCTGGTCCATCAAGTCCCTCTTTTGGACTGTTGCTTCTCCAGCTCCTCTCACAATTGGTAAGGTCTGACTCCTATAATAATCTCCTTATGCCATCATGCTTGCATGATTCTGCCTCCGACTGAGCCCTGAGCGATACAGCACCCTCAGTTTGTCTCCCCCATAAAATGGGGGTGATGTGAGATATACCAGCCCCGGGAAGGGGACTGCATCCATGTGCTAAGGGCTGTGAGCCTGGGATTGATCCTGGCAGTACATTTGTCATCATCTGAGGGTAAGCTTTAGGCCAGAATCATGACTCAGTCGGGCTTTTCGTCTTGGTACCAGCAGTGGGAGCCCCACACAGCAGGGTCCACATGAGGTCAGAAGACACGTTTATGCTGGTGGTGGAAGGCGTGGGGCGTTCTTCTAATGGTCTGATTGGTTGTACAGCCTGATGGGTACCGTGACTGAGGGTTTAAGGCAATGGCTGGTCAGAGCCTCTCCTGCTGGTATCTCAGTCCGGAACGTACCCCCAAGTTGGCGCATCATTCCCCTGGGAAGCCAGTGTGTGCTGAGTTAGGAGGCTTCCAGGAAGATGCTGAGAAGGACAAGAATGGCTCATTGGGACTGAGGCCCACTCTGTTGACTTGCTGGTGAGGAGGCTTTGTTCCTGGATTGATGAGGAGCTAGTCTTGCCTCTTTTTTTTTTTTTAAGACATTTATTTAGCTTTGCTCTTATTATTATTATTTTTAAAGTTTTTGGTTGCATTGGGTCTTAGTTGCTGCGTGTGGGCTTTCTCTAGTTTCAGCGAGCAGGAGCTACTCTTTTTTTTTTTGCGGTACGCAGGCCTCTCACTGTTGTGGCCTCTCCCATTGCGGAGCACAGGCTCTGGACGCGTAGGCTCAGCGGCCATGGCTCATGGACCCAGCCGCTCCGTGGCATGTGGGATCTTCCCGGACCGGGGCACGAACCCGTCCCCTGCATCGGCAGGCGGACTCTCAACCACTGCGCCACCAGGGAAGCCCCCTTTTTTTAAAAAAAATTTATTTATTTATTTATTTATTTATGACTCCATTGGGTCTTCATTGCTGCGCGCGGGCTTTCCCTAGTTGCGTTGAGCAGGGGCTACTTTTTGTTGCGGTGCACAGGCTTCTCATTGCGGTGGCTTCTCTTGTTGCAGAGCACGGGCTCTAGGCGCGTGGGCTTCAGTAGTTGTGCCTCGCATGCTCTAGAGCGCAGGCCCAGTAGTTGTGACGCACGGGCTTAGTTGCTCCGTGGCATGTGGAATCTTCCCGGACCAGGGATGGAACCCGTGTCCCCTGCATTGGCAGGCAGATTCTTAACCACTGCGCCACCAGGGAAACCCCTAATCATTACTCTTGATCATGGGATCTGTAACCATTTTGGAAGTGGATTTGGTGTGATTAAATTCTTTCCTGGCTTAATCCTTTATGGAAAATAAAAGTTTTAAATGAGGTGAATTAGGATGCATTTGCTGATGTTTGATCACCTGCAGGATAATTTACCCTGGCTCACTTCAACCCTGAGGCTTGGCCAGCACCCTGAGGGATACACCACTGGATCCTCCTACAACGGAGGAGAGAAGCTTCCCCTTTTTACAGAATGCCTGTGACTAAAGGCACCAAGGCCCTCGAGCAGCTGTCAGAAAGCCCGTGAGCTTTATACTGCAGGGAGCACCAGTCCTCCCGGTGAGGCTGTGGCGTGGCTGGGATGAGGGGCAGCATGACACCCCTGGCCTGCTTTCTGTGTTTTCTCCTGGAGTCCCCGTGACCACAGCTTAGCAAACGCAAGGGTGGGTGTGCAGTGCTGGTAGATGAGGAGGGTCTGGTGGGAAACCTTTAGTAGCAGGACTGCAGGATGAGTCAGGGTCCCTCAGGGAGCAGGAGGGGAGTCACCTGTGTCCCTGGCCCACCTGTCACTGAGGCTCCAGCCCCCAGAGACTGTTTGTGGCCCAGCCCAGTGCAGAATCAGGAGCTATCACGACAGCCTGAAACACTGTTTCTAAGAATAGAACATAGAAAAGAAAGCTTTCTGCCCAAATTGGAAACGAAAAGGCACTGGTACTTGGCGGGGCCACTCCAGTGACTTGGCACACTCTGTGGGAGACCTTGTTCTTGATGACACCAGAAGTGGGGCAGCCTCTGTAACCCTAGTCACATGTGTCCGGACTTGCCAGGCCCTGTGGGCCAGGCTGGGGTACACCCTGGCTCTTACCCAGACATCTGGTAACTCTTGGAAAATGGGATTTTCCTCTTCTGATAATTTGGTTTTTAACTTATTTATGGAATCTGTAGCTTTTGGTGGAGACCTATTTCTGAGGCACTATGAGTGGGGACAGTTGGGTTTCTTCCCCCAAGGCAGGTGTTTTGATGAAGGTTTGGGGTCACATCCTTGGGACTCATGGCTGCCCTGTAGCTTCTGTCCTACTGGCCAGGACTTCATGGTTTCCAAGACTCTGCTGGCTGCCTGGCCGGCCTTCATGAAAGGAGATGCACAGAATCATTCTGTCTGGGAGGCCTGATGTTCCTCTCCCATCACGAAGAGCCAAGCTACACGCAGAAGAAAATGGTGACTTGGAGTAAAACATGTTAGGCTGAAAGCCCTCTTCCTCTTTCAGAAATGTAAGTAAACATGGCCCGGGCCCTGGAGAGATGCCAGCTCAGCTGCAGGATGGCACACCTCAGGGGCTGCCCTTTCGCAGTAAAACCCTCGGTTCACGCCCCCTTCTCGCTGGGTACAGTTTGGAGGCTCATGTGGGCACATGCCCCTCACCCCTGAGAGTGGAAACCCAGAGACATCCCTCTGCCCTCAACCCAAGGCTTAACAACAGCTAACACAGGTGGAGCCCATTCTTTATGCTGGACACAGTGTCAAGGTGTTTACCCCACTCTGTACTCAACCCTGATCCCGTCCGAGAAGCCCTCAGCGGTCACAGCTTTTGCCCTTGGTCATCAGCAGGGCTGGGTTTTTGAGCCCCGTGGGTCTAATGCTGGAGCCTATGCTCTTAGCCGGCCTGCCATTTTTCCCACGGGGCCTGTCTGGTGATTCACTTCTTATTCTACACCCAGAGACAATGAGGCGTAAACCAGAATAAAAGGGGGCTATTATGATACCACTATTTTGCCCTTTATCTAAATTAGATAATGACTCACAGAGCTACTTGAAACAATACACATGTCAACCTCCTGAGCATTTAGTTATCACTTAGTGCCATTTGATGGTGCCTATGGTATAATTAACACCTTTGTCTAGAAATATGATATTTCTGTGAAATGGAAAAGTGAAAGAGAAAATAAATTTAACCTGGTCCTTCTCTTCCATACGGACAGGGCAACAGACCCATGGTGGTGGTCAGCTGGCATGGCTTAGGCTGGTGAGTGGACAAGCAATCATTCCCAACTCTCTCCAGGCGGGATTGTGTCCTGGGAAGGGGGCAGCCTGTCGTCGAAGTAGCAGCAGGCCCAGCTGAGTGATGCTGCTGAGCCCCAGATAACTCAGTGCCCATTCATCAGCCTCAGCAGAATCGGGCATCTGCCACTGGCATCTCCAGATGTTTGCCTTTATCAGATGTCGATGCGGTTCAGTGTTTTCATTAAGGGCCTTGTTGAAAGCTCTAGCTGGTTGGGGACGCTTATTGTTCATTTTATTTGAGTTCCTTATCATGTTCAAAATGTTCCAGGCACCATTAGGAGACACAAAAGCCTCAGAAAACACAGTTGCAGGGGGCGGAAGCTCACTGTAGCCTGGAGGAGACACACCACCGACATTTACAAACATTTGCTGAACAGAATCAGCTGTTAGGAATGAAAGTCGCTCACAGCAGCACAACAGTGCATGGGGGGCAGGGAGGTGGAGACAGGATTTAATGTTTGCCTGAGGGCATCTTCTAAAATCAGATGGGTGTTCCAGCCTGTTTGTTCATTAATGTGGTCTTCTGATTGCTTCCCAGGGAGAATGGGGTGTGGGGGCCAGACATGAGGCAGAAGCTTGATCAGGAAAAGATTAAAGGGGACACACATCTTGACTTGAGGTGAACATTTGAGGTGCAGGTCCAGGCACGTTATAATTATTGCTTAATCATAAATGTAGCTTGGTGAGATGCGTTGATTCACACACAGGTTGCTAAAGGCATTTAGGGAAAACAGAACGTAGGCAATGAGCACTGTCTCCATCAATTTGTAAAATTCACATCTGAGACAGCATCCTGGAAGGGCAGAGAACCCTGCTTATAGGCATAAATTAAAGCCATCTTCCTCAGAAAAAGATAATTTCAATGATCAATAACCTCTTGAAAGAATTCCTGGAGAGTATGCCTTTTTAAAAATTGACTTCATTTATTCTCCTCCTCTTATCAAAAAAAGGATTTTGGAGGCTTATAGCAAAAGATATGACAGTGAGGTTATTAAAATAGAAATGGGAAATTAAAACCCAGTCAAAAAAGAGAATACAAAATTTCTAACTACAATGACTAACCTTTCTTCTGTGATCAAGATCTAAATTTAGCCTCGAGCTTCTTGGAATCCAAGGTGAAAAGGGAAAACAATCAGTTATGTAGGTTCAGTTACATTTAGGACAAAGCGTGTCAATTCATGAGTATTTATTATTTGTGAATTTATAACAGCAAGAGAGGCAGAGGAAACTCCTAGGAAAATGGAGGAGAGATTTTTAAAATATTTAGAAAATATCGAAATTTTTTTGTGGATATCGAAATTCTTTTGTGAGAGCCAAAGCTTAGGCAACAGTGGCAGACACGTTCACTGAGATCTGGGTGGGTGAACCTGGGCTGGCTTTGTTGCGATCAGTTTATTGATGAATAAATCACAATTTGTGATTTGTTGAGCCAGCCAAGGCCATGACCAGGACCCAGGCATTTGGCGTGTCTGGCCCATCCTTGGGAAGAGGCCGTGTCCTATTTCTCTGTACCAGTGCCTGGTACATTTTGCACATAAATAACTCAACCATGGCTCTGTCTGCCCTGGGTTGAGAACGCCAGGAGGGCAAGAACACAGTCCCAGCACCCCGGGGTGTCTGCCAGCTCCTAGTAGCCATTCAGTTAGAGTTGTATGCTAATAGCTCACAAACTAAAGATGGGAGAAGCACCATAAAATGCCAAGCACTATTAGTGGAAGCAACTTAGTGGGAGCATTTTCATTACTCTCAACCGGCAATGATCAAATCTGCCAGTTTTCACTGTGGAGAACTCCTGGATTGGACCTGCCCAGGGGCAGGTGGGCAGTTATGATGTGTTGGATGAGTGGGTACAGTTGTGATGTTGGACTTCTTTTTATTTATTTATTTTAAATTTATTTATTTATTTTTGGCTGCATTGGGTCTTCATTGCTGCACATGGGCTTCCTCTAGTTGCGGCGAGTGGGGGCTACTCTTTGTTGTGGTGCACGGGCTTCTCTTGTTGCAGAGCATGGGCTCTAGAGTGCAGGCTCAGTAGTTGTGGCACACGGGCTTAGTTGCTCTGCATCATGTGGGATCTTCCCGGATTAGGGCTAGAACCCCTGTCCCCTGCACTGGCGGGTGGATTCTTAACCACTGCGCCACCGGGGAAGTCCTGGACTTCTTTTTAGAAGGCTCTGTCATGGCCCTTCTGATGGCGCACTCACTGCGGGGCTCTGCGGGCTGTGTCGGGTCTCATAGGGCCCTGCTAGTGGGTAGGTGGGGGAGGGACCCTCAGTGACAATGCTGACCTGTCTCTAGCTGTCCTCCCAGCAGGCTTTAGGGTGGGATTCGAGCAGGCACTGCATTTTACCAGCTGGTTTGCAGCTGCCTTTTATCCTCAGTGCAGATTCCTGTGCTTCTCTACAGAGCCTTTGTATTTCACGCTTTTCTTTGAAATGTCCCTAGAGGGCTCATTTTGGCCCTGCAGAGAATGCCTTTCTTGAGAGATGGAGCCCTGGGCTCAGGGGGGCAGGGTCTTGTGGAGGCTGCTGAGGTCGGGGAGGCTGGGGGGCCAGGCGGGGGGCAGTGCAGTGAGGGCAGAGCGCCGTGGCCTGGACATCAAGTCCCCAGGAGGGGGGATGCATTGCACACAAGACATCACGTGTGGCGGAGGCAGGCTGTGTGGGTCCCTCACGTCCTCCCACACTAGGTCTGTGTTGGGCGCAGTTGTGTCTGAAGTGAGGAGCTGGGAAGCAGCAGGAGCGCTAGTCTGGGCACGACGGCACGGGGGCTCTGCGTTAATCAGGTTCCCTCTCTGAGACTCAGTTTTCCACATCTCTGAAGTGAGGGTTGGAATAGTAGCTCAGTAACACCAGATCAGGGTGTCCGGAGGTAAAAGGCAACTCGAAGTCCCATCGCAGTGCCTGGCTCGGA
The DNA here is from genome assembly GCF_963455315.2 of Globicephala melas. NCBI lineage: Eukaryota > Metazoa > Chordata > Mammalia > Artiodactyla > Delphinidae > Globicephala > Globicephala melas. Next base: position 44,647,385 of record NC_083332.1, read on the forward strand.
GCCCGTGCTCCTGCAGCTGTGATTCCTGGGCTGATCATCCTGCGCTGGAGGCTGAAGGAGCTCCGTCCCCCAAGCTCTCACTCCCTCGACGCAAGTTTTACACCCTCAGGAGAGGACGCTGAGCTTATCGCCCATCGGGCAAGCCTCACGGCCTGTCTGACCCCGTGTGAGACGTGGGGATCTCTGATTGTTCCGCCTGTCCCCCGAGGGCTGCGAATCAAGTGCTGTCCCCAGAAGGTCCGCAGCCCAGAGCCGGACACACAAATGCCCCACGAGGGCCGGTGTTAGTATTAGACACTGTGGCTGCTCCATGGGTGTTAGGAAGCACAGGGCTCTGGGGTGGTGGTGGGGGGCAGATGCCCCTGGGGGAGGGAGAAGGGGAGGGCTGAGGGGCGGTCCTTGCTGTCCACACACTCGGATGGCCCCACCAACCTGAACATTGTTGGTGTTGTCACCCCAGACGCTGCTTTGAGGTTCAGGCACAGATGACGCATGAATTCCCCTCCCCAGCGGGTCTCACCACTGCCACCTCGGCCTCAGAGGCAGGACTGTCTTATATTTTTATACGCTAAATCTGGCATCCCTAAGCGAAGGGGTTAAGAATAAACAGTGGGTGGGCTAAAGGATTTAAATCAGCCTGACACTGGACACTCAAGACTCAAAACAGCTGTGCATGCACGAGCATTCCCAGCTACGAATCCTCACTTTGCTGCAGGGTTTGACTGAGAATCATTTTATCTGTTTCTCCATCACCATGGATGGAAATACTGGAATAGATCCTAATTTTTTTTTGTTTGTTAATTCCAAAGTTTCCCAGACATGGAAAAGGACTTATAAGTCAGATGAAGGGCCCAAAAAGTACTTTAGGTAAAATAAACAGAACAGGGATACCAGCAGCATTAGTGGGCCCTGAGCCTATAGTGGACAGAGAGAATTTAGGCAGAGCAGACTCTTAATGGCAGGACCACAGCATCTGAAATATCAGGTCAGGAATCGCTCAGACTCTGCGGCAGATGCTGGTGAGTTCTGCCCAAGTAGGGAGCCCGCTGGCCATCGTTGGCTGCCACTGTGGGAGGGTGAGGGCTGCTGTCAGCATTAAGGTGTGAAGAGAGAGACCAGAACGAGAAGCCAGCAGGAGGAGACCATGTGGCTGAACTGGTTTAAGGTCTGAGTGCCCCCCTGGGCATGGTTGGGGGGGCAGCGTCCAGGCAGCGCTGGCCTGTGTGCCGCCCCTGGGTCAACCCAGTCCCCCTGCTCCCCCAGGCCTGTCCTCCTGCCAGGACCACCTCAGTGCAGTGATCAGAACCGGCAAACTCCTTGGGTACTTGTTACTGGGGCACTGCTGTGGGGTTGGAGTGAGGAGCTCCAGTTACGGGGGTCACGCTGCCTGGTTAGATAGGGGCCGAGAGCTGGGGTCTGAGGGCAAGGGCAGTTCCCTGACACCTTCCACCATCCTCTGCCAAAGTGACCACTATAGTTCAAGATGGCGGCCTGGGCTTGTGGGGCCCAGAGGAGCCCCTGTCCTGACTCCCTGCTTAGTCGCTCCCGCCTCCCCTGCAGTCATGGATGGAAGGGTGGGGAGTGAGGGGTTAGAGGGGAAGGGACGGGGGATGGACTGAGGCTGAGCTGATGGCCAGCTGGGCTGCCCACAGAATCAAGGTGGGGCAGGTGGAAGTGATGATGGATAAAGATCAAAGAAGATGAGGCCTGAGCACAGTAGTGGAGGAAGGTGCAGCCAACATGCAGAGCATCCTTATAAAACCAGTTGGGTCACTAAAGCAAGCCCCAAACTTTATCTCAGTTTTTGACTCTGTAAAATGGAGCTCCCTCCCTGCTTTGTCCTGGTGGCACCCAGGGGAAGTGGCTGTGATACCCTGGACACCCCAGGGCAGTGGGGTGGCCATCAAGAAGTGCTGAGGGTGGGAGTTGGGGGGTAGAAGTGGAAATGATAGACAAGAGGAATTCAGGAGTCTGATCATCATGTTTGGAGACAGGGTGGCTGGGAGGCCAGTGTGCCTTGAGCAGAAATGAGGGCATGGGGGAAGTGTGTTTTGTAACGTGTTGAGTTTGAGAAGGCGGCTAGCAGCTGCAAATGTGGGCCTGGACCAGGGGAGCCAGAGGCGGGAGGCTGGTGAGGGTTAGTTTCATCAGGAAGTTTATGAGCAGCTAAGGGGCATTTGCTGAGCAGAGAAACAAGCCAAAGATAGTGCTGTGGGGAGAGTGGGCATCTAGAAGCAGCAAGGTGACAGGATGGAGGAGAGGAGGTGGGAGGACGCTGGTAAAGTACACTGCGTGGAGTTTAGGGCAGCAGAGGCAGTGTTGGATGAGACTGAGGCACCTTCCTGGAAAAGGAATAGGGAAGGGAGGGCATGAAGTGCAGATTACGAGGAATGAGTGGATGGTGAGGACATGGAAGAAAATTTTACTGACTGTCAAAGTCCCCCCCACCAACAACCTGTTAGGAACCATGAGTCCCCACTGGCCCAATGCCCAGTGCCAAGATACACTGCCATTCCTGGCTGCCCGACACAGCCCTTGGGAGTGGGCAGGGAGGAAGCCCGTGGCCAGGATGACAGCCCCCAAGTCCCACAAGTGACCAAACCGCCTTACACCAAACATATATAAAAGGTCAAGATCAGGACATTCAACAGATTTCCAGCCACGTCTACCTCCCCAAACATAGCTGTGAATCCAGAAGTAAACACAAAGCAGTAGAAATGGCTGCCACCGCCCCTCCACTACTGTTGGGCTTTGCTTTGTAGGGAGAGACCCCGAAGCCCTCACTCAGAGCCGACTTGCTTTTATTTAACACACAGTTCTGATCAACATTGTAACCTGGTTTCAATTTTTAAAAAAATCAAAATCAAGAGAAAAAAAGCACAAGGTAAATGGCTGTGCAAATCTCAAATGTGTGAGATCACTGCGGGGAGGGCTTGGCCTGGACAGGCTCTCGGTTCCCACAGAAGACTGATATTCTATGATTCCCACATTTTGTAAAGAGGATCCCTGAGTTATGAAGACATTGTGGAATAATATTCCATCTCCATTGCTTAAGAAGGTAGGGCAGTGTATGGTACATGTTAGGAAGTAGTGTTTTTAAAAGTTTAGGCTCTTGAGCAGGGAATGGAACCCGATTTACTGAGCACTTACTATGTATTCACCAACTTAAATACGTTTACCTCCTAACAATCCTGCAAGTAACTATTATCTTTACCATTTTATGGAAAAGAAAACAGACTTAGAAAGCTGAAGTGATTTGTCCCAGCCACACTGCGAATGCTTTTTCCACGTCACCCTCTGCTTCCCTACAGTGTCCTGGCAGTGTCCTGTGTGGAAAGCCTGCTCTCTGACAACAGGTGGACCTACTGGCCTGGAGCCCGGTGATGCCCTTGAGGGTAGTTCTGATGCTGGCACTGCCCCATCAGTTCACTGTGGAGCCCTAGGTTCCTGCCTCACCCTCCACAGCTTTGGCCACTCTGAGGTGTGGCAGCGGGGGAACCAGCCCTGCTCCTGCTTCTGAATCCAAGACGAAGCTCCCCTCTCCTCCTGGGTAGACCATGAGCAGTAAAGTCCTTGCAGCTGGAAGGCAAACAAATAGGTACGAGAGCCCCATCATGAGGGGTAGTTTTGTGAACCCCATCCTCCAGGGAAAATCACTGCTGAAGGACTTTAATGCTGACCGGCTCTGTTTTTCATTCCCTAATCATTCAGAAAAATACATCCATTTCAGTTTATTCAAAACAGTGGAAAATCATTGAGGTTTTTCCTGTTTAAAGGTCAAACTGTAAAAAGATAAGTGGACTCAGAGAAATCCAGGCTAGTCATGAAAACGTGGCAGTGTATTAAAATCTAAAAAAGATTTAATCCTCCTTTGGAAACAGCTCATAATAATCCCCTCTCTACTCTCCCCTATGTGTGTTAAATTTCTGTTTTTAAGTCCAAGGACACGAAGCAAGTGACTTTGAATGGGTGGAGCATGGGCTATGCAGACTGGGGTCCTGGTTCAGAATCCCTGACCAGCTGCTCCACACCAAGTGTGAAGCGTGGAGCAAGTACCCTCACCCCCTGAACCTCAGTTCCCTCGCCTGTAAAATGGGGAGGATCTCTGGTCTCGGTGCTCTCCTACTGGCCTGGGGTGCTGCCTGGCAAGGTGTAGGCCTGTGGGCCTTTGAGAACCTTCCCACCAGCCCATCCATGCCTTCCACCTGAGAGGCGGACAGGTGTGGCCTGGCTTGGTCCGCTGACAGATCCCCTGCTCCAGCCTCCTTCCCCGCCTCTGGCCCCAGGACATTCCCAGACTCTGCTAGGGCTCTGCCGCATGGACTTGGTGACCTGTGAAGGCCTTGCAGCTGGAAGATAAACGAGTATCTGCGAGATTCCCATCATGAGGACATTTTAAAGGGCACTAGGTAATTTAACTGCTTTTGTGAAGCTGAGCAAGTGATGGGGGAATGAGAGAGTATTTTGAAAACACAGCCTGGCTGTGAAAATCCTGGCTTTTCTCTTTGTTAAAAACTTGGAGAAAATCTTTAAGGGCGTCTTTGGGAAGATAAGGAACAGCTGTGTCCCCTCTTTATCAAATCAAGGCTCCCTCTCTGCTCAGTTTTGTGCAGCTCTGCCTGTGGAGTAGGCTCAGCCTGGTCTCCCACACCAGCAGCCCGACTCATGGGGTCCGGGAGATACAGTCAGGTTTCCTGGTGGCAGTCCCTCTAAGACGTGGGAGGCTCCCACAAACGGGAGCTGGCTTTTGTTTCTTGATTTGTGTCCAAGTAGGAACAGAAGAAATGGCGTGGGTAAGAATCTGTAGGGGAAAGTGCCGGCTCTTGGCTCCAGCCAACAGGGGCGTGGCAGGAGATGAGGCTGGCAGCAGCCAGATCCCACAGACATCGGGTGGAGAGAGTGACGTGTCTCATTTGTGTCCTACAAAGGTCACACGGGCTGCGCTGTGGGAGGGGAAGGGCTCAGAGGCAGCAGGGCCCGGTTGCCTTGGTCACCTAGGGACATGGTGGCGGGGAAGCACAGATGATGAATCTGGAGAGCTGGTGGGCTGGTGTGACATGGAGGGCAAGGGACAGGTGGGCCTGGGAGGAGGCCTGGGCACTTGGGTAGATGTGAGGGCTCAGTATGAGATGTGGGGACTCATTATGAGATGGGAGGGATGGTATGCATGTGGGTGTCGGTGGTGAGTCAGAGTTGGGCAGGTAGAAACTGAGGTGCCTGAGCGACATCCAGGTGGACTGAGGTGCTGTAGGACATAAAAGTGCGCAGTTAGAGAGAAAGTCAAGCCAGAGGTAGAAAAGTGTATGAGGCCAGCACACGGGTGGCCGGTAACTGAAGCCAAAGAGCGGACGAGATCCCACAGGGAGAGTGTAGGGTGAGGCCCAGAGAGGGCCAGGACAAGCTCCAGGAATGACGGGCATTCGAGCTTCAGGAAACAGATTCCATGGAGAAGCCTAAGGAGTGGACAGAGGGGTGACAGGGAGAATGTGGAGTCAGGGGGACCCGGAGACAAGAGGCTACAGGGGTCAGGGCCATGGGGAGCGTTGCCTGAGAGACTGGACTCCTGGCTGGGTTAACCTGTGGGTGACAGAGGCATTTAGCCCAACCAGCAATGCCGAGGTTCATGCTGTGGTTTCAGCCAGCTCTGCAGATGGTCTGTTTTCCTGGATAGAAGGTTCAAAGTGGGCTTCTTGGGAGTTTCCAGGAGATCTGTCTGTGGAAACTTTATCCCACATCTTACATTTTCTCCCTGACAGGATCTTTTTAATTTAGATAAAAGTGAAACCAGGGCTACTGTGTTTATGTTATTTTAATCTTGACTTTAAAAATACTTACAGCAAACACTTATTTTAAACGTTAACATGAGGTTCTATTTTACTATCCTTTATGCTCTTCAAATGAAGTGCCTAATTTTAAAAGATCTACAAATTACATACATAATTTGTGGGCTCTTGGAGAGAGTCTACCTCTTCAGCTTTTTTTTCAGGTCACAAGAGACCTGTCTTAGACCATTAGGTATTTAATGTGACATGCTCTGCTTTGCAAAGTAAAAGAGAAAGGGCTGTTTTGGGCTTGGATACAGCAGCTTTGCCCCCAGACGTGTCCAACAGCTTGATTTAGTATTAAAGTTCTGAAGTGATTGGTGATCCATTAGCGTGGCTATTTAAAGAGTTCATTGAATTAGCTACAAGCCAACAACATCTGCGCTGAAGGGCAGCTAGGTGAGGCCAGGCAGAAAGAACCAAATGGAATCTGAATGGAGCTGTGGATTCTGCCTTCCATGAGGCTCTGAGAGCAGACCTCCAATAAGAAAAGTTACAGGTTGCTGTCACCTCTGTGTCTAGTGATCAGGCAGGTGCCAGTTGCTGCCTGCTGGGCCCCGGTCAGAGAGGACTCCTTGCTGTGAATGAAAACTGTCACGGGGCATGGCTCAGAGCTGGACCCTTTCCTTTTGCTGTGTCTCACTCCTCCCCTCCCGCATCTCTCCCTTGTCCCCTGCCAGCCCCTTCCCATCTCCCCATCCCTGGGGCCTCAGACCCTGAGCTGTCCCAGGTCTACACTCCCACCCCACTGTTCCCTCCCCAAGTCATTGCAGCCGCCCCAGCAGGACGTGCTCCCAATCCCTCCTGCAGCACGTCACCAACAAACTGCAAGTCTAAGACCATTGTCGTCTTCCCCTAAGCCTGGCAGTTTCCTCTTATAGGCGTCACCCAACTCGTCCCCTCACTCTGCCTCCTCCTTGTATGCCTAGCAAACAGTTTACCTTGGCAAGTTCACCAGGAAGCAGTAATACTGCTAAAGCCCGGCGCTTGGTGGATCTTTTATTTCTGAAGTTGTGTGTGTGTAGGTAGGTGTGCCTTCGGTGGGTGTTTAGCAGTTTCCAGGCTGAAGTTATTACTCCCCATGCTAACCAGAGCAGCCCTTAGGGCTTCAGCACTTGGTGTGTCAGAGCACAGGCAATGCTGTATTCCAGGGGCATCTTGGCTGGTCCAAGGGCCTGCTTTGTCCAAGTCCAGGCAGGAGGCCTGTGTCCTTGGAGGATGTGTCAGTCCCCCTAAGAGCTCCATGGCTGGAGAGCTCCCTACAGATTTCTGGGGCACTCAGTCACAAATACTGTACCCGGACTTCCCTGGCAGTCCAGTGGTTAAGACTCCACGTTCCCACTGCAGGAGGCATGGGGTTTGATCCCTGGTCGGGGTAAGATCCCACATGCTGCACAGCGCGGCCAAAGAGAAGAAAAAAAAAACCAAACAAACAAATGCCATACCCAAGGGCTCTTTGTAGTGGCTGCTGTGGTGTCTGCCTAGACCTTGTCTTCAGGGCTGGCACATCTATCCTCTAGATGCTGGGACTATCTCGCAGCTGCATCCCTTCCTGGAATTGCCCTTGGCAGAGGTGAACTGCCTCACTCAAGGTTAAGCCCTTTCCCAGAGGTTGGCCTGGGGAGGAATCACCAAGGCCAGGCCCCTTGGCCTCCGTTCGGGACAACTCTGAGGGGCCATCTCAGCTCCTGAGTTCCCTGCAGAACTGCTAAGGCCTCAGGTGCAACCACAGTCTGGCTCAGTTTCTTCCTCTTCCCAATCCTGCCTTCGTCACTTCCTTGCACTCACCGTCAAGTCTGCACACAACTCGGGGAAACCAAGCTAAGACAGCTGCCATGGCTGAGCTCAGAGAGAGGCAGGGCTGACCCAGCACCCCTCAACCCCCTCAAACTCCCAATCCAGAGCTATCCTGCCTGGCCATGCTGTGCCGGGGCTGCTGAGATGTTTCAATTGTTCTACTGTTACACTCAAGTCTTCCTAAGGGTTACTTGGGAGATATTTGTTTTTGGACTAGAACTTAGGAAAAATTGTGCTTCTTCGGGACCTTGGCCTGTGTTTGATTTGTGTTTATGCTACCTATACCAACAATTGGGGAAGAGCTCAGGCTTTCTTTGCTTTGGCTGCTAGGAAGCTTGGAGCTCAGTCCGTGTTGCAAGACACCCTGGTGTCTTCTGAGTTCCCTTAACACACCTTCCTCACTACTGTTATTTGTGTTGCTTTGCTGTATCACACAGCTCCCTCTGAGCTGCCTCAAAGTCTGTTTGGAACGAGATGAGGTATTAATGAGAAAACACATACATACAGTGTTAGGGCTGTGTTGTCAGACAGACCTGGCTGCTGGTTACCAGCTGGGACATTTGCCAAGTCACAATTTCTCTGAACTGTAGTTTCTTCAGCCAGGGAGTGGGCCTGATGCCTGCATCACAGGATTATTTTGAAGATACATACAGTAAACACATGGCTGATACACATCAAGTGCTCAATCAATGGAAGATGTTAATAACAATTTTTAAATGAAATTGTGTTGCTCTCATGAACCTGCCCTATCAGGTGGTCTGATCTCCCTCCTTCCTCCCTGTCACATGCTGCCTATTAGCCAAGAGGCATTTTGGGGCCCTTGGGTTTCACTTTCTCGTGGGAGAAGGACGGCCACCCAGGCATCCACGGCTCCCAGCAGACTGTGTGGACCAGCAGCAGGGGCAGTGGAGGTGTTCACGGATTGTTAATCCAGGCAGGTGGACACGCAATTAAAACATTCATGATAGGGGCTTCCCTGGTAGCGCAGTGGTTGAGAGTCCGCCTTCCGATGCAGGGGACACGGGTTCGTGCCCCGGTACGGGAAGATCCCACGTGCCGCGGAGTGGCTGGGCCCGTGAGCCATGGCCGCTGAGCCTGCGCGTCCGGAGGCTGTGCTCCGCAACGGGCGAGGCCATAGCAGTGAGAGGCCTGTGTACCGCAAAAAAAAAAAAAAAATTCATGATATAAACGAGCACATACTTGGCTGGAGAAAAACTGAAAGTAAAATTCTTAATGTAAACTGAGCCTTCAGAAAATGAAAAAAAGGTTGTAGATGAGAGATATGTGATGAGTAATTTAACCAAGATGATGTAAATCTAGGCCTTTGAATACTTTAAATATAACCATCTGATATAAAAAGAAGTGCACTAAATTTTTTAAAGCTGAGATCTTTCCTCGGGTGAGAGACTCACTTTCCTGCAGGGACATGTTCCCCAAAAGGCAAGTGGAAAAGGCAAAGAATAAATCCATGTCGGCATCACATCCCCCTCCAGCCAGCTTAGGAGGATCCCACGCATTTTGTAGTCTGTCCTAGCATCCCATATGTCACATGTCACCTTGCAAACCAGTTTGGAACCCGTATTAGAACAGAAAAGCCCATTTCAAGAGGGTGGTGGCTTAGGAAAATCTATCTTTTATTTGTTCCTAAAGTCAACAGGTACCTGGCTCTGTCCCCTCGTAAATGCCACACGGGCCTGAACCTTGGCCTGGAGCTCATCCAAAAATGGGTGTGAAACTGGAGTTGCTGGTTTTTCTTGGAGATGAGGGGTCTGGAGCAGGAATCATCTGTAGGCAGATCTAGAACAGGCCTCCTGGGTGCATCTCTTTGGGAGGACACGGGGATGGCATGAGGACACGATGCTGACAGGGGGGCTCAAGGGCAGGATGGAGAGGGGGTAAGCACAGAGGAGGCACTGGTTGGTCTATTTGTAGGAGTGGGCCTCAGGACAGGGGAGAGGAGCGAAGAAGTTGGGGGAGGCTAGGGCCCAGCAAGTACCTGGCTGGGAATTTACTCTTGGAGGGGCGAGGTATACTAGGCCACACCCCTGAGGCTGGCTTGGGAGGGGCCAGGTGAGTCTGGGAGGAAGCTTCACAGAGCCGCTATGGCCACCAGTGAGACAGGGAGAGGCTCGGGGTTGACAGCCCTGAGCCAGGGTCCCGCTGCTGGGCCAGCTGAAGTTCTGGGACATGGGTTGAGCACATGAACCGGCCTCAGGACTTCGTCAGGCCTCAGAAGCCTTCATTTCTGGTATCAACCAATGCAAGAGGGACAGTCGATGCCTGGGGGACCAGGGACCTCCTACTCTATCACCCACAGGCAGCCCCTTGTCTATCCCCTGTGGGGACAATGTTCCCCTCAGTGCATGGCCTGAGGAAGGAGGCGGGGCAGGGTTGCATTTTCAGTCTCTTTCAGCATCTATTGACTTTTCTCCTTAAAAACTGTTATCTACACATTTCCTTGCACCTCCAGAATTTTGACGAGTTGAGAAAATCCATGTACTTCACCTCCATCTCAATAACAATAAGTTTCTTCCCTTCCTATGTAAGATAGAGGGTCAGAGACGACCAGGGACCCTTCCCTCATGCTCCACATAGCGGATGCCTCCGGGTCCGGTTTCCAAGCACTGGCTCGTGCATTTACCCCATGGGATGATGATGATGAAGTACTCAGCCTTATTCCTAACGTAAGTATAATGACAATAATGATAAAGGCAGCATCAGAGAGTCGGGGAGAGAACAGATTTTGGAGCCAGACTGCCTGGGCCCAAATCCCGGCTCCACCTCTCACTGAGTATGGGAAACTGGAGGTCACTTGACTTCTTTGTGCCAGGCTCCCTCATCTGTAAATTGGGACTCAGAGAAGCTAATTATGGGATGTGTTTAGATGGGTGCCTGGCACATGGTAGCATCCTTACCAGCTATTGCTATTATTATTATTATTTTATTGATATCATTGCTGTAGGCCAAGGCCTTTTCATGTACTGTGTCATTTGAATCTCACAATCCTATAAGGGAGAAGATATTATTATTATCACTCTTTACGGATGAGGAAACTGAGGCTCAGAGAGGTTGACGGACTTGCCCAAAGATACCCAGCCTGATATGGAGCCTGTCTAGCCCTTGCAAAGCTGTACAGCCTGCTTACCTGGGATGATAAGCGGCACTTCACCCTTATCCCTTTTATCCCTGCCCAGCCAGGTGGAAGGTTCTACCACCTCTACTTAATGCACGGAGATAACGGCTAGGTGAGTTAAGTGTCTCGCACACAGGCCTGCCTGCCCCAGCTGAGCTGCTTTTGGGCCAGCTGATCAGGACCGCTCTTCAAAATCACAATTTAACTGCTCCACTGCATCCATTGTTCTGTGCGTGGAGGCAACTGCCCCACAGGCCAGCCCACTTGGCGCCGCAGCAGTGATTAATAAGGATATTCTGTGTCCACGGGAGGCCTCTCATCCGGGGCCTCGGAGTACTTTGCAAGCATTAATTAAGCTTCATGGTTGTGGCTCAGGTACGTGGGGGCCCTGGATTCAGTTTACATGTCTTTAGCTGATGCAGAAAGAAACCAAATCACTCCCCCAGTAAGCCATGGCCTTCAGCCCGGCCAGGCCCCAATGGGCATTCCTCATCCCTGGAGTTTGGCCAAAATCATTTGCAGAGAAAAGACTTCCTACTTGTTCTTCCAGACTTCAGAATAATAAGCAGCACTCAGGAGCCATTTCACACTTGAGTTAGTTCCAGGCCAGCAGCTGCATGGCTGGGCCTTACCTGGTGCCCACCCACTGGCCCACCTAGGTTAAATAGCAGCTGATGTAGCTCACGGCCTGCACCTGCCAGTGTAGCAAAGCCTACTGTACCTGTATGTGGGCCTTTGGGGTCAGGCTGGTCCCTGCTACACCATCTGCACAGTATCCCCCATCCTCTATCCCTCATCTGCTTCGCCTCCATTCCCAGGTCTGCCCTCACACATCTGCCACTTGCTTGCTGCGGCTCTGATGTCCCAGAGCTTGCAGGGAGGTGGAAAGAGACCGCGTAACTCAGGGTAAAGAGCTTGGGCTTCCACCCAAGGATATGGGGGGACCACAAAAGGGAGGGTCATGGTCTGGGATGATGCTTCAGGGAGATGCGCGTGTGGGGTGCGGGATGGGGAGGCCTGAGGCAGTGGGGCCAGGAGGAGGCAAGGAGTCAGGGGAGCGCGGACGGGGCTCCTGCTGGCTGTGGCAGTGGGGTGAAGAGAAGGAGCCTGAGCGATGTTTAGAGGAGATTGACAGGACTTGCTGCCTACCTGGAGGCGGCGTGAGAGAGAAGGAGGAGCCCTAGACGACCCTCCCGGCTATCGGATCCACTCTGCTGGGCAGTTATGCCCTCTGGGTCCAGCACTGGGCCAGTAAACTTGTGACCGACTTGGCAATGTTAGTGCAGACGGGCTCTCCCAGCTTCCCCGGAGAAGCTCCGTCAGAGGGAATGACCAAACCCAAACCCCTCACTCTCCCCTTCCATCTCCCAGGAACCATCCTTTCTGGGTTGGCTGGGAATAAGGCCTGACACTGAGAGCTCAGCCTCCATTCCTGGGCCATGGATATGCCAGGCCACCACTGAGTTGACCCACGGGAGTCTGGGGGGTGGGCATTTGTTCCCCACTTGGCTGATGAAACCAAGGCTCAGGGGTTAAGTGACCTGCCTGCATGGGCTGAATGGTGGCCCCTGAAAGGTGTCCATGCCCTAATCCCTGAAACCTGTGAATATGTTACTTTATGTGGCAAAAGGAACTCTGCAGATGTGATTAAGTTAAGGATTTTCAGGTGGGGAGAGTGTTCTGCATTATCCAGGTGGGCCCAGTGTAATAATTACAACGGTCCTTATAAGAGGAGGCAAGAACGCCAAAGGTAGAAGGGGATTTGCCCATAGAAGCAGAAGCAATGTGCTTTAAAGAGGGAGGAAGGCGCTAAAAGCCAAGGAATACAGGCAGCCTCTAGAAGTTAGAAAAAAACAAGGAAATGGATTCTCCCCTAGAGCTTCCAGAAGGAACGCCAGACTGCTGACACTGATTTGAGCCCAGTGAAACTGATTTCGGGCTTCTGACTTCCAAAACTGTAAGCTAATAAATTCCTCAGCATCGTCCAACTACATCAGAAATTCTCAGTAGGAGGTATAATTTATTCTGGGCGAGAGAAGAGATTTGTCTTGATTCTGCCCAGGCCCTCACAAAATCAGAACCAACCTCTTTCCTCGTCCAGAACTGGGGAAGCCGCAGATGCAGGGTGCAGCCCTCGTTTAAGCTGTGACCTGAGCAAGACAGAGGGATAAGCCCCCTGGAAAGGGGCTGGAAGAATGTGGGAGGCAGAGGATAGGAAAGTGCTCGAAGAGGAAAACAAGAATTTCGCTGTTGTCACAAAAGTAGGAGCCCCAGCGGCCTGAGGGACCTGGTGAGGGGAGAAGGGGTGGGAAGGAATTCTGCCTCCTGCTGAGGGTTTCTGTTGTAGTTGGACAACGATGACGATCTGGGGAGAAAGGGGAGGGAACGTCCTCCTGAGGCACAGATCTGAGATGAATGCAGATTGCTTCTCCTCAGTTTAACCTCCAGGGAACAGAGGGTGCATCGCTGCATCCTGTGGGCGAATCTGCCATAGACAGGGAGGCGGAGCTGGGAGCACCTGGGCTGAGCCGCACCGAGGCTCCTTTTCAGCTTATTCTTCCTTTTTTTTTGGCCACGCTGCATGGCATGTGTGATCTTAGTTCCCTGACCAGGGATCAAACCCGTGTCCTCTGCATTTGAAGCGCAGAGTCTTAACCATTGGTCTGCCAGGGAAGTACCCCCTTTTTAGCTTAAAGTGTCAGATTTTCCTTGACAAGGAATAGTTTCTTTAACCATTGTACATATACACAGACCCGCCCTGGCTTACACGACTTTCCTTACGATCGTTCACATTCATACAGTCCTGGGGGGCTTTGTGTTCATTTTCAAGGTTATGAGCTCACTGATCCTCCCAACCTCTGAGGCTGGAACTGGTATCGTCCCATTTTGCAGTTGAGCAAACTGAGGCTCAGAGAGGTGACATGGTTAGTTCAAGTTTGTTGTCAGAGGCAGGATTTTGACTGAGCTTTTCTGGCCTCCTTTATGACACAGAAGGGAGCTCAAATATCATCGTGTTCACCCCTGTTCTGTGACCGTGCTCAGCGAGGCTCGAGACTTTTCCTGACATACCACAGGGAGCTAACAGCAAACTGGGATGGGCCTTTGTACCTGGGGGTCTTATCCCTGCATGCTGACCTCTGCTTCAGGCCTGGACAAGGGGCCTTGGCCCACCCCACTGTTTACCTACTAACAAGTATTTCCTAAGCTTGGTGCTATTCCAGGCTCTGTGGGTAGCTCTGAGCATGGAGGAACAGGCTGACACAGGTGAAGCAAGTCATGGAGGCTGATGTGGGTGGCTGTGGAGCCCAGCAGTGCCTGAGTGGGGGCTGCCATTCAGCAGAGCAGCATTGGGAGGAGGGACCATCTGGAGGCCTCGGTAGGGGCTGGGCAGCCCACACTGGGGTAGACGTGGCCAAAAGCGTGAGGGTAAGAGGTCGAGGTGACCAGGGACTGGAGCTGGGGAGGTCTCCTGCTCAGGCAGGCCCTCCCTGCACAAAGCCAGAGGATCTGGTTCCATCTTCCTCAGGTGTTGCCTTCGTCACTAGCCCTTCCCTTTGCTTCATCATAGGAAACACCTGCAGAGCCCCAGCTGCGCCCTTCAGGGTTTCGGGTGTGGGTTTGAGGGGGTGGGGGGATGTTGGGCCAGCACGTACAGAAGTATGGCAGGTTGGTGCCCAGAGCCAGGGGGTGATCACAGCCATCCCTGTCCTGGCCATTGGGATGACTGTCTCTTCTGATTCCTCTCTTTGGCCAGGAGTACTGCCATGTCCTTACACCACTAGAGAGACCCTGTGTGTACATGACAGAATATAATTGTCCTACAGATGCTATCTCGGGCCTTTGAATGCTGAGCCTTCCCCCAGGGCATCAACCCTGTTCTACTGCCCACTTCACTCACCCCTCCACATGGTGTCATGGGGGCTGTAGGGGAGTAAGCATCTCTGGAGACCCTTGTGACTCCTGGGCACTTTGTGTAGAGCATTGGTGGTATGTGACATCATGGAAGTTAGGTTGGACCTGAGTCCACCATGACGGGTAAAGTAACTTCACTTCTGAACCCCAGTTCTCTCATCTATAAGATGGTTGAGAGGAAGAAATGAGAAAATCCTTACAGAATGTTTTAGCACGGTGCCAGTCACCAGAATGCTCAATAGGTGCTGTGTGGTTCTCCTGCAAAGCTGTGGCCCTGATGACACTACTGTAAACCAGAAGAAATCCTTAAAGAAATAGTCCCAAAAAAAAGGTGCAGAAATCTCACAAGATGGTGTGGAAGAGAGGCCTGGGCCTCAACCAATGGAATGATGTCCATTATGGCACACCCCCCTCAATCATCCGACAATGTGCTTAGAAGGGCCAGAATCAGAACCTCTGGCTTCAGACCCTTGGTTGTCAATTCTTAGCACGTGGAATATAAAGTTAACCTCATGGATGTCCCTAGAGGTGCCCCATGCAGTCAAGGCTGGAACTGATGAGGGAGAACGTCCCCTATTGGAAAGAAGTAGGTTGCTTGGGCAGGTAGCGTGGGCAGGAGCCCTGCATGGCAAGAGGGTCTCCTCCAGCCAGAAGGTTCATAAGACTCCATAAGTGTCAGTGGCTGGGCTTCCCCCAGTGGGGAGGGAAGGGACCCAGCTTCCTCATCTCTCCAAGAGAGTCTTTGGATCCTGGGGCAGGTGGCAGAAGCAGGAGGCAAACTCATGAGGACAAGGAGTGGCCCTTAGGGAGCCAGAGGCCTTAGGGCTCTTCTGGCCACTGGAGCGGATCTAGGCTGGGAAGAAGGAATAACAAAAACCAGGAGGCTAGGAGGACAGAGGCAGGAAGATGGAAGCCCCCTGGGAAGCAGCAAATAGTTAGCTTTTTGTATTGTTGGAGTTGTGAGAAGATGAGGTTGGGTGAACCTCTAGGCTAGGCCCAACCTCAGCTAGTGCTGAGTGGTGGGGGTTTGGAGAACAAGCAGCCCTGCTGAGAGAGGGCAATGTATTCAACCCAGAAGGAACAGCACCTGGGTCGGCCAGCCCTGCTCTGTTGTCTTACGCTGCAAAGAAGCCAATCACATGTGTTTCCTTGAGGTGGATGACATACCCTCAGCACAGAGCCTGGTATTCGGGGGTGCCCAGGGGAGCACTGAGGGAGTGGTTTGACCAAAAAAGGAGTGGGGAGCGGTCCATCTGATCATGGACCGGATTTTTTTCAAGGAAGATAAACTTCAGAGAGTAGAACAAAGGTAAAAATAAAATAGACTCTATTTTAGACTATCTTATCTATTACACTATTAATAATCCTGCCCCATTTTTGCAAAGTGCATAGCATGGTTCTAAACAGGATCTTTCTATGATCAGCCATCCAGTCAACATGTTTGCTGAGTGTCTACTAAGGTTTCATGCAGAACCAGCTTCCAGGGGTACCTTGATACAGGTACACCCACAACAAAATGAATGTTGATTCAATAACCTCATTTGGTCTCTGACAACCCCATTTACCATGGGGATGGGGCACTGGAAGAAAAAAAAAGAGTGGTGGGCTGGCTGGCCAAGGTCACACTGATAAGCAGTTCATGACGAGACCAAGAAGTTCCTCCAGGTCCCCCACGGCCACCTTGAGTTGACCCCCAGCAGCTCACTATGACTGTTGGGCTCTTACAGAAGTAAGACTGATGGGAGTTTCCAGTGATAGCTACTGAATATCTGAAGGAGAGACAGGTTTCAGAAAACTGTGAAACAATGAAAAGCTCTTAACAATTGATTTAAAATCAATACGGTGAACAAATAGCACCTAACGTAGAAATATCCCCGAGAGACAGATCTCCACTCCTCGTGACTGTTCCTGTCACCCCGCACACTTCCCAGGCCTGGCTGTGTGCGTGCGTTTAAATCCACCAGACAGACTCAGGCCTCAGCCCTGTGCTGTTCGACACTTTATTAATAACAACAGTAACTACATTTATGGACTGCTTCTCTCTGCCAGGTGCTTTAAATGTGTTCATTTAATCCTCCCATCAATCTGCTTAGGTTGATATGATTATTCCCATTTCATAGATACTGAGGGTAATTCAGCTCCCAAGTTTCAGAGGTTTAAACTCGGGTCTGTCTGATTCCAATACAGATGGTCTTCCTACTTCTCTGTGGTCATCAAACTTGCAGATGGCAGGGAAGAGCTGGGAAAAGTTGTGAAAGCATTCAGTGAAAGATTCAGGCCCCTAAAATATCTTGAGGCCCTGGGCAGCCCTGTCCAGTAGAACTTTCTGTGATGATGGAAATGTTCTGTATCTGGGCTATCCACTACGGTAGCCACTAGCCACATGTGGCTATAGGGAACTTGAAAAGTAGCTAGTGTGGCTGAGAAACTGAAGGTTTAATTTAAGTTAATTTAAATAGCTAGTGGCTACTGTGCTGGACTAAAAGTGTACCTAGGGCTGTGGGCAGAAACCAACAGGATGATGCTGGATCAGAATCTGTGCAGCTGTTGCATTTGGGTCATAGGAACAGGACAGGGAATTGAAAATGACTGGGGCCCAAGCTGATGCACTGTGAGCTCGGGCTTCAGTGGGTGAGGCCTCTGCAGGCACCTCTAGATGTGGGAGCTGAGACATTAAATCAGAGAAAGGAGGGAGGGAGGGAGGGAGTGGGCAGGCAGAAGGGAGAGGAGAGGCTTGGAAAGCAGAGGCAGGTACAAGATGGGTTCATCCGAGGACCCAGTCCCTTGTTCTCTGAGCTAAAGCCCCATAAATGTGAAGGAAAGAAGACTTCTCAATGTCAGCTAATGGCTCTGCCCCAAAGGGAAGCACCTTCCTGAAGTCCCTCTGCCGGGTGCCCTAGACTTCCTGTGAACTTGTGTCCACATCCTTTTCCTTTGCTTTGGAGCATCCAAGCAGCCTGTGTCTCATCCTGGGAGCTGGAAAATAAACATCACTGTGGAGACTTGGCTCCACTTACAGCGGCTAACGGCCTGTGATTTTCTAGCTCAAAGGCCCTTTGCTTCTGTGAGCGTCGCCTGAGAAGATTTGGCCATGGAAAAAGATATTAGGAAGCCGAGGGCAATAAACTGCCTCTGATCAGAAAGGCTCAGGACAGATCCCTGACGGGGGCATCAGAGGCAACACTCTGAACAGGACAGCCACATGGGCTGCCTCAGCCACTCTGCCTCTGGTTTGCAAACTGAATGTGCCCCTTAGCCCACTCTCACCGCACCCTGCAGATTTGGGGAGAGCAGGTGCAACAACAGATGGGCCTAGGCAACTTGCTCCAGAGAGGCATCCTTGCCTTGGGCTTTCAAGGGCTGGGATGGATTTACCCTTTGTCCTCATACTGCCTTGAGTCTGGACTAAAAAGGGCAGGAGGTTGATAGCAGAACTAGTCACAGGGAGAAAAAGGCCTTCCCAGGAAGTGATGCTGAGACTTGGGAACTCTAAATCCTTTTCTGTTCTGATTATGGAAGGAGAAGAAAGGGTGCACTTGGGTAGTTTGCAAGACCTCTCTGAGGTACCCACATCCTAGAGCCCTCCGTTTGCACCTGAGCCTGGAGTAGGGGCTGGAGAGGGTCAGGCAAGGATATAGGTGGCCACAGTGCTGTGTACAGATAGCCCAGAGGAGGCCATGATCAGTCAGGTTCTTGATCCTGGGAACTACAGTTATGTCAAAAATCCCAGTGGTCAGCGATGACTGTGGCCAGAGCATGTCAGCCTGCCCCAGCCTGGGGAGTCTCAGTGATATGACCAAACTGGCTGCCCCATGGGAGGTGATCCCTCTCTGATGGCTGCACATTAGATGCCACAGACAAAGCAGACATGGGTGAGGGTCTAGGTACTGCAGGGTTATGGATCTGGAGTTGGTCGTGGTGCACCAGGTACCCTGAGGGTAGGTTGTAAGGAAGCTGAGGGCTGCGTTACTGGTGATCTGGGCTCCAATGTGATAAAGCAAAGGACTGTCCGCTTTCCTGCTGGATATTGAGGCTCAGTCCAATCAATCTGCCTGCCAGACCCTGTGCTTTTGCTGTGAGGGTCAGTGTAATAGGGGCTGCCAGAGCCAGGTACCAATCAGAGCTGCATGTGGGCAGGTTAGTGCTCTGTGCTGCAGCACGGGGGTTCTGAAAAACTCAGCAAGCCTCTGTTTTCAGGGGCCAGGGAACTCTGCCCTGGCAACCTTGGTGCTGGGCTGGATTTCCTGGGAAGGCTCTGAGTGGGTTGGGGGCTACTGGGCCTCAAGGCTACAACATAGATTCCAGGAGAATGGTTGCTTCTGCTCTCAGCAAGAGCTTGGGTTAGGAGAAAGGAGCTTGGGGCACATGTGATGGGCCCTTCCTTCCTGGCCTGCAGTGTCGCGTGATCAATTGCAGCTCAGTTGGGGATGAGTGGGGCTGTGTAGCCCAAGGCTGACACAGGCCTGTCCTAGTTATCCTTGTGAGCAATGAGTCTCTACCAGCCCCTTGGGCTGTGCCCTTCCCTGTTCTTTTCCAAATAAAGAACTTGAGGACCAAGGGAGGAAACTCTTCCTGGAGCAAGCAGTGGGTCCCATCTTAAGGGAGTAAATTCTGGGTCTGCAGAGAGGAAAGGCACTTAAAGTAGGGCCAGGTCTCCAGTGTGAGTGTAAGAGGAGGCAACATGCAAGGTCAGCTTTGACTCGACAGCAGCAGAAGTTGCCCTCCCACCCTCCCTGCCAGCTCCCCCACCAACATAACACCCGCCTCCCGCCTGTCCCTTTTGCCTCTCTCCCTTTCTTTTTCTTCCCAGGGAACACACAGGAACATTTTCCAGAGAGAACACGTAAGCCTCAGCAAAGCCCATTACGGTGCCCCTCGGCGAATATTTGGGGTAGATACTGTCTACTCCCTCCCTAGTCCCGCCATTTACTGACAGCAGTGCCAGGGCCACGGGCTGTGATTCTGTGGCAAGAATCAATTTCATAGATGTCAATAAGCTAAGAGGAGGGTTAATTCAGACTCTGAGGCTGAGCGTGACAGCTATTTTGGGTCAAGTCTACATTTCATTCCTGAATGGACTGTGGCTTACCCATCCTTTTCCCGGTCCAGCTCCTCAGCTTTCATTTTGAGTTCATACACTGAGTTTGGCCACATGCCTTTGGAAGCCCTGGGCTAATTTCCAATCTTGGAGGCCTTTTCCCCTCACCCCCGCCACTGTTCATTGTGAAAACCAAACACCACAGAAGAGAATTTGGAAATACTTCATGTGGAATCGTGCCCCTCTCATAGCAACAAATTCTGTTAGGTTTTCTCCTTCGATCTGGGCCCATGTGTGTGATGGCTGGACCTGGACATTCTCTTTATGGTCTGTTTATTCAATTAATGTTAGGTGAGTCTCTGTGGCCTTTAAGTCTTCGAGAGCATCATTTCCAATGGCTGCAGCATGTCGTGTCAAGTGGATAGACATGCATTATTTAATCATTTGTCTTCTGTGCCACTATTGCTGAAAGCCAGGTCACCTGACCTGATTTTGGCTCATAACACACATTTGGCAGTCCCAGTGCTGGGATGTGCAAAAGTGGGGCCAGATTTCAGATGCGTTTATTCATGAAACATGTATTAACTGTCAGTTAAAGGCAAGGAACCATGGCTTAGGGGAGAGGACAAGGTTTAGGGGAGTAAGAAAATGTGGCCCTAGATATCCAGTGGCTTGAGAGTCTGGTTGGGGCAAGGAGACAGACCCCCAGGTCTCACGTGATGAGGGGGGATGTTAGGGCTTCTGATCCCCAGGAACGTTATGATATGCCTGGTTCTGAGAAACTAGGTTCTCAAGTAATAGGAACTTATCTTTGAGACATTGGTGCATCCCCAATTATTTGTTACTGATGATAAACTAATAAAGTTCGGAACTAATTTACCGAAAAAACAAACAAGCAGAGATTCTGGGGGCTTTTCCTATCATCACTTCCATTTCAGTCACGTGCCTTCTGATGTTTCTAGAGTAGGAAGAGAAAGGATGTGGAGGTAGAGCTGCACTTATGGGAACAGTGGGATGGGACTCCCATCCATCATGTTCATGGGCTGGGGCAGGCAGGCTAAAAACCACTGATAGAAGAAGAAGAATAACTGCTGTTTACTGAGCTCCTGCTTCAAGACAGACACTGTACTAGGCACTTTACATAAGGAAACATGAGTCCCTTTATAACAGTGTTTTACAGTAGAGATGATTCTTTTCATGATTAAGAAGAGTTTGTGAATTAGAAAAGTTAAATGATTCACTAGAGGTGACTTCTCAGTATCTCTTCTCCAAAATCAGGTAGCTGCATAGTATTTCATGTAACCGTTTTTCTAAAAAGGGATCTCATGCATCTTTGCCTTTCAAAATAGAATGGTAACTGGATAGCAATCCAGACCTAGGAATGCAAGAGAAATTATATGGAATAATTTTAGAAAGTCTCTCTTAAGGTAATTTACTTTCCAGTGAGAGTATATACTTAGAGCTGAAATTGATAAGCATGTATATTTAGAATTAGTACTTAAGTTATTTTGGTCATTTTCAAAAGAAACTGTACCGTTAAATTAACATACCACATCAGTGGGCTAACAACCTGATCTCATCCTCACTCCTTTTGCTGGCAGATTAAAGACTAGGGTATTTAGAGACTTTCTACTCTGCCTGGAAAAGTCAGGAGTCCAGACCAGAAACCACTGACTAGCAAATCTCAGTGCTAGACCAGGATCTGTGCATTGAACTGGTGGCTAGATGTGTGTGGTGGGCGGAAGAGAATTTGAGGGACCTGGGGTGAGCACTCCAAGGGCCAGGGAAGCCTGGGCCTGGTTTTTTAAATTTGACTTTATTGTTTTTCTTGATTACTGCTACAACCATAATTCATAGTCCCATGAGTCAGAGCCATAGGTTTTGTTTTCAAATGGCCTAGAGAGGGCCTTGCTCAAGGTGATGATTTATTCTGATTCTTTCACGGGAACCTTCTTCTACATCTGACTGTGGATGATGAAATGCTCTCATGACCACCCCTTGGGGCATCGCTGCTTCACACTCAATCCCTGCGCCCGATCATCGTGTGTTCAGAGGGGCTTCAGTGACAGTTTCCTCTGAAGGCATGTCCACCATGCCTGCCCCCCATGTATGGGGTGACATCCAGTCTGCAGGCTGGTGTACACTCTTGAAACTTTGAGATGAGTTTGGAGCTAGGGATGAATTTGGGAGTCCTTGGCATATAGAGGGGAGCTACATCCCTCTACAAGAGTAGATGAGGTCAGCAGGGGTACGGGCACCTGGGGAAAGACTGGGATCTGTCTTGGGGCAACCACGCTTGAGCCGTCAGTAGACGGTGGAAGGGTTGAAAGGCACAGTAGAAGAGATGGGAGCTGAGTTGGGGAAACACAGTGCCCCAGGGCAAAGAAGCAGAGGGTTTCAAGGAGGGAGTGACCAGGAGGGCCTGTTGAAGCCAAGAGGCCCAGGCTGTGTGGAGCCTGCTGGGATTCCTCTTTGCTGCTTTTGTTTGTTAAATTTTACCCAAATCTTGGAAATTATAAATCCTATGCTGTGGGATGAGTCTTACCCTTTTTTTTTTTCCAGTTGTTTTCACATGGTCATAGATTATTATATGATCATTAAAGAACATTTGGAAGAAAAAGTGGAAAGCAAAATTTTAAATACTTAATTTCCACCCTTTCTAAACACACCAAATGTTGACATTTTGGTATACTTTCTTTCAGTGGCTTTCAGTGGGTTTTCAGTGGTTTAGAGTTTTTTAAATTGCAATTATACTGTATTTATAAATTTGCACACAATTTAACATTTATACTATAAGCATCGATCTAGGATTGGTCTTTTAAAATATGGCAAACATCATTCAGAATGGTACAGAGTTCAGCACCCACCTTTTAATTCAATCGTCTTCATTATATTACTGCTTTCTGTTGTATATATTTTGGCTACTTAACGTCAGGTACTGAGAGTAGTGTGTAAATTTATGCCCACAGCTGTCTTCATCTTGTATTTTTAATGGTAATGGGTTTTGCCTCAAGTATTTTGATGCTAAAATACTGAGTGTACAAATGTTCAGAACACTTATGCTTTCACAAATGCTCCTATGAATATAAAATTACCCTTTTTATCCTGCTTGACGCTGCTTATTGCCTTATATTGTGCTTTGTCTGACAGAGCCACTCACGCTTTTTCTTTTGTTTGCATTTACCTAGTATAGCTTTGTCTACCCTGGAATCATTTTATTTTAGGTGAGTCTCTTGTATTAATTTAATCTGGGAACCTTTGTCTTCTAACAAGGGGATGGTAAATGCTTACGTTTATTGTCCTAATCATTTCGGGTGGCCTCTTGTCATCTTGTTTTGTGTTTTCTGCATTTCCTTTCTTTTGAGCCATAACTGGTGATTTCTTTTACCTTCTGCAGTGATTAGGAAGGGAGACATCTTGTTTCTCCCTCCACTGGTCTGCATTTTATTGCCTCCAATAAAGGTCTTAATTTGTCTCTGTGTTCGGGTTTGTAAGCAGCTCTGCTTATCTCAGCCTGGCCCTTCTCATCCCCAGGAGGTGACATCCTCTGCAGAATGGCTTTAAAGGCCCTCTGTTGATTTCTTTGTTTGCTCACTCAGGGAAAGGAGGTGTCTCATGCTTCCTGCGAGATGGAGGGACCATCTAGACTCTAGCCAGAGGGTGTGTGTGTGTGGCGATGGTGATGGGGGAAGGCAGGAATTGTCATTACCACTGCCCATGGAAGGCCCAGGAAGTGCCTGTTGGCCTTTGATTGAGGAAACTGGCCTAAGCAGACCCGGCCCAGGTGGCAGGGATAAGCTCTCTGCAGAGAGAGTGTCTCAGGGCTGAGGGACCAGAGTGAGGGTGGGTGGGGGGTGGTGGGCCTGAGCTGGCAGGGTCCTGGTTCTGGCCTAGACAGGTAGTTCAGGGACTGTCAGTCTCAGGCGTGAAAATTCCTGGGCACATAAATTTTTTTTATATTCTTTTTTTTTTAATTGAAGTATAGTTGATTTGCAATATGGTGGGCACATAAATTATTTTTAAATATGCTTTTTTTGAAACTCCCTGGCGGCCCAGTGGTTAGGACTCTGCACTTCCACTGCAGGGGGCACAGGTTCAATCCCTGGTTGGGGAACTAAGATCCCACATGCAGAGCAGCATGGCCAAAAAAATATGTGTGCGCGCGCATGCGTGTGTGTGTATATGCTTATTTATTTATTTATTTATTGGCTGTGTTGGGTCTTCATTGCTGCGTGCGGGCTTTCTCTAGTTGCAGCGAGCGGGGGCTACTCTTTGTTGCAGTGCATGGGCTTCTCATTGCGGTGGCTTCTCTTGTTGCAGAGCACGGGCTCTAGGCGCGCGGGCTCAGTAGTTGTGGCACATGGGCTCAGTAGTTGTGGCGCACAGACTTAGTTGCTCTGTGGCATGTGGGATCTTCCCAGGCCAGGGCTCGAACCCATGTCTGCTGCCTTGGCAGGCGGATTCTTAACCACTGTGCCACCAGGGAAGTCCCTGTGTATGCTTTTTAAGACCTGTAAATGGAACTTCAGTGAGGGTTTTCTCAGGGCCTCCGTTTGTCTACTGTCTTAACCAGGTATTGCTCCCATGTATTTTATATTAAAACTCTCTCTGTGGGGCAATTAACAGCTTTAAATGACTTATTTTAATTTAAGCACCTCTGGCATTTTTTTCAGTTATGCAAGATAGTTGCTCCTCTGTATCCCCTAACACAGAGGTGCCAGTTCTGGGGAGGGCAATGCCACAGCCACAGAGAGGGGAGGGTTGGGGCCTGGGAAAGGCAGGGTGGGGCTGCTTGGGGAGGACAACCTGCCAAGGCCTAGGAAGGTCTCCAGAGGGAGACAGGCCAGGTGGAGCTTCATTGTTGTCTTTTTTTTTTTTTTGCTTTTTCCAGCTTTATAGAGGTAATAATCACATAGAACATGTGTAGGTTTAAGGTGAACAGTGTGATGATTTGATACATGTTTATATTGGGAAATGACTATCACAAGCCTTCATCTTTTGTAGGGCCTGAGAGGCAGAGGTGGGGCTGTGCTGCTGCCAGTGATCCTCTGCCTGACAGGGCCAAGGTTTTCCTAAGAGTGGCCACAGGTCAGAAGGAGCAGTGAGAAGCTGGCGAGAAGGGGCAGTGCATGCAGTGGTCAGAGCTTTGACAGGGCCAGCCTGGCTTCTGGGGAGGGTGGTGGGCCAAATAGCTACTCAGGAGAGCCAGACCATATCCACCAGACACCAAAGGCTGACACCTCACAAACACCAATTTCCTTGGGGACCAGCACCTCAGCTGATCCTCTGGGAAGCCTTGGAACATCTAAGCCAGAATCAAGAGGTAACATCATCAGGGTCCAGACAAGCAGGTGTCAAGGAGACCTTGGGGCTGGGACAAAGCCACGCCTGGCCACTGGAGTCAAGGTCATCTCTCTAATCTCCCTCCTGTTCCAGACCCACATGGTCATGATGGCTACTGTCAAGCCCTTGAAGCACCAGATGAGGAAACTGAGGTCCAGAGATGTAGATGACATATCCAAGGTCACTCAACAGGCTGATTCC
Source organism: Globicephala melas (assembly GCF_963455315.2). Lineage (NCBI taxonomy): Eukaryota > Metazoa > Chordata > Mammalia > Artiodactyla > Delphinidae > Globicephala > Globicephala melas. The sequence goes on from NC_083332.1 coordinate 44,672,631, forward strand.
AATTCCTTAGAGTGTTTCAAAATATTTTGACCCATATGCTTTTCTTCTTCTATATGAGTTGGTATAAACCCTCTGACTCAGATGTTAATGTCCAGACCTAACACATGCAAGTGTGTGTGTGTGTGTGTGTGTGTGTGTGTGTGTGTGTGTATGTAATTCCCCCTGTTAGAGTTAGTCGTTCCTCTTCTGTGTTTCCAGTGCTCTCTGTTCATCCCTCCGTCATACAATTTATCTTGCTGCACTGGAATTGTCTGTCTGTGTGTGTCCTCCTGACAGGAGTGAGTACCTAAGGGCAGGGACTTTGTACTGTTCTTTGTATACAGTAGGCACACATGAATTTTGTTAGATGAATGTTGATGAATTCACAACTGTCCACTCACTATACATAGGTTACCATGGCTTGGCCCTATTAAATGTGCAATCCTTCTATGGTTGATTAATTAAAAATTATGTTCTTCTGAAGGTTAATAACTGAAAAACTATACTTTGCTTAGCATACTATGCCTGTGAGGAGCATAGCTGCTTGGGCCACACTGCTTCATGGTGCCCCTTGTGGCAGTGTGCTCTAATTGCAGGCAAAGGGTCTCAGGAGTGGGTCTTGCAAACGAAACATGTAAAGGAAAAACATTTTCACCAAATGTATGCAACAAGTTTCTGAAATACACCAGCCTCTGCTTCCATTGCCCTTACTCTGCTACCCCAGCATCAGTAGCTGGAATCACAGCTGCTCAGATTTGACATGAGATAAGGTTGGCAATATTTCTAAGATCCCAATTTGGCTCACCTGCTGCGGCTACAGGTGAGGCAGCACTTATAAGGAAACAACATGAAGTGGCCATGTTCATTTTCACATTTCCTACTCTGTGCTCCATGTTCTGTTTTAGACTTGGCTAACCCCCTAAGGACAGGGACTGTGTCTCATTCACTCTTGTCTCTCCAGTGGTTGGTGCAGGGCTTAACACAGAGTAGGTGCCACATGCTGTGCTGGGACTGTCTAAGAATTGGCGTGTCAGAGCCTTGGGGTCAGAATCATCTGGTAAAAGAGACCTGGCGGGAAAGCTGCTCTGAAGTAACCACAGCTCTACTTGCCGGTGCCCAACCATTCCAAACATCCATGCCTTCATTATTATTCTGATTTCTCAATTTGATTTTATTCTTCAGAAGTCACCATTCCACTCCGTCGCATTCGGTGAGTGTGGACACACATTAATCATTACTGGGGTCAATGACCAGATGAGCCCTTAACATTCCATTACCAAGACAAGTGTTTGTCATTCCTCATTAGTGTTATGTTTATAATCACTAGGGACTTATCCCTGGACAACTTGTCAAAATCTGCGTGGCCTTGCCAACACGTGGCAAGTTTATCCTTCCAGAACTGTGGAGGGCATCTGGAACCCTCGCATGACTTTCCAAAGAAAATGCAGGGCAGCACCATGGTCTCTTTCATCTTCTATCATCTTGCACATCAAAACTCCCCCTTCACTCATCAAGGGACTCTTGCAGAGCTGTGAATATTACCTCCCCACTGCCTCACATCCTTCACAGAACTGCAGGTGCCTCTTGGAAGAAGTGCTGCATCTGTGTCCCTCTCCCTTCTTGCCTTTACTTTCCATTGTTATTAGAAGTGTAGCCATGGAGAGAAATCTGGTGGTCAGTGGTGACTGCAGCCCTGAGAAAAGATAGATTTTCCTTCTAATCGGACTAAGAAGACTGGGGTTTGGTTTCTAGTCCCTGCAGTCTGCAGAACAAACTCAAGATGGCAAGTCCAGAAAAATCCCCTTTTGTGAAACAAGCTCTCTGCACGGGGGGCGGGGGTCACTGATTGATAGGTGCTGCATCCGGAATGGGCTGTGGGATTTGCAGTGACCCTGACTCAGGCCCTCACAGCAGCCACTCTGGGAGGCAGCCACTCAGGGACATTGCTGGAGAATCACAGACCAAAGGATAACACTGCCTGCCTCCTGGAGCACAGAGAAAAGGTTTCAGTCCAGGAGCAAGCCTCTGCCTCCTCCCTCACAGAAAAAGCCCTCCTAAGCTTTTTGCCTGGATTTGGGCACTGCGGCTGTGCTTGGCATCTGTGCCTCTTGACAACTCGTGCTGCCTGCCGCTTGACACAGGCAGCCATCCTCGTAGCAGAGTTCCCAGCCTTCTCCTGCCTAGAGCTTTTGTGAAGACCAAATGAGAGAAAAGTCCATGCATGTTCTCTAAAGAGCAAAGAGCACTGGTAGGAATGCTGGATGGCTGTGCTGTCTGGCCACGCCCTCCACAAGCTCTGGCTTTGGGTATGCTTGATGAGCACGTTCCACATGGCAACAAAATGCCCCAATTCAGTGAGATACCTCAAATTGGTAGTTTCAGATTTTACATTCCTTTCTTTGCATATGAACTTTTTTTTGGCCAAAAATTGTTAGCCACAGGTTTTCTAAACCGTTCTTACCAAACATCTATTTCCTACTGAAACTCTCTTCTCCATTTCAGGGTCCCCAGAATACACCACTGGCATACCCAGCCTTGTTCATTTGGTCACGACTTTTCCCTGCCTTCCCTCCCCACCCTACTGACCCTTCAGAGCCTCTTCATATTGTACCCACCTTTTTTTTCTTTATAAATTTGTTTGTTTTTATTTTTGGCTGTGTTGGGTCTTCATTGCTGTTCCCCGGGCTTTCTCTAGTTGCAGCGATCAGGGGCTACCCTTCATTGCGGTGCGCAGGCTTCTCCTTGTGGTGGCTTCTCTTGTTGCAGAGCATGGGCTCTAGAGCGCAGGCTTAGTAGTTGTGGCGCATGGGCTTAGTTGCTCCGCGGCATGTGGGATCTTCCTGGACCAGGGATTGTCCCCTGCGTTGGCAGGAGGATTCTTAACCACTGCACCACCAGGGAAGCCCTGTACACACCCTTGAAGACCAAGCAGAAGACCTCTCTACAAGCTGACCCACAAATCACCTTGCCCTCCTTCAAAAGAAGTTATTGGGTTCCTGCTGATCTTGAACCATGAGGCAGTAATCACAGTGGTTAAGAGCAGGCTCTGCAGTCAGCTTGCCCACCTCTTACTGCTTGTGTGACCTTGGGCAAGTTACCTGAAGTTCCTGGGCATTGCTTTCCTCAGCTATAAAATAGGGATAATAACAGTAGCTCTTTTATGCATATAAAGGGCTGAGCACAATGCCTGGTGCACTGTAAGCACTCAGTAAAGGAGAGCTAGTATTAATCCTAAGAATTTTCTTTATATGTTGCCATGTAAGGCCATAACAACCCAGGAAAAGTAGATTTAATTGTCCCGGATGAGGAAAATGAAACTCAGAAAGGTTAAAGCACTTGCCCAAGGCCACACATTTGGTGATGAAGCTGAGATTCAGAGTCAATTCTATCTGGTTGGGATCAACAGCTTTCCCACCGCCATAGCCAACCCACCTTAATAGGCCTCCTGTTATTACATCAGCCCGTCTTCCTTGGTTTACCCTTCACGTGGGCATTGCTCCTCTACCCAGCCAGACCCTGGGGTCCTCTGGAGCAAGGTTTCTCAAAACACCGCCACCCTAGCTATGTACCATTCAGTATCTGTTGAGTGAACAAAAGAGTGAATGGGGCTTCCCTGGTGGCGCAGTGGTTGAGAGTCCACCTGCCGATGCAGGGGACACAGGTTCGTGCCCCGGTCTGGGAAGATCCCACATGCCGCGGAGCGGCTGGGCCCGTGAGCCATGGCCGCTGAGCCTGCGCGTCCGGAGCCTATGCTCCGCAATGGGAGAGGCTACAACAGTGAGAGGCCCGCGTACAGCAAAAAAAAAAAAAAAAAAAGAATGGATTGGGGACTTCCCTAGTGGCTCAGTGGTTAAGAATCCCCCTGCCAACGCAGGGGACACGGGTTCGAGCCCTGGTCCAGGAAGATCCCACATGCCACGGAGCAACTAAGCCCGTGTGCCACAACTACTGAGCCTGCGCTCTAGAGCCCACGAGCCATAACTACTGAAGCCCGTGCGCCTAGAGCCGGCTCTCCACAACGAGAGAAGCCACCGCAATAAGAAGCCCACGCACCGCAACAAAGAGTAGCCCCCACTCAACGCAATTAGAGAAAGCCCGTGTGCAGCAACGAAGACCCAATGCAGCCATAAATAAATTTATTTTTTAAAAAAAGAGCGAATGGGTGGGAAAAATGCATTTCAAGACCAGAATCTATCCCCAAATAACCTAGCCCTGTACTTAAGTCCCTGGAAGTCAGGGGCCTCTCAGCAGAACCAGGGGCCATCCCACCTCCAGGCTCTTCCCCACTTCAACTCACCCACCACACTGACCCAGGATATCTGACCATGTTTCTCTCCTTCTAAAGCACTTCCAGGGATTTCTGCACTTCCTGTGGGACTAGTCTCTAGAAAGGAGTTTGGTTTCAACATGCTCTGTTAACATAAGTCTTCACTGAGCTTAACATGTATTTCTTTGATCTAGAAGGCAAACTTTTGGAAAAAAGATGGTCAAGAATAGCAATGATGTGCTCCCTCAGAGCTGTGCAGTAAAGAGACCATGGCCACGTTCTCCTGGGGCTATGGTTTCTTTATTTATGTCCCTTTATTTTTAAAGTAAAACTGCATGTAAAGTGCTCTAAACACCAAGATGAGAATGCAGAACTTCAGGATAAACATGACAGAATGATGCCTGTTTTGCTGCTTGCCTCATCGTCCCAGAGAAAGAACCTCACGTGTGTTGATGGGACAGAGGAGAACATGAAAGATGCTGAGGTGTGCCCAAAGTTACTGAGACCCTACGTTTTGGTGTAGACACAATCAAATGCAACTGTCCTTTAAGCCTCCTCAGGGAACAAGCAAAGATGGGGGGTGAGACAGTAGAATTGTAGAGAAGACCGTGGAGATTCTGAACAGAAACTTTTCTATTAAAGAACACCTGAAATCCCATTTAGTCATAGCTACCATTTTTTGAGTGCTCAAGACTGCATAACTTGATCAAGGCCAATGGGTGGCAGAGTGGCTTTGACCTCGTGTATGTCCAACTCCTATCCAGCATCTTTCTCCTAAAGCACAAGGCTCTCATTTCCCCGAGGAATCGTGGAGTCCAAGAGACTTAGAGCTCTTGGGTCATCTGTTTTAAGTACCCTCTAATCATCCTCTTCCTCAACTCATTAGCAGAGGTCAAGACCTGTGCATAATTCAGTTAGCTTATTTATTCATCATATGCTTATATAAATGGCTTGAAATCTTTCCTCAGTATCCTTATTTGCAAAAAAATTTGGCCCACATCAAGGTAATTCATGAGCTTATACTTACAAGTGTTTTCAATCATGTTTTAACTAGTAGTAAATCTTTTGTTTGATTTATCTGAAAATTGTTCTCCTTCCTCTTGCCCCTGTCTTGTAAGATTCTATAAGCCCCCTCTGATAACAAGAGCAGCTAAGTAAAGATAAACAAGTGAAATTAATTTTAATAATATTGTTTATTTAACCTAATGTATCCAAAATGTTATTTTATTTTATCCAAAACATTATTAATGAGCTATTTTTCATACTAATTTTTCAAAATCTGGTGTATATTTTATACGTACAGCACATCTCAGTTCAGACTAGTCATATCTCAAGTGCTCAATAGCCACATATGGGTATTATATTGGAAACAGATATAAATAGGCATTCTTCTTTTCCTATTTCATCTGTTTCTATTTCAACTTTAGGTTTTGCATTAGGATTGGATCATAAAAGCCTATGTTAATGGAAATGTGCCCTTTGGATAATTTAATAAACATAGCAGCGGTTTAGGACAGTGGAAAGAACATACCTTAGGAGTTATAAAACCTGGGTTCTAATCCTCAGCTAACTGGGCAACCCTCAACTTCCCTCAGCCTCTTTCCTCATGTTAAAAAAGAGATGATGGCTTATGATTATTAAGTTTCTCTTATAGCACACACCGTTTTCAGGGTTTCTGCAGCTGTTTCCTCTTTCCAGTCAAAATTTTTGTATGACAGTGCTTATCCCAAGTTGGAGTAGTGTTCCCTGTGCCCAGTTCTGTGTCTGGCACACTGCAGGAACAAGAAATGTTTGTTGAATGAATGAAAATCCAGTTCTTTGAGGGATCCTGGGGCCTCTCAGTTTTTGCAGAATAACTATAGTAGCCTTAGCAATTAATTACATTTTCATTTCCTTTCTCATATTAGCCTAAAGTGCTGACAATCTAAGCTTTCTGAAGGGTAATAGCCAGGATTAGAAACCATTTCCCGATCCTGTTAGCAAAAGAGCTGGTGCTCAGCTATAGGCATGACTGCCTAGAGACCCCCGCAAAGGGCCTCCCTCTTGTTACATGCTGTTCTTATGCTGAGGAGAGTTAATTAATGACTCTAAATAAGAAAACAATCAAATCTGTCTGCAGTCATATGAGTCAGAGCGGACCCAGATGGGGAGCTGGTCCTTGGCCTCCAAATGCCCTCGGGAAAAGCAATAGCAATCTTTGCTCCATACGTCAAGAGCCTTGCAAAATCCCAACCTACAAGGGAAAGGAATTGCTCAAAATGGATTGGAGCCCCAGCATGATGTGAAGCAGTTTTTTAAAAGGCCATGCCCCAGCCTGGGTGTTAAGCACACTGAGGTCTAGGGAGAGGAGAAAAAGCACAATTCTATTTCTCTCTACTCTCTTTAGACACCCAAACCTATAGCAACCGCATGGGGAGTTCTCAGGCACAGGCCCCCTGTGTGTGTGTGGCAAGATTGGGGCAGTTGACACTGCCACCCTGGGAGGACTGGAGAATATGTGGCTTGAAGCACATCAAGCTCCAAACCTGGCCACCTTTAGGACTCCCGTGGCCACATATGAAGGTGGAACATTGGTTGTGACGGCATGAGTGTGGAAATGTGATGTTTCCCTGAGATTAGTTGAGGCTCACAACAGTGAAAACTTTTATTTTGGTGTTAGAAGCTTTGCTGTGAAAAATCTGAGAGAGGGAATAGGTTGAAGGAGCCTCTTAAGAATATCCAAGTGTCCTCAGCATTGGAACAGGATGCTAGCAGATAAAGATAAGCCCGTTTCTTTAGCTCTATATGTACTCTGTTGAATAATAACAACATCCTCATTTTTTTCCCCTCTCTCTCTATTCTTGCAGGCTTGGCTTCCTGTGAAACTGTTCCACTCTGGAAAAACCCTGGACCACTGGCCATGAGGGTCATACACTCACCTTTCCCCTTCTTTGGTAATCAAGTTCAGGTAACAAGCCCTTTGTCAGGATAAGATGTAAAGTATGTGGCAATACCCTTGCTCAATTTGAAAGGACTCCTTGTGATTTATGTCTGAATCTTAGTTGGTCCCCAATCCCATTACTCTAAAATTTGGTTAGAATCTCACAGAAGACAGTACAATACTTCAATTTTTCTTCTACAATAGCAGTAGGGAAAAAAAATAGTGGTCAGGAGGAGTCTCTGGAGTCTAAGATATCCAGGCTGGAGCATAAACGCTGCTCCTTCTGACCTGTATAACCATGGACAAACCCCTTTCCTCTCAAAGTTTCATTTCCTCATCTTGAAAGTGGAAGTAACACCACCACCCACATCAAAGGACTGTGAGGATTAAATACATCCTTACATGTGAAGAGCCTGACTCAGAAATGTTTCCTCTTATTATTAGCTTGTAATTCTTTAAATAGGGATCGCTGATGGGTTCATTCGAAGTGATGCAGTAGATCGTCTACAGCTATGTTTTCTCCTGTTCCATTCTGTGATGAGCTTTGGGGAAATCCTCACAGAGGCCGTGGTCCTCAGAGCTTGCTTCTGCTCCATGCCCTAAAATTCTCCCTTTCCACTAGGCGGGGCTGGGGCCAGTGCTCCAGAACCTTGGACAGCTCCACACCCTAGGGACTGCTGGGCGGCCTGAGGGAGCAGGAAGCACTTGGGGGATTTTCCCAGAAGGGCTGCATTAGTGTGGGGATTTAGGAATCCCAAAAGCCGCAGTCTCATTCCCAGCCTGTGTACCACTTGAATGCATACGGAGATTCTTCAACACAACCAGCCCTCCTGGAAAATTCTGAGGAGCCTCTCCTCAGAAACTCCATCCATAGGAGTTACCGAATCTTCAGGGCCTTTCCTTCTCTCCTATGAATTCCAAGGATTTTTTCTTTTCTGAGCCCAAGAAGAACAGAAATACTACCCACAACTTCCTGTATCTGCCGATTTTTAATTTGTTTGGCTTCAGTACAAGGATTAAACATTCTTGATTAACCTCAAGTGAAAGTAATAATGTATGAGTATGAAGAAAGGCTTTAGAAGACAGAGATTCATGTATGAATTTTAAAAAACAATGTTATTGCCTGTATCTGATGTTAAGCAACATTCTCTAATTAGGATAAGCAGGTAGTTCAATTTATGAGATAATTTAGCTTTTCACTCTCCAGTGCAGAACACAACATGCATATGCAGTCACCTTCCAAACAGGCAAGGAGGAGATTAAGTCCTATTTTTACTGTATGATACTGAGTCATGTAGTTCAATGAAAATCACATGGATGCCAAAGTAAGAACAATACCAGGTATTTAAATATCTCTTTTCCTTTAAGGAGCTCTAAAGAGTTTGTGGCTGCATGAAATCACTTCAGAGCAACACCAGGAGAGGAGACACATGTCATCAGGTGGGCATTTAAGACTGAGCACATCTCATCCATCTCCCCTGCTCCCATCATTAGGCCTGGAGGAGCCAATGTTTCCCAGTTCTTTGCATTTAGAAATAGACTCTTGATATCTGCATTTTCAGGGCCGTATTGTTGATGAGAAAAAGAAAGCATATGTTTGAAAAATGTGTTTTTGACTAATAATGAGGAAGAGGGGAGGATAAAAGTAGAATAGGAAGAAAAAGGAGAAAGGAATTGAAGAAGGAGAGGAAAAGAGGAAATATACTTAAATCTCCCTGAGCTTGATGAATGTTTTTCATGCTTTTTTCTCTTAAACAAATTTGATGCCCACCCCCAACTGGATGAAAACTTGAACAAACGTCTTTAGGCCCTCTTTAAATATTTCCATATAGGCAAGAACAGTGGCAGTTCCATTGCTTGAAGGAACTGCAGACAAGAACATCGACTCAGGACTCCAAAATCAGACAAGTAGCCCCTAAATGGTTTTTACCTAACAATGCCCACACCCACCTTGAGCTTTCACACCGTGGGGGAGTGTTAGTTGCCAAATTTCAAATTGGTTTCACTTCTGCCCAGCAGAGGTCGCTGTGGATACTTGTGGAGACTGGACCGGGCAGGGCTGGGCTGGATGGTGGCTCTGGTAACTGTTCTTCCTGTGGTTCCATTGGGCACTGTCTAGCCCCTCATCATACAGGAAAGGAGTCTCTGGTGACAGCACCTTTGCTGTCAAAGTGCTATGAAACTGAGGTCACTTGGTGGGAGTGGGCAGGTCTGGGAGGGCTGTCCTCATCCTCCTGGGATATCTACCCATAGTGATATATCTGTGTCACGTTCGTGCCCTCTCCGTGAGTGTACCTGGTATTACTGAGAGGTCACCATCACTGACAAGCAACTCCAGCCCCATGGTCCTTCCAGATAGAGGCCAAAGTGACAAAAGTTGTCTTGCCACACAATCTTGCACCCACCTCTGCTGTTGAGCTCCCCAAGCCCCACTTGTCAGCCCATGATGGTGGGGGGCAGAATTCTGGTCCTTAGGGCAGCCTTTTACAGCAGGATAAGGTTTCTGAGGGATGGGAAGGGCAGAACCCTGGTGAGGATATTAGGGTCAGACCCAAATCACCAGAAGGGCTGAAGAGAGCTCCACATACTTGTGAGATTCCACTTTCTGCGCCACACCGCATGCACATGATCTGAAGCTACCTCCACCCTGAGGGCATCCCCTGGGACCCTAGGTCATTACTGCAGCTTGAGGGTTGGAGGGGTGACTACCCTGCCCCACCCCCGCCCCCATCCAAGGCCAGCAGTAATTGATTCTTTTCACACACATCCGGCCAGATGCACAAGGGACACACACATGAACACTGGAGCACCCATTGGCACCTCACCCGGGCATACACATTCACACTCACACTCTGACCTGCACCCTCACCCATGTAAACACACTGTGACACATACAAATACACTCGAATCCTGGAACCAAATTTGACCTAACACGGCTGATGGAGCAGGGTTGGGGGGTCCAGGCAGGATGCCCTTACGGCCCCTGGCCCACTCATGCCTCCTAAACCCTGGGCCCCTCCTCGAGAGGCGGAGCCCCTGGCTTGTCCACGTTCTCGTGGTCACAGGTCTTGGAACGCCGCACAGAAGGGACCCTGGCTACCATCGCACACACGGCATCCTGGGTGCTGGACCGGCGAGGGTGGTGGTGTGCAGGGAAGAAGGGTGTGGGGCATAGTGCCCTGCCCGGCGCAGCCGCCTCCTCCCTTGGGATTTTCCATCCCGACTCGCGCGGGCCCGCGAGGAGCGAGCGCGCTTTGTCTCCCGCCTGGTTTCTGGCACGTTTCCGCAGAAGCTCCCCGCGCCGCGCCCGAAGCCTCCCCCACCCCCCACTCCCCTGGCCGCGCCCCCCGCCCAGCCAGTGGCGCAGGCCCGCCAGTGCGGCGTCCGCGGCTTTGTCCTCTCGCGGATGCCGGGGCCACGCGCGAAAGCCCTGCGCCCGGAGCGGCCGCCGCATAGCCAGGACACAGGTCTCGGCAGCGGGGTCTGAAGCGCACCCCGCGCCGAGCAGAACAGCCCGAGGGTCTATGGGCGCGGGGGGCGTCTGCTTGGAGCTCCAGGGCGCTTGAGAGGGGGACTAGGCCTGTCCCGCCCAGCATGTGCCCATCCAGGTCTGGCTCCCCTCTGCGGTTCAGCAGCCAGGGTCTCCGGGGTGGGGCGGGGCGGGGAGGGGAGGGTCGTCTCGACTTAGGGTCCCTGGCCTGGATCCAGTTAGAGGGCCAAGTCGATAAGGCCCGGGAGCGGAGAGGTCGGGAGGGGTTCTTCAATCCCTTTTACTTTTCCCCATTGCACACCCCACACCCAGGCCACCCCGACCTTAGGCACAGGGCCCAGATCGCAGAGGACCCGGAGAATCCGTCAGGGCTCTCCTGTACCGGCGACTCCTAACAGGGTGGGGAGGGGTCTCCCGGCCTTTGCCCCTCACATCCCATTCCCCCTACCCCCCCATAACCTAGGCGGGTCCAGCTGGGAGGGGAAAGAGTCGTCTGGCTCCATCTTCATCCCGTCCCCCCTTTTCACAAAACCCTAGGCTTCGGGAGAGGGGTGGGTACGAGGAAGGGTCTTCCTGACATCCCCAAACAGCCCTTCCTCAGGAGGGTCTGAGCGGAGGAGGAGGAGTACCGCGGTTTCATCCATCACATCCAGACCCTCTTTGTAAGCTCAAGCAGCCGAGGTGTGGGGAAGGGTCCTCCTGCCTCCGATTCTTTCATCCCGGAACACTCCCTGCCATCCTCAATAATCCAAGCAGCCTCGACTTCAGGCACAGGCGGAGGGAGGCTCCAAGCTCTCAACGCCCTCTCAAGAGAGATGGTGGGGTAGGTCCCCAGCCCTCGCCCCTCACGCTTAAGAGCCTCCTCCACCATAAGACAAAAACTAACCAAAGCTGCTCCGACCTCAGGTGCCGGGGCCACAGGGAGGCCCACGAGGGGTCAGTCAGCAGCTCTCCGGGACAGATGGTCTTGAGGGCGGTGAGGTCCCATCAACTCCCCAGGCCCTCTAACGCCTCAATTCATTCCTTCCTCAATAAAACAAAAGCGAATCCAGCAGCACCGACCTCAGAGATGCGGAAGGGCGGTCGGCGCCCGGCAGCGCATCCAGCTCCTCCGGGCTCCTCACGGCTTCGGCTTCCAGGCGGAGGGCTCTCGACGCGGGGCGGCGGCGGCGGCGGCAGAGAAGGCTGAGACCGCTCCTCTTCGCTCCGGAGCCTCCCTCGGACTCAGCACCTGGAGTGGCGAACAGCTCCGCGCCTCATTCCGCTGACCCCGCCTCCTCCGTGCCTCCGTAGCCAATAGAGACCCGAGCCCCGCCCAGGGGTCGCCCATTGTGGGGGCACATCTCCCCTCCCTTCGGCCCCGCCCGCGGGTTCTTCTGTCTCTCTTGCTAGACCAAATCCCCGAGAGCCCGCCGGTGTTTTCGTACAGCCTTCTGGAACTTGTAGTCCTTTAAGGACGCGGAGTGGGCTCATGTCTCGGGCAGATAATGAGAGATAGACTGCATTTCCCAGGGTGCATTGACAAAACAGAGGCGCTGAGGAGGGCGGGAGGACTGTTTCTATAGCAAAGGCGACTGGTTGGGGACGGCTGACGGAGTAATGGGGCAGGCCGCCGGACCCTCGAAGGATTGTGCGTGACTTCGGGCAGCCTCCTTTGGGAGGCCGTTTCCATTCTCTTTTCACCTCGGTCCCCACCCCGGGACTCTGGGCCTCAGTTTTCTTATCTGGAAAGAAGGGCGTGGAGTCGTCTCCCCGCCCACACTCCGCGGTGTTAGGGCAAACCGAGGGCGAGCTGCCCAGCAAAGGTGAGAGAGGATGGAGACCTCCGGCTTGAGAGTGGAAGGGGCGCATTCTGAACTTTATCCCTTTGTTTTTGCTTCTGTCTTGTCATAGAGGAGCGCTTTGTTTTTGGTCATTTTCCTTGGGCCATCAAGGCCTTCTCATCCCGGATTCTGGCCTCCTTCACGCCACGCCCCGTACCGCAGCGTCTCCCACAGCGTAGTCAGAGGGCGCTTCTGCTTAAAACCCTTCACCAGTCTTCCCATTGCCTTCGGAATTAAACCCACATTCCTCAGTGTCAATCTAAAGGCCCTTCAGGATCTGGACTCCACCTTCTTGCAACACTCTGAACTTCTCTGGAAGCTGGGAAGCCCTAAGCAATTGTTCTCTCACGTGGGTCCCTCCACCCTGCACTCAGCTAATGCCTCACACTCTTCAAGCCCCAGCCTAGACGCTGCCTCCTCAGTGAAGCCTTGCCAGATGCCCGGCTCCATATGAGGTACCTCACCTTGTGTTTGAGCAGCACCCTCTACTTCCCCCATTCTACTTATGTATTTGAGTATCTGTCTTCCATATTAGATTATAAGATCCACAGAGCAGGGACCGTGTCTATATTATTCACACTTACAGTCCAGTGCCTGTAGTGTCTGTTGCATGGTAGGTACTCAGTAGATATTTGTTGAATTGAAAATGAATGTATTGTAATTGAATTTCGCATGATCTTGATCTCCTGTGGTTAGGCATTTCCCGTTGCTGAAAGTCTTCAACTAGAGGGATACCACCGCCTTGAAGAAATGTTTATGTTATTCAAACAATGGATTGAAATTTTGCCTGAGTGCTTTGAGGGCCTTTCCAGTCCTGTGACGCAAGGGAGTGATAGATTCATGTCTATCATTCCTTGGAAGTTCTGTCAGTTCTCCCCTAAATGTCATCAGTTCTTCATGTTCCTCTATTTCTAGCTGTTGGCCCTTCTTCTTTCTGTGCCTAAACACCCTACCTCCCACTCCCTTTCTGGGAAATATCTTTTGCTCCTGTCAGTTATGGAGTAAAGGCAGTCTGAGATCCCTGCCCTTCTTTCAGCCCTCTGCTCAGCATCATAGGGCCCTGGTGGTGATATCCCACCTTGCTAGGTAGCATCTTTTCTGATTCTTTTTCCACTCAGGGCCCTGGTGTTGGCCAGATGGTCCAGTTAATCCCACACATGCTTCATATGTCACCACATCCAGACATTCTGGATATATCTTAGCTAAAGCATTCTTGGGAGAATGCCTTAATAAATGGGAATAGTTAATTCGTGGCCAAAGAAGTAACCAGGGAGGCTATTACCCTGAACCTGATTCAAACCAAAAAGACAGAGCCTGAGAAAGCAACCCTGCCATCCTTGCGCTGATGACATCCAGGGAGGGAAGGCTAGAATGGGGGAAGGAGTCAAATGGATTGCACTTAGGAAAGAACTAACAGGACTTCTAACTAACAGGCAGAGGGGCTTTGATCCTGGCTAAACCATAAGGAAAGACCTTTGGAGCTAGGCGGACAGATAGTGGGGGGGCTCATTACTGAAGATGAGAAAACTGTAGGAGGTAGGAGGAAATGGGGTTTGTGCTGACACAGAGTGCCTAATTTTGTGGATGCAGTGAGAGCAGAGGTTGTTGGAAAAGTGGGAAGGGGAGGACTACACCACAGGGTGGACACCAGCACAGCATCGGCAGAGTATCAGCAGAGGGCTACCAAAGAAGACCGCCTGGAGCAACAGTTGAAACTCTAGAGGTCAGTTTAGCCCTTCAGGAGTAGTGCTAGTTTTCAGGAAATTGTTATAACTAGGGTACAAGTCAGGGTTCCACGATTCTCCCAGAAAGCAGGGACTAAAATAGCATCGGCCCAGCCAAGCAGATTCAGGAAACCTGGATTCTAATTCTGACTTTGCCTCTGATTAGAGGTATGACCCTGGGCTGGACCTGTTTCTTCAGTTGTAAAATGCTATTTATTGGTGGTAGGGATCAGGTAATAAGGTGGAGGTGGGGAAATTCAAGCCCATTTACTAGCTGTGGGACCTTGTACACACTACCTTCTCAGATCTACAGTTTGCTAATTTGACAGTGTTGTAATGGAGAAGTGAGATGCCTTATGTAAAGCACTTCATAAATATTAAGCACTTAATGAATGTTTGTCTGTTTCCACATTCTTCATCTTGGATTATCAGTAGTTGGTTTGATTGTGAACAAATAGGCAGGAGGTAATGTCCTGGGCAATCTGGGTTCAAATCCCCATTCTCTCTCTTATTAGTTGTATGATTTTGGTCGGGCATATGCTCAATATATTTGTTTTGTATTTTTTAAGGAGTGGTTTGAGAGCAGAGAATTGTGAGAGAAAGGAATTCTAGATGCTTATAAGCTAGAGTTGCAAAGGATTCCAGGGGAACACTGAGCTAGCCTGCTCCCTTGTCAGAGAGGCAAAAGGTCTCAGTGAAGTTCCATAGGTCTTCTAATTCATTAACAAGGGGATTAACCAGAATGCTGAATCTCAGACACGGGGCTGGAGTGATTAATCAGGGGTGGCTCCTCTCAGTATATCAGGCTGAGAAATATAACTTTATTCTAATGATAATGAAGGTTTTTGAGAAGATGTGCATTTTGAAAAGGTCTAGGGCCTGTGTGGAAAATGACCAGGAGAACATGAGGCTTAGATGTAGGTTGCAAGCTGCTGCAGTGATCAAGCACGGCATCAATGAAGATGGAAAAAAGGGGTAGATCTGAGATGTATTAAGGAGGTAAATATTCAGGGAATTTCCTGGCAGCCCAGTGGTTAGGATTCAATGCTTTCACTGCCATGGGCCTGGGTTCAATCCTGGTCAGAGAACTAAGATCCCACAAGACGCGCAATGTGGCCAAAAAAAAAAAAAAAAAAAGAAATACCAAGAGGACTTTGTGAGTGATGAGCTGAGGGTGTGGCAGAAAGTGGTGAGTCAAGGGTGATGCCCAGGTGTCTCTGCCTTGGGTAACTAGGTGAATGCATGGTGGTGCTTTCCTCTGAGGTACGGAATAGTAAAGGAGTAGGTTTAGGCAGGAAGAGGAGGACGTGAGTTTGAGGTGAGTGGGACATCAGGTGAGAGGTCCATTAGGTGATTTGGAGCTTATCTTGGGAGAATGCCTTAATATATGGGAGTAACTAATTCATGGCCAAAGAAGAAGCAATCAGGGAGACTATTACCCTGAACCTAATTCAAATAAAAAAGACAGAGCCTGAGAGCCTGTCATCCTTGAGAGATCTGATCTGGAGAAAGAACCTTAAGTTATCAAGTTCTTAATATATACATCATAACTGAAGCCATGGAAGTGAATGAAATCCTTCAGTAGAGAGGGTGAAAGAGAAGACCAAAATCCCTTGGGAAATGCCAACATTTAAGGGACAAATAGAGGAAGAGGAGCCCAGAAGTAAAGGTGAGAACAGAGAGATAGGAAGAAAACCAAAGAATGGTGTGCCACAGAAGCCAAATGGAGGAAGTGAAGTGATGTGCTGTAGAACAGTCTAGTAAGCCAAAGTCTGAACAACTGAACCCCAGATTTAGCAACACAGAGGTCACTGGCAATCTTGGAGAGAGTAGTTTCAATGGAGCAGCAGGGGCAGCAGTCTGATTGTGTGAGAAGTGGATGTAGATAACTCTTGTTAGTGGTTTTGAAGGGGAGGAGAGAAAACGAGAAAGGATGTAGAGTTAGGAGACAGTTTTAAGTTGGGAGAGATTAGGACATTTAAAAATGCTCATGGGGAAAAGCCAGTATATGGACGGTTGAGGATACAGGGAAGAGAAGGGTTGAAGGATGAAGTGAGGTCAGCAAGAGGATGGGAGGTGGTGGAGTTCAGAGTGAGCCTCAGGTGGGAGAAGGGAAAGGAAGGAGTTGGAGACGCAGGTAGGTCAGCAGTTTGGTAGGTAGGTAGTTGGGAGGTGGGCTCAGGAAATGGAGGGAATTCACACCTGATAGCCATTACTTGTGATGGGAGACAAGGATATCTACTCAGTGTGAGGAAATGGGATGGGGTGGGAAGCTTGGAGAAAGAGCAAAATGTTCAAGATGGCTGCTACGGAAAAGAGGAGGGAAAGCTAATAGCAACCCACAGAGACTGCAGGGCAGTGGTAAGGGACTGCTGAGGCTGGAGGCCATGGGTTTGTGGGGGCACTAATCTATGAGGTATGGGCTTTCTTCAGCATCCCATCAGCCCTGAGATAGGCATGGAGAAGGCTACTGGTGAGGCTGACCAGGGCTGGGCTTTGCTGGATAAGGGAGACAATTCTTTAAGGAAGTTGAAGATGCTGGCAAGAGAGGTGGAAGAGGTAGTCCACCAAGAGGAAGGAGGGGAAGCCAGATTGGAGGGGTGGGGTTCTCAGTGGAGTGAGAGAATAGATGTGATGGGTGGGAGAGAAGAGCAGGGAGGGCAGGCATGTTGGTCAGAGGTAGAGGAGCTATGGGCAGGGGCAGAGTGGCTGGATTGGACAGAGGAGATCATGGGTTTGAAAGGCAAATTTGTTGGATGGGTCATTGGCAAGTCTTCCAGGAGGATGACTGCTTTGAAGGAGAGAGGAAGTCTGGTAGCCCTTTGCCAAACTGTACATTGAGTGAGAAGTTAACAGGTGATAGCCAGGAGGAGGGTTAGGGTGCAGAGCACTCTGGCATGAGTGTCACAGTAATCAAGATGTTGGGAGCTAAGAAGGAGCCCTCTTACCCAGGGCATGATGGATAAGAAGGAAGAGAAGCAATAAGCTTTCTCATATATTTTCACAGAAGTATCATCTCAACATCATCTACACATGATCAGTTTTATATACACCTAAAAGGAAGAGTGTCTAGGAATAAAATTAACCAAACCAAAAAAAACAGTTCCAGGTTTCATGATGAAGTTTTATCAACCAAGTTCAATGGTAGTGATTCCTGCATTTATATTTTGGTATAGTTTGTAGTTTTAAGTACGTGCATATCAACTAGAAAACGTGTTTAACAATTTTGCAAATTTCGTTTCTTAGCAACTATTTGTTTTCTCAGTTTAGAACATAAATTAGAGAACTTGTGTTGACTTTTTTTTTCAAATGTAGAGTTTAGAGCTTAATTCACACGTTTGAAATGACATGAATTTGAAATGTAGCCATTTTCCTTTCTGCATCCTTGAAAAGGATTACAAGGATTTTATTAGTTTTTCAGATAATCTTTCTGGCACATACAGACTTGCCACAAGGGTCGCCTATCAGTAATGTTGGATTGTGAGTGATGCTGCAGAAGTGTTGTGTATGAGATATTTAAGACGAGTCAAATAAGCAGCCAACTTTAGGGTTTCCCAAACAGCAGCTCAGTTTATAATTAAGGGACTTGGTATAGAATATGGGCTTCCCTGGTGGCACAGTGGTTGAGAGTCCGTCTGCCGATGCAGGGGACACGGGTTCGTGCCCCGGTCCGGGAAAGATCCCACATGCCACGGAGCGGCTGGGCCCGTGAGCCATGGTCGCTGAGCCTGCGCGTCCGGAGCCCGTGCTCCGCAACGGGGGAGGCCACAACAGTGAGAGGCCCGCGTACCGCAAAAAAAAAAAAAAAAAAAAAAGAATATGAAATGTGCATCTAAATGTTAGTTGAGCAAAATTACCTCCGTAATCTCTAAAGAAAAAAGGACAGGGCTTCCCTGGTGCCGCAGTGGTTGGGAGTCCGCCTGCTGATGCAGGGGACGCAGGTTCGTTCCTGGTCTGGGAGGATCCCACGTGCCGCGGAGCGGCTGGGCCCGTGAGCCATGGCCGCTGGGCCTGCGCATCCGGAGCCTGTGCTCCGCAACGGGAGAGGCCACAGCAGTTAGAGGCCCACATACCGCCAAAAAAGAAAAAAGGACAAAATCAATTAATTGCTCTGGACAATCTCTGTCTTTTTTTTTTTTTTTAAACAGTGTTATTTAAAAATACTTTTGTATGGGGGTAATTCCCTGGCAGTCCAGTGGTTAGGACTCGGTGCTTTCACTGGGTTCAATGCCTGGCCTGGGAACTAAGATCCCGCGCAGCGTGGCCAAAAAAAAAAAAAACCAAAAACTTCTGTATTGGTGATATGTTGATATGTCTTTGTAATCTTGAAACAGACCTGCTATTCCAGCCCCTTAAAGCAGGGAGTGCTCAGAAAATATTTTGTGAATCAACTCATTAATGTTATGATAATCTGTCCATTGTTTAACATTCTTCCTTTCATCTTAAACTTTCATAAAATATTCTTATAAAAGGAGTGATTCCTTTTAAACATAAGTCAGATCATGTCACACCTCTGTAAAAATGCCTCCAGTGGCTTCTTTGTCTCTTTGAGCGCAAGCCTTTCAGTCTTTATGATGGCTTGCAGGGCCATATACACTCTGACTCCTGTAGCTTCTCTGCCTCATCTCCCAGGCTCCTGCTGCTCAGCTCATTGACCTCCATGTTATTCCTTGATTGCATCAAGTACACTTTGGCCTCAGGGCCTTTGCACTTGCTGTTCCCTCTGCTTGAAAGATCTTCCCTAGATATCCTCACGGACATCCCATATAAAATGGCAGCCTTTCCTCTCCTGGCACTCTCTATCCCCGCTTCCTGCTTTTTTTCTCCGATAGCACTTACTACCACCTGACATATTATACATTGTTTTACTTATCCGTTTATTGTCTGTCTCTTCCCCACTCTCACTCCTCCATTAACCCACTAGAATGAACTCTCCTTTAGGGTAGAGACTGTGTCTATTTTGTTTACTGCTCTACTCACAGCACATGGCGCAGCACCTGGTACATAACAGGTACTCAGAAAAACATGGTGAATGAATAAGAATAACATTATCATCCCTAGTACATGATCCTAACATCTATTTTTATTTTTCCATGTAGTTCACATGTAGGACACATGTATTTAATACTTCATATTCTGGAAATCATAGATTAAGTATAATTTTGAGTTCTGCTTGTTTTTTTCAACATGTAATAAGCATTTTCCCTTGCTAAGATTGAATTCTTTTCTCAATTGTTCATTCTCTCATTCATTCAACAAATAGCTAATGAGGCTTTTCTATGTTCCAGGCAGTGCTGGGACTACAGTCGTAAATAGGATGCAGGACTTGCCCTCGAGGAACAGAGATTCTTTATAAACACCATCTGTAATGATTGCCTAATATTCCATCAAACACTATACTATACTTAACCGCTCTCCTATTTGAGACTTTTTGTTTATTATTAATAATGATGTAATGAATATCTCCAAATATATACCAATTACCCTTTACAAATTATTCTTTAAGGTAGATTCCCGAGTGAACAGTTATTGGGGTAAAGGATTAAATATGCTTTTGGTTTCTTTAAGATTTTTTTTTTTTGATGTGGACCATTTTTAAAGTCTTTATTGAATTTGTTACAATATTGCTTCTGCTTTATGTTTTGGTTTCTTGGCCCTGGGGTATGTGGGGTCTTAGTTCCCTAACCAGGGATTGAACCTGCACCCCCTGCATTGGAAGGCGAAGTCTTAACCACTGGAGCGCCAGGGAAGTCCTGCTGTTGGTATTTTGATACCATCTGCCACATTGATTTCAAAAAGTGGTGGTACCCATTTTACCCAACCGCCAGTACGAATGTTCCAGCTTTATCACAACCTCTCCAGTACTGGACATTACTTTTCAGTTTTGACTCATGTAACATATAAAATGACCTTTCCTTTTATTTTTGCATATAATTGATGTCTAGTAAGAGTGCATATTTTTGGTTTTCTTCTTTTGTCATTGTTTAGTTCAGTGGGTCCCTAGGAGGCTCTTGGAGGGTGATTGTAGATTGTGCCCAATGTTTACACACATTGTTGGCTTATAGTATCTTAGAGTTGGAAGGGACTGTATTCATCATCCAGTTCAACTAAAATTTCTGATAGATGGCTTTCCAGCCTCTGTTTGTATACCCCTGGCAATGGGGACCTCACCACCTCACAAGGAAACCTGTCTTGTTTTTGCCCTGTTCTACAGGTGTTGACCTGGCATGCAGTCCCTGTGGCTCCTGTGTGGCCCCATTTCTGCCCTCTGAAGCAACAGAGTCCACGCACCAGATGTTACAAAACCTCCCTACCTTGGCTGCCCATCTCTGCAAATATGTGACCAGACTAGAGTGGTCAACCCCAGGTAAGTCTGGCAGGCCCAGAGGCCAAGACGCTGTCCCACTCACAAGTTTGCAGTGGCTGTGTCAGCAACCTCTTTAACTGGGTTCATATGAACCTCAAGGTCAGCTGAGATTCTAAGACCTTCTTTACATGACCTGAAGCCAAAACTAGTTCCTCTTATCCCACGCTTCTGCAGTTGATGTTTTTTTTTTTTTAGATGTTGGGGGTAGGAGTTTATTAATTAATTAATTAATTTTTGCTGTGTTGCATCTTCGTTTCTGTGCGAGGGCTTTCTCTAGTTGCGGCGAGCGGGGGCCACTCTTCATCGCTGTGCGTGGGCCTCTCACTATCGCGGCCTTTCTTGTTGCAGAGCACAGGCTCCAGACGCGCAGGCTCAGTAGTTGTGGCTCATGAGCCCAGTTGCTCCGCGGCATGTGGGATCCTCCCAGACCAGAGCTCAAACCCGCGTCCCCTGTATTAGCAGGCAGGCTCTCAACCACTGAGCCACCAGGGAAGCCCCTGCAGTTGACCTTTTTAAACCTGAAAGCAAGACTTTTCTTTTCTCCCTGTTTTATTTCAATGTGTTGGTAGAGAAGCTGCCCTGGTCGACTCTTGCCATCTAAAATGGGGATAATGAGAGTCATTCTGACAACTTCATGTGTTGGTGTGATGATTGAATGAGTTGCAGAGTTGGACATTTTTCACTCATTTTGGTTGCCTGGCAGCTGAGCCTCCTTCCTGTGCTTGAGGAATTCCGCGCATCATGAGGTGGAGCCATTTTCCTTTGCAGCTAAGGCCTGGGCATCGGCCTCAGGCTCAGGCTTCTCCAGTCAGACAAGCCCCCCATCCCCATGCTACCCCTCACCAGTTTTGAATTGGAAGCCAGTGACAGCAAAGGAGCAGAGTCTGCTTTACAACCCTTTTAGTGACTTGATGGGTGCAATCTCAGTTTCCAGTGACAGCAGTTTTACGGGCACCATCGAGCATAAGGGTGTCTGTGGTGTAGGTAGCAGGGACAGTATGCTAGACTCTGTAGTCATGATGATGTCTCCTTAAACCATTGCTGAGTTAGGGTTTGGGGCATTGTTCCTGACTCTGTGCCTCCAAGTCTGAGTCTCAACTCTCCTGGAGATTTTGTGAGCTATATAAGGTTATGAAAAGTGCATTGAAAAATGCTAAGCACCACACATATACAAGATATTATTGTTTGGGATTTTGATACTTAAGTAGTGGACATGAGGGGAATGGGGGGAGGTTCGCCTGAGCTCTTTACCTGCTGAGAATTCAGACAGGTTTAGACATGCCTGGAAAGCTGGCTGGTGGGAGGGTGTGATGGCAGGAACTTGTGGGCTAGACACTGGCTCAACAATTAAAGGCTGACCGCCTTTAATTCCAAGGCCGTTGGAATGGAGATGGCAGTTGCCAGAGGGCCTGCTGGGCATACACAAGCGGACTGGCTACTTGCCTTCTCCTACCCTTGGGCCATTACCAAAAGCCAGGGCCAGGAGGTGGGGCTAGGCTATAACGCAGGTCACCTGTGGCTGTGCAGTTGCCCCTGGGGTATCCTCACTGGGGTGCAAGAGGAAACCTGTCTGAATATGCCCCCCACCTGGAACCACAGGAGGGTTTATGAGTAGGTTGGGATTCCATCTTGGGCTGCCTTCAGGCTGCTGTTTGTCCCACTGGGCTGTGGCTTGGAGCTCTCCAGCCCTGCCTGGCTGTGCCTCTAGAGTCCTGCGTCACAGGCTGCCATCTGAGTCCATCAGCCCTGGATGACCCAGAGTGGGACTGAGGCTAGCACTGCTGCTGTGGTCATTAATCGGCCCTTAGGAGCTTTGTGATGTTGAGTACAGCCTCTCTGGGGACTTCCTATTTTGAACCCCAGATCACTCCCAAATCAGCCTGGCTCGATGTGTATATGCGGGGTTGGTGCTTCTGCCTTAGGGCATTCCCTGAACGCTGAACACTATTACTGGCCTGATCCCTGCCTTTGCCCAGTACCCTGGTGCACCTCCAGGGAGGACCGAGGTCTTGATGTGTCCAAATCAGCCAGATGTCATGTATTAGGCCTGGACCATGGTCCTGCCTTTCAATGTCTAAGTTACTTTGTATCAGGTAGTACACTGGCACTTTACATGCTTCCTCTTATTAAATCTTCACCACAATTCCATGAACTAAGTGCCATTATAATTCCCATTTTACAGATAAGGAAACTGAGACCCATAGAGGTTACGGGACTAGCTCAAGGTCAAACAGTCAGTAAGTAGCAGAGCTGAGCTTGTCATTCACCAGCAGAGCCTGAGAATTGCCTTTCCTTCAGCCCATTCCACTGTGGGGCAGCTCTGTCTGTTGAAGTGTTTTCTCTTACATGAGCTAAAATTTTCTCCCTAAGTCAGTCTTATTCCTGTTTCTGCTTATCCCCGTGGCCCACTGTGGCAGCTCCTGGTCTCCCAGTGTTCTGGCTCAGTTCTCTACTCCATTCATGGTTGGGGTACTTCATCTTCTTCCTCTGGGAATATCTGAACCATTTTGTATCAGCTAAGCCCTTAGGACAATCACTGCAGGAAGATCATGGCTGGGTAGCTCTCTAATTCTCTAGTTACCTTGACTCTAAAGGTACTAGGATCCAGTCTGTCCCACTCCTGAATGGGTTGTGTCAAGAAATAGTCAACCTAGCCACTGGCTGTAGAAGGGACTTGGGAGAAAGTTCTCCTTCACTGAGAAAAATGTCAGAAAAACAGTCAAAACAGTATTAATACTATGCTAAGGTTTTTGTTGCTTCTGTCTCCCTGACTGGAATACAGACTTCCTGAGGGCAGGGATTTTTGCTAGTTTTGTTTACTGCTGTATCCCCAGTGCCTAGAATTGTGCCTGGAACACAGTGAATATACAAATATTTGTTGAACGAATGACTACTACAGTTCCACATCCAGTGTCACCTCCTTAGGTTACTAAGTTGTTTTGGAGAATAATGTGATCTCCCCAGCCCATGGCTTTGCATTACCTCACCAGTAGTTTTTCTGATTTTGTTGTGATTTTGATTCATAACCATATGTAAAGTACATTTGATAAATAATCCTGCCTCAAAAACAATTTCCTTTGATCTGGTAAACCTAAGTATAAACTGGAATTTGGTTCACCTTGGAGAAGAGCAAGGAGGAGTTACTGGATTTCTAGTCTCCTCTATGGAAAAACATTCTGTGACTTTCTGCTTTGAATTTTGAGCTTGAATTCAGAATGTAAATCTACCAGGAAACAACTAAGTGAGAGGAATGTTAGTCTCTACATTTTCTTCTCATTCTCTGTACACAAAAAATACATCTCATTGTTGAAAATGAGAAAATACAGGTAAGCAAAGTGATGAAATTAGAAACCACTTATATTCTCACCATTCAGAGATGGTTATGGCTATTATTTTTCTGTTTATATCGAATATGAAATTAGCTGACATCTGACATGGTGATTGATTCAGTGAAGGAGCTACATTTTTATGAAGAAGAAGAAGGTGAACGTGGGAGATCTGGTTTCCAGCCCAGGTCGACCTGTGCTAAGAGGAGCCCACAGATCTGAGTCCAGCAAGGCAGAGGGAGCAAAGGTAAATGGATGGAGTCACCTCCAGTTTACATCCCAGAATCTGACCTTGGAGGGTGACCCTAGAAGTGCAGGAGGCTAGACTGGGAAGTAAGTGAGAAAAACAACTTTGTTTTTTTTGCTGTATGCGGGCTTTTCACTGTTGCGGCCTCTCCCGTTGCGGAGCACAGGCTCCGGATGCGCAGGCTCAGTGGCCATGGCTCACGGGCCCAGCCGCTCCACGGCATGTGGGATCTGCCTGGACCAGGGCACGAACCCATGTCCCCTGCATCGGCAGGCGGACTCTCAACCACTGCGCCACCAGAGAAGCGCAGGAAAACAACTTTGACCTGGCTGAACATCCCGGATTTGACATACAGCAAATTTCATGATATTTTCCTAGAAATGGGAGTATGTTTTCCAAAGATACTGAAGAACTGAAGTTGAGATAATCTTGGAAGAGTTGGCCCAAGGATGACTCTCAGAAAGACAGGCTGTGTAAGCAAGGCTCTGGGAACTGTGAACACAGTGAGGGCTTACGGTGTAATTGGCTGGTTTTCTCTGGACCTGTTCTTTTCCACCCTGATTTTCTAGGGAGGGACCACGTCACTTCTGGTTCATGACTCACTGCAGGAAAATGTGAAGATCTGTGTGACCTGGACCTGAGGTCAAGTTCTTGGGCAACTTAGCACCTTCAAGCTGCCCTATATGGGATTCCTAGGAAGCCTGGGGCATGGGCCAAATAACTCACATTTTTCTTTAAAGTTAATGCAAATTTTGCATTCTTCTCCCTGATATTTGTCTTAATATTAAAGTAATATTTTTAAAAATCTTTAAGTGAAGTTGATATTCTAGGGTGCTAGGCACACAGGCACTTTGTGTAAATGTTTCTTGAATGAATGAATGTTGCTCACTCCCGTCTCTGGGATGCTCTTGCTCAGGCTGTGGCAAGTCTGGAAAAGCATGATGGGACCACTGGGCTGGGAGGTAAAGGATTTAATACTCATTGGGCACCACCTATATGCCAGGTGAATTGCCAGGTTTTTTCCCTACACAGCCTCAGTTTAGTCCTCATAATCCTACCAGGGTCCCTATTTTATAGGCAAGTAGTTGGAGAATCAGAGAAATTAGGTAACTTTCTCAAGGCCTGGAATGGGACAGGACCAAGATGAAAATCATGGTCTGTCTGGGCCTCTGCTCCCTCCATATACCACATGGCCCACTGAGGCCAGCTCACCCGTCAGTTTCTTAGAGACTGCATGGGGAATGCAGCCCACTGCTGTGTCCTGGGGGCATGAAAGAAACTACAAATCTATCTTCCTGTACTGAAGGCTGAAAGAACGGGGATCACAGAACTTGACTGTGGCAGGGGAAGGCAGCACCTCTATGGGTCTGGAGCACATCATTTCATTCCTAAGCTGGCCAAGTTGGGGACCCTGGGATGCTCCATGAAGGAAAGGGCACACTTGCTATGTTATTTCAGGATAACAATCATTCAGGATGGTTGTTGGCATTTGTAGTTCATTTAATCTTTTGAACTTTGTTCCTAGTCTGTTATGGCTCAAGTTCAAGTTTCACTGTCTCCACTCAGCTATGAGTTGAGTGTCCCCGGCTGAGGGACCCACCATGGCTTTGTGGAACTCTCCAAAAGCACAAATTATAAGGTTATTGTAATTCCAGATTATTCACAGATGTCTGGGGGTGGTTGTTAACATGATTATTCAGTGAGGGCATTGCAGTCCCTGAAGCGGACGTGGCTATTTCACCTTCCAAGAAGAGCCCACGATGTCTTTCTCCTCTTTAAGTTAGCGTCATGGCACCCTCAACTCTTACTTCCAAAACTCCTTCCCTAGGACACAAGGCAGGCAGGTGAGTGTGTGTGTGTGTTGGGGGGTGGGTGGATTGGGGACTTGAGCCTAGAGAGCTGGATTCCTTAAGCCATTTATAAGTAGTTGCAAAAGGTAAATATGGTATAAACCCACAATATACAGGCTTAGAGAAGGAGCTGGAAGACTTGTTCCTGGGTGTTAACTAGCAGTGGTGTCTGGGAGGGAGTCCACACATCCTTCAGTTCTTTTACCTGCCTATTTTTTTTACCTTTTCTGATGTGAACATGCATTGCTTTTCTAATAAGAGAAAAGAGAACTATAAACAAGTCCTATTGTTGGATATTTAGGTAATTCTGATTTTTTATGAGTATAAGCAGTGCAGAGCAGGAATAATTGCCTGAAAATGAGTTAAAAATTGTAATGTGGGGGCTTCCCTGGTGGTGCAGTGGTTAAGTATCCGCCTGCCAGTACAGGGGACATGGGTTTGACCCCTGGTCTGGGAAGATCCCATATGCTGCGGAGCAACTAAACCCATGCTCCACAACTGCTGAGCCTGCACTCTAAAGCCTGAGAGCCACAACTACTGAGCCCGTGTGACATAACTACTGAAGCCCGCATGCCCAGAGACCATGCTCCGCAACAAGAGGAGCCACCGTAATGAGAAGCCCGCGCACCGCAACAAAGAGTTGCCCCCGTTTGCCGCAACTGGAGAAAAGCCCACGCACAGCAACGAAGACTCAATGCAGCCAAAAATAAATAATTTTAAAAAAAAATTGTAAAGCACAAAAAGACCACTTCTCTCAATTCTGAAAAGATGATAAAATTGCTTAAAGATGTTTAAGAGGATTTTAAAACTGCTGCAGTGGTCAGCAGCAGATCCCTATGCGAAAAGCAATGACGAGACATAGTAGTTTTCAACCCAGTCATTCTTTCAATAATGGTTCATCAGGTTGACCAAAATACCACATTTTAGAAACTTGTAAACTTCTCTTTTGAAGCACCTTCAGTACCAGTTACTGGCATGTGGGTGGGAAGTGAAGGCAAGAATCTCATCTGGTTGTTACCTCTGAGTTTGTGGAGTGGACCTGAGGCCCAGACTCATAGGCTGGCAAGGTCGTGTGCCCATAGAAGTCACTTGACCCTGGTGAGTGACCCAGAAGCAAGGTGGGGTGCAGATTGCTACTTCAGTGTTGAAAACATCAACTCCAGTCATTCAAGTGGCTTTTCTATTTAATGTCTTTTAAGTTACAACAACAGACTGTTGTCTCTTATGAAAAAGAAAACTGGAGAAGTCTCTTTTGTCTGCCAACCCCAGCTGTTCCCAGAGCTGCTGTGACCTAACTAGCACTCTCGGTGGCCTTAAGCCCCATGTCCAGCTGCACCCTCTCTGCCTTACCCCCGCCTGGAATCATCCAGCCTTCCATCTTCTCTGTGGGGCTTCAGAGCTGTCAAGCTCTACTGGGACAAAAGAAAATTAGCACCACCACAGAGATTAGCCCGTTTCCAACTCAGCCGGCTCTTTGCCAGTCCTTTTATTAATACCTGGTCAGACATTAATTTCATTCCCCATGGTGGCTGTTTCCTGCTTGTCCGACTCTCCTCAAATTGTCCACCCCACTGCTGTCTCTGTCTCCAGTGGCCGCAAAGTCTGCTGCCCTGGGAGAGTGGAGTATATCAGGTTCTCAGCTCCTCACTTCCTTGCTTCTAACAGGATCCACATGACATTTCCAAGACCAACCTTCCTCCTAGGCTTTCCCTCCCACCCTCTCTTGCCTCTTCCAGGACCCAGTTCCATAAATTATCCTCTTTCGCTGATCCTCTAATCCTTCCCTGTTCTTTTCTTCACCCTACAAGCATAATTCTTTCCCATTCTAGAAAATCTTTACTTTCTCTTCCCTGGTACCTCCCACCCTGTCCTTTGAACAAGCATCTTGAAAGTAGCCCACATTTTGTGCCTCCATTTCCTTGGCTTCTTTTATTCCCCACCAAGTCTGGATTCTACCCCCATCATTCTACCAATACTGCTGAGGCCACCGGTGGCTTTTAAATTGTCAAATTATTAATGATCTCTTTTCACCTGAACTGACCTACCTCTGTGATATGTGGTCAGTTTCTGTAATGCCTTCTTAAACTCATGATTTCATTGGCTTTTCTTGGCTCCTGATGCTTCCCAGCTGTTTCCTCTGACCTCCCGTCCTCTACCAATCCTTAACTACTGGTGTGCCCCCAGTTTTGTCCTTGACCCTGCTGCTCAGCCTTCCTGCCTCAACGTCTTCCCATGAGATTTTTAGTGAGAAGGGTTTTGGCTGTGGCCAGTGGCTGCCCAGCAGAGTACTTACTGTAGAACCAGAAACTATTAGATCTCTTTGATCTCCAACACAGCACATCAACCTTGACCCAGAAGATTAAATTTCTAGTAGTGGAAATTCGGGCATTGGACCCTTGGTGGATTTGATGCAGCCAAGTCTTGTATGTGATTCTCACATTCACCATAGGGGGCCATCCCCTTCCTGCCCAGGACTCAACCAACCCCGGGGACACAGAGCATGGCTCATGAAGGCTATGCGCCCACAGGGCTGCTCCATGTTATGTTTCAGAGTCTTCCATGTTGACACATGTAGCTCTGATTCATTTGCCTTCATTACTCTAAAGCATTTCACTGCATGGATATACTACCATACCTGTTCTGCTGATGAACATTAAGATTGTTCCTAGTTTTCTGATATTTCCCACAATGTTGTGGTAACGCTCTCATACTTGTCTCCTTTGCGCACATGCTGAGTTTCTCTAGGGTGTGTGTGCATCTTGGACTTTACTAGTGAATGCCAAGTGGCTTTCCAAAGATTGTACAGTGTACACTCCTGCCAGCATGAACAGTCCCCAACATTTTAAACCAAAGGTAAAGATGAAAGTGCCACCTGTCTCAGTCTTGGCAGTCCTCTCGCTTAAACCCTGCTCAGAGAAGTCCCCACGCTCCAGAGTGAGGCTGTTTCCAACTTTTGCAGGATTGGAAGTTTCTCCTCTATGAGTGCCTGCTGCCAGGGCCAGCTAAATAATATGTGGGAAGTGTTCAAAAAGCAGGAAAAAGCTTTTTTCTTTTTTCCGCAGTTTCTCTCTCAACCTGTAACACTGTTTTTAATTTGTTATTTAATGTTGTGCTACCTCAGGCACGGGGGTTATTCACAGCTCAAGTGCAGCCCCTCATAGTGCCTGGGGCCCTGCCCCTTGACATGGGACACACACCCAACCATGACCCCTCCCGCGCCTGTGCCCAGACCTCTACCAGTGCAGGCATGGCCACTGGGTGGGAGCGGTGCGCAGGTGGTGGGGACCTGTCCCAGGGAGGCGTGACCTCGAGTGAATCAAGGCACTTAGCTCTTGGCACATGCTCTGTTGTCCCATCAGACTTCAACTGCAAAACACAAACTCAAAGACAAAATTATTAAGGATTTCGAGATGATGACCTCAGAGCATTAAATCTGGAGTGCAGAGCCCCGTTTCAACTGCACTGGTCACTCGCCCTTGAAGCCAGCCTGCCTGCCACACCCCTCAAACCCAGGTGCCCAAGGTCCCATCGCCTGCCCTGTTCTGGATTAGCGGAGGACCCAGTGTGAGTTTGTTGAGTTTTATTAGCATAGGCATCATGGTTTCTGTGAAAATGTCCCCCAGTTGTCAAGTTTGTGTCTGTTTGGAGTTTGCGTTCCTCTTTTTGTTCCTCAGTGGCTTCAGCCACTTGACCTGATTCTTCTTTTGGTTCTCTGTTTCTCAGTGGGGCAGTATGTTTGTTCACTACATTTGCAGACATGTCGCTTAGGCCCAGGTACCAAAATAATGTTTAAAACTATATGACGGGGGACTTCCTTGGTGGGACAGTGGTTAAGATTCCGCCTGCCAAGGCAGGGGACACAGGTTCGAGCCCTGGTCCAGGAAGATCCCACATGCCACGGAGCAACTAAGCCTGTGTGCTACAACTACTGAGCCCACGTGCCACAACTCCTGGGCGCCTAGAGCCCGTGCTCTGCAACAAGAGAAGCCACCACAGTGAGAACCCCGGGCACCGCAGTGAAGAGTAGCTCCCGCTCGCCACAACTAGAGAAAGCCTGCGCGCAGCAATGAAGACCCAACACAGCCAAAAATAAATTAATTAATTAATTTTTAAAAAAGGGACTTGCCTGGTGACGCAGTGGTTAAGAATCTGCCAATGCAGGGGACACAGGTTCGATCCCTGGTCCAGGAAGATCCCACATGCCATGGAGCAACTAAGCCTGTGCACCACAACTACTGAGCCTGTGCACTAAAGCCCGAGAGCCACAACTACTGAGCCCGTGTGCCACAACTACTGAAGCCTGCACGCCTAGAGCCCGTGATCCGCAACAAGAGAAGCCACTGCAATGAGAAGTCCGCGCACTGCAATGAAGAGTAGCTCCCGCTCACCACAACTAGAGAAAGCCCGTGCATAGCAACAAAGACCCAACGCAGCCAAAAATAAATAAGTAAATTTTTTAAAAAACCCTATATGATGGAAAAGTATGGAAACTCTTTCTAGAGACTAAGTCAGCTACAGCTCTGTTTGGCTTATCCTATGTGTGGCTCCTCATCTAATCTAGTGAAATATAAAGTCAATGTGATAATCATCAGTGGAAGTAAGGCAATTTTGACTAACAACTACACTCCAACCCAAACAATAATAAGGCATGGTAAGAAATAGCATAAAAACTAGTTTTAAAATATTTCTGAACAAATTTGTTTTTAAAATTGTAAGATTTTATTTTCTCAACAAATGTTATTTAGAATAGAAAAGTTAATTTCGTATTCCATTCAATATGAGTAGAAAGCACTGAAATTGGATTTGGATCAGAATGGAAAATTTGAAGAGAGTTCTGGGATTTCTCGAGGTTGGGCAGCTAAAGACTTCGTAGGAGAAATCCTTTTCGTGTGTGTTAATATTCTTGCTGTTTAAAAATAAGTATTTGCCTTCAAAAAGACATTTCTAAAAATAAATTTAGTTTCAGTTTTGTTTATTCTTCTCCTTTTTTAAAAAAAGTTGTTTGGACTAACATAGTTTTTTACCATTCCTATCCACTAAAATTTTCCAGAATACTAAATTTCCAAAATTCAGCTGGTGATAGAGTTTGCTAGGAAAAAATAATAGATTATAAGGAAGCAACAGGAAACACCCAAATTTCTGTTTATTCATAATGTTACTACACATTTTTACAGCCATTCATTAACTGTTTGACCCAGAGCCTGGGGGGTCAGCCTCTCAATTTGTCGTCTGGTAAACTGAGAGCAACAGAGCAGCTGCTTCCCTGCCTGGAGATGAGGTGATAGGTGGTTAGAAGGAGAGCAGGGAGAAGAGTTACATTTGTGGGGTGTTTGTTTTATGACACTTGTCTAGCACATATCCTTACTTAATCCTCACAACTGAGCCCCTTGGCAGGTGGGGAGACTGAGGCACAGAGCAGGGCAGTCACTTGGCCAAGGACACCGAGTGGAGAAGCCACAGAAGCCGTCCAGCTCAAACACTCTGTCCCTCTCAAGATCAGGGAGCCTAGTGGTACTGAGCCCTGTGGTCTGCAAAAGGAAGCCAAGCGCTCTCTGAGGGCACACATGCCTCTGGTCTGCTTCTTCTTTCTCTGTTCTCCTTTCAGCTGTCCTTGGTCCCTCAGGGTCACATGGAGAGAAGCGGCTGCTTTCAGAGGCAGGCCCCTGAAGTGCTCTGCGCTGGTGGGGCCGTCCACGAGCCATAGAGGTTTAGAGAATTTCAGTTTCTCTGATGGGGGAAGATGAACGGCCCAGACAGCCTTTACCGGGAAATCAGGCTAGTTAGAATGAGCGGCACTCAGTGGCCAAGGCTCCCCCATGCAGCCCAACACAGAGCCGGGAGTGTTTTCCAGATCAGGAACCTGAAGCCAGGAGAGAAGTGATATGACCAGGATCCCACGGCAAATTGTGGCAGAACCCGGCTCAGCGCTGGG
The DNA here is from genome assembly GCF_963455315.2 of Globicephala melas. Classification (NCBI taxonomy): domain Eukaryota; kingdom Metazoa; phylum Chordata; class Mammalia; order Artiodactyla; family Delphinidae; genus Globicephala; species Globicephala melas. Next base: position 44,704,556 of record NC_083332.1, read on the forward strand.
CTTCTCACTGTCTTCACCCTGGTCAGTATGTGCCACGCAGCTGCAGATGGCTGGAGATGGCACTCGTAGGTGGATGTTGGCATCTCAGTGTCATTCTCATTTATTAGGAGGCTTGGAGCCACATTCTTCTTGGGAGCTGATTATATGTTTACAAAACCGAATTAACTCTTTGATCCTTGTTTGAGGTCCTGGGATCTTGAATTGTAATATGTGTTTCATGCCTCATCCCAACTCCACTGCAGATTTTGCATGATGAACAGATGGGAGCAGTTAATCTGAAATTCCTCGGGGCAGGATTTACTAACTGTATCTGTGTGGCCTGCAGGAGCTAAGAAAACTTTCTGAAGTGCCATACTCATGGAGTGCCATGTCCTGGGGAGAATCTAGCTTGGGCTGCAAGGTGAGCAAGCTAGTACTTTCTTCAGAGCACCAAGCAAAGTACTGCAGGGTGGAGCTGTCTTGGTCGCTGTGGTTCTTCCTCCTCTGGCCTGTCCCATCTATCTGGCATGCTTTGCCCAGCAGTGTCTCCGAGATGCTATGGGACAAGAACACAGTGAGCCCAGCTGAGAAAGATGCGCAGTTTGATAGTTGTCCCCGGCCACTTGCTGAGTCCCCTCAGTCTCTCAGATTCCTGGCCTCAAGCCCAGCTGTGCAGCTCTCAGCCCCTCAGCTCAGCTCCTTGGCGGCTTCCAACCTCAGTCATGACAGCCCCCTCAACCCTGTCTCTTGAATCTTGAACTGAACCTGCCAACTCATGCCTGTCCCCATCCAACTCCTGAGAAGCCCCTGGTTTCTTACCCCAAATCCCTGCACTTTGCCAAACCTCCGTGTTCCCTCCGGACCATCCTCCATCAAGTGGGGTCAGGGAAAGCCCTGCTACGACCTGTCAGCTTGATACTTTGGCAGGTGGGTGTGGGATGAGGCCAGGGTTGGGTCAGGTAGGAGACAAAATAGCCAGAAGATGGAGAGGGCAGCTGGACATGGGGCTACTCAGGAGTCAGGCCAAGGAAGTTCAACTCTGATGTGAGTCCACAGAGCGAGTGTAGACTGGACACAGGTGACACAGCTGAGAAGTCCAAAGCCTGAGAAAGGTGGCTTGGAGGGAAGTGGCAAGTGAAAAGCAGAGACTGGAGACCAGCTGCAGCAACTAAGGGTCTCTGGCTCTGGTGCATCTCAGCTGGGAACGTGTGAGAGGTGCAGCCTTCGGTCTACGGCCCTGACTTGATTCTGTCCCTTAGGCTGTGACACACAGCACCCTCCCAGCCTTTACTGTCACCTCTATGCTGACTTTGGCTGTTCCTCTCCTTCCACCCCTTAGGTCTACCTCCTGAACCTCTCTGCTCACTTGCACACTCCTTGCTATTTCCCCACAAGCCCAGCTTTGGCTCCCGGCCCACCTGCTGGACCTCTGACCCCAGGCTGGTGTAGGAGGTGCCCTGCTAAGACCAAGAGCAGTGCCTGAAGCCTTCAGGAGAGGCCCTGGTGTGACCTTGGCTGCTCACTGAACATGACCAGGATACACACACACACACACACACACACACACACACACACCTTGGCTGCTCACTGAACATGACCAGGATACACACACACACACACACACACACACACACACCCCTTGGCTGCTCACTGAACATGACCAGGATACACACACACACACACACACACACACACACACACACACACACACACACACACACCCCTTGGCTGCTCACTGAACATGACCAGGATACACACACACACACACACACACACACACACACACACACACACACACACACACACACACACACACACACACACACACACACACACACACACACACACACACACACACACACACACACACACACCCCTGTTTGCTTTTGACTGAGGTGTTGGCTGCTTCTGCCCTGTGTCTGGCCCTGTCCTGTCCTGAGTTCTCTCTCCCTTCACTCAGGGATAGAGTTCTGGGGTTCCACCTGGGCTGTGTTGGGTGCCTAATCTGTCCAGTCCTGTTCTTGCTTCATGATCTCTCAGAGCTAATGTTGCAGGGCTGAGGCTGTGGAAATCGTGTGGGCAGGAGCCTCACCCATCTTGTTAGCCTGTGACTCCTCAGTGCCAACACATAGTAGGTGCCCAATAAATATTTGTACAGGGGCCTGAGTTCCAAATAGGGAGGTGGGTGGTCTCAGGGTCAGGGCCCTGATGTCCCTCACCCTCCGCTGCTAAGATGCACATCTGTTTGTGGTGCATGTTAAACTCCAGATGCGCCTGGGGCACCTGTGTCTTAGAACCCTTTTCCTTCTCCATCTGACTCTGTAGTTGACTTGAGTGCCCTGCTTGTTCACGCCCTCATGAACATATGCCAGTGGGGACAAGAACTCTCCTGGGAAGACCGTGTTCTGTTGAAATACAAGTGCTTTGGGGAAACAGGTGCTGTGCCAATATGAGCCTTGTGCAGGTGCTTGGTCAGGGGAGAGGTCACTCATTTTTGCCTTGCTCACTGGGGTGGCCATTCTGGGCACGTGCTTTCAATGAAAATTCACCAGGAGGATTTGCTGGGCTACCTGACAAGGTGGTGAGTTGTTGCCTGGTGTCTCCTGGGTGAGAGATCTAGAAAGCAGAAGCAGACCTTTCCCACCATTTGGGGAGCTGAGCTCAGTCAGCAGTGTCCGGAGGATGGGGGTTGCTCCCATGTTCTGAGTCTACAGAGACACTGGGTCGAGGGAAGAACGTAGATGCTGTTCTGAGCTGGAGAGCAGAGCGAGGTCTGTGGGGCCTAGAGAGGAAGCTCAGACTATTTGCAATGCACACACCCTCCCCCCAGTACCCCCCTTTGCAGCCTGGCTCTTCTCAAAGTCAAGGTGAACTTCCTGAGGAAATGGAACCACGGAAGAACCTAGAGGAGAGGACAGCCTACTTCTCAGGCTCGCCTGAAAATCTACCTGCTGGCAGTTTCTGTGGATGCCCGTGAAATTGTGTGTGATTTAAAGGAACATGCAGGACACTGTCCCATCAAGTGATGAGTTCCTTTGTCATCAAATACAAGAACTATATATTTGGTCTTTGTCCTTGGTTCCAGGCACAGAGCTTCTAAAACCCTTGTAGCTTCCTGAGTGATAGGGGTGAGAGGAACATTTTTGGTTATTCATATAAGCCTCTGCAACCAAACCTGAGTTTATGCTAATGAGATGACTCTTGGAGGGTGGGCCCTGGTTGCCAGAGGAACCAACCATGGGATTAGAGGATTGGAACTTTTAGTTTTTTGATTTTTTTTTGAAGATTGGAACTTTTAGACCCACCCCTCCCTCCAGCCTCTGGGGAGGAAAGAGGGGTTGGGCATTGAGTTAACCACCAATGACCAGTGATTTAATCAGTCATGCCTGTGTAAGGAGCCTCCATAAAAACCCTAAATGAAAGGATTCAGAGAGCTTCCAGGTTGGTGAACACATTGAGGAGCTGGGAGGGTGAGGTACCCAGAGCGGGCATGGAAACTCCATGCACCTTCCACATACTTTGTTTTTTTGGATCTCTTCTATTTGGCTGTTCCTGAATTGTAGCCTTTATAATAAACCAGTAGTAGTAAGTGTAGTGTTTCCCTGAGTTCATGAGCCATGTAGCAAATTATGGAACCTGAAGAGGGGATCATGGGAATCCCTAATTTGTAACCAAATCAGAAGTGTGGGTAACCTGGGGACCCACTACTTGTGACTGGTGTCTGAAGGGGGGCAATCTTGTGGGACTGAGCCCTTTACCTTTGGGATCTGTACTAATTCCAAATAGTTAGTGTCAGAATTGCTTGATGTGAGGGTAAACCCCACACATTTGGTGTCAGAAGTATTGTGAGTAGAGGATACAGTTTTTCCTTTGGTCATGTAGGAAATAACCCCAACACATGTGTCCATTTTGTGGTTGGCTTTTTGAATCAAGCTTTCCTTTAGTGAGGCTAATGCTATCAAGGAAAATCCACAAGAGGTGAGGGAGGATCATAGCTGTTGGCAGGACTGACCACAAGGTGGAAAATTACATCCTCAGCCTAGTTCATACACAAATGTATGGGAACCATTGCCACTGCAGGCCCTTTTGGTGCTTGAATGCGATAGAAATTAACTCCTTCATGTAGAGTTGAGTGTTTGGCCCTCAGAAAGTCAAGGCCTGCTGACATGAAAAATTGCTGGCCTGGCTTCTAGAAGGGAGAGAGCTAAGAATTTGGCTTAACAAGGTCATCAACCTCTGGGTGCCTCAGCCAGAACGACAATCTGTCCAGCAGACCATAGAGATTTCAATCAGGTCAGTGTGGTAAAGATTAGAATCTGGATTCAGCCAATTGCTGGAGGAGCACTTTGCACATAGCATTGGCTTCCTGGCTCCAGAATTATTTCACAGCTCATTCATTGTAGGTTGTGTAATAACCATTTTGTTTGACAGCCCTGACCTGAATGTAAGCCCCAGTGTTTCAGTTTCTTCAGATACCAGACGTGGCTCAGCATCTCACCTCTGCCTTATCCAGTTCTGCAGCAGTGTTAGGAGTATTCCCCGAGTGAGTTGCTACACATTCCACAAACAAGGCAGGAATGACAGCAGTCCACATGCTCTGCTTGGTTGGGTGGACTCCTCCAGGATCCTCATGTGATCACCACTGGTCCCAGTGACAGACCAGCCCTTCTGCCACTCCCCATGGAGCCTGCTCCATCACTGTCATCTTCCTCTTCCTCAACAGGAGAGGCTGGACACAGAAGGCACTGCCCTACCTTTGAGAAACCTGGAACAATTGGGGGAGACACAGCTGTGTAGGTAAAGAATACCTGGATGGCAGAGGAGACATGATTCTGTAGATAAACCCCACACTCATCTGCACCCAACCAGGAGAGCAGAGGAGTGACTGGTCTCCACCACGGGGCCAAGGGCTGCCACCTTCCCTCCTCCTCCTCCTTTTGAACAGCTTTATTGAAGTATAATTGATGTACAATAAGCTGCACATGTTTAAAGTATACAGTTTGATGAGTTTGACATATGTCTACGCCTGTGAAGCCATCACCACAGTCAAGACAATGAACATATTCATCACTCATTTCCTTGTGCCCCTTTGAAACCCCTCCTTCCTGCCCTTCCTGCCCTGCTTAGCCAACCACTGATCTGCTGTCAGTCACTATTAGATCAGTTTACTTTTTCTAGAATTGGATATATGTGGAATCAAAACGTGTGTTCACTTTTTTGCCTACCTTCTTTTACTCAACATTATTATTTTAGGGTTTATCTATGTTGCTGCATATATGAATAGTTTGTCCCTTTTTGTTGCTGAGTAGCACTCCATCATATGAATATGCCACAGTTTGTTTATCCATTAATCTGTTGATGGACATTTGAGTTGTTTCTAGCTTGGGGCTACTAGAAATATAGCTTCTATGAATGTTCACATACAAGTATTTGTGTAAACATATGCTTTTATGATTCTTGGGCATGGAATGGCTGGCTCATATGTTTAACTTAAAAAAACCTGCCAAACTTTTTTCCAAAATGGTTAAATCATTCCCATCAGCAGTTTATGAGAGTTATAGTTTCTCCATATCCTTATCAACACTTAGTATGGTCGTCCTTTTAAGTTTTAGCCATTCTAGTGGATGTGTCATGGTACCTTACTGTGGTCTTAATTTGATTTCCCTAATAACTAATGATGTTGACCATGTTTTCATGTGTTTACTTGCCATCCATATATTTTCTTTGGTGAAGTGTCTCTTCAAATTCTTTGCCCATTTTAAAAGCTGGGTTGTTTATAGTAATACAATGTATAAAATAATTATACTATAGTATAACTTACATGTTATATATTATACATTAAAATAATATATAATATTTATTATAAAATATTTTAGATTATATATTATATATAAATATTTATAAACTATATATCCCCCAAAAGGTTTATATTTCAAATATATATTCAAATATATTATATTCCTCCTGGGAATTTATTGACAGTTTCTGTGGTAAAATGGAACCAGGTAACAACTATGTTGAAACATCAAGAAGGAGACTAAAGTTTATGCTTGCTTATTTAAAAAAAATTATATATATATATCTCCACCAAAAAATATGCCTTTTGGTGGATATATCGTTTGCAAATACTTTCTCATAGTCTGCGGCTTATCTTTTCATGTCTGCAGCAGTGTATTTTGAAGCACAAAAGTTTTAAATCATTAAATCTTCATTAAAAATGAAGATTTTTAGATCAATATATTGATTTTTATCTTTTAGAGCTTGCACTTTTTGTGTACTATTTAGGAAATCTTTGCCAAATCCAAGTCCACAAATGATTTCTCCTGTATTTTTTTCTAGTCATTTTATAGTGATAGTTCTTACATTTAAGTCAATGATCCTTTTAAATTTTTGTATATGGTGTGAGGTAAGGGTCTAGGTTCAGCCATTTTCTTCCTAGATTCCTGGTGCCCTGGGTTAGTATTCTGTCCTCTCTCCACCACACCTCCATTTCCACCTCTTCATGAAGCTACCATCCTGTCTCTGATGTTTCCTAAGCTATTCAGCCTCTGATCTCCTGCTCACATTCAAGCACTTGGTGGGGACAGAGACACCATCCCCCTTCCCCCTGCTCTGGATGCCCTGGAGCACCCCCATCTGGCAGTGATCATGGAGGTGAAGACCAGAACAGCATCCCTTTGAAGCCATTCCACTCTTTTTTTTTTTTTTTTTTGCGGTACGGGGGCCTCTCACTGTTGTGGCCTCTCCCGTTGCGGAGCACAGGCTCCGGACGCGCAGGCTCAGCGGCCATGGCTCACGGGCCCAGCCGCTCCACGGCATGTGGGATCTTCCCGGACCGGGGCACGAACCCGTGTCCCCTGCATCGGCAGGCGGACTCTCAACCACTGCGCCACCAGGGAAGCCCCAGCCATTCCACTCTTGATGGACAGTAAACGCTTGTGACAATTTGCCTTCCCAGATATTTATCTCTTATAGTGACAGCCAGAGGGTCTGGAACTCCCCACTGGGAGAGATAACTGGACTCTTAGAGTTCTAAAAATCAACTGGAATCTCATTTGACCCAACATCCTTGTTGGCACTTGCAGAAATCCATGTGCTTGGAAGGTAGGCAGCCTTCCTGAGTGGGAGCAGTTATTGTTATCTTCATATCAGAAGAGAGCAAACTGAAGTTTCATAAGATTCAGTGACCTGACCAAGGTTACCCAACTGGCTCATCACAATGTGCCTTAACTCCTGGGCCCAGAAAAAAAACCACACTCAGACTACCTACTCCCAGGCCAGCAGTTCCCACCCTGTAAATGCTGCAAGTTGCATGTGGAATTTTCCTGCCAACAAGACAAACTGCGGCCACACATTCTTTTATGGTTTCAAAGAAAAGCAACTGCAATGAGTGAAGGGTTTAAAAGGGTATATTTAAGGTCTTGGGTGCAAATCAAAGAAAGGTTTGGGAGAGGCTGGTTCACCCTTTTCCAAGTGGATCTAGGCTTTATTTTTTTCTTCTACTTTTTTTGGGTCTGGAAAGGGAGCTCTCCTGCAGGGTTCAGGGGTCAGCTCACAGCACTGAGTCTGTGGGAGGAAGAAGGTGAGGGCTGGCTGGTGTACCTCTTCAGTGCCGCACACATCAGGCCCTCCACGACGCCTCACAGTCCCCATCAAGACCCAAGTTTCTCAGCCTGGCCCATTTCCAACCTCAGCCTCTTTTCCCCAACCTTTTCATCAGCCCTTTGTCCACCTAGCTAGGCTGGTCACCTCAGGGACACCCACACCCTTTACCTGGTCTACACCCTTCTTCCTGTCCCTCAGCTTTGCACGCAGGAGTACCCCTGCACTCGGTCCCCTGAGAATCAGCTTGGGTCCCAGATTCTCTCAGCTGGATGGGCCTGTTGCTGCCCTGGCACCCTCAGGCCTGGCTACCCTCACATGTGCTATGCCTGTCTCTGAGGCTCAGTCTTGTAGGACCTCTTCCCCTATGGCCTGAAACTGGTAATTAGGCCTCATCTCATTTTCCTCTGCTTAGCTTTCCCATGTGTCTTACCTCCCCACATAAATTGTAAGCTCCTCCTGGGCACGGATAGGTCTGATCCTTCCTCATTCCATTGTATCTCCTCAACACCTGGCCTCATCCATGTAGCCCCAAATTGATGTGGATTGCTTTGATTTGATTTGCCTGGGTCTGAGTCTTAGAAGGAAGGTGGGAGGTTTGCCAGCTGTAGTTTATAGTTTTCCTATGAACTCTGGAAACAGGCTATGGTGACACAGAGATGCAGACTGCTCTCAGGGCTGGAGGCTTGGGGTTAATAAAAGCTGGAGTTCATCTATGAAGAAGAGAGAAATGAGGGGCCATGGAAGAGAGGTCCTGAACTCAGAACCAGCCCTTACACCACCAGGAGTATCCCTGCCAACAGAAACGTCTCCATTGTTTTTACACACAGGGAGGGCAGGAATGTTCTGCGTGCCAAGCTCCAGGAGAACTCAAGCTCTGCTGCTTGGGAATGATTTTGCTCGTGTGCAGCTTCTACCCGTCTGCTTGAACTGGTTATAAAGAATTCAGAAAACATGCACACCAGGCACTGCAGAGGGTACTTTGGGGACTAAAGGACGAATAAGACATGGTCCTGGCTCTTAGTAAACTTGCTGCCCAGCAGTACTAAGTTTACACACTTGAGTATGATGCAAGTCCTTGACAGTCACCAAAGGCAGGAGCTGTTTGCTGGAGAGGAGACATTTAGGATGAGAATTCCAGAAGATTAGGGCTTGGAGAAGGAAATTGCAGGAGGAGGGATCTGCCTGAGTGAAGGCAAGGAGTTAGGATCATGCAGGGCATGCACAGAGGATAGGACTGAGTTGCCTGAATGTAGGCTGAGACGGGAGCTTAGGACCAGTCGGTACATATCCTTGAAAGCCAAGAGACAGAAGATAGAATGGTGGTTGCCAGGGACTTGGGGGGAGGGGGAAGGGGAGTTGTTGTTTAACAGTACAGAGTTTCAGCTTTGTAAGATGAAGTGTTTTAGAGATGGATGGCCGTGATGGTTGCATAACAATGTGACTGTACTTAATACCACAGTATTGAACACATAAAAATGGTCAGATACGTTTCTCCAAAGAAGATATACAGGTTGCCAACAAACACGGTGAAAGGATGCTCAACATCACTAATCATTAGAGAAATGCAAATCAAAACCACAATGAGGTGTCACCTCACACCGGTCAGAATGGCCATCATCAAAAAATCTACAAACAGGGCTTCCCTGGTGGCACAGTGGTTGAGAGTCCGCCTGCCAATGCAGGGGACACGGGTTCGTGCCCCGGTCTGGGAAGATCCCACATGCCGCGGAGTGGCTGGGCCTGTGAGCCATGGCCGCTGAGCCTGCATGTCCGGAGCCTGTGCTCGGCAACGGGAGAGGCCACAACAGTGAGAGGCCCACATACCGCAAAGAAAAAAAAAAAATCTACAAACAATAAATGCTAGAGAGAGTGTGGAGAAAAGGGAACCCTCTTGCTCTGTTGGTGGGAATGTAAATTGATACAGCCACTATGGAGAACAGTATGGAAGTTCCTTAAAAAACTAAAAATAGAACTACCATATGACCCAGCAATCCCACTACTGGGCATATACCCTGAAAAAAACATAATTCAAGAAGAGACATGTACCCCAATGTTCATTGCAGCACTATTTACAATAGCCAGGACATGGAAGCAACTTAAGTGTCCATCGACAGATGAATGGATAAAGAAGATGTGGCACATATATACAATGGAATATTACTCAGCCATAAAAAGAAATGAAATTGAGTTATTTGTAGTGAGGTGGATGGACCTAGAGTCTGTCCTACAGAGTGAAGTAAGTCAGAAAGAGAAAAACAAATACTGTATGCTAACACATACATATGGAATCTAAAAAAAACAAAAATCGTTCTGATGAACCTAGGGGCAGGACAGGAATAAAGGCGCAGATGTAGAGAATGGACTTGAGGACACTGTGAGGGGGAAAGGTAAGCTGGGATGAAGTGAGAGAGTAGCATTGACATATATACACTACCGAATGTAAAATAGCTAGCTAGTGGGAAGCAGCTGCATAGCACGGGGAGATCAGCTCGGTGCTTTGTGACCACCTAGAGGGTTGGGATCGGGAAGGTGGGAAGGAGATGCAAGAGGGAGGGGATATGGGGATATATGTGTACATATTGCTGATTCACTTTGTTGTACAGCAGAAGCTAACACACCATTGTAAAGCAATTATATTCCAATAAAGGTGTTAAAAATAAATAAATAAGAAATAAAACCACCCTAAAAAAAACGGTCAGATGGTATATTTTATGTTATATGTATTTTACCACACCAAAAAATTAAAAAATCCTTGAAAGCCAGCTTAATGTTTTAAGCGCATGACCTCTGGATTAGATAAACAGACCTAGGTTGGGTAACCTTGGCGTCATAGTTGTGCAACCTTGGGCATGTTAGCTCATTTCTGAAAGCCTCAGTTTTCTCATCAGTAAAACTGGGATGATGTCAAAACCAGATTGTAGAGCAGCTGTGAGGAGTAAATGAGGATATGGCTGTGGTGTGCACAGTATGTGCCTACATACAGTCATACAGTAAGCACTCAGCAGATCATTGTTAATGCCATGTGCTGAGTCTCTTGCCTTAGGGAGCCCAACATTGATGGCGGGGGCGGTCATTGGAAGGGGCAGGATGTGAAGCCTGGTAGTGCTCAGACATATGCAGTAGACAAATAATGCTGGGGGCTGTGTCAGGAGACAGTGGGGGTACTCTGGGTATGGAGGATGACTTTCCAAAGCTGCATGGAGCCAGAAATGAGGTCCAGCTTCATATCACACACACACACACACACACACACACACACACACACACACTCTGTGATCTTGAATCCACTATCCTATTTTGTGCTTTCTATTTTTCTCATCATTTTTGTGTTTATGTCTCTTTTGGATTGATTATTTTTTATTATTGTCTTTTTTTCTCTATTAATTGAAAGTTATACACTGTGTTTCTTTTTCTTTTTCCTTTTAGATTTCTTAGAATTACCACATGCATACTTATCAATATCCAAAGTTAGTCCCTCACTTTACCTTCCTCTTTGCAAAATGTAAAATCTTAAAACATCTTAACTCTGTCTACCGCCTCCTGACTGTTACATTATTGTGATGTACTTTAATTCTATCTGGTTTTATTGTGACCTCACAGGACCTTATAATTCCTGTTACATTATACAGCCAATGTTTTTTCAGCTTTACCCACATATTTACCACTTTTTTGGGCTCTTCATACCTTCTAGCATCTCCGATTTTCCATCTGGGATCATTTTTTTTCTGCCTAACATACATCCTTTTTTTAAACAAAAACTTTTATTGGGGTATAGTTGATTTACAATGTTGTGTTAGTTTCAGGTGTACAGCAAAGTGAATCAGCTATACATATACATATATCCTCTCTTTTTTACATTCTTTTCCCATATAGGCCATTACAGAGTACTGAGTAGAGTTCCCTGTGCTATACAGTAGGTCCTTATTATCTATTTTATATATAGTAGTGTGTATATGTCAATCCCAATCTTTCAATTTATCCCTCCCCCTCTTATCCCCTAGTACCCATAAATTTATTTTCTACATCTGTAACTATTTCTGTTTTGTAGATAAGTTCATTTGTAGCCTTTTTCAGACTAACATACATCCTTTACAATATCCTTTAATGAGAGTTCCTTTGTTATACGTTCTGTCAGGTTTTGCTTGTCTGAAAATGTGTTTGTTTTGTGCTCATTCATGGAAGATATTTTCACTGGATAAAGAATTCTGGCTTGTCAGGTCCCTTCCTCTCCCAGCTTCTATTGTTGCCATTGATAAATCAGCTGTAATCTAAGCACACTGAATTTTTCTTTGGTTCTCTCTCTCTTTCTTTTGTGTATGTTCTGCAATTTACTGTATGTGTTTAAGGGTGGGTTTTTTTCTTTTCCTCTTCTTTTTTCAATCCTGCTTGGAATTCCTTGGGATAATTAACATCTGTGAATGGTGTCTCTTATCAGTTCTGGTAAATTCTCAGCCAGTATCTCTTCAAGCGTTGCCCCTCTCCATGTTCTTTCTCCTCTCCTCCCAGAACTCCTACTAATGATAGGCCACTCTTTTCCATGTCTCTTAAGCTTTGTTCCGTATTTTCTATCATTTGGTCTCTCTGTGCTGTTTTCCGTTGCTTATTTCTAATCCACCTGCCAGTTCACAAGTTGTCTTTTTAGTTAAGTCTAATCTTCCAATGCATTTTATTATTTTTTTATTGAAGTATAGTTGATTAACAATGTTGTATTAGTTTCAGATGTACAGCAAAGTGATTCAGTTATACATACATATATCTATTTTTTTCTACTGCATTTTAAAATTTCAGGTACATTATTTTTCATTTCTGGAAGTTCCCTTTGCTTCTTTCTCAAATTGGTTAGGTCACTCTTTATAGTTTTCTAATTCCTGCATATATTTTCAAGCTAGTCTTTTATTTCATTAAGCATAGTAAGCATGATTGGTTTCATTAAGCATAGTAAGCATGATTGGTAAGCGTGATTGGTTTATTATACTCAATAATTCCACTATCTGAAGTTGTTGTACATCTGTGTCTGCTGTCTGTTGTCTCTGCTGGTTCTTGTTCATTGTTTCCTTGTGTGTTTGGTTATTTTTGGCTTGTGTACTGCTCAAAATTTACTTGAAATTTTATTGGGGGTATTTGCTGAAGCCTGGGAGGAAGATACCTTCCCCTAGGGAGGATTTACCTTCTGCCAGATGCCTCAGGGAAATAGCAATCCAGGAATGCTTTGAACTAAATTCATGACTTGAGGCTTTTTGAACCACTCAATGATATGAATTTGGCCAGGTAGTCTGTATGAAGGCTAGCTTGTGGTTATGACTTCACAGGGACATACCCTCCCCACTTCTTTTGCATTCCCCTGGAGGTGAGGCCTTCCAGGGTGCCAGCTTAATCTAAGAGGGTCTCCTGGTAGATTCCCCACTTGTGACAGGCCCTGAGTTTTGTTTTTTGTTTTTGTTTTTAAATATTTATTTATTTATTTGGTTGTGCCGGGTCTTAGTTGTGGCAGGCGGGCTCCTTAGTTGTGGCATGCGAACTCTTAGTTGCGGCATGCATGTGGGATCTAGTTCCCTGACCAGGGATCGAATGTGGCCCCCTGCATTAGGAGCACAGAGTCTTAACCACTGCGCCACCAGGGAAGTCCCAAGCCCTGAGTTTTGACATTTTTCTACATTGCTCCTCAAGGCCGTTCAAACTGAGATTCACATATACCTGTATCTGAAAACACCCACAGAGCCAAAATGACTTTGGCGCTCCTTACTTTTCTCTGTTCTTGCCTCTCCTTTGATTTTGACCTTATTCCTTTCTCTCTTGCCAGTTCTTCAATACTTTCAAAAAGGATTTTTCATGTTTCATCTAGTATGTTGAGTTGTTTTCAGCAACTGTATTCCCTAAAACAGAAGTTGGAGGATCTTCTTATTCTGTGTGATTTTTAAAAATTGAAGTATACAATAGGGTGTATTTACCATATTGTATTAGTTACAGGTGTATGACATAGTGATTCAGTATTTTTATAGATTATACTCCATTTAAATTATTACAAAATAATGGTTATATTTCCCTGTGCTGTACAATATATTCATGTGGTGTGATTTTGAATAAGTCACTTCCCCTCTCTGGGCGTCAATCTTACCTACTTCATAGGGTGGTTGGGAGGATTAAATGAGAAGATGAAGATAAAGGCACAGTGCTCTGCACATAGTGCTTGTTCTTGGCACAAGAAATAGCTGTTCCCTTTCCTCTTACTTCCTGCTGAGGCTGGATTTTTAGGACCAAGCAGGAGCCCAGTCATTGAGGCTGAGTCCCAAAGTCCTCCTAAACCCCCGAGGTACAGGTGCCAGCTGAAGTTTGACCCCACACATGGAGGTCTGTAGCACAACCAAGCTGGACTGGGTGCCAGTGACAGGGGAGGCCCCTGACCACCAGCTTCAGTGCTGAGGAGCATAAAGGGCCCCTGGGGAAGTCTGGACCCATGGCCTCAGCAGCTTCCCCAGAAGTGATTACCCCTCAGGCCTGCAGGGTGTTTGGCTGTACGCAGTTTGGGGTGACTTGGCTTATGAACCAAGCCTCTGGAAAAAAAAAAATTCCTGCTGGGTCTGGAAGGCCACTGATATGTGTTCATTCCCAGAGGAACCAGTTTTCTGGAGCCAGCAGGTCAGGAATGCCCCTCTCTACCCTGGGGAGCTGGAACAAGGGAGTCCCTTGGGGGCCATACAGGCTCTCCCCAGAGTCAATTTTGACCCCTCCACCCGCCTCCATTACAGTTCTCCACCCCGCCGCCCGCCCCACTGCACCACCAGTGTCAGCCTGAGTCACCACAGCTCTTCCCTGACACCAGAGGGTTTTAATGCATTTCCAAAGTCATAGATACTGCTTTCTGTGGATAATATTTTCTTCCCAAAGAGAATTCCCGAAACTCAGGGTCAGATGACACTGCAGTAACCTATTCCCTCAGCCCCATTTGGTGTTTATTGGGGAACCTCCCGTCCTTTCCTGAGCTTAACCTCAGTCATTTCTGTCCCCATGGCCCTTATGCCATTTCCCAGGAGGGTAAGGTCTGGCTGGGCAGGTTGGGCAGGCTGGACACATTCACTCTGACAGTATGCCTTGCAGAGTCTCAGCCCAGAGACACCCTTCTAGATTTGAGTCAGGTGGGGTGGGAAGCAGGTTGGAGATCTTTGCATTGGCTGTAGAGCAGCCCAGGTCTGGAAGAATGAAAAGTCACATGATCCTAACTCATTACAGAATACTTTATAGAATGAAGTCACTTTCTTATCAAATGCAGCACCTTTTGCCATTTTATCTGTATACATGCATAAAATAACTTTTTAAACAAGCTCATCCAGCTAAAAAAAGACACAGGACCTTACAAAATGGAAAATGAGATTAAAATGTGGATGAAATGTGTCAATTAAGGAGCCCTCGTCCCTGGGCTGCTGCAGTTTATACCCTTTAGAGAAGGCAACACTCTCGGAAGGTTGGGCTATATCCTAATTATACAATGGGGAATTGGTGTGTCTTCAGAGGATAGCATTACTAAGGGCTTTTAGCATGATCTGTCTCCAAGAAATTCCCTACAGAGGCAGAGGGAGGAGAATTAGGTCAGCGCCTGACTCAGTCACCCATTCTTGTATCAAGAGGGGAACATCACTGCATCTTTTTTTTTTTAAAATCTGGAATTTCTCTAGAATTCTTTGAACTCCCAGAGCAAAGTTTATAATTCTTTCAAGGCACTTCTTATCTCACATCATAAGATGTTTTTCAGAGATTTGCTCGTGTTGTTTCCTCGGCCTGGGCTGTTCTTTCACCCTTCACCTACTGGCAAACCTCTGTTTGTTACTCAGAGAGTGTTCAAGCAGCAGCTCCCCACAAAGCTGGCCCTGACCCTTGACACTCCCAGAAGAAACACTCCCAGCTCACCCAGTTCTGCTGGAGAGTGAGCTATGAATGAGAATGACATAAAACAAGTGCTATTCCCACTTTCCTTCCTGATACACTTTTTCTGGAATATTCTTTGATCAGTTCACAGAGCACTTGGAATTGTGTTGGCCTCTTGGTTCCCCCACTGGGCCATAAGCCCCTTGTGAAAGGGCTGAGTGGCCCCCTACCCCTCACTCCTACTCTCCACGTCCCCAGGGATGCTTGCTGGACCAGGCTCTGTAGGCTGTGTGGGGTCATTGAGTGTCTCAATGCAGACTGCAACCTCCATGGGTTAAGGTATTCATCTGTCTTCCCGGAGGCATCTAGTATAGGGCCCCACATGTGGCAGGTACCCTAAAAATACTTGTGAAATTAACGAAAGGGAGTGAATTGCAGACCCTTTGCAATGGAAGATGCTGAGGTGCCGAGAGTCTTAGCAACTTTCCTAAGCCAAAGTGTGTGGACTTAAGAATGAGTTTCTAGGGCTTCCCTGGTGGCGCAGTGGTTGAGAGTCCACCTGCCGATGCAGGGGACACGGGTTCATGCCCCAGTCTGGGAAGGTCCCACATGCCGCGGAGCAGCTGGGCCCGTGAGCCATGGTCGCTGGGCCTGCGTGTCCGGAGCCTGTGCTCTGCAACGGGAGAGGCCACAACAGTGAGAGGCCCGCGTACCGCAAAAAAAAAAAAAAAAAAAGAATGAGTTTTTAGGACCTCACTTGGTGATGCCAGCTTGAGAAACTTTCAAGCAATGCAACATTAGAAGGTCCATCTCCAAGGGAGGTGCCACAGGATACTTTCGAGGACAGGCTGACCTTTAATGAGCCCTTTGGTGGGAAACCAGTTACTAAACCAGCTAGGACGGGACCCAAGAACAACCAGCTCACAGCTGGTTCTGCTGAAGGCTAAACAATGGGAGCAGCTCCCAGCAGTGACACTAGGTTCTGAGAGAAGTGTGGCATTTATGCTCGTCTGCCTGTGGTATCAGGAGTTAGATTGACCAGAGCTGGACAGCAGCATTTCTGCCTCCAGCCCAGGTTTGTTACCCTGGGCAGTGTCTCTGGCTCTTGACTGTCCTTATTCCCGAATATGCTGCTCAGGTGCAGGAATTTTGGCCCCAGGCACACGTGTCTCTAGTTACCAGTCTCTAGCTACAAGCCTAGAAGCTTGTGGGGCATCATTTCTGGGTATTTAGTCTCCCAGATCTGAACCCTGAAGACTGATTTCCCCCAGGCCTTCTGTACTCAGCCTCTGCACTGTTCCCTGGTGGATCAGGATGAGTGGGAGCTCTCATCTGCCTGCATGGCCCGGCTCCCAACACAAAGACTAGCTGGCTTATCTTAGGCTGGCGCGAAACGGGAAGGCCAAGGCTGCAGGGCCGTGTGGAAAAGGGGTTGCCCCTGAACAGTGTCCAGCTAGAGTCTTGCTCAGGACCCTTGCACCATGGAGGGAGTTGGTCAGGACTGTTTGGGAAGTCACTCACAGCATTGGGAACTCCTGTGATTCCCTTTGTGGTGTTTCTCTCTCACTGTGTCCGGGAATCACTGTGGAGTCTGCCACCCATTCTGCTCCTCCAAGCCACTAACCGCAGATGGAGTTTCTTGTGTTTTCCACCAGACCTGGGGAGTACAGAGTCACAAACAGGTTTTGCAACCTCCTGATGAACCCTGGGGCCGAGACTGTCTGGAGGGGAGGCAGAACCAGTCCTTCTCCTCTGCCAAGGCTCCTTGTTCCCCTGTAATGGGGGGAAGGGCACACCCCACCCAGCCCCACCTGCCTGAGGCACTGGCTGAACCCTGAGCAGTGTGCAGTCTTCCCTCTTCCCTCTCCTTGGAGCCTGTGCCCCACTCACCCACTTCTTAGCTCCTTAGTTCTGAACCTCTTACACTCCACCCCTTGCTGAACCACCTCACCTTCTTGGGCAGGTGGAATCTGCTGAGTAAAGCCTCATGGTTGTCTGTGTGCATCGCACTGGCAAGACAAGGATGGACACAACACTCTCCCTAGCCTCAAGGAGCCCACAGTCTGCCGGTACAGACAAATGGTAATGACAGATTGTGTACATGGACTGTGGGATGCAGAGGAAAGAGCTGTTCATTGTGACCCGCTTCCCCAGAGAGGGCACAACGGAGCAGGGCTTGACAAAGGAGTAGGAGTTCTCTGTGTGGATGAGGCAGGAGATGGCCCAGCTGCTGGAGGGGACAGCGTGCACAAAGCCATGGGGTCATGGAACATTCAGGGAGCCACAGCCCATTGGTTACTGTGCAAGAGAGAAACAAGGGAAGAGGCTGGAGAGGGTGGCCGGCCTTGCAGACCAAGCCGAGTGGTGACTCTGTCCTGAAGGCTGCAGTGAGGGTCCAAGGAGACTCCACCTGTTTCTTCTTTTTTAAAAAATAGCTTTATTAAGGTATAATTGATGTATATAAACTGAACATACTTGAAGTGTACAATCCAGTGAGCTTTAACGTATACATGTATATAAGGTATATATATACACCTGTGAAACAATCACCACAATCAAGATAATGAACACATCCATCTCCTCCAAAAGTTTCCTTGTGTCCCTTTGTCATTCCTCTGTCCCATCCCTGCTGTTTCCAAGCAACCACCCTTCTGCTGCTGTCACTACAGATTAGATTGTATTTTTCTGAATTTTATATAAATGAAATCATCCAGTATGTACTATTTTAGTTTGTTGTTCTTATCACTCAGCATATTTGTTTTGCGATTCATCCATGTTGTGTGTATTAATAATTAACTCCTTTTCATTGCTAAGTAGTAGTCCACTGTACAGATTATACCACAGTTTGTTTATTTCTTCACCTGCTGATGGACATTTGGGTTGTTTCTAGTTTAGAGCTGCCTTGAATATCTGCATGCCAGTGTTTGGGTAAGTAGCTGGGAATGGAATGGCTGGGTCATATGATAGGTATATGTTTAACTTTTTAAAAAATTACCAAACTATTTTCCAAGTGGTTGTTCCATTTCACATTCCCATCAACAATGTATGAAGTTTCCACATACCCTTTCTTGACTGACTATGAACGATAGGGTGAACCTTCAGAATTGAGTCTCCATTGGATTTGCCTAGCTGGTGACTACAGCTGAAGCCCTAAGACAGGCACTTCTTGGGCCCAGGACAGGGAGGGAGGGGTCTCCTGGAAATCCTTCCAGAAGATGGAGTCAGACTTGGCATCATCTTAGGAGGCTTGTTGGTCAATGATACTGCCCCAGGGGCTGGAGGAATTGAGCAGGCCCTGAGGATAATGAACTAAAGCACCTCTAGCTCAGCACTTGAGAAAATTCCTCTGGACCTAAAGAGCCACAGTCCAACAGTTACAGCCCAATTTTCACAGAAACTAATTTTTGTATAAGTAAATGATTTCAGCTGGTGTCGGGGCCCCAGTCAGTTGTGGGAGAGGCCTGGTCCCTGGATCAGAGCCCTATTCCTGGGAAGTGGCCCCTTGGCCAGCCTTCCCTCTCTAGAGCCCTGGGGACCATCCAGGTCAAGACTGCTGATCTAGGTCCATTCCCTGCAGAAGGGAGCTGTGGAGCAGCATCCAGGACTAGAGGGCAAGGCTGATGTCCATGTCCCTCTGGTCACTGCTGGGGCCTAGCCTTTCTGAATCCTGATGTTTGTATGGTGTGAGGGAGCCCTGCCAGAGTTTGTAGTGGGCTGTTCATTCATTCATTCATCAATATTAATTACTGCCTCTTTGGAACCAGAGATGAGTCAGGCAGGTTGGGGTCAGGTTGTGAAACCCTCCAGTCCCTGCCAAGGGATGTGGTTGGTATTGTGTTTTAGAAAGGAGCCCTGGCAGCCAATGCGGAAAATGGATTTGAGCGTGGACAGACCAAGGGCAGGAAGGTCACTAGAAAGAGGCGAGGAGGGATCTGAGTGGGTAGTGGTGGTGAGAGGTCAAGGGAGAGACACGTGTGGGGGTAAGGGAGAGAGGAGTCAGCATCACCCCATGGCCACCAGCTCTTTCGTCTCATGGCTTCAGTGACATTGCTCTCTCCCGGCTCCCACCAAACACTGCATGCCTGAAAAAATAAATGGAGGGATGGTTGGAAGGATAGAGGGATGGCTATTTGGCTCAGGAGTGAACCAAGGCACACATCTCCCTACCCACCCATCCATCACCTCCTGCCTGAGCAGCCATCCTTCACTGAGGTGAAGGTGGGGACCACAGGTGTCCATTCGGTCCAGCGGGATGTTAGTGATTCACGTCTGATGGCTCTCAGCATGGACTGACTCCTGGAGGCTCAGTTAGTCACCTGTGAAACAAGGGCCCTGCAATTCCTTCTTGCCGGAATTTCTAAGGCAGTGAAGGACCATAACTTTGAACTTCTGGGAAGGAAAGCCCTCAGTTTCCCATGGAGACCCCATCCTCCAGGGCAGGAGGGGAAGGAAGGAGAAGCCAGAGCCTGGTGGGGAGGTCAAAGGTCTTAGCTTGATGCCTGCCAAGGAGTTGGGTCTCAGCTGCAATCACTGAGCCTTGACGTCAGGTGACCTTTTTCTAGTTACTCACAGTGAGTACAGCACTGTCCAGGCAGGTTTCTGTCATTTGACTGACCTGCTGAAAGCTCTATCCACAGGTGACCTCAGAATGGCATTCATCGTAACCAGAGTTCGCCTGCAAAATAGTGTGCGTGGGCGGGGGGGCAGGGAGGAGAGATGAGCGGGGCTGTAGGCAGGGGCTGCTGCATTTGTCTGGTGTAGAGGAAAGAGCACTGGTGTGGTGCAGGAGAAACTGGGAGTCCTGAGTTCCAATCCCGTGCACCACCTCCACTGGGCGACCATGGGAGACAGGCACTTCACCTCTCTGAGCCGATCTGGACCCTGATCACAGGGGCTGCAAGTTGGTATTTGTGTCTGTGTTCCCTTGGCCTCAATCTGGACCCTGTGAGGGTCGAGGCACTGGGCACAGACCCTCTGAACTGGGTTTGAGAAGGCGGATCAAAGATGTTCATCCTCCTTCTCCTGCTCAGGCTGCAACTTGTGGACTGATTGATGCTGAGGGTTGACAGTGAGTGAATCTCAGTTTATCAGAGCTGGGAGGGTGCTTAGAGGTGTCCACTCAACCCTTAGTTTGATGTTAGATGAAACAGAGGCCTAAGACTTCCCTGGAGGTCCAGTGGTTAAGACTCCGTGCTTCCACTGTAGGGGGTGGGGTTCGATCCCTGGTCAGGGGACTAAGATCCCACATGCCTTGTGGTGTGGCCAAAAAAAAAGAAAGAAAAAAAAAGAAACAGAGGCTCAGAGAGGGTGGAAGAGGAGTCGAGGCCCAGGCCAGATATGGCCAAGCTTGTCCACTTGAGCTCCGAGGGCTCCCGGGGGGCCTCTGTGTTTGGCATTGTGGGCTGCAGTACCCCAGTGGTCACTGACTCAGAACTGGCCTGTTTCCTGCCCTGTGGCACCACCAGTAGGGCCTTCCTGCCCTTGCCCATTAAACCACTCAGAGAAGAGAGCCTGCGCAGTCAGGCCTACTGGGTGAATGTGGCCTTGCTGTCCACCAGACTATTGCAGTGGTAGCAGCAGCAGGAGTGGGGAAAGTGGTCCAGGTGCAGAGAACAAAGGTGAGGAGCCCCAGGGCAGGGTGGGGGCAGGAGAGGCTCAGGGCAGGAGATAAAGCTTGTGCTGAGCCTGGTGGTGCCCGGCACACAGAGCAGGAGCCCAGTGGTGTTGTTATTCTCAGTCCAGGGTGGCACTCGCCTGGTTCGATGGTAAAGGCCAGAGCATGGTGGTGCCAGCCTGAGAAACCCCGGGAAGGAGGCCTGGTGATAAGGTGTTTGGCCCTAGGCCAGATGGTACAGGCTAGGCATCCCTGGACCCAGGGCATGAATTCCTGCTGATGACTCGGGAGCTTTGGAGGAGAGGGCACCCTGGCACCACAGCACTGCCAGGAAGCCCACGTAGGGTGGCTGCCATCCTGCCTTGGGTGAGTGAGGAGGAATGCGGAAAAACTGGGCAGGGCATGCCCCTGGGGAGGGAGGCTGTGATCTTTGCGCTGTATTTGTGCAGCAAACACTCCCCCAGGCCTCCTGGTGCCACCTGGGAGCTGCAGATGTAGGGTACACAGTCCAGAGTGACATGGCCCTGCCGCAAGGCACAAGTCACCCCCACAAATCTTCCTCTGGGCTTTTCTCTGTGTCCTTCAGGCCTTGCCTGCTCAGGGGAGAAGAGATGCCCCTGGCTGCCTGCTGAATGAGTGATGGAAGGGGAGGAGCAAGTGGCCAGACAGATGGGTCCTCAGCCCACAGGCCTTCCACCAATTAGCATGGGAGGGAGGGTGACCTGGGACTCCAGCAGGTCTGGTTGGGGGGATGGTAGGAAGAAATGAACAGGCTGGGTAAGCCACAGACCTTGGCCTTCCTGATGGTCACCAAGCTCCTCCAGAGTCAGACATTGGGTCCTTCAGATGTGGGCAGACCCTTTTCCCACCCTCTCCCCACATGCCCTTATCACCCCCAGCAGTACGTCTACTCCTGCTCCTTGACCATCCCTTCCTCCCTCTTCCAAACCTCCCCTGCTCCCTGGCCCAGCTCAGTCCTCCACCTCTTGCAGGAAGCCTTCCCTGCTGCATCAGCCCTTGCAGACCTCCTGCCTTTATCTGCTCCTGTCCCAGTGCCAGTCTCAGGCAGGGTGGGCAGCCAGTGCGGGAGGCAGCCAGAGGAGGAAGGTGGGAGGCAGCCAGAGGAAGAAGGTAGGAGACGAGCAAGACCCAGGCCAGTAGATGGACAGTTGGGCAGGGCCTGCAGTGGAGGCTGGAGGCCGCCAGGACTCCCAGGAAAGGAAGCCTGAGGGGGTGATCATCTCTCTGGAATCTGTGCCAACATGGGTAGGATAGATGAACAATGGGAGCCCTGGTCAGAGAGCTGGGCTGGTGGGGCCAGGCAGGTGCTTCACTAGGGGTACCATTTGGGGCTGTGGTCAATGGAAGAGACAGGAAAATGGGGGAGGGGCTGGAGACCTGGGTCAGGGTGTCTCTGGACGGTGAGGCAAAGGCTAAGGCCCTACTACCTGCAGCCTCCCTTGGGCCTCTAGGCAGCAGAAGCTGGGTGCCGGAGCAGGGTGACAGGATCTGATTGGGAGCCACTGGAGAGCCCATTTTGGGTGCAGAAACAGATACCCCCATTTGTGGAGCTCTACACATGAAATGAGGCAGCACCTCTTTCCTGACAGGTTTGGAGTGGAGCTCGCGGGAGGCAACTGTGGGACCTTTGAATGAGCCTTTGCCATGGGCAGCTCTGCCCCATCCTTTACTCTCACTCCTGGTACCACAAGTGCATCTGTGCCCCGAGTGGGGCCACTGTGGGTAGCTGGAGGTATTCTCAGCACCACCTGTCACAGCCTGACCCAAGTTACCACACCCCTAGCCAGCCCATCACAGGTGAGGAGCCCATCACGTGGTGCAGCAGCAGGTGTCTACTCATTTTGAGCAAAATGGGGTTCTTGGCATAGCCCCAGCCCTGTCTCCTGTACCCACACAGGCCTCATGGTGGCCTGGGTGCTCCCTGCACTCCAGGGGAGCAGTGTCTGCGCCTAGAGGCCTGGTCAGCCCCACACACCACATGCCACAGGATTGACTGGCAATAAAACATGTCAGTTCAACATCATTAGTCATGAGGGAAAAGCAGATTAAAGTCACAAGAAGATACCACCACACACCTATTAGAATGGTCAAAAGAAAAAAACTGACAATACCAAGTGCTGGTCAGGATGTGAAGCAATTGGAACTCTCAGGCATAGCTGGAGGGAAGAAAAATGGCACAGCCAGTTTGGAAAACACTTTGGCATCTTTTTATAAAGTTAAGCATCTACTTACCATATGACCCAGAAATCCCAATTCCTAGATATTTAGCCAAGGGAAATTAAATTAGGTTCACCCAAAAACCTTTATGCAACCATTTATAGTGGGCTTATTCATAATTGCCCCAAATGGCAGATAATCCAAATGTCCTTCATCTGGCAAATGGATAAACAAACTGTGATCCATCCATACAGGGGGATGCTACTCAGCAATAAAAAGAAATCAGCTACTGATATGAGTGACAGTAGAGACCAATCTCAAATGTGTTATGCTAATTGAAAGAAGCCAGACTCTCAAAGGCTCCATACTGTTGATTCCATTTACATTTTGGAAAAAACGTAATTATAGGGACAGAAAACAGATTAGTGGTTGCCAGGGCCTGGGGTAGGGGTGGGGTGGGACAGGGCTGTTGACTACAGAGTGGCACAAGGGAACCTTTTAGGGTGATAGAAATATTTTACACATTGGTTGTGGTGGTGATCACATGACTATGCATTTATCAGGACTCACAGAACTGTATACTACAAAAGGTGGATTTTACTGTATGTAAATGATACTTCATTAAACCTGACTTAAAACACACATACACACACACACGCACACACATTAATCACAGTCACTGTTTCTGAGCACCTATTGGGTACTGTGCCAGGGGCTATGCATGTTTTCTCATCCGTCCACTCACTTGATCGCTCACTCAGAAAGCATTGATTGATTGCCTCCACCAGGTGCAGCACAATGTCCAGTCAATCCTCCCTAATACCTTCAAGCCAGGTGGCTCCCCGAGTTGTGTAGAGAAGCCAGTAGGAAGATGTGACTGGAACCCAACCCTGGGGGCCTGCAGGTGAGGTTGAAGGTTCTCTGTGGGTGCATTTTCATGGGGAGAGAAAATCCTAGCTTTGTCAGTCTCTCAAGGAAGTCTGCAACCCAGAAAGAGAGACTAAGGTGACAGAACAAAGAATGATACCCTTGTTCCCTCTCTGTGGTGCTGACCCTGCACAGGAGGGCAGGCCATGCCCCTTATGGCTCTGAGCACAGAGCCTGCGCTGGTTTGGATTGTGGAGGCTGTGGACCCACTTCTTTGTTCAGCTTTCTTGCTGGGTGGCTCGTCCTCTGCTTGGGAACATGTCTGTGTCTGCCCAGCTCAGATGGGGGCGTCCCTGGCTTCTCTTGTGAGAATCCAAATGTAGGAACTCCTTGAATAAAGCCAGTGTGGAGTACGCAATGCACAGGAACATTGTACAGCAGGAGAAATGAGCAAACCAGAGCAGCCCAGACCACAGCTCCATCTCAAAGATACAATGTGGAGTGGAGGATAAGATGACAAGATGGACAGTATCTGACACCATTTACAAAATAGTACTCAAAATAGTACCATGCATTGTTATGGTTATAAACTTATGTCATAAAAATATAAGAACATGAACAAGAAAGATACATACTAACTTCATAACTGGATTAGCTCTGGGGAAGACAATAGCAAAAAGAGGCGAAAAGAAAAATTAAGGGAATAAAAAAAAAAGAGACAAAGAAAGCAAATATGGCAAGAGGCTAGCTAACAAACACATTTAACAAATCAGAGATATATGAGTTAAATAAAGGGGCTGTGTTGCATATTGTTTTCTCTACTTTTAGCTTAAATATTTCATAAATAAACAAGCCAGAATGAAACTTGAAAACATCACACTAAGTGAAATAAGCAAGACACAAAAAGACAATTATTGTATATGGTTCCACTTATATGAGGTACCTAGAGTAGAAATTCATAGAGACAGAAAGTAGAATAGTGGTTACAGTGGGGCTGGGAGGAAGGAGGATGGGGAGTTATTGTCTAATGGGTGTAGAGTTTCAGTTTGGAAAGATGAAAAAGTTCCGGAGATGGATAGTGGTGATGGTTGCACTACAATGTGAATGTACTTAATGCCACTAAACTGGATGCTTAAAAATGGTTAAAATGATAAATTTTATGTTATGCATATTTTACCACAATAAAAATAAAAACAAGCCAGAATAGGCAAATCTATAGAGACACAAAGTAGATTAGTGGTTGTCTAGGGCTGGGGAGGATGCTGGGAAAATAGGGGCCATGGACAAGGGGTGCGGGTTTCCTTTTGTGGTAGTAAAATGTGGTCATGAAAATGTTCTAAAATTGATTGTGGTCATGGATGCACAACTCTGCGAATATACTAGAGAACATTGAATTGAACTCTTTCAGTGGGTGAAGTATATGGTATGTGACATATCTCAAAGCTGTTGTGTGTTTTTTTGTTGTTTTTGGGTGCAACGCTTGGCTTGTGAGATCTTAGTTCCCCAACCAGCCGTTGAACCAGGGCCCCGGCAGTGAAAGTGCAAAGTCCTAACCACTGGACTGCCAGGGAATGTTGTTTTTTAAAAAGCCAAAAGGAGGGAAATCCTTTCTGTATCGGCTACTCTAGTAGAAGCTGGAGTCTGTCTCATCTAAACCTGGCTCTGACATGAGTATCACAAAGTCATCAGGAGCCCAGAGCCTCCTCTGCCCTGACACCCTGTGACATGGGGAGGGAGCCCTGCCAGCCCAGCTTCCAGGGCTGGAGCTATTGCCACATCCATGGGGCTGTAGAATGGAAGCAGTTGTAGCCTCTGCTGAATGAGGTTAATGAGAATCTGTCCCAGGCTCCAGGGTTTTGAGCCTTAATTAATACTTGCAAGGCCCTCAGTGTCTGTGAAATCAGAGGTTCTGTAAATCTGCACAGCAGTGGCTTTATTAGTGCCAGCACATTACTCAGGAGAAAGAAGCCAGCCTTCTTATCACTGACTTAGCTCCCTGGAGAGGCTGGTCCCAGGGTGTCGAGGCCAGGCTGAAGCTGTCTTTCATGGCCCCTTGTCTTGCTTTCCATGCCACGCCTAGGGTCCGAGTGGTCTGGACTGGTCCAGGGCTCCAGGATGGCCACGCTGAGCACTGTGGCCAGGCTCCTGACAGGGGTCTTCAGAGGGTAACCAAGCAGACCTGCCACAGCAGTCTTGGCGATTGTCCCTCCAGGCCTAACGAAGGTTGAGCATTTCCTTTTCTACAAATCTCAGGACTCTGGTGAGGATACTGGCTACCTTCCTAGGTGGCTGTCCTTTCTGTGTTCAGTGTGCCTGCTAGGATGGAGTGTAGCCAGGGCTGTGGGGCCCTGAGCAGAGGACTGGCTCTGCCCTCAGCCCAGCGCAGCCTGTGGGCGTCGAACCATTCCATGTTGCCTTAGCTCAGGTCTTTCCTGACAGTGACTCCTTCCTGATCCCCTCAAACACCCTCCCCCAGTGGGCCCTGGGTTCTCCCAAGGCCACATGGCACAGCCTCTCTCCTCCTTTGTTCTGGTGCTGTCCTCCCAGGGATGGATCCTCAGACTATCTGATCCTTTGGGCCACCCACCCAAGAGTACCTCACACCAGCCTCTGTGGCCCGTTTTTTCTTTTTTAATATTTTTATTTATTTATTTGGCTGTGCCAGGTCTTAGTTACGGCACGTGGGATTTTCTCTGGCGCATGCGAGATCTTCATTGCGGCATGCGGGATCTTTAGTTGCAGCATGCGGGATCTAGTTCCCTGACCGGGGATCGAATCCCGCCCCCTGCATTGGGAGCATTGAGTCTTAAACCACTAGACCACCAGGGAAGTCCCTTGGGGCCCCTGTTTATGCTAAGCATCTTGCTGCTGAGCTGGACCATCCCCACCTGGCAGAGCCTCGCTGCCCTCAGACACTGTGACCACAAACCCATTTGTAACCACTGGGATGATTCTCTGGCCAGGGAGGTGGGAGGTAGAGGAAGGCATCGGCCAGGAGCCAGGATCTGTGGCCCTGGGTGTCTTCAAAGGCCTGGGGACCTTTAAACTTAGGTACTCTAGAGGCCCATGAACTTGAGGATATGCAGCCTAGGGTATCCGTGGCCCTGATGTCTTCAACCCAGAGGTCCCGTAGCACCCAGTACCTGCTGACCCTGGGCCCCTGTGACCCTGGGCCAGCTTCTAGTATGTGAACCTCTCTAACTACCCCCTTTGATGGGTACCTGCTGCATATACTGCTGTTAGGACATGGCACAGCCTTCCCTCCATGTGGGATCCTGTTTCTGAGGATCTGTTTCCCAGCTCCTCTAGGTATGTTGCATTCTAATGGATGCAACTTGTAACTCCTGCCAGGTAACTCTGAGGGTTATGAACATCCTCCCTCATGTCAGCCGTCCCTCCCTTCCTCTCTCTCTCCTGACTCCCTGTCATCGTCTACCATAGCTAGTATATTACTCATCTCTTTTCTTATCCAGGTCCTGTCAAACCAGATGGGTCTGAGGCCAAAGCCAGATGGCCTCCTATCAGAGACCCCTCTCCAAACTGACATAGGTCTTTTCCCCAGCCCTCTCGGGGAAGCAGTGTCATGTTGTGGTTAGACCCCCAGGCACTGGAGACAGCTTCCTGGGTTCAAACGCTGTCTCTACCTCTTACCTGCTGTGTGACCCTGGGCAAGTTGCTTAACCTCTCTGTGCCTCATCTGTAAAATAAGGCCATCATAATACTATGGCACAGAGTTCTTGTGAGGATTAAATGAGATCATGTGCGGGGAGTGCTGGGCCTGGTAAATACCCAAGGAAGATCAGCTGTCAAGGGTGCTAAACCAGCTGCTTCTGAATCCCCTTGAACATCCATCGTCCATGTCTAAGAATGTGTCCTGAGAGAGTGGCCAGGCATCTTGTCCAAGCTAAAGTGACCCCTGTCCACAATCTGCCCCCAGATCTACCCTCAGCCTCCTGCCCTAGCAGAGGAAATGAGCACAATAGATGGTTGCCAAAACCCCCGCCCCAAAAGTGTGTCTGTGCAACATGCCCCATAGGTGCCCCCCACCCAGCTGCCTCCCACGGCCCGAGGTAGGATGGAGGGGCTGCTTAATTAGAGGGTGCAAGCCTCTGCCTAATCAGACCATCCCAGAGGCATTTTGGAGAGGTCAGATGTCTTCTATTTATAGTTAAACTTCTTTGCCATTGTGGACCATCCCTAATTGAGGAGCTCTTTTATTATATTTTCTTTATGTTCTCTTCATGTGTATGAGTGGAAAAATAAATGACAGGGAAAATCGTGGTGTTGTGGTTAGGAAAAACTGCCAGGGAGAATGGCGGGCTTCGTGTTCACTGCCTTGGTGGCATGGCTGGGGTGTCCTAGGGCGTCAGAACAAGACATGGCCTCTCTCCGGCATGGTTATGGGGTGTTCATGGGGCAGCGCGCCCGCACCTATAGGAACTGGCTGGAGCTTGAACTCTTGCTTTCCTATTGGCTCCCTGGCCATCCTTGGGTAGGTCCTACCTCTCTAGGCCTTACCTTTAAAATGGGGTAACAAGCTGGCTTAGCCTCCTGGTGGGCTGGGATGCACAGTCTCCTTAGAGATGCCAATGGACAACTTAGTAGCAAAAGCAGGAGAGGCTGAGGCCCAGTTCTGGCCTGCCCTAGGGCCCAAGACCCCTGTCCCCGTGCTTTTGGAGCCCAGGGAACCACTGCCCCTCCCCACCCCACCCCTTTTTTTTTTTTGCGGTACGTGGGCCTCTCACTGTTGTGGCCTCTCCCATTGCAGAGCACAGGCTCCGGACGCTCAGCCTCAGCGGCCATGGCTCACGGGCCCAGCCGCTCCGCGGCATGTGGGATCTTCCCGGACCGGGGCATGAACCCGTGTTCCCTGCATCGGCAGGCGGATCTCAACCACTGCGCCACCAGGGAAGCCCCTGGTTTCTTTTTTTTTTTCTCCCCCCTTTTTTGTAGTTACTACTCCCACTGGAGGAGGAGGAGCCCAGAGTGACCAGGCCAAGATGAGAAGAGCGATCCTATCTAGAATGGGAACTGTCCAGCAGTCCCCCATGGAGAGGCAGGAGTTAAGGTGATCATAGTGGGTCACTGAGTTGCAGCCACAGAGCTCTCTATGCAGGAGTCCATTTTAGGAGGGTGGCCTGGCCTGGCATTTCTCACTGTGGAGCAAGGCTTGACTTATTTTAAGCTGGGTGGAACAAAGGGCTCGGTGTCTCTGTGGTCTGTGGTCTGTGCGCATGGCGAGGCTGTGGTGGGAGGGGCGCCAGTGGGCCCAGGTCTCAGCCCTCATCTGACCTCCTGTGGGTCATGCCTGCAGGGGTGCTCATTCTCCACCCCAGAGGTCTGGCTTGACTCCCCTCAGGCCAAGTAGACAGGGAAGGTCCATCCATAGGCCCCTGCCTGAGGCACTTGAGCAAGTCGAGGCAGTTGCTAGGGGAGTAGGAGCATCTTGTGAAGTAGGAAAGCTGGGGAGAGCATACAGGCAGCGGAGGACTCCGGAGGGGCTTTGGAGGGATGGGTGGCTGTGGGGACGCTGTTGTGTACTTGAGTCAGACGACCCGCGTTCAAGCCCCAGCCTGGCCAGTTACCAGGTGTTGTGTGATCTTAGGCAAGTTACAGAATCTCTCTGTTCCTCTGTTTACTCATCTGTAAAATGTAGATAATAACAGTAACTTACACCAAGGACCACTGAGAAAGTTAAATGAGTTAAGTGGGAAACATTTAGAACCCTGCCTGGCACTTTGCAGTCCCCTGTGGCTCAGACCTTTCCTGGCCCTGCTCTGTCCTTCTGTGAATAGACAGTGGGACAGTTGGTCACCTGAGACTGCCCTCCCCCTGTGAGTGGCAGGAAAGGAAGGATCCCCACCTCAAGGCAGCGGCAGTGAGGCCAGTCCTGGCTGCTTCACTACCCAGATGTATGGCCTCCAACAAGTCACTGGGCTTCTCTGAGCCAGTCCCCTCACTGGCCACGTGAGGATGATGATCCCCACCTCAAGGGGCATTTGAGGACTAGGTGGGAGAACAGATGGGAAGACCCAGTCTGGGGCCTGCATGCAGTAGATGCTCAGTTCCTCCCATGAGGCCTCAGTGACTCATTGGTGTAGCAAGGGACCCTAGGACCAAGATAGCATGTGCTGCCAGTTTCATTTCCTTAATTTCTCACCAGTCCACCTGCTCCTTGCCAGTTCCACCTCCTTTGACCTTGTTCAGGCTATAGACATCTGTTTTGACCCCTCCAGACCATCTCCACACTCAGAATAACCTTCAGAACATATGAATCAGAGCATGGCACTGCCTGCCTACAACCATCTATGGCTCCCTACTGTCCTCAGGGTAAGTTTCAGATTACTTGACCTGACCTGTTAGATCAGTGTGATCTGTCCCTGCCTGCTACTCATCACCATTCCCACAACTGTCCCCAGCATATTCCATATAAGAGCTGCATGGAATGAATTGTTCCTTGGACATGGCTTGTACTTTCTATCTCCAACTGTCCTGTATGCAGTTTATAAAATGAGCTGGATTTGGCCTCTGTAAACCCCTCTTCTCTCTAGTCTCACCTCCATCTGTTGGAAAAGCTCTCAAGCACACTCCAGATCTTTTCCAGCCACCCTCACATAATCAAATATCTATCCTATTTAAACCCCTTCCTACCTCACCACAGAAGCCTGCAATGGGGACAGGAGGTTGTGGTATGCCTGTCTTTTCTTTCTTGCTCCAGCTCACCCTCCATTTCCTAGCTGCTGCGTTGTGCATCTCTTTGGGGAGGGACTAGGGCTGGGGAGCGAGATGGAGAGAGAAGCAAGAGACCTAAGAAGGACTTTCTTGACTCTGGAGCTGGGACCTGACATCCTGGCCTTCTTCGTGACTGATGTATAACTTCTGGATCTTTATCAGCTGGGCACTGTTATCGGTTCCTCAGAGCTCCTCTTCATGCCCTCCCCACTGGGAACCTCCAAATACAGTTCTCTGGCATGGGGTTCACCTCCTCAAGTGGCTGCTCGTGACCTACACCAGCCTCTTTCTGTCACTGTCCCTCACCTGGAAGGAAGCTCTCTTGGGCAGGATCCCTTTATGAAGACCCCAGGCCAGCTCTCTTCTGTTGGGGTTTTGGGGGTGAGTGTGGAGCCCACACTCTGTAGGCATCTGTAAGCCACTGTGAGAAGTTTGGATGTTAGCTTTCTAAGAATGTGGGGAATCCCCCAGGGGGTTTGAAGCAGGGCAGTGAAATGATAGGTGTCTACTGCACCAGTCCAGGCAAAAGACGATGGTCTTTTTCCTGGATGGGAGCTATGGAGGACAGGGGAGCTGGCCAGCTTGAAGGTGGAGCTGAAGGACTTGCTGCTGCTTTGGATGTGAGAGGCAATGAAAGGAGAAGAGTGCAGTGTTTTGTGTGAGTAACTGGGTGAATGGAGGTGCCAATCATTGAAAAGGGGAAGTCTAGGATGGAGCAGGTTGAAGGGTGCAGAAATCAAGGGATCAGTCTTGGTCCTGCAGTGTTTGAGATGCCTGTCAGGTACTAAGTGGAACTGTCAGGAGGCAGATAGATAAATGCAAGGCCTCCACCAGCCCATATGGTGCCTTTGTGCAAATGAGAGAAGGGCATCCTTTCCTTCAGGCAAATGTAGCCTCCTACCAGGGCACATGGTTGGGTGAGCTGAGCACAGCTGGACCTCAGCCCCATGAGTCCCCTTGGCCACACACCCTTGTGCAGCAAACAAACTACAGAACTCTGCGTGGAAGCCCTGGATGTGCAGGTCTGGAGCTCGGGGGATCATTTGGGACTGAGGAAGAGCCATAGCTTATGGGATGTTTATTTGGATGCCGTGTGGGAAAGCGACTCCCCAGCCACAGTGGGGAGGAAGGACCAGGGGTCGCCTAGGTGGGCTGAGAGCCACTCCTCTCCAGAGTCAGAGCTTTCCTTCTCCTCCTGCAGGTGAGGCCCCGCTGCTTCCACGCAGGGCTGAGTAGCTGTGGGCCCCTTCGTCCTGTCTTCTCTAGGTTCATCCTCGGGAGTGGCACACAGGTGGGGGTGAGGAAGCCTCGTTCTCTCTCTCTCCCCTCTCACTTTCCATCCTTGATGTAGGTATGCTGACCTCTGTCACCGTGCTGATGTCCGTAGTATCTCCCAAGGGGCTCCACCAGGTTGTGGGGAGGGACATTCAGAGTGCCCCTAGGCACCCAACAGGGGGGGAGCAGGAGTAGTCGACCAGGCCACAGACTGTAATGGCAGGAGAAGCAAAGAGCCAAGTGTTTGGTAGAGGGGTGATTGGCATCAGACTGCCTGGGTTCAAAGCCCAGGGCCAGTTCTTACCACCTGGGTGACCTCAGCAAGTCCATTAGCAGCTTTGAGCCTCAGTTTATCCTATAAAATGAGGATGATAATAGTATCTACCTCATAAGGCTGTGATGAGAAATGAATTTCTTTCTTTCACATAAAGCATTTAGCACAGTACTTCAAATTGTAAACACCTGCCCCATCAATATTAGCGTATATGGTGTATTCTAGACAAGCCCTTCCCAGTGGAATCCCAAAGCCCCCTGCTAGTTGCTGAGCTGACCAAAGCAGGGAGGACATGGAGAAGCAAGCGGCCTTGCTGAGCTGGTAAAGTTTGGAGCTGCTTCCGGCCTCCCCAGATTGGACGCTCAAGGGCTTACATCCCCAGAGCCCCCCAGAGCCATGTGGAGGTCAAGCTTGAGTCATGGCAGCTGAACGGGGGACTCTCCCCTTTGCAAACACTTCCCGGGAAGGCGATTTCACAACTCCTCCGGACCGGTCCAGAATTGCACAGCCCCCACTGTCTATGTTTCCCTGTGGTTGCACATGAAGCCGGATCTTACAGGTGAGCCCCTTTCGATCTCCAGAGCAGAAGGGAAGTTAGCTCGACGTGTGAGCCTTTGTTATGCCACCCCCAGACCTTCTCTTCAGCCTCTATGGGATCCTAAGCTCCTTTAAAATTCTGATGAGTGCTGCACTTAGACTCTTTTTCCAGAAAAAAGTCTCCCAAAAACATATGTTCATAAACCAAATTTTGCAAGATTCCTCATCTTTTAGGAAAGGTCCCTGTTTTAACTTGGTGATTAAGCTGGTGGGCTCTGAAGTTGAATTTCCTGGGTCCCAATGCTGCTTCTTTCATTCATTGGCTGTGAGACCTTCAACAAGTCATGAAACATCTCTAACCCTTGGTTTTCTTATCCCTAAAATGGAAGCAGCAATAGTGGCTCCTTCATAAGGTTTTTTGTTTTGTTTTGTTTTTTTATAAATTTATTTATTTATTTTTGGCTGCGTTGGATCTTTGTTGCTGCACGCGGGCTTTCTCTAGTTGCATCGAGCGGAGGCTACTCTTTGTGCGGTACGTGGGTTTCTCATTGCAGTGGCTTCTCTTGTTGCAGAGCACAGGCTCTAGGCGCGCGGGCTTCAGTAGTTGTGGCACGTGGGC
Source organism: Globicephala melas (assembly GCF_963455315.2). Classification (NCBI taxonomy): domain Eukaryota; kingdom Metazoa; phylum Chordata; class Mammalia; order Artiodactyla; family Delphinidae; genus Globicephala; species Globicephala melas. Next base: position 44,738,096 of record NC_083332.1, read on the forward strand.
TCAGTAGTTGTGGCTCACGGGCTCGAGAGCACAGGCTCAGTAGTTGTGGCACACGGGCTTAGTTGCTCTACAGCATGTGGGATCTTCCCGGACCAGGGCTCAAACCTGTGTCCCCTGCATTGGCAGGCAGGTTCTTAACCACTGTGCCACCAGGGAAGCCCCTTCATAAGGTTTTGAGAGGGTTAAATGTAGGGTGACTAAATTGTCCCATTTGGGCCTTTTCCATTTTTACACCGAAAGTCCCACTTTCAGGGAAATCCCTCAGTAGTGGACAAACCAGGAGAGTTGGTCACCCTTGTAAATGACATATTGCCCAGAAAGAAGTTATCCCTGTGCAGGCAGTTCACCCAAGTGCCATCGCTCTCAGCAGATACTCTTGGGCTTTTCCCTAATTAATCCATCTGATAGGAATGTTGCCCTGGGGATCAGGAGTCCAGGACTCGGTTTTCAGTTTACCACTCTGTCCCCATCCTGCTTTAATGGCTTCCTCCGCAAACCTCCAGCCTCCCTGGGCCTCAGTTTGTTCACCCATCAAACAAGGGAGATGAACTTTAGAGTCACTGGGGATTCTTCCCACTAAAGCCTATGAGATTTATTCAGGGATGCTCTCCCAGTGTCTGGTAAGGCAGCCTTGAACGTGGATGGCATCAGGTATGCACTTGCCTGCTTGACACGTCAGTGAGAAAAGCCCACGTGTGTTCTAGCAACACAGTCTGCCCAGGGAGAAGCCTGCTTGGAAATTTCCTTGGCACTTCTTCCCAGCCGCACCTCCTCATTAGGGCTGAGAAAAGGTGGGAGAACACGGAGACCCTTTTCAGTGTGACTGTCCTGAGAATTAGGCAGCCCAGCATTTCAGACCCAGCACATAGAACAGAACTTGAAACATGGTATGTGCCCAGCACACATTTGCAAGGTGAATGAATACATTTCAGTCTGATGATTGAATCAGAATAGCTTGGGAGGGAGAAGCAGTGCCCTCCAGAGGTGACTAACGGGGATTCCCACCGAACACCATGGATCCCAACCCCAAGAGTGCCCCTTTTCAGGTGACGCAGCTACTCCCAGACCCAAGGGCTCTAGGGGGTCTCACTGGATGAGTCAGCCCAGGGGAGGGCTGCCAGGTAGTTTCAACAAAAATGTTGGACATGCTCCATACTACATGAGAAGGTTATTGAAGTCCCTACTGCATCTCATATTTTACAGGGTTCCACGTGGCTCTTATTTTATTCCTCTTTTTGTTTCTTGGCAAATGGGAGCTGGCTTTGCGAGGCCACAGGATCCCTTCTTGCTGCCCCAACACTTGACCTGGGGTCTATACTGACCCTTGACATTGAACACACATCCACTCTGGAATTAGGCATAGAGATTAAGGCAGTTTTCAAAAACTTGGAGCAACAGATTATTTTACTGAAGAAATAAATTTATTCATCTTACTAATAAGAGTTCTCAAGGAAGCTGAACATTCTGTCCAAGGTACCAACTTCCTCATAAGGAAAATTAGGGAGGTGCTCTTTCCTTGAAGCCTTAGCATCTAAGGTGAAAACATGCAGGTTTGGATTGATTTGTCACAAATCATGTGTTTATAAAAGGAAAGTGTCCAGCACACCCAGCAACTATATGAGGGCACCTAGGGGCTCATCCTGGCTGTTGAGCGAGAGGCCTGAGGTGATACAGAGGACGCAATGAGGGGGCCCCTCCCACCTCTGGTGATGGAGTTCCCACTGATTTTGTGCTGGCTTCGTCGTGACCTGTATCCATCAGGCTGTACACCCACAGGGCATAGACTAGCTGTGCCTTGTCCACGTGCTCTGGGCTCTGCACTGCCCATTCCTGGACCTGGCCTAAGTAGGTGTTCCACAAATGCTTCCAGAATTTCACTGAATTATCCCTGCAACCTGGGTAGTGGAATAGTTACATGCCAGGCACACACAGTTCGGTCAGTGAAAGCTCTCTCACCTCCTGGCCATCTCGGAAGCAAGGCCTGTGGAGAAGGGCGTGTGTCACTCTGGGCTCTGGACCCCCAGCCAGCCAGTTCCATTGATCCCAAGGCTGACTCAGTCCATCCACTCACCCAGAGCCCCAGAGCCAATGCACCAAGCAAGTGGGGAGTTGGCTTCCTTGTTTCTCCCTCCCTTTGATCCCTTCCTCCCACTAATACTGGTGGAGCACCTGGTTGGCCAGCCAGTGTTCTAGACACCGGGGACACAAGACAGGCAAGGTCCCTACTTGGAAAGCTCTTTATTGAGGTGCACAGAGAAAGAGGTTCATATTTGCTTCTCAGAGAGATAAGGTGAGGGGACTCGATTACAAGTTACCCAGAGAAATGGATGTTTGCCGCTGTGGGCCTCTGACATCCATTCTCCCTTCCCTTGGTGCCCTATTCCACATTTTATTTGGATGCCCATCCTTCCCCCAGCAGCCTGTGGACTTCCCAACCTCCCCCAGCTGCAGGTGTGGGCCTTGACTGAGTGAAGCCAGTCAGCACACCCGTCCACCTGGCCACAGTGATTGGCTAACAGATGGACCTCAGACCCAAGCTGGGTCAACCAGACCAGGGGAACTTTTGAAGGGCCCCTGCAACATGTTTTCTTGATCATCTGGAGAAAGACCTACTGACTCTTCCGGATGGTCAGAGCACGGACATGGGGGACATGGGTTTGGAGCAGCTTTGACCCATCTGTGTCCTTGAGTGTGGCCAGGCTGGGGATGAGGTCCAGAGCCAGAGGCAGACAGGCCTGAGAGAATTCCAGAGTTCTGGAGCCAGTGCCCTGCTCGGCTTGAACCTCGGCCACCTCTGGACTCCGAGGTTACATGAGCCAACGCACTCTATTGTAGTTTGGGTTGGGTTTTCTGTAACCTCCAGCTGAGAGCATGCTAGCTGATCTCACTAAAGAGAAAGTTCCAATCAGGTTGCAAGGTCACGACTGAGGGTTCCTTGTTCAAGGGAAGGAGACCAGGCAGCTGGTTGGTGACCCATTCAGGGAGTGACAGCCTTGCACCCCCAGCCCAGGGGAGGTGGGAAATGGCCCTCATTGCAGACAGAGAAGCCAAGGGGCAGCAGGTCTGGTGAGGGGAAGGCTGGTGCCGAGGTCCCTCCCCCCCGAGCCTGTCTGGCGCTCCCTCAATTTAACTCCACCTGACTGGTAAATGCAGAGTGCAGTCCACTTAAAGAAATCAGAGCAGCTGCCACTTCAAAGCAGGAAAGATGTGTGTAGGTGGGTGGGGAGGAGGTGGGTAATTATGCAGGGAAAATAGTTTTCTTGATATTCTTCTGGAAATGTGCTTGGAGCAGAGAGAGCAGCAGGGGAGACGATAGGAAAGGGGACATGTATTAATAGAGGGTGTGCATTGTGCCTCTCCAAAGGGCCATAGAGTGTGCAGAGCTTCCCATGCTTATCTGATCACGGCACCCTTTTTCGGGCAGCATCTGAGACTCCATGGGACACTCCTGGATGTGGGACTTCATCCATGAGTTGACTAAAGGATTTCTTGGGAGTGACTGAGTCCTCCTTTTGTGTGTGTTTGTACAAAACGCTGGCTCTTCCTCATGACCAGTGGGGCTGGGCACCATTTGTGTTCCACGTCTGGACGTTTCATGCTCTGGGAGAGGAAAAGGGAAGTCAAGCCTAGCAGGGGAGGGGGCTGCAAGGTGCTAGGGAAAGCCGGAGCTCTACAGGCCATCTCCTTGCCCCTTTAGGGATCTGCCCACTGATTCCACGTACCCAGAATGCCTTGGGTGGCAGAGGGACACCACCGAACTTTGAGAAGCAGCTCTGAGTTTGTGAACATTGGATGCCGATAATTATCCAGCTGTGAGTAAGCCGAACATTTTTTAGGGCTATTTCTGCATAATTATAAATATTTGGGGATATTAAACTCCCAGGTTACGCATTGAGCGTATTATTTGAGCAATGGTTGGCTGCAGAGCTGGAAACGCAAACATCTTTTCATTCTTCCCTCCTAGAGCACTTAGATTATTTAATGGGATTCAAAAGAAAAAAAAGGTTCAGCTGAGGGGAAAAAACCTGGAAGCAAAGTCAGCTGCTAATATTTCTAAATAGCTCTAAATCAAAAAAAGAGGAATGTGACCACTTTACTTAATTGTGGTGGGTTTGTGATGCATTTTCTCTATGGGTTAGAAAAGCAATTACCATCAGGCAACCTACTTGTGCCTCCATTGTGATAAAATGTTCCCTCTAATGGGGCCAACATGCCGAGCAGTGGGCCTTTTAAAGCACTAAATGCTTCCGGAGCTTTCTCACGTGTGAGGCTCCTGGGTGTGTGCTGAGAGCCCAGGGCTCCCTCCCTCTAAGAACCTGTTGTGGTACAGGGGTTTCTTAATAGGAGATGGGTCCTACGAAGCAGCCGCTGAGGTCTGTAGCATGAGCGAGGCCCCTGCTGTCCTGGCTCTATCCAGAGGCCCTGTGATGCTTTGGGGCTTGCCCAGCCTCCCACCCTCACACCCTTGGCTGCCCCATCTTACCCTCCCATCCAGTGAAGTCTCATATCTCCTCACCTGCTCCCCTCTGCAATCCTCCCACCACAGGCACCATCCCCATAGAAACATGCTCGCCTCTTCTTCCATCTGCTTTGTTAACCTGCCCCCTCCCACCACAGCTTCCCCACAGCCGCTGGGGGTTGCCGCTCATTCTCCAGCCGCCCCCCTATACCCCTGGATACCATGGATCCTGTGCCCTTGAACAAAGCCCCCAGCCTTTGACGCTCTTCCATGCTGCCCCCCCTATTTTCCAGCCCTTGCTCTGGGCCCTGATTCACCCTTTCCCACTTCAAAGACCTGCCTTCATCTTGGGTAGCTTTAATGAGGTGTGAACGACCCATCCCACCGTCCAGGTCACAAGCTTCCTTGATGCCCCTCACTTTCTGCCACATCCAGGCTGCCATGTCCAGACTGGACCCTGTACAGTCTTGGCCACACCCAGCAGTCTGTGTTTCTCTCATCTTCTGCCCCCCGCCCCCCGGGAGGTCTCTGGTCAGCAGCCCCGAGGATTTTGTGTCCCCTCATTTCCAGCTGGGACACTGTGGCCATCCCACTACCTCCCTCTCTGGACCCTGAAGCTCATCATCGCCATCTCTCACTCCCAGGTGCTGCCATCTAAGGCCCCTGCCTGGGCAGGGAGCTGCTGCCTGGTGACACTACTAGACAGCGTGGCTGGAAACCTGGCCCCGGATTCCCTCCCACTCCCCCCAGCCCGCCCCACCCCACCACTGCTTCTGTCCCTAGTTCCTCGGGTCACACCGAGACACCCATGAAGACGTGTTAATGTACAAATTCTTCAGAGTAAAATAACCAGGGCTTCCTTTTGCTTGAGATGCAGGCAGCCCGCAGGGGGCGTCCTCTGAGACCCTCGGGCCGGCATCCCTGCTTGCTTCCACAGGGGCGCTGTGGGCGCGGTAGGCGGTGAAATCCTCCAACGTCGGTTTGGAAGCTCGAGGTATCACACACAAAGGTAGGTCGAAGCGGGACCGATCCGGGAGGCTGCGCTCCCCAGACAACGCGTAGAGCCGCCCGCGCCGGTGCCCGCTTCAGCTCACTATCCTTGGGTGGGGGAGCGGGAAGAGGATCTGGCACGAGGGGGACGAACCCACGTGCACCCAGGTCTTAGCTGCATCTGGAGTTCTCTGCCCCTGCGCCCGCAGGCCCCGGGCGCCCCCTGGAGGCGGTGAGAGCCCCGAATGCGCAGCACACGCCCGGGAGGGCGCTGGCTTGAACAACCCACGCATCAACTAGAAAAGTACCCCCATAAAAATGGGCAAAGGACAGGAACAGAGGCATTTGAGATGAAACACAAACGCCCAATAAGACATTAAGCTGATGTTTACATAGGCAGGATCTGTTGCAAGCCCTTATATGCATCAGCTCCTTTAGATCTCTCAACAGAGCTACTAGGGAGTATTCCCATTCCACAGATGAGTAAACTGAAGCACAGGAGACTAAGTGACTTGCTCAAGGTTATACAGTAAGTGGCAGGGCCAGTATCTGACCCCGCAGCCTGGCACCAGAGTCTTAGGGCCTTACTCAGTGCACCAGACTGTTTCTCAACATGTGGAAAATATACACTCTGGCTAAAAACCAAAGTATAAATTAAAACAATTCATTCAGTAAATTAATTTGTCCTACAAGTATTTATTGGATGCCTGTTGTGAGCCAGGCCCTATTATGGGTGCAGGGGAATAGACACTAAAACACACAAAACACTAAGCTTACATTCCAGTGGGGAGAGAGACAGACAGTAAACATGAGACAATATTCTATGGCAGGTGGGCTAGTGCATGGGGAAAAATAGCAGGGAAAGGGGGAGAGGGAGGGCTATTTAAATCAGGTGTCAGATGGACCTCTTTGAGAAGGTGACACTTGAGCTGAGACCTAAAGAAAGGGAAGCCTCGTGATTATCAGTGAGAGGAACATTCCAGGCAGAGGGAAAGTCCCTGAGGCCAGTGCTGAAGGTGCCGTCCACGTGCATAGGAGGTGGTAGGCTCCTTCCTGGCCTCCCTGGTCCATCGCCAGTGCCCAGGGCCATACGAGGTGTTCAGGGAGGACTTGCCTGCTAACCATTAAGTGAGGATAGCACCTGTTTTTGCCCTGGGCATCTGCTTACTTCCCTGCAGCCGGTCCCATGTGACGACTGTCCCCATGAGTCTCAGCAGAGGGTGGGATGATCTGGAGAAGTGGAAGGGAAGCCCCCACTAATATTTAGGTGGAGATAACTAACCCAGATTCTGGCCCTCTGAGCTGGGATGGCAGCAAAAGTCAGCCCTGTAAAATGCAATGAGAGAGGTTTGATTACCAGGAGGGACCATCTAACCCATATCCCAGACTCTGAGAGGTCAGCCCACACAGGGGCCTGAGGGAGTCGGGGATGAGTGCGCTCTGCACATACCGATGGGCCCCAGCGGGATCCTGGGTGCCCAGGCGTCTGTGGTCTCTCTGCTTCACTAGATCTTGGCGGCACCTAGAATTCAGAAGTGAACTTCCCTTCAGTGAGCTCCCTGTCTGTTGCCCTGGGGTAGAAGGGCCAGGCCATGACTGTTATCTGCATGGCCTACTTTCCTCCAGAGACAGAAGCCCAGAGTAAGGTCAAAGGGAGACCAGGTGGCCCCGGAGGAGGCGAACCCAGTTCTTTCCCAGTGCCTGCCACTTTCCTTGCTGTGGCCGAAAGGCCATTCCCTTCCCCACTGGTGTGGCCTCATCACATCCCTTTGATTAGATGAATCACCTCTAAAAATTGCTTATGTTTCATATGGTGAACTGCTCTTTTGTTCAGTGCTGAATACTTCTGTTGATTCTTGTGTCCACCTGGGCTCTTTTGAGTCCTGCTTAGACCAGCTTATGAAGGGGTTTTCAAGATGAGCGCAAACTGGGCCAGAACTTGGCACAGAGGGCAGGTGAGAGTAAGGGCCACTCTGGGGTCACTGGTTTCTTCTCCATGTCTCTCCCAGGGTCACACAGTCTCTCTCTGAGCTTGCTTTGCTCTCTTCTCTCTCCTGACCAACAGCTCCTTTGTATCTCCTTAACTCTGAGTTTCCTTTCCCTGTCTCCTAGCTTCTGTTTCCCGCTAGTTTCTGCTTTCATGTATCTGAACACACTATTGATCTGAACATCTCCTGACCTCTCCCTTTCCTCCTTTCCGTGCCTGCACCAGCTGCTAACTGCCTCATTGCTGGACTTCTTCATTCATGTTCCCAAGCTCACTCACCTATTTTGTGCCACAGCACATCATGTGTCTCTGGATTGGTTGCTTTGGGTCATGGTCCCCTCCTGGTCCAATCAGTGGGGCCAAGAAGGGAAGGCACTAAGGGGGCCGGCACAAGGCTGTCTCTCCCACCAGTGCCCTGGGTGATGCAGGCACCACTATTAGACTGTCTGCTAGAGTCCCAGATTCATTAATTATTTTTATCTGTTTACTCATGCTTGAGTTTCATTTGTTGACCTTTGTTATTGTTGCCTAGAGGTCTTTTAAGGATCCTTAAAATTCTTCAGCCACCCAGCTTGGTTCACTGTGGAGGCTCCTACCTAGAGGCCTGGCAGAGGGAGGGTCATTCATAGTAAAACAAACAGTAAGTCATTTCCTCTTCCCTCTTTAGTCTCACCTTTCATCAAACAAGGGAGAAGGAACCATATTTAATAAACATCATCCATTAGATTAGATCAACAGTCTCCGAACATTGCAATTCTTCCAGAAACAGTATCTCTCTTGCCCTCACAGAAGAGCATGTGGTCAAGAGGAAATTGAATAAAGTTCTTTAATCAGCTACAGTAGTATTTGAATCATTTAATTTAATGGATCTGACAACCACAATTTATTTTTTAGGCCAATTTTAGCCAACCAGGAGAGCTGGCCCAGTCTGACCCATGCTTAATAAATCACCTCCTTGCCTGATTGTAGAAAGTTTGGGAAAGAGATTTTTCTGGGGCTTTTCAAACATAATCAAAACCAATCTGCCATGCTGTGTATGCCTGGCAGGAGTCCTTGGCCATGCTCCCTTCACATGGCCCTGTGGCTGTAGAGTGAGCCCTTGGGCTGGAGGGAGCTAAGGACACAAGGCAGGGAGCTGTCACCCCCGCAGCCTGTGCTTTTTATTCCTGGCTGCAGGTTCGCATGTCCAGGAAAACAAGTCAAATCAAATTAGATGCCAGACACATGCTGCTTAGTGCATCTCACCCTCTACTGCCTCAGGCTCTTCAACACCTGCTGAAACCTCCTCATTGGAAAAAATGAAAGAGGAGCTTCTGATTCAAAGTAACACCCACTGGATCCTCGGTGTGGCCTCTACCAGAGTCACGTTAAGTCACCCGTGAAGTCCCAGTAAGGGGTGAAATGCAAGACCCCTCCTTCAGAACCAGTCTGACGTCAGCTGCATCTGAGCCCCTGGCAGACATCTCCTCTGACCTGCCGGGCAGATGTGGTTGGGCTGAGAAAAACCCATGGGACTTCATTCTGTTCCTACTGCAAGCAACAGCCACGTGAAATCAAGGGGCTTGATTTCAGGCCAGTCTTCCCATTTTTCTCCATCTATTCCAAAGAAACAATATGGCAGGAAGGAGGCTAGGAGACCAAGGCAGGGCTGGTGGTCTTCTTGGGAGTATGTAGCATTCTTGGAGACATAGTAGTGATAAGTAAGTGGCATTAAGAAAGGAGGAATCTGGTGTGGGTCAGTGCATGCAGGGAATTGTACGTTTTTCGTGAAATCCAGTTTCTTAGAGTTTCTTAGTTGGGGATGTATTGATGTCAGAATAGAACCATCAACAGCCAAGGTTACAAGGGGGAGTTGTGTCCCTGCAGGGATCCAGGGAAATCCTGAGCTGGAGCCAACTGTGAGAGCCCTCCAGGCCTCCTGGGAACTGTCCAGTCACAGGCAGCACCTCCATGGTGCTGGACCTGGGGCTGCTCACCCATCTTCTAGCTCTGGGCACCCCCTTCTCTGCAGATGAACCCTTGGCTCCTGCTCCCCCCAAAACCTGAACTCACACAAGCATGACTCTGGGTTCACTAATTCTAGTCATGACACTTGATCCAGTAGCTTGAGAGCCACTATTAACCAAGGAGACCCCCTTCTGGCTCCTTCTTGGGGGTCTCCAGGGGACAGAGTGGCTCGTGCACTCTTGTCAAGGTCCTGGGCAGCCAGGGCCACTGGCGTTTGTCAGGAAGCCCCCCCCCGCCCCAGAACCTCCTCGGAGGGCATCTAAACAACAGCTGCCCATACTTGATAATGGGGGTGGGGACAGAGATTTGGGGGAGGGCTGGGGAAGCCCCTCCTCCCCTATTGGCACCCCAACCAGGCCTGACTTTTCCAAGTAAACTTTGACTCTGCCACTTACTCCTGTGTACCCTTGAGCCCTGTTCTGAATTTCTGATCCTCAAAAGTAGAACAGGGCTAACAGGAGCCCTTCCCTTCCAGGGTTGCTGTGAAAATTGAGATAAGAGTTCGAGGGCATAAACTATTTCAGAAATAATAAAGATAATAGATCTTTTTAACCTAGATGCAACCAGAGATCATAGAAAATGTAGATGAGTGTAGACTGGAGATACGATCTTGTTCTAGAAAGATGAATATGTTTTGAATTGCCACAAGAATGAAGTACATTTCATTAAAGAAAAAAGTAAGGTAATTTATGCACAGCCCTACAAACATGACTCATAAAATAGAACTAACTATAAAACAGTTTCTCTTTGTCTCCCTTTGTCCTTTAAATGTACTTATGGAGCTACCTTTTCCCTATAGCCTCTGGATGAAATCTAAGCTAAATCGCCTACTGACCCCTTCTTCACCCCTTGGCTGATGTCTTTTTGTTCCTCCTGGAGGCTTTCTTGATCAGGCTATAAGACAACCCCATGCTGGCTCTCTCATGTCAGCAGCCACCTCTCATCCTCTGGAAGTGTTCGCTCCTCCTTTGCCCCCCTGATCTCTGGGCATGCAGGCGGATCCCGACGCGGCTGCTCTCCTAGCTGCACTGCTAAGCCATCTGGCCAGCCTGTCTCCTGCCATCAGGATTTCTCTGGCATGAGTCGCCCCAGTTCACTGTGTCCCTGAAGCTCCAAAGGACATGTCTTGAGCTTTCTGCGTGGTCTCACAGAAGCTCCTTTCCCCAAGCTTGAGGTGAGGAGCAAGCATCCTTCACTATCCTCCTGGGAAGAGGAGATTCACAGCACCAACTCTCCAGATATGCCCACAGAGCCCAGCACACTGCAAATGCCCAGTAAATGGCAGCCATCCCGGGCTCCTGATCCTGCCTCCCAGGGCTGAGGAAAGGGATCTGTGGCCACTGGGCCTTCAGTGCCCCTGTCCTAAGCAGTTCTAAGCCCTAAGTCCCAAGGGCAATCCCAGGTCCCTAAGTGACACAGTTATTGAGAAGAGAAACTGGGATTCCACTCCAAGCCAAAATTGCCTTCCTGGTCTTTGCCAACTGTCTCCAGGGAAAAGAATACTCCCCACCCCTACATTATGAGGGTAGGTGAGCAGGTGAGAAGAAAGGTGTCCCGGACAGCCACAGAAACATGGTGGATGTGGCAGTGTCCCAAGCAGGCACCAAACAACCCCCACATTGGCTGCCCTGCTGGATATGCTGTCCTGTTAAGGACCTACTCAGGGAGCCCAATGAGAGCTGAACTGTGAGGCCCCTTGCTCAGGGTGACCAAAGGGGTTTCAGGAGGTGCCAGGATTGGAGGCAGAATGAAAAACATGCCCCAGGAAAGAGAAGATGAGAAAGCTGGGGAAAGGAAGGCAGTAGGTGTAGGAGGGAGGGAGGACCCGAGTCAGAGTTGTCTTGGGCACAAACCTAGGGTCTGAGGGTCAGCCCAGAAGCCCTGGGGCAGGGATCTGGGTCCTGTTTTCAGAGTGGCCCCGGAGGAGACAAATGGTCTGGAAGGCAGTGCCCTAAGGATGTCCACACCAGCAAGCCTATCTCAGATGATTAAGTGGCAGCAGATAAATTTAACTAAATGTGAGTAATGGGAACACAAAGGGGAAGTGAAGAGAAATAGAATATTTTAGCAACATAAGGAAATGAGAAGAAAATGACTTTGCAATGAAATGTCAAACTTCTGTGCCTGGAGGAGATGTAATCTGGTCATTGCAGGCTTAGGGGAGCGGGGGAGTCTGTGGTTATTTCAAGAAAATTTTAATTCACTTTAATTTAATAACATATGGCCAGATTCTTTTGGGGCAATGTCAGGAGACAGAACTGGGAGTCAGAGAGTGCCAGCTCTGCTAACTGGGGTGTTTTTGGTTGTTTTACAAGGAGAAGCTGTACTTAAATTCATTTCACCTATCCATCCATTCATTCAGGGAGTGAATCTTAAAACCTGAGGATTAAGAAGACAAAAGACACAGTCTTGCCTACTCCTGCCCTCAGGAGATCCTGGTCAGTTGGGGTGACAGACAAGTGAACAGAAAGTTACAGGGTAGGGACACATTCTGGACCTAATACTTGATGCTCAATAGAAGTTTGTAGAATGAAAGCATGATTGAAAGGTTGGTTCTGAAAAGGCCAAAAATTCCAAAAAGGAGTGAATATCAAGGTGGGTCTTGAAAGATGGGTTCCCCAGCTAGGCATGTAAGTCAAGGGAAGTCCAGGTAGAAGGGACTGCGTGTGACAAGGTAGAATGGACCACATGTAGCAAAGCGGTGCTGATTATAATCATGGGGCTGGAGGAGATTGCCCAGGGAGAGGGGCAGGGTGAGAAGAGGAAGAGGACAAAGAAGAGACACAGGATCCATGGACCCTGATGAGAAATAACACCCTGAGGAAGGCATGCACTGAAGACCTCCCAGTCCACTATTACTATCGCTGAAATTTCTACTGCAGCCCACAGTGCCTATTCATCCTTGGAGCTTCAACTGAGACATCGCATCCCCCAAGAAGTTTTTCTGGCTCAGGCTGGGGTGAGTCCCCCTTCCCCACGCATGCTCCCAGCACACCCTGTGCCACCATCCTTGTCACGGCCCACCCCAGCCCCATGTTGGGTTCGTTTGTCTGTATGCCTGCCCATCTCCCAACTGAAGCTGCCATGCCCAGCTCTGGTGGTGCCCCGACTACACTGGTGCCTCTCTGGATCCTGGCCAGGCTGTCCTGTCTATGGGATCCCATCCTAAGGATGGACAAAGTCCATCCGGAAAAGCGGTTCCAGAAGCTGAGGTCTGAATTAAGGGCTGTTGGCTGGGTCGGAGGGTGGAGTCTGACCAAGGGAAGAGTGTTTTAGTTCATATCACATCGAACTTTTGCACTTTTAGAGGGATTCTGGAAGTGCCCTGGGTAACAGCCCTTCTTATTCCCAGAACTCTGGCTGGGAGGGGTGGGTGGTTAGGGTTATTGGGCCTGGGCAGCAAAGCCAGAGAAACATGGCCCCAGGGCAGAGAAGCCGGAATGGTTGGACCGGCGGGACGGGGAGCGGGCCCGCTGAAGCCAAGGCTCAGGACGGGGCCTAGCAGAGAGGGGCCTGTACGAAAGCCGCCTCTTTGGACAGAGCTGCCTGCGGAACACGCCGCCCAAGGGAAAAATGACAGAGCTGTAGGTGTCCGGAATGTCCGCTAGGGGGAAACAGAGGCTAAGCCACCTGGCGGGTAGCCATGGTAACCGCAGAGCCAGCTGCTGAGTTATCCCTAGACTCTGGCAGGGAGGTAAGGAGAACGCCCAAGCAGGGTGTTGCGAATGCTCGCGGGTCTGTGGCCATCAGCTCCAGGCAAGGACGAAGGACCCAGGTGACTTTAATGTTTTCTCACCTCCACCCAAGTCACACTTTTGCCGGTTGAGCCAGGCATAGCAGTTGTGGAAGAAAAATAAAATGGGGTTTTGGATCAGCCAAACCAGATCCTTCATTTTAAAGATGAAATAGAAACCCAGAGAGGGAAAGACAGTTGCTGGAGACCACACAACAGCAGTCCTGTAAATAGAGCTGAAGAGAAACTGGTGGAAAAAGGAAGAAAAGTATGCAAATGACCAAAGACCAATCTGGCAATGTGCTCTAATTTTTTTATTACCATTTTTTAATTTAAAATGTTTTAAACACACATGTGTGTATGCATATACATAATGCTGCAATGTAACAAGAATCTCTTTTAGCCGGTCACATGCATCTTTTCCTTCCTGTACCATTTTCTTCCTTCTCCAATTAGGGTCTTTTCCTTCTCTGGGCTTCTATTGCTTCTATAAAATGAAGAAGCTGGCCTAGCTGATCTCAAACCCCATCACTGTCTATAATAAAGCAAAGCCTTCATTTCATGAACTCAGCCCAGTTAACTGGGCACACGAATAGGTAAGGACTTCTTGGAGTGAGAGACTGCTTGGCAGCCAGATGTCTCTGTAACTGGGCCCCTGACAGGCTAGCCCAGGTCCGTTGGGTTCATGTATCTGGTTGCAATGTTGGAGGACATTAGCCATGAACAAAAACTACCTCCACGAGAATATTTGAGAGTTAGTTAACTTGCAAGTTTATTTTTAAAACTCAAAGACATTAAGAAATAGCCTCTAGACACTCATCATGATGGGGAAAAAACTCTCAAATCCAAACATAGTTAATTCAGTAAACATCATGTGAGAGTAATCTTGTTTCATTTCTAGTCCTTCATTCTTTCTCTGCCCTCCTTCTCTATCCTGTTCTTCGCTCATTTTTTCTACTTTCTGATCTCTAAGCAAAGCCCCTTGTTTGGCTGCAAGAGCCCTCAGATGCCATTTGCATCTTGGAAGGCCCAATGGGATAAATCTCCCCACACAACCAACCATATCCCAAGGTCATTGAACATCCTGGTCTCAGGGGGTACAGAGGTATCTGGGGAGAGCCTTCCTTGAGTAGACATTTTTCATGATTCCAAACCCATGAGGGGAGCCTGGGATCAAACAGACTAGGCCACAGGGTCAGGGCAAAGATGGGTTGCTAGGGTGCTCCTAGGGCCCATCCCATCAACTGACAAATGAGGAGACTTAATAAACAAGGAGGCAAGCGACTGGCCTGAGGAGAACCTGTCTGGGAGAGCCAGATGGCTGAGCCAGGAGCCAAAGTGAGGTCTCCTGACCCCTGGCCCTTGTTACTTGCAGGGACTACATTGTCCCTGAGGTAACATCACTTGATTCTGGCCTGAGTCACCACAGCAGAGATGAACCAAGAGTCTGTGGGTCCCTTCAGCTTGGCTCGGGGTGGCTGGAGACCACCAGGGAGGTTTTGTGAGGCAATCTGGAGCAGCAGGGGCTCAGAAAATTTGAGCTGTAGGTGCTCAGTGAACTTTTGTTGAATTTAAAACAGTTTGGGGGCTTGTGGAGGCTTCAAGCTTGACTTGAGGGTGGGCTGGCAGGGTCAGTAATGGTCAAGAAACTGACCAAGATCAAACCTTATCAGATGTCACCATGGGGTGTCTGTGACAAGGCCCCAGATGCTCACAACTCACTATGTGTGTCTGGGGGACTGAGTGTCCAGTTTTTCCCTTTTCTACCTTCCCTACCCTGTATGTCTGAGGGAAGAACTTTCATTAGATTGCACCAGAGACTAACTGGTACATCCATACAATATAATAGTACTCAGCAATAAAAAGAAATCAACTATTAATACACACAACAACTTAGATGGACTTCAAGGGCATTATTCTGAGTGGAAAAATAGGCCAATCTCAAAAGGTCACATACTCTATTATTCCATTTATATAACATTCTAGAAATTACAAAAGTATAGAGATGGAGAACAGACCAGTGGTTGTCATGGATTAGAGAAGGGAGCGAGGCAGGTATCACTATGACAGCACAGGGAGTTCTTTTGTGGTGATGGTAGCTTTGTGTCTTGAATGTGGTGATGGTTGTATTATTCTATACAAATGATAAAGTGCCATAGAATTATACACTTAGGACATTAAAAAATACATGCAAAATAGGTAAAATCTAAGTAAGGTTTGTAGACTAGTTAATTGTATTGTGCCAATATCACTTCTCTGGTTTTGATAATGTGTTATAGTTACATAAAATGCCATTATGGGGGCAGCTGGATACTGGGTACATGGAACCTCTCTGTACTACTTTTTGTACGTTCTTGTGAGTCTATAATTACCTCAAAATAAGAATTTTAATAAAAACTGTACTAGTGAGTAGCTTTATTCTGTTTTGAATGTTTTGAGTTTGGAGGTGGTTAGCGTAATGTATCATCTAGGACTCTAGTTACAAGAGTCAGAGAAGCCATTTTAAACTGGCATAGGACAAAAAGGACATTATTGGTGCATGTGATCAAACTATGGAACAGCGGGGATAGAGCTGCACACACGTCCAGCTAATGTAGGAATCACACAGACAAAATTCTCTTTCTTGTTTTCTCTCTCATTCCCCTTTCCCATCCCCTTCTCCCATCCCCCATCTCCCATCCCTTCATAGAAGAGGGAGAAGAACTTCTCTCAAAGAAAGGGGATGCTGTTACTGAGATATGAGGGAAGGGATGTTGGGCAGAGGGGGAGAAAAGATGTCCATTACAGCATGTTAAATGGGGTAACATTTTAAAAATTTATTCATTTATTTATTCAGGCTTCACCAGGCCTTAATTGTGGCATATGGGCTTCTTAGTTGCAGCATGCGGACTCTTAGTTACGGCATGCATGCGGGATCTAGTTCCCCCACCAGGGATCGAACCCGGGCCCCCTGCATTGGGAGTGCAGAGTCTTACCCACTGGACCACCAGGGGAGTCCCTAGCATATTAATGAAAACAGCCCCTGAATCTATTAGAAATAAGGAAACAACTTGGTGGTACAGTTCAAAGTGCCAGTGTGGTGGCCTGCATGCACAGTGATCATCAGGTGAGTCTCAGTGCCAGCCAGGCTCTGGCCTGAAGACTAGTGGGTGGGTGGTCCACAGAGGGGCATGAGCTCTGGGGAAAAGCTGTGCTGAGCCTACAGTGTTAGAGGCAGGCAGAAGAACCCATTGGAGGGCCCTTGGAACAGGATCACCAGGAACTCAACTGTAACATAGGAGGATATATGCACAGAGTCAAGAGCATGCCTGAGACAAGAGGCCACTTGAATCCAGGATCTGACACTTGGTAGCTGAGTGACCTTGGCAAGTTTCTTAAATTCTCTGAACCTGTTTCCTCACATGTAAAATTGGGATGAGAATACTTCATAGGTTGTTAAATTCAGTTGATATAGTGTATGTAAAGCACCTAGCCAGGTGAAAACTGCCAGGATCTGAGTTATTGTTATGCCGATAACTTTACAGCAGTAGAGGGTCGTAGTGGCAGGCAGGTGGCGCTCGAGCCCAGCGCTCTGCCGAAGGACGCCCTGGAAGCTCCAAATTGAAGCAGGTGCTTTGGTCATATTTGAAGAGGAGGACCCGAGCGCTGAGACTCGCTTCCCCAGAGTCCCACCTGAAGCTTAGCCAAAGATCTCTTAATGGAGGGCTGAAGCTACGCAACCCCCACTCAGCGCCCCGTCTTGTCCTCCTGGCTCGAGTGTGCCCAGAAGACAGGCGACCCGAGTTCCTTGTTGCTCCGGGAATCGCTGGTTCTTTGGCTTAACAGGGTCGGATTTGAGCGAGCTACTTTCGCCGGGTCCCGTCTCCCCTCACGAGGAGTTTTCGTGGAACCCAGCGGGTGGAACATTTTAACGAACGTTTTAAAGTGACTGGAACTTGGATATTCTTGTGTTATGGGAGAGGACCCAGCCAGAAACCTGGACCCATGGCGGGCCGAGTGAGGAGCTGAAAGTCAAGTCCAAGTGGGCATTAAAAGACAGAGCAGGTAACATGGAAAACATTTAGCCTTTGCCCTGCTAAAGACAAAGTTCTGCTGAGTCTCGCATCTTCTGCTCCCCAAACAGAGGGGCAGCCTCCCGCCCACCAGCTTGCGGGGTGTGAAGAGGCTTTGGGGTACCACTAGGGTACCTGGAGGCCCCCGCTGATCTCCCTGGCCCGGCCCGCGTGCCGGGAACCTGGACTGGACCTTCAAGTCTGTCTTTTCAGCAGTAGGACTGCGGGTGTGGAGCAGATGCTGAGGCGGTTGTCATGGAGACAGGAGGGCGCGGAGAAGAATGTGGTTCTTGATTGGCTGGGAGGCTTGTTAGGGCCAGCGGGCGCTGTGGTCAACCCGAAAGTGCAGACCTGCTTGAGGAAACTGGCCACTCGGATGTCTGCGCTTTGCGGCCAGTCCACAACCGCCCCCTGACCTTCAGCAGCAGAGCCTGGCAGCGTAGGGCCGCGCTTCCCCTGAGAGGTGCCCCGACTCTTCCATCCAGAGGGCTGACCTCCAGATGAAGGAAGGGGACTGCGCCTGGGACCCAGGAACGGCGTCCAGAGCTGTATGAGGCTGCTCTTGGACTCCCCGCGGACCATCCCCCCATTCCTCAGCGGGTTCGGCTTCCTCCCCAGGGCTCAGAGCCCGGTGGGACCTCCGGAGCGGCAGTCAGCTGACAGGCACCAGTTACGTCGCCCATCTGTGGTGCACCCAAACCTTAGGTGAGCTGGTTCAGGAGGAGGGTTAGGGGTGGCTCTGGTTCGGTGCGGCATTTCAGAACTGTGAGGAGGAGCCAGTGATTCCTCCCAAGTGTGTTCATCCTTCTGTTAATCTGTCTATGCAGAAATCCAAGCTAACCACCAGAGCGGTGTGAATCAAGGGGCTTTGCCCCCAAAATCTCCAGTTGGTCCCTTCTCAGGTTTTATAAATGATCCTTGAAATGGACAATTGGAAATTTTAAAATCTTAGGTTAAAAATGAATAAACGTATCTTTGCACCATTTTGCTATTCTACTGCTCTTGAGTGCTGAAGGCATACGCACACTCAGCTCCAGCCCAGCTCGGGTCTCCCTCCTATTTCTCAGAGATCCCTTCTGAGCCCTGGACCTTGTGATGAGTGACATCTCTATACACACCTCATTCCTTCAAAGGTAATCTGTCTTTTCTCTCACTACTTTTAAGATCTTCTTTGGTGTTTTTCGGTTTCACTATGATATGTCTAAGCATATATTTCTTTTTATTTATCTGGCTTGGGATGTTGGTATTCCAGAATCTGTAGGTTTGTATCTTTCATCAGTTCAGAAAATTCTCATCCTTTATCTTTTCAAATATTACCTCAGTCCCCTTCTTTTCTTCTTCTGGAACACAGTTAGATATATTATAACTCTCTGCTTTTTTCATCTTTTCCTTCTCTTTGTCCTTTTGTGGATAATTTCCTGAGGTCTAGCTTCTGTTCACTGTTCACTGGTTTTCTCTCCAGCTATGCCTAATCTGCTGTTAACTCTGTGTGTGAAGTTTTAAATTTAACTTACTGGGACTTCCCTGGTGGCGCAGTGGTTAAGAATCCACCTGCCAATGCAAGGGACACAGGTTTGAGCCCTGGTCTGGGAGGATCCCACATGCCGCATAGCAACTAAGCCCATGCGTCACAACTAGTGAGCCTGTGCTTTAGAGCCCGCAAGCCACAACTACTGAGACCGCATGCCACAGCTACTGAAGCCCGCACGCCTAGAGCCCGTGCTCTGCAACAAAAGAAGCCACTGCAATGAGATGCCCACACACCGCAACGAATAGCCCCTGCTCACCGCAACTAGAGAAAGCCCATGAGCAGCAACGAAGACCCAACGCAGCCAAAAATTAATTTAAAAAATAAATTTAACTTACTGTAGTTTTTCATTTATAAAAATTCTACTTGATTCTTATTCAGTTCTGTTTCATAATATTTTAACAATCTTGATCTCTACTCATATACTCAACCCCTATTTGAGTTTATTAAAATAATTTTTGAAATGTATTAGATGTATTATAGTAAATTCTGTGTTTGAGAATTCCCTCTATTTGATGTTGTTACAAATCTGATTATACAGTTTTTTCCTACTGTCTGTCATTCGTGGTTCCCTGTTTTCTATATATGTTTCGTGATTCAAGACTGTGAACACATATTTCTTAGGAAGGTAGTTTCCTCCAAGCAGGATTTGTGTTTGCTTCTGCCAGATGCCTGGAAACACCATTAACCTGGGACCAATATTAACTAAAATTTTAGCTTGCAGTTTTTTAGAGCACCCAGGGACTGTGAATTCAGGTTGCAAATCCACATGGGAACCAGCTTGTGGTTAGAAATTCTCAGGGGAAACATTTTCTACCTCTTCCACTCATTGCCAAGGTTTGAAACAGGCAATTTACCTTGCAGTCTCCACCAGGAGGGTGTTCACCCTTGGAGTCCCAATTTGAATTGGGGTGTGTGTGTGTGTGTATGTGTCTCCTATTAGATATCCTACTTTGGGTGGGATTTGAGTTTCATCACCTGGCCCCTGTGCTTACAGGACCATGAAAAATAAAGCTCAAGTTTGCTTCATTTGGCAAATGATTTCCAGGTGAGAACTAGTTTTCAGTGATCTGTCTACCACTCTATCAGTTTTGCTTCATTTTTGGCTCTGTGTATTCCTCACCAATTTTCTAACTCATCAATCCATTTAAAAAGATTTTTAAAATATTTCATCCAGCATTAAAGTTATGAAGTCACACTGGCAGAAATGGGGGGTGCATTTGTGAGTTCTTTAGAGGAAACCCACCAATACCAGACTTGGGAGATCTGGCTCTGCTTCAACCTCTTCTAACCTCCTCAGCTTCGTCTCATACCCATGTAATTACACAGCCTCTAACTGTGGTGAGCTGCACCCATCCCCCACCTCCCCTGGGGGCTAAAGCCCAGTCGTTTTCCACTGCATCCACTTACTACACAAATAATGAAAATTCAGGCTACTCTTCTTACACTCAGCCTGTTCTTTAACTCCCCTTTCCCTTGCTTTGGGGAGGCCTTGGGGTAGTTTATAAACCCTCCTCTTCTTCTGGGTGCTCTCTGTTTTCTTTCTCACACTTATCTTGGTGTGAGGGTAGAACCTCGCATTCTCCACTAGGCGGAGGGCTTGCTATTCTGAAGAATTCTTCCTTTTCTTTCCCATCCTAGTCTCCTTATACAGCCTGGGAAAGAGGGGTGGTGTTGAGGCAATGGTTAATAGAAGCAGGGCAAATTTAGAACACGGTCTGCTTCTGTAAGACCTGAGGGTGTCTAGCCCCAAATTTTTTGTCTTTTTCTTCCAGTTGTATTGAGAAATAATTGACATACAGCACAGTATAAGTTTAAGGTATACAGCGTAATATTTGGACTTACATCATGAAATGATCATCACAATAAGTTTAGTGAACATCTGTCATCTCATATAGATGCAAAATGAAAGAATAGAAATAAGATTTTATGATGAGAACTCAGGATTTACTCTCTTAACAACTTTCATATACAACATACAGCTGTGTTCATTATACGGCTCATTGTTGTACATTACATCCCTAGTACTTACTTATAACTGGAAGTTTGTATCTTTTTGACTGTCTTCATCCAATTCCTCTCCCCCTACCCCCTGCCTCTGGTAACTACAAATATGATCTCTTTTTCTGAGTTTGTTTGTATGTTTTTTATTCGGTTTTGAAGTATAATTGACCTACAACACTATGTTAGTTCCTCTTATACAACATAGTGATTTTTTTCTATACATTTCAAATGATCGCCACATAAATCTAGTTACATCACCCCAAAGATATTACTTTGTTATTGACTATATTCCCCACACTGTACATTTTATACCTGTGGCTCATTTATTTTGGGACTGGAAGTTTGTACCTCTTAATCTTCCTCACCTATTCTTCCCCCCTCCCCTTCTCCTCTGGTAACCACCTGTTTGTTCTCTGTATCTATAACTCTGTTTCTGTTTTATGTTTGTTCATTTGTTTTGTTTTTAAGATTCCACATGCAAGTGATATCATACAGTATTTGTCTTTCTCTGACTTATTTCACTTAGCATAGTACCCTCTAGGTCCATCGATGTTGTCAAAAATGGTAAGATTTCATTCTTTTTTATGGCTAATATTCTATTGTATATATACCACATTTTTATCCATTCATCTGTTGATGGGCACTTAGGTTGCTTCCATATCTTGGCCATTGTAGATAATGCTGCAATGAACATAAGGGTACAAATATCTTTTCTAATTAGTGTTTTTTGTTTTCCTTGGATAAATACCCAGGAGTGAAATTGCTGGATCATGGTAGTTCTATTTTTAATTTTTTGAAAAATCTCCAACTGTTTTTCATAGTGGCTGCAGCACTTTACATTCCTACCAACAGTGCATGAGGGTTCCCTTTTCTCAGTGTCCTCACTAACAGTTGTCATTTGTCTTTTTTATAATAGCCATTCTCACAGCTGTGAGGTGATACCTCATTGTGGTTTTGATGTTCATTTCCTTGATGATTAGTGATGTTGAGCATCACTCATTTTCAACAGACAGCATTTTCATGTGTCTGTTGGCCATCTGTATGTCTTCTTTGGAAAAATGTCTATTCAGATCCTCTGCCCATTTTTAAAATTTGGTTGTTTGGTTTTTTGATGTTGAATTGTACGAGTTCTCTGTATATTTTGGATACTAACCTCTTATTGGATATATCATTTACAAGTATCTTCTCCCATTCAGTAGGTGGTCTTTTTATTTTATTGATATTTCCTGCACTGGGCAAAAGCTTTTTAGTTTGATGTAGCCCCATTTATTTATTTTTGCTTTACTCTCCCTTGCCTGGGGAGACATATCCAAAAAATATATGTTACTAGAACCTATGTCAAAGAGAGTACTGCCTATGTTTTCTTCTAGAAGTTTTACGATTTCAGGTTTTACATTTAAGCCTTTAATCCATTTTGAATTTATTTTTGTGCATGGTGTGAGAGATTATCTGGTTTGACTCTTTTGCATGTAGCTGTCCAGTTTTCCCAACACTATTTATCAAACAGGCTGTCTTTTCCCCATTTTATATTCTTGTTTCCTTTGTCATAAATTAATCGCCCATATAAGTGAGGGTTCATTTCTGGGCTCTCTGTTCTGTTCCATTGATGTATGTGTCTGTTTTTGTGCCAATACTGTTTTGATGACTGTAGCTTGAAATCAGGGGGAGTGTGATACCTCCAGCTCTGCTCTTCTTTCTCAAGATTGTTTTGGCTATTTGGGGTCTTTTGTATTTCCATACAAATTTTAGAATTATTTTTTCTAGTTCTGTGAAAAACGCCATTTTGTCTCTCTTTTGAACGCAGAAGAATTTAATCTCAGCTCTGAGTCCTGGTTTCCAATTCTGGGACAACAGGGAAATTTTCTCTTATCCCCTCATAGTAGTAAATGACCCATTGCTCCTGCTAACCCAGTGGTTCCCATCACATTCAAAGTAAAATCCACACTCCTTATCACAGCCTCTAAAAACCTTTGCTCCATCAAACCCCAGCCTACCTGTCCTACCTCTATGTCACTTACTCTCCCTCCCCCTCACTCTGCTACAGCTACATTAGGCATCAGTTTCTAAAACACATCGTTTGTTTCCACCGCGGGGCTTTGGCACCCTCAGTTCCTTCAGCCTGGAATTCTTTTCTCCCTCATGTTCCAGCAGTTGCCTCATTAGGTCTCAGTCTACTGAGTTCCTGCTTCAGAGAGGCCTCCTTAGACCACTCATTCATATTTCTGAATGATGCCTTCTGTTTGTTCCACAGCATCATATTCAGGCGGCAGTGGTGGAAAGCATTATTTTTTTTTAATGTCCATCCTTTTGATAAAGCATGTAACAAAAAGAACATTTACTTGCAATCATTTTCTACCATGTGAATATGTGATACTCTAATGTTAAAAAATCAAGTGTAAGTCTAGGAAGTTTTTAGACTATTTGTGATATATAAAACGTAGTTATAGAGCTTCCCTGGTGGCGCAGTGGTTGAGAGTCCGCCTGCCAATGCAGGGGACGCGGGCTCGTGCCCCGATCTGGGAGGATCCCACATGCCACGGAGTGGCTGGGCCCGTGAGCCATGGCCGCTGAGCCTGCGCGTCCGGAGCCTGTGCTCCGTAACGGGAGAGACCACGACAGTGAGAGGCCCGCGTACCGCAAAAAAACAAACAAACCCATAATTATATAAATCTAATTCTTTGAGTTGAAATTTCCATCATTTATTTATTTCCCCAAGTACAAAATCCTGAGCAATAGGATACCAAGTAATGAAATAACATGGCAGTGGCACAGTTTGCTTTTGAATACTGTTCGGGAGGCTACGGATTCATCTGAAGGTTTTTTGTTTTTTTCTTTCTGTAGTATCAACTATTTCATCAAGTATCTTGGCCGTAATATTCTATATATGTGGTCTGGGGAGTCAGTGTCCAAACCTTTGGTAGTGACCCACGGATGAAGACGGCATAGAAGAGGCAACGTTGCCCCACTCCCTTCACTGTCTTATTCCTACAGCTGAAGTCAGTACGTGAAATTATCTTGTTGATATGTTTACGGTTTTTTTTTGTCAGCCTCGTCTACAGGAGTGCATACTCGCTCCCAGAAAGCAGGATCTTTCCTGCCCGATCTACCGCAGTATCCCGCCTCTAGCAACACGCCCCTGGCACAGAGAAGACGCTCAGTGACTGTTACTGGAATAAGCGGACGCAGGAGTACTCAAGCCCCACCCTCCGACCCGTTGGGCCCGGATAGCGGTCCCCACTGGGGCGCCTCGGAAAGCTAAGCGTCCTACCAGGCAGCCTCCGTGGGACCCATGCGCGGTGGCCGCTGGGAAGTGTACTAGCGCGCCCGCCGCGACCCGGCGGTTACGGGAGAAAGGCTCCGCATGCGCAGGCGCACTTCCGGCTTTGCCCCGCCGCTGCAGCCATTGTCCGGCCCAGGTGCGGCGAAGGCCGCCCCTCGGACTTCAGAGTTGCAGAGGACTGAACCGGCACCGGGGACTGGAGGAGCCGGCCCGAGCCCTGGGTGGGCCTGAGGTCTCGAAATCCGTAGTCCCCAGGAGACGGTGATTCCGAGTGCGCGGGTTGGGGCGGCACCTCCCACGGGCTTTGCGCGTGTGCGTTCGGCCGCGCCCACCATCCTGCGGGTGGGACTGGGCGTGGCCGGAGGAGGGTGTCTAGGAGGCGGTGAGCGTTTAGTTTTGGGGAGGCAGGCCCAGCCAGGGCCCGCGCACCGCCCCATCTCTCTACCCTGGAGAAGTGGCTGCGGGGCGGAGGCGGGCCGGGCCTGGCGGGGCGCGGGCTGGTTGGCAGTTACAGCTGGCTGAGGGGGCCCTCTCCTCTCTCCCCAGACCCTGTCTAGGAGCCGGGCCCGGCGACGCAGGAATGGCCCCAAGGCCTCCGACGGCCAGGCCGCAGGTGAGCAGCCCGTTCCTACCCCGGGGCGTATTTGGAGTAGTCATTGTTCACTGCTTGAGCGACCTTCCTTTCTGGCTTGCTTGCCCCCTCGGAGCCTCCTAGCCTTGCAAAACCAAGGTGTCCAGAGCTGGGGGGAAAGGGCTTCCCCAAAGGAGGGCTGGTAGGGAGGAGGGGGACCAGGGCGGGGTGGTCTTGTGGGAGGAGTTAAGAGTGGATGTATTAGGAAGCGTCAGTGTTGAGAATCCTGAGGGCCAAGCCAATTCCTTGAACTCTGTCCATTAGGAATCTAGAGGGTCGGGTGACAGAATAGAAAACTGTAGAGGGGCAAGTGACTGTGAGTGAAGGAGAGAGGAGCCCTAGCTTCTGACCCAGGGGCCATAGAGAGACCTTAAGGGACCAAAGAAGCCTGGTCTGAACTTGCCTAGGAAGAGCCTGGAGATGGGCTCTTCCCGGGCAAGGAGGAAAACAACAAGGGAGGACGTGTCCCGTAGCTTTACATGTTTTTTTCTGCTTTAACAGAGGTATAATAATGCACGTCCCCAGATGTCCGGCCTTCAACTTAATTAACATAACGCTGATTTGTGAACCCATTTATTCTTGTGAGACAGGAGGCGTTTTCTAGAAGCATCACAACTCTGAGCTTACCCATTGATTTACAGACTCTTATCAGTGAAAATATAACAAAGTTCAGATGGTATTTTAATCCACACTCTTTACAATTAAGGAAAAATCACAGATTCTAGTTGCTACGGTGTGAGACAAATCAGGTAAAAATACCAATGTTCTTTAAAAGCAGTTCACAGTAAATTAAACACAGCATATAATGCCTTTATATTTTTTTACTTCTTGTTATATGTTTTTGTTTTACAGGGGTGAGCTTTAAGGAGTAAGACAAGTAACAGTACTAGAACAAAACAGTTGTTTTGTTTGAGGAGAGCCAGAGCAAATCACTGTCATCAGCACCTTTCCGTATAAAGTGTTTCCTCAGTAGGTTTTGAGAATTCAGATGACTTAACTCACTTAACACCTCATAGGGGTGTTGATCATTTCCGCAGCGTGGGGGTGGGAGTTGCCTTTTGATATGAAAATGAATCTGTGTTCTGAACAGTGAACTTTAGGGACCTCTTTAAACTTCACTTTTAAAGCTGTGTTCCCAAAAGCACTCAGTTATATTCTCATGGAATGGCCTGACAGTGTTCACTTGGGTTACCTGACTTAGGCTGCAGATAATGACTGGGGATGGAGGACAGGACAGAACAGAACACTGGCCCTACAAA
Organism: Globicephala melas; assembly: GCF_963455315.2. Classification (NCBI taxonomy): domain Eukaryota; kingdom Metazoa; phylum Chordata; class Mammalia; order Artiodactyla; family Delphinidae; genus Globicephala; species Globicephala melas. The sequence continues at coordinate 44,764,026 of NC_083332.1, forward strand.
TGGGGCTTTTCAGGCAGAAATTTCCCTTTGTCAGTGGTTCCCCTTCTCTGAGCCTGGCCCTCAGAGGAATGCAAAAGATGAGCAGTTGAGTCATGTGACTACTTATCCAGGAAGTTAATTTAGTGGGGGAGGACAGCCTCATGCAGAAGTATAGCACCAGAAAGGTGGTGTCAAGTGTTGCTGCAGAGATCCAGGGACTGCTGTGAGTGCAGAAGGGAGAGGAAATTCTGCCTGTGGGAAGAATCAGTGGAGATTTCACCTTTGAATAGGGGCAGGGTCTGAGCCGGTGAAAATGAAGGGTGTGGGGGTAGAGCTGATTGACTGTGGGTCAGGGGTTGGGAGGCAAGAAGATGAGGGGCCTATATCCGAAACCATTGTCCTGTGTGACAGTGGGTGTGGGCTGCAGGCACTGCGTAGATGAGAATACAAGGGCGTTTGGACTTTTTTCTCTTTGGCCTTGGTAATCCATTCATTCATTCATACATTCATTCAGCAGATAGTCATTGAACCCCTATGAAGTGTTAAGACACTTTTCTAGGTGGTTGGTATACATTAGTGGACAAAATTTATAATGGTCTTTGCTCTCTTGGAGCTTACATCTTAGAAGGAAGAGGCAAATAAGTAAGGAAATTGTATGATATCCTAGAAGGCATCAGTACCCTAGAAAAAAGATAAAAGGTAGGACTTCCCTGGTGGCACAGTGGTTGAGAGTCCGCCTGCTGATGCAGGGGACACGGATTCGTGCCCCGATCCGGGAAGATCCCATATGCTGCGGAGCGGCTAGGCCTGTGGGCCATGGCCGGTGAGTCTGCGCATCTGGAGCCTGTGCTCCGCGACGTGAGAGGCCTGCGTAACGCAAAAAAAAAAAAAAAAAAAAGATAAAAGGTAGAGAAGGATAAGGGGGATTGAGTAGGGAACTGGGGGCTTGTGGTAGCAGTGCTATTTATTTATTCATTCATTTATGTCTGCTGCGTTGGGTCTTCGTGGCTGCATGCAGGCTTTCTGTAGTTGTGGCAAGCGGGGGTTACTCTTCGTTGCGGTGCACGGGCTTCTCATTGCGGTGGCTTCTCTTGTTGTGGAGCATGGGCTCTAGGCATGCGGGCTTTCGTAGTTGCGGCGCCTGGGCTCTAGGGTACGTGGGCTTCAGTAGTTGCAGCACACGGGCTCAGTAGTTGTGGTGCACGGGCTTTGTTGCTCCACAGCATGTGGGATCTTCCTGGACCAGGGATCGAACCCATGTCCCCTGCATTGGCAGGCGTATTCGTAACCACTGGGCCACGAGGGAAGTCCAAGGAGTGCAGTTTAAATAGGGTGGTCAGGGTAAGCCTTATCCTTATTGAGATGATACCATCTGAGCAGACTTGAAGGAAGTGTGGGAGTTAACAACATTCAGGTCTGGGGGAGAGTGTTCTGGGTAGAGGGAACAGTGGGATGTGTGTCTGGTGTATTCAAGGAGCTGCAAGGACGCTTTTGTAGCTTGAGCCAATGATTTTGAGCAGGGAACTGTACAGTTTCTTAGTTTTACAGATGGCTGTGAATGATGTGCAGGAGCAAGAGTTTGAAAGTTGGGACTCCTGTGGTTGAGACCTTCTCCCAGGGCTTAGCTAACAAATACCTAAAGTGGTCTCACAGTGGGAGGGGAATGGGAGCAGAGATGGGCCGGGCAGAATACCCCCAAAATCCTTGGATTCTATGGATTGTTAGTAACTATAGCTGTGTAAACAACTATGCATTCTTTTTTTTTGTTATATGTGTACTATGTTTTTAGTTAGGATTTTTTTTTTAAGAAGATGTTGGGGGTAGGAGTTTATTAATTTATTTATATTTATTTTTCCTGTGTTGGGTCTTCATTTCTGTGCGAGGGCTTTCTCCAGCTGTGGCAAGCGGGGGCCACTCCTCATCGCAGTGCGCGGGCCTCTCACCATCATGGCCTCTCCTGTTGTGGAGCACAGGCTCCAGACGCGCAGGCTCAGTAGCTGTGGCTCACGGGCCCAGTTGCTCCGCGGCATGTGGGATCCTCCCAGACCAGGGCTCGAACCCGTGTCCCCTGCATTAGCAGGCAGACCCTCAACCACTGCGCCATCAGGGAAGCCCTTAGTTAGGATTTTGAAAAGGTGTTTACCATTCTTTTTTTTTTCTTTTTTTTTCTTTTTTTTTTTTTTTTTAACCATTCTTAAAGTTGAAGCCACCAGAAAAGTAAGAAATGGGGAAAGTTTTATAAGAAAAAGCTGCTTATGGAGACCAGGTTTCTTGGTGTTCTATCTTGAAGGGGAGGAAATGCAGAGGGACCAGGCCCTGGTCTCTATTGACTTCAGATCCCAAGAGAGCTCTGTGGTTCGGTCATCAGAATTGAACAGACCCAGCAAAAGCTGGCTCAGGTCACAAACTCAGATGAGATGCTCCAGGGAAACCAAGCCACTTGCTGAACCAGGTCAGGATGTTTGTGGCCAGGGATATTCAAGCTCCCTCCATACGGAGGTCCCCTTTCTTAACCTCTTCCTGAGCTGACTGGTGCTGGTCTTTAAGCTTCAGCTCAGACCCTCCTTCCCTTGGGTAAGGTCAAGTGCCTCTCTTGTGCATTCCTGTAGCACCTATGTACACTTGTCATAGTAGTGTCTCATGTCATATGGAGTGGTGTGCTTACCCATCCGTCTTGTACTGGGCTTTCTGCTCTTCTAGAGAAGGGCCACCTGACTCCTTTCATCCTTTGCTCCAAAGTACACACACAGTAAGTGGGTGTCACATGAGCGAACATTAATAACCACTTAGCCCCAGGCAGTGATTTTATACTTTCTGCATTTTCTGCTCGTCACATAGCAAAAATGTAATTTTTCCAGTTGCAGTAATGCTAATTTTCTGATAAAGCAATTGAATGAAACAGTGTGACTTTCGCTGTGCGCAGGCCTTCTCTAGTTGCAGCAAGCGGGGGCCACCCTTTGTTGCAGTGTGTGGCCTTCTCCTTGCAGTGGCTTCTCCTGTTGTAGAGCATGGGCTCCAGGCACATGGGCTTCAGAAGTTGTGGCATGTGGGCTCAGCAGTTGTGACTCACGGGCTGTAGAGTGCGGGCTTCAGTAGTTGTGGCACGTGGGCTCAGTAGTTGTGGCACGCGGGCTTATTTGCCCCATGGCATGTGGGATCTTAGTTCCCCAACCAGGGATCGAACCTGGGTCCCCTGCATTGGAAGGCAAACTCTTAACCTCTGGACCACCAGGGAAGTCCCCTCAATGACAACATTTTAAATTTCATCTCATTTTTATGAGGATTTTTCTTTTGTTCTTTTAAATCACTTTTATGGTTGTATTATAATGCTTTGTATGATATACTAAAATTTATTTAACCATTTTTCAGAGGACATTTAGGTTGCTTCTGAAGTTTCTGCTATTACAAATAATACTGGGATAAAATCCCATTGGTTACAATAGATAATTTAAAAAAAATTTTTTTTTACGAGAGAGATCTTTGGCAGGTTTTGATGGCATGCTTATCCTTAATTTGTAGAAACATTCAGATTGCTTTTCATCTTTTTCTGTCTTTTGAAAGAATTTGCCTATAAAACATTTCGATCCAGGATTTTTATAAAGAGGATGACTTGGGAACAGTTTTCTCTGTTTCTTCCTCAATTATTTTCTCTCCTTTTTTGTGTCAACATTGGTGATTTAGGATTTAAAAATTATCCACTTCACTAAGATCTTTCACATTTCTTAACACACTGCTAGGTATTTTACTGGTTTATCCCCTTATTTTAATTTTAATTTAATTTTAATTTTATCATTATTTTTTAATTTATTATTTATTTATTTATTTTTGGCTGTGTTGGGTCTTCGTCGCTGTGTGCGGGCTTTCTCTAGTTGTGGTGAGCGGGGGTTACTCTTCGTTGCGTTGTGCGGGCTTCTCACTGTGGTGGCTTTTCTTGTTGCAGAGCGCAGGCTCTAGGTGCACAGGCTTCAGTAGTTGTGGCACACGGACTTAGTTGCTCTGCAGCATGTGGGATCTTCCCGGACCAGGGATCGAACCCGTGTCCCCTGCATTGGCAGGTGGATTCTTAACTACTGTGCCACCAGGGAAGTCCCTCCCCTTATTTTTAAATTGACTTATTTTTTTATTTCTTCTTTTAGTATATTTGTCAGAGGTTTTTTTGTTCAGCCAGTATTTAAGAGGAGCCAGCTTTTAGATTTGGCTGTTAATGCCATCGTTTTGCCATTTGCCCCTACTATTTATAATCCAAGAATAGAATTCACTAATCTGTAATTTTTTTTTAATCCTCAAAATGACTCCTCATTTTCCTTTGGTAAGAATTACCCAGACTCTACTCATTCACTCAGCAGACATTTTTAGAATGCCTGCTCTGTGCCGGGTGGTATTCTTAACCAGGGTCACGCTTCAGAACCAGTCAGGAGAAGGTACCTGCTTCCTGTGGGGTGGCAGTAAGGCTTCAGTGAGAAAATTTAGCGAGGGGGTGCGTGCCCTGCGGTGAATGCTCAATAAATGTTAGTTGTTGCTTTTTTATAATGAATCATGTAAGGAGCTTTTAAATGTTGCCTGGTAGGGTCCTTCATGCATGGCCAGTTTTTCCAAATTGCCCCTGTGATTGTGGAAAATTCCAACATGCTTAGTTTTGGAAATACTGAAATGAAAAGGAGTTTGAGAAATTGTTGAGGGAGAAAAACATGAAAATATAGCTATAGTTCTGAAATTGAGATGTGGACCCAATACTAAAGGTGGCAGGGATCTGGAAAAGCTTCAGAAGTGAAGGGACCATTGAACTGGTTCTAGAAGGATGACTTGGAATTTATCCTGTAGAGCTGAGGGAAGAAAGTACATGATGGTCAGAATAGGATGTACAAAGGCAAGGGAACATGGAAGAGAATGATGTAATCAGGGCAAAGAGTCCACTTGTCAGAAGCATGGGGTATGTGGCAGCAGGCAGAATTTAAGAGAAAGATGATTCTGTCACCTAGAGAGAATGGCCTGAGGTGGAGATCTGGAACAACCTAGAACAGTGTCGTCCAAAACAAGCATAAGCTACATGGATAATTTTAAATTTTCTAGTAGCCACAATGTAGAAAGAAACAGGGGAAGTTAATTTTAGTAATGCATACTATTTAACCTCATATAGCCAAAATCTTATCATTTCTACATGAATAAATATTTTAAAATTATTAATGAGATGTTTTATTTTTTTTTTTGGTACTAAGTCTTTGAAATCCAGTGTTTTATACTTAACTGCACGTCCTAATTTGGACTAGCCACATTACTAGTGCTCAGTATTCACATGTGGCAAGTGGCTACCATATTAGACAACATAGATCTAGACCATTAGGCCATTGCCTGGCCCAATGGCATTGTTGGCAAGGGAGGATTTAAGCTGGGTTTGAAAGGTGAAGGGAAGGGACTGAATGTAGGAGACATTTTTGAGGCTGTTGGTGATTCTACGGCATAAAGGAAAAATGAAGAGTCAAGGGTAAGGTCCAGGTTTCCAGTTGGGATACTGTAGATGGTGATGCCATTAGCGTCAGTAGGGCATCTGTGTATGTGTGTGAAGGTTAACAGTAATCATGTTACTTCTCTCTGTACGCACTTGTTAGGGATGCTGTTAACTCTCAGCTTACCAAACTGTTATTGTCCAGTATCATAGAGCACCGAGTACTTGAGTGAAAATGCCACACTGTATCCCAGTAAATTTAATGTATTCTAACTGGTTAAAGTAACTTGGTCTTAGAGGGGGGTAGTTTTTATATTACTATAATTGTATATAACATAAAAATTAAATATTATATACAATAGTTAAATTAATAAATAAAAATGTTACTTGTAGTATAAATACAGTATTTAAAAATATGTGATTTAAATAACTAGATTATTTTTACTCATTAGCTTCCAGGCTCTGGTTTTGAGCTTTGCAAAGTTGCAAAACTACAAAGTTTCCTGAGTTATAGTTTTAGGGGATTTCTCCTGCAGGGATGGTATATGCTAGAGTTGCAGGAGCGTGTCTTTTTATAGTTGGACATGTCCTTTCTGGATGTACTCTTCCACCCTTCTGCTCTTAAAACTCTTATTTCTTCAGTTCAGGGAATCCATGTTATAGATGAGAAAATTGGATCTCCAGGAGGTCTGTGATTTGCCCAAGGATATTACACACTTAACTTCTTAACTTAGTATGTGCTGTTTCCAGTTCTTTGCTTTGGGCTCCATCATTTGGCCAAGGTCCTCTTTATGTCAGCATGAGGAAGGGGAACATTTAATACTTCTTGTTAGTTTTTAAAAGGTGTTGATTATGAGGTCTAGTTAAATCTGGAAGAAGGGTAAGCAGTGTTTACAAGACATCACTGGATCATTTTATTACAGTCTGAGGTGTGACCTGCATTAGATGCCCTAAAGTTGATTTGATTCAGAGTGGCTAACTCACACCAAGGATCTCAGAGTACATTTTACCTATTTAATCTTGCAGACCACTGACTGTCCATTATGTACCAAAATGGTTCTGGCCAGTGGAGATTCGAAGGTGCCTGAGACAAGGTCTTGACCCTCTAGAAGCACAGTGAACAATAGGTAACAGTTGCCATAAGGTAGTGTCTTATGAGCTGTGCTGAAGAGAGGCCTAGGGAGGGGAGCTGGGGGGTGGGGGTTAGCCTAGACCTGGAGGTAGAAATGGAGCCCCTGAGGAGAGAACTTGAGTGAGTCTTTGTGGGAGAGTGTTAGCAGGCAGAGGAGGGAAGGCCGAACATTTTGAAGCAGCACTTGCAGAAGAGAAAGAGATCTTTTTTTTCAAGGAGGTGTAAGTGTTCTGCACACTGAATCATGGTGTACAAGGGGAAGAGAAGCTAGAGCTGAGGCTGCAGAAATAAGGTGAGGACTAGGTTGGAAGAGCTCAGAAGCTCACACTAAGGAGTCTAGTTTTTAATCTCAAGGAAAATTTATTAAATATTTATGGAGCCCCCACTATGTGCCCAGCCTCTTGTAGCCAATGGAGATTCAGCCATAAAGAAAATAGGTAATATTCCTACTCTCCTGGAATTTACATTCTGCTGTAGGATGCAGACTGTAAACAAATAAAATATGACACGTCAGGTGTAAGGACTATGAAAAAGGAAAAGAACAGAGAGTGACAGTGCAAGGTTGCGGGAGGGGGGGCGCTGTTTTATATAGCGTGGTCAAGGATGTTGGCTCTGGTGAGGTGACGTTTGAACAAAAAGCGGAAGGAAGTGAGTGGGGAGCCACATGCATATCTGCAGGAAGAGGCTTCCAAGTCAAGGAACAGGCAGAGTGAAGATCTCAAGGCAGAAGCATATGTGGTACGTTCCAGGAGTTGTAAGGAGGGCAGGGTGAGTAAAGGTAAGAGAGCAGTAGGTTGGGGATGAGGTTCAAGATGAAGTCAGGGAGATAGTGGGGGGCCAGATTGTGAAGGGCTGTGTAGCTACTATCGAGACCTTGGCTTTTACTTGGGATGAATTGGGATGCCATTGGAGGCTTTTTTTTGGGGGGGGGATGCCATTGGAGGCTTTTAAGCAAAGGAATGACTTGCTCTGAAAGGTTTTAACAAGATGAGTCTAGTAGTTATATGGAAGACAGACTTGGGAGGGGTGGGGCATGAGTGGAAAAGGAGAGACAAGGTAGGAGATAGTAGCAGTGGTCCAGGTAAGAGGTGATGGTGGCATGGACTAGGGTGAGGGCAGTAAGAATAGGGAAAAGTGGGAAGAAATTAAAGGTTTGTATGCATGATCAAATTTGTTTTAGAGAAGTGACTCTGATAGTACACAGGAAAGAGTTGGTGGAACCGTGAGTAGTAGAACAGAAGTTACTTGTCCTGCCAGGGCAAGAAATGAGTGGCCTGGACTAGACATTTGTTTACTGGTTAGCACATTCTTTAACATTAGTTCAACCTATTTGGGGAAGCAGAATAAAGTCAGGAGGCCATGTGTTAAATACAGGGAACCAGTGAAGCAAAGGAATCCAGATTGGCTGCCAACTCTGTGTTCCTAAACCAAAGGGGCTATAAGTTTAGAGGACAGAGTAGGAGTGGAAAGGTGTTACTTCTCACAGCCTAACTTAAAATGTCTGCTTTGGTCCAAACCTTTTCTCTGTTAGCCATGTGCATCCCAAATCCAGCCTCCCTTCTCTAACTTCTCAGTCCCTGGGCTGGATTCCCACTCTTTTTTCTCCCATCCTAATGGTACTTACCTCTTAAGGCCCAGTGCATAGCCCACCTTGAAGCTTCTCTCCTGTACCCAGTTTTCCCTGCCCAGAACGCTGGTAGCACCCACTTTACTATGTATTGTCTCATGTCGTGCTCTAATAAACAACACATTTTAAAATAAACTGAAACCTATTCAAGGACTGCAGTGTTTTTCTTCTGCATTTTTATTCTGCCATGGTGCATATGGTAAAGCCAGGCGCCTAGTAAATATCTAGTGTCTTTTTTTTTAGCATCTAGTATCATCTTACCTGGCACAGTCAGATCCCTGACCTCTGTCAGAAAAATCTGCCACGTTTCAACCCTTCTCTATTCTTGTGGGGACACAGCCACAGTGTTGAGCAGAAATGTGATATGGAGGAGGCACTGTTGTGTACGGATGCAATCATGCACCTCACCCAGTAGGAGATGGGGCCACTCTCCTTTTCTCTAAAATTCAGATCTCAGCTATCTCCTTAAGGCTCAACTCAGGAAACAGATATTTAGTGTTGGGTCAGGCACTTGCTAGACATTGGTATTCTAGAGTTTAAAAAAAAGGAAAAGTAGAGTCCCTGCTCTCACGATGCTCACCATCTAACTAGGAAAACAAGCATTAAGTAGATTATTAGGTCTATTTCAATTGTGGATGCGCAAAGTGGCTTAAAGCACATGATATGGGGATTGACCCTCCATTGGGGGATCAGAAAACCTCACTGAAGATCTGCTAACCTACACCCGAAGTATGGAATTAGCAAGGGAAAGACAGATGGGAGGGTGGAGAGAGAATTATATCTTCCAGGAAACAGAAGTCCAATTCAGCTATAGCTAAGCACATGGGAGGAGGGCATGGAATAAGGTAGAAACCTTCACGTAACTTTCCCTCACTGCTCCAGTGAACTCATGGCTCTGCTTTCAGTGTCTTTTCATGCTGATTGTCTTTACATACTTTATTATGTACTTCTTGAGGTAGAAATCTAACCAGGACCAAAGGAGATATTTCAAGTTGGGCATAGTGACAGGTGTCCCATGGCTTAACAAGGCCTGGTGAGGCAAGACAGAAATCAACCTGTGAGCATCAGAACTGACTATTCAGAGGCACGAGAGTCCTTAGCCAATTTCAGTGGGTGTTGAGGAAGAAGTGATTGGAGTGGAGTAAAGCATGAAAAAATCTTTGACCTAGAAATTCCAATTCTAGCTAGCTAGCCTACAGGAATTCTAATATATTTGCACAAAGAGTGTGTATTGCAGTGATGTTTGTAATAGCAAAATATTGGAACTAATCCAAATATCTAATAATAAGAACTGATCGGGCTTCCCTGGTGGTGCAGTGGTTGAGAGTCCGCCTGCCAATGCAGGGGACACAGGTTCGTGCCCTGGTCCGGGAAGATCCCACATGCCGCGGAGCGGCTAGGCCTGTGAGCCATGGCCGCTGAGCCTGCGCGTCCGGAGACTGTGCTCCGCAACGGGAGAGGCCACAACAGTGAGAGGCCCACGTACCGCAAAAAAAAAAAAAAAAAAAAAAAGAACTGGTCCATTTATTCATTCACCAAGTTTTTCTAAGCATCCACTATGTGCTGGGCATCGGTCTAGGCACTGGGGGGCATATAGCTGTGAATAAGATAGGTAAAGTCCTTATTCTCACGGGACTTGCAATTGGGGAGACAGAAAAGCTAACAAATCTCATAACGATTAGAAGTACAAGTGTCCTTTTTCATCTGAATCTATTTGGTTCCTGAGTTCAGGTGGCAGGAATTTGGACAGTGAGCAATACCTGTTTTAGGAGAAAAATTAAGCATGGTAATATGATGCATAGTAAATTAGAAGGAGGTGCTAAGACACCTCTTCTGAGGCGGCGATCCTGGACCTGAGACCTAAACGTGGTTTAGGTTGACTGATTGTCAACCATGTCGCGATCCCAAGGCCCAGGGTGGGAACAGGCTTGATACATTCAGGGCAAGGTTAGCATGGCCAGAGCCCAGTGAGTGATGGGGGAGTTTGAATCTTGTTCCTAGTACAGTGGGGTGCTATGGGTTTTAGGCAATGGGTGTCTTATGGTACAGCTGTACTCTGCAGTGCTATGAAGCAATTCAAAGAAATAAGGTGAAATTATACATAGCACTAAGGAAAGACTTCCAAGATACATAGCTAAATGTGAAAAGCAGAATGTAGAACAATTTATATGATATTTCACAAAACAAGACTGTGTGTGTGTGAAACATGGAAAGGGACTGTTAAGTGTATACACCAAACTGTTAACAGTGGTTATTTGTAGGGAGTTTGTGTGGGATTGGTGATGGGGGTGAAGAAGGGCTGTCACTTTTTATTCCCTGCTGTATTTGGGTTTTGTAATGGGCAGTGAGGAATTGGTGATTGTATAGGAAAGGCTTGGCTTTGACGGGAACAAGAAGAAAACTAGGCTTACAGGATTGCAGGACACATTGCCCCTCATGACTTTCCTGCCTGCCATATTAGATTCTCTATAAAATTGTATAACAACTAGTATATTTAACCCAACATTGCCCCCTCAGGATATCACACGTGTGATCACCATTTGTGATAGACCCTACAGTAGGTTCCCAGTTTTGCCATGGGAACATTTGTGGGGTTGATCCCTACTTGAGCAGGAATGTGTTCCTACAGGAATCGGTGACATTTAAAGATGTGGCTGTGAACTTCACCCAGGAAGAATGGCACCACATGGATCCCGCTCAGAGGCGCTTGTACAGGGATGTGATGCTGGAGAACTATAGCCACTTGGTTTCTCTTGGTAAGGACCACATCTCATTGTCTATGTATTGGTGGGTCTTTCCTTTCTCAGTTGCTAAGGTTGTGGGACTCATAGTTTGGGTGACTGTGAGCAGAGTGTACAGGGTTAGAGCTTGTTCATCTTGCTGGGACCCAGCTTTATGGGTTTCTGAGCCTGCTCTTTAGGTAAAAGGTCTTTCTTTTGCAGAACTGGAAATAGGCCATTTGATTGCATGACTCCTCAAGTTGCACCATTTTTTCCCTTCAGAGTTCCTGAGGATCAAGGCCTAATACTGACTTGTAGAGGGTTCTTTGTCTACTTGCACAAACAACCAAATCTTGTGTATTTACCCATGAGCAGGATATCAAGTTTCCAAGCCAGAGGTGATCTTCAAATTGGAGCAAGGAGAAGAGCCATGGATAGCAGAGGGAGAAATCCAAAGACCTTTCTGTCCAGGTAAATGAGGGAGAATCAAGCATGTAGGACAATGGCACAGCTGAGGGAGAGGGAAGCACCTTCAGATTGCTGCCTTGGGAGCGCCTAGACTTGTAGAAGAGGTTGGACCGTCTGGATGACACCTACCTGTATGTCTCCCTTCTCCATTAGGGTGTCTTGCTGCTGGTAGGTCTTGGAAGAAAAGGTACCTCTTTTTCCTTTCTGAAAGTAGCCCTTTGTCCTACACTCAGAATACCATCTGTCCCTATCCTATATCCTTACTTCTGGATTATTTTCTCCTTTGGTGTCCTCAGTACCCCTTCATTATTTAGAGATCTCTTTTCTTACTCATTCAGACATTAATTGAACTTCCATATCTCCTCCTTGTTTTTTCTTGCTGCTTTCACTGTCGAATGCCCCAGACTTGCAGGAAATACCCATAACCTTGATTCTCCCTCCCTCCAGACTTCTTTCCCTGACTGCACTCCTGTACCACCTGTCTGGCGAGCAACACCATCCTCCTTCCGTCCTGCACTCCTGTCCATTTCCTCCCTCCACAGTTCCTGGAGTATCATCCTCTCCTGGTTTCCCCACTCATTCAATGCTTCTTGGCTTTGGGTCTTTGGCTTTTCTTGCTTTTCCCTCTTAGTGAATCTACCTTAAGGAGCCTGCCTTCCGGCTTCCTCTCCTTTCTTTCTATATTACCTCCCTATAAAAGGGTGCCTGCCTTCTGGTAGTTGCAGCTCTTTATTGTGTGCTGTAGACTCAGAATCATCCTTACTTGTACCCTGGTCACTTTTATTTTCTTCTCACAGGACCCCTCCACTTGTAAGTCCCACAACGTTCTTATTAGAGGTGTAAGATCTAGATTAATCATCTGGCATCTCCAGTCAGCACATTTTGCTACATTGCCCATTATCCATTTCTCCCCTTGCCCATTAGAAATTACCAGGATTCCAGTCCCTCAGGCCAGACACCATAGTCAGTCTAGTCTTTTTCTTTCAACCCAAGTTATTTTCCTCCTTTGAGAAGTATCTTAGGTTTTCCTCCCTTTTAACTTGGACTGGTGACATCCTAAACCAAACCCCAGACTTAGATTATTATAATTCCCAGTTGAAATTGCTCACTGAATCTTATCTTTTTGTAATCCATACTGGATTTTTTAAATCATACTTTTATTGAGATATAATTCACATACCATAAAATTCACCCTTTTAAAGTGTACATTTCAGTGGTTGTTTTGGATATGTACAGAGTTGTGCAGCCATCACCACTGTCTAAGCAGTACATGTTCAACACCCCAATAAGAAATCTTATACCCACTAGCAGTCACTTTCCATTCCCCATACCTCCCAGCTCCTGGCAACCATTAATCTACTTTTTATCTCTATGGATTTGCCTATTCTGGATATTTTCTATATATGGAATCATAATATGTAGCCCTTTGTGACTGGCTTCTTTCACTTAGCATAATGTTTCAAGGTTCATTCATGTTGTAGCATGTATTAGAACTTCATTCCTTTGTATTGCTGAGTAATATTTTACTGTATGGATATATCACATTTTGTTTATCTATTCATCACTTCATGGACCATATTGGATTTTAATGCTTTATCTTCCTAAACCAGCCACCTCTGAAAGAACTTTGCTATTACTCCCTGTACCTCATTATAGGAAGCAGAAACTCCCTTGATTTAAAGGTCCCCATCATCCCTTCCAGTATTATCTTTCTATTCCTGCTAAAAAAAGCTCCACCTAGTTTAAACTTTTTCTTGATGTTCTCTGTAAGTAGCATATAGTTTCCCTCATTAGATAATACTTCGTGCCTATCCAAAACCATCTATTCTTTAAGTTCAAGGTCTGTCTAATCCATAAAACTTAATATATGCTAATATATTTATTTGTTTCTTCCTTGATCACAAATACCATTTATATCATCTCTACCACAAAAATTCAGATTTAATACGTGCCATCTGATGGGTTTTTTATTAAGTCATCAAAAGATTGAGTCTTGTTTTTATTCTTAGATTTTAAGCTCCTGGAGAGTCTATTTATTATATTTCTAAATATTTTCTATTTGTATTGCAGAGCATGTAGAAAGCAGTCAGAAAATTACTTGATTGATTGTTATGGAATCTTGCTGGGAGAGAACTTTCTCATTCATTCATTCCAACAAACATTTCTTGAATGTCCCACTGAGAAGGATTCTAAAAGGAGTACAAAGCATTCTCTGTCCTCAGAAATTTAGAATTGAGTCTTGTTCCAGGGTAAGGAATTTGGGAGTTTAGGGCTCCTTAGTTACTGGGGGTTTTTTTCCCCTCCTAATATTTTATTATGCAAATTTTCAAATATTTGAGAAGTTGAAAGAATTATACAGTGAACACCATATACCTACCACCATGGTGCTATAGTTGTTAACATGTTGTTATATTTGCTTTATCACTTCGTCATATCTCTTTGTCTGTCTATCTATTAATCTGTCTTACCTTTGATGCATTTCCTAGTGAGTTGCAGACATGAGTACATTTCACCCCTACATGCTTCAGCATGTATATCATTGGCTAGAGTTCAATATTTGTTCATAGTTCTTTTTTTTTAGAAAATATTATATACAGTGAAATATATACCTCTTATATATGTACCATCCATTTGATTTTGACAAGTGCATTCTCCCATCCAACTGAAACTTCTGTTGATATGGAACATCTCCATCATTCCAGAAACCTCCCTCCCCTTAGTTTTTAAAAGATTACCTTTCTTAGAACCTAGACATTAATTAATTTTCTGCTATTAGTATTCTGATGTTAAACAGAGGTTTAGAGATCGGTTTTTAGGCAGATTAAAATAAATTGTTTTGGTTAAGAGAGGTGATTAATGTAGAATCAGAACTCAAATAGACTAAAATCACAGCTGCGTGTGTAAGGGCAAGGATGATTTGCCTCCTGAAAAAGTACTTTTTTTCCTCTTTGGGAAGTATAGCCCTTGATCTCGGGTTATGTCAAAGAATCATTTCAGTTAGATCACTGGCTGCAGATTTTCTCTGCAGGGTTTGAAGATGTGAAGCCTCAGAGGTGACTTTAAAGAAATTATGAAATGAATGTATTAGGAAGATAGATTCCATGGCAGTTTGTAAAATGGACGGGAGGCATGGATAGCAGATAGGACTCTGCAAGACAGACCATGATCCTATTCCATTTGTATCTGTGCCTAACTCTATGTTGCTCACCTGTTCCCTACTCCCTAACAAGCCCTCCTACATGGGCTTCCTCATTCTGGACTTATTCTTCTCTCTGGATCTGCAGTCTGCATTGTCACCTCTCTCTACTCTTCCTTTCTCCATTTTGGGTCTTCTCCTGAAGCTACAGGACTAATTTCAAAACAGAGTGATGTATAACATATCTCTTTCACTTCCTCATTCCTGTAGCAGTTTGTTTTAACAGGAGTGAATAGGGGACTTTTGCACTTTGGATTTCTTTCAGACTGGAGGACCAGGCCTGAAGCCAAATCTTCAAATCTGCAGCAGAGCATATCTGAAGTATCCCTTAGCACAGATGATCCCTCATGTACCACGTTAGAAGACACTTGGGATGTTAATGGCCAGTTAGAGAGGCACAAGGAAAACTGGAAGAGACATTTGGGGCCAGATGCATCCACCCAGAAGAAAATAATCACACCAGAGGAAGCTTGTGAGCAAAATAAATTTGTTGAAAATTCTAGATTGAACACAGACCTGGTTACACAACTGAACATTCCTCCAAGGTCTCATGAATGTGATACACTTGGGAGCAATTTGGGACATAATTCAGACTTACTCAGTCAGAATAATATCCTTGCAAAAAAGAAACCTTATAAATGTAATAAATGTAGAAAAGCCTTTATTCATAGGTCATCACTGACTAAACATGAGAAAACTCATAAAGGAGATGGAACTTTCCCCAACGGTACAGATCAGGGAATTTATCCTGGAAAGAAACACCATGAATGTACTGACTGTGGGAAAACCTTCCTCTGGAAGACACAACTTACTGAGCATCAGAGAATTCACACTGGGGAGAAACCCTTTGAATGTAATGTGTGTGGGAAGGCCTTCAGGCATAGCTCATCCCTTGGTCAGCATGAGAATGCTCATACTGGAGAGAAACCCTATCAGTGTAGTCTCTGTGGGAAAGCCTTCCAGCGCAGCTCCTCCCTTGTTCAACACCAGAGAATTCACACTGGAGAGAAACCATATCGATGTAATTTGTGTGGTAGGTCATTTAGGCATGGCACATCCCTCACTCAGCACGAGGTCACACATAGTGGAGAGAAACCCTTCCAATGTAAGGAATGTGGGAAAGCCTTTAGTCGGTGTTCTTCCCTTGTCCAGCATGAGAGGACTCACACAGGAGAGAAACCTTTTGAATGTAGCATATGTGGGAGGGCTTTTGGTCAGAGCCCATCCCTTTATAAACATATGAGGATTCATAAGAGAGGCAAACCTTACCAAAGCAGTAACTACAGCATAGATTTCAAGAGCTCATCTCTTACTCAAGATGAAAACACTCTCACTGAAGTGAAATCCTATCATTGCAATGACTGTGGGGAAGACTTCAGTCACATTACAGACTTCTCTGACCATCAGAGGATCCACACTAGAGAAAACCCCTATGATTGTGAGCAGGCCTTTAGTCAACAATCTATTTCTCACCCTGGCGAGAAACCCTATCAATGTAATGTATGTGGGAAAGCTTTCAAAAGGAGTACGAGTTTCATAGAGCATCACAGAATTCATACTGGAGAAAAACCCTATGAATGTAATGAATGTGGAGAAGCCTTCAGTCGACGCTCATCACTGACTCAACATGAGAGAACCCACACTGGAGAGAAACCCTATGAATGTATCGACTGTGGTAAAGCCTTCAGTCAGAGTTCATCTCTCATTCAGCATGAGAGAACTCATACCGGAGAAAAACCCTATGAATGTAATGAATGTGGGCGAGCTTTCCGAAAGAAAACTAATCTGCATGATCATCAGAGAATCCATACTGGAGAAAAACCCTACGCTTGTAAGGAATGTGGGAAAAACTTCAGTCGAAGCTCAGCTCTTACTAAACATCAGAGAATTCATACACGAAATAAACTCTAGGAACCTTGACATTAGGGAATGTGCCAAAAGCTTTAGCTAAAATATTGTTCTTATTCAGTATCAGAGGATTCTTACTGGAGAGAAAGCTTGAGAATGTAATGAATTGTGTGTGTGTATGTGTGCACATTTTGTGTGGAGAAAACTCTGTGCTAGTAGACAGTGTTTTTTTTAATAAAAGCCACATTCTCTGGGACTTCCCTGGTGGTCCAGTGGTTATAAGACTCCACGCTTCCAACTGCAGGGGCACAGGTTCGATCCCTAGTCGGTGAAGATCCTGCATGCCATGTGGTGCAGCCAAATAAGAGAAAAAAAAAAAAAAAGGAAAAGAATAAATAAAAGCCACATTCTCAGATCTGATTACAGACGTGTGTAAAAACAACTACAAACATATAGCCTGTTAGAAATGGTATGCCTATATATTGGACTTTGTAAATTTTTTGAATATGTGTTTGCAGGAGATCACCAACTTTCAACAATTTAACTTGTAACTCTCACTGTTTACAGCTTTTTAAAAAAATAAATAAAACTCCCATGGTAGTTACCAAAACTCATTTTTAAATTGCTTGACAGCTGCATTCAACTGCAGCTCTTATGTTAAATTTACCATGGAAACCAGTTTCACCTCCAGGAATTCACCATTCAAAGAATTAGATCAGCTGGTCTAACCGCTTCATTGTACAGATGAAGAAACTGAAAGCCAAAGATGTGAAGTGGTTGCACAGCATGATACAGTTTATAGCAGCAAAGCTGGGTGGAAAATGCAGGTCTCCTGGATCTTTGGCCTCATAGTCTTGCCACTGAAAAGATATTTTGGAATTCAGGGCTTTAAAATAAGTTTTAAAATAAATCAGATGCACAAATATTTAATGAACGCTCAGGAGTTGAATACTTTGGGAATTCATAAAAGCATAAGAGGCAGCAAGACATATGCAAATTTGTCACACACTTATTTAAAGCAGCTTGTTGGAAGCTTACAAACCAAAATGTTAACAGAAATTGTAAATAGTTGAACTACTAATGACTTTTTTTCTTTTCCCAATATCATACTTCAGCTAAGGTATGTCAGTTTCATAGAATTAATAAGTCTTCCTACTGTGCTTTTCATGATCCTCCCATGAAAAAGCACTGCCCCAAGCTTCCTGTATTGATCAATGGGAAAACAACACAGAACTAAGAGAAAAAAAGTTCCCCAAATTGGGCTTCCCTGGTGGCGCAGTGGTTGAGAGTCCGCCTGCCGATGCAGGAGACACGGGTTCTGTGCCCCGGTCCAGGAAGATCCCACATGCCGCGGAGCGGCTGGGCCCGTGAGCCATGGCTGCTGAGCCTGAGCGTCCGGAGCCTGTGCCCTGCGACGGGAGAGGCCACAGCAGTGAGAGGCCCGTGTACCGCAAAAAAAAAAAAAAAATTCCTCAAATTAATTTTACTGTAGAGAAGTATAAATCCAATTATCCATTGCCATAAAATTTGCCTTTAAATCAGTTTAGGCAATCATCATGTAGTGGGTCATTTTGTGTGCCAAGGAAATTTTCACCATTAAAAAATTAACTTTTATGGCTCTGTGGTGACTTTCCATCAGTAAAGCGTGAGGTAAGCTTCAATAGCCCACTCTAATCCTTAATATCCCCTAAAGCCTCCCATGGCCTATTCTAAAGGAATTTCCAGAATCTTTGTTCGTTCATTGGCACCAGTAGTGCAGAGAAATTTGGAAGCAACTGTAGAAATTGACCCTTTTCATGAAAGAGCCTCTGTTCCCCCCAAGATAAGCAAATGTTCCTGCCCTAATGATGAATCCTGGGGAGGAGTGATATGGGGTGGTGTTGATGGTGAACCTTTCCTACTGGCTTCTTTGCATGCCAGGTGGGAGGATCCATCATTTTTGTCTCATTCTGGACAACATGAGGCAGCTCCCAAACATCCTTTGTAATTCTCTGCTGGAAAAATGTGCCTGGGGCCTGAAATGTGGGAAGTCCAGCCCAGTGAGTTTGTCATATGTGGAGCAAGATGGGATGCTCTATAGCAGATCTGCCCTTCCAAGACTTTAACCATTCAAAAATACCTTGTTTATGATGTTCCACGCTTAGCATACGCCACAATGCCAAGACTGTGCCTGTGTTGTCTGATACATAGTTTGACAATGGGCAATTCTACTCGGAACCTCCTCTACTGATTGGCTAGGATGCCTATCAGGAACTCATTTTTCTGTTGATTGTTTGGGGATCCCCATAGTGGACTGTTTGCAAGAATGGCATGAATTGTAACCAGTTGAGTGCTACGCAGCTGTTGTGGAAGTTTATAAAGACTTAGTTCCAGAAGACCTAAAGGAGACCACTGGTTTGTGTGTGCAGCCTGGCCTAGATCCAACCAGTCTCTGAATCTCAGCATATCATCATTGGCAGGGAGGGCGCCCAGGATGTATGTATGGCTAATTGAGCAGAGGATTCTCTAGTCCCAGCAACCATGCACCATGCACTTAATGAACACCCAGCTTCTAGGCCATATGAAATACATCCTTGTAACATTGTTGTATTATTTCAATAAATAGCCTTCTTAGTTGAATGGGAGTCAGTTTGTCTTTTTCCATTTTCAGAACTTGGCTAAGATTAAAGAGTGGTGCATCAAGGAAGAGGGATTAACTGCTAAACTCATCACAGCCAGGTGAGTTAATAGCATTTATTGATTGCTTACTACT
Source organism: Globicephala melas (assembly GCF_963455315.2). Taxonomy (NCBI): domain Eukaryota; kingdom Metazoa; phylum Chordata; class Mammalia; order Artiodactyla; family Delphinidae; genus Globicephala; species Globicephala melas. The sequence goes on from NC_083332.1 coordinate 44,783,191, forward strand.
TGAAAGACATTGTGCTAAGTACTATATAGCCATCATTTCATTTAATCCTTACAGGTCCCCTAATAGGTCTTGTGGTGTCTTGTCTTTGCCCAACTTTTTCCCCACTCTTCCTCTTGTAACAATCCCTGCTGTACTGACCACAGGAACACAAGTCAGGACATCCTGGGGCTCAATGATAGTTCCAGGAACAATTGAGCCAATCAGAGTCCTTTGACAGAATTTTTTCAAAATAGACTTAGCAAGGATACTTTAATTTGAGGTTGCTAGGCTGGTAAGGTGAAGGCCTAAAGTTGCCTGGAGCCTGATTCCTTACCAGAGCGGGGAGGTCTGTTGTAGCAGGAGAGGTTGCAGCCGCCATGATTGTGTTCTCATTTCTCATTCCTGAGGTCCTTGGACTGGGCTCAATTTCTGAAGCTCTTCTGGGATTCAGTGGGCTCCCCACTATCAGTTGAATGAGTCCCCCTTTCTTATATTTCTGTTGCTTGCATTAAAGAAACAATGCATGTATTATATCTTTGTTTTATAATGGGGAGAAAAACCCAGAGAAGTAAAGTACTGCCCATGGCAGATTCAGACTTGGAACCCAGAACTGCCTGGCTGCAAAGGCAGAGCTCTTAACCTCTAAATTTCATGTCTCCAGAGCCATGCTATGTTCAAAGAGATGCATGTAACACAGTGTCGTTTGGGGGTGAATGGATGAAGGGATATGGTGATAGGTTAGACGGGAGACCAAGTGGAAGCAAAATGATGAAGGGCCTTGGAATGTTTTTCTTGACTGTTTCAGTAAATTAAATCCCCCAGATTCACCCACACCCTCACACTTTAATATATAAGTTATTTGCATTTGCCTAGACTGTAGATAAAATCTTGTCTCATACTTAAATAAAAAACTTTCTTACAAATATTTTTCATGTTGCTACACAGTCTCATGATCCCATTAACAAACTCCCTACTGTTGCAATAATATTTGAATAGTTTGGGGCATTGGTTTTATAATGACATTGAATACTTTCACCTTTTTAAGCACCCTCACTTTTTTTTTCTATAGAATTTTTTCTTAAAATATCCAGAGTGAGATAAATATCCAAAATGGGATTACTGGGTCAGCATGTATAGGTAAGTATAACCAGGTGTGAGATTCATGCAAGAATAAACTAGTTACAATAGTGCAGGAGTAATAGCTTCAAAATTGCAAAAGGGAAACGAGAAAACCAGTGTCCTACTCCTGGTGCCTGGGTGTATGTGGGGAAGGGCCCCAAGGTAGGCACTATGTCTGCCAGAGCATCTAGCACTTCTCTGTGCCAGCATGGATAATAAAACAATTCTGCAGTTATTAGGCATATTGATGCTGGTGATGCTTGGTTCTTTATAGCTGCAGTGGGCTTTTATAAATACTGAAATAGTTAATTCCTACCTGTTAAAAATGCAAATGTCACATCAGGGAAGGTTTTAATGACTGCCTGGCTAAATTGGTCTGCTTTTAAATTTTCATGGATTATTGTTAATGTCCTTCACCTTACCACAATTTGTATTTTTGATTATTTGTTTTCTCCCCACCCCACAGTAGATTGTGAGTGCCAGGAAGGCAGAGTCCACATCTATTTTGCTAACATTTTTTGTTCCCTTGATTATCACAATGCCAGGCACACAATAGGTACTTAATATAGTCTTGTTAGCAGTATAGTGGAGATGTGTTGATAGAGAAAGAAGGCTAGTTTTTCAGAATGAAAAGATGTTCAATCTTGAAATCAGAATACTGCAAAACAGTGAGATACTATTTCATATCCATTAGGCTGGCAAAAAATTTAGTTAGAAGTCTGGCAGGAGGAAAATGAGAACTTTATACACTGCTAGTGAGAGGGTTAATTAGTATAATCATTTGGGGGAGTAATTTGGTAATATCCAGTAAAATTGAAGTTAAGCACACTTGATGACCCATTGATTCCACTTCTAGATCTATGTGGTAGAGTAGAAGTACTCCCATGTGAGCACAAAGACATGTACAAGGATGATTATTGCAGCAGTGTTTGAAATAGTAAATATATGGACACAACATAAATGTCTGACAGTAAGTGAATGGGTTAATAAACCGTGGCATATTCTTAATATAATACAGTACTTCAGTAAAGGAACCAGAGTATCTGGAAACAAAAAAACATTCTAACTCGCCTATTCCGCTCCTGTACCCATGCAGCTAAATGTGGCTGCAGGAAACAGAGCCACAGTGACTAGTCCCACTTTAAATCCCTGACTGCTAACCTCAGGCATTTGTTTCCCTAGTCCAGTCGTTGTCCCAGTCTCCTAAGGTACTGTTGTATAGCTTCTGTCTTCTCAACCTCCAGCACTTCACCCCAGTCCTTACTCAGCTGGTGACCTTGTTTCCTAGGTAACAGGAAAATAAAAGCAACCAGAAGGTAACTACTCACCTACGTGCATCTTGTCCCTGTGCTCTTCCTTTCTTTCCTGCTACTGTGGTTGACACTTTGTTCTCTTATCTAAGACCAGCTTCTCTCTGGTGTATTAGATCCTGTTCATAAACTAGAACATCATTCCTACAGTTGTCCTCTTTCCTGCATCTTTTTTTTCTTGTCTACTGAATTTTTCCTATCAGCATAATAACGTGATTTTTCTCATCTTAAATCTATATTTGTAAATATATTCAAATATTACACACACACACACACACACACACACACACACACACACACACACACACACACACACACACACACACACACACACTGCATCCCCCTCCACCTGCCACTTCATTCCCTACTTAATAGGAATATTCCTCAATAGAGGTGTCTAATACTCATTGTCTCCAATTCCTCTCCTTCCAGTCTCTCTTGCACCCCCTCCAATTAGGTCTTTGTTTCTGCTTTTGTCAGAGGGTCACTGATGGACTCCATGTGGCTAAATCCAGTCGTATTTTTTCAGTCCTTTTTTTTTTTTTTTTTTTTTTTTGCGGTACGCGGGGTCTCACTGCCGTGGCCTATCCCGTTGCGGAGCACAGACTCCGGACGTGCAGGCTCAGCGGCCATGGCTCACGGGCCCAGCCGCTCCGCGGCATGTGGGATCTTCCCGGACCGAGGCACGAACCCGTGTCCCCCACATCGGCAGGCGGACTCTCAACAACTGCGCCACCAGGGAAGCCCTTTTCAGTCCTTTTACTTGACCTGTCAGCATTATTTGGTACAGTTGATCACTTCCTCATCCTTGGCTTCCAGGTTATCACACCTAGATTTCCTTATACTTTATTGACAGCTACTTCTCCCAAGTTCTATATCATCCCTTGCTCTAGAAATAGGAATTCTTCTAGGGCTCCATCTTTGGATCTCTCTTCTTTTTCTACAGTCACCCTCATTGGGGCTCTCGTCTACTCGCAAGACTTTAAATACCTGCTTGAAAATTTTATCTCCGGCCCAAGATTCCATACTCATAACCAACTGCCTACTTGACACCTCCACTTGGATTTCTAACAGACATCTCAAATTTAATATGTCCAAAAATGAACTAACTCATGATCTCCCCTTCCCACCCTCATCATAAGCATGTTCCTACCTCAGCCCTCCCGTCTGGGAAAAGGCAACCCCATCCTTCCAGTTGCTCAAGTCCCAAACTGGGGAACCATTCTTGATACCTTTCTTTCACACCCCACGTCCAAGGTTCAGTAAGTTCTGTCTGCCAACTTGCAGGATATATGTGGATGGCCATTTCTTGTTGCCTCTACCATCCTAGGCCAAGTCACCATCATCATCTACGGTCCAGGTATTTGCAATAAATAGCCTCCTAGTTGGTTTCCCTGCTTCCACCCGTGTCTCTCTATGTTCGAAGTTCAGCACAGAGTGACACTGTAAAAGTCTAAGATTGTGTCACTCATCTTCTCAAAGCCCTCAAATAGCTCTCCACGAATAAAGACTAAAGTAAAAGCCCTATGCAGTACTGCCACCACCTGCCACCCTCCTGTATTATCTGTCTGACTCACCACTCGTCTTCTTTCTTGATCACTGTACTACGGCTCCACCAAACTCTCTGCAGTAACTTAAACACCCACGGCAAGCTTCCACTTCAGACGCTTTGCATTTGCTATTGACTCTTCCTGGAATCCTCTTCTTCTAGATGTCACCTGGTTTGGTTCCTCACCTCCTGCAGATCTTTGTTCAGTGAACCCTTCTTTGACTACCCTATTGAAATAGCAATCCCCGGGAATTCCCTGGTGGTTCAGTGGTTAGGACTCAGGGTTTTCACTGCCAAGGGCGCAGGTTCAATCCTTGGTCAGGGAACTAAGATCCCACAAGCCCCTTGGCGTGGCCAAAAAAAAAAAGCAATCCCCCTGCATGGCATGCTCCACCTCCCTTCCCAGCTTCATTTTCTCCATAATACCTACCACCACCTGACATTTACTTGTTTATTGTATGTCCTTCTCAAGAAGGTAAGCTCTGTGAGAGTAGAGATTTTGGGGGGTGTAAATTTTATTGAAGCACAACATATTTACAGAAAAGTATAAAAATAGCAAGTGAGGGGCTTCCCTGGTGGCGCAGTGGTTGAGAGTCTGCCTGCTGATGCAGGGGACATGGGTTCATGCCCCGGTCCAGGAAGATCCCACATGCTGCGGAGCCTGCGCATCCAGAGCCTGTGCTCCGCAACGGGAGAGGCCACAACAGTGAGAGGCCCGCGTACCGAAAAAAAAAAAAAAAGCAAGTGAGTAGCTTGATGATTGAGAACAACAACTTGCATATCTTGTTCAGTCCCCTGTACCCAGTACAGGAGATACTCAAATGTTTAATGAATGGTTGAACTGAGTGTACATGTTACTAACAAGGCTAACATTGAAAACAATTGAAAATAAAGTTGCAGAGGGATTACATACAGTGTGATAAAACTTTTAAAAATCCATATCACCTATTTTTTTTATCAACTCATATGAAGTAAAAGTAGGAAAGTATTAAAATACCAGCTTCAGAGTGGTGGTTTCCTCAGTAGCTAGTGGGGAAAGGGTTGGGAAGGGATAAAAGAAGACAAATTTTTTTAATAAAAAAGAAAATCTGTCAAATTATTAATATTTGTTAAAAGAGGCTGATGCATATTTGTTGTATGTGTCTCTGTGAATGTTAAACTCTTTTACAGTTAGTCTGCCTCCCTGCTCTTACCTGGTCCCTTCTCATACAAAGCCACTTCCCTAGTTCCCCTCGGTACCATGAGCCTGTCTGACCTGTACATCCAGCATGTCTGAAGCATTTAGGAGAAGGAATGATGGGCATTCATGCTCCCAAGGGTGAGAAGTCTGATCCAAGCCCAAGAAAGTGTCAGTCTTGGTACTGTCAAAATCAAAGTAGTTCCCCTCTCTAGAAATGCCATTTGAGGGAATAATTAAAAAGAAGGGGAGGGCAGGGGCACAGAGGGCTTCCTGTAGATAAGCAACATAGGTGATTATCGGCAGGAGTTGGTGGAAGGAAAGAACCAATTTTTGCTAGCAAATTGTAGGGAAAGCCCTGTAATTTTGGAAAAACACTTTTTTTTTTGGACAAACATTTTAATGGATAAAGGAGCCAAGAAATTTGGACCTGATATAAAGATGGTATTTTATTCTGCTATGACCAGATAAGTATTAGTTGTAGTAATTAATGGAGGTTTTGTTTTACCATGTGCTTTAAGAAACTAGCAATTACCAATTGTTCTTGAATTTTAATACTCATTTTCAGAAGTTAAGAGTTGTCACAGAGTTTTGGCATGGACTTTTCTGTTGGCTTAGAATTGCTGATAAAGCCTGAAAGATGAAAAAAGTCATATTCCCCTACATTCTAAAGGGTACCACAAGAACTGGGCACATGCTCCCACAGGATTCACTAGGAAGTCAGAAATTCACAACCTCTCATTCCTAGGCCCCCACTGACATATAACCGTGCAACAGGGTCAGATCCAGAGGAGAGGATCCTTGTGGTGGTAGGGTGAGTCCCTTGGCCCTCCCCACAGGGCTGGGGGAATCAGGCACCAAGAGAATGGCTGGAGATATTGGGGGCATCTGACATCACTGGAGCTTGCTGTCTTTATCTCCAGCAAAACCACAAGCCCACTTCAGGGCTACTACTCCGAGTTCTTAGGAGAGCTTGCACATGCGCCTGAAGAGTGGGTATTCGGTGGTAAGGAGGTGGGGAGGAATGTAACAGACAGGTGCCTGCAACTGTCTGGAGATTTCTGAATGGAGGGGTGTTCTGGTGGAGTAACCCCACCAGCAGAATGTGAAGGCCTCTGAGCGTCCGCCTTTGTGCTGTGCCTTGGAAAAAAAGGACAGGCCCACTCTCTCCGATTTCTTTGCCGTCAGAGGTCACAAGACAGGATTTCAGTGGATCCTGGGTGGGGTGACCATATGTATTACTGATCAGCTAAACCAGGACCATTGAGCTCATTCTCAAGGGGGAGCTAACCAGACGGGAAGCTGGGACTGTGCTGACAAACTGGGAGATATGTTTATCCTACGCCTGAGCTCCCCGGAGGAAAGACGTCAGAGGGTGGGCAGGAGCAATGGCTCTGTGTCCCAGGGGCTGCCCCACCAAACTAGCGGGTGACCCACCTGGAGAGGGGTTGGAGGTGAGGGCAGAACTAGGCTACCCCTCTCTGAATGAATATAGTGGGCTGGGATGAAGCTGCACACAGCCCACAGACTGGCGCGCATCTTCCTGTGAGGAGGCCGCCTGCTGGGGCAGGCCACCGGCCCTGGGCCCAACAGGACTAACACAGTGGACCGGCACCTTCCTTCTTATCCCTCACCTGACCCATGCGGGCTGGGCATGCGGGCATCTAAGAATCAGGTATGAATTTCGAGTTTTGAACTGGTCTCGACTAAGTTTTAATAACTGTAAGTAAGCACAAAATTGCTTTTTCTCAGGTTATGAGCTCCTAAAGGGGATTTGATAGCCTGGCGAGGGCGAGAAAGCCGTTTAAAATGGTGACACCAGACAGATTAGGTTTATACCACCAAATTTAGACTTAATAATAGAAAATCTGGGTGTGCCTTTTAAAGAGGTGTCAAAGGAAGCCCACTTGGACTTCCCTGTGGGTCCAGTGGTTAAGACCACGCTTCCACTGCAAGGGACAGGGGTTCCATCCCTGGTGGCGGAACTAAGATCCCGCATGCCTCCGGGCCAAAAATAAAAAAAGAAGCGCACTTGCGTCCCCTAACACTGTAGGAGTGCTGGGTAGGGAGTGTAGTCCACCTAGTGCGGGCCACCCGCTTGCAAAGGGAGCAGCCTCCCAGGTCTCCAGGCGCTGCGCGGCTGCAGACTACATTTCCCGAAAGCCTTGGCGGTGGTGCGCTTCGACTCCTGGTTTGACGTATTCCGCCGCTGACTGGGGCGCTCGTGGGCGAGGAACGTGGCCCTGGCGCATGTTATAGTCATTTTCGACATGCGCAGAGGCGAATGCGTGCCGCTTGGTGTTCGCTCCGTCTTGAGAAAGTGAAGAGGAGGCAAGAGCTTGAGCGCGCGCGAGGTATTTGCCCTGCACTCTGCTCCCGGGGCCAGGCTACGCTCCTCCCGTGGCCGCCACCAACCACCCACGCCCCATGGCTAGAACACGCCAGACCGGGGCCTTGCGCTCTCTCCCCCACCCCGGCTCTGCCTAGTGGCCGGAAACTGCCATCTCCTATCAGTGATCTGCTGGACAGTTTGGGGAGACGTTGAATCATATGAGGTAGTCTAGGTAAGTGGGGAAACTTAAGGTAACAATAGCTCCCCTCTCTGAAAAAAAAGTTTGGCTTTTCCTGAGGGGCTGTAAGTTTCTACTCCCCCGAAACACGGTCATAAAACCAGAAACACCATCTCCTTTTCCTCTCTCCTCCCGTCTGCTCTCTTCCTCGGTACAGGAAGCGTCCTGTGCAGCTAGGCTGGAGGGAGAATAATGAAGCCTTGAGTGAAGGGTTACACTCATGGTAATGGTAGTCTAGGTAATTAGGACCAACTCTTCCATGGAAAATAACTTAAGCTGGATGAAACGTTGAAAAAAGCATTGCAAAGAGCTAACAGGAGAGTGAAGAATTAAGGATCAGACTCTAGGAGAAGCAAGAGACTAAGTCATAATCCCAACACTCAAAGCTGCTTTTGCCTGAAGGCATTTGCTGGTGGAAAGAGACACCTGTGAAAGCCAGCAGTAAAGTTGGTGGACTTGCAGTATAAGGGGTACAAATGTAAAAGTGTTGAAAGCTGGGAGTCTGAATAATCACCCCACATTTGAACTGGGACCCCAAATGAAGACATGCTCAAGAAAATGTTAAACAGGAGATAAGCCCTGGCATAGACATGTCTCCCAAATTCAGGTTGTCTTGGAGGTGTAGAGATCCTCAGCCTTCAAACTCTATAACATTGACCTAGTGGTGTGCCCGGGTGTCTGACAAAAGCAAATGGAAATGATCCTTAGAGAAAGGTATTATCATCGTAGACATCAAAGTATTCACACACACACTTCATTTTTAGTAACTTCCAGCACATTCTCAAAGATAACTAGATACACAAGGACATAAGAAATCGTGAAAGAACATGCAGAATTAATAGACAACAAACACAGACCCAAACACTTCTGGAATTATCAGAGAAAGAGTATAAAATAGCAATTCTTAGTATTTTTAAAGAGATAAAAGACAAGGTTGAAAATATCTACAAAAAACAAGCTTTAAAAATTGGCCTAGCAGTTTAGAAAAAATAACCAAATAGATTGTTTTTTTTTTTTTTAAAAAAAAAAGCTAATTTAGGGCTTCCCTGGTGGCGCAGTGGTTGGGAGTCTGCCTGCCGATGCAGGGGACGCGGGTTCATGCCCCGGTCCGGGAGGATCCCACGTGCCGCGGAGCGGCTGGGCCCGTGGGCTGTGGCCGCTGGGCCTGCGCGTCCCGCAGCGGGAGAGGCCGCAGCGGTGGGAGGCCCGCGTACCGCAAAAAAAAAAAAAGCTAATTTAAAAAAACAACAGCTGTCTGTTTAGACAGCAAATTAAACATAAAAGAAGAGAGAATGAACTGGAATATCGGTGAGAAGAAATTGTCCAGAAACTATTATTGCACAGAGACAATGAGATGGAAAGTATAGAAGACAAAGTAAAATACCTTAAGCCATTGGGTAGAAAGCCCAACATAAATTTAATCAGATTCCCAGAAGGAAAATACAGAACAAGCTATATGAAAGACATACCAAGCTACAGATTCAAGAAGCCCAATGAAACTCAAGGAGCACAAATAAAAATAAGTCCACAACAGATACATCACGGTGAAACAATAAAATATAAAAGGTAAATAAAATCTTAAAAGCAATTAGAGAAAAAGATCAATTAACTTCAAGAAGTAACATCTGACTTCCCAATAGCATCTGTGGAAGCCATACGAATGGGGAATGAAATCTTCATTGTGCTTAAAATATCTGTCAACCTAGAAGTATGTATACAGCAAAATCTTTCAGGAATGGAGACACAAGTATCTTTTATACAGCTAAAAACGGTCAATACTTCTTGCTCTCTGAGTGACCTGGCGCAAACTTCTTTTAAATGGGGCTACAATTGTCCCACCTGTTGGAACTTAATGCTAGGATTGAGTTAATATCTGTATAGGACTTTGCTCCTTGCCCGCTCGTAGTTGGTGTTATTTAAAATGTTTGGTCCCAAGGTGAACAAGCTGGGGTTGTGGGGATGCTGCCCTTGCGGGGAACTCTCCGCGAGCGCGTCCTGGTAGGAGCGAGTGCTGCAGGGTCCTGCTGCCCGTCTCCCGGCCCGGACAACGCGTGCCTGCCGGTGGCCACGAGGGGGCGATGCCACACCGCAGTGGGTGCCCAGGAGGCCACAGAACTTGCACCAGGTGAGCCTGTTGCCGGCTTCCTCTCCTCTTTCTTCTTTCCCTTTGCGCCTTTAAAGGATGCTGGAATTTTCGCAGCACCTAAATAACGATATACTCCATCCACAAGGGATGCACCTGAGGGGGAGAGATCTGGAACACCTGGCAATAGGGCTGATCAGCGTCAGCGTCGGCTGTGGTCAGACCTGCAAATCTCAGGCAACACTGTCATAAATAATGCAAGAGGGGCTCAGTACCTCCGTGGGCAAAGTGGGTTTTTTTGCCACAACTTTTTCTTCAAAAAAAATTCAAACCAACAGAAACGTTTTCAAAACTGTACAATCAACAAACATTCATATATCTTTCATCTGGATTCACTGTCAATCCAATTTGCCAGGTTATTTACACACACATTTTATTTTGTTTTGGCTGAACCGTTTTAGACCTACTTGCAGACATCCTGACACTTTACACCTCAGATACTTCACCTGCATCTCCTAAGATCAAGGACATTCTCACACGCAGCCACAATACCATTATCACACCTAAGACGCTCAGCATGGATACAATTAAATACAATTAAATGATATACAGTTCCATATTTAAATTTCCCCAGTTATTCCAGTTTTGTCCTGTTTTGTTTGTGATCCAGGACCTGACCAATGGTCACCTCATTTTTTCTTTCATGACATTTTTTTTTTTTTGCAGTATGCGGGCCTCTCACTGTTACAGTGGCCTCTCCCGTTGCGGAGCACAGGCTCCAGATGCGCAGGCTCAGCGGCCATGGCTCATGGGCCCAGCCGCTCCGTGGCATATGGGATCTTCCCGGACCGGGGCACGAACTCGTGTCCCCTGCATCGGCAGGCGGACTCTCAACCACTGCGCCACCAGGGAAGCCCCTTTCATGACATTTTTGAAGAGTCCAGGGAAGTTGTCTTGTAGAAGATTCTACCATCTGAATCTGTCGCCTATTTATTCTTTGTGATTAGATTCAAGAAAGTCAGTTTTGTGTAAATACTGCATAGGCCATGTTATCTTTTTCCGATTACATCGTATCAGGAGGCCCATCACATAGGCCTGTACTATATTAGTGACACTAAGTTTGACCACTGGGCTACATGTGACAGTTTCCTGTCATAAACAATACTCTTTAAACATTAACTCCCCATTTCCCCCTCTCCAGCCCTTGTCAATTATACCACCATTATACTTTCTGTCTATGATTTTGACTACTCTAAATACCTCATATATTTATTTATTTATTTTGGGCTGTGTTGGGTCTTCGTTTCTGTGCGAGGGCTTTCTCTAGTTGTGGCAAGCAGGGGTCACTCTTCATCGCGGTGCGCAGGCCTCTCACTATCGCGGCCTCTTGTTGCGGAGCACAGGCTCCAGACGCGCAGGCTCAGTAGTTGTGGCTCATGGGCCTAGTTGCTCCGCGGCATGTGGGATCTTCCCAGACCAGGGCTCGAACCCGTGTCCCCTGCATTAGCAGGCAGATTCTCAACCACTGCGCCACCAGGGAAGCCCTAAATACCTCATATAAGTGAAATCATACAGTATTTTTCTTTTTGTGAGTTGCTTATTTCACTTAGAATAATGTCTTCAAGTTTTATCCATGTTATAGCATATTACAGAATTTCCTTCCTTTTTAAGGCCAAATAATATTCCGTGGAGTGTATTGGATTGGTCAAAAAGTTTCTTTCGGGCTTTTCTGTAACACCGTACAGAAAAACCCAGAGGAACTTTTTGGCCAACCCAATATATACCACTTTTCGGTAATCTATTCATCAATCAGACACTTGGGTTGCTCCCATGTTTTAGCTATTGTGAATAAGGCTACTATGAACATGGGTGTACAAATGTCTCTTCAAGACCCTGAAGAGGGTCTTGGATAATTCTTAATTCTTTTGGATATAGAATTGCTGGCTCATATGGTAATTCTATTTTTAATTTTTTGAGGAACTTCCATACTGCTTTCTACAGCGACTGAACCATTTTACATTCCTACTAACAGTGCACAAGGGTTCCAGTTTCTTCACATCCTTGTCAACACTTACTGTTTTCTGGGTTTTTTTTTTAAATAAATTTATTTATTTATTTTTTGGCTGCGTTGGTTCTTGGATGCTCTGTCGCGGTGCGCGGGCTTCTCGTTGCGGTGCGTGGGCTTCTCTTGTTGCGGAGCACAGGCTCTAGGCGCATGGGCTCTAGAGCTCAGGCCCAGTAGTTGTGGTGCACGGGCTTAGTTGCTCTGCGGCTTGTGGGATCTTCCCAACCAGTGATCGAACCTGTGTCCCCTGCATTGGCAGGTGAATTCTTAACCACTGCGCCACCAGGGAAGTCCCTGTTTTCTGGCTTTTGGATAGTAGCCATCCTAATGGATGTGAGGTTGTATCTTGTAGTTTTGGTTTACATTTCCCTAACGATCAGTAATGTTGAGTATCTTTTCATGTGCTTATTGGCCGTTCATATGACTTCTTTGGGAAAATGTCTATTCAAATCTTTTGCTTATTTTTGAATCAGGTTGTTTGTTGTTTTGTTATTGAGTTTTAGGAGTTCTCTATATATTCTGGATATTAATCCTTTACCAGAAATATGCATATGTGTGTATATATACATATATATATTTAAAACCTGAAAAACAGTACTAGAGATTGTTTATGGATACATGCATATGGAGTAAATATATAAAGCTGTGTACAGGAATGGTCAGCACTATATTCAGTGAGTGATGTTTGGGGCAGAGGGTGGGGATAGGGTCAGGTGCATAGGAAGCTTCAACCATAGCTGATGAGTTTTATTTATTAGAGTAGATCATGGTTAAATGGATGTTCATTATGTTGTTTTCCCTTTTTGTGTGTACACCTGAGATTATTTCACAATTTTTTTTTTTTTTTTGCAGTACGCGGGCCTCTCACTGTCGTGGCCTCTCCCGCTGCGGAGCACAGGCTCCGGACGCGCAGGCTCAGTGGCCATGGCTCACGGGCCCAGCCGCTCCGCGGCATGTGGGATCTTCCCGGACCAGGGCACGAACCCGTGTCCCCTGCATCGGCAGGCAGACTCTCAACCACTGCGCCACCAGGGAAGCCCCACAGAATTTTAAAAAACAAAATGTAGTGGTTTTTTAAAAAATGTTTATTTATTTATTGGCTGTGTTGGCTCTTTGTTGCTGCCTGAGGGCTTTCTCTATTTGCAGAGAGCGGGGCTGCTCTTCATTGCGGTGCATGGGCTTCTCATTGCGGTGGCTTCTCTTGTTGCGGAGCACGGGCTCTAGGTGCACGGGCTTCAGTAGTTGTGGCTCACGGGCTCTAGAGTGCAGGCTCAGTAGCTGTGGCGCATGGGCTTAGTTGCTCCACGCATGTGGGATCTTCCCGGACCAGGGATGCAACCTGTGTCCCCTGCATTGGCAGGCCATTTTTATCCACTGCGCCACCAGGGAAGCCCAAAATGTAGTTTCTTAAAGAAAAAAAAAAAAAGCTTTACTTTATTGAGCAACTACTAGGTTCAAAAAGCTTAACATTCATTATTTACTTTAATCCCCACTTCACCCCTTTAATCACTTGCCACCACTCTGCCCTTTGTCTACTCCACTCCAGTCACACTGGCCTCCCTACTGCCTTTTTTTTGTGGGGGCGGGGTGTGTGTTTGGCTGTGTTGGGTCTTTGTTGCTGTGTGTGGGCTTTCTCTAGTTGCGGTGAGCAAGGGCTACTCTTACGTGTGGTGCGTGGGCTTCTCATTATGGTCACCCCTTACTGGGCTCCCTTCAAGGTGAGAAACCTGCCCGCAGAGCGGGCGCGTTTGGTGGGGCCGAGCTAAGAGTGTGTCCAAGGCGTGCACGAGGGCTCCATCGCCCCTTCCATCTCCGGGGATCTCCGGAGTAGCCCCCACCGGCCTCAGCACATGGGAATCGGCGGTCACCAACGTAGAGCTGGCCGCCACTCGAACTCCCCTCCCCCCCAATCCATCCCCGCTCCTCACGCCCCTTCTCCGGCTCGCCACTCTCGGCGCTCGCCTGTCTCTGCCCTGGCCCCACGTGCGCGCGTGCTCGGATGCTCTGCCCGGTAAGTGCTGGCGGGAGCGGCGACAGCGGCGGGAGGTTCGGTTGTCGCCCGTTGCTGCGTGGCACCGTGCTTGTTGGCCGCCATTGCAGGTCAGGCTGCGGGGAGCGAGGGCCGAGCCTGGAATGGGGGCGAGGGAGCGGGAAACTAGGGAGCTGGGGCTGGGCGGGGCACGCGGCTCGAGGAGAAGAATGGCGAGCTGAGGGGCACGGAGCAGGGGAGGCCGGGAAGGGGGAGGGGAATGGGGAGGGCCGTGCAGAGGCGAGGGCGACCCAGAGGGGCCCCTGGTAGGAGGGCCGGGAATTTGGAGAAGGGAGCAATGTGGAGTCAGAAGGTGGAGGGAAGGAAGGGAGCGAGCAGGGCAGAGCGGGAGAAGGGCTGAAGGAGTGGCCGAGCGTGGGCGGAGGACGGAGAAGGGGGCGGCGCGGGCCGGAACCTCGAGGTACGTGCAGAAAGGGGCTCTTCCCTGTGTGGGGAGGGAACCCAGCACGGGATGCTTGCAAGAGTGGGGTAGAACTGGAACCCAGGAAGTAGCGGGAACATCAAAAAGGAGACTTAGCTGGGTATAGGACTGTGAGGTTCCTTCGAGGGGACATTTTAAGTCGTGGGGGAGAGGCTGCCGGGAGCGGTAATTGGGAGGGTGGTTGGAAGGAAGAGACAGTCTGGAGAGTGATCCAGCTTCATTTGTGGGCAGAGTGAGAGACGAGATAAGAGTGGGGTGGAGTCGGGTCCTGGAGGAGTGAAGTACTTTAGAATTGAGGGGGGAATTAAGGAACGATTTGGAAAATGAGGGTGGTAGAGGGATAACGTTTAAAGAGTAATCTTTGGGAGGAGGGAGAACGGTTTGGAAAGACTATTCTGGGGGTGGGGAGTGGAGGAAGGCAGTTTAAAGAATAGTTTCCTTGGGAGGTAGGAGAAAGGGTAAACAGCTTGGTGAGAGGTCCTAGAGAAATTCTCAGGGTAATTTGGAGGGGGATGGGGAAGAGAGGGGAAGCGGATGGAGAAGTCCCAGAAAGTGGGCGGGGCTAGAAACAGGAAGTGTTTGTAGGTCAAATTGAAGGGAGGGGAGGGGGTCGGGGAGAGGGTGGAGAAGATGGGGGCTGGTGGGAGGGGAATCCAGTACAGAGGGAGACCTCAAGTAGAGCTATAAAGGAAGGGGCTTTGGGGAAAATAGGGTGCCACAGCAGTAGGAGGAGGAAGGGTAGAAGGGGCCGCAGAGTAGCAGAAGATGCAGAAAACTGGAGGAACTCTGATCGACTGAAGCCATCTTTTCTGCCCATTGTCTACAAATACCAGTAATTGATTCCCTCCTCATGGGAATCTTAAAATGTGATAGGAAAGTAAAAAAAAGTTTGGCCAAAAAGTTCGTTCAGTTGTTTCAGCAAGATGACTCTAGTAGGGCTTAGTTTCTTTAACTTCGTTAAAAACAATTTTGCTAGATTATATTGTGGCAGCATTTTAAAAAAACTTATAAGGAAGAAAAAAAGCAACATTTTTGGCATATTATACTTTATTATTTCAAGAAAGGTAGAAACGCAACTGAAACAAAAAAAAGATTTGTGCAGTGTATGGAGAAGGTGCTGTGACTGATCGAACGTGTCAGAAGTGGTTTTTGAAGTTTCTTGCTGGAGATTTCTTGCTGGACCATGCTCCACAGTTGGGTAGACCAGTTGAAGTTGATAGCGATCAAATCGAGACATTAATTGAGAACAATCAACGTTATACCATGCGGGAGATAGCCGACATACTCAGAGTATCCACATCAAGCGTTGAAAATCATTTGCACCAGCCTGGTTACGTTAATCGCTTTGATGTTTGGGTTCCACCTAAGTTAAGCGAAGAAAACCTTCTTGACCGTATTTCCACATGGGATTCTCTACTTAGACGTAACAAAAATGTTCCGTTTTTAAAATAAATTGTGACGGGCAATGAAAAGTGGATACTGTACGGTAATGTGGAATGGAAGAGATCGCCGGGCAAGTGAAATGATCCACCACCAACCACACCAAAGGCCGATCTTCATTCAAAAATGGTGATGTTGTGTATATGGTGAGATTGGAAAGGAGTCCTCTATTATGAGCTCCTTCCAGAAAACCAAACGATTAATTCCAACAAGTACTGCTCCCAGTTAGACCAACTGAAAACAGCACTTGACGAAAAGCGTCCGGAATTAGTCAACAGAGAACGCATAATCTTCCATTAGGATACTACAAGACTGAATGTTTCTTTTTTTCTTTTTTTTTTTTTTGCTGTACGCGGGCCTCTCACTGTTGTGGCCTCTCCCGTTGCGGAGCACAGGCTCCGGACGGACAGGCTCAGCGGCCATGGCTCACGGGCTCAGCCGCTCCGCGGCATGTGGGATCTTCCCAGACCGGGGCACGAACGCGTGTCCCCTGCATCGGCAGGCGGACTCTCAACCACTGCGCCACCAGGGAAGCCCCAAGACTGAATGTTTCTTCGATGACCAGGCAAAAACTGTTACACCTTGGCTGGGAAGTTCTGATTCATCCGCCATATTCACCAGACATTGCACCTTCGGATTTCCATTTATTTCGGTCTTTACAAGATTCTCTTAATGGAAAAATTTTCAGTTCCCTGGAAGACTATAAAAGACACCTGGAACAGTTCTTTGCTCAAAAAGATAAAACGTTTTGGGAAGATGGAATTATGAAGTTGCCTGAAAAATGGCAGAAGGTAGTGGAACAAAATGGTGAATATGTTATTCAATAAAGTTCTTGGTGAAAATGAAAAATGTGTCTCTTATTTTTACTTAAAAACCGAAGGAACTTTTCGGCCAGCCCAATATTATCCACTTTATAGGTAGGTAAACTAAGCTCAGAGGAATGAAATAATTTGCCCAAGGTCATGTAGCTAATAATGGTGGAGTCAGTTCCATCTCACACTCAGAATAAAGCCCAAGTTCTTTTGACAAAGAGCTACAAGGACCTCTCTGATCTGAGCCCTGCCTGCCCCCCTAATCAACTCAAACACAAGTTTATTCCTACCTCAGGGCCTTTACACCTGCTATTTTTACTCCAAAACTGCTTTTCACTGGGCTGACTCCTTCTTACCCTTAAGGTCTTGATTCAAATACAAGGCTTTCCTGATAACACAATGACTTTTTGTCTCTTTAACCCATTTTAGTTTACATGTTGTATTTTTTATTTGCTTACTGTCTAACATCTGTTCCCACTACTCCCACCCCTCATGAGGACAGGGGCTTTGCCTGCTTTGTTCACTGCTATATCCTTAATGCTGGCACATAGTAGGTGCTCAATAAGTATTTGCTGAATGAATGACCTTACAGGGAGGTAAAACAGTTAAAAACAATCTAACTCAGTTCTTTGGGCATCTTGAAATAACAATTCTTGCATGGTGAGCTTCGAAGATTAAAAAAATAAAAGAAGTCACAAGGCCTAGAACCACAGGATATATTTTTAAAGAAATGAGAGTTTCGATTATCCCACCACTCACAGGCTGGACCTGGGGGTGTTCACAGGGCTCTGTGCTCTGAGAGCCCTTTGTCTCCAGAGAAGGAGGAACCCTGGCAGGAAGGGTGAGCAATCCACCAGCACCACTATTTGGGTAATAACTAGGCCTTTTCTTCCCAGGCTTGTTCTGCTGCTCCCCACACCCCTTCCCACAGGCAGAAATCTTCTCTATTTAACCAGGAACTGGAGCTCTCTGAAGACCCTGGAGGTCAACCATGAATTGAATAAGGTGTGACAGGCAGAGAGAGCAGTACTTGATGAGGGAGGCTGAGTTCTTGTGATCTTGGACAAGGAAACTTTTCTTTCTCTCCCTTTTTTTTTTTGCTGGTGGGGGGGTTGGCTACCATGGGGGCTTGAGTAAAGAGAGTTGAATTAATCATCTCAGTTCCCAGCAAGGCTTCTCTCTGGTTTTATTAATTCACACATTCATTCATTTCTTTTTATCCCTATCCTCCACTCCCATTACCCTCCTCCCCCATTCTGTTTAATAAAATACCTCTGAATTTGTGTGTAGCTTTGTCAAATGTATAGTGTTGTCTCATGTGAATGTGAATTTAATTTTTTAATTAAAAAGGATCTACTATAAATCACTTCTGTTCCTTACTCTGGTAGTCAGTAAGAAACTCCTGGTATTCATATCTTTGAGCAGTCCCCTCTTGCACTGCATAGAGGTGACCTTACTCAACAAACAGGATATTGCAAGGATAACTGTGCAAATTCCAAGGCTAGGGGATGAAAGACATCACAGTATCCTCTTTCTGTCTCATTGATCACCCACTCTAGGGGAAGCCGGCTACCATGCTGTGAGGACACTCAAGCAGCCCTATGGAGTGGTCTAAGAGGAGCTGAGGCCTCCTGCCAACAGTTATTACCAACTTACCAGCCATGTACGTGAGCCATTTTGAATGATTCTCCCGCCCCAGTCAAACCTACAGACGACTACAGCCCCAGCAACATCTTAACTGCAACCTCATGAGAGATCCCAAGCCAGAGCCAGTTAGTCAAGCCATTCCCAAGTTCCTGACCCACAGGAGCCTTGTGAGATAATAATGTTTATCTAACTCTCCTGTGTCACAACATATTCTTTTTTCCCCCACCATTTAAAAATGTAAAAATCATTCTCAGCTTGAGCCGAGCTGTACAAAAACAGGTGACGTGTCACATTTGGCTCACAGGTCTTCGTTGACTCACAGTCTGCTTAGCTGGTTTGAATCGTTGCATAATTGTAATTGTTCCATAATGTGCCTTCACCCTATTTTGCATATTTACTCCCAGTGAGGGGCATTCAGTTTTTCTCCTACTCCCAGCTACCACCGACAACAGCTGCCGTGAACATCCTCGGCCTTGTGGGAAGGGCCCTGGGATATTTGTCCAGGAGTGGAATCGCTGGGTTTCAGGGTCTTAGTCTACACTCAGCAGTGCCACATGAGAGTCCCATTTCCCCACACCCTACCAACACTTGGTGTTATCCAACTTCCTAATGTTTGATAGTCCGTGACTTGGTTTCTCCTCTTTGTTTGGCTTGCATTTCCCTGATAACTAATGAGTTTGAACATCTCTTTGCCTAGTAGCACACATTTAGGTTTCCTCTCTAAGTTGCCTATTCGTGTTTTCACCCATTTTTCTATTAGATGTTTCTGACTTTTTCTTATTGGGAAGACTTCTCCTTTCCAGGCCTCAGTTTCCCCATGTGCACCACAGTTACCTACAGGGCTCTCCTGAAATGCCATCCTTGTTTCTGAAATCCCTACAGCCTATTTTAAATAATAAAAATGTGGCTTGGGGTTGAATTTTTACATATATTATCTCATTGAAGAAACCAAGGGTTTATTTGGGAATTATAACTGAGATTTCTGGGTTCAGAGAGGTTGATGACCAGTCCAGGGCCACCCAGAGGAGTCATGGGGTTGAGCAGATGCCTAAACTGAGTTCCACTAGGAAGAGTTGGGACTGCAAATCAAAATATGGCAGCAAACAACACTTCTCTTGGGTCAAGTTGGAAATGATGTTTCTAAATGATAAGAGGAGACAAGGCACTGGAGAGCATGGGGCCTTCTTTTCTAAGCTGGCAGAAGTGAAACTATTCATAACTTTTCTTAGGGGCAGTTTGATGATTATGTGCCAAAAGCCTGAAATGCCTGCACATCCTTTGACTCAACGAATTCCCTAGGAATTTGTCCTGAAGCAGTAATTGGTCAAAGATGAGGAATGTGTTTGGTGGTGGGGAAACAAAAATCACACCTAAGTATCCCACTTCAGGAGATGGAATACTACATATGCATATGATATCTTAAGAAAGATGTTCTAGGGAATTCTCTGGCAGTCCAGTCGTTAGGACTCTGTGCTTTCTCTGCCAAGGGCCCGGGTTTGATCCCTGGTGGGGAAACTAAGATCCCACAAGCCATGCACAGCGAGGCAAAAAAAAAAAAAAAAATGTTCTATAGAAGGATTTCTAATGCTAGGGAAAGATGTTAATAATTCAGTTAAGGTAAGGGGAGGGGAGGGATCCATTATAAAATGATGGATACGGAATGATCTCATTTTTCTAGGGAAAAAATACGTATGAAGGAAATCACTGGGAAAATACAATGATGTACTGAGTGCTTGCTATGGGCCATACACTGTTTTTAGTGCTTTTTATAGCCTCATTTAATTGTCACACAACTCTGAGTAGGTGCTGTTATTATTCCCATATTACAGGTGAAGAAACTGAGGTCAGAGAGGTGAAATGAGCTGCCAGAGGTCACGCAGATGGTGAGTGATGAAGCCAGGATTCGAAGCCATGCGCTGGCTCCAGAGTCACCCAAAATAGTCCCCATGGTCACCTCCATGTTTACATCTGAGGAGTGAGACCAAGATGATCCTTATTCCCTTTATCTGTATTTCCTGATTTTTCTACAATTAATATTTCTTCTACAATTAATATTTTTAAAAGCCCTCTTGTAGTGGTCGGTGCCTTTGAAAGTATGAAAGAGGAGAGAGTTTTGGAGGGGAGGTGTTGTGTAGAGAAAAATCAGGAACGGGTTGGGGCTTGGCTCACCTCAAACCCTACCCAAGCCCCAAACCCTCTCTCCTTTCATTCTCAAAAATATCAAGGAGGGGCTTCCTTGGTGGCGCAGTGGTTGAGAGTCCGCCTGCCGGTGCAGGGGACACGGGTTCGTGCCCTGGTCCGGGAGGATCCCGCGTGCCACAGAGCGGCTGGGACCGTGAGCCGTGGCTGCTGAGCCTGCGCGTCCAGAGCCTGTGCTCCTCAGCGGGAGAGGCCACAACAGTGAGAGGCCCGCGTACCGCAAAAAAAAAAAATCAAGGAAGTCAAAGGTCTGATATCTGCTGTGTGACCTTGAACTGGTTCCTCACCCTTTTGGAGCCCTTTTCGAAATACGTCACAGGGAAGGGCGGGGGTGGGTGGGGTAGGCGGTGCAGAGAGGAGGAAGCTGGCGCCAGAGGTGCAGCAGGGAGGGACAGGTCTAGGGATGGGTCCCCTCCTGTCATCTCCTCTCCCCCGGGGCTTTGAGGAGTGACTTACCCAGTCTCTGAATGTAACTCTGGGAAAGTCTGTGCTGCAGTGAGCACTGGACAGCGAGTCCAAAGACCTGGGTTCTGCTCACATCTCACCATTGGTTACCTGTGTCCTAGTCAGTTCCATTTCTGAGCCTTGGCTTTCTCAGCCATTGAAGGGGCAAATGCCTGGCTGGTTGTGACGACGTGAGGAAAGGTGCTTTGTGAGAGGCTAAGCAACTGTGTGCTATGTCATGGGTCAACAAACTACGACATTACTTCTGTAGTTCCTTTTTAACAGCTTTATTGAGATATAATTCAAATACCACACAATTCACCCACTGAAAATGTACACTTCAGCAAATTTTAGTATATTCACAGTTGTGCAAGCATCACCATGATCAAATTTTCGTCATGCCCCAAAGAACCCTTTAGTTATCACCCTCCCCCGCCCCAGTCCCCTCAGGCCCAGGCAACAACTCCTCTGCTTTCTGTTTCCAGAGACATTTCATATCCATGAAATCATACATGTGCCATCTTTGTCTGGCTTCCTTCACTTAGCATGTTTTTCAAGGCTCATCCGTATTGTAGCATATATCAAACTTTGGTTCCTTTTTATGGCTGAACAATATTTCATTGTATGGTTATACCACATTTTGTTTATCCATTCATCAGTTGATGGACATTTGTGTTTTTCTTCTACTTTTTGGCTGTTATGAATAGCTATAAACTTTGATGTACACATGTGTGGATTTATGTTTTCATTTATTTTGGGTATATACTTAGCAGAATTGCTGGGTTAAATAGTAATTATGTTTAACATTTTGAGGCAACACCTGTTTTTTGTTTTTGTTTTATTTATTTATTTTTGGTTGCGTTCAGTCTTCGTTGTTGAGCACAGGCTTTCTCTAGTTGCGTCGAGCGGGGGCTACTCTTCGTTGCGGTGCACGGGCTTCTCATTGTGGTGGCTCCTCTTGTCGTGGAGCATGGGCTGTAGGCTCATGGGCTTCAGTAGTTGTGGCACACGGGCTCAGTAGTTGTGGCTCGCGGGCTCTAGAGCGCAGGCTCAGTAGTTGTAGCTCGCGGGTTTAGTTGCTCCGCGGCATGTGGGATTTTCCCAGACCAGGGCTTGAATCCGTGTCCCCTACATTGGCAAGTGGATTCTTAACCACTGAGCCACCAGGGAAGTCCCAACATCTGTTTTTATATAGTCCAGGAGTTAAGAATGGTTTTTATGTTCTTATGGTAGGGAAAAAATGGTAGGGAAAAAATCAAAAAAAGAATAATATTTTATAACGTGAAAATTACACAGAAGTCAAATTTCAATGTCCACAAAGAAAGTTTCACAGGACAGCTGCTTTCATTCATTTATGTATTGTGTATGGTGCTTTTGCATTACAGTGGCAGAGATGAGGAGTATGACAGACCATTTGGCCTTCAAGCCTAAAGTATTTACTGTCTGGTCTTTTATAGAAAATGTTTGTCGACCCCTGAACTGTGTGTTGGTATTATTAATTATTGTTTGGTGGAGGCAGCTTGAGTATGCTGCCTTGATTGGAATAGGACTCAGGTTGCCAGGTGCTGGCCTATGAGCATAAAGGGATGAGAGCGCCTGTCTAGCCCCATTTTCTGGATTGAGAAACTGAGTCCTGCAGGAGGGCCCAGGCTCATGCAAGCTGAGGGGGAAGTGAGGGCCTAGCTTTCTTTTACTCCTTGGCAGCCTCCTCACCTTCAGCTAAGAACACCCAGTTGTGAATAATTCATGGCTAATGTTTGCATATCACTCCATCTTGTCAGAGCACTTTGATCATCATTAATTAGTCAGAACCTGGCTCTGGCTGTTGCCTAATAAAACATAAACATAAGTGGCTTAGATGTCTCCATTCCTAAAACTGAAGGTTCCATCTCCATAGCAAGGCTTTGTACCCGCAGATTCTTTCTCTCTGCCCATCACCTCATCACCTCTCAAAGACCTACTGTTTTGGCCTGAAAGTCAGGTTTCCTGAAGGATGGAGGGCAGTTGCAGGGTTGGAGCCCAGTCCTCATAGCAGAGAAGTCACATCCCCTCTCTGCCCCTCAGTGTCTTTGTCGGGAAGATACGAGTAATGATGCCTATCTCTGGGGTTGTTTGTATTTGTAAAAGTGTTCTGAAAGGAGCCCTCATACACCGCTGGTGGGAAGGTAAAATGGCACAGCCATTGAGGGACCCTCCCAGTTCCTCAACTGACTAAATGTAGAGTTACCGTATGACCCAGCAATACCATTCCTATGTATATACCCCAGAGAAACGAAAACGTGTCCACACAAAATCTTGTACACAAATGTTCATAGCAATATTATTCAAAATAGCCAAAGAGCAGAAACAACCCAAATGTCCATCAGCTGATGGATGGACAAATAAAATGTGGCACATCTATACAATGGAATATTATTTGGCCATAAAAAGTAAAGAAGTATTGATACACGCTACAAAATGGATGAAAACATTACATTAAGTGAGAGAAACCAGACACAAAAGGCCACATATTGTATGATTCCATTTATGCAAAATGTCCGGAATAGGCAAATCCATAGAGTCAGAAAGAGATGAGTGGTTGCCAGGGGCTGTGGAGGATATGGAGAGTGACTGTAAATGGACACAAGGTTTCTTTGTGGGGTGATGGAAATGTCCTAAAATTGAACATGGTGATGGTTTCACAACTCTGTGAATATATTAAAAAACATTGAATTGCAGACTTAAAATGGATGAATTTTATGGTACGTAAATTATACCCCAATAACACTTTTTTAAAAGTGCTCTGAAAACTGTAAAGTGATGAGTATGGTGTTACTCACATGCATAATAGATGACCTGTCATAATGGATGGAGCTGAGTATTCTGACCTGTCAGTTTAGGGCAGTTCCTAAGACTTTTGAAATTGGAGACACCTGGATATCTTCCTGTACATTATCTCAGGCAACTCATTTAACTCTGAGGCCAGCTGTAGAATTGGGACAGTAATCTCTGTCTCTTAGGATTGTTGTGACAATTAAATGAATACTGTAGGAACATGCTGAGCTTGGTACTTGACACCTAGTAGATGTCTAGTGAATGATGATGACTATTTCTACATTGAGTTACCCGACTCCTCCCAGCCATCCCAGGGAGCGAGTCCGTGCTCTTCCACTCTCCTCAGAATCTACTGTTTCCAAATCTTGCCTGATCATAAGAATTACCAGGAGCATCTTTTAAAAATACAGATTCCAAGGCCCCACTTCAGACCCATTGATAAGAATCTGTATTTTTAAAAACTCTCCAGATGAGTCCTATAATCAGATAAATTTGGAAGTAAGGCTGGTCCAACCTGGAAACATTTTGCTTCTTATTTATACCCTTCTACAAACCCTTATTTTCCATTGTTTGCTGTTTCACCCTGACTCGCTTTTCTTTTGCCAAAGATCCCTCTATTTAAGAGCTCATGCTCTTGACTTCAGTAATAACGCCAGCATGAGATTTTATAATTTCCTCATACTTTAATTCAGGGCAAAGATTGATAACATTAACAATAACAGCAATACTGAACCTACATGTGTTTGGTGCTCTGCAGGGGTTTCCCACGGACCTTTATGTCCTCACAGCAGCCTCGTTAGTGGATTTAAATAAGTTAAATAACTTCTATCTTTGGGCTTCCCTGGTGGTGCAGTGGTTGGGAGTCTGCCTGCCAATGAAGGGAACACGGGTTTGTGCCCCGGTCTGGGAGGATTCCCACGTGCCGCGGAGCGGCTGGGCCCATGGGCCCATGAGCCATGGCCGCTGAGCCTGCGCGTCCGGAGCCTGTACGTCTGGAGCCTGTGCTCCGCAGCGTGAGAGGCCACAGCGGTGAGAGGCCCGCGTACCGCAAAAAAAAAAAATAAAAAAAAAACTTCTCTCTTTTAGGAGAGAAAGTGGCACAGTCAAAATTGAATATATTTATATAAAGCACAAAATTAGGCAAAACTAATCTCTGTTTTTGTTTTTTTTTTTTTGCGTTACACAGGCCTCTCACTGTTGTGGCCTCTCCTGTTGCGGAGCACAGGCTTCGGACGCGCAGGCTTAGCGTCCATGGCTCACGGGCCCAGCCGCTCCGTGGCATGTGGGATCTTCCGGGACCGGGGCACGAACCCGTGTGCCCTGTATCGCCAGGCGAACTCTCAACCACTGCGCCACCAGGGAAGCCCTAATCTCTGTTTTCAAAGTCAAGATAATGATTACCCTTGGGTTGGGGGTTAGGGACTGATGGAGGTCAAAAAGATTCTTCGGGGGCAGGTCATGTTTTGTCCTTTATTCTGGGTGTTGGTAGCACGTGTGTTCATTGTCACTTAGGATCTGCTCACTTTTCTGTATTTGTGTTATACTTCAATGAAAAGTTTAAAAACATAGCAGTACTATATGATCCTAATTTTAAAAATTTGTATGTATACATTTGCACGAAAAAAGAATAGAAGGAAACTAAATCGAGGGACATTTTATAAAATAATTGGCCTAGATCAAAAAAAATGTCAAGAAAGACAAAGAAAAAGCAAAAGGATATGTACTGTGTAGCACAGGGAATTAAACCCATTATCTTGAAATAACCTATAATGGAGTGTAATCTGCAAAAATATTGAATCACTGTGTTGTACACCTGAAACTAACACAATATTATAAATCAAATATACTTCATTTAAAAAAAGAAAGAGAGGGCTTCCCTGGTGGCGCAGTGGTTGAGCGTCTGCCTGCCAATGCAGGGGACACGGGTTCGTACCCCGGTCCGGGAAGATCTCACATGCCGCGGAGCGGCTAGGCCCGTGAGCCATGGCCGCTGAGCCTGCGCATCTGGAGCCTGTGCTCCGTAACGGGAGAGGCCACAACAGTGAGAGGCCCGCGTACCGCAAAAAAATATATATATATATGGAATATGATCTCATTTTAATAAAACCATACATTATTTGTGCGTCTTATAATATATGCAAAGAATATTATAAATCACTAGGCTTGACACTAGTCAAAGAGGCTTCTAGGGAAGTGGTGTTTGTGTGTGTGTGTGTATGTGTGTGTGTGTGTATGTGTGTGTGTGTTTTAATAAAACCATGAATTATTTTTCATCCTTACTAAAAACCCTGTGGAGTAGGATGTTGTTAGCTCCACTTTATAGATGGAGGAACTGAAGGTCAGAGTTTGAATCACTTGCTCAAGGTCACACAACCAGTACTCTTCCCACTCAAGCAGGCCTTCCCCAGAGACACTCTGAAGGAATAATCAAGGTGACTTTGTGATTAATTGGATGGGGGAGGAGACGAGGGTACAAAGAGAGGAAGGGATTAAAAATGCCTAGGACACTTTGAGCCTGACCAAGTGAAA
This sequence comes from Globicephala melas, assembly GCF_963455315.2. Lineage (NCBI taxonomy): Eukaryota > Metazoa > Chordata > Mammalia > Artiodactyla > Delphinidae > Globicephala > Globicephala melas. The sequence goes on from NC_083332.1 coordinate 44,809,399, forward strand.
AATAATCAGCAAGTCAGGAGGGAGTGCCAGGTTACTGTGGAAAGGTTTAAGCCAAAGGAATGAATACCTAATGATGGAATTTGGTGCCTCAGATGAGGGCTTAGAGGAAAGTCCATAAGTGCACTCCTTGTTAGCTGGCCTTGCCACTGAGCACCTGAAGCCCCGTGGCAAGTGGACATTTTAAAGAGAAAAAAATTTCAACCTCACACTTCTAGGCAAATGGTGTAGTCCTCTGAGTGCTTGGGTCCTTCTGCATCAGCAGCTTGTACTTTCTGTGGCTCTGTGTGGCCTGACTGACCAGGCTTAAAAGGCCTGCTGATGAATTTGAAATCTCAGGCTTCCAGCCTCTATAGGTCATCAGCAAAGACCAAAAGGCCTGGCATGAACGTGAGGTTATTATTCACCTAAGAAGTCGTTATAAACCACAAGAACGCAAGCCCAGCAGGAGGGAACGGCTGCCCAGCTCCCTAGGCACACCATGTCCTCATGCGTCCATCCAGCATGATTCATAATTAAATCTGCAGCAGGCAGGAGGCAAAATAGAATTTCGTGTAAACCTGTGTGGGAGAAGCACTTTGAATACAATTTAATTTTAAAGTTCTAGAGCTCCAGAACTTGAAATGCTTGTGACATTTCAAGTTGAGGTTGTTTCTCCCTACCCTTCACTGGGACCATCTCCGGGGAGGGAGATGACACAAAGGGAAAAAAGTTGTTGGGTCAATAGGTGTATTAGTCAGGGTTCTCTAGAGAAACAGAACCAGTAGGATAGGTATAGGTGTATAGAATGAGACTTACGATGAGAGATTGGCTCACATGATTATGGAGGCCAAGAAGTCCCACGATCTGCTGACTGCAAGCTGGAGGCTCAGGAAAGCCAGAGATGTAGTTCCAGTCCAAACCCAAAGGCCTGAGAAGGGGAGGAGTGGGGAGGGGCAATGGTATAATTCTTAGTCCAAGTCCAAAGGCCGAGAACCAGGAATTCAGGTGTTCAGGGGCAGCAGAAGATGGATGTCCCAGCTCAAGCAGAAAGAAAATTCACTCTTTCTCTGCTTTTTTGTTCTGTTTAGGCCCTCAATGGATTTGATAATGTCCACCAGCATTGGTGAAGGCAATCTTTTTTACTCAGTCTACTGATTCAAATGCTAATCTCTTTCAGAAACACCTAGAAGTAATGTTTTACCAGCTATCTGGGCATCCCTTAGCCCAGTCATGTTGATGCAAAATTAACCATCACACTAGGTAAGGTGTAGTTTTGGAAAACTGGCACTGAAGATGCCATATGTTCAGGTCCCATGTATGTTTCTAGTTAAATATATCATGAAAAAAAAAAAGCCAGCATGTGGGCAGAGGATCTAAAGAATTCACAGAAGGAAATTCAAATTGTATGTAACTATATTACAGGCTCACCATGTTGCACAACTGCAGGGCGCGGCACTCCCACTGAATTCTATTCACAGAGATGCACATTGTAATGGTCTGTAAGAGAGGATGCTCAACCTCTCCAAAAATAAGAGAAATGCTGATTAAAACGATAAGGTAATGATTTTCATTTATTGAATTGGCAAAGCTCAAAGAGTTGCTAAGATCCTATGTTGCTGGGAGTGTAATTTGGTACCACCTCTATGGAGGGTGTAGTGAATACTATGGATTGGCTCTCTCAACCTGGGTCATTTCACCCTCTTCTAGTTGGTGATGTAGGAAAACTGACTCCTACAGTTCCCAGACTCCCCTGCCCTTAGGATTCCACCTGCCATGAATGAGAATTTCTGTTGCTCCACATCCTGTCAGCATTTGGTGTTATCAGCATTCTGGATTTTGGCCATTCTAATAGGTGTGTAGTGGTATTTCATTGTTGTTTTAACTTGCATTTCCCTCATGACATATGATGTGGAGCATCTTTTCATATGCTTATTTTCTGTCTGTATATCTTCTCAGATCTTTTGCACATTTCTTAATTGGGTTATTCTCTTGTTGAATTTTAAGAGTTCTTTATATATTTTGGATAACAGTCCTTTGTCAGGTAAGTCTTTTGCAATACAGTCTGTGACTTGTCTTTGCATTTTCTTGAAGGCATCTTTCACAGAGCAGAAGTTTTTAATTTTAATAAAGTCCAGCTAATCAGTTCTTTCTTTCATGGATCATGCTTTTGGTATTGTATCTAAAAAGTCATTGCCAAAACCAAGGTCATCTAGATTTTCTCATATGTTATCTTCTACTAGTTTATAGTTTTGCATTTTACCTTAAGGTCTGTGATCCATTTTGAGTTAAATTTTGTGCAGAGTGTAAGGTCTGTGTCTATATTCTTTTTTTTTTTCATGTGGATGTTCAGTTGTTCTAGCATCATTTGTTGAAAAGACTATTGCTTTCTCCATTGTATTGCTTTTGCTCTTTTGTCAAAGGTTGGTTGACTATATTTATGTGGGTGTATTTCTGTGCTGTCTATTCTATTCTGTTGATCTATTTGTCTATGCTTTTGCTAATACCACGCTGTCTTGATTACTGTAGGTTAATGTTAAGTCTTCAAGTTGGGTAGTGTCAGTCCTCCAACTTTGTTCTTCTCCTTCAATATTGTGTTGGCCATTCTGGGTCCTTCGCCTCTACATATAAACTTTAGAGTCAGTTTGTTAGTATTCACAAAGTAACTTGCTGGGACTTTGATTAGGGTTGCATTGAATCAATAGATCAAGTTGGGAAGAACTGACACCTTGACAATATTGAGTCTTCCTATCCATGAACATGGAATTTCTCTCCATTCATTTACTTCTTCTTTGATTTCTTTCATCAGAATTTTGTAGCTTTCCTCTTTTAGACCTTGTATGTATTTTGTTAGATTCATACCTAAGTATTTCACTTTGGGGGATGCTAATGTAAATGGTACTGTGTTTTTAATTTCAAATTCCCCTTGTTCATTGCTGATATATAGGAAAGTGATTGACTTAAAAAAAATAATAACCTTGTGCCCTGCAACCTTGCTATAATCACGTATTATTTCCAGAATTTTTTTCCTTGATTCTTTCTGATTTTCTACATAGATGATAATGTCAGCTGTAAACAAAGACAGTTTTATTTCTTCCTTCCCAATCTGTATCCTTTTTATTTCCTTTTTTTGGTCTTATTGCATTATTTAGGACTTCCAGTATGATGTTGAAAAGCAGTGGTAAGAGGGGACATTTACCTTGTTCCTGATCTTAGTGGGAAAACCTCACGTTTCTTACCATGAAGCATGATGTTAACTTCAGATGATTTGTAGGTATTATTTATTCAGTTGAAAAAGTTCCCCACTATTCCTAGTTTACAGAGAGTTTTTCTCATGAATGGGTGTTGAATTTTGTCAAATGCTTTTTCTGCATGTATTGATATTATCATATGATTTTTCTTCTTTAACCTGTGGATGTGATAGATTACATTAATTACTTTTCGAATGTTGAACCAGCCTTGTATACCTGGGATAAATCCCAGTTGGTCATGATGTATAATTTTTATACATTATTGGATTCAATTTGCTAATGTTTTGTTGAGGATTTTTGTGCCTGTTTTAATAAGAGATGTTGTTCTGTACTTTTCTTGTAATGTCTTTGGTTTTGGCATTAGATTAATGCTGGACTCATAGAATGAGTTAGGAAGTAGGCTTCTATCTTCTGAAAGAGATTATAGTGAATTGGTATAATTTTTTCCTTAAATGTCTGGTAGAATTCACTAGTGAATACATCTGGGTCTGATGCTTTGTGTTTTGAAAGGTTATTAATCATTTACTCAATTTCTTTAATTGATATAGTCCTATTCAGATTGTCCACTTCTTGTGTGAGTTTTGACAGATTGTATCTTTCAGGGAATTGGTCCATTTCATCTAGGTTGTCATGTTTGTGGGCATAGAGTTGGTTCATAGTATTCCTTGATTATTTTTAATGTCCCAGGGATTTGTAGTGATGTCCCCTCTTTCATTTCTAATATTAGAAATTTGTATCCTCTCTTTTTTTCTTAGTCTAGCTAAAAGTTTATTGATTTTATTGATCTTTTCAAAGAACCAGCTTTTAGTTTTGTTGATTTTCTCTATTGATTTCCAGTTTTCAATTTCATTGATTTCTGCCCTAATTTTTATTATTTCTTTTCCTCTCCTGATTTTGGATTTAAGTTTCTCTTAGGGACTTCCCTGGTGATCCAGTGGTTAAGACCCTGCGCTTCCACTGCAGGGGGCACAGGTTCGATCCCTGGTCGGGGAACTAAGAGCCTGCATGCCTCGTGGCACAGCAAAAAACAAAACAGTAATTTTCTCTTATTTTTCTTGTTTCCTATGGTAAAAGCTTAGATGATTGAATTTAAATCTTTTTTTCTAACATATGATTCAGCGTTATAAGTTTCCCTTTAAGCACGAATTTTGCTGCATCCCACAAATTCTGATGAGTTGTGTTTCCATTTTCATTTAGTTCAAAATGTTTTAAAATTTATCTTGAATTTTGACCTGTGTGTTATTGAGAAGTGTGTTGTTTTATCTCCAAGTGCTTGGGGATTTTCGAGCTGTCTCTCTATTATTGATTTCTTGTTAAATTCCGTGGAGTCTGAAAGCAGACATTGTGTGATTTCTATCCTTTTAATTTTAGTAAGATGTGTTTTATGGCCCAGAATGTGGTTTGTCTTGGTGAATGTTTCATATGAGCTTGAGAAGAATATATATTCTGCTGTTGTTGGATGAAGTAGTCTATAGATATTTATCATATTGATGGTGATTGTTGGTGTTGCTGAGTTTAACTATGTCCTTACTGAGTTTCTGCCTGCTGGACCTATTTCTGATAGAGGAATGTTGAAGTCTCCAGCTATAATAGTAGATTCATCTATTTCTCTTTACATTTCTATCAGTTTTTGCCTCACATATTTTGATGCTCTGTTGTTAGGATCTATATGGTAAGGATTGTTATACCTTCTTGGAGAATTGATCCCTTTATCATTATGCAATGCCCCTCTTTATCTCTGATAACTTTCCTTGCTCTGAAGTCCAAAATCAATATAGCTACCCCTGCTTTCTTTTGATTACTGTTAGTATGGTATATCTTTCTCCATCCATTTTTTTTAAATTAATTTTTATTTTTGGCTGCGTTGTGTCTTCGTTGCTGCACACGGGCTTTCTCTAGTTGTGGCGAGCTGGGGCTACTCTTCATTGCGGTGCTTGGGCTTCTCATTGCGGTGACTTCTTGTTGCAGAGCACGGGCTCTAGGTGCGCAGGCTTCAGTAGTTGTGGCATGTGGGCTCAGTAGTTGTGGCGCACGGGCTTAGTTGCCCCGCGGCATGTGGGATCTTCCCAGACCAGGGATTGAAACCGTGTCCCCTGCATTGGCAGACGGATTCCTAACCACTGTGCCACCAGGGAAGTCCCTCAAACTATGTTTTTGCCTTTTAGTTTGAGACTTCATATATATATATATATACATGATGTATTGGGTAGAAGGAACTCCTGTAAATAGGCTATGAGGTGGTAGGGTGTGGGGTTTGGAGAAGCATTCTGTCCTAGTCCCATGATTAGGTCTTAGTCTTTTCATGAGCCAGTACATCTGGACTGTGAACTTAAGTGCTTCTCAGTTGTTCCCCCCTTAGTTGGGGACATGACGGCTAGGGTGGACTGGAGTTGGGCATTTCCCTTCTCCCACGTGGAAAGCTGGAACTGGCTGGAGTCGTATATTTATTTTTTAATCATAATACTTTCTAAAAATAACCCTCAACACCCCTCCCCCCGCCCCAAATTTGGAGAGTCCTTTCCTCTTTTCTTATTTTCCTCTCTCTCTCGCTGTCTTCTCCATGAGAATCAGCTCAGGGGCTTTGGCAGGGTTGTGGTTGGACTGACCTCAATTTCTCTCTCCCGAAGTTTCTGTGAAATGAGAGGAAAAGGCCTCAGCAAATCCCCCAGCACTGGTTTGTGAGAGGAGAGCGTATTAGTCAGGCTTTCTCAGGCATCAAGGCAGAATCCTGCATGCCTGGGTGAGTGTGTGGGAGCAGTGAGCGTTTCTTGCCGGGATGGATGGGGAGGTGTGGCAGAGCCAGAAACTGCTCCCCAGGCTAGGGTATCCCGCAGGCAGCATGGAGCACTGAGCTCCACCGCAGCATCACCGGGGACGTCTGAGCACAGCTGCCCAGCCTTCTTCTCTGGTGTTTGTGCTTCCTCAGGGAGCCAGTGAGATTGCTCCTCTTCTCCTCAGTCACATCAGATATGAGAGGATCTCAACCCACTGTCTGAGCTGCCGTGTTTTCTCATGACCCCACCATGACCACTCAGGCTATGACTGACTGAACCGGGAATGAACAACAGATCCAGGGGGACACCAGCTGGGTCAAGCCACTCATACTCCCTGTCCTGGAAATTTAGGACCTGGAGGTAAAGTCAATTAGATGACAACGTAGCATGCATGAAAGGAAAGGCTGTGGAGTGTCGGAGCTTCGGAGGTCATGGCGGGTGAGGTGAGGGAGAGGGAAGGGGTGACCAGAGGAGAGGCAGACATGAGAGAGCCTGGTAGCCCTGGGGGCACAACTTTGGTTCTTGACTTTCTGGTTCTGGTTCCTTATCGCCAGCCTTGTCATCTTCTCTCATTGGACTCCCCGGAGTAAACCTCTCTTTATCTGAGCTGACTTTGATTTCATCAGACTGTACCATCCTCTGCCCCTCCTTATGGCAGACATCTACAGACACTGGGTCACTCCTCTTTCCGTGAAAGTTTTTAACTTCTGGATCACTGTCCTTCTGTCCAACGCCAAAAATCATAATTTTTTAATCATTCCAGTACTAACAATGAAGATGACCCTTGAAAACATCATGCTAAGTGAAAAAAGCCGGTCACAGAGGACCGCATATTATAAAATTCCAGTGATATAAAATGTCCAGAGACAAATCCATAGATACTATAAGTAGAGTAGTGGCTGCCTGGGGCTGGGGAATGTGGGGAGATAGGAATTGATAGTAAAGGGGTATGGGTTTCTTTGGGGAGTAATAAAAATGTTTGAAAATTGATTTTAGTGATAGATTGGCACAACTCTGTAAATATGCTAAAAACCATTGAATTGTACACTTTCAATGGATGAATTATACGATATGTGAAGTATATCTCAGTAAAGCTGTTTTTAAAAACTGCTCAGTTCCCTGATCTTTTTTCCCCCAATAAACTTTTCCTCTACCTCACCTCAGCCACTCACTCCCATGGCCATAGCCTTGACCTTATCATTCCAATAGTTTCAGCCCCTCCATAATCTCAGTTTCAAGCATCCTGCTTGATAATTGCCACCTCCAACTCCAGCCCTCTCTTCTACTATTCCAACTCCAGCAATTCTTTGACCCTTTTGGAACCTGCCATCCATTTATCCCATCACCTTTCCATTGTCTCTTACCCTTATCATTTCCTCACTTCCTTCTTTGTGTGGCTTAAATTCCATGGTCCAGCATTACTGTCATTCTTTTATGTACATCCTCAACTTCTTTGCCCCTCTGCTGTATTCACTTGGAAAAAAAAATTGTTAAATCCAACTCTTTGACCCTGCACCTGCACCCACACAGCTGAATAGGGCTGAGGAAAACTCAAAAACTTGTCTTGTTTCAAATGCCTGACCATTAACTTCAGATGGACCCCCCCCCAGGGTCACTTGGCAATCTTCCTGTATTTCTTAGACCATTCATCCTCCCACTCTCCTAGAAGGTTATTTCACACCTTTTTCCTTTCTCGTCTTTTTTTAAAAAATATAAATTTATTTATTTTATTTGTTTTGGCTGCATTGGGTCTTTGTTGCTGCATTCAGGCTTTCTCTAGTTGCGACGAGCGGGAGCTACTCTTCGTTGCGGTGTGTGGGCTTCTCATTGCGTTGGCTTCTCTTGTTGCGGAGCATGGGCTCTACGCACGCGGGCTCAGTAGTTGTGGCTTGTGGGCTCTAGAGCGCAGGCTCAGCAGTTGTGGCGCGTGGGCTTAGTTGCTCCGTGGCATGTGGGATCTTACCGGACCATGGCTCAAACCCATGTCTCCTGCATTGGCAGGCGGATTCTTAACCACTGCACCACCAGGGAAGCCCCTTCCTTTCTCTTCTAATTTACAACACTTCCTCTGCCCCCTGTGTTCACTTTCAGCTGATGACTTCATTAGAAGAGAACTTCCACGAGCTCCCACACCCTCACGCACATACTTTCCAGCATCTATGCCCCTGTGCCCTGCCTTCATTCCTGTAACAATGCCTGTTCTGTCTATGCTCCTTTTTGAAGGCCAACCCCTTACTTCACGCTAGATCCCAGCCCTTCTTTCCCACTCAGGCCGTTGTGTTCATGATCCTTCCCCTAACTTGCTCCTGCATCATTAGTCTGCTCCATCCACTGAATTTTCCCAGAAACCTTCAGTCTTGCTGTAATGTGTCAGTGTTAAAAAAAAATTAAAACCTATCTTGGGGCTGGATAGATAGACAGATGGACATATATGTGATAAAGCAAGTATAGGAAAATGTTAGCAGGAGAATCCAGGTGGTGGGTCTATGTGTTCAATGTATAAAATTCTTTCAACTTTTTGGTGTGTTTGAAATTTTTCATTAATAAAATGTCGGGAAAAAATTCCTATCTTGACCCTACATCTCCCTCTTGCTTTTGTCTCATTTCTCTGCTCCCTTTCCCAGCAGAACTCCTGAAAAGCTTGTCTGAACATGTGTCACCGTGTGTCTCATCTTTTCTTTTACCAACTGCAATCAAGCTTTTGCCCCAGCAGTTCACCAGAATGTCTCTTATAAAGCTCACCAGTGATTTCCACTGTAGGAAATGGAGTGGTCGTTTATCAGTCCTAATCTTGCTCAGCCTATCAGCTGCAGAATTTGACTCCATTAAGTTACTCCTTGCTCCTTACAAAACTTTCTTTCCCTAATTCCAGAATGGCACTCTCTCCTCCATTTTCTCTTATCTCCTTAGTTGACTTTGTTGGTCTCTCATCTGTCCAGCCTCTTAAGGTTGAAATGCATCAGGACTTAGCTCTTAAAACGTTTTCTCTATCTACACTCCCTCTCTTGTTTATCTCCTGCAGTTTCATGGATCCGATTACTATAGGATTATTCCCAAATTTATACTATCCCTAGCCTGAACCCATCTCCTCTATTCCAGACTCATTTATCCAACTGCCTACTCGACATCTCTGCCCAGATGTCTAAGAGGTATCTCAGACTTAATGTGCCCACAAACTAATTCCTCGTTGTAGTAGTTGTTATAATAATAGTCCCAGTGAATCACACCTCACTTGTGTCCGTGCCTGTTTGCAGTGTGAGCATTAATTTCTTCACACACACTCCCCACCCCTGAACCTGGGCTGGCCTTGTATCTTGGCTTTGATCAGTAGAAAGTGATGGAGTATGAATTCCAGAACCTAAGCCATAAGAGGCTTTGCGGCTTTTACTCTCCCATTCTGGAACACTGAGGCCACCATGGCAAAGAAGTCCAGGCTAGCCTCACTAAAAATGAGAGCCCATGTGGAGAGCCAAGTGAGGCACCCCAGCCAGCAGCTGGTCCTGGCTCCAGCCATATAGAGGAGGCCGTCTTGGACCTTCCAGCCCCAAATGGGCTATCAGATAACTCAACCACGTGACTGATCCCAGGCAAGATTAGCAGAAGAACTGCCAGATTGCCAACCCATGTAGTCAAGAGAAATCATAAATTGCTGTTAAACTACTAAGTTTGCGCTTTTTTTTTTTTTCTGCAATAGATAACTGAAACACCGCTCTTGCCACTATACCTTCCCCTTCGCAGCCTTCATCTCTGTAAATGTCACCTCCATTCTTCCAATTGCTCATGCCAAAAAACTTGGAGTTCCTTGACTCCTCCCTTTTTCTCATCTAATCCTTCAGCAAATTATATATCATTTTACCATGTATCCAGACGCCTATACTTACCACCTCCATTGCTACCACACTGCGCCAAGCTGCATCATCGCTTGCCTGGATTACTGCAGGGGCCTCCACCTTGGTCTCTCTGCTTCCATCCTGGCTCCCCTCCACTGTGTTCTCCAGCCAGCAATGAGCGATCCTTTTAGAGTTTAAGTCAAATCCCATCACTCCTCTGCTCAAAGGACTCCAGGGACTTCACACTTCACTCAGAGTAAAAGTTAAAATCTTTACTGTGGCCTCAAGACCCCACATGATTTGGCCCTCTCCTCTCTCCCCCTTGTTCACCCTGTTTCAGCCACTGTAGCCTCCTTTCTGTCCCTTAAATAAACTAATTGGCTTCTTATCTCAAGCCCTTTGTACTTACTCTCCTCTGTGTAAATAGTCTTCCCCAGAGACTCACATAACTCACTTCATGTGTCTGCTCAGATGTCACTTCATTGAAGAAGCCTTCCCTGGTCATCTAGACCCCACTACTCCATCCCCACCCAAACCCCAAGCTCCATCAATTTCTAGCTCTCTTACCCTGTTTTGGACTCCTCCACAGCAGTCAACACCACCTGACATGTTACATTTTTCTTTGTTTGTTTTTTATCTGTTTTCTCCCATTAAAATATAAACTCCATGAGGACAGGGACTTCATCTAGTTATTCACTCCAGGGTCTCCGGTGCTTATTACCTATCAAATAGAATGTATTCGATATAGTTTTACTGAATGAATGAAAGCAGAAGTGTATTGTATTAGTTTTCTGTTGCTTCTGTAACAAATTACTACAAACTTGGTGACTTAGAACAAATTTATTATTTTATAGTTCAGGAGATCAGAAGTCCAAAAAAAAACATGTCTCGCCTGGCTAAAAGCAAGGTGTTGGCAGGGCTGCATTCTTGCCAGCGAAGCTGTCAGGGAGAACTCATCTCCTTACTTTGTCCAGCTTCTAGAGGCTGCCCACATTCTTTGTATGATGACTCCCTTCCATCCTCAAAGCCAGCAATGATTGATTGAGTCTTCCTCACAGGGCATCATTCTGATGGCTTCTATCATCACATCTCCTTCCCCATCTCAGGCCCTCCCTCTTTCATGAATAAAGACCCTTGTGATTACATTGGGCTGACCCAGATAATCTAGGATAATCTTACCTTCTTAATATCCTTAATTTCATCACATCTGCAAAGTCCCTTTTGCCTTGAAAAGTAACATAGTCACAGGTTCCAGGGATTAGGGTGTAAACATCTTTGGAGGGGTGATTATCTTGCCTACCACAGGTATTTACCAAGAAACTAATGAAGCTTAAATTCAAGCCCACTAACACAAGCCCCTCCTAAGACCCAGGAAAGGGCCCTAGTGATCTGTTCACATGGTCATATGTTTTTTTGAAAATTTACAAAAGTAAGATATTTTAACTGTAATTGGTTAAGTTTTCTGTTTCTTTCCACTCTGACTTCACCTCTGTTGTACTGTTGCTCCTGTTGGGTGGCATTGGCATAGACCTGGGCATCTGGGGGATATAGTCACTAAGAGGAAGTTGAGTTGGGTTTACTGAGATATGTTTATGTGGTTTGTAGTAACTTCCGTGTATAGTTAAGTTAGTGTTAGCCTTCCTGGTACAGTAGTGGTTTCCAGAAATACTACAGCTACCCAATGTTGTAATGTAAGGTTGCAAGGCCAGAGGCTCTATTGCGATATGAGCAAATCCTATGGCATCTGGCACTGGAAGTATGTGGTGGTAGAGAAAACAAGATTTCAAATGTAGAGAAGCAGAAGCTAGCCTGTAGGAAATTCTTCCATTCACCAGACGTGTAAAATGGTAAACAGACAATTTTAGTTCTCATCACTGTGTAGCCAAAACAGAAGTGCTTTCCTGTCAAGAATATACTCAGTAACGCAAAATGTAGTAGATCATTTGGAAAGATGTTCACAGTAATTCTTCGTGTCACTGCACAAATGCCTTTTGCAGTGTGACATTGTTGCTCTTTCCCTCAAGATGTGGAGTCTGTCCCCATCTCTTGTCTGGGGCTGGCCTTGTGACTTGCTCTGTCCTATAGAATGTGGCAGAAATGATGTGGGAGTTTCAAGCCTAGACCTCAAGAGGCCTTGCAGCTTCTGCTCTCAGCCTTTACTATATAAAGAAGCTCTCCCATTGCTGTATAAAGAAGCCCAGGGCTTCCCTGGTGGTGCAGTGGTTGAGAGCCCGCCAGCCGATGCAGGGGATACGGGTTCGTGCCCTGGTCCGGGAAGATCCCACGTGCTGCGGAGCAGCTAGGCCCGTGAGCCATGGCCGCTGAGCCTGCGCGTCCGGAGCCTGTGCTCCGCAACGGGAGAGGCCACAACAGTGAGAGGCCCGCATACCGCAAAAAAAAAAGAAGCCCAAACCAGCTTTCCTGAGGATAAGAGACCCCATGGAGAGAGGAACCCAACAACCAAGAGCCAACACCAACCACCAGACATAAGAGTGAGGCCATCTCAGTCCATCCAGCCTCAGTCCAGCCACAAGATGACTATCGCTGCATGACTGATCCCTAGCAGAAGAACCATCCACCTGATCCTGGTCTATATTGCTGACCCACAGAAACATAAGTGAATAAAATATTTGTTGTTTTAAGAACTGGATTTTGGGGCAGTTTGTTACACAATAATAATTAACTGATACACAGCATATACATACAAATACACCGTACATTTCTCTTCTATATGAGGATCTGGTGAAATAAAATTTATCAGAGTTTCTGTGTTTAAATCTCTTGCTGTTTGACATAATAGACAGACATTGATGAAAATAACCTAAAATTTATAACATGCATATGAGGACATCAGTGTTCAACTGGTTAATGAGTATAATCAATTCAAAGATTAGTCACTAAGCGTGGGCTGCAGCAGGTCAGTGGCCAGGGCAGCCTCCATGGCTATCTACAGATTTTCTTCAGGACAAATGATGTGAGGGTTGGTACATTAGTGGGGGAAGACAAAAATGGAAATAAATACTATGAAGACAGCAAGCAGTTTTTTGGCTGTCACCAGTGGGTTATATATACTACTGAAATGAATGGCAAAAACACATTCTGGGATGTGGATGGAAGCATGGTGCCCCCTGAATGACATCATTGACTTCACTGTATGACTCATGATCCTCCAACAAGAAAATCACCTATTGCTTGTACATTCATTTGGACAAACCATAAATTCAGCATGAGTGGCACTCCACACAATATATACCTTATTCCACCACTAGAAAGAAGATTCAGGAGTGGGTCCCACCTTTGATACCTTACAAGTAAAGACAATGAAAAACAATTTAAACATGTAAAATATGGGGCTTTTTGTGTAATTGCACCGTTACTGCTTACTATTAACTTGATTAAAATTGTTTGATTGAAAAAAAAGAAAAAGATTAGTCACTGCACAAGAAAATGCAAAGTGCCCTGAAATTATTCAGCTTACATATGAAAGAAATCTGGTAGGCGTTTTCCCAAGTTTGACAGTCTAAAATTTTACTCATTTTTAAAAATTAATTAATTAATTTTTGACTGTGTTGGGTCTTCGTTGCTGTGTGTGGGCCTTCTCTAGTTGTGGTGAGCAGGGGCTACTCTTCCGTTGCAGTGTGCAGGCTTCTCATTGCAGTGGCTTGTCTTGTTGTGGAGCACAGGCTCTAGGCGTGTGGGCTTCAGTAGTTGTGGCACGTGGGCTCAGTAGTTGTGGCTCATAGGCTCTAGAGCACAGGCTCATTAGCTGTGGCGCACGGGCTTAGTTGCTCCACGGTATGTGGGATCTTCCCGGACCAGGGCTTGAACCCCTGTCCCCTGCATTGGCAGGCGGATTCTTAGCCACTGCGCCACCAGGGAAGCTCTAAAATTTTACTCCTTTTTTAATTATAAAAATACATTAAAAAATTTTAATATATGTAAAAGAATAAAACTTCACTCATCAAAAATGAGAAGGAAACTCAACAGGGAATATTATAAAATCATTGTCATATGAAGAGATGACTGAAGAGTTTGCAGCCAAAAAACGCATGGAAAAAGGTATCAGAGAAAGGTGTTGACACCATCAATTAATAAAAATAATATTTTCTGAATGTTAGTGATGTTTGTGGTATTTATCACTTTTTTTAAATTTGTGGTTTGTAGTGATTTATTTTCTTATTCTAAATAAATACTAACTTAGGTATCTAATTATTTTACTTGAAGTTTTGTGAGGTTTTTTTTCCTTAAGGGGACCTCCCCAGTTGTACCTTGTTCAGCCCCCTGAAACGTGGATCTGCCTGTGAATGAATGAATGAGCCCAAGTTCTAGTCCACAGAAATTTATGCAGAAAGAACCCCAGGGCCTCTTCCTCAGAAGGAAGCTCCGGATGTGATAGTCTGAGTCACTCCTGTGTACCTGGCATGCCCACAGGAGAGGCAGATGATAAACACAAATGTGAGGCCTTTCGAATGTCAATGTTAACCCAAAGTGCAGCTTGAAAGGAACTTTCAGACACTACCTCCATGTCAGAGATTAGTTGGCCTAAGATTTTGGGGCAGGGAGCAAAGAACCAGAGAGTCCCCAAGACCTATTTGCATCAGGAGAGAGGAGTGGAGGAAAGGGAGCAACTTGGGATGGGCTGAGCCAACCATGCAGCTTGGTTAAATATCTATTGAGCATCTGCTACATGCCAGGCACTGTTCCATAGTCTGGAACAAAATACTCCAAAATCTCTGCCCTCCTTGTGCTGACATGGCAGGGGTGGGGATGGCAGTGTAGGAGGAAGGAAGAACAATAAACATTTTTAAAACTGTATATAGGGGACATGCCTGATGGTGCAGTGGTTAAGACTCTGCGCTCCCAGTGCAGGCGGCCCAGGTTCGATCCCTGGCCATGGAACTAGATCCCGCATGCTGCAACTAAGAGTTTGCATGCCACAACTAAGGAACCTATGTGCCGCAACTAAGGGGCCCACTTGCCACAACTAAGGCACAGTGCAATGAAATAAATAAATAAATTTTAAAAATAAAAATAAATAAAAAGATATATTACATTAGAAAGTGGGAAGTGCAAAGGTAAAAAATAAAGCAGGGTGAGGGAGTTGGAAAGTAGTGTGTGATGGGGGTGCAGCTTTCAATAGGGAATCAGGGAAGGCCTCAGTGGAAGTTGAACTAAGATTTGAAGGACATGAGGGAGGGAGCCCTGTGGCTATCTGAGGGAGAAATGTGATCTGTGACAGGCAGAGGGAGCGGCATGGCCAAAGGTCCTGTGGCAGGAGTATACTTGGCAAGCTTGAGGAACAGTTTCAAGGCCTGGCTGCGAAAAGGAATGAATGAGGTGGAAGTAGGAGAAGAAATCTGAGAGATAATGGGGGTCAGAGCTCATGGAGCCTTGTAATCATGTGCAGGGACTGAGGAGGATGGACACCATAGTAGGGTTTTGAGCAGAGAAGCAGTGATGTCATCTGGCTGCCGTGGAGAGAACAAACTGGGGACAAAGGCAGAAACAGGGAGCCAGTGGAGACCATTGCCATAATCCAGGGTGAAAGGGAGTCAGATTCTAGATATATTTTGAAGGTAAAACCAACAGGATTTGCTGGATTGATATGTGAGAGAAAGGAAAGAGGGGAGAAGGATCACCTCAAAGTTTATGGCCTGAGCACCTGCACTGAATTGCCGTTACTAGATGGGGAGGATTGCAGCGGGAGCAGAACGAAGCCTAACTCTGGAATCGCTAGGATGAGCTACAAGGGCCAGAGGGGGTTCTACCTCAAAGGTAACTGGGCCTCTGGTGTGCCAGGTTCTGACTTAATCCGCAGTGCAGTTAACAGCCCCTGAACGCAGAACAGGTGATCCCTGCTTGGGAAACCATTTCCACCTCATTCACATACTTGTAGTTGGTAAGTGAACCCACTGCCAGCACATTTTTCAGCTGTTCCTTGAAATGGGTTGTTCTTGAGCATTTTCACTTGTAAAAGGTTGAATTGGACATGGGCAAAGATTGCCTTAAAATAAGTAATGCCACATAAAAAATGAAGCATGAGAATTGAAAACATATGTCCACCTAAAAACGTCTCTCTATATATCCATAGCAGTATTAGTCACAATAGCCAAAAAGTATCCATCAACTGATGAATGGATAAACAAAATGTGGTGTATCCATACAATGGAGTATTACTTGAAAATAAAAAGAAATGAAGTACTGGCATATGCTATAACATGGATATACCTTGAAAACATTATTCAAAGTGAAATAAACCAGTTACTAAAGACCATATATTATATAATTCCATTTATATGAAATATCCAGGATAGGCAAATCTGTAGAGACCAGCAGATTGATGGTTGCCCGGTAGTGGGGAGTTTGGGAGAAAATGAGGAATAACTACTGATGTGTTCAGAGCTTCTTTTGGGGGGTGATGAAAATGTTCTAAAATTGATTATGGTGATTATTCAAGTCTGAGACTATACAAAAAATATTGAATTGTGTACTTCATTAATTTATTTTTAAACCTTTTCTTTTATTTTATTGGCTGTGCCTCATGGCTTGCGGGATCCTAGTTCCCGGACCAGGGATTGAACCTGGGCCCTGGCAGTGAAAGTGCAGAGTCCCAACCACTGGACCACCAGGGAATTTCCTGAATTGTGCACTTTAAATTGGGGAATTGTATGGTAGATGAATTACATCTCAAAGCTGTTATTTTTTAAAAGCTTTTTTGAAAATGCCCACACTAATTTCCCTAAGGGAGCTGTTACTGCAGACCACCTCATGTGAGCAAATGTCACGGCCTGACATTGAGACTAATCAGACCACACATGACTCCAGCCAATCACACTTGGCAATGCCCGTCACGCGCTGGTCACAGGGAACTGTCAGTACTTAATACTGATCATGGGAGTTTGGGCTGACAAAGCTAATTAATTACCCATAGCATGTACAGCAGTGGTTAAGGGCACAGCCTCTGCAATGGGACAAACTGATTTTGAACCTCCGCTCTGTCTTATGACCATTGGCAAGTTAGCCTGTCTCAGCCTCAGTCTCCTCATCTGTAAATAAGAGGTGATAATATCTACCCCATAGGGAGGTTAAGAGGATTAAATGCAATACTTTTGTAGAACAATTAGTACTGTGCCTAGAACTAAGTAAAGGATCAGTAAATGGTAGCTGGAATTATTGTTAATAATGTGTAAAGAGCACTGAGCACAGGGCCTGGCATATAGAAAGCGCTCAAAACACAGAATGATTTTTTTAAATTACCTTTTTTATTTTATTTATTTATTTTGGCTGTGTTGGGCCTTTGTTGCTGTGCGCGGGCTTTCTTTAGTTGAGGCGAGTGGGGGCTACTCTTCGTTGTGGTTCATGGGTTTCTCAGTGCAGTGGCTTCTCTTGTGGAGCATGGGCTCTAGGCGCACGGGCTTCAGTAGTTGCAGCACACGGGCTCAGTAGTTGCGGCGTGTGGGCCCTAGGGTGTGCGGGCTTCAGTAGTTGTGGCACACGGGCTCAGTAGTTGTGGCTCGCAGGCTCTACAGCACAGGCTCAGTAGTTGTGGTGCACGGGCTTAGCTGCTCCGCGGCATGTGGGATCTTCCCAGGTCAGGGCTCGAACCCGTGTCCCCTGCATTGGCAGGTGGGTTCTTTTTTTTGCGGTACATGGGCCTCTCACTGCTGTGGCCTCTCCCGTCGCGGAGCACAGCCTCCGGACGCTCAGGCTCAGTGGCCATGGCTCACAGGCCCAGCCGCTCCGCGGCATGTGGGATCCCCCCAGATCGGGGCACGAACCCGCGTACCCTGCATCGGCAGGCGGACCCTCAACCACTGTGCCACCAGGGAAGCCCGACAGGTGGGTTCTTAACCACTGCGCCACTAGGGAAGTCCCAGAATGATTAAAGTCATACTTTTCACAGGAAAAAATGTTTATGAGACAGAATAAACTTTACAGATAAGGATAGAAAATTTGAATTCTGTTGCTTAAGGACAAGAGTAGGTGACTTTGGGAGACTGCTACGTGCCCCCTACCTGGCTCCTCTGTAGCAAATACTCACACAGCCTAAAGCAGTGGCTTTGCCCTTGAGCCTCTTTGCCACCCCCCCACCCCGAGTCACTAATGAGCAAATCCAAGCTTCCGGAAGCTCCTAGGAGAACATTCAGCTAAGAAACTGGAGTTTTTGATGAGGACCCCAGACAGGAAATGCCATTGCCCCTCCAAAGCATATTCTAAGACAGGGAACTTGAAGAGGAACTCAAAGCAGAAAATAACTACAATTGATTATCCCAGGAATGCAGGGGCATTTCAACAGCAAAAAAAATCGATTTATGTAATATACCACACTGTGTGGTTAAAGGAGAAAAATGTGATCATCTCAATACCAGCATGAAAAAGTAGGTGATAAAACTCATACTTATTTATGATTAAACAGTAGTAAACCAGAACTAAAGGGAAATTCCTGTTCTTGATATATCTCCCCATATGAAACAAAACTTTTTAAAAATTTTATTTATTTATTTTTGGCTGTATTGGGTCTTTGTTTCTGTGCACGGGCTTTCTTTAGTTGTGGCGAGCGGGGGCTACTCTTCGTTGCTGTGCACGGGCTTCTCATTGCGGTGGCTTCTCTTATTGCAGAGCATGGGCTCTAGGTGAGCAGACTCAGTAGTTGTGGCACACGGCTTTGTTGCTCCGCAGCATGTGGGATCTTCCCGGACCAGGGCTCAAACCTGTGTCCCCTGCATTGGCAGGCAGATTCTTAACCTCTGTGCCACCAGGGAAGTCCTGAAACAAAACTTAATAGCGAAACAATAGAACTATTCCCAAACCAGGAACAAGGCAAGGATGCTATCATTCTTACTATTTGATATTATAACGGTAGCAACTGATTTTCAACAAAGGTCCCAAGACCACTCAATGGGGAAAGAATAGTCTTTTCCACAAATTGTACTGGGACAACAGAATATCTAAAAGAATGAAGCTGAACTCTTAGCTCACACCATCTACAGAAACGAAATCAAAATGGATTGAAAACCTAAACGTAAGAGCTAAAACTGTAAAACTCTTAGAAGAAAACATAGGTGTAAATCTTCATGACCTTGGATTAGGCAACAATTTCTTAGATATGACACCAAAAGCATGGGCAACCAAAGAAAAAAATAGATAAATTGGACTTCATCAAAATAAAAACTTTTGTGTTTTAAAGGGCATTGTGAAAACGAAAAGACATCGCACGGAATGGGAGAAAATATTTAAACATCATATATCTGATTAGGGTCTAGAATATATAAAGAATTCTTACAACTCAACAATAAAAAGACAAATACCCATTTTAAAAATGGACAAAGGGGGGCTTCCCCGGTGGTGCAGTGGTTGAGAGTCCGCCTGCCGATGCAGGGGACACGGGTTCGTGCCCCGGTTCAGGAGGACCCCACATGCCGTGGAGCGGCTGGGCCCGTGAGCCATGGCCGCTGAGGCTGCGCATCCGGAGCCTGTGCTCTGCAGCGGGAGAGGCCACAACAGTGAGAGGCCCACATACACCCCCCCCCAAAAAAAAGGACAAAGGGGCTTCCCTGGTGGCACAGTGATTAAGAATCCACCTGTCAATGCAGGGGACACGGGTTCGAGCCCTGGTCCAGGAAGATCCCACATGCCGTGGAGCAACTAAGCCCATGTGCCCCACCTACTGAGCCTGAGCTCTAGAACCCATGCTCTGCAACAAGAGAAGCCACGACAGTGAGAGGTCCGCGCACCACAACGAAGAGTAGCCCCTACGCACCACAACTGGAGAAAGCCCGCACACAGCAACGAAGACCTAACACAGCCAAAAAAACCCAAAAAACAAATAAATTTACATAAATAAATAAATAAACCAATGAGCAAGTATTACTAAAAAAAAAAAAAAATGGACAAAGGATTCAAACAGACTTTTCTCCGAAGAAGACATGCAAATGGACAACAAGCCCATGAAAAGGTGCTCAACATCACTAGACATTAGGGAAATGCAGATCAAAATCACGAGATACTACTTCACGCACACTAGGATGGCTATTTTTTTAAATGGCTAATTTTTTTTAAATGGAAAATAACAAGTGTTGGCAAAGATATGGAGAAATTGGAAACTTCACTCATTGCTGGCAGAAATGTAAAATAGTCCAGCCATTGTGGAAAACGTTTTTGCAGTTCATCAAAAAATTAAACATAGAATTACCATATGACCCAGCAGTTCCATTCTGAGGTACATATCTAAGAGAACTGAAAATGTGTTTGTATAAAAACTCGTGCATGAATGTTCATAGCAGCATTACTCATAGTAGCCCAAAAGCAGAAACAACACAGATGTCCATCAACTGATGAATGGCTAAACAAAATGGTATATTATTCAGCCAAAAAACGGAATGACATCCTGATACATGCTACAATGTGAATGACCTTTGAAAACATTATGCTAAGTTTAAGAAGCCAGACACTACTACTGAAGCCCGCACACCTAGAGTCTGTGCTCCGCAACAAGGGAAGCCACTGCGATGAGAAGCCCAGGCACTACAATGAAGAGTAGCCCCCGCTCACCGCAACTAGAGAAAGCCTGCACACAGCAACAAATATCCAACTCAGCCAAAAATACAAATAAATAAAAAATTTTTAAATGGTGAATTTTATGGTATGTGAATTATATATCAATTAAACCAACTCTGCGAGTACTTAAAAAACTAAAATTGAAAAATCCAGTTCCAGCAATTCCACTTCTTGGTACACAGCCTAGAGACACACACACTCCCTATGCACCAGGAATACATATAAGGATGGTTACTTCAGTGGATTAAAAATGGCCACAAATTCTCTGCAGTCCCTCCTTTCAAAATGTGGGGTCTCTTTACCCACCCTTTGAATTTGAACTGGTCTCTTGACTCACTTTAACCAATGGAATGCAACACAAGTGACTATTGCCAAGTTTTGAGTGAGGCCTCAGGAGACCTCCTGCCCTTACTTTCTTGGAACATTTCCACCATCATATGACAAAGTTCAGCTGGAAAAAGAGGGCCAGACATCACAACTGAGGCTCCAGACATGTGAGTGAGGCCATCGTGGGCCATCCCACCAAGCTGCCAGCTGACTACAGCCACTAAGTGAGTCCAGGTAAGATCAGAAGAACCATCTTGTCAACCCACGGAATCATGAGAAATAACAAACTGTTCTTGCTTTAAGCCACAACGTTTTAGGAATGCTTGGCTACCCAGCAATGGCTAACTGATACAATACTGAGGCCTTGTTTGCACGATCAGAAAACTAGGAAGCAACCCAAGTGCAGGCTGGATGGTGTAGTGGGTTTAGCCTGAAGTTTGGCCTCTGACTTGGGCCCCAAATCCCACCCTGCCACTTACCAGCTGTGTGTTGATGAGAAATTTATTTGACTTATCCCTATGTCCTCCTAGGTCCTTGTAAGAATTCAAGGGGTTAATACACCTAGAGGACTTGGAATAGTTTCTGGTAGAGAGGAATACTATTAAGTGTTGACTGTTGGTATTGGCTATTGATATGCTCACCAACGAAGTGTGGTTTATATATGTGTTGGAGGGACTTCCCTGATGGTGCAGAGGTTAAGAATCCGCCTGCCAATGCGGGGGACACAGGTTCGAGCCCTGGTCCGGGAATATCCCACATGCCGCGGAGCAACTAAGCCCGTGCGCCGCAACTACTGAACCTGCGCTCTAGAGCCCGCTCGCCTAGAGCCCATGCTCTGCAACAAGAGAAGCCACTGCAATGAGAAGCCTGGGCGCAGCAACGAAGAGTAGCCCCGACTCGCCGCAACTAAAGAAAGTCCGCATGCAGCAACAAAGACCCAACACAGCCAAAAAAATAATTAATTAATTAAAATATATATATATATATATATATATATATGTTGGAGGCGATAAAGGAGTAAATTTCCTGTGTACCAACTTGGACAATTCTCAGAAATATATGATTGTATTGGAAAAAGCAAGTCATAGGACTATAACATTTACATAAAGGTTTTTTTTTTTTTTTTTTTTTTTTTAGCGGTACGCGGACCTCTCACTGTTGTGGCCTTTCCCGTTGCCGGAGCACAGGCTCAGTGGCCATGGCTCACGGGCCCAGCCGCTCCGTGGCATGTGGGATCTTCCCGGACCAGGGCATGAACCCATGTCCCCTGCATCGGCAGGCGGACTCTCAACCACTGCGCCATCAGGGAAGCCCACGTAAAGGTATTTTTAAAATACAGGGAGGAGGACATAAATACACCTCAGAGCATTTGCCTCTTTGAAGGCAAAGATGGGAATGGCTAAGTAGAAATCAAGAAGGAGTTTTGCTTTTTTAAATAAATTTATTTATTTTTGGCTGCGTTGGGTCTTCGCTGCTGTACGTGCGGGCTTTCTGTAGTTGCGGCGAGCGGGGGCTACTCTTCGTTGCGGTGCGCGAGCTTCTCATTGCGGTGGCTTCTCCTGTTGCGGAGCATGGGCTCTAGGCACGCGGGCTTCAGTAGTTGTGGCACGTGGGCTCGGTAGTTGTGGCTTGTGGGCTCTAGAGCGCAGCCTCAGTAGTTGTGGCGCATGGGCTTAGTTGCTCTGTGGCATGTGGCATCTTCCTGGTCCATGGCTTGAACCCGTGTCCCCTGCATTGGCAGGTGAGTTCTTAACCACTGCAACACCAGGGCAGTCCAAGAAGGATTTTTGCTTTAATCACAATGTTCTTTTTTATTATTATACAAAAAGACACTAGTTATATAATTTTTAAAAAGTTATGCATAGGAAAAAGACTAGAAGCAAAGAAGTTAAATTGCCAACATTGGTTAATTTGGTTTGGTGAGAATATAAGGGTTTTTTTTCTTCCTTATTCTTTACTGCCTCCCCAGCCCCCACCCGAATTCCTGTATTAATTACAATGGTTCCGAATCCTTCCTTTTCTGCACCATCCGCTTGGGGACCTGATCTTCCCGGACCAGTCCTGACATCTGCCTTGTCACAGGCAGGCTCAGCCCAGTGTGCATAGCACCTGGCACTGCTATCCAGGGCCACCCTGCTCGGGCCCACCCAGGCCCACAGGTGGCTGTATTCTTGCCAAGGCTTCAGATCTCAGGCTTTGATCCTTAACGTGCTTGAAGAACAACTCCTTAGTTTTGCTCATCGGAATTTAAGGGGTTCCCCTTCCTCCAGCTCCCCCAGCAAGGGGCCCTAGCACCCTCCTGCAAGCAGCTGAGGGGAAACCATGGGGAGGGGTGTTTGTACAGGAGGTGTCTGGGAAAGGGGGAAGCACAACAGAGGGACAGCCAGAGGCGATTTCCTTCATGGCAGATGCCGAATGGAGGACTTTATCAGGCTCTTTAAATTTTTAAAGACTTGTTGGTGATGTTTTGTCTTGCTGTCACGATGTTATTGAGGAGGGCAGATAAATCGGCTTTGGTGTTCTCAGCTACTGTGTATAAGGGTGTGAAAGTAAAGGCTGTTGCAGGGCCTACAGAATACAGGTTAGTGGGGTCCAGGTGGAAATTGGGAATCAAGAGAATTGTTTGCATCTCTAACACAATGGTTCCTGGATTCTTCTGTTTGGACACTTTTGTCTTCTCAGGCCTGGGTTTTATATCCAAAGGGAGATCGTGAAGTTGTTCTTTCTGGTTTTGATTGATAGGTTCTGGATTAGACACTCTGGAAAATAGTAAGTTCAGATAAGACTGTTTTTTTCCTTTTTTAATAGATATTTATTGGAGTATAATTGCTTCACAATACCGTGTTAGTTTCTGTTGCATAACAAAGCAAATCATCCATATGCATACATATGTCCCCATATCCCCTCCCTCTTGAGCCTCCCCCGCATCCTCCCTATCCCACCCCTGTAGGTCATCTCAAAGCACCGAGCCAACCTCCCTGTGCTATGCTGCTGCTTCCCACCAGCCAACTATTTTACATTTGGTAGTGTATATATGTCCATGCTACTCTCACTTCGCCCCAGCGCTTCGTTCTCCCATCCCATATCATCAAGTCCATTCTCTATGTCTACCTCTTTATTCCTGTCCTGCACCCTGCAACTAGGTTCATCAGTACCATTTTTTTTTTTTAGATTCCACATATATGCGTTAACATACGGTATTTGTTTTTCCGTTTTGATTTACTTCACTCTGTATGACAGACTCTAGGTCCATCCACCTCACTACAAATAACTAAATTTCGTTTCTTTTTATGGTTGAGTAATATTCCAGTGTATATATATATATACCACATCTTCTTTATCCGTTCATCTGTCAGTGCACATTTAGGTTGGTTCCATGTCCTGGCTATTGTAAATAGTGCTGCAATGAACATTGTGGTGCATGTGTCTTTTTGAATTATGGTTTTCTCAGGGTATATGCCCAGTAGTGGGATTGCTGGGTAATATGGTAGTTCTATTTTTAGTTTTTTAAGGAAACTCCATACTGTTTTCCATAGTGGTTGTATCAGTTTACACTCCCACCAACAGTGTAGGAGGGTTCCCTTTTCACCACACCCCTTCCAGCATTATTGTTTCTAGCTTTTTTGATAATGGCCATTCTGACCAGCATGAGGTGATACCTCATTGTAGTTTTGATTTGCATTTCTCTAACAATTAGTGATGTTGAGCATCTTTTCATGTGTCTCTTGGCCATCTGTATGCCTTCCTTGGTGAAATGTCTATTTAGGTCTTCCGCCCATTATTTTATTTATTTATTTTTTTTTTACGCGGGCCTCTCACTGTTGTGGCCTCTCCCGCCTAGGAGCACAGGCTCTGGACGCACAGGCTCAGCGGCCATGGCTCATGGGCCCAGCCGCTCCGCGCCATGTGGGATCTTCCCGGACCGGAGCACGAACCCGCGTCCCCTGCATCGGCAGGCGGACTCCCAACCACTGCGCCACCAGGGAAGCCCCCGCCCATTTTTTAACTGAATTGTTTGTTTTTTGGATATTGAGCTCCATGGGCTGTTTGTATATTTTGGCGATTAATCCTTTGTCTGTTGTTTCATTTGCAAATATTTTCTCCCATTCTGAGGGTTGTCTTTTTGTCTTGTTTATGGTTTTCTTTGCTGTGCAAAAGCTTTTAAGTTTAATTAAGTCCCATTTGTTTATTTTTGTTTTTATTTATGTTACTCTAGGAGGTGGGTCAAAAAAGATCTTGCTGTGGCTTATGTCAAAGAGTGTTTTTCCTATGTTTTCCTCTGAAAGTTTCATAGTGTCTGGTCTTACATTTAAGTCTTTAATCCATTTGGAGTTTATTTTTGTGTATGGTGTTAGGTAGTGTTCTAATTTCATTCTTTTACGTATAGCTGTCCAGTTTTCCCAGCACCATTTATTGAAGAGGCTGTCTTTTCTCCATTGTATGTTCTTGCCTCCTTTGTCATAAATTAGGTGCCCATATGTGCATGGCTTTATCTCTGGGCATTCTATTCTGTTCCATTGATCTATATTTCTGTCTTTGTGCCAGTACCATACTGTCTTGATTACTGTAGCTTTGTGGTATAGTTTGAGGTCAGGGAGCCTGATTCCTCCAACTCCGTTTTTCTTTCTCAAGATTGCTTTTACTATTCGGGGTCTTTTGTGTTTCTATACGAATTGTAAGATTTTTTGTTCTAATTCTGTGAAGAATGCCATTGCTAGTTTGGTAGGGTTTGCATTGAATCTGTAGATTGCTTTGGGTAGTATAGTCATTTTCACAATATTGATTCTTCCAATCCAAGAACATAGTATATTTCTCCATCTGTTTATGTCACCTTTGATTTCTTTCATCAGTGTTTTATAGTTTTCAGAGTACACGTCTTTAGCCTCCTTAGGCAGGTTTATTCCTAGGTATTTTATTCTTTTTGTTGCAATGATAAATGGGAGTGTTTCCTTAATTTCTCTTTCTGATTTTTCGTTGTTGGTGTATAGGAATGCCAGAGATTTCTGTGCATTAATTTTGTATCCTGCAACCTTACCAAATTCATTGATTAGTTCTAGCAGTTTTCTGGTGGCATCTTTAGGATTTTCTATGTATAGTATCATGTCATCTGCAAATAGTGACAGTTTTGCTTCTTCTTTTCCTATTTCTTTTTCTTCCCTGATTGCTGTGGCTAGGACTTCTAAAACTATGTTGAATAAAAGTGGTGAGAGTGGACATCCTTGTCTTGTTCCTGATCCTAGTGGAAATGCTTTCAGTTTTTCACCAATGACAAACCCACCCGCTTGCTGTGGGTTTGTCATATATGGCCTTTATTATGTTGAGGTAGTTTCCCTCTATGCCCATTTTCTGCAGAGTTCTTATCATAAATGGGTGTTGAATTTTGTGAAAAGCTTTTTCTGCATCTATTGAGATGATCATATGGTTTTTATTCCTTAATTTGTTAATGTGGTGTATCACATTGATTGATTTGCATATATTGAAGAATCCTTGCATCCATGGGATAAATCCCATTTGATCATGGTGTATGATCCTTTTAATGTGCTGTTGGATTCTGTTTGCTTGTATTTTGTTCAGGATTTTTGCATCCATGTTCATCAGTGATATTGGTCTATAATTTTCTTTTTTTGTGATATCTTTTTCTGGATTTGGTATCAGGGTGATGGTGGCTTTGTAGAATGAATTTGGGAGTGTTTCTCCCTCTGCAATTTTTTGGAAGAGTTTGAGAAGGATTGGTGTTAACTCTTTTCTAAATGTTTGGTAGAATTCGCCTGTGAAGCCATCTGGTCCTGGACTTTTGTTTGTTGGAAGATTTTTAATTACGGTTTCAATTTCATTACTTGTGATAGGTCTGTTCATATTTTCTAATTCTTCCTGGTTCAGTCTTGGAAAATTGTACCTTTCCAAGAATTTGTCCATTTCTTCGTGGTTGTCCATTTTATTGGCATATAGTTGTTTGTAGTAGTCTCTTATAATCCTTTGTATTTCTGCAGTGTCAGTTGTGATTTCTCCTTTTTCATTTCTAATTTTATTGATTTGTGTCCTCTCCCTTTTTTCTTTCTTTTTTTTTTTTGCAGCACACGGGCCTCTCACTGTTGTGGCCTCTCCTGTTGCGGAGCACAGGCTCCAGATGCACAGGCTCAGCAGCCATGGCTCACGGGCCCAGCTGCTCTGAGGCATATGGGATCTTCCTGGACCAGGGCACGAACCCATGTCCCCTGCATCGGCAGGTGGACTCTCAACCACTGCACCACCAGGGAAGCCCTCCCTTTTTTTCTTGATGAGTCTGGCTAAGTGTTTATCAATTTTGTTTATCTTCTCAAAGAACCAGCTTTTAGTTTTATTGATTTTTGCTATTGTTTTCTTCATTTCTATTTCATTTATTTCTGCTCTGCTCTTTATGATTTCTTTCCTTCTACTGACTTTGGGTTTTCTTTGTTCTTCTTTCTGTAGTTGTTTTTTTTTTTTTTTTTTTTTTTGCGGTACGTGGGCCTATCACTGCTGTGGCCTCTCCTGTTGCAGAGCACAGGCTCTGGACGCGCAGGCCCAGCGGCCATGACTCACGGGCCCAGCCACTCCGCGGCATGTGGGATCTTCCCGGACCGGGGCACGAACCCGTGTCCCCTGCATCGGCAGGTGGACTCTCAACCACTGCGCCACCAGGGAAGCCCTCTCTAGTTGTTTTAAGTGTAGGGTTAGATTGTTTATTTGAGATTTTTCTTGTTTCCCTTTTTTTTTTGTGGTATGCGGGCCTCTCACTGTTGTGGCCTCTCCCGTTGTGGAGCACAGGCTCCGGACGCGCAGGCTCAGCGGCCATGGCTCACGAGCCTAGCTGCCCTGCGGCATGTGGGATCTTCCCAGACTGGGGCATGAACCCGTGTCCCCTGCATCGGCAGGCGGACTCTCAACCACTGTGCCACCAGGGAAGCCCTCCCTTTTTTTTTTTAACTTATTTTATTTTTTTTTTTTTGGCTGTGTTGGGTCTTCATTGCTGCATGCGGACTTTCTCTAGTTGCAGCTAGCAGGGGCTACTCTTCGTTGCAGTGTGCTGTCTTCTCATTGTGGTGGCTTCTCTTGTTGCAGAGCATGGGCTTTTAGGTGCATGGACTTCAGTAGTTGTGGCTCGTGGGCTCTAGAGCACAGGTTCAGTAGTTGTGGCACATGGGCTTAGTGGCTCCGCAGCATGTGGGTTCTTCCTGGACCAGGGATTGTACCTGTGTCCGCTGCATTGGCAGGAGGACTCTTAACCACTGCACCACCAGGGAAGCCCCTTTCTTGTTTCTTGAGGTGAGACTGAATTGCTATAACTCTTAGAACTGCTTTTGCTGCATTCCATAGGTTTTGGGTCATCATGTTTCCATTGTCATTCGTTTCTGTGTATTTTTAAAATTTCTTCTTTGACTTCTTCAGTGATCTCTTGGTTATTTAGTAGCGCACTGTTTAGCCTCCATGTATTTGTGTTTCTTACAGTTTTTTTCCTGTAATTGATTTACAATCTCATAGTGTTTTGGTCAGAAAAGATGCTTGATACAATTTCAATCTTCTTAAATTTTCTGAGGCTTGATTTGTGACCTCAAATGTGATAGATCCTGGAGAATGTTCGGTGTGCACTTGAGAAGAAAGTGTATTCTGCCACTTTTGGGTGGAATGTTCTATAAATATCAAATAGATGTATCTGGTCTATTGTGTCATTTAAAGCTTGTGTTTCCTTATTTATTTTCTATTTGGATGATCTGTCCATTGGTGTAAATGGGGTGTTAAAGTCCCTTACTATTATTGTGTTACTGTCGATTTCTTGGCTGTTAGCATTTGCCTTATGTATTGAGGTGCTCCTATGTTGGGTGTATAAACATTTATAATTGTTACATCTTCTTCTTGGATTGATCCTTTGATCATTATGTAGTGTCCCTCCTTATCTCTTGTAACAGTCTTTAAAGTCTATTTTATCTGATACAAGTATTGCTACTCCAGCTTTCTTTTGATTTCCATTTGCATGGAATATCTTTTTCCATCCCTTCACTTTCAGTCTGTATGTGTCCCTAGGTCTGAAGTGGGTCTCTTGGAGACAGCATATATATGGGTCTTGTTTTTGTATCCATTCAGCCAGTCTGTGTCTTTTGGTTGGGACATTTAATCCCTTTACGTTCAAGGTTATTATTGATATGTATGTTCCTATTACCATTTTCTTAATTTTGGGGGGTTTGTTTTTGTGGGTCTTTTTCTTCTCTTGTGTTTCCCACTTAGAGAAGTTTCTTTAGTATTTGTTGTAAAGCTAGTTTGGTGGTGCTGAATTCTCTTAGCTTTTGTTTGTCTGAAAAGCTTTTGGGTTCTCCATCAAATCTGAATGAGATCCTTGCTGGATAGAGTAATCTTGGTTGTAGGTTTTTCTCTTTCGTCACTTTAAGAATATCCTGCCACTCCCTTCTGGCCTGCAGAGTTTCCACTGAAAAATCAGCTGATAACCTTATGAGGATGCCTTTGTATGTTATTTTTTGTTTTTCCCTTGCTGCTTTTAATATTTTTTCTTTGCATTTAATTTTTGTTAGTTTGATTAATATGTGTCTTGGTGTGTTTTTCCGAGGGTTTATCCTGTATAGGACTCTCTGTGCTTCCTGGACTTTGGTGACTATTTCCTTTCCCATGTTAGGGAAGTTTTCAACTATAATCTCTTCAAATATTTTCTCAGACCCTTTCTTTTTCTCTTCTTCTTCTTGAACCCCTATAATTTGAATGTTGGTGTGTTTAGTGTTGTCCCAGAGGTCTCTGAGATTGTCTTCAATTCTTTTCATTCTTTTTTCTTTATTCTGCTCCTTGGTAGTTATTTTCACCATTTTGTCTTCCAGCTCACTTATCTGTTCTTCTGCCTCTGTTATTCATTCCTTCTAGTGTATTTTTCATTTCAGTTATTGTGTTGTTCATCTCTGTTTGTTTGTACTTTAGTTCTTCTAGATCTTTGTTAAATATTTCTTGTATTTTCTCAATCCGTGCTTCCATTCTATTTAAATGGAATAAATCCAATCTATTTCCGAGATTCTGGATCATCTTTACTATCGTTACTCTGAATTCTTTTTCAGGTAGATTGCCTATTTCCTCTTCATTTATTTGGTCTTGTAGATTTTTACCTTGCTCCTTCATCTGTGACATATTTTTTTTGCTGTCTCTTTATTTATTTATTTATTTATTTTAATGAGTGGGATTGTGTTCCTGTTCTACTGGTTGTTTAGCCTGAGGTTTCCAACACTGGAGTTTGTAGGCTATTGGGTAGAACTGGGTCTTGGTGCTGAGATGAGGAACTCTGTGAGACCTCACACCGATGAATATTCCCTGGGGTCTGAGGTTCTCTGTTAGTCCAGTGGTTCGGACTTGGAGCTCCCACCGCAGGAGCTTCCACCCGACCCCGTGCTGGCAAATCAAGATCCTGAAAGCCACGTGGGGTGGCAAAAAAAAAAAAAAAAAAAAGAGAGAGAGAGAACAATAACAAAGTAAAAAATAAAATTAGACTAGGAAACTAACAGATATGTTAGAAAGACTGTAAAAATAACAGTATAGATGAATCAACAACCAGAAGGTACATCAGTACCACAATAGTAAAAAAGAGGAGGAGGGAAAAGGAAAGAAAAAAAAAAAAGGAGGGGGGGTGGGAAAGGCCTTGGCTGTGGAGAGCAGAGCCTAAGCAAGGGTGAGGTTTGGGTGGTGGGCGGGGCCAATGCTCGGGACCCACAGGGCAGGAAAACCCTGGGGGCTGTGGGGGGGTGGGGCTTAGGCTCAAGGAACAGAAGGGGCCCAGGCGTGTCCCCCACCCCTGGTCTCAGAGGGCGGGGGACCTCACCTGGGAGCCCAGCAGTCTCCCCGTGTCCGAGTGGGTGGGGCATTCACCCTACACTCCTCTCCCCACTGCCTCTCCTGATCTCCCCAGCCTCAGGGGCACCAATCTTGTCTGGCCTCAACTTCTCCTTCCCCCTTACTCCCCCTACATCCTACCGGTTCACTGTGGGGTTCCTCCCGTCTCCTTGGGGGTTAGAGTTCCCCACCAGCAGCCGGCAGGCACCCTACTTGTGGGGATACGCTAACTCCACGTCTTCCCACACAGCCATCTTGACTCCTGCCCCTCAAGACTGGTTTTTAACTCACAAATAAGACATACTCTTTACAGAAAACTAATAGAAAAAATATATATAGATAAGCCAAAAAAAAAAGAAAGAGACCACCTACCATGTCCTAGCACCATACTAGGCATTTGGTATATGTATCAAGAGGAGCTAACTATAAATTCCATGAGGACACAGCCTTTATCTGTTATGTTTAAAGCCTGGCACTGGCCTTGCTGGAAAATTCTATATCTTGAGCTGGGGGGTGATTACACTGGTATATACATATGTAAAACTTCATCAAGATCTACATTTAAGATTTGTGCACTCAACTAAGTACAAGTTATATCTTAAATAAAAAAAAAAGAAATGTTCTAAGACATGTTCCCCAGAGTTTATGTCTGGTAGTAGGTGTTTTTAAATCACATAGAGAAACAATTATTTTCCTTTCAATTCTCTTTTAGTCCTTCGAGGATAAAGTCTCCCTTTGATGTTGATATGTCTTTGATATCTAACACTTCATGATTTCCCTTTTTAAACAGAGCTGGTCCCAGGCTTAGCCCCCAGCAGGCAGTAATAACCAGCTAGAATTTAATGATGTTGTATCTTATTTTCATTGTACTGATATTTAAATCAGTTACCTTCTAGTCGTGGCAAGTGGTATTGGTTTCCCATTTGATGTACTGTAGTAATATTGCTTTTTAAAGTAAATTTTTAAAGTAAATTTGTTTAAAAGTGAGTTGATTTTATGAAAAATTTTAAGTATAGAATACTCATGGTATAAGGACCGGGCAAAAACAAAGATGATTCTTCAGTGACTGAAGTTTGGAGAAAATGGCTCTAGTAAATTCCATTTGCTATATATATATATATATATGTATATATATATATATATATATACATACACACTACACATATGTAACAGCACAAATATGCTCTATTATAAATACGTATTATATGTATACATATAAGAAGAACTTATATGTATAAGTTATATTGAGTATGTGTTTTATATGATATACATTACTTCAATAAATGTATATTAAAATAAATAAATAAATAAAAACAAATATCAACCCTCACTTGACTCCACACACACCTGCAGCTACACCCCATTTCCTTATTCCTGTTGAAAGAAATCCTGAAAAGAATTGTCAATACTATACACACTTCCTCACCTCTTACTCTTCTGTCTAATCCAGTCTGGTTTCTAGGTTGATTCTCCAGCGAAACTGTTCTCCCAATGACCTCAAACAGCCAAATTCAATGGACATATCTCTGACCACATCCTTCATGGCCTGCCAGCAGCATTTGATCCAGCTGACCACTTCTTCTTTTCTGACACCCTTTCTTCTGTTGATTTCAATCTTCTGGTTTTCCTTTGACAGGTCTTAGTCCCTACTGCTCCACCCAGACTTCAAATGTCAGAGTGCCTCGGGGCTAATCCTGTACCTTTAAGGATCATGTTTGGAGATACCCACATTAGTATCTCCAACCCAACCTAATCTCTTAGCACCAGATATAAATAGCCCATGGCCAACTAGACATCTGCACCCAGCAAGCTCACAGCTCCTCCAGCTTCACAGTCCAGGTGGAACTCTTGATTCCTCCTGCACCTGATTCTACCTCCCTAAATGGCACCACTGTCTATCCAAGCCCCAAACCTAAGAGAAGGCCTTGATTCCTCCTTTCTTCAATCTCAAAATCAGTCTCTCAGTAAGTCTTGTCAATTTCACCCCAAAGCTCTATCGAGAATCTGACCACTTTTCTGTATCTCCTCTGCAATAGTCCTAGCCAGGTCCATTCTGTCTCATCTGGACATAGCACCAGCCTCCTCTCTTTTCCCTTACTTTCATTCCTCCTGCCCCCAATTCATTTTCATACAGCAGCCAGAAGGAATGTTATAAAATATAAATCAGGCCATATTCCTCCTCTGCTTAAAATTCTTCAATAGGTTCCTTTTTATCCTGGAATAAAAGACCACTTTCTGTGGCTATAGAATCCTATATGATATGTATCTCTCACCTGTTTCTTTACTCTCACCTCATCTCCCTTTCTCTGAAGACTCCCTCTGCTTCAGCCACACTGACTTCTCCTCTGTCCCTGGTTTCTAGAAGTTGCCTACCTCAGGACCTTTGCACATGCTGTTGCCTCTGCCTGGAATACTTTCTCCTAGCTTTTCCATGACTGGCTCCTTCTCAACCTTGGTCTTAGCTTCACTGTTGCCTCCTCAGAGCGTCTGCCCTAACCAGTCTATCAAGATAAAGTGGGTTTCCGGGGCTTCCCTGGTGGTGCTGTGGTTAAGAATCTGCCTGCTAGTTTTCACAGAACTAGAATAAAAAATTTCACAATTTGTATGGAAACACAAAAGACCCCGAAGAGCCAAAACAATCTTGAGAAAGAAAAACGGAGCTGGAGGAATCAGGCTCCCTGACTTCAGACTATACTACCAAGCTACAGTAATCAAGACAGTATGGTACTGGCACAAAAACAGAAATATAGATCAATGGAACCGGATAGAATGCCCAGAGATAAACCCATGCACATTTGGTCACTTTATCTTTGATAAAGGAGGCAAGAATATACAATGGAGAAAACCTCTTCAATAAGTGGTGCTGGGAAAACTGTACAGCTACATGTAAAAGAATGAAATTAGAACACTCACTAACACCATACACAAAAATAAAGTCAAAATGGATTAAAGACCTAAATGTAAGGCCAGACACTATAAAACTCTTAAGAGGAAAACGTAGGCAGAACCCTCTATGACATAAATCACAGCAAGATCCTTTTTGACCCACCTCCTAGAGAAATGGAAATAAAAACAAAAATAAACGAATGGGACCTAATGAAACTTAGAAGCTTTTGCACAGCAAAGAGACCATAAACAAGACGAAAAGACAACCCTCAGAATGGGAGAAAATATTTGCAAATGAAGCAACTGACAAAGGATTAATCTCCAAAATTTATAAGCAGCTTAAGCAACTCAATATCAAAAAAACAAACAACCCAATCCAAAAATGGGCAGAAGACCTAAATAGACATTTCTCCAAAGAAGATATACAGATTGCCAACAAGCACATGAAAGGATGCTCAACATCACTAATTATTAGAGAAATGAAAATCAAAACTACAATGAGGTATCACCTCACATCGGTCAGAATGGCCATCATCAAAAAATCTACAAACAATAAATGCTG
This sequence comes from Globicephala melas, assembly GCF_963455315.2. Classification (NCBI taxonomy): domain Eukaryota; kingdom Metazoa; phylum Chordata; class Mammalia; order Artiodactyla; family Delphinidae; genus Globicephala; species Globicephala melas. The sequence continues at coordinate 44,843,399 of NC_083332.1, forward strand.
GAGAGGGTGTAGAGAAAAGGGAACCCTCTTGCACTGTTGGTGGGAATGTAAATTGATACAGCTACTATGGAGAACAATATGGAGGTTCCTTAAACGAAAAATAGAACTACCATATGACCCAGCAATCCCACTACTGGGCATATACCCTGAGAAAACCATAATTCAAAAAGAGTCGTGTACCAAAATGTTCATTGCAGCTCTATTTACAATACCCAGGACATGGAAGCAACCTAAGTGTCCATTGACAGATGAATGGATAAAGAAGATGTGGCACATATATACACTGGAATATTACTCAGCCATAAAAAGAAACGAAATTTAGTTATTTGTAGTGAGGTGGATGGACCTAGAGTCTGTCCTACAGAGTGAAGTAAGTCAGAAAGAGAAAAACAAATACCGTATGCTAACACGTATATATGGAATCTTAAAAAAAAAACACAAGGTTCTGAAGAACCTAGGGGCAGGACAGGAATAAAGACACAGACATAGAGAATGGACTTGAGGACACGAGGAGGGGGAAGGGTAATCTGGAACGAAGTGAGAGAGTGGCATGGACATATATACACTACCAAATGTAAAATAGATAGCTAGTGGGAAGCAGCCTCATAGCACAGGGAGATCAGCTCCGTGCTTTGTGACCACCTACAGGGATGGGATAGGGAGGGTGGGAGGGAGATGCAAGAGGGAGGAGATATGGGGATATATGTATATGTATAGCTGATTCACTTTGTTATAAGGCAGAAACTAACACACCATTGTAAAGCAATTATACTCCAATAAAGATGTTAAAAAAAAAAAAAAAAAAGAATCTGCCTGCCAATGCAGGGAACACGGGTTAGAGCCCTTGTCCAGGAAGATCCCACATGCCGTGGAGCAACTAAGCCCGAGTGCCACAACTACGGAGCCTGCGCTCCAGAGCCCACATGCCACAACTACTGAAGGCCGCGCACCTAGAGCCCGTGCTCCACAAGAGAAGCCACCTTAATGAGAAGCCCGCGCACCGCAACGAAGAGTAGCCCCCGCTCACCACAACTAGAGAAAGCCCGCGCGCAATAACGAAGACCCAACGCAGCCAAAAATAAATTAATTTTTTTAAAAAAATGGGCTTCCCCGGTAACTATCTTATTGCTTTATTTTTTTTCCTTCTTAGCACTTTCAATAGTCTGTAATTATCTTGTTTACTTCTCTACGTTTTTAATACAAAGTCCATGATATCAAGGATCTTGTCTATTTGATTCACCATTGCATTCTCAGTGCCCAGAATAGCATCTGACACGTAGTAGGCCCTCAATAAATATTTCTTGAATGTAATGAGTGGAGAGGTAGGTGGGGCCTAGACCAAGCAGGACCTCAAGAGAGCATCTTGGGGAGGCATTTAGGGATTTTAATCAGAGATCCAAAGTGATCAGACTTGGCAGTTGTAAATGATCAGTCTGACAGAAGTGGGGAAAACAGATTGGAGGGTGATGAAGGAAAGCTCCTGCAGTAGTTCAGGAGAGAGATGATAGGGTTAAATGGAATAAGATGTACAAAGCACTTAGCATTTAACCATAAGGGATGAGAGGGGGATTACTATTCCCAATATAGCAGGCAAGCAAGGATTGCTTGAATTTAATGACGGTAAAGTTAAGAGTCCAGAGATAGAGGGACTTGTGTATCTCCTGGAATCTTTGAATCTCTAATCTTTTCCTCCAGTGATAAATGCTAGAATTTCTTATCCTTATCGAGTTAATTTGACCTCTATTTTGGTAATTCATATGCATTCATATTTGCATTCTTACACCTGTGTTCCTTCTTGCCACCATCAACTGGTGGTAGAATTTCACGGAGAGAGCTTCTGACACTTCTCATTAGCTGTGTGACCTGGTAAATCACCTAATCTCTCTGAACTCAGTTTCGTTTTCTGTAAAATGAGGACTCTGATATCTATTCTGTCCATCGTGAGGATCAGTGAATAACTGTACAGAAAATATTTTCACAATGCAAGAATAATTATTACTGTTATTTCACTCAGTAAATATTTATTAAGCACCTACTGTGTACCAAGCACTGTTTGTTGGTGCTGGGAATACAGCAGTGGCATGGGGGGAAAGGCAACGACAGAAGTCCATTCAGATTCTGAACATTTTGGATTTTGATTGTATTTTCCAAATTGGCAGATCACCTTGGGCCCCTGTTGAAAAATATAGATTGTTGGCCTGACCACAGCCTTGATCAGAATGGGGAAGGTAGAATGAGGGGAGGGTTAACTATCTCTCCGAAGTTATTCAGAAAGGACTGAAAATAAGAGATTAGGTGGATTAAATTGCCTCCCTTTTCCTTTTCCCAAATACTGATCACCACTCAGCAATTCTGCATACACATCTGTGGGGTTTTTTTGTTTGTTTCGTTTTATAATGAATGTTAACCCTCTTATTTATTTATTTTTGGCTGCGTTGGGTCTTCGTTGCTGCACGAGGGCTTTCTCTAGTTGCAGCGAGCGGGGGCTACTCTTCATTGGGTGCACAGGTTTCTCATTGCGGTGGCTTCTCTTGTGGAGCATGGACTCTAGGCGCGTGGGCTTTAGGAGTTGTGTACACGGGCTCAGTAGTTGTGGCTCGCGGGCTCTAGAGCACAGGCTCAGTAGTTGTGGCACACAGGCTTAGTTGCTCCGCGGCATGTGGGATCTTCCTGGACCAGGGCTTGAACCCGTGTCCCCTGAATTGGCAGGTGGATTCTTAACCACTGCGCCAGCAGGGAAGCCCTACACATCTGTTCATATACTGAATTTTCCAAAACATTTCTAATAAGAAGTACCTTCAGCTGGCTCCTGGGGAGGGCAAGTCCAAACATCAGAACCAGCCATGTGACCTTGAAGGAGAAGGCAGTGGAAGTACCAGAAAGCACTGTCCTTGGCGGTGTTTTTGTCTGCCACAGAGCTTGCTGTACAACTGCTCTGGATCTTACTGTCCTCATCGCCAAAATGAGGTCAGGGTTTCATGACTACCAGTTCATGGAGGGGTGCTGGGTTAGTTGAATCAGAATCACCTAGGGAGCTTATTAAATTTCTAGATTCCTGGGCCTCATGGACTGGTGAGTCCGACTCAGTAGGACCAGGATGGCGTCCATCACCTCCTCTATTTTATTTTATTTTATTTATTTATTTATTGCGGTACGCAGGCCTCTCACCGCTGTGGCCTCTCCTGTTGCGGAGCACAGGCTCCGGACGCGCAGGCTCAGCGGCCATGGCCCACGGGCCCAGCCGCTGCGCGGCACGTGGGATCCTCCCGGACCGGGGCACGAACCCGTGTCCCCTGCATTGGCAGACGGACTCCCAACCACTGCGCCACCAGGGAAGCCCACCTCCTCTATTTTTAATTAGCTTCCTGGCAGTTAATTTTTGATACGTATCCAGATTTGGTATCTCACTAGGGTAGATCAGACTCTCTGTGCTTCAGTTTTCTCATCTGTAAAATATAATCATTCCTCAGATGGTAGAATTAAATAAGCTAATTTACATAATGCGCTTAGAACAGTGTCTGTCCCATAGTAAGTACTGGGTAAGTTTTAACTGTTCGGTCAGTCAAGGTCCAATCAGGAAGACAAACCACTGGGAGTATTTAAAGCAGAGGGAACTTAATGCAGAGGTGATGGAGAGGCTAAGAAGCCAAACAGGGGACAGTGATACAACCTAGAGATTAGGCAGCAAGAAGTCATCCACCCCTTAGCAGGAGAAAGAGAGGGAAATGGTGGTGTTTCCAGAGCCCAGAGTCTGGCAGAACCTGGACCGACAGCAGGAGCTGTAGCTGTAGATTAAACACAGCCATTATCAAACAGCTGAAGGAGGAGGCATACCCCGGCTTTTCCCTTTGTCCCACCCTCCAGTCTCCCACTAGTGCCTCCCATTGGCTGAACCCAGCAGGAAGTCATCTCTCAAGTGAGCCTGGGAAACTTCATCTGCAGAGATCACCCCTGCCTTTCAGGGGAAGTATGAAGAATGTCTCTGAGGACAGATTATTATTATTTTGTTGTTATTATTTTCTTTAAGGTCTTTTTGAGCCCTACAGTTCTCAAAGTTTCTAGACCTTAGCCAACCACAGGGATTCAGGGCTTTGTGAGTGCTTATTGATTAATCGATTCTGTGCCTTCATTGTATACACATACATAAATGCTTAGCCTCTTATCTCTGGAAACCGACAGCTCAGGCCTTGGCAAAAATTCACCGGTGCAGCGGAGCCCTGCCCGAGGTTCAAGGAAAGGGAAGGTATGTGGATCAGGTTTCTCTCTGGGGATCAGCTGCCTCAGCACCTTCAAGGATTCAAAAGTGATAGATGGGAAAGCTGGCCAGAGACATCACTGGACAGAAAGGAGGGTCCCAGGAAGTTCAGGAACAGACATAAAGAAGTAAGACTGTGGAAGCATTTGTAGGTGCACTGGGCAGGGGAGGGGAGGAGCAGGAAATAGGGCCGCACCCAGTTTTAAGGACACTTCCTAGAAAAGATTGGAAAACACCCACTTGTCTTTGGGACATAACCCTGTAAGTGTGCTATGTGGGAGTGGAGCTCTGGGAATTTTGCTACCAAAAATGGGCAGAAAAACTCTTTCTAAATATTTCTTGGAGGACCCAGAATTTAACCTTGGACCAGAGGCAAATATGTTTATTTTAAGAGGTTCTTAAAAGATCAGATATTGTGGAATTCTTCCTAATATACCAAAGACCTGCTCCCCAAGTTCATTCTTCCAGCAAACATTGATGAATAGTAGGTTGGAAACTGATTCAGGCAATGAGTTTTGGAGTGAGACAGAACTGGGTTGCACTGTGGCTTTGCCTCTGTCCTAGCAGTGTGGCCTTGGGCAAGGGATTTAACTTCAGTTTCCTCGTCTGTGAAAAGGGAACTAGCGTGTAGAGTTGAGAGGATGAGAGTGAGATCATGCATGAAAATACTTAGAGTCTGAATCCAGAGTGTGCTAGTAGTTCATTTTATTATGACTTGTATTATTTGTATGACACTTGGCTAAACACTTCGCTGCCTATTAGCTCATTGGATTTCACATCAGCTCTGTGAGGTGGGTCAGGGAACCCACATTGATTTTGTGTCTACTCTGCTTCTAGCACCCTGCCAGATGCTTAACAGTTATTATATTCTTGATTTCACTCAGTCAATACATATTTCAGTATCTATTTTATGCCAGGCTGTTCTGTGCACTGGGGGTACAGCAATGAACAAAGACAAAAATCCCTGCCTCTCAGGGAGGATACACTCAGTGAGGGGAGAGCGACAATAAATACAATTTAATGAATACTTAGGTTCACTATGTTCCAAAGTGCTTTACAAATATTAACCCATAACCTATGAGGAAGGTATTGTTATGCTTATCCCATTTTACAGATGAGGATACTGAGGCACAAGGGAGTTGAAAGTCACTTGGCCAAGGTCTCACAGCTTGGAAGAGCTGCATTAATGATTCAAAGCCAGACAGTGTGACTCCAGAGTCCTTGCTCTTAATCATTACTGTATGTTGCCTTCCCCCACCCAAAAAATATATATATATGTGTACTAATAGATTAGTGCTAAGAAGTGCTATGAGTGCTATGAAAAAAAACAAAGCAGGGGAAAGAGGGTGTTGAGAGAGGGCTCTCTATGTAGGGAGGTCAGGGAAGGCCTCTCAGAGGGGCCACATTTGAGCAGAGACCTGAAGGAGTGAGGGAGAAAGGCGGGTGGACATCTGGGCAAGGGCGATCCAGGCAGAGGGAAGCACTGTGCAAAGGCCCACACTTGGTGTGTTCGGAGAACCACAGGGAGGCCAGCGCTGAGAAAGCAGAGTGAGCAAGTGGTAGCAGATGAGTCAGAGAGTGAAAGACGGCGCAGGCTGAGCTGCTGGAAGGATGCAATTGCCTTTGGCTGAGATGGAAAGACTGTGGGAGGAGCAGAATTGCAGAGGAAGGTCAGTTCAGTTTTGGATAATTCTCACCATCACTCATCAAATAGGAATTACTCATTCCAGAGGACTTTGAGAGATGAAAGAGCTCACCCCAGATCACCCAGGCAGTCGTTTTCAGAGGCAAGATTCAGACATAGGTCTGCCAACCCTAACTTAAATGCCACAGGCCTTTGGCTGGCAGGGTGCTGTGGGGAAATCTGCAGAGGTGATACTCTGCTCATCCTGATCCCTGACCCCAGGAGCTTTCAAGGAGGGGGAAAGAGGTACTGGAGAGTGAGGCGGAAGGACACTCAGATGAAAGTAACAATGCCAGAGATCCCACAAGACAGTAAGTAGCACGTGTTTAAATGTGAAATGCAGACAAGAAGCACAGGGAAGGTGCACTTCTTTCTGAAAAAGCAAAATGAGTGAAAGAGTCCCAGCCCTGTCTGGGTGGAAGGCATCAGGGACGGGATGAACATCTGTGTTGAAAAAGGCCATGCTCTGGCGGAGATGGGAAGGCCCCCAGAGGCTCAGGGTTCTCCCTGGGCACGTCTTTCTCCACAAATAGATGCTTTTCCATTATGACAAAGGTATATACCAGGCAGGACGCCTCCCCTGGACCCGTGTCTCCAACCACAGCCTCCTCAACATGCCACTACTGGGCATCTCTGAACACGTCCCAGCTTGAAGTCCCGATCTTCCCCTAATCCCAAACTTGCTCTACCTGCAATGAGATTCCAAGAAGCTAACCCTGACACAAGGATTCCTGTACCTGAGTGACTTATTAAATTTGGAAGGGCTCCCAGGAGGAACTGGTGAGGGAGTGGAGAAGCAAGATAAAGAGGGCAAGAAGCCAAGCAAGGGTGTGATTTCAGACCAAGTCCCTGGAGGGTAGCTTCAGCCTGATCCAGCAGGGGATGCTGGATGTAAGTTACCCCTGGGAGTTTGGGGGGAGGCGGGCCAGCGCTCAGCTTCCACATTCCAGCACCACTTGGTCATTGGCTAAGGGCTGGGAAAGTGAACTCCTGGGCACTTCCTTGCAAGGGCAAAGGGACCCCAGTAGCTGATGGGCAAGACTCTGGCCCTTCACATGTACAGGCTGCTGGGAGAATCAGCACACAGAAGCCAAACAAGGGGAGTTCAGAAACCAACAAAGGGATCCCAGGGGATCTGAGCAGTGCCCTGACAGTGTCCACTACATGTGCCTTACCCATGTCAGGAAATGGTATTGCCATCCTGCTGGTTACTCAGGCCCCAAACCCTGGAGTCATCCTTGATCTGCTCTGTCTCACACCCCCATCCAATCCTTTAGCCAATCTCGTTGGCAATACCTTCAAAATATACCCAGAGTCTGATCACTTTTTTAAAGTAACTTTTAAAAATTGTGGTAAAGTCCACATAACATACAGTTCAGTGACATAAAGTACATTCACATTTTTGTGCAACCATCACCATCACCCATCCACAGAACTCTTTCCATCTTGCAAAACTGAAACTCTGTACCTATTAAGCGTTTTGTTTATCCATTCATTTGTCAGTGGACACTTGGGTTGCTTCCACCTCTTGACTGTTGTGAATAATGCTGCTATGAACATAGATGTATTATACAAATATCTGTTAGAGTCCCTACACTCAATTCTTTTGGATATATACCTAGAAATGGAATTGCTGGGTCATATGGCAATTCTATTTTTAATTTGTTTTAGTAGCTGTTTTACTGTTTTCCATAGTGGCTGCACCAGTTGACATTCCCACCGACAGTGCACAAGTGTTTCAACGTCTGCACATCCTCACCAACACTTTTTATTTTGTTTGTTTTAGTCTGATCATTTCTTACCCCTTCCACAATGACCACCCTGAACCAAGCCATTTCAGTTTTTGCCTGGCTTATTGCAGTGGGATCCCAACTGACCTCACTGTTTCTGCCCTCATCTCCTGTAGTCTTCTCAACACCACTCCTCTACTCACAGCCTCCAGTGCCTTCCTCCCCTCCTGCTCAGGGTAAAAGGCAAAGTTTTTACAATAGCCTATGAGGCTGTACAAGATTTGTTCCTCACCCTCCCAAATCTGACTCATTTCCTACTTGCTCACTGCACTCCAGCCACATTGCCTTTTTTTTTTTTTTCTCCTGTCCCAAGTAATCTACTGTCTCAGGGCCTTTGATTTATTTTCTCTGCTTGGAATACTCCTTCTTCAGATATGCTTAATGTAATTTTCTCCCTCACTTCATTCAGGTTTTATTCATTTCTCAAGGAGGCCTCTGGGCTTTCCCCATTGTTCATCAGCCCTTCCTCCATTTTCTGCCTTTCTCCTCTCTGCCCTGTGCCTGGGAAGATGACCCCTACAAACACCACCACCCGGGCTTTCTTGCCCTCAGGCTTCTGGGTGGGTTTGGTCCATGGCAGGCAATGCCAGAAGATGAAGGGTGAAAGGAGAGAGATGTTGAGTTATTTTCCCCCCCACATCCTTCCTGCTCTGCTGTGGGCAGTGGCCTGTCCCTCCTGGACCACAGCTGCATTTGGGAGGGGTGGTCCTCCGCTTCAGCTCTCCAGCTCCCCCTCCCCTCCAACCCCCCACTCCCAATGATACCGTTTCCTCCCTTTGCCCGCCAGTCCTCCAAGTTGTAACTGCTTCTCTGCTTGCTGCTGATCTCCGGACCTCCTACACCCCTGTTGGTTCCTGAACCCTGCCTATTCCTCTAGTCCCTTCACTAAGACTAGAACCATCCGTGCTGGATTCTGTCTCCCACTAGACCCTGACCTAAACACCTTCTAGATTATGTTATTTACAGTTTCCAGCCTACCTTCTGTTCCGTGAATTGGCACTTCCCATTCTGTTCTTCTGCATAGTACACATTATCTAACATGCTATATAGTTACTTATTTAGTTTCCTTGAACCCTCACACTCTGTGATGGACGGTCCAAGGATGCAGGGTTGTTTGCTTCGTTCACTGTTGTATCTCCAGTGCTTGGCACACAACAGGCTATCAGCAAATATCTCTTAAATGAATGAATGAACGGCCGACCGACTAAGGGAGCTGCAGAGAAGACAGCAGTGTGGTCCAAGGTGCAGGCAGAAGAGCTGACTCTCAATTTCTCCTCTCCCCTCCCCGCCCCCGCCCGGAATGCTGAGTGCCCTGGAAGGAGGCGGAAATGAGCGTGTTCAACTGCCCCCCAGCCAGGTGTTTACTTAATTAGGACCTGTATCCCGACGCACGTTGATGTTTAACTGTCCGCCTAAAGACTGCATATGGTTCCTGGCGGGCGCAAAGGAACCTGGGGGGCGAGGATAGGCGGGGCCCCCAGGTACTGTCTGGGGCCGGCGCAGCCTCGAAAAGCCTCTGCGCGGGTATCTAACCTCCCCTCGGGCACAGAAAGCGCCCCCTGCGGGAGAGCGAGGCGAGGGGGTTGGAGCTCAGTCAGCAGCCTCGGGCTTCTCCTGCGCGTCGTGCATCCCCAACCCCCAGCTGCCGGGCCCACAGGCGTGATAACGGAGCGCTCCCCTGATACCAGATGCCAATTGCTCGCTTTACCATCAGCCGTGAAATTGAAGGATTACAGCGTTTCTCATTCTCTTAGTTTGGGGAACGTGAGGGTGCTATAGAGGAAAGAAACGGCTCGTGAGGCGGAGGACAAATGAGCTGGATCCTAAAGCAATAATACCAGGCAACATTTGGGCGCTTGCTCTGTGCCAAGTGCTGAGTTTAGCGTTTTAAACGTGCTAATTTAATCCTCTTCTATATGTATTAATTCATTCAATCCTAGTACTTTATAGAGGGCAGATATCATAATAGCCCCCACTAGATGCATGCGGAACTGAGGCTCAGAGGGGTTATTTCGCTAGCCTGAGGTCACAGCGCTAATAAGTGATGGAATCCGGGTTTGAACGCAGGCGGTGCGGCCCCAGAGCCCCTGGTCGGCTAGAGAGAGGACTCCCACGATCGCAAGGCAAACTGTCCTCTTAGCCGCAGGCCTGGTGGTGGGAAGGACAGGCAGGCTTCCAGGCTAGCCCTTGAGAGCCAAAAACTCTATAATTAGAGACTCTAGTCTCCTCCTCAAACCCCTAAATCTGAGATGGGTAGGAGGAAGGAACGTGTTGAGGAGTCAGCCTGAGATTCTCAAGACAGCTAGGGAAGGTGGGGAGGCCTCAGGGAACAGGAGGTTGTGACTGGCTGGGAAAACTCAGTTCGGTGGGGAGAGGGCGTGCAGTGTGGAGCGACTGAGTTTCAGGACTGTTTCAGGGCCCGGGGCCCACTTGCGTGCCGCCACGGGTAAAGCACTTCGGGTCTGAAGTAGAGGAACGAATCCCAGCTCCGTCGCATGTCCCCCAGTAAGGATACAGAAGAGCTGCTTCGTAGGGAGACTCACTGGAAGGCTGCTTCTCGCAGCCAGCAGTTTTTACTTAGATTATAGTAGGTATTTTAGACCAATAAAAACAGTCGCGATTTTCAAAATGCCTTTATTTGCATTTTACAAAACTTGAGACATTGTTAATTATTTATATCCTACGTGGGGGGTGGGAAGCTTGCTGGAGGTGATGGGGCTAATAACCACCCCTCTACCTCGCACCTTTTGGCGTCACCACGGCTTCGATCTCTGGGATCTTCTCTCCCAGCCTCCTTTTGTTCGGCTGTGTCAGGGAAGTAATGAGTTTTCCGCAAGTTGTAGCAGATTCTGTAACACCGTCCCTCGGGACCTCACTGCCAGTTTTAAACACTCGGAGTCCTGGGGGCAGGCTGATGTGGGAGGTGGGGAAAGAGGCAGGAGGTACCCTCCCGCCCCCCGCTGTAGCCGGGTGTGGGGCGGACACACCCGGCCTCCATCAAAGCCTTGGATAACAGAGAACCTCGGGGGAGCATGAATGGGGCGCCTTTGTTTCCAGTCGGATTCAGATGCATCTCCACTTTCTTTTCCACAAGGCACAGAAACAATTTTCTTCGTGTGCGGCGGGGAGTGGGTTGCCTTTTTTTTTTTCCCCCTCGAACCCAGAATCTGCGAGACAGGGCCTGGGTCTCTGTCGGGAGCAACTCCGGAAAACCCGAGAGAACGCAGGAGGGGCGCGGGAGAGGACAGTGCGGGGGGGCGCTTCGGGGTGCCTCCACAGATCCAGCCCCGGCCCCACCTGCGAGGAGGCGGGACCTTGCGGCGCTGGACCAATCAGCACCTATCTGCGCTCACCTGGCCCCCCCCCCCCCTCTGGCTCCCGCGAGCCGCGGTTCTCAAAGGGACGCGCTGAGCTTAGCGGAGCACTAACCCGCAGTCGCGGCAGCTTTTCACCTCACTCTCTCCAGCCATGGGGCTCCCTAGTGGGCCTCTCGCGTCCCTCCTCCTCCGCTTCTTCCTCTTACTCCAGGTACTCCATTGCCTTGCCTGACCCCTGCCGGGACGTTCCTCAGAGGGCAGGCGGGGTCCGCACGCGGCGGTGGCGTCGGGGAGAGAGCCGGACTGGGCTGCCTGGGGCCAAGGTTGTCCGGGAAAGCCTGTGAGGACTCCCCGGGATGGGTATGCAGGGCCGGGCACGCCTGTGACCCAGCCTCCCTCTTTTCCCCTCTTCCCTTAGGCGCAGGTTTACTGGCTGCCGCGCGCGGCCTCCGAGCCGTGCCGGGCAGGCTTCGGGGAAGCTGAAGTGACCTTGGAGGCGCGAGGCGCGGAGCTGGAGCGGAGCCAGGCGCGGGGGAATGGTAAGACCCCCCCCACGGGGGCCCGCCTGGCGGAACTTCGAGGCGGGGGCTGCGCTGAGGGTGTCCGGGCTGCGGCGGGGGGCTCCTGGCGCCTCCTCAGGTGCGGGGGAGGCGCAGAAAGCATCCCCGGGGCTGGAATGGGGGTGGGCGTATGGAGAGAGAGGCCGGAGAGCGTAGCGCCCTCTGACGTCCAGCCCCTCCTTGCCCCTCTGCGGCGGCCGACCCGGACCCCCTCCTTCGGGGTGCGGGGCGGCTGAGCCGCTCACCCAGCCCGGACGTGGGAAGCTCTCCCCTGCTGGCCCCAGCGGAGGAATGCGCCTTCCACATTCCTCCCGCAACCCCCGCGCAGGTGTGGGGATGAGCCGTGCCCCGGGCAGCCCCCTTTGCCCCTCTCGGGCCCCCTTTGTGTACCGTGCTTTGTGTCTCCGACTGACAGACCAGGTCTGTTTCTCTTCTTCGCGCTCCCTTCCCCCGCCCCCCTTCTTGCCCGGCAGCTGGAATGCACTCTTAACCCTGCCCTTCCCGGAGGGCCCGCGCCCCTGCAGCCTGCCTGAAAACTGGGCCTGGCACACCTGGACTGGGGCCATCACGCACTGGGCACACCCCCCGACCCCCAGTGTATTGGAACTGAAATGTTAGGGCCCTTGAGGGAGGTGGGGGTCGAGGAGCCAGAAGGTCTTGAGCTGTAGGGGCAGTGGGTGGGGAATCAAAGCACATTTTTGATCTCACAGTTTCTTCTACGGTTTAAAAACTTGAGGGGGTGGGGTTTACTTTGGTGCTCAGAACCAGTGTGTTATGAGATCCAGGCAGCTGACGGCTGATGGGGGCCTCTCTCCCTCCATCCAGGGCAGTGCGGGTTCCTCCACCGGATCAAACCCAAGTTCTTAAACAAAGGTGTGTCCCAGGATCCTTGGGTGAGCTTCCAGAGGATCCTTAACCTGTGAAATTGTTTAAGAACTTGTATGCATTTTTCTGGGTAGGGGATCTAAAGTTTAAAATTTTCAAAGCAATTTAAAAACCTGTGCCACCTAGCATTTTTCTAATGCCCCCATCAGCACACCCCTCACCCCAGGTACAAATTCCCACAGCTTGAATGTGCGCGAGAGCTGCCTAGGGCGCAGAATGGCTCTCCTTTGTTTCTCCAAAAGAGGAGTGGGGGCCTTGAGTTCTGTAGAAGCCTTTATTTCTTCTTTTTCCCCCAAATAACTCTGCCTATTGACAAAACAATTAACACCCAGGCCAGGCCAAGCTCCTTAAACTCTTGGCTGTAGGGGAGCTGAGGAGAAGCATTAAGAGGCCATGCCTCATAAACTTTAAATTCTTGCACTGGGTTTATTACTGACTGGCTAACAAACTGCAACTCAGCCAACCTGTAAAAATGTTAACTTGGGCAGGGCCCCAAATCCAATTCCGGCTCCCTGAGGAAGCTTTATTGCTAACCAGACTTCTGCCAAATCTGTACACCCTCCCCCTCATTGTCAAGTTTCCCGACTACAGTCTGGGAGAGCAGGCTGTGGCTCTGAGTGTTGTCTGTGCCTTATCTTTCTTACTGAAGCAAGAAATATCAGATTAACTGTCACTTCACTAAGCTTGAGGTTCTTGGGGGGAAGCAGTGATCAGGTTTTCGATTTCACGGTCCGGTTGGCAAGTGCTTCTCGGTGACGTCAGGCATTTTAAACCTTTTGAGAAAATTCTGCTTTCTCGGATGTCTGGTTTATGGTTGTGAAAATGGTGGGTTCATGCCAGGAGCACACCTAGGTTATAAAACAAAACATGGGTTAATGTGCTTGGCTAACCTTGAGTGCAGCTCCCTGCAACGTGCCGAGTTCTTAGAGCAGTCTTCCTGTGAAAGGGGATGCTGCCTTTTTAAATAAAAGCAAGTTTCTGGGGGGCTTCCCTGGTGGCGCAGTGGTTGAGAGTCCGCCTGCCGATGCAGGGGACGCGGGTTCATGCCCCGGTCCGGGAAAATCCCACATGCCGCGGAGCGGCTGGGCCCATGAGCCATGGCCACTGAGCCTGCGCGTCCGGAGCCTGTGCTTCGCAACGGGAGAGGCCACAACAGTGAGAGGCCCGTGTACCGCAAAAAAAAAAAAAAAAAAAAAAAAGCAAGTTTCTGGGCCCAGTTTGTCCCAATAAATTGGGACTCCCCGGCAAAAAATAGTGGTATTTCTCCCCTTAGTCCTCAGCAGCTGACCTCTTTTCTACCTCCACCCCAGTTCCCTGTCCTCCATACACAGGAGCTCCAGCCTGGATCCAGCCATGTTGAAAGGGTTGTCCTGAGGGTACATACAAACTCTCAAGTTTGGCCAAGCAGACAACAGTTTCCCTATAGCTAAGGAACAGTTGCCCTTGTTCGCCCCTGGGTTATGAATTTCACAGGTGTCTATGAAGTTGAGCTCAAAGAAATTATCTGATATAGTTAATACCTTGTTTGTATGTGCACTTTCCTCTTCAAAGCATTTGCACAACTCTGAACTTGCTTTATCCTCCTGACGTTCTCTTGAAGCTGGTGATGTACATTTAAACAACTTGAACTCTTAATCCCAGAGTTGGGACTTCAGAAACCCTGTAGCCCAGCCCTGCTGGAGGTTTTAGAGGTGGAGAAACACAGGAACAGCTTAATGGATTCAATTCCCTAGGCTAAACTAGTGAGTTTCCTTGAGGGTCACAGACATGACTTTTACCTCTAGGTTTGTGCCCAGGACCTGGTGCTTAATAGGTCCCAGTAGGTATTTGTGTGAATTATGACAATCTTGTGAAGTCCTGCCCATTTTACAGATGAAACCTCAGTGGTTATGGCTTCCCCAAAGTCATCTCTGCAGTGACCAGATGTGACTTGAATGGAAGTTTCTGACTCCCAAGTTCCATGGCATTTTTTTTTACCACCGGAAAGTAGGAGGTGGATGAAATGAAGAAGTGGAATGTTGGAGCACCAAATCCCACCAGTAGCAACCCCCTACCCCAAGAGCGCTTAGTCATTTATTCCTTTTCATCCTAGGGTTTTCCAGAAACATTCCTTCAGGGGAAACCAGCTTGCATACAGTCTCTCAAGTGTCCTAGTGATGGGGGCTTGGGGCAGGTGAAGCCAGGCTTGCCTAGACCAAGAGTGAGAGGTTAATCTGGAAGGAGGTAGAGCAGGAATGTTCCCCCACCCCAACTCCACAGTCTGGGGTCTGCCTTCAAGTGTGGTCTAGAAGCAAAGACAAAGGAGAGGTGGGAGGAAGGAGCTTTCATGGTATTAGTGCAGTGATTAAAGTGAGTGACCTAAAGTGGTCTATACATCCTTCATGGAGAACAGTTGAGAGAAGCAGCTTAATTACAGTAAAAGAAATCCAGTCCTTCATTATGGCCCCCTCTGCAGGTTCAACTCACCCTTAGTCAGCATTTGGGTAAGATTAAAGCTAACCCTCATTAGCTTTGGTAGAAAACTTCAAAGTTCAGTAATAAATTTGACTGAGCAGGAGTTAACTTCAAGATGGTTTTGCTTATTTCAACTCATGTAAAAATTGCCCTTTGTTTTGGAGCTCCCATTCCGGGCTATGCCCTCTATTTACATTTTATTTTTTCAGTAAACATATATTTAGCATCTGCATGTATCAGGCACTATTCTAGGATGGTGGCTAAAACAATGAACAAAACTAAGACCTTGCTCTGGTGGAGCTGACTGTCTAATATTAGTTACTTTTTATGCTTATAAGAGCCTTGCAGCGCAGGTGATGGTAACTCCCACTCAGCTGTAAAACAAGGGTAAGAAACTTGGTGTGAGGTCACTGGGGCAGTCAGCAGTAAGGCCAGGGGCAGTCCATGGTGCCCAATAAATCTGCCTCTGTGGAATGAATATTTGGGAACTGGGGCTTCCAGCCCACCCAGCTGCCTTCCTGGCTCAGCAGCCGAGTATAGTTGGTTGCCGAAGCCCGACGTACACACTGTTAGCTGGTGTCTGGGGAGCAGGTCTCAAACCTCTAGTCTCTCTTCTCATCTCCTCGCATGGCACTCTGTTCCTAGGTTACCTGTGCAGGGTGTCCTCACCTCCCTGCTGTGTGAGGAAAGCATGGCTTACCATGAGCAATGAGTCTCTAGGAAACGATAGCTCTGCAAAGCATTTGGAGGATGATGGAGGAGGGGGAAGGACAGAAGGGCCTGTCTCCCCAAATCAGTGGAGGCTTCAGTCCTGAGGCTGAATGATCTCCATGCAAAGAACCACCGTTATTGAAGAATAACATATGTGGAAGAAAGTGTCCAGATGATAAGTGTACATACAGCTCGATGAACATCACACACTTAAACACCCATGTACCTAGCACACGTATCAAGAAACAGCATTATCAGCACCTCAAATGCCACTTCCCTCCCCATCTTTACCCTCCCCCAAGAAAACCACTATCTGGACTTCAAATACCATGGATTGATTTGCCTGTATTTGAACTTTATGTAAAAGAATCACACAGAATATCCTCTTGGATCTGGCTTCTTTCACTGCACATTGTGAGATTCTTGCACGGTTCTGGATGTAGCTGTGGTCGATTGTCATTCTTCTGTAGTTTCCATCATGTGACCATCCACACTTCGGCTGTTGATGGGCGTTTGAGGAGTTTCCATTTTTTTGGCTATTACAGCTAGTGCTGCCGTGAACACCATTGTGCAAGGGAAACTGCGTAGGCGGATCGGTTAGGTACATCCCTGGGAGCGTAATTGCTGGGTTAACTGAGGATTACCTGGGGATCTCAGTACTGTCAGCTTTTCTGTGTCTTGAAGTAGCTGAGTCTCTTCTGGACTCTACCTCTCCCAACAGTCTCCTTACCAGACCCATCCCTTCTGGCTTCTTGCTTCGCACCTGGCCCTGTGCTAAGAGACAGCAATTTTTTATTAGGTAGTTGGTCACGTCCTTTGTTTGGGGGGAGAAGTCCTTCCCTTTATTTGTCCTTAAGCAAATGCTTGTTACTTTCCCTAAAGTAGAAAGGGAATCTGGAAAGGGCCGTGAATTTCTAAGGTGAGAACTTCTTCATGGGTGGAGATTTTTTATCCTAGCTGGTGTGTGGCTGGGCAGCAGCCTCCTCATATGGCCAGGGTGGTCGAATGCAACTCCTCCCTCATTATAGAGGCAGTGAGGTGTCTGAGACTCAAGGCCAAGCTGACTGGTCATTCAGCCAACAAACGTCTGAGTACCTACTGGGCGCTTGAAGTTGAGAGGCAGGCAAGGCCCACAGCTCCTCAACCTCAGTGAGCTCCCTGACCACAGGAGGAAGCAAATCAGTCACCAGGCAATTTTACTAGTGAATCCTTCACTCAGCAGGTATCTATTGATCACCTACCAAGTGTCAGGTACTGTTCTAGGTGCCGGGGATACATTAGTGAGCAAAACATGCACAAAGCCCAGGCTTGTGGGCCATTCGCCTGCTAGTGGAGGGAGATGGACAAAATAAGTAATATATGCATGTAATCAAGTGGGAGGAAAAATATAGAGTCACATAGGAAGGGCTGCTGACATGTTCTTGGAGGTGGGGGGCACGTGGTGGAAGTGTTGTCCAAGCCAGGGGCTGGGGAAGGGGTTGGGACATGAGAGGTGGCAGGGAGTGTTCCTGCCAAGGGAACAGCATATGGAGTCCAAGAACTTAAATATGTTTAGTTTGGCTGGACCATGGAGTGTAAGGTGGGGAGCAACAGAAGGGAAGTGGGCAGGGTCCAGTCCAGCTCGGAACTTCCCTCACTCCAGAACAGAGGCAGCGTGGTGTTTGGGAAAGGCAGGCGATGTGGCTGACGTTCCAGTTGTGCCCTCATGCAGGCCACTGTCTCTGAAGTCTCCTCTGGATCCAGGACCCTAGGCCCACATCCACCACCCCTTCTCGACTCCCGACTTTTCCCAGACCCAAGGACAACGTGGTCAGCCGCAGTTGAATATTCCCCCTGGTTTCATTTAGTTACCTGGCATTACCAGGCAGCAGGGGTGGCAAGGAAGGGCTTTCAAACAAAATGAAACAAACACGTTTAATAATAACATTTACTGGAGAGCTTACTGAGTTCCAGAAACTACACTATGTACTTTATGTAATAAGCCCCTTTAATCCTCCTAAAAGCCCCATGAGGGGAGTAGAATTGGCCCCATTTCACTGGATAGGAAACCTAGGCTTGTAATTTTGTAACTTATCCAAGGTCACCCAGCTAGTCAATTGTGGAGTTAGGGCTTGAACCAGGTTGGACTCCTACTTGCGAGTTACTAACCATTTGGGAGTCAGAGTTGTGAGTCCTCTGGCCTCAGCCAAGCTGAGGAAGATTGGAAATAGTTAACATCTGACCCAAGACTTTTGAATTGCTGTTCCCTCCACTGGCCTCTGTTAATCACCAAGATCTGGAGTGATGGGGGAGGAGATGAGGAGGGGACACATCTTTCCAGGACCCCAGCCTCCCTTTTAGGATGTAGGGGAACAGGGAGGGTTCAGATCCCAGGCCCAATAGCTGACAGTGCTCTCACTGTCAGTTCTCAGCAGAGAACCTTCTTCTGGCTGTTCATCTTCTTCCTCTCCTCACCCCACCCCCTCCTCCCAGCATTGAGGACCTCCCACAGCCCTGCTCTGAGTGGAGGAGCTTGGTATGCTCTGCCCCCGCCTCCTCACCCAGCCAAATCTGGGCACCCACGTGGTTGTGGCTTACCTAGAGCATCAGAAAGCCTGCAGATTTCCTCAAGATGACAAAATCCCCTCCAGGCTGCAGCTGCCACGGTCCCGGTGGACTTCGGGGTACGGGGGTCCTGCTGCTTGCTCAGCGAACCAAAATGACGTATCCTGGGAAGGAAAGCCGAATGAACACTTTCCTTCCTCCCTTTACCCCACCTTTGAGCTCGTAGCTCTGGCTCTGTCGCTGACATCTGAGGAGAGGGCTCAGGGCTAGGGCCACACTGCCAGGAGGCGGGAGGGCTGGTGCCTGCTTCCCCCTAACGAGAGCCTCTCTGGGCTACACAGAACCCAAGACGGAGGGGAGAGCTGTTCTCCCTCAGGACTCGGAGGTATCTCAGGGGCGAGATGCGGCTAGGGAGGCACGACCCCAGGGTTTCCTCTGCCTCCTCAATCTGTTACCCCACTTTTGGTTGTTCAAGAGCACATGAGATTAGTTCGAAATCACATCTCTTACCAAGCCTCAAACCTGTGTTGGAGACTAAAAAGAGGTTGATCTTGCCCGGGGGGGGGGAGGGGTCCGACTTCAGGGCCTCACAGTAACTTTAAGAAGTCTTTGCTCCCTGGGAATTAATTATGTGCATGTGTGCTTTTCTAAGAAGATTCCTCCCCCCAAATTGGCAACCCCACTCTCTCCCACCCCCAAGTCCAGTCCACTTGGAAGTTCTTCAGATTCTTGTCAAAGCCAGCAGTGAGGACAGGCCTGATGGTGCACATCTGGGCACAGGCAAGGGAAAACGGGGTTCTAGGCCTGAGGCAAGTTACTCTGGTCCCAGCTCCTCGGCCTTGTTGCTCTAGCTCCCGTGTGGGAAGTGCCTCTGTGGCCCTGGACGCGAGGAGGTAGACTGCTGGTTGGTCAGACAGAGAGCAGGGCTGAAGGGCTCAGCTACTCACCCGGGTGTCTTGCTTAAGGCTGCCTGCCTTCTCACAACGAGCCCCATCTTGTAGCTTCAGGCAGAGAGAAAAGACAGGTACTTGAGGGCTCCCCACACGCAAGCCAGAACAAGATGCCAGGCCCAAACCCCTGCCTCTCCTTGTGGAGTCAGCTTCAGCCAGGGCTTCCCACCAGGGCTTCAAGACCTGCCATTTTCTTGTCTTTTATGGTCTTTTACTGCTTCCAGAATTCTCCTGTGTTCCCCAGCTGGAACTCAGCCACACTCCAGCTGGTGTACCCCTGCCTTTGAGTCGGTAGTTTGCAAGCTTGGCTGACTGTCAGGATTGCCTAGGGAGCTTTTTATTTCTATCACACCCTCTTTCATATATACTATTTTATATAGTTTGTGTAGAGTTGGGCTCGTTGGTTGGGGTTTCACATTAATACGTGAATATCTATTCACTGTAAAAACAATGTTTTTCAATAAAATAATAGCATGTACTATGTGACAGGTACAGCTCTTAGCATTTTACGTGTATTACCTTGTTTAATCACCATAACATCCCTTGAAGTAGGTACTATTACTATCCCCATTTTATGGATGAGGAATCTGAGGCGAGAGAGGTTAAGTAACTTGCCCAAGATCATGCAAATAGTAAATAGCAGAGCTTGGATTCAAATCTAAGCTGCCTGAGCTTCAACCATTGAACTCCATTGTGCCTCAACAGAAGCAAATCAGAAATAAACACGTGAAAGTTCTCTCTTCCTCAGTTCTGCTCCGGTAGGGTAAGCACAGTTAATAGTTCAATGTGAGTTCTTGTAGACCTTTTTCTTTTAATTTTTGAATTTAATGTTATTTATTTTTTTATACAACAGGTTCTTATTAGTTATCCATTTTATCCACATCAGTGTATACATGTCAATCCCAATCTCCCAATTCATCCCACCACCACCCCACCACCACTTTCCCCCCTTGGTGTCCATACGTGTGTTCTCTACATCTGTTGTAGACCTTTTTCTTGACAAATAACTTATGTATGCACACAGGAATTATTAAAACAAGGATTGGACTATGTCATACTTAACAAACATTATCCTACAACTTACTTTTTTTAACTTACTGAATCACAGGCATCTTTCCAGACTGCTAAGTACACATCTATCTTGCTTTTAACAGCTCCATAGTTTTCTACATGGTAGATATACCATGATTTATTAGCTAACCCCCTATTTTTATCTTTTACAGATGTGGAAGTGGGGAGGAGTTAACACAAAAATTGTGAAGTGTTTGAATTTTTAGAAATCTGTCAGAAATCACCTTATTAGGAAAGACTGCTGTAGAAAGATGATTGAATGAATTGTTCCTCTTAACCCCATTCAGTTAAATTAAATTTTTATGTTTGAACAATACCTTCAAGACAGGCTTTGAGGTAAGCTTAATAAGGTTACTATACCATTTAAAAATCATTAGTTTTCACACCAACCATTGTTTTAAGGTTTAGTTATCTGAATGTTTCAAAAGTCTTTGAAATCAAAAATTTTTTTAATTTAAATTGCATAACTCAGAAGTGAACTATCAAATGTATTAGTACTTGCATTATTTTCCTTGGGTGTTGAAAACTTGAGAGTGTGCCATTCAGTCAAAGCGAAAGTGCATTTTTTCTCAAGTTTCTCTTTAGTTTTCAAAATCTAGTTAGCAAGCATTTTGATGAAAAGTTGATTTCCATTCTTAAAGAGAATACTCATTTCTGATCTTATTTTCCAAGAGGGGCTTATGGGTTTTTTCTTAAACCCAAATATTGCTGCAATAAACAGTCTTGCACAGGGTGGTTGCATTGATGTAAAAGATTTATCCTTGAAAACCTCAAATAATTCATAACTCCTATGATTCAAGACTTATGTCCTCTTATGAACATATGTGAAGTGTATGTGTGTGGAATAAGGGAATTAGATGGATGCTTACAATTCACTGGTCTCCCTTGTATATTTTTTAAGATTTTTAAAATATTTATTTTATTTATTATTATTTATTTTTGGCTGCATTGGGTCTTTGTTGCTGCACGCAGGCTATCTCTAGTTGCGGTGAGCAGGGGCTACTCTTTGTTGTGGTGTGTGGGCCTCTCATTGCCATGGCTTCTCGTTGTGAAGCACGGGCTCTAAGTACTTGGGCTTCAGTAGTTGTGGCATACAGGCTTAGGTGCTCCGTGGCACGTAGGATCTTCCTGGACCAGGACTCGAACCCATGTCCTCTGCATTGGCAGGTGGATTCTTAACCACTGCGCCACCAGGGAAGCCCTAGTCTCTCTTGTATTGAAATTATGTGACTTTTTACACTTTTTCTTAATTTGGGAGATTTGCATTTCTTCAAACTTTGCATACAAAGTGAGACTTTAATATTTACAGCACCATTTCAAATTTTGACAATTGAAGTTTGCATAAAATGTAACTATTATAATGTATAGAGTGTCTGAGCTGGAGTTCCAGAGCCACTGTGCCTGGGTTAAATCTGTTGGGTTGGGTAAATTTGCTTAACCTCTATGCTTCGGTTTCCTCATCTGTAAAATAGGGGTAATAATGGGGATCTCATAGGCTGTAGTGAGGATTAAATGAGTTAGGGTATGAAAAAGCATGTAGTAAATAAATAAATGTCAGGTGTTAGTGGTAGTGATAATAACAGTGTTGTTACAGCTAGACTAGTTTGTATACTTACATCTTTAGACTGCATTCCTAGAAGAAAAATTGCTGGGTCAAAGGACTTTCATAGTTCATTCAACAATTATTGAATGCCTACTTTGTATCAGGCACTGTGCTAGGTGTTGGGATATAGTGATAAGCAGATTCTAACACAGTCTTTGCCTTTGGGCATTATAGAGACTAGTAAGGGAGATAGGCAATTAGATAATAGCAAGTAAACATATCATTACAAGTTGTAATGAATTCTATGGAAGAGAGTTACATAGAGCTAGGAGAGTTTTTAACAGGGGAAACTGATCTACTTTGGGACGGTTGAGGGAAAGTTTCCCTGAGAAAGTAACCTTCGAATTAGGGTCTGAAAGATGTTGGGAGTTAACTGGGTAGAATTGGAATGGGAATGTAGGGAGACACTGTTCTAGACAGAAGGAGCAGCATGTGCAAAGGCCCTGTGGTAAGGGGTTATGATGCACTTAAGAAGAGGACCATTGTGGCTAGACAATGGAGATAGGGATTGGGCACATTATAGATTTTGGGTTTTATCCTGAGAACAATGGCACATCATTGATGAGTTTCAAACAAGGAAGTGATCTTATTTTCTCAAATGTATCATCTGTTGCGTTTTTAAAAGATCCTTTTTTTAAAATGGAGGATTTTGTACTCATTTAGGCTAAAAATGATATAGTAAGTACTAAGATTGGGGAGGTAGAGATGGAGAGGCATGAGTCTTGGTGATTGACTGTGAAGGGAGTCTGAGGGAGAAATGGTCAAGGAAGAAGATGCTAGACAACAATACACTAGGCACTGTGCTAAATATTAACTCATTTAACTGAGGTAGGTATTACTAGCATCATTCCCATCTTCTACGTATGGAAACATACTTGCCCAAAGTCTGTCACTGGAACCAAAATTTAAGTCTGGGTACTCTAGACACAGACTCTGGGCTGCTTCTGAGGCCCAGATTTTGGATTTGTGTAGCTGAGTGCATTCCCTGGGAGAGACACTGGAAAAGGACCATATTTAGGGCTAGAGTAAAGAAGATCATGAATTTGCTTTTTGACATGATTTTAAGATTATGGATTATGCCTTTAAAGCATCCAGGGGGAGATATTGAAAAGACAGATATATATATGTTGGTCAGAGGAAGAATCTGGACATTTGAAATTTTAATACATATTCTGAAGTGCCCTCAAAAATCCATACCAATTTACCTGCTTACGAGAAATAAAGGTGAGAATCAGGAACTTTAAAAAACCAATAAACTGGGCTTCCCTGGTGGCGCAGTGGTTAAGAATCCGCCTGCCAATGCAGGGGAGACGGTTACGAGCCCTGGTCCGGGAAGATCCCACATGCCGCAGAGCACCTAAGCCTATGCGCCACAACTGCTGAGCCTGCGCTCTAGAGCCCACAGGCCACAACTACTGAGCCCATGCACCTAGAGCCCGTGGTCTGCAACAAGAGAAGCCACTGCAATGAGAAGCCCACGCACTGCAACAAAGAGTAGCCCCTGCTCACCGCAACTAGAGAAAACCCGCATGCAACAGCAAAGACCCAACGCAGCCAAAAAACAAATAAATACATTTATTTTTTTAAAAAAACCCCAAAAACAATAAACTGTCTTCCCTAAATACACCTCCAGAAACTGACTCAGTAGAAGTGATGGGTGGGCTGGAAGCAGGGAATCTGAGTTTTTTTTAAAGTTCTCCAGGTGATTTTATCAGTTGTATTTGGGAACTGTTGATCGTGAAGGTCGCTGTGAAGAGGTGAATATATCTCTTTTAGAGAGGATCTAAAAGAAGGAACAAACTAGTGAAATGTGAATGAAAGCATGGCATTCCACCCTGCCTTTGGCCCCACAGGTTGCAGGGATCTTAGTTCCCTGACCAGCGATTGAACCTGGGCCTTGTCAGTGAAAGAGCCAAGTCCTAACCACTGGACTGCCAGGGAATTCCTGAAAGCATGGCGTTTTGAATTTAACTTCCAATGCTTGTCTCAATGGAAATTGATCGTTTTTTTTCTTTTTTCTTAATTTTCTGCTTACCTCAGGATTCTGAATGACCTTTACCTTCTTGTTCTTTTGTTTTGCTTTTTAAATTACCATCCCTGGTTTTAAATACTTAATTGTGCTTTAAAAAGCACAATATGTCTTATTTGGCCCTAACAAGAGCGTGTGTGTGTGTGTGTGTGTGTGTGTGTGTTCCTATTTTAGATACTGGAAATCACCAAGGGCTTATATTTGTTGAGTGCTTACTGTTAACAGCTTAAATACGAAGTGACTTGCCCAAAGCTGCAGGGCCAATGTGCAGCACTTTCACCCACCAGACCCTTAATTGGTATCCCAGAGGTCCCAGGTTGATCGCTGGCATCTCTGCTCTCATTCTTGTGGGTGGGAATCATTGACAGCACACCTAACAATGAACTTTGTGTCAGCCATGTTTGGAACTCCCAGAGTGCTGTCAAGTATAGCTCCGCTTGGGTTTCTCTCTGGGGATTAAAAGGGAGGACCCAGCTCCCAAGCCTGAGGAAGAACCTGAGTAGTGCAGATCTTTCCAAAGAGCTTTCTGCAGAGAGGCAAAACTCCCCTAGAAAGAATTGCTTTCTCCTTAACAACATGGGGTTGCCATATACTAGTCAGAGGGGGCGGAAATCACAACATCTCATTCTGATTGCAAATCAAATACATGTTTACTATGGAAAAACTGGAAGATAAGCAGAATGGAGGTCCACCACCCATAAAGGACCTTAGTCATTTCAAATGAACATTTTTAATAGATCTTCCGGGTCCATTTCCTTAATCAAGTCTTTCTTGAAGATATCTGATCTGAAGGAGAGGGCCCGAGTCCCACTGCTTCATTGCCCCACAGCTCGCCCTCCTGCCTGGCTTTCCTAACAATCCAGCTTCATATTCTACTTCAGTGGATCAGGGAAGGGCTACAGGCTGAGGGCCTCAAATGCCCCATCGGCGCCATCTGCAGGAAGATCCAGGTCCAGGGTGAATGGTGTATAGATGGAGGCGTCTGCCAGGCGTAGCCACACTCCCCCAGGGTCATGCTCTTGTCCAGGAGCTGTCATCTGTGTAAAGCTGCTCCTTGCGCCGGTGGCCACTTAAGAATGCCTTTCACCAAGCGCTTCAGCTCCAGCACTGTGCCTGACTTCTTAGCATCCCCCAAGGTGGTGACCTTGTGGTGACGGATCATCACGAACACCCAGGGAGGCAGGTCCACTTGCACTAATCTCTGCTTTAGGGAATCACTCTGGCTCCTCTGAGGGCCTCAAACGGCTGTGGCAGGACACGTGGGGTGCTTTATCTCCCGGCATGCCACGGGATAGCCCCTTGGGGTCCTAGCATGCCTTGTGGGCTCCCCATGTCCCCCTTCCGCCCCCCCCCCCCGCCCACCCGCCTGCATACCTTGCAGCCTCTGCCCATTAGTCTCCTGAGATCAGATTCTGCTCACCCTCCACCATCTTGGACTTCTTTTTTTTTTTTTTTTAATAAACTTATTTATTTATTTATTTATTTTTGGCTGTGTTGAGTCTTCGTTGCTGCGCACAGGCTTTCCCTAGTTGCAGCAAATAGGGGCTACTCTTCGTGTGGTGCGCGGGCTTCTCGTTGCAGTGGCTTCTCTTGTTGCGGAGCACGGGCTCTAGGCACGTGGGCTTCCGTAGTTGTGGCTCATGGGCTCAGTAGTTGTGGCATGCGGGCTCTAGAGAGCAGGCTCTGTAGTTGTGGTGCACGGGCTTAGTTGCTCCGCGGCATGTGGGAGCTTCCCAGATCAGGGATCGAACCTACGTCCTCTGCACTGGCAGGCAGATTCTTAACCACTGCGCCACCAGGGAAGTTCCTCTTGGGCTTCTTTGGCCTGGAAAGTCATTGGTTCTGGAGAGAGCTAGTCTGCTTTCCTGGTGCCACGGCTCCACCACCACCCCCCTTTTTTAACGAGTATAAAGATATTAATATTTTATGATTGTCAGGCTCAGGCTATAAACTATAAGTGGCTGTTTTGTAAGTATTGTATAGTAACGCATATGTGTGGAATCTAGAAAAATGGTACAGATGAACCTATCTGTAGGGCAGGAATAGAGACATAGGCGTAGAGAATGGACATGTGGACACAGAGGGGGAAGGGGAGGGTGGGACGAAGTGGGAGATTAGGTTTGACATAATTACACTACCATGTGTAAAATAGATAGCTAGTGGGAAGCTGCTGTATAGCACAGGGAGCTCAGCTCGGTGCTCTATGATGACCTAGATGGGGGCACGGGTGAGGAGGGAGGTCCAAGAGGGAGGGGATATAGGTATACATATAGCCGATTCACTTCATTGCACAGCAGAAACTAACACAACATTGTAAAGCAATTTTACTCCAATAAAAATAAATAAATAGGGCTTCCCTGATGGCGCAGTGGTTGAGAGTCCGCTTGCCGATGCAGGGGACACGGGTTCGTGCCCCGGTCCAGGAAGATCCCACATGCCGCGGAGCGGCTGGGCCCGTGAGCCATGGCCGCTGAGCCTGCGCGTCCGGAGCCTGTGATGCGCAACGGGAGAGGCCACAGCAGTGAGAGGCCCGCGTACCGCAAAAATAAATAAATAAATAAGTAAGTAAGTAAATGAGTGAGTGAGTGAATGAATGAATGAATGAATGGCTGTTTTGTGACCTTTTTCCCCTGAGCAGAGCACTGTTTTCCCTTGATACTTTTTTACAATATTTAAGGCTGTAGATGAGACATTTGAGTGACTGTAGCACACGTAATTAAGTATTCTGTTGAAAGTTAAGTTGTTGAGACTTTTTTTTTTAAACACTAAGCAACAGTCATGAACATCCATGAGGTTTTGTCACATCTTGGATGACTTCCTGGCACAATTCTTGGGTCGAAGGACTTGTTTAAGGCTTAATAGCGCAAAAGTTTTTGTCGATCTACGTTTCCCCCACCCCCTAACAATATATAGCAGCATCCATTCCCTAAGTATTTCACAACATTTGTCCTTTTAATTTGTATTTCCTAGTAAGTGAACTTTTTTCTACGGGTAGTTTTACTCAGGAAAATGCCAGAATCTTCTTTCAAGGCAATGCCACATACTTTCCCCTTGCACCTTCTTATCCCAGTCCCTTAACGGAAAGTAGTGATAGCTACAAGGACAAGTTTGTTTACTTTATAAACTGGGTGTGTCTCTAGACCAAGCTAGAATGGAAACACCTTTGACAGTGTCTCCCTCATTCCCCAACAAGATGCCTTTTGGCCACAACACTTTCAAACTGATATTACTCTTCCCTTCTCATTAAAATGCCCAAAGATCAATAGGAAAACTGTCGAGTGATAAAGTGATCAAGTGTTGATCACTTGAAGGACATTTACCCCTGAAAGTTGGGTGGTTTTATTTTGCCAGAACATCCAGTAAGGTTGGACATTGGGACTACATAGCACCTCTATGTCATGGCTGAGAAAACAAGCTTCTGACCTTCATGGGTGTTTCCTTGAGAGTTTGGAAGTGTCTAGGCAATTCCAACCTAAAAGCAGGCCTGGGATGAGTTCCCAGCCTAATATCCATTAATTCTTAAAAGTCTATTTAAAAAGCTTTCTTCTTTCAACAGCTCTAGTACTCCAGGGACTCAACCCTTCTTGCCCAAGTTTTATAGTGGCGCCAGCTCAGGATCTGAGGCCAGGCTTGGCAGGATGGTCTTTAGAGAGAAGCTCTGAGCACAGGCCGGGGACTCCTGGTTCCCTTGGATGTTTCTATCTAGTGCAGATACACAAGGCTCTGATTAAAAAAAAAAAAAAAAAAATCTCTAGAAACTGTCTCAGGTTACTAACTCCCTTCCCCAACAGTATTGTAGGAATTGTATGTTCAGACTCAGTGCTGAAACCTATCAGTTTATAGTGGTACAAATACCTACATCTTCATCAGGTTCATCGACTTTATGGTTCAGAATCTCTGTGGAAGAAACTGAGTTTAAAGCTGTCACATGACTTTAAGGTCCTAGGTGGGTATGGACATAAGAGCTAGCTATGTTTACGTCTGTGTTTTTCAGCCTTAAGATCTGAACTATTGCCCCATGTGCTCGTCAGTGCTCACCAACTTGTCCCAGAAAGAGTTTGACACGAGCCCATTCATGCCTCCATGACTTGGCCAAGATTTGTGGCCTTGTGGAGCTAGGCTGCAGTCAGGAACGGGAATCAGCTTCCTTCACTAGCTGTGAGAAGGTAGGGTAGAAGGAGGGTGAGTAATGATGAGACCTGGTTTCAGATCAACTTCATTTTGAAACCAGTGATACAAGCCAGTAGTGCCAAGAAGCATCTGGGAGGAAGTTGTAATGATCTGCCCCAGGGCTTACCGTTTACTAGCCTCTGTGTGACTCATGGCTTACAAAGAAAACTGCTCATGTTTCTACAGGTGCCTCAGCGAGTTTCCCTGGGCAGGTCAGATTGGCTGTGAGATCTCCATCCTTTGCCTCTCCCAATAAACCATGGAGCAGCCCCTACGAAACAGTCCTCTCCAAATGCAGACTGAGCCAGCTCCCCGTCATGCTCTTTGGTTCTGTGTATCCCCTTTTCCCTTCCGTGCTTCAGCCCTTAGGTAAAGCACATGGCTGTAACTAACCCCGTGCCCACTCTGAGAGATGGTTTCTCTATGGTGTAGAGAGAGGCATGGATTTGGAGTCAGAAGCCCTGGTTAATTGTGAGTAGGCTAAAGGTCCCTCTTATTGAGGGCTTACTCTGGGCCAGACACAGTGCTCAGTGCTGTGTGAACATTATCCCACTTATTCCTGCCAATAATCTTATGAGGTAGGTATTATTCCCATTTTCCAGATGAGAAAACAGCTTCTGTACATTCACACGACATGGATGTGAACCCAAGTCTTTTGGACTCCAAATCCCATATTCTTCATCACTCATCTGCCTCTGCCTTTAGGATTTGAAATCTGGTCCTAATGCTTCCGAGTTGTGGGGCTTCGTGTACTTTGCTCTCCTCTCTGAAGCTGCTTCCTGAGGCACTTCAACCCCAGGGCAGTCTCTTGTTTCCTGAGTTGTCAGAATAGGGGAGGAGTATCTACCTTGTGGGTTTTTTTTGTTTTGTTTTTTGTTTTTTTTGTGGTACGCGGGCCTCTCACTGTTGTGGCCCCTCCCGTTGCGGAGCACAGGCTCCTGACGCGCAGGCGTGCGCCCAGCCGCTCCGCGGCATGTGGGATCTTCCCGGACCGGGGCACGAACCCGTGTCCCCTGCATTGGCAGGCGGACTCTCAACCACTGCGCCACCAGGGAAGCCCCTTGTGGGTTGTTTTTTGAGGACTTGGATAAGAAAACACTTAGTTGGGTGTCTCGGGCAGAGTGGGCCTTTGAAGCTTGTTCCTGCCTGCCTGACTCATGCCCCTTGGTTGTATTCTGCACCTAGCTAAATGTGGCTGAGGGCTGATGGGGCAGCTGGAATGTTGCAGCCTGCGTGGGAGGCACGTACAATTGAAGTACCTGACCACTGACTTCTCCTTGATTGTTGGCACTGTCCCCTCTAAGAATAGATGGACAGCCCCAGATACTGTGCTACAAATGTTTGGACCCATAAAACAATGGAAATGTGCCAGCAAACAGGGTAGTGAAGTGTACCGTACATTCCTGGTGGGCAGATTTTGTAGACAGCAGGAAGACGGTTTCTGGGTTTCTGGCAGCTTTTAGAGTTTGGGGGATTAAGGCATTAGCCCCCTGCTGGGTAACTTGGTGGGAGAGGATTGGAGAGTTCATTGAGAGGCACTCATTAAGTGAAAAACCTGACAGGCTTATCTGGCCAGCCCCTCTGCTAGCTGAAGACCTTCCCTTAGGAAGAGGGCTGTTTTAAGAATGGGAAAAGTGACAGTTAATTTTTATTTTTTATCAGTGTTTGAATAGCTAATGCATTTACGTGGGTCAAAATTCAGAAGGGTACACAGTAAAAAGTCTCTTTCCTGTTGCTTAGCTACTAGCTTCTCCACCCATAAACCCAGTTTTTTGGGGTCACCTTCCAGAAGTATTTATTTTAAAATACAAATGTTAGCATAGACTACATTGCTCCATATCTTTTTAAATTAATTAATTAGTTAATTAATTAATTAATTAAGCTGCACCGGGTCTTTAGTTGCAGCACACGGGATCTTCGTTGCTACATTGGAGATCTTCATCGCGGCATGTGGGATCTAGTTCCTTGACCAGGGATCAAACCCAGGCGCCCTGCATTGGGGGCACAGAGCCTTAACAGCTGGACCACCAGGGAAGTCCCCATATCTTTTTTTTTTTAATTAACAACATGTCTTAGAGATCTTTCCATGTCAATACATAGGGGCTTCCTTATCTTTTACAGCTTTTTATGGCTGCATAGTGTTCTCGTATGGATGTTAGCATTACACAAAGTTAATCTGTCATTGATGGACATTTAGGTTGTCTGGACTTTTGCTGTTACAATCCATGCATTATTGATTACTTTGGTAGATAGCTGTGGAAAGGTGATTTGGGACAGGAGGCAGTATCCTATAAGAACTTAAAGGTACTTGAAGATACACATTTTGTTCCCTGATGTATCCCTAGTATTTAGAAGAATATTGGGCACTTAGGAAACACTCTGCTAGTTCTTGATGGATGCTGTGTTGAAGAACCTGACTTTAGAATATGACCACCCCGAGTTCTAATTCTAATTCCACTCACTAGCTGTATGATGTTGGGCAAGCCATCTCACCTCTGAACCCCCATTTCCTCATGTGTTATGAGTCCGTATAAAGTTCTGGGGTTTACAAATTTGTGGTTTTGTGGTTTTATCTTATTTGATATTCAGGATGACTCTGTGAAGTCTAATTTTCATCTTCCAAATGAGAAAACCTAAATTCCTAATAAGTTAATTCAAGTTCTGCATCAACATGCTGATGGTTCCAACTAACAGAGTTTTGAGGGACCTTTGCATGTGTCCTTAACACAGCTTTAAGCAATGCTGAATCACCTAGTGAGTTTAGGTGTTCCCTTTTAAGCTTTTCTTCTTTTTACATCAAGGAGAAAGTGTCTTTGGTCCCATTATTATTTTTTTTAACTAATCTATTTATTTTTGGCTGCATTGGGTCTTCGTTGCTGGGTGCAGGCTTTCTTTAGTTGTGGCGAGCAGGGGCTACTCTTCGTTGCAGTGTGCGGGCTTCTCGTTGCTGTGGCTTCTCTTGTTGTGGAGCACGGGCTCTAGGTGTGTAGCCTTCAGTAGCTGTGGCACACGGGCTCAGTAGTTGTGGCATATGGGCTCTAGAGCGCAGACTGAGTGGTTGTGGCACACGGGCTTCAGTAGCTGTGGCACGTGGGCTTCAGTAGTTGTGGCTCATGGGTTCTAGAGCACCGGCTCAGTAGTTGTGGCGCACAGGCTTAGTTGCTCCACAGAATGTGGGATCTTCCCAGACCAGGGCTCGAACCCATGTCCCTTGCATTGGCAGGCGGATTCCACTGCACCACCAGGGAAGCCCCTACTATTCTTGAATACATCTTTTTATAACATGCTTCTCTCCCTTCAAACCAAGGGAAGACAGGCCTTAGGCGCGAAGCCTCAGCAAACATGGGAATTCCCTGGAGGTCCAGTGGTAGGACTCCGCACTTTCACTACCAAGGGTACGGGTTCGATCCCTGGTCGGGAAACTAAGATCCCTCAAACCATGCGGCATGGCCAAAAAGCAAAACAAAACAAAACAGAAACTTCAGCAAACAATTGATTCTGGGGCCCACAGAATTCAAGTGTGTTTCCCAGGATCACCCATCAAGTTAAAGTCAGTGCCTGCACAAGAATGGGGTCTCCATCACTATTAATAGTATTAACAGCAGACCTGGCCATAATGCATCCTATTTGTGAGTTCTTTACACTTATTCTCATTTAATCCTCACAGCTACCTGTAAGAGAGTTACTCTTGTTATCCCCGAATCTAGTACTTTTCTCCAAGTATCACACTGCCTCACTGGGCATCTAAAAATCAGTCTTTGCTATTTCAATAGATGGAGAAGGACCACAGGTAATGGCGGTTAGGGAGGAAATACGAAAACAAATTCTCAGGTGTGTCAGAAAGATAATATAACCATATTATATAAACAACTCAATCTAGACAGGTCTAGGTACCACTTCTGGCCATTCCATTTCCTAGCTATGTAACTTCAGTGAATGCATTTAGCCCCTCATTTTCCCAATTTAGAAAATGGGTGTTAAAATCTACTTTATAAGGTGCTTGGTGAAGATTAAATGAGAAAGTATACAAATGTTAGGGCTTCCCTGGTAGCTCAGTGGTTAAGAATCTGCCTACCAAGGCAGGGGACACAGGTTCAAGGCCTGGTCCAGGAAGATCCCACATGCTGCGGAGCAACTAAGCCCATGTACCACAACTACTGAGCCTGCACTCTAGAGCCCGCGAGCCACAACTACTGAGCCTGCATGCCGCAACTACTGAAGCCCGCGGCCCGTGCGCCGCAACTACTGAAGCCCACACGCTGCAACTACTGAAGCCCGCGCGCCTAGAGTCCGTGCTCCGCAGCAAGAGAAGCCACCGCAACGAGAAGCCCACGCAACACAACGAAGAGTAGTCCACGCTCTCCACAACTAGAGAAAATCCTCACACAGCAACAAAGATCCAATACAGCCATAAATAAATAAATTTATTTTAAAAATTCATACAGATTTAAAAAAAAACACAAATGTTAGCTGTTAATAATAGTAATTCATGATGGGAGGGATTCTCGACTCTTGAGATTGATGCTTGCTCTATTCATTTGCTAGGACTGCTGTAACAAAGGAACACAGACTGGGGGCTTAAACACAGAAATTTATTTTCTCACAACTCAGGAGGCTAGAAGTCCAAGATCAAGGTGTCAGCAGGGCTGGTTTCTGTTGAGGCCTCTCTCCTTAGCTTGTAGATGGCTGTCTTCTCCATGTGTCTGTAAATAGTCTTCTCTCTGTAATTGTCTGTGTCTAAATTTCCTCCTCTTATAAGGACACTCATCATACTGGATTAGGGCCCACCCTAATAACCTCATTTTAATTTAATCACCTCTTTAAAGGTCCTTTTTCCAAATATAATCACATTCTGAGGTATTAGGACTTCAACACATGAATTTGAGGGGGGAACACAATTCATGTTAAGAGAAAACTTGGACCTACAGAAAAATAAAGATAATAAGTAGCTGGTAACCCCAGTCATAGGGAAGCTTCATTTCCTTCCAGTCTTTTCAAAATTTTTTCCCGTGCATAGTTGCATATACTATATATGCAGTTCTACTTTCTGCTTACATTTTGCATCCATGGAGTGCATGCCCCATAGATTATTTAACTTTTGCCCTGTATTAAGATGATTTAAACTCTGCCACATATCATTCCTGGTCTTTTTTAGCCCAAAGGCAAAGCAAGATTCCTCAGAAGATGAGAGTACAAAGCTGTGTGCTGGAGGTAAAGGGCAAGGTCACTCTGGGAATCTCCCTGCCCCTGGGACCCTTTGGAACTGACTCAGGCTGAGATCCCTCTTTCCCCTCCTCCCACCGGCCGAGCATGTTGTCACAGCCCATGACTCCTCAGTGGGGATGTCGTCAAGGAGGCAGGGCTGGTGTTTAAGCAATCTTCTCTTTCTCAGGGACACACTCCAGCCTTCCCATGAAGGAAACTGCCTCTGTGTATGAGCTCTGGGGCTCTGGGGAGCTGAAGGCAGCTCTGTATGCTTTTAAGCCCTCCATCTTCCTCCCCTCCATGCACTAAGCCTCTCCCCAAAAGATGGCCAGTGTCCTAAGTTCTTTCACCCAAGTTAGTTTTACCTGCTTTTGAACTTCATGTTAATGGAATCATACATGTGTCCTCTCTTGTATCTGGCTTCTGTCACTCAACCATGTTTGTAAGATTCATTCATGTTGTTGTATGTCCTTGTGGTTGATTCATTTAATTATATGAATATTCTACCATATTTTTATTCATTCTACCTTGATGGACATTTGGGCTATTTCCAGTCTTTAGCTATTATAGACAGTGCTGCTGTGGCTATTATACTACTTGTCTTTTAGTGAATGTATCTTTGTTGGGTCTATACCTCAAAGTAAAATTGCTGGGTCTTGGGGAAGGTGTGTATTTAGCTTCAGCAAATACTGCTCGACAGTTTTCCAAAATGACTATCCCATTTTACACTCCCACATCAGACTTCTACTTTTTTTTTTATTGAGGTAAAATATGCATAACATAAAATTTGACCATTTTAACCATTTTAAACAATTCGGTGACGTTAAGTACGTTCAAATTGTTGTGCAACCATCACCATAGTCTGTCTCTAGAACTTTTTCATCATCCCAAACAGAAACTCTGTACCCATTAAACAATAACTACCCATTCCCCTCTCTCTCCAGCCCCTGGTAACTTCTATTCTACTTTCTATGTCTATTAATTTGAGTATTCTAGGTACCTCATGTAAGTGGAATCATGCAGTATTTGCCCTTTTGTGACTAGCTTATTTTACTTAGCATAATGTTTTCAAGATTCTTCCATGTTGCAGCATGTGTCAGAACTTTATTCCTTTTAAAGACTGAATAATATTCCATTGTACGTATAGACCACATTGTGTTTATCTAGTCATCTCTTTTTTTTTTGCGGTGCGCGGGCCTCTCACTGTTGTGGCCTCTCCCGTGCGGAGCACAGGCTCCGGACGCGCAGGCTCGGTGGCCATGGCTCACGGGCCCAACCGCTCCGCGGCATGTGGGATCTTCCCGGACCGGGGCACGAACCCGTGTCCCCTGCATTGGCAGGCGGACTCTCAACCACTGCACCACCAGGGAAGCCCCAATCTAGTCATCTCCTGATGGACACTTGTGTTGTTTCCATCTTTTGGCTATTGTGAATAGTGATACTATGAAAATATGTGTACAAGTATCTGTTTGAGATCCTACTTCAGTTCTTTTAGGTATACGCCTAAAAGTAGAATTGCTGGATCATGTGGTAATTTTATGTTTACCTTCTGAGGAGCCACCAGACTGTTTTTCACAGTGGCTGCACCATTTCACATTCCCAGTGCAGGAGGGTTCCCATGTCTTTACATCTTGCCAACACTCGTTATTTACTTTTTTTTTTGCCACCCTAGTAGGTATGAAGTGGTATCTCATTGTTATTTTGATTTGTGTTTCCCTAATGACTAATGATATTGAGCATTTTTTCATATGCTTATTGGCCATTTGTATACCTTATTTGAAGAAATGTCTTTTCAACTCCTTTGACTTTTTATTTACTTATTTTTAATTGGGTTGTTTGTTTTTTGTTGTTCTTGAGTTTTAGGAGTTCACTGTATAGTCTGGATATTGTTTGGAATTCTACTTTTTAATGTTATACTCTTTTTTTATTAATGTTATACTCTTATATACTGTTTGAATACTTCATCATGTTCACATTACTTTTTGTTTGTTTATCTTCTCAAAGAACCAGCTTTTAGTTTTATTGATCTTTGCTATTGTTTTCTTTGTTTCTATTTCATTTATTTCTGCTCTGATCTTTATGATTTCTTTCCTCCTGCTAACTTTGGGTTTTGTTTGTTCTTCTTTCTCTGGTTCCTTTAGGTGTAAGGTTAGATTGTTTATTTGAGATTTTTCTTGTTTCTTGAGATAGGCTTGTATAACTATAAACTTCCCTCTTAGAACTGCTTTTGCTGCATCCCATAGGTTTTGGATCGTCATGTTTTCACTGTCATTTGTCTCTAGGTATTTTTTGATTTCCTCTTTGATTTCTTCAGTGATCTCTTGATTATTTAGTAACGTATTGTTTAGCCTCCATGTGTTTGTGTTTTTTACGTTTTTTTCCCTGTAATTCATTTCTAATCTCATAGCGTTGTGGTCAGAAAAGATGCTTGATATGATTTCAGTTTTCTTATATTTACTGAGGTTTGATTTGTGACCAAGATGTGATCTATCCTGGAGAATGTTCCATGTGCACTTGAGAAGAAAGTGTAATCTGCTGTTTTTGGATGGAATGTCCTATAAATATCAATGAAATCTATCTGGTCTATTGTGTCATTTAAAGCTTCTGTTTCCTTATTTATTTTCATTTTGGATGATCTGTCCATTGTTGTAAGTGAGGTGTTAAAGTGTTACTGTCGATTTTCTCTTTTATAGCTGTTAGCAGTTGCCTTATGTATTGAGGTGCTCCTATGTTGGGTGCATATATATTTATAATTGTTATATCTTCTTCTTGGATTGGTCCCTTGATCATTACATAGTGTCCTTCCTTGTCTCTTGTAACATTCTTTATTTTAAAGTCTATTTTATCTGATATGAGTATTGCTACTCCAGCTTTCTTTTGATTTCCATTTGCATGGAATATCTTTTTCCATCCCCTCACTTTCAGTCTGTATGTGTCCCTAGGTCTGAAGTGGGTCTCTTGTAGACAGCATATAGATGGGTCTTGTTTTTGTATCCATTCATCAAGCCCGTGTATTTTGACTGGAGCATTAAATCCATTCACGTTTAAGGTAATTATCGATATGTATGTTCCTATGACCATTTTCTTAATTGTTTTGGGTTTGTTTTTGTAGGTCCTTTTCTTCTCTTGTGTTTCCCACTTAGAGAAGTTCCTTTAGCGTTTGTTGTAGAGCTGGTTTGGTGGTGCTGAATTCTCTTAGCTTTTGCTTGTCTGTAAAGCTTTTGATTTCTCCATCGAATTTGAATGAGATCCTTGCCGGGTAAGAGTAATCTTGGTCGTAGTTTCTTCCCTTTCATCACTTTAAGTATATCGTGTGACTCCCTTCTGGCTTGTAGAGTTTCTGCTGAGATATCAGCTGTTAACCTTATGGGAGTTCCCTTGTATGTTATTTGTTGTTTTTCCCTTGCTGCTTTCAATAATTTTTCTTTGTCTTTAATTTTTGTCAATTTGATTACTATGCGTCTCAGCGTGTTTCTCCTTGGGTTTATCCTGTATGGGACTCTGCACTTCCTGGACTTGGGTGACTATTTCCTTTACCATGTTAGGGAAATTTTCAACTATAATCTCTTCAAATATTTTCTCTGGTCCTTTCTCTCTCTCTTCTCCTTCTGGGACCCCTATAATGTGAATGTTGTTGCATTTAATGTTGTCCCAGAGGTCTCTTAGGCTGTCTTCATTTCTTTTCATTCTTTTTTCATTATTCTGTTCCACAGCAGTGAATTCCACCATTCTATCTTCCAGGTCACTTATCCGTCTTCTGCCTCAGTTATTCTGCTATTGATTCCTTCTAGTGTAGTTTTCATTTCAGTTATTATATTGTTCATCTCTGTTTGTTTGTTCTTTAATTCTTCTAGGTCTTTGTTAAACATTTCCTGCATCTCCTCGATCTTTGCCTCCATTCTTTTTCCGAGGTCCTGGATCATCTTCACTATCATTATTCTGAGTTCTTTTTCTGGAAGGTTGCCTATCTCCACTTCATTTAGTTGTTTTTCTGGGGTTTTATCTTGTTCCTTCATCTGGTACATAGCCCTCTGCCTTTTCATCTTGTCTGTCTTTCTGTGAATGTGGTTTTTGTTCCACAGGCTGCAGGCTTGTAGTTCTTCTTCCTTCTGTCACATTACTTTTGTAGTTTAAAAACCCTCATCTGTTATCCTTTCTTATTTTAGGGAAGGATTATTTAAAACAATTGTCGTCATCATCTGAAACTAAAGGACAATTTTTCAGAAGAGGACAGTTGGGAGAGCTCACGCTGACCTTTCCATGGCACAGCACTGTCCCTCTGGTCCTTGTTGTGCTGCAGCCTAGTAGACTGATGCGCGCTAGTGTCTGGGCCAGCGTTATGGGAACGCCTGGGTCAGGGCATGTTGCCGATGGGCCCAGTTGGAGCCCCTGGCAGGTTTCCTGACTCCATGCTTTGGCCACAAGGAAGGGTGGGTAAGAACATTGGTTGTGAATACTCTCTAGCGTATGCCTTGGAGTCAGGCTGACCTGGCTTCTGAACCTCAGTTTTCTCATCTTTGTAAAGGAGCTCATGCCTAACTTGGCAGCATAGTTGTAAAGATGAAATGGGCCCAGTCTCCGGATTAACGAATGGTAGTTATTAACTCAGAGTGCTTGTTTAAAGGGCGGCCAAGCAGGGAGGATTCAGAAGGAGCATGACAGACTGAAACAACCCGAGGTTATCCAGAATGATCTGTATGGGTGACGGTGTAGCAGGATGCATACAGCGCATATGTAGACTCATAGCCTTCGGAAATGCTTAAAATCTTCTGCCTCCAGCTGTGACCTTGGGTCAACTCTATGTCTCGTGAGACTCCATGGGGCTAATGTCGCTGAATATCTATGATTTTGGTTCTTCGGCCCACAAACCAGGAAGTGGTCTGCCCTCTTGAGACCAAACTCAGAAGCCCATCTGAAACTCATATGTGATCACATTACTGGTCAGAGGAAGTAAGCCAAGTCTCCTTCTGCAGTGGCTTGCAATAGTCCTTGATCCAGTCAGGGGGCTGTTGTCAGGTCTTGGCTCCCATGGGGTATCTTCCAGAAGCCCCTCCTTCCTAATACTCTTTTCCTTCCTTCCCCACAGTGGTTTTCACGGACTGCCCTGGGCAAGAGTCGGCCCTGCTGACTGATGATGACTTCACTGTTCTGAACAACAAAACAGTCCAGGTAAAACACCATGTCCACCTTCAGGAGAGAAGAAAGACATTCTCCGTGCATGCCCAGCTTGCTGCTGGCCAGGAGGCCGAGGTTGCTGTGGCTGTTGTGAGCCATGTTACCCCTGCAGAGGACGCAGGGTTAGACCTCAGTTGCCCATAGCTGTGCGCGTGGGTACCGATCTAAGCAGGGTAGTGCTTGCAGCTGCCCAGTAGGGGGCACCAAAGTCAGGCAAGGGGGGCCCAGAGCTGCTTTGTGAGTAACGGCCCAGTGCCCTTCCTCCCTTGAATTCCCTGTCCCATCTCCCTTTCCTTCTTTCCCATATCATGCCGGTAAACCGCAAGTGAAGGTGATCCCAACACAGGACTGCCAATCTCATGAACCTTTGGGAAGATGGACCTGAGGCTCTTGGCCACATTTCTTTGTTTTGTCTAATTTAATTTTTTGAGCAGCTAATATATCCACATGGTTCAAAATTTTAAATATTAAAAAGTTTTAGAATGAATAACCTCCCCTTTTTTCTTCCCCTATGTCTAATGCCCTCTCTACCCCTATATGCCTTATTTTCCCACCCTTTTACACAAAAGATGGAACAGTGCCTGGCACATATTAAGCCCTATGTAAGTGTTTGTTAAATATAATACTAAACTACATTAAGCTGTTCTATATCTTGTTCTTTTTCACTTAAGTATGGATATATATCAAAGATCTTTCCATGCCAGCACAGAGAGACATCCCTCATTTTTAAAGCTGTATACAATTTCCACTAGATGGATGTATTATAGTGTATTTAATTGGGACTTCTCTATAAGTGAACACTTAGATTATTTCCAAGTTTTCTTTTACAATAAACCCATCTGGGCCTCTGTCCTTGCCATGAGCCCCTGTAGATGAGAGGATGTTGGGTATGTTCCAGTTGTTTGCACACCTGGGTTAAGGGGTCTTCTCTCCTTGCAGGAAAGGAAAGCATTGAAGATCTCCCCATCCAAACGTATCTTGCGAAGACGCAAGAGAGATTGGGTGGTCCCGCCAATATTTGTCCCTGAGAATGGCAAGGGTCCCTTCCCCCAGAAGCTGCATCAGGTATGACTGTGCCTTCTCCCTGGGAGTCATTGGTGTCTTCAGGGACTCTCATTCAAAGGCCTGAATATGAGGTTTCTTGCTGCTGAGCCCTGGGGACCGCAGAGGGAAACTCTCTGATGGGAGCAATTTCTAATCAGGCAGTGCCTC
Source organism: Globicephala melas (assembly GCF_963455315.2). Classification (NCBI taxonomy): domain Eukaryota; kingdom Metazoa; phylum Chordata; class Mammalia; order Artiodactyla; family Delphinidae; genus Globicephala; species Globicephala melas. Next base: position 44,883,014 of record NC_083332.1, read on the forward strand.
TCCACCCCTCCCCACAGAGGGTTCTTTGCTACAATCATGAGATATTTGTCACTTTGTCAGCTGCCATTTTCTTTTGCTTCCAGCTCAAATCTAATAAAGACAGAGGCACCAAGATTTTCTACAGCATCACGGGGCCTGGGGCAGACAGCCCCCCTGAGGGTGTCTTCACCATAGAGAAGGAAACGGGCTGGTTGCTGTTGAATAAACCACTGGACCGGGAGAAAATTGCCGAGTATGAGGTAAGTAACCTTTAGCGTCCAACGAGAAACAGGGCCCCAGGAAGGGTAGTGCCAGGCTGACCCCAGGCCTGTGTACCTACAGCTCTTTGGCCACGCTGTGTCGGAGAATGGTGCGTCCGTGGAAGAGCCCATGAACATCTCCATCATTGTAACAGACCAGAATGACCACAAGCCCAAGTTCACCCAGGATGTCTTCAGAGGGAGCGTCTTGGAAGGGGTACTACCCGGTAAGAGAACTGGGGAGGGCACAGCTCTAGAGGTCTGCTGGCCCCAGACCTGGCCTTGGGTCCACTTCTGGAATCAGCCCAGACTCTTAAAGGCTGGAAGAACCCTTCATACCTGATTTCCTGGGCTGTGCCTCAGATTACCTGGGATCTTCTTAAAAATCCAGATTCCCCCACTCCATCCCAAGACCCCTGAATAAGAATGATGCTGGAGTAGAGCCCCAGAATCTGTGTATTTGAAAATTTCCCAGAAGCTTCAGATGATCAGCCAGCTGCAGCTTTGGAGCTGCAGAGACCTATATTTGAATCTGGATTTTGTCTGTCATCTGCTATGACCCTGGGCAAGGTCTTGACCTCTGAGCCTCAATCTTCACACCTGAAAATGGGGATAATATCAATAAAGCTCAATAAAGAGCTGTGAAGATTAGAAATAACACATGCCTACTGCTGTGTGATATGAAGCACCTGACATGAGGTTCTTTGGGGAAATGGCAACTGCAAGGAGGGTGGCAAAGGGTGAGAGAAAGCAGAAGATGAATTGTCAGGCTGGGGAAGAGGGTGAGAGGGGCTGGCAAAAGACTAGAGAAACAGGTGACATTAATGACCTCAAAGACAGTGCTGGTGAGGAGGGCTCCTCCTCTCCCTTTGTCTCTGAGTTGTGGAGAATTACAGAGAAATGTGAGTTGGTTAGGTTGCCAATAATAGACATTTCCGGAAGAAAAACAGTACCTTCAACAATATGGAACCTTTTCCCCCTTTGTATTGAGGAAGCCTAGAGGTGGTCAAGCCAGGCTGGAATGGTGCTTTAACGTGTGGGGGAACTAGGCTCCTTCCATCTCGTTGCTCTGCTGTTTTGGCTTTATTCCCAAGATTACCTCATGGTTGCTGCTGGAGCTCTGGCCATTATATCCGGAAGGAGGGAAGGGGTGGGAAGAATAAGCCCCTTAACTCAGAAAAACGCTTCCCCCAAAGCTGTATATCCCATTCGTCCGATTTCAGTCTCGTGGCCACAGCTAGCTGCACGAAGCGAAATAGTTTTGGTTCCCGGTGGGCTTGTGCTCAGCCTAGAATGATTATGAGGATTATGTTTCTAAGAAGGAAGGGGAGAATGGGAAATGGGCACCAATTAGCAGTCTCTGCCACGAGTGGAACATGGGGCCAAGCCAGCGAGCAGGGTGGAGCCTCTCGGAGTTCCAGAAGTGGGCAAGGCTGGAATCGGAGCTGGAAGGGAAGGTTGCACACTCATCAGCGCTTCTCCCCTCCAGGCACTTCTGTGATGCAGGTGACAGCCACGGATGAGGACGATGCCATCAACACCTACAATGGGGTGGTTGCTTATTCCATCCACAGTCAAGAGCCAAAGGACCTCATGTTCACGGTCCACCGGAGCACAGGCACCATCAGCGTCGTCTCCAGTGGCCTGGACCGGGAGGTAAGTGGCCCTTCGGGAAGGTGCTGCCTGCCCAGGCTAGCCCAGGCTGGGGTCTGACGCTCAGAGCGGAAGCCTCTGCCCCCAAAGCCCAGGGCAGAGCAGTGGGGACCCAAGTCAGCTGGGAATGGCTGCTGCTGTGTCCCACATTGATGTCCTGCAGCTCCCTCGGGCCAGTGGCACGTTGCCAAACCATCTCGTTAAGGCTGAGGAGGCAGCTGTAAAACACAGACGTTTAATACTTTCTGCAGGTTTTCTCATTTCCTCTCGGCATGGCTCACTTAGCACGCACATTGCCCAGATTTGTCCCGTGTGTGCCACAAAGCAGAATTAGCTCCATGGATATTAGAGTTGCCTCCTGTTCCCTAATTAATACCTTTGCCCAAATCCACACTCAAAGCTCCCATTCTGCATCCGCCCAGGGTCAGGAAGCAATGCCCAGGCTTCATCCCACGACAGGCCCAGGAGAACCGTTTGGATCCACAGTTCCCCTCCCCCTCCACCCTTTGCTTCTGGTCCTTTCTGCAGTGGGCAAGCAGTGGGTCAGGAATCAAGAGAACACTTAGAGGGAGGAACATTCTGCTTCCCTCCCCGTACACCCAAGGCTGTGCCCAACGCGCAGTGGCCTTCCACTTCCACTCTCCTTTTCTCCCCAGAGAGTCCCTGAGTACACACTGACCATCCAGGCTACGGACATGAACGGGGACGGCTCCAGCACCATGGCTATGGCCATAGTGGAAATCCTCGATGCCAATGACAATGCTCCTGTGTTTGAGCCCCAGCAGGTAATGCCCCTTCCTTCCTTCTTCCCTCGTCAGATGATGAAGGACTAAGTTTCTCCTTTCTGATGAAACTCCAGAACCAGCCTACATTGCTTCAAGTCCCAGTCCCAGCACTTGTGAGCTTTGTGACCTGAGGTGAACTACCTAACCTCTCTGTGCCCTATTTCCTAATCTGTGAAATGGAGATGATGCTCCATTGTCTCCTACTGCACTTTTCTGAGTTTTAAATGAAATAATCTATGTACAGTTCTTAACACAATCCCAGGTACACAAGTGCTCAATATGAAAATCTTTGTTGATATGGAAAGTCCTAATTTGCCTCACACCTATACCTGCCCACATTCCCCCAGTGAATGCTTGTACACCTCACGTGACAGAGGACTCAGTGACAGTCGAGGTGACACCCACCCCCTTCCACCTGTAGGTAACTCTGACGGCTAAACATTGTTTAGGCCTGATTAAAAATTTGTTCTCAACAGCTGATTTCCCCATCTTTGCCACCTGTTCCAGAATTTCCAAAAAGTTCCTGGTCAGTGCCCCAGAGCAATCAGACACCTAGCCCTTCTTGCCACCTTCCTTATGCCTTTCTGATCTCAGCTAGATATAGGTGACTACTCAATGGTGAGGCCTTGGGCACCCAGATCAGTGAGATTCCTGGAGCGCCAGGCCCCTGGGTGTAGGGAAAGCAGGCCCAAGATTGCCGTGCTCTGTCCCAGCAGCTGTGAGGCTGACTCTTGGGATGTTCTGCATCCATGCATGCCTTGAAACCCCAATAAGTGGGTTGGGCGGTCCAGGAAGGGGTGAGCGGCATGGGGCGCCCCTGGAGTTGGATGGAGGATTCACAGCCAGTGAAGAGTGGAACAGCCTCTCAAGGTGGTCAGTCTCTCCGCTCTGACTGTGCTGTGCTTCCCACGCTGACAGTATGAGGCCCATGTGCCTGAGAACACAGTGGGCCACGAGCTGCAGAGGCTGACAGTGACCGATCTGGATGCCCCCAACTCACCGGCATGGCAGGCTACCTACCGCATCGTGGAAGGTGACAACGGGGACCATTTTACCATCACCACCCACCCTGAGAGCAACCAGGGTATCCTGACAACCAAGAAGGTGAGTCGGTTTGGGTTTTGTACAAGGGCCACACCTGGGACAGTCAGGTCTGCAGCCTCCAGGACTAGGGAGTACCACCTGCCTTGGGAGACATACCTTGGACCACTCACCAGGGAGTGTACCAGGCCAGTGGCTTGCAACACTCTCCCATTCCTCTTGGGTTGGGGAATTCCTTTGTTCAAACTAAACCTTACCCAGGGACCCAGTTCATAAAACATTCATAAAACAGAGTTGCTGATCTAATTGAGGCAGATCAGTGGGGGCCCCCCCCCTCCCAGATCCCAGTGTCCAGTGGCTGCTCCCAATCAGTCTTACACAGAGGGTCTCTGTTTTATTGGAATTCTTGCTAATTTTGCATTCAATCCATAATTCACATCTAGGTGTCTAGGTGTTTGGATAGTAAAATGTTTTAAATTACTTAGTAGTTAGGCATACCCTTGCCTCTCAAAAAGTCTTTTAATAAAATGGATGCTTCAAGAAGATGGGTCCAATCTTTCTTTGATTTCTTTTACCTCCTGGTTTATTATGAAGAATGGCCCAGTTTGAGAAGTGGGGCTTTATATAATACTTTAAAGGCTGTCCCCTCCTTGCAACCAAAACTTTGTAACACCCCTTTCACACTGTGAAATGAATTTCATTTATAATATAACTTCTCTAACTTACATAATTTCTAGAAAAATGGAATGCTCTAACTGTAAAATAAAAGAGAATTTTACAGGAAAAGTTACTGATAATAAAATATTTCCATATGTAAACCTTTGGGCACAAGTACACTAGAAAACATAATGAAGCGGTTAGTTTCTTGCACATCGTCCAGATGTAGTAGATACTATATGTCACTCTAGTGACTCATATCACGAGTGGTATTGATGTTTTTCCAGAACAGCAAATAAACAACTTTGGGAAAGACGTGAACAAATCAAATTACAAGCTCCCCTCAGAAGTTGCATTCCTGGAAAATTCAGTATAAATTAAAACCACACCAAAAACTCGGTTTGTATGTAAAACACGTTCTAGACTATAAATATAAACAGAACATCACACCCATAAATACATGAATGTCCATGGTGATATTGGCAAGTCACATGGGATATGGGACAGTTCTTTGTGTCCCTGCCCCAGCCTGTAAATGCCAGTGGCATCCCCAGTCATTAGGACACCTAGAAATGCTTCCTCCAAGTTTCTACAACACCCCCTAGGGGGTGTCATCACCCCATAGGGAACCAGTTCTAGGCTTAGGGCTTACTACTCTAGTTGCCTTTGGGGTGGTGGTCTGAGAGGCCCCACTGAATGTCCACTCAGGAAATGCAGGAGGCTCTATGGGGTAGGGAAGGGGCAGTATTGTTGCTGGTGGGAGCCTCCAGCCCCCCATTGTGGGCCCTTCTGGCATCACAGCACTGCATGGGGCCTCCTCACAAAATGGCAGCTCAGGTCCTCCTTCCTGTTCTGTCCCAGGGCTTGGATTTCGAGGCCAAAAACCAGCACAACCTGTACATTGAAGTGATCAACGAGGCTCCCTTTGTGGTGAAGCTCCCAACCTCCACGGCCACCATAGTGGTCCACGTGGAGGATGTGAATGAGCCGCCTGTGTTCGTCCCACCCTCCAAAGTCATCGAGGTCCAGGAGGGCATCTCCATCGGCGAGCCTGTCTGCACCTACACCGCGCGGGACCCCGACAACGGGAGTCAGAAGATCAGGTACATAGGAGCTGGGCTTAAATTCAGCTAAATGCGTGGGTACTGTTGGATGGGTTGTTTATTATAGCCAGAGTTTGTTCTAATTGCCATAAAGACTATTAAATATTTTGAACGTCACCCCTGTACAGGGCCTTCCGTTCCTACCCTCCATGTGGCTGAAGTCCACGGGACAGGTATTCCTGCTCCCTCTCATATGTCCCTGCTGGGACCCCACCTTCTGCTCAGGCTCCCATTTGGGGGTGAGATGCATTTTCCACGTAATCCTGCTTAGGAGCCCTGAGTCCTATGAAACCCTCTGCCTGTTGGCATGAGGAGGCTTTGAATGATGACTCCAGAACTCTAAGTATTCTGAGTGTGATTCTTCTCAACTTTTCTGCTCCAGCTACCACATCCTGAGAGACCCAGCAGGGTGGCTAGCAATGGACCCAGACAGTGGGCAGGTCACTGCTGCAGGGGTCTTGGACCGTGAGGATGAGCAGTTTGTGAGGACCAACATCTACGAAGTCATGGTCTTGGCCACGGATGATGGTGAGAGCTTCCTCCCAGCCCCTCCACATGAGCACCTTTGGAGCCAAGGACACCGCATGTTCCCTCCACAGACAGAGTGTGGTGTGGGGAAGCGGTGTCAGCAATCCTAGCTGGGAGGTCAAAGGGGTCTCTCAGAGGGGTCTTTTAAAGGGTGGTCCTAGGGTTGGCTGGTTTCAAGTTCCCTAAGACCCAGGAGTTAGGAAGTATCCTGAAGACTCCTTTCAGCCTAAGTTTGTGGTTCACTGAGCCCTGAATTGGCCTGTTGGTTTCCCCTTATGAATGATTAAAAAGGGCTGCCTGGAAAGTGTCATGATTGATTAGTGATGTCACACCATGACAGGATTGGGGGTGATGATGTAATTACCATCTCTATTTGACACATACTGAACCAAGGCCTGGAGGCAGGCGAGAGATTACTGCAGGGCTGGGAAGCAAAACTTCCCTGAAGCTGATCAGCAAACACTGCATCAACCCTGAGGTGGCCAATAGGTTTCTCTTTGTAATAGATTGGTAGTGGCTGTCTGGATGAAGTGGCTGCAACTGTGCTGTGATCAGTTAGTAATGTCTGCCATGGACACAAAATGAGAATGATGGTATGTTTGCCATGCATTTGTCATCACTAGTTTGATCTATAATGAAGCTAGTGTTCAGAGGCTCTTGAAAGGTTACAGTTAGATAGTAAATAGGACCCTCCTGAGGCTGATTGGGTAGGTCCTGGGAGAGCTTAACATTGATTCATCAACCCAACCAAGGGCACATGCTGAAAAGAGATCATGTTTGTGATTACAAACAGGGAGCCCTCCCACCACTGGCACGGGGACCCTCCTGCTAACACTGATGGATGTCAACGACCATGGCCCGGTCCCTGAGCCCCGTCAGATCACCATCTGCAACCAAAGCCCTTTGCCTCAGGTGCTGAACATCACAGACAAGGACCTGTCCCCCCACACCTCCCCTTTCCGGGCCCGGCTCACACACGACTCGGACATCTACTGGACGGCAGAGGTCAATGAGAAAGGTAACTGAGTGGTGGTGGCAGATGGGTGTCTGCCCCCTACCAAGACCCGACACACCTTCTTGCCCCAGTGTCTTGTGGGTCACCGAATTACCAGTCTCCTCAAGAATGTCAGTTAAATGCTGCTTATTAACTTAGTGTAAGCCTTTGGAATTCCACAGGAGCCCTTAAACACCATTCTAGCTCAACCACCTGCCTGTACAATTGGAAAAACAGGCCCAGAGACATGGGATGTGCCTTTCTCACTCTCACATAATGAGGGAGTCAGAACTCCAGCATGGGGATAACAGCTAACATGCCTGAGCATGCTTGCTGTGTGCTAGGTGCTGTGTGCTATGTGCTGTGTGCTATGTGCTGTGTGCTATGCTTGCTGTGTGCTCTGTGTGCTTTAAGTAGATTCGGCTACTTAAACCTCACAACAACCCTGTAAAGAAGGTACTGTTATCTCACACATACATGCATGTGCACCCATGTTACAGATGGGGAAACCAAGGCTTACAGAAGCTTAAATATATTGCCAAGGGCATTATGGTTAGAAAATGACGGCCCCAGGATTGGAATGCAGGCAGTCTGCCATACCAGGATGCTTTGCAGCTTACCATTTATCAAACCCTGGCGATATGCAAGATGCTTTTTGTACTTTTCCATATTTAATATTTCTACCATCCTCTGTGATCAGTATTTTTATCCCTATTTACAGATGAGAATGAGGCTCAGAGAGGTTAAATAGTGTGCCCAAGGGCACAGTGTGGATAAGCAGTGGAGCAGAAATTGAAGCTGGGGTCCCTCACCCCCACATCCCTGCTCCCAGCCGCCTCCCTGTCCTTCCTCTTTCCCATCCCCCTGGAGCTCCTCAGCCTTGAGTGGTTTTTCAGTTGTCACAGGACTGGAGAGAGGACTTGCTGGCATCAAGTGGGCAAGGACCCAGGTGTGTGAGAAAGAGGCATCCAGGCCCAAGTGCCAGTAAGGCCCCTGGAGAAACCCTGCTCACTCTGGTTTAAAGCATCTTCCTCTTCCTCTTGGGGCTAGAGTCCCCCAGGAGGGGAATGGGGAGCCAGAACATTCAGGTTCTGCCCCGAAGTAACAAAATGCCTGGTACCTATTACTGCTGCTGAGCCCCGCCCAGAAAGGACTGGGGAGACCTGCTTCAGACACACACCTTGTCTCATTTTTATGATTCCTGTGATTTGGGGATGTATATCCAGCACCTTTCCTTGAGGGAACCCAAGTTGGTCTCCTGTCACCACCTTGTGGCCTAGAAGCCAGTTTTCCCCCGCCCTGACTGTATCGTTTACAGAGCGTAGACTCTGGAGCCAGAATGCCTTGGTTCAAGATCCAGCCCTTGCATTTACGAGGTTCGTGGCTGTGGGCAAGTTACTGAACCTCACTGTTCTGCAGTTTCCCTACTTGTAGAATGCTGCCATGATAGTACCTACCTCCATACAATCACTGTGAAGATTAAATGAGTGCCTGAAAGGCATCTTGTCTGGTATATCAGTGCTCGGTAGACGTCAGTGGTCATCTTCACCACCACTGTTTCCCAAACAATCACAGATCTGACTCTGTCAAGTGTGAGCATTAGGCCCAAAGCTCAGTGGTGCCAACACCTGATACTAGCATTGATACCCGGTTCTTGGTTTTGACTTAGTTGTTCTATCTGACTGTGTTTTTTTGTCAGAGGAGTTAATCCAAACTCTACACCTGTGTGACCTTGGGCTGCTTACTTGACCTCCCTAAGCTTCAATGTCTGCATTTGTAAAATGAGGATAACAGAACCTGCCTCTTAAAGTTCGGGTGGATATCAGAGTTGGGCTTGGCACATAGTAAGTGTCAGTTTAGTCACTGACACTGCCACCAGCACCATCATCAGCTGAGAACTCAGCCCTCCAGCGTGGGAACAGGATAGCAGGAGGGATGTTTGGGTGAAATACCCCATGTTAGCCTCTCCACTTGGTAGACCAAACATTCAGCCTACAGAACTCTCTCTGCCTGCCACTGCCGAATGGCAACAGGGTGAATTCTCCCTTCTGGCCTTTTAACTAAGAGGGTCCCAGCAAGCATGCAGAGCCTTTGAACTGAAAATGGCTTGAGGTCACTGCTGAAATAGGCCAGCAAGCCTGAAGGTGGGTGGGCTAGAAACGTGGGGTTGGTTTTGAATGTCCCAGTGATGGGGGGACACTACTGACATTTAGTGGTGAGGACTTGAATGCTCGGGAAGGTTCCTCATGATGAAGAATAGTTCCATCCAAGCTAATAGTGCCCTCTTTGAGAAACTTGGGTCTAAACGAAAGGCCTTTCTTCAGAGAGGCCTCTGACTCTGTATTTCTCACCCGCAAACACAGCCCCCCTCCCCACTCCAGGAGTGCTGCACACCCTCCCCAGAGTGATACCCGTCGTGCAGGCCGCACTGAGGCTTGGCTTCTGCTCTGTGGCTGCCTGCTGCCCACCCCGGGCCTTTGAAGGCTGGTTAGCACAGTGCCCGTTGCAGCCTCACTGCCGGCATCTCTGAACTTGTGTGCAGTCACTAATGCTGGGATAACACAGGTTAGCACCCTCTCTGATCTGCTTAACAACATCAGTTACATCACCAAGTCATATGCATTTTGGATTTATTAATAATTGATGCTCACTCAGAATATCCGTGTTTCGGATACTGAAATTCTATCATACAGTTGAGGTGTAAACATTATATTTACTATTGCAAGAGCAAAATGCTGCAATAATAAATGGTAGTGAATTTTCAAATAGGAAAGCAGGTGGCCAGTTAATGTAAATATTAAAAGATTGGGTTAGCTATCTTTTAGGAAGAACAATGTTTGTTTGTTTTGCGGCAAGGAATAATCTAGCAGCTAATGGTACTGAGAAATTATTGGCTCTACATGCCATGACTTTTTAAAAACATCGTATTTAAAAAATGCTGTGATTATTGATTCATTTTAAATAAAGTGATGAATTTATTCTTCTATCCAAACAATCCTTTCCACAGTGGTAAATTTGGCTTTGGCCGAATATCAGTTTTTAACACTTGGTATAATGTGCTTTGGGGATATTGCTTCCTGTTGCCCAGATGCAGAGGCTGCCTCCTCAGACCTCCGTCATGGTGTGCTCAGTTCCCACCATTTGTGGTCTCCTGAGATGAATAATTATCTGTCCACTCCAGGAGACACAGTGGCCTTGTTCCTGAAGAAGTTCCTGAAGCAAGACACATACGACGTGCACCTTTCTCTGTCCGACCACGGCAACAAGGAACAGCTGACGGTGATCAGGGCCACCGTGTGCGACTGCCACGGCCATGTGGAGACCTGCCCCGAACGCTGGAAGGGGAGTTTCCTCCTCCCCATCCTGGGTGCTGTCCTGGCTCTGCTGTGTGAGTGCCGGCACCCTTCCCCTTCTGAGGACAGGATAGTTAGAAGACCTGATTCTACCCTGAACTTCACGGACTAAGGGGCCACCAACATTGTGCAACTGTTCCTTAAACTCTTAATTCCCAGAGTGTCATTCAATCCATAGATGTTTATGGAGGTTCTGGAAGGTGCCAGGCTTTGGGGATGCATTGGGGAGCAGACTCGACCCTGCTGTCAGATCATCTAGTGGCTAGAGCGGTGGTTCTGAAGTCGTGGTCTCCAACCAACAGCGTTAGCATCACCAGGAATTTGTTAGAAAGGCTAATTCTCTGGCCCACTCCTGACCTACTGATTCAGAAGCTTAGGGGTAAGACCCGGTAATCTGTGTTTTAACAAGCCCTTCAGGGGATTCTGATGCATGTTAGAGCTTGAGAGCCATTGGTCTAGTGAGCAGAAATGTTTAGTTAAAAACTAATTTCTTTGCTCTAAAGGTAGAACCTATCACATTTGCTTTTTTCACTCTCTGAATTGTCCTTACACAGAAAACATGCATTCAATCACATATGAATACAAGAGCAAGCTTTAGTTAGTCATCATACTGTGTAGCAAGCACTGTTAGGCGCTGAGGGTACAACTCTTAACAAAACAGACCAGTCCCTGCCTTCATGGAGCTTACTTTCCAGTGCAGCGAGCAAACGACAAATAATCTGGCAGAGAAATAGGTGTTGCTATGGATTAAAAAAAAGTTGGGTAAGGAGGTGAGAACCCATGGGCTCCCAAAGAAGGCTAGGTCAGTTTTGTCTGGCCAGAGGGAGACAGTGGTTCCACCGGCAGGGAAAAAAAGGGAAAGCTAAACAGTGGCTCTACCCTCTTACATTAAACAGCCATAGAGAGGGCCAGGGGGTACCCTCCTCATATGGGATTAACTGGGGGTAAGGCGAGCAACTAGGCACTAGCTGGCCAGTCCCCACTGTGTCCAAATAGACTGTCAGCCTTTCAAACCATATTACTAAAACCTAGTCCCTCTCTTAAAATGCCAAAATAGCATTTGCACCTAAGTTCACATTACTGCGTTATATCAAAGTTGCACTGTCTTGCTTTTTTTTTTTTTTTTGCGGTACACAGGCCTCTCACTGCTGTGGCCTCTCCCGTTGCGGAGCACAGGCTCCAGACGCGCAGGCCCAGTGGCCATGGCTCATGGGCCCAGCCGCTCCGCAGCATGTGGGATCTTCCCGGACCGGGGCATGAACCCTTGTCCCCTGCATCAGCAGGCGGACCCACAACCACTGCACCACCAGGGAAGCCCACACTGTCTTGCTTTTAACTTAAAGTCTATGGTTATTAGAGGACACCTAGTGACTGAAAAAGAGTCATGTTGAAAAGCAACATCTGCTGGGAGATTCCCATCCCCACAAAGGAGGGTTTCCTTAAGGACCAGTACCACCAATATGGGAAGACTGACAGTAAAATGATACAGAATTACAGGTGGGGGAATGAAGTCAGAATGCCAGTAGGAAGAGGTGATTTTAAGCTGAGAGCTCAAGGGTGAGAGCCATGCATAGGCATAGAGAGTGTTCCAGGTGAGGCACGAGCCTGGTTGAAGGTTCTGAAGTGGGAGACTGCTGGGTATATTTGAGGAACCCCGAGGAGGCCAATGTGACTAGACTTGGGTGGCAGGGAGGCTTGGAGACAGGCAGGGGCCAGTCCTGTAGGCTTGATGGGAGTCAGGGATTTTCCTAGGTGCAAGGGGGCCACTGAAGTGTGTTAAGCTCTGGCAACTGAATAGAGGGGTCTAGAATTAGATGGGGCTCTGGGGGTTTGTGGGTCCTGGCCAGCCGTGTGGTTGCTGGGGGGTGAATATTCACACTCCCCATCTCTTGCAGTCCTCCTGCTGGTGCTCCTGTTTTTGGTGAGAAAGAAACGGAAGATCAAGGAGCCCCTTCTGCTCCCAGAAGATGACACCCGTGACAACGTCTTCTACTACGGCGAAGAGGGGGGTGGCGAGGAGGACCAGGTGGGGCACTGGGGGGTCTGGGGGTCGGGAGGTGGATGGCCCCCACAGCCACTGGCAGGGATGGTTGGGTCAACCAATTAACCATGTCAGCTGCGTCAACCAGACCCTGGTCTGAAGCATCTGTCTTCTGAGAGGGTGTCTGGTCCATGGCTCTAGTCTCTTTGGCCCCAGCCACCTTGACCTTGAACCTGTGCTTAACTGGGGAGGAGGGGGTTTGGAAACTAGGGCTTTCAGAGATCTCTGACATTATCTGTCTTCTAAGACCTACCCATGAACCAGAACATCCAAATGGTACGGAACTAGGGTGAAATGTAAACGGGGGGAGTGGAAGGGTCCTTCTCCATCCCATGACCTTCCCCTTTCATGAAGGACTATGACATCACCCAACTCCACCGGGGCCTGGAGGCCCGGCCTGAGTTGGTTCTCCGCAACGATGTGGTGCCAACCTTCATCCCCACACCCGCATACCGTCCACGGCCAGCCAACCCAGATGAAATTGGCAACTTCATCATCGAGGTGAGGCATGGGGGGCCATCCTAGCGCAGCCCTTTATTCAAGCATCAGCAGCACGAGCACAGACGGGCTTGGAGTCTTGGCTCTGGGTTCAAATCCTGACTCTACCTCCAACCTGCCGTGTGACCTCTGGCATATTTGAGTAACTTCTGAGCTTCTGTTCCTCCTCCATAAAACCCTAAGTTTCAGAGTGGTTAAGAATAGGTTAGGAATTATTTTTTTATTCAGCAAATGTAGTGGTTGTCAGGAGAAAACTCTGGAGCCAGACTCCCTGGATTTGAATTTTTAAAGATCTCAGGTGATTCCAATCTGGAGCAGAGTTGGTGTCCTCTGTCGTAGGGTGCTTTAGGGGTTGGATGCAGGATCACTTGGAACCGTGCTAGCACAGGGAACATCAAAAACGGAGCCTCTGACTCACCCCCTGAGACTGTGATTCAGTTGATCCGGATGTGACTGGAGCTTCAGAATTCTTTTAAAGATTCCCAGATAATTTAAGTTTGGGAACCGCTGGCCTGGTACCTAACATGTATTAGGTAATGATAGCTACTGTTGCTAATAGCTAAGTGTATCTGATATTCTCAATTCTGGTCACATATTTGATTTATCTGAGGAATTTTGAAAAATATCAGTGCCTGGGACCCAGACATTCATTTTTTTTAGGCTCTGATGTTTTTTTAGTTCCCCAAAGAAATCAGATATATAGCCAGGGTTGTGAGAACCACAACCTAGGTACATAGAAGATGAGTGATATGAGCCTAGCACAGCCTGGTACCTTGATAGCAGTCAGTTAAAGGAGGTTTTTAATACGAGGGAGGGAAGGAGGAGGGAGAGATGGGAGGGGAGGGAGGAAAGAAGGAAGGAGGGGAGGATGGATGGATTTGGGGAGTTCAAGGAAGCAGCAGTGGGCACAGAGCTCAATGGGTGGTCAGGATACCTCACTTTGGCTTGAACCCTTCTTACCTTTCTTGCTTTCTAGAAATAGCCTGGTGGTCAGACTCTGTTCTTTAGCCTGAGCGTATTTGAGAATCCTGTGCAAAAACAGAAGTGGCTGGGGAAAGTTGCTCAGGGCAACTTTGCCTTGGAGCCAAATAACCAGGAGATTTTCCCTCCAGTTAGATGAAGACAGTTTCCGGAATATCTGTGTTGGACAGTTTGCAGATACTGTCTCAATTAATGCCTGCCTGCATCAACTCTGCAGAGTAGGAAACCTGTTGTCTTCCTCATTTCACAAATGAGGAAATAGTGTTCCACTATATGCCGGGTACTATGCTAATAAGTGCTTTTATATTTACGTATATTCATTTATTCCTCTAAAACTATAAGAAGTCTTCCCATTTTAGAGATGAGGGGGGGAAAAATGGCACGGAGAGGTTAAGTTTACACATCGTGTGTGCAGTCTGATTTCAGAGCCCCCACCCTGAACTGCTGGCCTGTCACACTGAGCGCTCGCTCCAGGCTGGGCCCTGTGCTGAGGATTTATGTGCATTATTTCATTTTCAACCTTCAAAACCTTAAAGGAGGGGAGAGCTGGCTTCGCAGATGGAGAAATGCAGGCTCAGTTAACTTGCCGGGGCTCTCACAGCTGCCAGGTGTCTGATCCCGCAGCTCCTAACCCCCTGCTCTCTGTCCCCCAGAACCTGAAGGCGGCCAACACGGACCCCACGGCCCCACCCTATGACTCCCTGTTGGTGTTCGACTATGAGGGCAGCGGCTCCGATGCCGCCTCCCTGAGTTCGCTCACCTCCTCTGCTTCCGACCAGGACCAAGACTACGACTATCTGAATGAATGGGGCAGCCGCTTCAAGAAGCTGGCAGACATGTATGGCGGGGGTCAGGACGACTAGGCCTCCCTGCCTGCAGCGCCGGGGGCCTAAACACCAGGCCCGCAGCTGCATCTCCAAGGGGTCTCCGTCCCCACCTCGGCCAGGGACTTCGAAGCTTGTTGAGAAGTAGCCTTAGCAACTTGGAGGGAAGAGGCGTGACGTTAAAGGGGCAGGTTTCTAAGCCTTTCAGCATGGAGGGACCCGGGCAGTTTGATTTCAACAGTGGAAACCTCTTAGCCTCGGCCAGGGCTGCTGAATTTCCGGGAGTCTCTCCCCTGCCGTAAGATGCTCAGCCCTGTGTACCGGGCCTGGACTGACTCTGACTCCCCCATGTTGACGTTCTCTCTGGAATGGACCCTCCTCCTTAGAAAGAGGCCTCTTATTGCAATCTGGATTTTTTTTTTTTTTTAATGCTATTTTCAAAAAGTTAGAACCAGGTCCTCAGCCGCCCCTGGGGTCCTCCAGAAGCCCAGGCCAGAGCTGCCTGGCTCATGTGCCCTCACGCGTTGCATTTCTCTCTGATGTCTGGACCCCGAGGCCTCCTGTTTGAATGGATTACTGCGTTTTTATACCGAGCGTGTTTAGGTGGTCCTTTATTTTTTACTTTCCCTATCGAGTGCTGTAGAGGAAGGGTGATGACAATGCTGTAAATGTACTAGAACTTTTTTATTAAAGGAACTTTTCCCAGAGGTGCCAGGGGAGTGAACTTTTTTTTTAATAGCAGTTTATTGACGTATAATTCACACACCATATCATTTACCCATTTAAAGTGTACAATTCAGTGGTTTTCGAGAACTTTGAGAGTTGTGCAAGGGGGAGAAAATGCTCTTAGCCCTGCGGGCTTCCCCCCAGCTTCCTCCTGATGGTAGAGGAAGCTCAGGATCTGTTGACAGGCCCAGGTAGGGGCAAACCTTCTGCTGTCCTCCCTACAGATTCAGAACTGCTAACTCTGTGTGAGAACCGTTAACTTGCTTACCCCTGGGCTTAGCGGCACCAGGGCTGCAGGCGATGTCTTTTCTGGACCAGTGGCTGCACACATACGTGGTGCAGTACGTGAAGATTTCCTCTCCTGTTCTGTGGGCTCTGTGTCGAAAGGCAGGGATTGGGGAGAATCTGGCTCCGCTCCTTCCCAGCAAGTCCCTTAACCTCTACCTGCCTCAGATTTTTCATGTATAAAATGGGGAGTTTTCATGGAGATTAAGTGAATTAACATCTGGCACATGGTAAGCGCTATCTGTGTTCATTGGTAACAGCTACCATTTATTCAGTACTTTTTAGACCCAAACAGCCCTTAACTTCAATTACTTCCTCTAAACAAATCCTCACAGTCACCCTCTGAGGGGATCTTCCTCCTTTAAAGAATGGCCTCATTGTGTTTTTTTTAAATGATGCCTGATCATCATCAAAATCAAGCCAGACAGAAAATTAGAGAACTCACCCAGGATGTCAATGAAATTGGAACATTCCTGACAACACCAGGGCACAGATGCAGGAATAAGGATGAAGAGGCAGCAGGGATTCCATGTGTGTCTTTATTAAAGCGAAGTTTTAAATTTGTCTTTGCAATGAACCAGAAGAAAAGAATCCGAAGTGAAGCTGAAGATGTCGCTGAAGTTGAAATCAACGTGTCCTTCCTGCAGGAGTGACTGATTCTTTAAAGCAATGGTACTCCAAGCGCGGTTCCTGGGCCAGCAGCGTCGGCATCGCCTGCCGAATCAGAAACTCTGCAAGCAGGACCCTGCAATCTTGTCTAACAAGCCTTCCAGGTGATTCTGATGCACCCGTGAGTTTAAGACCAAGGCTCTGAAGCGTGAGGCCGTGGGTGTCCTGAAGCCTCAGGCCCTGGATGGGGAAGTTTAAAGGGAACTGAGTCTGCTAAGAAAGCTCCTTGGTCCGTAGCACCTGAGCCCACGGTCACAGCACCTCCTGCCTCTCCCTCAAGCTGCAGCATCTGGCTCCCGCAGCCTCAGCTTCCCCTCTACCAGGGCCCTGCTGCTACTGCTGCTAAGTTTGTGCGGGGAGGATTAGGTGTCTCAGCCAGCAAACACCTGCTGCCCCTTATCTTAAATGCCTCTCTGAGAAGCCTGAATAAAGCCTGAAACCCTATCTTCAGCTGAGACTAATAATAAAACCAAGGAGCCACTGTGCAGGCTGGCCTTCCTCCCCTGAGATTTTTGGAGGGAGCGGAGGAGCAAAAGCAGCCTTTCCTAGCCAAGCCTCGTCTCTGCGGGTGGATCTGGATTCCCTTGGTGATGGAACCCGCCACCAGCCCCTGAGTGACTTGGAAGGAACGAGCCTGGGCTGTGTGACAGGGCTGGATGTTATGTCACTCTCTCACTCGGGACCTGCGTCTCATCTGAAAAATGGACTCTGGTCTTTAGGGCCTATAATAATAAGTCAAACTATTTGCAGCTGGTAGGTCTCCAGTGCTAACCACTGAGTGAGTGCTGACTGTAAATAACCAGTGTGGCCCATACCAATGGGGACCACCTGCATGTTTGCTCTGCCTCCCCTGAATGTGAATCTTTCACAGTTTGAGGTCTAACAGTTGAACGTGCATCCTTCCAATCTTTTCCCCCCTATGCGTTACATACACATTTTGCATTATATCTTTTCATAACAGGATGTAAAAGGATTGCCTTATCGTCTCCATCACATCTAGTTGGGATGTGCTGGCATGTATGTAATCTTACTGCCATCCATGGACATTAGTACTTGTAGTTTTTCGCCCTTAACAATGATAAAATAAATTCCCTGGAGCATCCATCTCCTCAGATGCTTCAAAGCCAGCCTTCTTGGACTTCCCTGGCGGTCCAGTGGTTAAGACTCCGCGCTTCCACTACAGGGGGTGTGGGTTCGCTCCCCGGTTGGGGAACTAAGATCCTGCGTGCCACGCAGTATAGCCGAAAAAGAAAAAAGCCAGCCCTCCAACTGGGGAGGGGTGAGGGGGCCTGTGGTCCTGGTTGTGATCGAGGCTGCCTAATTCTAAGTGGAGGGTTCAGACGGGTTGGTGCTGAAAGGACCCCTCAGGCTCATTCTATTAAATGATTTTCCCCCAGACTTAAAGCCAAAGTTGCAGAACCCAAGTCCAACAAAGAAAATAATTGAAGTAAAGCTGTGGGAAGAAGGAGTCAGGGTGCCCAGAGACCTGCCTTTGGCCTCATCCTCCCAGTGTTTCTCCTTAAGAACCCAAATGCAGAGCATTTTGAAAATTGCCCCCAATCTACCCCTGTCATTTTTCAGGTTGGAAAAGATAGAGGTTCCAAAAGCAGGGACTCCCCAAGATCGCTCCAGCGGGGCAGAGATGGGCAGAACCCAAGCCTCACTTCTCACCATGCCTTTTCCCTGGTGGCTGACCTGACAATCTTTTTTTTCCTCCCCAAAAGGCTGAAGATAGGAGCCATCTCACCAGGTGGGCTTTGCCAGTCCCTGAAGGGGCTTGAGGGGATGGATTTCATCCCCGGAAGGTTGGCAAGTAGCTGAGGCCTCAAATTCCTGGCTTCCTATGCTAGACATGGACTTTCCTTAACCACAGGCCCACACAGGGATGCAGCAAGAAGACCCAGGTAGGGAAATGCTGAGGGATGGCCAGTAAGGGGGGGCCCTGAGGTCAGCCGGGCAACGGTCCTGCCATTGAAAGGGTGGGGGCAGTCACCCTGGGAAGCCCCTTGGGCAGCTCACGCCCTTTGTGTCCAGTTCCAGACTCACTGGGGGCTCCACTCCTTCTGGCTAAAGGCAGAGCCTACCTCCCACCTCCCACGAAAATAATCCACCCAGGAGGCGTGGTTCTGGGCACAGGTTCAAATCCCAGCACCTCCAGGCACGATGCCTTAGGCTAATCACTTAACCTTTCTGTGCCTCACTTTCTTCACCTGGAAGGTGGAGGAGTAAATGAGTCAGTATCTGTGAAGCGCTTAGAACGGCGCTTGGCACAGGAGCGCTGCCTAAGTGTTGTTCTTATCACTGCATGGTGGTGGCTGACAGACTGACAGCGTTGGGTGCTGCTCCTTTATCTCCACACTCACAGCTTGGGCGGAAACAGCCCTTCCTACCCTTAGCGTTCCGACTGCAGAAAGGGACGTCCGTGGTTAGGGTGGCTGTGGCTTCCCCGAAGGCCCTTCCCCTCTGCGCCCAGCAGAGGGCACCATCCACTCGAACCACAGCACGGCCAGCGCCTCCCAGCCTGGCCGCTGAGGGCTAGGGAAGCTGAGGGTGGAACAACCACACTGGCTGCCGTGCGGCAGGAACTGCCTTGGACACTGTGATGGTGATGGTGACGGTGATAGTGGCGGCGGTCACTGTTTATCGGGTGGTGACTGGCCGTGCCCTTCACGCATGCGGCCACACATGTGGCCGTGCCCTTCACACAAGTGACAGAGACAGTTTTGGGGTCCAGGTCTCCTTAATTCCCTAGTATGTGCTCTTTTTACCAGTAGGAAAAAACTCCAGCTACATTGGGAACATGGGGCAGGCAGGCAGTGGAGGAGGCTCTTCAGGTATGGCCTAGCCTCCTCCATAGCAGAGCTGGCCCCACCTGACCCTGAGACTCTAAGGTCCTGACACACAAAAGCCACAGCATTTCCAACTGCATCTGGGGCATGTGGGGCATCACCCCAGGACTTCTTTATTCCTTAATTTAACAACTGTTAATTGAGTATGCGTTCTATGCCAGGCACTGTTCTAGGTTGCAGGGGATACAGAAATGCAGAAAACTTAAAAATCCCAGCCCTAATATATGGGGGGCTCCGGGAAAAAAAATGTGTAGGGCCCACCTACCATGTGAGTCTCGGTCAAAAACTGTTAAATAAAAGGTATCCTATCTTCCTACATAGACAAGCATGTCTTCATGGCGATCTGGAAGGCCAGGTTTTAATCTGGATTCCCAGACACCTAGAGTACTAGGCAGAATGCGGCTGCACAGGCAGAGTTAGACCCCAGCCCAGGAGCGGTGGTCAGCCTACTACTCTACCTACCCCAGGCTCCATCCTACACCATGAGGGTCCTTGTGCACGTGTGTGTGTGTATGTATTCCCCAGCCCACCTGTCCAAGCTCTGTCCACCGACTTACACAAATAGCTTTCCACTGACCACCCCTTGGGCCTAGGAGTACACACCTGGGCTGTGCTGGCTGCCCTCAGGACAGACCTGGGGAGGGCCTGGGACAGTTTATGCAGGGAATGGTCTAGAGGGCAGGGTGGGGGGCACAGGTTCTAGCAGTCACAGCTCCTTAGCTCCATAGGAGGGGCAGGAGGGCCAGAGCAGAGCCTTCTAATGCACAGGGCGAAGGCCCTTCCTGCCCAGTCTAAGGGCGATCCTGCTGACATTCCGTGGGAGACAGACAATAAACAAGATGACTCGGCAATATGGATGGTACAGTGAAAGGTGAGGCTATAGAGGAAGATGAAGCTGGGGTGGGGCATAGGATGTAAGGGGTTGGGGTGAGGGTTCAGTTCTAGTAGTCAGGAAAGGCCTTGCTGATGTTGACTTTAAAATTATGTGCAACGTGAGAGTTGCGAGTCAAGGGTTTTTTTTTTATAAATTTATTTATGTTTTATTTATTTATTTTTGGCTGTGTTGGGTCTTCCTTGCTGCGCGTGGGCTTTCTCTAGTTGTGGTGAGTGGAGGCTCTTCATTGCAGTGCACAGGCTTCTTGTTGCAGCGGCTTCTCTTGTTGTGGAGCATGGGCTCTAGGCGCGCGGGCTTCAGTAGTTGTGGCACGTGGGCTCAGTAGTTGTGGCACGCAAGCTCTAGAGCGCAGGCTGAGTAGTTGTGACATACGGGCTTAGTTGCTCCATGGCATGTAGGGATCTTCCCGGACCAGGGCTCGAACCCATGTCCGCTACATTGGCAGGCGGATTCTTAACCACTGTGCCACCAGGGAAGCCCCCCAGCAAGTTAAGTTTTATTTGGGGCAAAATGAGGACTGCAGCCCGGGAGACAGCGTTTCAGATAGCTCTGAGAAACTGCTCGAGGAGGCTAGGGGAGGAGCCAGGATATTTTTCGAGTTTTGCAACAAAGGGCAGGTAGTCGGGAGTATCAGAAGATTATAGTTAATTAAAGAAAACCAGATATCTCAAGTTAAGGAATTTAGTGCTTTTCTATGTATGGGAAGATGCAAGAGTCTGGGCTCACTGAAATCATTCCTTTGATATGCACCTCAACCATCTGGGGCCAGTATCTTGTGTTTTCACTTCCTGAGTTTCCTCAGGGCTCACCAGGTCTTGTTGGAGGGCTGCAATCATTGATGACTGTGACATCCTTTGTTTATTGATATGGCAGGAACTATTCTGTTTCTCACTGAGAAGGGAGCATTTGAGCAAAGACTGGAGGGTACTGGGGAGCGAGTATGCAGGTATGTCTAGTAAAAATTACCTGTGCAAAGGCCCTGAGGCCGGAGTGCTGCGGGGATTTCAGCCGAGTTCAGCAGGGAGCAGAGGGAACGAGCAAGAGTGCAGTGGGAGATGAGGTCGGACAGGTACGGGGTAAGGCCCAGGTGCCCAGTCCTGGGCTGCCACCTCCACAGCCAGCCTGGAGGCTGAGTTCACGACAAGGCCTGGTTCCAGAAGCCCTGGGAAAAGGCCTGATTCAGCAATCTTGCCTCCATCCAGGAGCTGGAGAAACCTGATTCCTCCTCTGCTCACTTCTCAGCCACTGAGGGGGCTGCCTGGACCTGTCCGGGCCTGCAGCAGCTGCAGAGCTGGCAGGCAGGAGTTACAAGATTCTTGTCTCTCGGGGGTCCCGGACTGAGTGGGGAGCCTGTCAGAAAGGAGCCCCGAGTCTGCGAGCACAGAGCCCTGGTGAAGAGTGCAGCCCCTAGAGGTCACAGAGGTGGGTGTGACCCACAGCCTCCCTTCCCTCAAGACCACACCTCTCTCAAAGGGGTGAAAAGAGGCCGCTGGGAGGTGACATGTGAAAAGCACTCAGTGCTTTGTCTGGCTGGCAGTTAGGGGGCACTAAGTGGTGGCTGCCATCATTACTGTTCTTGTTGCTTGTTATTAGGCCTTCTCCAAGTCAGGGGCGGAGCCCAGCCCTCAGCTGCCTCAGCATTCCCGTGCCCACTGCCCAGCAAGCGGCAGGGGTGTGACAGGGCCTGGAGAGCAATCTGAGAGGGGATGGGTGGGTCAGGAATGCTTGGGCTGTGTTCCATCCATTCCTGTCCCCACTGCCTTCCAGTAAACCAGGGCCAACCAATAGGGCAGGGAAGGGCAGGTCTCTTGTCACCCTGGAACCTGACAGCCGAGGCCTTCTGAGGAGACAGTGCTAAGTAAGTATGGGAATTACTACCTTTAGAGCTTCTGTGAATTATGCACTTACCATGTGTAAGACAATACGCTAAAGTTTCACTCCGAATCAAAACCAGAGTTTTAAAATGTCCCACAGGGCTTTGCAGGATCTGACGCCGTTGCCCCTGGGACCTCGCCTCCCACTGCTCTTACCTCAGTCCCACCGTGGTTCTGGCCACGTCAGCCTCCTGCTCTTCTGGGACTCGTGCAGGCTGCTTCCCACCTCGAGGCCTTTGCATTCGCTGTGCCCTCTGGCTGGCCTGCTGTTCCCCCGGGGACCTCATGGCTCCTCACCTCCTTCAGGCATCACCCAAATGTCCACTTGTCAGAGATTCTGTCCCACTTCAGAATTGCAACACTGCCGCCACCCACCATGCCTTATTTTTCCTTAGCATTTATTACTTCTCACCATACTATACTGTATATTTTATCTATTTGTCCCCTGCCCCCCATTTAAATATAAGCTCCACGAGGGCAGGGATTTTTGTTTCTTTCCTTCACTGCTACATCCCTATCCCATGGAATAGTGCCTGGAACATAGTAGGCCTGGAACATTCAATAAATGTTCGTTTAATAAACATGCTTTACGACCCTCAAGGCAGGTTTTGTAAATTCCCTCTTTTTTTGGGGGGGGGAGGGGCTGTGCCATGTGGCCTGTGGGATCTGAGCTCCCCGACCGACCAGGGATCGAATCTGTGCCCCCTACAGTGGAAGCGTAGAGTCTTAACCACTGGACCACCAGGGAATTCCCCTATAATTTACCTTTTGGAAATGAGGAAAGTCAGGCCCAGGGAAGCAGGGTAAGTCACCCATGGTCATGCCCAGATGGTTAGCAGCAGAGCTGAGAGAATCCAGGAACGCCACTTGTGACATCTCATTTAACCCTGCATCAGTCCTGGAGTGGTTATGCTCATGCCATCTTACAGAGGAGCAAACGGAGGCTAGAGAGGGGCAGAGATGGGAGATGAAGCTGGTTCTGTCTGTTCTGATCAAGTCATTGCTTCCTAGAGTGTGGGCTTCGGGCCTGTGGTGGGATGTGGAATGGTGTGAGGTGATGGGTGAGCAAGGTATTAAAGTCTTACGTGATCCTGAATCACGCAGACAGAGTTGTTCCATTTTCACTTTTCTTTCAATCCTGCTTGCGTCAAGGGAAGAGTCCCCCTTTTCTTGTGCTTAGCAGATCTTTAATGACTTTAACCCTTATGGTTCTCTCTCTTAACCGGAGAAGGAGAGCCTAGAAATTAATGACACTGTTCTGTCATCATTGTATTTATTTTTACTTTAGTTACGGCAAGTGATGCTGGTTTTTCATTTACAATACTGTTAGTTTTTCACTTAAAATAAATTTCTTTATGTTTTAGATAATGAGTCCATTTAAAGAAACAATGTTAAGTAAAGGTTAGTGAAGGTGGGACTCAGGTATGCCAATAACAATGAAGGTGGTACTTCAAAGACCGAAGCTCTACTTTTTATCTTATATGTTCTTTCAAAGAGTATCACTTTCTTTGGTGGGGAGGGCATGGGGGACAACTTACAATCCAGAAAATAAAAGAAGAATTAAATGCTAATCTGAGTCTTAAAAGTTGCCTTCAGGGAAGAGTGGGAGGGAACTTTAGGGGCTAGAGAAATCTGGGAAGACTTCCTGAAGGAGGAAGCCTTTTGAGTTGTCCTTAAAAGATGTATAGGAGTTGGATAAGGGGCTAAAAGAAAGGAGAGTACCATGCTTTCCCTTGCCATTGACCTGTTGTACAGATGAGAAAACTGAGGCCCAGAAGGTAGCTATAGCAAGTGGATAGAAGAGCCCAGTCTGGCTCCAGTCTCAGGATCTTGTTCCAGGGGGAAGCCAATGAAGTAGAAAACAAACTAAGTCAAGCTGGGAGGGATGGGACCCAGGGTGGCAGGGTGGGGGGATTGGGATGACAAGAGAAGAAGCTCTGGGCCTGAGTCAGTGAGGAGCCACAGTGAGCTTTAGAAAAGGGAGAAGCTGCCAAGAATGGTCGATAGCTCAGCAGAGTGCATAAGAGTGTGGGCTCTGAAGCCCCACTGCCTGGGTTCAAGTCATTCTCTGCCATTTGTGACACAAGCTCTCAGTTCCTCTACCGATAAGATGGGCATAATAATGGGAGTATATGCCTCACAGAGTTGCTGCAACAATCAAATAAGTTAATGCATGTAACACAGTTAGAGCAGCACTTAGCACATAGAAATACTCAATAAATATTAACCTTACAGGTAATATTACTACTGTTATTATTGTTGTTATTAACTATAAGGTGGGCTAAAAAAAGGAGAGGTTGGAGTCAAGGGGGCTGATCCAAAGGCTGCCACCTCTGTGCCTCAGTTTCCCCATCTGAATCAGCTGCTTGCTGGGGGTTCTCCTCACCAGCTCCTTGGTTTGGGAGCCCACAAAGTGCTGGAAAGAACCGCTGCTGGAACTTGGTGCCCACCTCATCATTCAGCGAATATTTATTGAGCCCCTACTGAGTGCCAGGCCCTGGGGATACATGGAAAAACAAGACAGCCCCAAGCCTCCCTTATAAAGCTCCAGACTGAGGGAGGAGACCAGGAAGAACCAGGCAATTACAGGGCAGGTGATCCTAGTCTGACCTGATGCGGAGTCGGGGAGGGCTTCCCAGAAGAGGTGACATCCAAGCTGAGACCTGAGGGCTGCATAGGAGTTTGCCGTGGGCTGGAGAAGGAGATCAGGAGGAGCAGTGTGTGCTCAGCAGGGGAGAGGCATGACCAAATCGGTGCTCTAGAATGATAATTCACGGGTGTGTTCTTTATAGACACTTGCATACATGCAAAATTCCAGATGGACAAGGCCATTCACCGTTGTTGCGTTGACCGTGAGAGCAAAAGGTTGGTAATAACCCTTAGTCCATCAGTGGGTGGCTGCTTAAATAAACTCTGCCACATTCACAGCATGGAATATTCCACAACTGAAAACCAACAAGAAAGCTCTTTATGCACAGATGTGGAAAGATCCTTAAGGTATCTTGTCAAGTGAAAAAACAAGTTGGAGAACAATGCGGAACATGTGCTACTTCTTGTGTAAAAGAAGAGGAGGAAAACGAGACTATATGAATTTTTTACTTAAATGTGCGGAGAGAAACTCGAACAGCCTTGTCCAATAGAATTTTCTCTGATGGTGGAAATGTTCTGTATTTCTGCTGACCAACATGGTAGCCACTGGCCACACATGGCACTTGAAATACGGCTTGAGTGACCGAGGAACAGAATTTTTAATTTAACTTAATGATTAGATTTAAATCTAATAGCCACATGTGGCTTGTAGCCAGCGTATTGGACCTCATGGCTCTAGAAGAATACAAAAGAAACTCCGTTAACCGCGGGGAGAGGCCTGGGAATTCATTAGGCGGATGGCTAACAGGAATGAGAGGGACACTTGTACTTTATACCTTTTCTGTGTCCTGTAATTTTTGAACTAGGTGAATGCCTTACCCATCTCAAAAGTTAGACTTGAAAAATGAAAAGAAGGAATGAGGGAGGGAGGCAGAGCCCTCGGGCTGCTGTGTGGAGAACGGATTAGAGAGGGAGAAGGAGTAAAAGGGGAGACCAGACGTATCAGCCAGGATGCTGGCAAGAAACAGGCAAACTCAAAAGATTAACTGAGCAGAGTTAACGGAGGTACTATTTACAGAGTGGTGGGCAGGGTTGCAAGGTGTCTTCATCTAAGCACTAGATTAGGTTGATAATGGGTTGACTGGGTTGATAATGCTGCCATTTTCGGAAATGAAGACAGGAAGAGGAGCAGGTTGGAGAAGGGCAATGATGCGTTTGGTTCTGAACTTGCCTGTATTTTTGAGCACTTTGAGGTGCCTATTGGACATGTAAGTGGAGATGTTTGGGTGTAGTAGGGTTCTACAGGTGTGGGGTTCTGGAGAGGATTCCAGGCTGCACACAGGCCAGGTGACCCCGGGAGGGAGGGGCATTGGTGCCAGCTTCACAGTGTCTGTTCTCCTTCCTACTAGAGATGGGAGAGGGACGTTGCCGCCAGCTAGCGAGGAAGGAAGAGGAGAAGTGGTGGCACCATATCACGAAGGGAACCCACATCATTTACTTCACATTCCTCACTTCCTCCCTTGGGGTGGTTTACTGGATAGAAGTAAAAGCTGAGGGGTGAGGCCTGAGCACAGGGCATGAAGGAGAGAGCTTCAGGGCCCCTGTGTGTGTCATTTCATGAGCTGCCAGGCACTTGTGGGCGGCGGGGAGTTAAGAGGAACAAGTCTGGCCGTCTACCCCTGGAAGGCCCAGCGGTGAGAAGGCTGGGGATGGAGGAAGTGGGGTGCCACTGGACCAACCAGTCCTGAAGCTCTGAGGGCACCCCATCCTGGATGACCCCATGAGAGAGGTTTTAAACAAGAGCAGCCTAACTGCTGTGAATAACATGGGGCCAATGAGAACTCCAAAAGGAAATGATAGTAAGTAAAGCTACCATCATCATCAGCCCCTCATCTTAAGAACTTTCTTGGGAATTCCCTGGTGGTCCAGTGGTTAGGACTTGGCGCTTTCACTGCCGTGGGCCCAGGTTCAATCCCTGGTCGGGGAACTAAGATCCCGCAAGCCATGCAGTGCAGCAAAAACAACAACAACAAAAAACAAAACACACAGAAGAAACTTTCTTAAGAAAACTCTTAAAAGCCAGGTAGTCTGCAGAGCACTTTCTTTTATCCCACTCCAGTCGGGTGGCCAGGGCAGTGGGATCCTTTTAATATACAGATCTAATAACATTCATTGTGCCATGTGACAAGGACATTATGACCCACATTTGACAAGTAAGGAAATCAGGGCTAAGAAAGGTGGGAAACTTGGCTGGGCCTCTGATTCCGAGGTTCACACACACTCCACCTCCGGGCCTAGCGCATTAGCCTCCGTTCTGTGCCATCGTCCTCCTCCCTCCGCCCCTGGCCCCGCTGCTCCGCTTGGCCACATTCCCTCTCCTCCTGAGATCTCCCCACCCTTCTGTCCCTCCTCTCCCTCCTTCTCTATGTCTCTATGGAAATGAAGTCAAGGTTGGTTTTGGTGGATTACACTTTACCATCCTTGAGAAATATTTTAAATGGTGATCTCATGTGTTGTTTCCATGAAGGAAAAAAACAATAAAATCAAGTCATTTCACTTTAATATGTCACTCTATTTTCCCTAATAATTCGGTTGACCCTTAATAAAGGGGGAAAAGTTTCCCTCATCTTAATCAACAAGCATATCGGGTTGCTTTTGCTCCTGCTGGCTGGCGTCAGGAGCAGTTTTATTTTTCCAGGGATATTAGACATCTCGACTCATGAGCCACCAGGGAATAAGTTCAGGGTTTGGATTTCAAGTGTTTCAGAGGGCTGCTTACAAACGTTCCACCCGTGCCCGCCCTCCGTGCCCACCGGATCTGTCGCTTAGACAGTTACAGTGGCCCTCGAGCTGTGCTGCCTTCCAAGACTCCTCCCCCGTCTGTGCCAGAGTAACCCTTCAGATTTCATCATGTCGCTTCTCTGCTTAAACACTTCTGTTCCGTTCCCATGACCTACTAGGTGAAGTCCAAGTAGCATGTCATGTGACGCCTTCCAGGCCCTGGTCTCAGCTGACATTTACAGCCTAGTCCTGCCCACCCCTCACCTCTCCCTTGATCCAGGCCCCACAATCCACGCTGTATCTTTTTTAGGACACAGGCTCTCCTGTTGCCTCACCTTCGCTTGTGCTACTTCCCCCTATGGGGGGTGCCTTACTTCTTCCCCATCCCTCCCCAAATCTGATCAGTTCTTACAAGCATTTCCTCCGCAAAGCCTTTCACAATCCTGGAGCCTCAGAATTAGTTGCTCCCTTGACATCGTGTTCCTTCCTCTAGTAGATTTCATTGGAGTCTAGCTCTTAGGCTAGACTTCATGTTCCTCTCCCCAGTTAGATCGTAAGCTTACTGAGGGCCTCTGCCTAATTATCTCCAGCCCACACTCATCCCTGGCACTGAGCACAGTACCTGGGACCCAGGCTGGTGCTGATAAGTTGCTGAATTGAAATCCAAGACTGAAAACCTTCTCTGAATCCCATCTTCACCTTTCCAGTAAAGGGAGTTCATGGCTGGCCGCTCTGCCTCTCCTTTATCCTACAAGTGACTTGGTTCCTGCCCTGATGCCACTTCTTCCAGGAAGCCTTCCAAATTTGGCATCCCTCCTATGAGTTTCCTTAGCACCTGCCTTAATGTACTCATCGCCCTGAATTGTAAATGCTTCCATGTCCCCCACCAGTCTGAGGTTACCTTGAGGGCAGGGGCTGTGAATTTAGCCCAGTTCATAATTATAGAGCACTTTCAGCACGCCAAGTGTGTTTTGAGCACTTTATGTATGCTAACTCATTTATGTGCCCAAAAAACATGAGCTAAGTAGCATTAGCCCCATTAAAAAAAATTTTTTTTTTAATGTATTTATTTTTGGCTGCGTTGGGTCTTCGTTGCTGCGCACGGGCTTTTTCTCTAGTTGCGGCAAACGGGGGCTACTCTTTGTTGCGGTGCACGGGCTTCTCATTGTGGTGGCTTCTCTTGTTGTGGAGCACGGGCTC
Organism: Globicephala melas; assembly: GCF_963455315.2. NCBI lineage: Eukaryota > Metazoa > Chordata > Mammalia > Artiodactyla > Delphinidae > Globicephala > Globicephala melas. The sequence continues at coordinate 44,911,579 of NC_083332.1, forward strand.
TAGGCGCGCGGGCTTCAGTTGTTGTGGCACGTGGGCTCAGTAGTTGTGGCACGCAGGCTCTAGAACGCAGGCTCAGTAGTTGTGGCGCACGGACTTAGTTGCTCCGTGGCATGTGGGATCTTCCCGTACCAGGGATTGAATACGTGTCCCTTGCATTGGCAGGTGGATTCTTAACCACTGCACCACCAGGGAAGTCCCTCATTAGCCCCATTTTATGGAAGGGCAAACTAAGTCACGCAGCTAGGAAGCAGAGTAACAAGGGTTTTAATCCAGGCCATCTGGCTCTAGTGCCAACTCTTCCCCATTGCACACTATTACTTGTATAATTTAGTGAACAGAAGTGGGGTCCGATGCTAAGAAGCCCGGCACACCCTGAACTCCTGCTCATCTTCCCTCAGGAGACATAGTTCCACGCGTCTGCAGGGAGTTGCCCAAATGCAAGACCAAGATCTGTGCTAATAACGCGTTCTTGGTGAATAGCATTTTGATAAAGACTTGTTGTTCTCCTCTGCCCGAGGAGCCACCCCATTTCCTGCTGTCCCACAGGGAGGTCCTGGGAATGGTTAACAGTGCTTTGCTGCTGAATAACCTCTGGGGTAGCTTTAGTAACAAAAGACCTCACAGCACCAGGCCAGCTGCCAGACTTCTCAAAGACAGTCCCCTCTCTCCTTGCTGGTGGGCGCAATATATGGCTCGAAACCCTGAAATATGCACATAATCTTTGACTCAGTAACTCTACTCGGAGAAATTTATCCTAAAGACCTCTCCATACAATTCATCAAAGGCGTGTATATAAAGGAGTTCCTCATAACATTGTTTATGAGAAAAAACACTGGGGGAAAAAAACCCAGGTCCATCAAAAAGGGAATTCGTTTAATAAAATATAGGCATCTAGGGCTCCCCTGGTGGCACAGTGGTTAAGAATCCGCCTGCCAATGCAGGGCACACGGGTTTGAGCCCTGGCCCGGGAAGATCCCACATGCAACTAAGCCCATGTGCCACAACTACTGAGCCTGTGCTCTAGAGCCCACAAGCCACAACTACTGAAGCCCGTGCGCCTAGAGCCCGTGCTCCGCAAGAAGGGAAACCACTGCAATGGGAAGCCTGCTCATCCCAGCGAAAAGTAGCCCCCACTCACCGCAACTAGAGAAAGCCCATGCGCAGCAACAAAGACCCAACACAGTCAAAAATAAATAAATAAAATAAATAAATTAAAAAAATAAAAACATAAAAATAAAATAAAATAAAATATGGACATCTAAATAGTGGAAAATTATACAGCCATTAAAATGCTATTGGGAATCTATTGATGTGGTAGGTTGTCCATGAACTGCTGTTGAGTAAAAACACAGGTTACTCAATAGAATAGGTAAAGTAGTTTCTTCCTGAAGGAAACACAGAAAGTGGTAACAGTAGTTGCCTTTAGGGAGGGGAACAGAGTGCCTGGGGGACCAGAGAGGAAGACTTGCTTTTTAATTTTTAAGCACCTCATGTGCTCAGAATTAGATGAATCATAATCCGTTGATTAATGATACACTTGTATCATTGGTCTGTGCCTACCCAGTTTTCAGTTTGATTCACTGATTAGTTTTTTTTAACTCTCTCCCCAACCCAAGGGATAGAACAACAGTACCCATAGGATCCTTTTCTATCCCAAGCCCCTACATCCCCAAAAGGTAACCAGTCTTCTGATGTTTGTGCTTTTCCTTCCCTTGCTCCTTTTGTATAATTGATACATATATACTTACAGTTCAAATAATATATTGTGTACTTGTAGTTGTTTCTAATCTTTATAAAAAGAGTATCATGCTGTATGGAACCTTTTGGAAGTAGTTTTTCCATTCAGCATCATATTATGAAGATTCATTCATGCTGCTGTGCATAGCTGCAGTCCATTCATTTTTTTCATTGCTATGTATTCATCCGTTGTATGAATATATTGCATTTTAAAAATCCATTATCCTGTCAATGGACATCTGGATTTTTTCCAGATTTTTGCTATTTTGAAGGATGCATCTATGAATATTCTTGTACGGGTATCCTGCTGCGCGTGTTTCTGCTGTTTCCTCTGGTTAAGGGCTGAGGAATGGACTCTCTGTGGCCTGGGGTTTTTGAGTGCTCAGTGTTACTGGGCTCGTACGTGTTTACACTCTCACCAACACATCAAAGGAATGCGGTTAATGCACGTTCTCTGCTATCCTACGTTAAGTTAGACTTTTTAACTTCAGCAACCGAATGAATGGGAGGCTTATTTCTCAATACTTATCCTTTCATTCCTTTCAAACTTTGTACCAGGTGCATGTATTACGTTCTCAGATAAATAAATAAAATTCAGTTATATGTTTGTCTGAAGAGACAGAGGTTGGACATAGCTCAAAATGTCAGCTATGATGAACTCTAGGGTAACAGGTGATCTTTATTTTAATTTTTCTTCTTTTTGCTTATCTCTGCATTAATTTTTTCTACTGTGGCTATTTACTACTTGTATAGTTTTTATTTATTTATTTATTTTTGGCTGTGTTGGGTCTTCGTTTCTGTGCGAGGGCTTTCTCTAGTTGCGGCAAGCGGGGGCCACTCTTCATCGCGGTGCACAGGCCTCTCACTATTGCGGCCTCTCTTGTTGCGGAGCACAGGCTCCAGACGCGCAGGCTCCGTAATTGTGGCTCACGGGCCCAGTTGCTCCGCGGCATGTGGGATCTTCCCAGACCAGGGCTCGAACCCGTGTCCCCTGCATTGGTAGGCAGATTCTCAACCACTGGGCTACCAGGGAAGCCCATTGTATAATTTTTTTAAAGAAAGAGGGAAGATACATGGTGCTCAACATCAGTCATTAAGTAAGTACAAATGAAAACCACAATAAGATGGTTACACAACTGTCACAATGGCTAAAATTTAAAAGCTTGCCCACACCGCCTGCTGGAGCAGATGTGGAGCACCTAGAACTCTCGTACACTGACGGTGTGACAGCATGGCATAGTCACTTTGGAAAAACAGTTTGGCAGCTTCTTAGAAAGTTAAACATATGCTAACCATGTGATTCAGCAATTCTTCTCATAGGTATTTACCCAAGAAAAATGAAGACGTATGTCCACATAAAGACACATGAATGTTTCTAGCAGTTTTATTTATAATAACCCGAAACTGGAAACAGCCCAAATGCCCATTAACTGGTAAATGGATAAACAATTTGTGGTATCCATACAATGGAATACTGCTAAGCAAAAATGTATATACAAAACAACATATTCAGTAGATGAATCTCAAAAGTATTTCTGGAAAAGGCAAAACTATAGGGACAGAAAAGATCTCAGTGGTTGCCAGGTACTAGGGGTGGGTGGAGATTTTGTTCTCAAAGGGCACAGGGGAATTTTTTGGCATGATGGAAACTGTCCTATATCTTGAGTATAGGGGTCGATAACTGTTTGTGTCTATTAAAATTCACAGAACTGCACACCAAAAGGGGTGAATTTTACTATATGTAAAGCATACCTCAGTGTTTAAAAATGGGGGGAAAAGGTTCAAACAAAGAAAAAGAAAGAGGGCTTGAGATCAGTGAATTCTGGGCCGTGACATGAGGAAAGGGGGTTTCCCTTGCATTCCCTGAATCAGCAAGTTATAGAACCTTCTTAAAATCTGAGGCCTGATGCCTGAAGCTCTGTCTCTGACTTGCTGGTGACCTTGGGCAAGTACCTTTCCCTCCTGGAAACTCAGTTTCTTTCCCCAGAGAGGTAGAGGAATGCTCTGATAATCTCCAAAAAATACACAAACATCTATTGAGCTCTGACTCCCTGCCAGGCTACCCACAAAGTGTTATATATGTTCTTTCAAATAACAATAATGTTTTTTAAAAGTTCTTCATGGAGCATTTAGAAGTATTTAGTGCTTTGCAGGTATCAGTTCATTTATCAGTTCATTCCTCACACCACTCCTAAGAGGAAAGAATCATTGTTACCTCCATTGCATTAAGGAAGAAACCTAGGCACCCAGAGGTTATATAACTTACCAAGATCAGCACAGGCCCGTATCCGTAGGACTTGAACCCAGTCCTCTCCCGCCAGGGCCCAAGCTCTTAACCATCACACAAAATCAAATAATGCTTCTTAGGCAAGATTTATAACATCATCAGTGTCTGGGTCAGAAAGGACCTTGCCTTTTATCTAGTTCAGTGACTTTTTGTTTGTTTGTTTGTGATACGGGGGCCTCTCACTGTTGTGGCCTCTCTGGTTGTGGAGCACAGGCTCCGTATGCGCAGGCCTAGCGGCCATGGCTCATGGGCCCAGCCGCTCCGTGGCATGTGGGATCTTCCCGGACCGGGGCACGAACCCGTGTCCCCTGCATCGGCAGGCGGACTCTCAACCACTGCACCACCAGGGAAGCCCCTAGTTCAGTGTTTTAACTGCAGGTCTCCAGAAGTTAGTGAGGCTTCAAATCTATTCACTGGGTAAGGATTGCATTTTTTTTTTTTTAAATGTTAATTTATTTATTTATTATTTTTGGCTGCGTTAGGTCTTCGTTGCTGCGCGCGGGCTTTCTCTAGTTGAGGCGAGTGGGGGCTACTCTTCGTTGCGGTGCGCGGGCTCTAGGCGATGGGCTTCAGTAGCTGTGTCTCATGGGCTCCAGAGCACAGGCTCAGTAGTTGTGGCCCGCACGTTTAGCCGCTCCACGGCATGTGGGATCCTCCCAGACCAGGGCTCGAACCCGTGTCCCCTGCATCGGCAGGCGGACTCTCAACCACCGCGCCACCAGGGAAGCCCCAGGATTGCATTTTTAAAAAATGAAAAAGAGTGAAATAGAGTAGAACACAAGAAAACAGAATATATCAGAGTATATTGCACATAGGAAAGTAAGTGTTGTCTTGTGAAAGTTCAATTTCAGTGTGTGTGTGTCCTAGCACGATGTAAATGGGGGCCTGATTGGAAAAGTCTGAGTAACATTGACTGATCTGATTTATTTTACAGAGGCTGAGACTGAGGCTAAGAGAGGGGAAGCCAACTGCCTAAGGTCACACAGCCAGCCTAGAGTCCAGTACTGCTGGCTCCCATGGCACTAGCCATTCAATCATTCATTCATTCAGTAGATATTTACCTTGGCCTGCTCTGTTCCAGGCCCCATGCTAAGCTCCAGGAATATAGTGACAAACAAGACGGACCAGGCCCTGTCCTCCAGGGGCCTGTCTCCTCAGAGGAATAAAAAGCAGCTGATATGGCACATAATAGCCACGCCTTATATATATTGCTTATTCCGTGCCAGACACTGGTCTGAACATGTACTAGCTCACTTGATTCCTAGACAACCCTACATGGGAGTTTCTACTATTAACATCATTAAACCCATTTAATAGGTGGGGAAGCTGAGGCACAGGGTCAGTAACTTGCATATAGCTGGTAAGTGGCTGAGCTGAGATTTGAGCCCAAACAAACAGCCTGCCTCCAGAGTCTGTATTCTTTTTGGTTTTGTTTTTTTTTCAGAGTCTGTATTCTTAAGCACTACCCAATTCTGCCTTTAGGGTGGTTTTGCAGTGTAAACCACAGCCCAGCAACAAGTCTCACCAGGGATGGGATGGGGGAAAGAGAGGCTCACAGTGGGGAGAATTTATTGCAAACTTGGCCCCAGTATCTATCCATAGCCAGGATATTTTGGGCTCTTGGCTTTTTAAATTTTATTTTTATTCTTTTTTAAAATTTTAGGTCACACCATGACTAAGTTCTGTCTACTAAGAGGAACATCTGCAGAGAACCCAGCCTCCAACCCCAGCCCCAGGAGGCACAGACCAAAACTTGGCATTAAGAAGAAGGGAAGTGGCTTTGGGGGCTCCGAGCTGCACTGGAGCTCGCTGGCTGGCTCTTGAAAGGTAGAGCTCTGCAGAGGAGCAGGGTTCCTGCCCCGAGGAGCAGGCTCCAGACAGACCATGCCTGCCACCATGTTGAGCTCCTTGGTCAGAGAAGACTACCCTCCCCTAGGTGAGTAGCCTCCTCCTGATGCTGAGGGATCATGATGTAGCTTGAATGTTAGTTTTTATGTGCCCAGTATCTCTTTGCTCTTCTCTAGGTGACAGCACCATCGTTTTTCTTTAGGGGACCACACCTCCCCTATTCTTAGTCCTTGTGGTCCCAGAAGGCTGACTCCTCTTGCATCACTCCAGGGCTGGACACATGACCTAGTCTTGGCCAATCAGAGCCACCTAGCCATCTCTCTGGCCACAGGATTGGTTCATGTCTGCACATGAGCCAAGTCAAGGCATAAAGGTGAAACCTGAGGCTTTTGCTGTACCTATTGGAAAAGTATGGTACTTTGTGGCTGGGATTGCTAAAGTGGTAGATTGGCAGCCTGTCTCTGCCTTGATAAGAGAATCCAAGAAGAAAATCAACATAGATGAAAGCAAAGACAGAGCAAGACAGATCTGTGATGACGTAATTTGACCACCTGGAGCCATCCATGCCTGAAGTCCATCCATCATGGACTTTTTAGTATATGAGCTCCCAAATTCCTTTTTTCTGCTCAGGCACTTATGTTTCTGGCATTTATAACCCAAAGTGATCAATACAAATGCCAAGACACAGCATGGTGGAGGGGAAAGATCACTGGACAAGGAGTCTCAATGTTTAGGTTTGAGTCAAAATTTCACTATTTATTACATATTGAAACCTCCCTGTATTTCAGTCCTTTCAACTGTGAAATGGGAATGGTATCACTGTAATACAGTGCTGTGGTGGGAAATCAAATGGGCATGGATGGGAAAGTGCTCTGTAAACTGTAAAGTGCTTTATGAACTCTAAAGCTCCATACACAAAGGGACAGCCTCTGATGCACATGGTATTCAGTAGAGAAGGGGATCCAGAAGTGAGCAGTTGCATTTATGCCATGTCCAGCCTGCGGCATGACATCTGATAGGTGTTTTAACCTCCCTGAGCCTTGGTTCTTGTCTTTGGAAAAATGTATTCCTTGGTGTCACTTGGGGGATTTGCAGACTGGATCAGGTGACTCCCCTGAGTTTTTTTTTTTTTGCGGTATGCGGGCCTCTCACTGTTGTGGTATCTCCCGTTGCGGAGCACAGGCTCCGGACGCGCAGTCTCAGTGGCCATGGCTCACGGGCCTAGCTGCTCCACAGCATGTGGGATCTTCCCGGACCGGGGCATGAACCCATGTCCCCTGCATCGGCAGGCAGACTCTCAACTACTGCGCCACCAGGGAAGCCCCCCTGATCTTAATTAAAACCCTGCGGTGGTTCCCGATTGCTCTGGAGGCACAGTCCAAGCCACTGAGCATGATTAACACAGCCCCCTCCCCCAACCCTACAGCACACACTCTCCTTACCTGCCTGTTGGGTCTAATCTCCCGCCTCTTTCTCCTCCAGCTAGACTGAACCGCCTGAAAATACTGAGCCCTCCTCCCACTGGGAAAATACTTTTGCCCAGGTTCTGCCAGGAACGCTCTGGCTAACTCAACTTAGATGTCACTTCCCCACAAAGCCTTCCCTGAGTCCCTTGTGCCTTCCCATCATGGGCCTTGTTAATCTTGAATCATTATCACCAGGGCCGTCCTCCAGCCCTGGTCACTGATATGGCTATTCTGTTGGCTAAAATACAGTACTGAAGTTTTTCCATATCAGTCGGTAATCAGCTGCTTCCCTGAGTCCCTCAAGTGCCCCCCAAACCCCCAGCCCCTCCCACACGCCCACACCTCCCCACCACCCAACAACCAAAAGGATAAAGCCTGGCACACAGCAGGAGGCCTGGGGACCCTACCCTGGTGTTAATGGCTGGTGTTCATTTTGATTGGCCTGGTGCCCATGCTTTACCTATTGTTAAATATTAGTATCATCCTTGCTTATTGCCCTGGATTATAAATACCTGGTTCCCTTGTCTGTTTATGGCACCAGACTGAAAGCCCTGTGAGGGCAGGGAGGCACCTCCCTCGCCAGCAAAGCACTAGGCACAGCTGGGGGCCCAGTGATTGTTTAATCAAATGAATGAATGGATGGATGAATGAGTGAATGAATGCTGCCTGAAAAGTTGGAGAGTCTCTCTAGAAAATTATGGGCAGCCCCATCCTGAGTCTGGACTCTGGAGTTTTCTCCTAGGCCTGCAGTGGAAACCTTGCTCTTTGCCCAGGTTTTATTGCTCTGCTGGTCTCCACCCCTGCAGGAAGCTCACTCTCTCCGACTGCCACAGTCTGGCTCAAGACTGGTCAGCTTCACGTTCCCTTCCTGTAAAACTTGGACTCTCGCTGAGAACTGCTGGGACTAGAAAGACCAAGATGCACCCCTTTCATGAACCCACAAGTAGGTGAGCACACACGTGTACACACACACACACACACACACACACACACACACACACAGTGCTCACTGACTCAATCTCAAGACGTTCAAAGTCATAGTTTTTAGAGGCAGAAGAAAAATAAAGGATCCTTACAGGCCAGCTGAGTCATTTTACAGATAAGAGACTGAGACTTAGGGAAAGAAAGAGATTTTGCTTCAAGTGACAAGGTCAGTTCCCTACACTGTGTTCTAGCTAGCCCCTGGAATTTGGTACATATATAAATAAGTTGTTTGTCACTAAATTTCTTTGACTTGGGGCCAGGCTGAATTTGGCACAGAGTGATTTCATTGGCTGCTGACCCTGGAGAGGGTTGGTCTTGTCCAACCTGGACGCAAGACTAGAAAGAGCTTTCTCTCTCCATCCCACCACGTGGACAGGTCCTTGGTTCTGAGAGGAGGGATGAGGCCTTCTCTGCTCAAAGTTGGGAGGCAGGAAGCACAGGTCTGTGGAACCTTATCTTGAGGTTCTGTATTCTGTAGCTATTCTGTAGCACCTTATCTTGAGACACCAGGTACAAAAGTATCTGTGCCAAGAGAGGGCACTCAGCCAGCCATGGAGCCCCATGGCAGCAGGCTCCCTCTCTTTCAGTGAGTCTAGGAGAGAGTGAGAGTTACGTTGGAGGAATCCTGCTGCCCATGCACTCAGGGACTCAGGGATTCCTCTCAGTGAAAACCCCAGCGCCTGAGCATCATGGAATGTGGAAATAATAATAGTTAATGTTTATTTAGGACTTCTAGTCTGCCACATTTACTTAGGTTATTTCACGTAATTTCCACAGCCACCCAACAAGGTAGGTGCTATTATTATCCCCATTTATACAGATGAGGAAATTGAGGTCCAAAGATGCTTTAAAGTGACTCATTCAAAGGCTTAGAACTAGCAGGTAGAAGAGCAGGATTCAGACCCAGGCAGCGAGGCACTAACATCTGTGCTGGGAACCATTTTGCCATACTGGTCTTGGAGCCAGAGCACCGGTCTCAAGCCTGCCCCTGCAATGACCTGGCTGTTCATCTTTCTGAGCATCAGTCACCTCCTCTGCAAAATGGGGAGAATACCTTTTGCTCTGTGGGCAAGTTGGAGGACCAAATGATTCGACCCAGGACCCAGCCCTCTGGTTCCAACTCTCATCATTACCCCCAACCTACCCCTCATGTACTGGAAGCTCCAGCCTGGCTGAAAAACAAGTAGTTCAGGCTATGCTCTTGCCATCTTCTCTTGGCTATCCCAGGGTCTGGAATTTCAGTTCAACTCGACAGACCATTTCTTGCTAAATTAAGCAAGGTTTGCCTCTCATTTCAAATGGCACCTGGAAATAAAAGACTGTCCTGATCTCAGCAGTATAGCATGGAGATGAAGAGGCTTTGAACCCATCAAATTCCAGCTCTGTCACTTAATATGTCACCTTGGGCAAAATCTCTTTACCTCTCGAGCCTCTGCTTCTAGATCTGTAAAATGGATGTAGTGAGGGCTTCCCTGGTGGCGCAGTGGTTGAGAGTCTGCCTGCCGATGCAGGGGACGCGGGTTCGTGCCCCGGTCTGGGAGGATCCCACGTGCTGCGGAGTGGCTGGGCCCGTGAGCCATGACCGCTGGGCCTGCGCGTCCCGAGCCTGTGCTCCGCGGGGGGAGAGGCCACAGCAGTGAGAGGCCCGCGTACCGCAAAAAAAAAAAAAAAAAAAAAAAAAGGATGTAGTGAGAGCACCCAAAGTGCTGTACAAAGACCGATACTGCTTAGAGTATCGTGAGCTCCAATAAATGGTAGCTATCACTTTTATCACACACTGTATTGTAATTACTGGTATTTAGCACGATGCCTGGTCCTAGTTAGCATTCAGTAAATACTTAATAAATAAGTGGATGAATGTTTACCTGTCTGCATCCCTCACTACCGTATGAGCTTCTTAAGGGCAGGAATCATATTTTGTTTATTTCTGTGTCCCGATTGTTGAGCAGAGTACCTGGCACATGGGGGTGCTTAATAAATGTTTGTTGTTTCCCTGATGAGATAATGGATCTGGACAGCCATCAGCCATGATTCTAAAACCACAAGGTGAAAGGTTGATGGAGAACTTGATACTGGAAAGATCAGCTGACACCAACTGAATCTTAGTATTCTAAAAGTGAGTCAGCCAGGCAATTTCTTGCTTCCTGATATGATGCTATAGGAAGTACTCAGTACCAGTTATGAAATATTTTTGCGTAAAAAAAATTGAATTTTACGCAAAACCTCTAGATCTAGTTTACATGACATATGGGAGAGAGGGACATGGTAAGTGACACCATGAGGATGCATGTGATCAATATACAAAATGCAAGATATCCAACAGGACAAATGACCGGGTATCTTAAAAAATAAATGCCCCTTAAAAACAAACAAACTCTGTAAATCTGGAATTATATCAAAACAGAAACAAACAAAAGGGATCTGTTCATTTTCTTGATTGTGCTGATGGCTTCACAGTATTTGCATATGCCAAAACATCAAACTGTGTACTTAAACATGTGCAGTCAATTATACTTCAGAAAAGCTGGACAAGGGTCTTCCTTGGCGGTCCAGTGGAAGACACTACAATTCCACCACAGGGGACACAGAGTCCATCCCTGCTTGGGGAACTAAGATTCTGCACGCTGCGCAGCACAGCCAAAAAGTAAAAAAAAAAAAAAAAAAAAAGCCGAACAAAAAAGGATGGGGAGACTTTTACAAATATAAAGAGACTCAAGGGACATATAGCCCAATGCAAAATGTGACTCGTGCTTGAATCCTGATACAAACAAATTGTTAAAAGGACATTTTTTAGCCATTAGATAATATTGAGGAATTGTGAATTTTATTAGGCGTTATTACTTAATTGGATGATGGTCATGTTCTCAGAGATGCAGACTGACATATTTACAGGGGAAATTACGTTATCTGGGATTTGCTTTAAAATGGTCTGCAAAAATAAAAATGCAAGTGTACATATGTATTGGAATGCCCAAAATGGAACGCTAATACCACCAAATGCCAGCGAGGATGTGGAGCAACAGGAACTCTCATTCACTGCTAGTGGGAATGCAAAATGGTGCAGCCACTTCGGAAGCCAGTTTGGCAATTTCTTACAAAACTCAACGTATACTTACCATACAATCAGCAACCATGCTCCTTGGTATTTACCCAAAGGAGTTGAAAACTTACATCCACACAAAAAACTGCACATGGATGTTTATAGCAGCTTTATTCATAATTGCCAAAACTTGGAAGCAACCAAGATGTCCTTCAGTAGGTGAATGGATAAATAAATTGTGGTACATCCTGACAATGGAATATTATTCAACGCTAAGAAGAAATGAGCTATCAAGTCATGAAAAGACATGGAACAACCTTCAATGCATATCACTAAGTAAAAGAAGCCAATCTGAAAGTCTACATACCTGCAAAAGGCATACCAAAAGTTTTGCCTTTTCCAGAATGTCATGTAATGTGATTCCAACTACATGACATTCTGGAAAAGGCAAAACTTGGGAGACAGTAAAAAGATCAGTGGTTGACAGGAGTTTGGGGGGAGGGAGGGATGAATAGGCAGGCAGGGCACAGTGGATTTTAGGGCAGTGAAAAGACTCTGTATGGTACTACAATGGCGGATTCACATCATTATGCATTTGTCCAAACCCATAGAACATATGACACCCAGAGTGAACCATAATGTCAGCTATGGACTTTGGGTGATTATGATGTGTCAGTGTAGGTTCATCAGTTGTAACAAATGTACTGCTCTAGCGGGGGATGTTGATGGGGTGGCTATGTATGTGTTGGGGAGAGGGTATTTAGGAAATCTCTGTACCTCCTACTCAAATTTGCTGCGAACCTAAAACTACTTTTTAAAAAATAGTCTTAGTTTTTTTTTTTTTTTAAACTCAGGGATGAAAATATGAAACAAGATTTGGTACAACGTTCACATGTTACAAAATTATACAAATTGCAAAAAGTAATTGTTGGCACTAGATGATAGATACACGGTGTTTCATTGTAACTATTCATGGTGTGCATTATACTATTTTTCCTTGTGTTTGAAATAAAAATGTTTCTTGCAGACGTGAGTGGCTGAGCTGCAAAGGGCGGTACCCCTATCAGTTACCACATTTTAACAGGAGGCTGAAGTGGGATATCCAGTTCCCTCCCCGGCGTGCTGGCAGGCAGCCCGGCCCAGCAGAGGTGTCAGGAGCCCCCAGGAGCAGCTAGTGTGGAGCCTCCTCTCCCCACACAATGGGGAGTCTGATCTGGCTGCAATCCCCAGCAATTCCACTTTCCGTGGGATTCCTCCCCAGCCGGCTAGGGGGTTGGGCTCCTCTTGGCTGAGGCTGGGGTAGAGGTGCCCCTCCCAGTCTGAGTGCCTTTATTATACCACCCCTTTGCCAGAAGATGAAAGGAGCAGGACCGCCCGGGGCGTTAATCTTTAGCCTCCAAGCTGACCAGTTGCCAGGACACCCAGGAAATGAAAGTCGTCAGAGACACACCCTGCAGGCAATAAGGAAATCTGGTGTTGGTCATGCCAATGACGGAAGCCCGGTTAGCACCAGCGGTAGTAGGGTCTGTCATCCACTTAGAATGGTACCTGCAAGGCCTCCGGTCAACATTTCTTTCCCTGGTTAATGCCTGAAATTCTACCATTAACACTGGACTGGCCCTCAGAGAGAACTCAACTTCCAAGATTTTGATTTTTCTTTCCCCGAGTTGAGAAGCTAATGAAAGCAATGGACCTTACCACCTGCACCAACAGGTTTGCTACAATCTCAGGAGTTTCACGACCACTCACGCCATGAAGCCCATCCTGGGCGGAGTTTACTGGTTCCAAAGATTTCCTTCCTTTGAAAGAATTATACCCCAGAGCTCTCTTTAAAATGCAAATGACCTTGGGAAGGTCTCAAAGACTAAACAGCCCCCATGAAAGAGTTTTTCCAAGCAGAGGCCAGAGATAGCCTAAGAGACTTTAACTGCAGGGCTGGGAAAAGGAGAGCCTGGGGGTGGGGAGGCTCCATGGGGGCTCACAGTTTTGCCTGGAACTGGAAGGGGAATGTATTGAGCCTAGAGTGCTAATAGCTAACTTCACGGAACGCTTATACGAACCTTGTGAATTAAGTGCTGCCAACATCTTCATTTTATGGATGAGGAAACTGAGACTGGACATGCTACCCAGATAGTGGCAGAGCAGGAATTTTAACCCTCCATCAGCCTGAGATCAGGCAGCAGAGGCTCACCTTCACCTGCTCATTTGATCCTCACAATGAGGTATCCTTTTTTGATGGAAGAGGAAATTGAGGCAGTTCACTGAGGGCCACACAATGCCCTGTCTCCACAGGAAACCCCTGTGCATCCTCCGTTCACCCTGGCTCGCCCTGGACCGCTGAGGGCAGGCAGCCCTTCCTGGCCCGCTCCCTGGAGCTTGGAGAAGGGCTTGCCGAGAAGTCTGAAGCGAGCTCATGCCTGACCTGTCCTCACTGCCCCTAACTGTTTTCTAAGATGCTTTTTATTGAATTATCAGAGTGTCATGGAGGAGTCGATGAGAGCTGCCGTGGAGTTACAAGGCCAGGGCTTTGTGGGAGGAGGAAAGCAAAGCCCTAAAGTCTCCCTGGGCTGAGTGATGGTATAAAACATGAATTTTTACATAACTGAGGGGGAAAAAAAATAAACGGACAAGCCGCCCCATGGGGGAAACGCCTCTTTCTGTATTTCCATTTTCTTGCTTAATGCACTGTCCTGCAGGAGCCTCAGTGGGAAAGGAAATACTGGAGCCTTTTCCCTCAAAGTCTCCTGGTGGGTTGAGGCAGAGAGAGAGCCAAGATGCAGAAATCCAAATGGCCTGGGCGTGTGCTCAGAAACCCATTAAAATGGAGGGGACAGGTTGGGGAGTGGTGGCTGGACTGACCTGAAACAGTGTCTTGGTTCAAGACAGTGCCTCTCCTCTGGGGTTGAGAAAGTAGCCTCAATGGGCTCAGATTCACTTTTAGCTCTGGGTGAAATATTGTAAACATGGTCTTCCCCATGAACAAGGGGGAAAGGGGGTGGTCCGTTTCAAAGAACAACCTCCACACCCAACACTTACTGAGCAGTTGCTACCAGGCAACAAGCACTCCGCTTAGTGATTTTCTTATATTAGCTCCTAAGGACCCATTTATACAGATGAAAATACTGACTTGCCCAAAGTTGCACAGCTAGTGAGTGGCTGACTCCACACACTGTAGTGCTTTTGTTTGTTTGTTTGTTTTTGTATTTTTCCAGCTTTATTGTGATACAATTGACATATAACATTGTGTAAGTTTAAGGTGTACAAAATGTTGATTTGATACACTTACATATATTGCAAAATGATTACTACCATAGTAACTAACACTTAGCTAACACATACCTAACTCATAGGTAACACCCCCATCATATCACATAATTACCATTTCTTTTTACACGTACTGTAGTTCTGATCATGATTCAAGGGTAAAGGGAAAGATGGTGTCCATTGCATGGGACATAGAAAGAGTTATTTGCAAATGAAAGGTTTGGGTGATCTCTAATGGATCTCTTCCAGTCAACATTAAAGGACAGATTGAAAACTGCAGCTCCAGCTGGCGATTTTGTGGGACCACATGAGGTGAAGTTAATAGAATAGGGGCTCTGGAATCAGAGGGAGGTGGGTTCCAGTCCTCTATCACTTCCTACTGGCTTCAAATTCTTTATGCCTCAGTTGTCTGCCTATCAAATGGGAATAATAACACAGCTCTTGTGTTGTTTTGAGATGAGATTAAATGAGGTGGTTAATGTCATGCTTAGCACAAAGCCCGGCACAGTAACTTTTAATGCTCAGCACCTATTGTTAACTATTATTATCCCTCACCTCTGTATCGAGCTTTTGTGGTGCAGCAAACATTTGTCTTATTAATTGTATGACAACTTCACAACAACACAGGGAGGCTCGGTGATTATTATTCCCATTTGGAAGGTGGAGAAACTGAAGCTTTGAAGGGGGGGGGGCGGGGTCCCGCCCAGTGAATTGATTTGCAGATTCACGAACTGATGGAGATCTGAAGTTAAAAAGACAGAAGTAGTTAAAGAGTAAAATCCTTTCTGGTCCCAGGTGTTAGTGAGCCACCGCGAGGCTGGTATTCAAACCTGATGGTAATAGGAATCATGGAGCCCTATCCGCTGCTCTGACTCTACAATCCGGTCACCGGGTCGGCATGAGGCTGGGGGGCGGGAGCGGGGGCGGAGCGTCCGCCCAAGCCAGCGGAGGAAGCCCGAGGCCTTTCCGCGCCGGTCATTGGCTGCGGCCGGGCAGGTGCATCCTCAGCCAATCAGCGGTGCCGGAGGCGGGGCCGTCGAGGCTCACCTGGCTCCCGCGGCACTGCCCAGCTCAGTGGCGTCCGGAACCCTAAAGCACCTGTGAATTCGCGGAAGTTCTGCCAGACTCGAGCCCGGCCCAGCTCGGCCGGACCATACTCGACCCCCGCCCGGCCCGCCATGGGCCCTCCGTGCCGCAGCCTCTCTGCGCTCCTGCTGCTGCTGCTGCTGCAGGTACGTTGGGTCCCCTGACTTTGCAGGAGACGCCTTCCGGACCCACCAACCGCACCCCGGCCCCCAGCCCCTTCCTCTCTTTCGTCGTCCCTTCCTCTCTCCTGTCATCCCCAGTCCCTCTTCTTCCAGGAAAGTTTGGGTACAAAGGGCCTGAATGGCCTGGAAACTGCGCCGCGCTCTGGATTCCACGGAGAAGGGAGTGGGAGCGGGTGAGGGTGAAGGGCGAGCGCGGCTTTGCCTACTGCCTCCCGCAAATGCCTGAGGTGGGGGGGCACGCCTCACTGCAGCCTCCGGGGAGTCGGGTGGGCTAAGGGCGGGCAGCGGAGGGCATGGAGTAGGGTGGGCGTCGGGGTATGGGATAGGGGAGCCCTGGTGCAAGTCCGGGGGGAGCCGGGAGTAGTGGGAACGACCTCTGAGGTAAGGCAAGGGGAACCGATAGATAAAGAAGGCACCTGCCCTGTAAAGAAAGGGTGGTAAATAGGTATGGGGACGTCCCCGGGACAAGAAAGTAGGGTCAAAAGGGGTTGGAACGCCCCTCGGTCTGAGGAACTGGGCTTAAGAGTGGGAGCTCTCCCGGTATAGGGAAAGTGGAATTTGGAAGCGTAAAGATGCCTCCAATGAAATTAAAAAGGAGACTGGAAGGAAGGGGGTGCTAGGTCTGGAGAAGGTGACCCAGCAGCCGCCTCTCCTGGGAAGTCCTGGGGGCTTGGCGGCCACAGGTTTCCGAATGAAAGAGTTTGGCGTGGCTGCCTGCCCGGGGGGATGGGGATGGGCATGGGGGTGGGTCACTCCCACAGTCCTGGCGCCGGGAGCGAGGGAGGGGAGGCACTGTTGGTTTCGGTGTGGGCGGGAGGGGACCCTCTCAAGCCACCCGGGTTCCATATCTTTCTCCTACCCCAGGTCTCATCGTGGCTCTGCCAGGAGCCGGAGCCCTGCAATCCCGGCTTTGGCGCCGAGAGCTACACGTTCACCGTGCCCCGGCTGCACTTGGAGAGAGGCCGAGTCCTGGGCAGAGGTGAGGGCGCGCCGCAGTTGTCCCTGAGCGGGGTGGGGTGGGAGTGGGGAGGGTCCGAGAAATTGCGCTCCCACACCCCTGGGCTGGACTGGGCGAGCCCCTTCTTCCCTGGCTCAGGTGACACCCCTTTGTAATTTACACAGATGCAGGGATCTAAACTTTTGCCAAGATAGAGCAGTTGGGGTTGAGGGGGCTATCTTGTATGGTTGACTTAGTTATGGGGGGCACTTATTAGAGGCCTTCAGTGTGTCTCATATTGTCCTGACCACTTTATATATATAATTTTTTCAGGGCTACTGATTCTTTTATTTTTTTACTTTTTAAAAGTTTTGGTTGCATTGGGTCTTCATTGCTACGTGAGGGCTCTTCTCTAGTTGCGGCGAGTGGGGGCTACTCTTTGTTGCGGTGCGCGGGCTTCTCATTGTGCTGGCTTCTCTTGTTGCAGAGTAGGGGCTCTAGGTGCGCGGGCTTCAGTAGTTGTGGCTCGTGGGCTCTAGAGCGCAGGCTCAGTAGCTGTGGTGCACCGGCTTAGTTGCTTCGCGGCCTGTGGGATCTTCCTGGAACAGGGCTCGAACCCATGTCCCCTGCATTGGCAGGTGGATTCTTAGCCACTGCACCACCAGGGAAGCCCATCCTGACCACTTTGAGACAGTCTATCATTTCAGGCTGCAGAAACCTGATGTGTGGGAAGAGGGTGGGGGTGGGTGGTAATTCCCATGGTACAGATGAGCAAATGTGAGGCTCAGGAGGGTGGAGCCCACTTGCCCCAGGTTCAGCAGAGCAAGAATCTGAGCTAGGACCTGACTCCTAGGCCCCATTCTGCAACATCTCTGGGATGACTGAGGAGCCCTCTCTTAGTCACCAGACTGTGGCTTTTGCTCATAGAGATGAAAACATTTTGATACAGGTACCATTCCCCCAAGGAATAATGGGGTGTGTGTGTTTGTGTGTGTGTGTGTGTGTGTGTGTGTGTGTCAAAAACCTGGTAGCTCTGACTCAGGGAATGAAAACGGACACAGTGTGCCTCTGGGTCTTATCACTGTGATAATCAGGATTCTAGAGTTTGCTTTGTTTCACTTCACTATTGCCCAGGAGTGAGAGCAAGGGAATGTTGGTTTCTCTTCTGGTTTCACTGATTCCCAGGCGCTTATTTCCTACCAAAGGACTTTCTCTTCCCTCTTGATTTAGTTGATAGGGCAAGTATCATAACAATAAAAGAAACACTTTTTGAAATGAGAAATCACCCACAATTCCCCTAAGGCAATTCACTGTTTATTCTTCCAGTCTTTGGCCATGTGGAAAATCTACAGCAATCATGCTGTTGTCTGAAATTTTTTTTGAACTTTGAAAGTTGTTCCAACAGTAGGAGACTTTTTTTTTTAAACAGCTTGATTGATTAAACATACTTGCTTTTCTGAGTCACGTCTGTGTTGTGTGGAGCTTTCTATTGGGTCAGAAAGGAAGTGTTGTCTGCCTGGTTTTGCAGTGGGTCCACCATCACTCGGCCAGTCTCTGCTTGATGTTCTGCCTGGCCCTATGCTGGGCCCCCGGGAGTGATTGAGGAGATATAGGGATACTTCATCCCTGCCCCTGGTATTTCACACTCCAGCAGGTTGCTAAGAAATGTCCCAGGACCCGCTTAGAGAACATTGTGGGACATGGGCACTTAGGTGGCAGAGTGTGGGTGCCCTGGGGTGTTCTGATGGGTATCAGTGGGCAGTGAAGACTGGCTTCTGGGATGAGGCAAAGTTGACTGAACCTTGAATTCGGGGCAAGGGTTAGAAATGGTGTGTGCATCTGTGTATGAGGTGTTGCAACACAGGTGTTGGTCACTTTATTTTCCTTCACCAAGACATCTTTGTAGCACCAAGGGTGGGTTAGTCTAGTTTTTATTCCCATCACCACCACCACCAAGCTTTTGTATCTGACCAGTAATAATATTATTACATGTTAATAATAACATAAATATTATTATTAATAGCCCCACCTATTGGCTTTTGAACCAGACTCTGGGACAAGCGCTTTACCTATTTTACCTCATTGAACTGTGTGACGGGGGGGTGGGGTGGGTACCATTGTTATTTCTGTTTTGAGATGAGGAGACTGAAGCATAAGGCAATTTCTTGATCTGCTCAGGGAGCCACAGCCGGTCTTTCTCCCATTCTTCACGCTTCTCAATAATCTCGAAAAGAAAAAGACAGAGGGTATTTGGGGAATTTGTGTCCATCGTGAAATAGGCCTCATCCTCCCTATGTACCCTGGAGAGCAGAGGTGTTGATAGGGCAGGACCCCGAGGGGGCTGGTGGTTATGGAGGTGGGCCAGACCTTGTGGGAAGTGGAAGGGGCCTATAGCTGGTCGTGTTGGTGGGAGAAGTATCCTCTGGAAGCTGCTTGTGTGGCTGGTTCCAGTTCCCTTTATGTCCACGTACCCAGCCCCAATCAACAGATTTCCTGACATGTAATTTTTTTGGCCTTTTTGGACGATGGGGTCTCCTACCACTCCAATGTGGAATCAGATGAAAGTGCCCTTCTGGTAAAATCACACATGCGATCTCAGGGAACTGGCTTTGTGATTGAAAAAGGCAGCCAGGATTTAGGGAGGTGACCTCATTCTCTTTGGACAGTCCAGGAAGATGGAGGCATGCAACATTAGTACCAGGTTTAAACATTGGCCCTGTGGGGAATTTGCTGCATGAGGGTCTGAGAACAAGGAGCCTATTGCGTTATGTCCACAGGTGGCTGAAGAGTGTCACATATAGGGTTTTGATTAAACTTAGGGGATCTTGGGGTGGTTTTCTGGGGTCGTTCCTGCGCCCTGTGAGAAGGCCAACCTCACAGTCTCACTCAGCTTTGTGTTCCTTTGATTTCTCTCTACGTTTTAGAATGGAGAACGTACATACAAACGACACCAAAACCACAACTGTAAACTGGTTCTTTAGAGTTTCTGATTATTTTCCTTTTTTTTTTTTTTTTTTTAAAGCACAAACTGGTTTGAAAAACCCAGGCTGTTAGACAGTTTCCAATCTCAGGATAATACTTGTGCACTCAGCTTTCAGTTGATTGAGGGGTGGGAAAAAAAGCAGGCAGGCTTTCAAACCGATGGTTTCCTTGCTTTGCTTCCTCCTCCACCTGACCTTGGGCAAACAGGGCTTATATTTTGGGTTTGAGCTCTGATTGCTTGATGGATTGACCTTGCTCACAGGCATCCAGCTGTAAGGATTAAATACACCCATTTCCTCCTCCTTCTAAAAGATGTGCTGAAAGGTGATGGAAACGGTATGCAGGCCCCCTCATTAAACTAGGCTTTATCTATCTATCTATCTATTTATTTATTTATGGCTGTGTTGGGTCTTCTTAGCTGCATGCAGGCTTTCTCTAGTTGCGGTGAGCGGGGGCTACTCTTCCTTGCAGTGCGGGGACTTCTCATTGCGGTGGCTTCTCTTGTTGCAGAGCACGGGCTCTAGGCGCGCGGGCTTCAGTAGTTGCGGCACGTGGGCTCAGTAGTTGTGGCACGCGGACTCTAGAGTGCAGGCTCAGTAGTTGTGGCACACGGGCTTAGTTGCTCCGCGGCATGTGGGATCCTCCCCGACCAGGGATCGAACCTGTGTCCTCTGCATTGGCAGGTGGATTCTCAACAACTGTACCACCAAGGAAGTCCCTAAACTAGGCTTTAAAAAACAAATACAGAAGCCTGCTTTGGGGTCACCTTACGTCATAGGATCCCTACTCCCTCATCCCTCCAACTCCTAAACATCACTTCCCTGTTACTCACATCTGTGTCAGTGGTTGGTGCAAATCTCCCTGGGGAAGGAGACTAATGAGTCATTCTCCTGCCCTTGCCTTTGTGTCTCACAAGGAGTGGCAGAAAGTCCTGAGCCCTGCAAAGCCATCTAAGGAAGGCTGGCACCTGCTGCTTCTGTACGGGGCCTCTAGACCTGCCTATCCTCTCAGCCAGGTGTTTATGGAAATCCCTGTTTGCTTTCTGGGGCTTTTTATTGGGTGAGCCTTTTCCTCCTAAATGCTCCTTCTAAGCCTTCCAAGTGCAGCCCCAGATAAGCCGGATGCTGAAGCAATCAGCTCTCACATCTCCCAGAAGCTGCCCATACCCAGAAATCCCTAAGAGACACCCATCACAATCCAGACTTTCTGGGTTTCCACTCTGCCTCAACCCCCATCTTCTTTCAGGGCTGTAGGCTTTCAAGGAAGGGAATGGGCTAGGGCTGGTCAGGATAGTTCCGTGAGTATGAAAGACCAGGTATGAATTTCAGCTACTAGCTGTGTGACCTTGGGTAAGTCACTTTGCTTCTAAGAGCCTGTTTCCCATCTGTAAAATTGGGGGGTGGGGTGGGCAATAATACTTACAGGTTTGTTGTGAGGATTAAATATGCATATTTGTTTATTCGTTTAGATTCTCTTGTCAACACACGTGGGTACCTATTGAGTGTCAGCAGTGGGCTGGACCCTGGGATTACAGTAATGAATAAAGCCGAGTGGGCTGAACGTAAAGTGAGTGAGAAGGATGTTAAGGAAACAGGAAGGAGTCATTCAATGGTGGCTCATATTTCTTAGGGAAAGAGTAGGCACTCGTATTATTTTCAACAAATGAATGAATGAATGCATATTTACTACCTCATACCTTGGCTTATTTTCTTCCTCTCAAACTGTGGCCTTGGGCCAGCGCTCAACGTTGATTGTAATTGGCAGGGAGAGCTGCGTCTGTTAGAACTTTCTAAGATGCTTGTGAAGGCTGCATGCCCAGCCAGTGGCTCTTGCAGCCAGACCATAGTGATAAGTGTGTCCCAGGGATACAGTGTACTTAGTGCTTCCCTCTGAAAGCCACGGAGGGCAGAGAGGGGAGACCTCAAACCCGATTCTGGAAATGGAAGGGCAGTTAGACACTTTAAAGTGTTTTTTTTGTCTTTGGTCCATTAAAAAAAAATGGTGTCTCTCTCTCTCTCTCCCTCTCCCCTCCCTCTCCCCTCCCTCTCCCCTCCCTCTCCCCTCCCTCTCCCCCCTCCCCTCCCTCTCCCCCCTCCCCTCCCTCTCCCCCCCTCCCCTCCCTCTCCCCCCCCTCCCCTCCTTCTCCCCTCCCTCTCCCCTCGCCTTTTCTCTCTTACTATTGTAAGTTTTCCTTTTATATACTTCAGCTTTTGCTTGTTACTGTTGGGAGCGTTTTAAGCCCCCTCTTTCTGCATTTTTCCTCTTCCCTTTCCTTCCTGTATCTACCTCAGTTCTCCACTCCTCCCCCACCTCCCAAGGCCCAAGAACATTTAGAAGGTTCTTGAGTCAGACTGCCTAGATTGAAATCCAGGTAATGCCCCTTGCCAGCTGAGGGACATTGGCCAGGGACTTTCTAAGCCTTAGATTCCCCTTCTGTAAAATGGGCATAATAGTACCCATGTCACAGTGTATATTAAGTGCCCAATGAATATTACATATTAAAGCCCCTGGAGTATTTGGTGCCTTCTGTTTGAGACTCTCCCTTGTTTTACCTTTGGTTCAAACGTTTCCCTGTGCTCTCTCCCACCCGGCAAACCAGCCAAACCAGTTTCCTCACTCTCCCTGTTTCTGTGTTAAAGCAAACACTGCTCTGCAAACAGCAAACAGTGACTAGACCAAAGTGCCCTTTGCTAGGAAAGGAAATGCTGCGGTGTTTTCTTGCTTGCCACTGTGCAGTGTGCTTGGGAAGGGCTGGAGTGGGGTTGTCTGTGGACCTGCCCATGAATATTGTTCAGAATTGGGGTGGGAGGAGTGGGCAAGGTACAACTGGGTCCGGGTGGGGGGGTGCAGGAAATCAGGGTGACCTTGAACCTGGCAGCTTTTGCTTGGTTTTTAAACATATTTCATAATACACATGGCTTAAGGGTGCCTATCTTTTCCCCATTGCCAAAAAACGCTCTGCCCCAGCCTCTGAGACCATGGTTTACCCACATGGCTAAGCATCAGATCACCTGGAGCACTTCAAAAACCTGAAAATTCACTGAGCTGCAGTCTCTGAAGGTGGGGTTCTGACATGGCATTTTTAAAAGCTCCCCAGGAGTCCGCTGCCACCTGATTCATCGCCCTGGACAACTCCAGTGGCGAGATCAGGAATGTTTGATGAATAAATACCCAGTGCCGGCCAGGGTGTGGGCATCTGGTTGCCCATCCTGAGGCCAAGGATCCAAGGGCACCCTTGATCAGGGAAGGATACGGCTGGTCGACCTGCCGTGCCGGTGAAGGAGAGCTCTGCGGGCGCAAATTAGAGCAGACGGGGTGGAGATGGGGGGTGCCCAGAGAAGCAGCCAGTGCTGGGGGCCCTCAGGGAGATTCCAGGAATTCTCTGATGCGCCCCCTCCCTCAGTGGCTAATTCCAATATACTGGAGAATGTCACTGGGGTGGGAAAATATTCAGAGGATGTTTTCTGAGCGAGGGGTGCTCAGTTCTACCCCCTGGATCTTGGTGAATGAGAGGACATCCTGTGCTGGGAATAGAGGAGAAAGTAGGAGCAAGTTGGGGAAGGAAAATTTGTTCTTGGTTAGGAAAGTGTTAAGTTTGAAGAACCCAGAAGTGGCATCATCTTGAGGGTATTTGGGAATCTCAGGGCTGGAGCTTGGGAGAACAGCAGGCACCAGTTTCAGTAGGAATTTGTATAGGGCAGTGGTCTTTTTTCCTTAGTCTTGTGTCAATAGATGCAGAGGTTTTCCAGGGACCCCACACTGGAGGAAAACATAATGGAAGGGCTATGCTGAGAGTATTTATTTGGAGGCGGCCAACAAATAAAAATACAAGTATTTGTTTCTAACCAGTGTCAGGAGTGGGGCCTGCAAAAGTGGGTCCTCACAGACCTGACAGCTTGGTTAAGCCTCACGGTGGCCCAGGACGGAAACTGTCATTATCTCCTACAGACTCAGAAGTTGGACAACTTGTCTGAGGTCACCCAGCCAGGTAGTGGCAGAGCTGGACTTCTGTCTTCTAAAACCCGTGCCCTTTCCCACGCCCTCGACTGCCTCGTTGCCAAACTGCATCTCCAGTGAAACTAATTCACCTTTCTAAGGCGAGTTCCTCCCGCCCTTTGGAAAAGAGGTCTTTACACCTTTTGCATCTTGCTACTTTTAATTGTGTTGCTAGAATTCAGGCTTTTTTTTTTTTTTTTTTTTTTTTTTTGCCTCTGAAGCACCTCTTTTGTCTTTCGCCTCTGAGCCATTTTCAGCCTCTGTCCCTTTTGACTTTCACTTCCTAAAAATGCTAGGTGAACTGCACTTCTTTTACTTTCTTCTTTTCGACTTTCTGAGTCTCTGAAAATGCAATTATACTGGTATTCATGGTGGGTTGGGAGGGAACATGTCCTAAACAAACTCATGTTCCAAGTGGAACCAACTCAAGGTGTGGGCACCAGGCAGAGGTCTGGCTGTGGATCTGTCCACACTGGGAATAGACGGAGTGTGCCCAGATCCCTGTGAGCTCAGATGTTACTGCTGGGAACTTCTGGGGTCTGCCTGAAGAGTTGAACCTGTTCCCATGAGGAAAATCATAAATGGTGGCCAGCACAGGACCCCGTGGGATAACTGGCCAAGGTCTAGATAATAATTAGTGGGCTTTGTAATTAGAAGAGCTTGTAACAATCCAACAGCCTTTCAGATTTATGATACTTGGGCAGGTTGAAGGCTAAGAAGAACACCTGTTTGTGTGGTTTGGTACTCAGACTCCCAGGAGAGTTTTCCCCAAAGACGTTTTTGAGTGTCTTCACCTCGATGTTGCAACAGCCTCCTTTCTGGTCTTCTTGCTTCCTCTGCCCCTCTACCAACAGTCTTTTCTCCACTCAGCAGTCAGTGATGGTTTTTAAAATTTAAGTTAGAAAGCATCACACCTACTCAAAATCCGCCAGTGGTTTCCCATTTCACACATAACGAAAGCCAATGTTTTCTATGACTTACAAGCCTTCCATGATCTGCTTCCCCGCCCACCTCCACCCCTTACCTCTTGTCCTGACTGTACTTAGAACACACCAGGCACATTTCTACCTCAGGGCCTTTGCACTGGCTATTACCTCTGTCAATAACAGTTTCCCCCTGCTACCTGCATGGCTCACTCCTTTATGTCTTAACTTCTCTGCTCAAGTGTCACCCTCTCAATGAGGTCTTTCTTGAACACCCTATTTGAGGCAGTAACCCTTTCCCCCTTCTTTGCTTTGTTTTCCTCTGTAGCTCTTTTCACCATCTAACATGTATTTCACCTGTCTATTGTCTTTCTCCTCCCACTAGAACAAAAGCTCCAAGAGGGGGACTTCCCTGGTGGTCCAGTGGTTAAGACTCCATGCTCCCATTGCAGGGGGCCCAGGTTCGATCCCTGGTCAGGGAACTAGATCCCTCATGCTGCAACTAATATCCCACGTGCCGCAACTAAGACCCAACACAGCCACATAAATAAATAAATATTAAAAACAAAAAACAAACAACAAAAAAACTCCAGGAGGCCAGGGGCTTTTGTCTTGTTGAGTTCACCGGCTGTATTGCACCTGGAACTGTTCCTGGCCCATAGTAGGTGTCAGTAACTATTTGTTGAATGAAGGAATGAGGTTTCAGAGTGTATATATAGGTCCGTACATATCTTTTGCTTTTAGAAGCTATTCCACTATGCCTTTTTCCAAAAAATAAAATGAGATCTAATTGACACATAACATAGTAGTTTCAGGTGTTGTCGTGCTTTCTGTTTTAAAGAAAAGAGGGAACTTTCTCAGTACCAGCCACAGAAAGGACACAAGGAGAAGGGGATGTTCTCAGGGCATGTGTCTCCACTTGGCACTCCCCAGTTTCTCTGAGCCCTGCACACTGCTGGTGTAACCTTACCTCATTGTCTTGTCACAAAACAGCTTGCAGTCTAGAGTGTAAAGGTCAGATGAGCCATTTCTGCCCCACACTTCTTGGTGTAAGGAAGCACCAGATCAAAATCTAAACAGAGATCTGAGCCGCCAGGGCCATCTGTTTGGTTTCCTATTGTCTGGTGACACCTTCCTTGAGCAAGGCTTCCAGATACACCCAACACCTTTCTCCTGGGTATCGGCAGCATCCTTCAGGCCCATTAATTGTTCAAGACCCAGTTTCCATTCTTCCAGTTTTTGGCAATGTGCAGGAACCTGAAGGGAGCTTGTAAAGAGATGCAAAAAACTCAACGACAATGATCTACGGCTAACTCAATCATCTCACGGCCAAGACAAAAATCTCACAGCTCCGAAATTCATCTGATCAATAAATATTCACTGAGAGAGTATTATAGGGTAGTATCTTATAAATCTTTATGTAAGATGCATCACTTCGCCTTCAGCAATATAATGCCTAATAGGCAGAGTTGCCAGATTGAACATCAAAAATATAGGATGCTTTATTTGCCTTCAAATGGTTTGTATCAATCATTGCTCAAATTAAAGTGGCCACCATCTGCAAATGGAAAAAAAAAAATACAGGATGCCCAGTTACATTTGAATTTCAGGTAAACAATGACTGATTTTTTAGTATCAGTATGTCCCATGCAATATTTGAGACATACTAAAAAAACTGTTTCATCCTCTCTTCTTATCCTAAGCAACATTGTACAGATAGTACTAGTACATACTATGTGTCCAGAACTCTTCCCAGATGCTGTCTCTCTCCCTTACACCTCACAAAACTACTGAGAATTGACAGACCCTGAGCAGCTGCGTGAGAGAGTGTGGTTCACTAGGACAGGAAGTGGGAGAGCCTGGCCGCGTGTTCAGTGGCTGTTGGACTCCAAAGTCTGTGCTCTTTACTGCAAGAAAAGCCAACTAACCAGATGGTCTGTGAGCAGCCAGCTGAAGGTGATGGATAGTTCCTGCTCTGAATGTCTCGGGGAGAGAAGTCCCTTGGGACGACGGAGGCATTTGTTTGTTCAAGGAATAAATTTGTTGGGCACCTATCTAGCACTGCACTAGGTGTTGAGGATGTAACGGGAAAAAGACAAAAGTCCCTGTCCTCTTGGACTTCCTTCCCTTCTAATTGGAGGAGATAGGAGGAGGCAATTGGATGGTGGTCTATGGAAGGGAAAGAAAACACTGCAGGAAGGGTGATAAGAATTATGTGTGTTGGGGTGGAGGGATTTGGGGGCTGGAGGGATTGGAGAGAGGTTGTCACTAAGGAGAATGACATTTGTGTAAAGACCTGAAGAAGTGAGATGCTCGATTGGTAATTAGGATTGGGCTGTTTCTTGAGAGAGCTGGACTTCCCACATTCTTTAAGTCCATATTGGTGCTATTTTAAAAAATTAATTAATTAAAAAAATTAATTTATGGCTGCGCTGGGTCTTCATAGCTGCGTGCAGGCTTTCTCTAGTTGCGGCGAGCAGGAACTACTCTTCATTGCTGTGCATGGGCTTCTTGTTGCTGTGGCTTCTCTTGTTGCAGAGCACGGACTCCAGGCACGTGGGCTTTACTAGTTGCAGCACGCGGGCTCAGTAGTTGTGGTGCGTGAGCCCTAGAGTGTGCTGGCTTCAGTAGTTGTGGTGTACGGGCTCAGTAGTTGTGGCATGTGGGCTCAGTAGTTGTGGCTCGCGGGCTTAGTTGCTCCTTGGCACGTGGGATTTTCTCACACCAGGGATTGAACCCGTGTCCCCTGCATTGGCGGATGGATTCTTAACCACTGGACCACCAGGGAAGTCCCTTGGTGCCATTTAAAGACAATACTCTGGGCAGGCATTTTTCTAGAATAATCCTGAGAGCTAATTGTTACCACATCTCCTTTAAAGGGTATTGGATTCAAACCAGGATCCAGTGTTCTTTCCAAGCTACCCCTCCCCTTGGCCTGTTGCCCAAGAGGAGTATGGCTTTACGTCTAGTTTATGGCAGAGGGATGAGACTTCTCTGGCAGAATGTTTTTGGGGCGGCGGGGCGGAGGGGTTACATGTATACCAGTGTCCCAGGACCTGCTAGTTAGAATGAAGCCTGGTTTCAGTATGAGGATTTTCAGACAGCAAACTTCTTCCCCCACAAATTCTTCATCACAATTGTGTGGGAGTCTTTGAAAGGGAATGATTTGACCAACTTGTTTGTGGAAAAGTTGTGGCTTTTCCATAGAGAACGTCATCACTTGAGTCAGCTTGGGACAATAACCTGGGCCCTATTGACAGGTGGGGCGGGGCCCTGAATCACTGCCATCCTGGTGAGGTTATCAGTATCAGAGGTTGAATGACTCCGTGACATCACCCTCTCATGGTCACAGGTACTTTAGGTGCCTGCTCTTACTCATATCCCGGGAG
Source organism: Globicephala melas (assembly GCF_963455315.2). Classification (NCBI taxonomy): domain Eukaryota; kingdom Metazoa; phylum Chordata; class Mammalia; order Artiodactyla; family Delphinidae; genus Globicephala; species Globicephala melas. The sequence goes on from NC_083332.1 coordinate 44,939,700, forward strand.
ATACTGGCCCTAGATCTTTGCACTCTTAACAAGAAACCTGTGGTCTTGCAGGAATGACTGGGTTCAACACCTGCTTGGTTAGGGTCATGTGGTTGGTTTCATTCCCACCCCACCTCCTGGGCTAGTAATCATGACTAAACTCTCTGGAGAAATGAGAATTTGTGGGTGTACTTCCTGCACCTTTTGCCTTTTCAAGTCTGCATTTATAAAGGAATGCTCATCTATGCCTTGCAGATGGGTGTTTCAGAGCTCGTCAGAGTCTTTGATTTTGAAACTTCCATGTAAATTGTGCTGATTTTTCTTTGGACTTTGGAAATTTTAGTTATGATTTCTCTTTCTTTCTCTCTCTCTCTCTCTTTTGTTTTTTCCCCTTGCTAATCCTCTTGCCTGAGCCGTGGGAGTACTTAAGACTTTGGGAATTAAATACCTGGGAAGGCTGTTCAGCCTAGGAAACTGTACATCACTTACCAGGTGTGAGGTTTTACTCCCAGTTTCAACAGAGATTTGATGTCAAGGTTGTGGCTTTAATCTTCAGCATTTATTTCTCTTTTAACCTGTGAAATGAAGGAATCAGCCTCCCTAAGCCTCTGAGAGTGAAGATGAATTGGGGAGAGTGGTATGAGAAACAGGTTCGCCTGGGTTCAAATCCTGACTCAACTCTTGCCTTGAGTTACTTAACCTTTCTGTGCCTCAGTCCCCTCACTTGTAAAGGGGGGATAAAATTGTAGTTCCTACTTCACAGGGTTGCGATGAAAATTCAATGAGTTAACGGACATAAAGTGCTTTCAGTGCCTGGCACATATCAAGTATTGAGTTTTTATTATTAGACGTTTCTGCTTTAGTCTTGTGTCAAGGGGTTAAAAAAAATGTGTAAATGCTAAAGAACGGAAGGAGCCAGAGAGAACTGAGGATTAGAAGGGCTGCATCCCCTTGTCACTTTGCTTCAAATGCAAATTGTTTGTCCACAGGTCAAGTGCTGCTGTCCAGGCAGGCAGACCATCACCAAGTGACTGCACTGATTGATAGTCACACCTACTTGGCTCAACTGTCCTATGAACTTGATTCTAGTATTACCTTCAGTTTACAGAGGGGGAAACTGAGACTCGGAGAGAGTTAGTGACTTGCCCAAGGCCACAAAGCTAGCAAATGGCAGGCAGGGATTTGAACCCTGTTCTGCTGACCCCAACGCTTATGCCACCACCAGTGCACCTGTACCTGGCTGGTGCTTTTCTGTGAACTCCAACTTCTCTCAGATCCCTTTCATAACCCATTGTTATTTTATATTTTTTTCCCTTTTTTTTTTTTAACCCCACATATGTTTACTTATTTATTTTTGGCTGTGTTGGGTCTTCGTTTCTGTGCGAGGGCTTTCTCTAGTTGTGGCAAGCGGGGACCACTCTTCATCGCGGTGCGCGGGCCTCTCACTATCGCGGCCTCTCTTGTTGCGGAGCACAGGCTCCAGACGCGCAGGCTCAGTAGTTGTGGCTCATGGGCCTAGTTGCTCCGCGGCATGTGGGATCTTCCCAGACCAGGGCTCGAACCCGTGTCCCCTGCATTAGCAGGCAGATTCTCAACCACTGCGCCACCAGGGAAGCCCTCCCATATTTTTGAGTTAGGTATGTGTAGATTCTTATTGCTCCCTACCCCACCCCCTTTTTAACACACTGTTCTGCACTTATTTTCTTGGCTTGATATATCTTGGAGTTTTTGCTCATTTATAACTGCCGTATAGTGTTCTACTGTATAGTCAGTCCCCTCTTGATGGATACTGGATGTTTCTATTTTTTCACTGTTACAAGCAATGTCAAGAGCATTTTAGATGGTGTAAGCAGGAGGGCCTGTGATGTGAAGATCTCTGGCCTCTGGGATTGTTACCGATCACAGAGGACAGATTCCTCCCACGGCCAGTCCTGGGCATCGGAGAGGTGCGCGTGGTTTTCAGGGTTTCCTGATGATGCATGAAATAGGGTCAGCATTGGTATCAAATCACAGGCACCTTCTCTCACCAAAACTGATGTGTTTACTCTTTCAGGGGTCTTTGCCCTGCCTCCTGCTGTGCCAGTAATTCTGTTCTCTCCCCATGAGCCAGCATCCTTAAGCCTCCCTGGGCTGGGAGTTGGCCTTTGAGGAAGCTGAGAACCAATGAATCTGCTTTTGAATACTTGCAAAGGGTCTCCTCCACGTGGTCCCATGGAGAACGGAGTAAAAGGAAACGGGGCAGAAATTGCAGCAGGAGGGACTAGGGTAAGACTTCTGAGGTTGGTTTGAAGCACAGGGAGTGCATTTCTGGAGACTGACAGCCCTTTCCTGATTCTGACACCAAAAGCACCTGTGGTCACACCGGGAGCATCTTGCCTGCTCCACCTCACTCCCTTGCTGCTGTAGCCCTGTTCCATACAGGGAATTCCAAGGTCTCTGTAAACCCTCATAGGCCCTCCCCCTAGAGGAAGAGTTAGAATTGCTTAGCACTAAACTCACAGCGAAAGAATATGTTTTAAAAAATCCATATGTTTTAAAAACTCCAGCTTCATCACCTTTTGTTTGTTTTCTTAGATGAGAAAGAACAGCTAGAGTTGGATTCATTCATAAAAATCCATTCTTTGGGGGCAGAATTAGAAGAGGCTTTAAGAGTCATCTAGTTTCTTAGTTTATACATGAATCGGCCAGTTCAGCGAGGTTAGGTGGCTGGACCAGAGTCACACAGCTGATAGGTGTCAGAATTAGAATAATAATAATATTGTGATTAAACAGGAACCATAATTTGATCACACCCGTTTATTGAGTACTTAAGCTATTCAGGTAGGATCTCATTATTTAATCCCTGCACCAAACTGTGAGGTAGGTGCTATGACAGTTCCATCTTCAAATAATAAAACCAAAGCCTCTGGAGGTTATTGGCTGATCCAGGGTCATGGCTGGTGACAGTGACAGTGACAGTGGGATGGAAAAGCCGTGCCTCCCAGCCTGGCCTGCTTTTACCCCTCCCTGAGCTCAGCAGCTCCCTTTCTGAGAATATCTGCATTCTAGAGTCTTCACTTTGGCCTAGAAAGGAACCTCTGGATCTCCCACGCAGCCCCCTAAGTCCTTTACCAGTTTTAGCCCTTTGGGTAAAAAGCTTGGAGATCCTGCCTGCTCCTTTGGAAGCACAGACTAAAGGGGACACTTTGGGCTCCGTTTAAAATCTGAACGGTGAACTGTGTCCAGAGACTAACGTTTGCAAGCAACCATTTCAGAGCTTCGTAGGTTCTTTTGAATTTTTTTCTTTTCTAAAGTGCCACGGAAAGTTTCTTCCTTTTCACTTTGGGGCTGGGGCAGGGGCACGGGGAAGAGGGTAACCCAGTTAACTTGCAGGAATGCCAGAGCTTGTTGACCTCCCTACCAAGCTGGATGTGAGGGAAAGTATTTTGTTTTTAAGAAATGTCACGATGGTAGTAATGGATTTTTTTTTTTTTTTAAAGAGGGAGGAGTCTTGATCCGATGGAGATACACAGGGACATATTATTTACAGATGGAAAGATAAGGGGTCTGGGATGGGGGTGTAAATGTAATAAGACCACCGTGCGTCATGTTGTTGGTACGTGGGGCTCATCATACTATTTTCTCTACTTTGAGATATGTTTGAAATTCTCTGTTGCAAAGCTTAAAAAGATCATTCAAGGAAAACCTGAATAATCATCTGTAAGTGAAAGTTCAAACACCCTCCCCTTCTCAGGTGGCCGACATGAGCGATTTGGCATGCATCCTCCCAGACATTTTTCTAAGGGTTTACAGAACGTGTGTGCCCATATTTGTGGGTTTTTGAAAAACTGGAGTTTTCCACAAATGGCAGTGTAATACGTAACCCATCTCCCGCCTCTCCTTTACGATATGCCCGGGAAAATTTTGCACGTTAGTCCATGGAGCTTTTCCCCCCTCATTCCCTCTAACTTCAGAAAGGTGTTTCTACTAGCACAGAAACCAACCAGTTTCCCTCAGTACAGTGTTTGAGTGCCTACTGTGTCCTCTGTGTCAAGTCAGGAGGTTTCTCCTGTCCCGAGGGGCTTGGAGACAGGCGAGGGGTGAGGGGTTTGGAAATGAGGGGAGGAGCATTGAAACGCTGGGATGCCAAGTTATCAGACAATGGGCGCATTCAGAACCCAGGTGGGGGAAGACCTGTGTGGGCTGGAGCAGCTGGCGGAGCTTCTGCAGGGGCAGCTGGGGAGCCGGGTCTGGGGGGTCTGGGGTGTTGGGCGGGGATGATATGCCAGAAGCCGAGATGGGTGGGGAGGGACCTCCCGTGCAGATTCTGGGAGCCAGAAATATGACAGAGGGGATGTTTGAACGGTGACGCAGGTAGCTGAGGTGAAACTGAGCTTCCCGCCCTGGAGGCTACCAGGAGAGTGAGGGGCTACGAGGAAACCCCTTCCCGCCACCAGCACCATGGCTATTCCAGCCTGGCCTTCTGAGGCTGACAGGGCCTACCGGGGCCATAGAAGGACTGTATAATGTGTCTGCTGCTGGCTGGCTGCTGGGGCCCTGCGGGCAGAGACTCAGGCAAGCTCGGAGAACCCGGGGAACAGGAGTGGCAGGTTCTTCTCCCTCTGTCTGCCCTGGGGCCACTGGACGGAGTCAGTCCCAGGCCCTGCTGGGGCCATCTGGAGTGGCTGTGGAGAACCAGAAATGAGCTGCCCCATCCATGTGGCCCTCGGGCCAGCGTGGTCCGGCCTGGTGCTTCAGACTTGAGGCCGCCCCACCTGGCTGTCCCTCAGCCACCCCACATGCTTATCCAAAATCCACTACTCCGTCCCCATCTCAGCAAATGGCACCACCTGTTCTTTGCCATTCATTTGTTCGTTTGTTCATTCATTCATTGAATAAATAATGATAGCTATTATGTACCAAGCACCGTTCCAGGACTGAGGATGCAGGAGGGAACCAGACACATACGGATCTCTTTCCATGTGGAGTTTGTATTCTAGTGTGTTGATGGGAACAGGCAAGAAACGTAAATACGTGAAACATTTAGGGTGTTGGGTGGCGACAAATATTTAGAACGACTCTGAGTGAGGAGTTGCTGGGAAGCAGTGGGGTGGCCTGAGAGGGCCTCACTGAAGGAGACATTTGAGCAAAGATCCAAGCGAAGTGAAGGATAAGGATGTATGTGGGTAAGGGTGTTCCAGACCCAGGGAGCAGCAGGCAGAGGCCTGAGGCAGAGTGGGAGAGCCAGGAGGCCGGTGTGCAAGGGATCCGGGGCAGGGGTGATGGAGGAGGGCAGGGGTAGGGGCAGGTGGTCAGTGCAGAGGGCCTTGTCTCTTCCCTTCAGTCCAGATCCACCCCCCACGTCCTGCCAGTTCTGTCTCTTCACCACACACCTCCTGCCACCCTCATTCCGGGCAGTGGAATACTCAGTGGGTAGTTTGAGGGGGCTCCTTCCATGGGGAGGATTAGGCTGGTGGTTAATAGCTTGGACCCTGCCCTCTGGCTGCTCAGGCTCTGTAGCTGAGCACAGAGGCCTGGGGCGTCTCCCGGGCTTCTCATCGACTTGGGCCAGTGTGGCCTTGCTCACGGATTCACATTTCTAATGGTGCTGTTGGTCCCTCCCTAGAGTACCTAGGCTCTCTCCCACCTCCACCAGGACACTTTCCTGTGCTCCCTGCCTGGCTAACTCCTCTCTCAAGCCCAGCTCAGTGGATGCTTCCTCCAAGAAGCCTTCCCTGATCTTCCACTCCCAAGACCTGGGTCAGGACATTCCCCCTCCTCCCAATACCTTCTCAGGTTGGGATTCCCTCAGTTCTCCTTTCTTCCCACCCACCAGGCTGGATGCCCTGTGAAGTGTCCTCAGCGTGGCACCTAGAAGGTAGTTGACTCTCAGTGAGTAGTTGTTCAAGGGACTCTTTGCTGTGGAGAATGAGGCTGCAGGGTCCCTGGGGATGGGGGTGACCTATCTATCTGTTGGGGACTTTGGGGTGTAGTGCATTATGATGTGGACGAGGAAGCCAGATTCCTAGATCTCTTATTTTTTCCATTGATTTTGCTCTTCCTCTTCTGAAAAACAAACCAAAAAACCCCACTTTCAGCTGAGCTTAGATGGCTACCCCTCTGGTCATCCCTTTAAACCATAATGGGAGCTTTAAAAGTTTCATCCTCCCCCTCCCACCATGACTGTTTGCTTCCTAAAGAGAAATCAGTTGTAAAAAGCAGCTTAATTTAAAGGGTTCAATTCCTGCTTTTTACGTTGAAGGGAAATTAGGGGGACAGCTGCTGCTTTTCTGAGTGCTTAGCATCAGCCAGCCACTTGAGCCCCAAACTTAACTTTCCTGCCTCTTGAGCCTGCCCTGTGCGGGGCATTCAGCCTGGACCTTGGGAAGCTGAGACTACAGGTGAAAATCCCCACCCTCTGTGCAGAATGTCCATTCTAGAAGGCGGGACGGGGTGGGGGGGGGAAACAGACAGAATAGAATGTTAGAAGGTGGTTGGTACACCCCTGGGGAAAAAGGCCGAGTAAGCAGGGTGGGCGGGAGAGGAGTCTTGGGGGTGGGCTTGCACCTGTAATCCTGCTGTGGCCACAACCTTTTGACTCCCAGGCCCATTTCCATTGCACAGTTGAGAGGTTGGGGTTTAGAGAGGGAATGATAGCATTACCTAGGGTGCCTGGGCAGTTGAGGAAATGGCTGGGAGGGTGAGGAAAACACGGAGGAGGGGAGAGGGAACTGCCTTGGAATGTGGTCACCCTGGCTCTGCCATTTGAAATGCTGATGAGTTAATTAGCAATTGTTTACAGGCTTTCAGCCCTAGAGTGTCAACTGTCTTTCTGGGAAACTGTTCTCAGTCTTTTAAAGAGCTTCAAAACCACCTGCGGGACTAATTAAAAATGCAGACTGCTGGGTCTCACCCCCTCAGAGATTCCAATTTATAAATCTGGGTTGGATACAGGACTCTGAATTTTTAAATAAGCCCTACTCTGCTTGAGCTGGGGGGTCACAGGATTGCACTTCAGACCTGGGCTAGAGTCAGGCTCACCCACAAGACTTAAAAGAACAGACTTTGCGGGTCCTTCCCTCCAGAGGTGAAGAAGTCTAAGGGGACATGGGGGATTTTTCCCCTGAAACACACTCCCCAAGTGATTCTTGGTGGTGGTGGTGAGGGGGGTCTATAAACCCACCCAAAGCTATAGACAAGATGAGGGTGTGTGAGCATTTTTTGGCCTAGAGTCAACAGCTTTCATCATATTTTGAGACGTTCAGGTTTCCCCCAAAGAGGAGGAAATCCTCAAAAGAGGATTTTTCTGCCTTGTCTCTGTGCAGAAGAATCAGTCTGAAGTCGGAACCCGTTTCAGGTCCATTGAGGCAGGAGTGAAGGGAAATTAATTGTTGAGGGCTGCAAACTCCCCGTGTGTTCTTGGAGAAGCAAATATGTCTTGGAGAAGCAGGATGTCTGACAAACAGCAAAAACTGGTGGAGGAAGAATTCCAGTGTATTTGGAGAGGAGAGCTTGGATGGCCAAGGGGCTCGTTCTCCCTCCCTCCCTCCCTCCCTCACTATCGTGTATCCATCCGACCATCCACCCATTATTCATTCTTCCATTCGGATAGTCACTGAGCATCTGCCGTATCCACGATCTCAGCGATCTCAGCGATCTCAGCGATCCAGGCTGCCAGAGCAGGCAGGGCAGCCTGGATAGTTCAAGCTGGTGGATGACTTGACAAGTTAACTTGGTTTTGGACCGAGGTGTCACTTAACGAGTCTGCAAACACAGTTCCCTAATTTATGAGTCGCCCAGCCCAATATTAAAATGCCTCGCCAAGCCCTGCTGCTGTCCTGGCGAAGCCAGCGTGAAACTCAAGTGGAGCAGAAAACAGATCCAACACGGAAATATGGCAGCTGCAGTTTCAGGTTTAGGTCGGGCCAAAAAGGAATTTTAGGGACTTTCCTTGCTGTGGACAGGGAGTAAGTTTGCTTTTCTCTTTTTGGGGGGGGTGGGTGGGTGTGGTTTATGATTAATCATGTGGAGTTTGATAACAGATTCAGTGACTATGTAACGCATTTCAGATATTTGAAACTAAATGCACTCCTGAAATTTTAGAGAGGGCAATTAATCATGAACCTGAGGACTATTGAGTTGTCTTTGCTTGCTATTAAACAGGCTTTCCCTAAAACAGGCGATTCATCTCCTTTTCTTTCCTTTTTTAATAAGTATTTCGGGACATGTCAAGACTTTCAGATATTTAACACTTTTTAAAGATTTATTTTACTCTAATGGGAAAATTCCCTATTGTAATTGGATCTGGTTTCTCCTTATATTTTATGCCTTTTTCTCAGCTAATCTTCCTCAATGTAAGTGTCACATAATTAAAGGGCATTATCAAGAACCCGTCAGTTATTGATACACACTTGGTATTATGTATATGAGTTCATTTAGTTTTCATACCAACGCTATTATAATTATTCCCATTTTGTGGATGAGCAGACTGAGGCTCTGCAAAATGGGATTAGTAGTACCTACTTCACAAAGTTACTGGGGAGATTAAACAAGATGAACAATATAGAGTGTCAGGCATTCACTGGGCACTCAGAAATAGTAGCAGTTTTTTACTATTGATATTTGTAAAATATAATAGCTATTTTTATTATTAACATTGATATAGCTCTTACAATATGTTGGGCATTGCCCTGAACATTTGCATTAATAATATATAATTCTCCCCATCACTCTGTGGGAGTAGTAAGTTCTAGACTCCATTTTTGGATGAGGGAATTATTTTTTTTATTTTTTGGCTCTGCCACAGCTTGCGGGATCTTAGTTCCCCCACCAGGAATTGAACCCCAGCCCTCGGCAGTGAAAGCGCAGAGTCCTAACCACTGGACCTCCAGGGAAGTGCCTTTCAAGACTTCTTTTAAGAACCTCTTGTCCCTGTTGGTCTCTTTCTTCACTTTGTTCATTTCTACCTCATTCCAGTGACGAATTTTAAAGGTGTGGGGTAGGTACCTAGATATATAATATGCCTGTCTCAGATAGGGATAGGGAAATGGATAAAGGACAAATAAGGATAAAAGATGAGGACAGGAGGAAAGTTGAGTAGCCAAATGCTTGCCACAAATCCTCTATCCCTGCTGAAAGCAGACCATAAATTTGACTCTGAGCTTCCTACCAGTCAAAACAAAGAGTGAAATAAGATTAGTTGCATGATTGGGTTTACATGTGTTAAGCATAAATCAGTGCTTTAGCCAGGAACTTGGCTGCTCCAGAGAGCTCGTGCCCTCCTGAAATTCTGGCAACACCTCTTTTTTTTTTAACATAAATTTATTTATTTATTTTTGGCTGTGTTGGGTCTTCCTTCGTTGCTGTGTGCGGGCTTTCTCTAGTTGTGGTGAGCGGGGGCTACTCTTTGTTGCAGTGCATGGGCTTCTCATTGTGGTGGCTTCTCTTGTTGCGGAGCACGGGCTCTAGGCACGCAGTCTTCAGTAGTTGTGGCATGTGGGCTCAGTAGTTGTGGCTTGCGGGTTCTAGAGCTCAGGCTCAGTAGTTGCGGCATATGGGTTTAGTTGCTCCGCAGCATGTGGGATCTTCCTGGGCCAGGGCTCGAACCTGTGTCCCTTGCATTGGCCATCAGATTCTTAACCACTGCGCCACCAGGGAAGCCCAACACCTCTTTATTTTGGCCGTGCTTTATTTTGGCTGCGGCGTGTGGGATCTTAGTTTCCCGACCAGGAAAACTAAGCTAAAACTTCCTGCGTCCCCTGCATTGGAAGCACAGAGTCTTAACCACTAGACCTCCAGGGAAGTCCCCTGGCAACACCTCTTATGCTTCCCATTTGTACTTGTCTTTATTATACAACTAGTACACGTTTGTTGTAGGGAAACATTAGAAAATGTAGATAACTACGAAGGGAAAAAAGATAAAAACTGTGCATAGTATCACTATCTAGATAATCATCACAGGAAACATTTTGGTGTATATCCTTCTAGAAGGTTTCTGTTACTATATCTTATAGGTTGTAATATAATATAAATGCATATTGTAGCAATAATAGGTAATGATGGAGATTTTACTAATACGTATCATTCCCCAGCACTCTGCTGCCTCAGGCCATTGTGCCTGCGGTTCCCTGAGCCTGGGACATCCCTCCCCCAGGTGTCCCTGTGGCTCTGGTCCTTACTGCATTCAGGTCATTCAGGTCGCTGCTCCAATTTCACCGTCATCAGGGGCCATCTTGTATAATAGTACATGCCCATACCCTGTCACTGTACCCTCTTTCCCTGTGTGTGTGTTTTCCCCCATGGTCCTTACTAGTATTCAAATTAATATTGTACTTTATTTACTTGTCTCCCTTTCTTAGAATGTGAGCCCCTTAAGGATGAGGCTTAGCTGTTTTATATATTGCTGTACTTCTAGGGCTCAGCATACTACCGTGCACATAGTAGGTCTTCAGATATTTGAATAAGTGAATTCCCATACGTCTCTCTTATGTCTGTATTTATTACAGATATGATCTCTACCAGTAACTACTAATAAAAGCTTATATAAGTGTTTTATAGATAGAGATGTGTGTACGTGTAGGTAGTTCAAAACTGTGATCGTGCTATGCTGTGCCTACTTAACACCTGCTGGCTGCTTCCAGATTCCTGTGAGGAGTGTTTTGTGCACTTGGCTTTTTTTTTGTGTATGTGGTACGCAGCCCTCTCACTGTTGTGGCCTCTCCCATTGCGGAGCACAGACTCCGGACGCGCAGGCTTAGCGGCCATGGCTCACGGGCCCAGCCGCTCCGCGGCATGTGGGATCTTCCTGGACTGGGACTCAAACCCGTGTCCCCTGCATCGGCAGGCGGACTCTCAACCACTGTGCCACCAGGGAAGCCCTGCACCTGGCTTTTTTCAGGTAATAGTCCATCTTAGGGACATTTCCTCGCAATCAGTTCCATGTCCTATCTTGGTCACTATTCTGTTTTTTTCACCTCTGCCCGAGAATCATAGTTTCAGAGCTGGAAAGGCTCTTGGGGGCCATGTAGTCAAGCCCTTTCTCTAGCCTAAATGGTCAAGCTGCCTACCTGCCGGCCTGTGAGCCGTGCCCACCACTACCAGGTGTGTGTCCCGGGGAACTGCCTCCCACCCTAAAAATGTCACCTTCCTGACTCAGGCCTGCTTCCCATGGACACCACTCTGGGCTAGGCCCGCTCTGATCACATCCTCCCATGGGGCTAGAAGAACCTCAGAGGTCAGGGCTTGACCTTTTCTTTTCTATCCCCTCTTCCCCTTCACGTCCCATGCACAGTACTCTACTGTTTATAGATGAATAGCTCCACACCTGCCTTCCGTCAATCCATGTGTATTCATGGCCTGCGTGTGCCAGGTACCGGTCCCAGGACACGGGTACTGCAGAGAGGGGAACACACCAGGCCTCTGCCTTCAGGGAACTTCAGTTCTAGTGTCTAAATAGACATTAACCTGTAAATAAATAGGATTTCAGGGCATGGCACATCTATGAAGGAAATAGAGCAGGGAAATGGTGTGAGAAGTAACTGGGTGGGGAGGGGCCGCTCTAGCTAAGAGTGGTTCAGACAAGTGGTCACAGGGAAGTGTGTGTGGTGTGTAGTGGTGGGAAGGATGATGTTGTGGAAGAGCAGGAAGAGAATCCCAAGGAAAGGAAACAGCAAGGGCCAAGCGCCTGAGGCTGGAGGGTGCAGTGTGCTGGAGGACGGAGAGGCCAGCGTGGCGAGGGCCTGGTGGGTGTGGGGGTGCGGTGACAGGTGGGGGACGACACTAGAGGGGCAGGAGGAGGCCAGATCTTGTCTCTGGTCCAGACGGTCTCTTCTGAAGGACAGAGAAATGCCTGCGCATCAGCTTCCACCCAGATGAAGTGATGCGAACCAGTCCATTCGGCTGACGCATCCTTCTGGTTAATCAGGGAACCTTTGCCCTCAGCCGGAGGAGGCTCTGTCTGTTTCTTTTGGAAATGATGAGCAGGAGAGCAGACCATTAAGTTTGTTCAGTGAACATGGCTTAGCTGGTTGTGGGCTCTGTGTCAGAAGGAATTTGGGGTGGACGGTTGATAGAAATGAGTTGCTGTCCACAGTATCCTGCCTTTCAGTTCCACCTGAATCAGACCTCCCCTTGCTGCTTGTTCGTACATACGGCTCCCTGCCCCAGCATCTCATTTTTTCCTATCTCTGAAATAGCAGCTAACATTCATTGAACTTTCCTGCTGGGTCTGACACAGTGCTAAGGGCTTTACATGGATTAACGTGCTGAATCATCCCACCCCCTTAGGAAGTAGGGGCCATCAACATCTCTGTTCTACAGGTGAGAGAGAGGCAGGAGGTGACATTACGTGCCTGAGGTGGCGTAGTTGATAAGGGGTGAAGATTGGATTGAACTCGGGTCATCTGACCTCTCACCTGGGCTCTTAACCACTTAATACCCTACTGTGGCCCTGTATTGCCCCGTGGTGGCCAGTAGTCCTGGACTCCTTGCGCACAGGTCACTGTCTTTCACAGCTCTTATCCTCCTCTTGCCAGGCATGAAGGACAGGGCTCCATCAGCTCTCTAAAGCCCCATCTCAAATTTACAGTTTGACAATGGCTGCCCCTCCTAACCTCTTAAGAGAGGAGGATGTGTCTCTTTAATTAGTCCACTAATATAGAGAAGGATAAGTCTCTTTAACTAGTCCACTAAGATTAGTAAGCCACAGACCTCTCAAGGAAAGTTCAGTAAGTGTTTACTGAGCATCTTTTATGCACCAGGCTCTGTCTGCATTCAGAGTGAGGGACCAGCATTGACTGAGTGCTTACAGTGTGCCCAGAACTGGGCTAACCTCTCCCTGCATAAGCCTTGTGTAGACTTCACCACGCTCTGGGAGGTAGGAACCACACTTAGCTCCCCTGTAAAGTGACAGAGGCCTTCTTAAAAATCGCCACACTATGCAAAATCACCCAGTAAAAACCAGAGCTTGGGGCTTCCCTGGTGGCGCAGTGGTTGAGAGTCCGCCTGCCGATGCAGGGGACACGGGTTCGTGTCCCGGTCCGGGAAGATCCCACATGCCGCAGAGCAGCTGGGCCCGTGAGCCATGGCCGCTGAGCCTGCACGTCCGGAGCCTGTGCTCCACAGCGGGAGAGGCCACAACAGTGAGAGGCCTGCGTACCGCAAAAAAAACCAAAAAAAAACCCCAGAGCTTGTGGGGAAGTGGCTAGGGACACATCACTCAGAAACTTCATTGTGATACTTTATGTATTTATTTTGGCCGTACCATGCGGCATGAGGGACCTTAGTTCCTGGACCAGGGATCCAACCCATGCCCCCTGCAGTGGACGCTTGGACCCTTAACCACTGGACCGCCAGGGAAGTCCCCATTGTGATACACTTTAGAAAAAATAACAGTCTGCTTATGGGTGTTAAGTCTGAAGGGTTGCATCTTGTGAGTAACTGTGGAAGGAGGATAATTTGTAAGGAAATGGAAAGTTGTAACCCCAATGGAATGGGTGTGGCACATACCACGCCAGGAACTGAGGTAGTAGGAAGTTACGTGTGTTTTGTGCATTCCTCCGCTTGAGCTGAGCACACTTTTCTGCGTTCACGTAGTGCTTCTCGCAGACAAAATCACGCACATGAGCAAATTTGAAATTTGAGTTATGCTCAAATTGTTCTCTAATAAATCATTCATGTTGCAAAAACACTGCATTTTCAAAACCAGCATTAGAGAAGAACTGACTGTTATCTCTGTTTTGCAAGGAGGTAAACCAAGTCTTGGAAAAGTAAAGCAACTGGCCACAGGGTTATATAGCTGAGAGGTGGCACAGAGCTGAGATTTAAACTCAGGTCCGCCTCCTCACTTAACCTCTACGCCCCAGGGCTCTCCTGTCCTCATTCCTGGGAAGCAAGTTATGTTGACAGGGTTGGCCAGGAGGAGAGATTCTGGAACCTTAATAAGGAGAAAGAATGGTCTATGTGAATGGCCAGTAGTTAAGAAGATGCAGAACTGATCTTTTGAAATGTTTAGTGATGACCCAGGCAGCATGGACCCTTTGTGATCGAAGGGAACACCTGCAGTTTGGTGCTCAAGCAGGTCCCAGGGTCCTGAGCAGCAGCTAGAGGGTGGGGATGGGGGGAGCCCCCAGGAGGCTCAGGGCAGAGGCTCCACACCAACTGACAGGGGGCTCTTTCAGCTTTTGAACCATTGTCACGTCTGCGTCACTGCAGATAGCTGAATATCAATCGGTCCTGAATACATTTTCAATAAGTACATGGTCAGTTAGTTTGGTTCGTTCTTATTATAGAATCTTCGCCCACCTCCCCAGAACCTTAACTTGTTAAAAACGTTAAATATACATAAAACTTGAGAAATAGTACAGTGGACACCTGAATACCCTCATTTTATAATCAACACTGTGAGCCACTTGAAAGTATGTTACAGACATTTCACCACTAAATACTTTAGCCTGCATCTCCTGAGAGTAAGGGCGTTCTCCTTTTGAAGCATTATCACAACAAAGAAAACTTACAATATCATCTAAGCATCTACTCCAGATTCGAATATCCCCAAGTATCTCAAGAATGTCTCTTATTTATTATAGAATCTTACACGCAAGCCATTTAAAGCATTGGCTCCAGTGATCACAGCCGCCCCTGTGTACACAGCAGGGAATTGTGAGAAGAAAGGTGGCTTCTTGTCTTCCAGCCAGAGCCTGCTGGCCTCCTTTTGTTCCCCAGCTTTGGAGTAGAACTTGAAGCATCTGCTGGATGCCAGGAGGTGTGGGTTGGAAGGTTCTGTTTTTGTGTTGATAAGCACACGAGTTTCATGTAAGCTATATCCACGTACACACAGGCCACACATGGAATTCAAGTTTGTAATTTAAAAAGACTTATTATATTTCCCTCCCTTGTAATAAAGCATAGCTGGCATTTCCAGGTCTGAAGCTTGTAGGGGTAAACAGAGCTGATGGTGTCAGCAGGTTGCTTTCAAAAGGAACAAAGGGTTATGATTTAATAGACCCTGAAACTAGACTTCAGTGTCAAGATGGTATAAGCTCAGGTATAAGCATTTTCCAGTGCTCTCACTCCTGACACTTTAGCTTTACATCCCCCTTTCTACTTTTCACCTGTCTTACACAGACCCCAAAAGTGGGGGAATTTAGCAGTGAAAGTCATAAAAAGTCCCTCGATAGAGCTATTTTACATTTCTTTTTTTTTTTTTTTTTAACGTTTGAAGTTTTTTTTGGCTGCGTTGGGTCTTCGTTGCTGTGCGTGGGCTTTCTCTAGTTGCAGTGAGCGGGGGCTACTCTTTGTTGTGGTGCGCAGGCTTCTCATTGTGGTGGCTTCTCTTGTTGCGGAGCACGGGCTCTAGGCACGTGGGCTTCAGTAGTTGCAGTGCGTGGGCTCTAGAGCACAGGCTCAGTAGTTGTGGCGCACGGGCTTAGTTGCTCCGCGGCATGTGGGCTCTTCCCGGACCAGGGCTCAAACCCGTGTCCTCTGCATTGGCAGTCAGATTCTTAACCACTGTGCCACCAGGGAAGTGCTTACGTTTCTTTTCATACAGTAGCAAGTAACAAGTGCAGTTCATAAACTTCTGCTCTTTTGCATAATTACGATCTCCATCTCCTGAACATGAACAGGAGACTCAGTGCTTACTTGATGCCTGATAAACACGAAGAGTTCGGTTCTAGCCCTTGTACATGGCACTCATGTTCTGTGAATTTGAATCATTCAAGCTTGAAACTGCACTATAATATTTTGCATAATAAAGTCTCATTTTATAATCTTTTTTGTGGCTGCGCTGCACAGCTTGTGGGATCCCAGTTCCCCGAGCAGGGATTGAACCTGGGCCCCTGGCAGTGGAAGTATGGAGTCCTAACCACTGGACCACCAGGGAATTTCCTGCACAGTAAAGTCTCATTTTATATGCAACTTTTTTTTTTTTTTTTTCCCTCCAGTACGCGGGCCTCTCACTGTTGTGGCCTCTCCCGTTGCGGAGCACAGGCTCAGCGGCCATGGCTCACAGGCCTAGCCGCTCCACAGCATGTGGGATCTTCCCAGACCGGGGCACGAACCCGTGTCCCCTGCATCGGCAGGGGGACTCTCAACCACTGCGCCACCAGGGAAGCCCTATATGCAACTTTTAAAGTATAGGAATCCTTCACATCTACTTTTAAGGGAAAACTTGGCACTTTTTGAGTTATGCATGGTTTTTAGCAAAACAACCTGTGTGTAAAATCTGAGTCCGCCAGTCATGTATGTCAGCTAGCCCGCTGGTCTCTTTCATGTACTTTCTCACTTCATCCTCACTACAGTCCTCTGATTTAGAGATTGCCGTTATACCCATCTTGTGGATGAGGAACTGGGGGAGGGTAGAAGACTTCACTTCAGCTGGAGGTCTGGGTAGTCGAGCTGAAACCTCAGTCCAGGTGTGTCTGCCTTCTGAGTTGCCACTCGTTACCATTATTCGGTCCCACATCCTGTGTTTTTGGGGGTTTTTTTAAAGGGAACTTTATTTTTGTTTATTTATGGCTGCGTTGGGTCTTCGTTGCTGCACGGGCTTTCTTTAGTTGCGGCGAGCAGGGGCTGCTCTTCATTGCGGTACGTGGGTTTCCCATTGTGATGGATTCTCTTGTTGCGGAGCACGGGCTCTAGGCACACGGGCTTCAGTAGTTGTGGCACGAGGGCTCAGTAGTTGTGGCTTGCGGGCTCTAGAGCACAGGCTCAGTAGTTGTGGCGCACAGGCTTAGTTAGTTGCTCCGTGGCATGTGGGATCTTCCCGGACCAGGGCTCGAACCCGTGTCCCCTGCATTGGCAGGTGGATTCTTAACCACTGCGCCACCAGGGAAGTCCCCCACATCCTATGTTGATAGCCCTGCCTGTCATAGATGTGATGTTGGTGTATATAGTATAACTGGAGCTGCAGAATTACCCTGGGCTTATTTAGGGTGGTGTTCAGGTATGCTGATAGTGTGCTCCCTGTGCTACCTCCAGGCTTTCTCAACAAACTCTGTGCCAGAAAACAACCTGTGAAAGCACGGCGCTCCAGAGCTCTGGGGCCACAGTGCTCATGCCCAGATTCCAGGTTCAAACCAGTAACTTGCAAGCTATGTGACCTTGAGCAAGTTGCGCAACCCCCACGCCTCAATTTTCCCACCTGTCAGATGGAGAAAATAATAGTACTCAGATCATACAGTTATTGTGAAGATTCAATGTCTAGTAAAATGAGCCTGGCCACATAGTATGTGCTATAGAAAGTGTCAGTAGTAATAGTAGTAGCAGTAGTAGTAGCTGTTGTTGTTATTAGTATTAGTATTATTACTACTACTACCATCACCACCAAAGGCTTGAGCCGGGGTTGCCTTCAAAGTAGTATTTGTTAGGTGGTAATATTCTGGGGGAGGTGACATGTTTCCTCGGAAGGTCATTAGCAGGAATTCTCTGGCAGTCCATTGGTTAGGACTCTGCGCTTTCACTTCCGAGGGCACGGATTGGATCCCTGGTTGTGAAACTTAAGATCCCACAAGCTGCGTGGCACTGCCCACCCCCCCCCAAAAGTCATTTTATTCAACTATACTTCAGTAAAAAATAAATTTAAAAAGACAGGTCATTAGCAAAGTCACAGTAAGATAACACTCCACACTCATTAGGATGGCTATAATTAAAAAACAGAAAATGACAGGTGTTGGCAAGGATATGGAAGAATTAGGACCCTCATACACTGCTGGTGGGAATGTTAAATTGTGCAGCCACTGTGGAAAACCGTCTGACGGTTAATCAAAAAGTTGAACATAGTTACCGTATAATCTAGCAATTCCACTTCTAGGTATATACTCAAGAGCCTGGAAAACATATGTCCACACAAATACTTGTACACAAATGTTCATTGCATTATTTGTAGTAGCCAAAAAGTGAAAACAACCCAAATGTTCATCTACCAGTAACTGGGGAAACAAGATGTGGTATATCCACACAATGGAATACTAGTCAGTCACAAAAAGGAATGAAATGCTAATACACCCTATAATATGGATGAACTTGAAAGCATCATGCTAAGTGAAAGAAGCCGGACACAAAAGGCCACATGCTGTATGATTCTATCCACATGAAATGTCCAGAAGAGGCAAATCCATAGGGATGGAAAATAGATGAGTGGTTACCAGGGGCCAGGGGAAAAGGAGAGGAATGGGAGCTGACTGCTGATGGGCACGTCTTCTTTTTGGGATGATGGAAATGTTCTAGAATTAAATAATGATGGTTGCACAACATAGGGAATAACTAAAACCCACTGAAATTGAACACTTTGAATGGGTGAATTTTATGGGAATTATATCTCAGTTTGAGAAAATGCCAAGGGGGAGAAAATAAGATCATTGGTGAAACAGAAGCTCTTTGCGGGAGGAGGGCTCCTGCTCTGAGCTGTTAGTCAACACCCTCAAGCTGCTGGGTGAATCTGCACAGCCCCTGCTATCTGAAGAAGCTTGGTTTGCAGGCTTCTCATAAACAGAAGGGATTCCAGGAAGCCATAGCCACCTACCTGCCGAAGAAAATGGATGCCCAGATAAGTTTGATGTATTGTGTAATCAAAGGGCAGGCAGGCGGGCTTTCCAGATGAGCCTAAGCTAAGGGCTTCAACGGGTGTTTAAAAGACCAAGCTGTAGCCTGACTGGTCCAATCTCCTGCCCAGTCAGCAGAAATGGCACATTAAGAATGAGAGAGGAAAGTATTCAAGCTGGCATCAGTGGCATGTGTTTGCCCTGTTGTAAGGGGTTTAGTTACTGCACAGTTCTCCTGTGGAATTGACTGAGGAGGGAGGGTTTTTTTCCCCTTGCCTGGCGTGCCTAGCCCTAACTCCTTTATGTTAGAAAGCAGGAAGTTCTCTGGGAATTAACACCCTAATTTAAGGGTGCTCTTATTTAAGCAAATTAAGGCCTTTGGGGATGGCCAGGTGACTCCTCAGATTTTGCCAGGGCCAGCGAGCCCTGTTACCAGCCAGGGTGTTGAGCCAGCTTTATTTGCAGCTCTTAGAGCCAGTTCCTGTGCCGCTGAAATTCCCCAAAGACCTCGTCTAAATGGGCCTTTTCAGCTGTCGGCACACTGCCTGCCTGTCAGCACTTTAGCCTTCCACCTGCACTGCGGGTCTTAATGAGATGCCCAGTGGCTGTCTCGGGAACAAACTGCTCCCATCTGCAACCCGACACTCCCTTCTGGTGACTTATTGCCCGGCAAGAAAAGGCAGAGACAACCAGGGAGGAGACACACTGACAGAACAGATCAGAGGGGCAGGGCAAGGTGGAGGTTTAGGTGACAGGCTTTAGGGTTCAGCTGGCCTGACTTCAATTTCCAGCTCTGCCTGTTTGCTTGGCTGTGTTACCTTGGGCAAGTCACTTCACCTGTGTAAACCTTGTTTTAGGTTTATTTACCTGTAAAATGGGGCCACAGTACCTGCCTCCCAGGGTTGTGAGGACTGACCGAGATTCTCCATGATGCTTCTCATGCTTGATCACTTGCTGGGAACCATGAGTGTGAAATCATTAGGCTGATGTGTCATCCTAGCCTGCCTGCAAGGACTCATGAAGTTATGTGGGTATTTCTGGCTCATGAGCATCCTTTCCTCTCTTCTGTTGGGGGCTGACCACAGGTCCCTTAGTCAGCATCTAAACTGAATTGATTGAAAGCTCTCAATTCCCAGCCATTCCTGGCCCGCTACCATGGCCTCTGCAAAGTGCGTTCACCTCTGCTGGTCCATGTCTTCAGGGTTCATCTGAAGGGCCTGCTCTCTGATTGGCTTTGGAGCCATCTGGGGCCTCCTTGGGATCTGGCTGGATGTTTGAGGGAGACAAAGGTACCATTTATTTGTTCAGTAAACATTTATTGAGAACCTATTAAGTGCTTGGCAGTGCTATAGATGGGGTAGATATACAGGGGTGAACACGACATTGCGGGGGCAGGCAAAACCCCTGCCCTCATGGAACTTATGTTCTCTTGGGAGGATATACCAAGTAAAAGAAGCAGGGAAGAAGGATAAGGAGGGGGAGTGGAGGCAGTGGGATGACCTTTGAGTGAAGGAAAGGAGAGAGGGTCATCTCTGGAGGGCTGTGAGTAGAGCAGAGGCATGTCATGATCTACCCGAGATTTTAACAGGCTCACCGGGACTTCTATGCAGAGAAGCAGCTCTGGGAACCTGGGCCAGAATTGGGAAGACATTAGGAGGCTACTGCAATAGTCCAGGTGTCAAGAGATGAAGTGTGTCTATGGGGAAAAATGGGTTGGGTGCTCTGCTGTGTCCATGTTCTTCTCTCATGCCCCATTTTGACCCTTCTGCCCGCCACCTGTCACATATGCTTTGTTTTTATTAGTCACAGCACTTAACTGTGCTAGCCAGAGGTTTGGAGTGATTTGTCAGCTGGTGTTCAGAGGGTTGGGGTTGGGAGGCATTGGAAGCAACCAGTCATTGTGGCCTCAGTTGAGCCCCTTCATTCCTTCCTCCTGCCTCACAGCACCTACGATGTTAAGCCCTAAGCATGTCTAGTCCAGGGCTTCTGTTTGAGGATCTCAGGCCTCTGAGAAACTATCAAAGACCACAGAGCATCTCGTAGGTCTCCACATCTTTACTCAATTCCAGGGACTCCTGCCTTCTCTGACGTCCATTTCCATACCTGGAACCTTGGCTCAAGTCAGAGGTGCTCACTGCTAAGTCCTCAGGGAGGGGGTCAGGCAGAGCAGAACAGTAATGTGGGAAACTTCCTTTCATGGCCACAGAGAGGTTTCCAGTTGCCTGCGAAGGGGCAGATGCTGCTCCTCTGGACCCAAAAGGTTGGTCAGGAGGATGGGAGCAGATTGACCTCCCCAAGTTTAGAGCCTGTCCACAGGCAAGGGGCCACTACATCCAAAAGCAGGAGTGGCAGGTCATCAGGGGTGTGGATGGGGCCAGAGGGAGGCACTTATAGGAGTTTGGTTTACTGAGTGCGCCCCAGGGTCTGCACCACCTTGATGGCCTTGTCTCTCTGGCAGGGTGACCTCAGAGACGGCTGCAGAAGTTTGTAGTTCCAAAAATCTATAATATGAACAACCACAAAGGAGGCTCTGGCTGAGTGATTGATGAGAACACTTACCTTGCCCAAAGATCCTGTGGTGTGCGGGGACCATTCTTTAGAAAGAGGAAGCTGAGACTCAAGGTTTAATTTTCCTGAAGTCACATGGCTAGAGGCATAGATGAAATTAAAATCCAGATCTATCTAGACTCCAATCTGATACACTGAACCTCAGGGCTGTACAGGGGTGACACCCGATGAAGCCATGTGTATGTGAGGGGGAACATTGGGGAGGCTGGCAGCCTCCTTCTGTGTTTGGGGTCAGCAAAGACATTTCCTTCTCCTCTCAGGTGGCCTCACTAATTCTACTCTCTACTGGCCCTTATCTTGCCCTCTGGTGCCTTTGTCACCGACCCTTCTAGAACGACTCAGCCCTGTACATCTTGAGGACCAGTCTGTCTCTTCTCCCCGTCTGTCCCTCACTCTGCAACTTACCCTCCTTGTCCCTTTGCCTCTGGACCAGTTCCATGGGTCAATGTCCCTCTTAAAGCATGACTCTTGGGGGAAAAACAAAAACAAAAACAAACAGCATTCGTCATTTAGACCATTAGATTGTAACCCTGAGAGTGTACTTAGCAAACCACAAATAGAATCGAACAGAACAGGACCAGATAGCCTCCCATATCCTGGGTGTCTTATTTCTGATAATGCAACTGAAGTCGGCATTAGGGGTTTGGGGAACCCGAGTGCAGGGCTTACCTGTTGAAGTCAGTCAACCAAACACCATCCCTCCTTCAGTTCAAAGAAAAGAAAAATGTCTGTTTATGTGAAGGTGGGAAAACAAACATGAAGCAATTCCAGTGGTACAAAGGGACATAAAAGCAAGTGCACCTCCCACCGTTTACTCACTCCACCAGCAGCTCACCTCCTGAGACAACCAGTGGTACCAGTTTCTTGCATCCTTTGGAAGATGTTCTAAGCACATTCTC
This sequence comes from Globicephala melas, assembly GCF_963455315.2. Classification (NCBI taxonomy): domain Eukaryota; kingdom Metazoa; phylum Chordata; class Mammalia; order Artiodactyla; family Delphinidae; genus Globicephala; species Globicephala melas. The sequence goes on from NC_083332.1 coordinate 44,961,664, forward strand.
CATCCCATTTTGCTTTTTGCCTTTCTTTTTAGAGACAAGTTCCTCACATATTATTACATGTAGATTTACTCGATTCTTTTTGGTGGCTACCTCGTTCTTTTAAATTTCTGCACTGTTTTCTATTCAGTGGATGCCCATTGTTTATTTCACCAGGCCTCTGTTGATGCTGTTTCTCTTTTTTGCCACTGTAGTGAGGCTCCTTGTACATCTGCCCTCGTACACAGGTGTGAGTCCATCTGTGGGCTGAGGTCCTGGAGGTGGGCTTTGCTGGATGAGGGAATAATAAGCAGGTGAAATCTATACACATGGTCAGGATGCCCTCCAAAAAAAAGTCATACTGGTTCTAGTAGCCACGCTGTTCAAGAAGGCCTTTGAGCCCCACATCTTACAGTTCAACCTCTGCGTCACGGATGAGAAAACTAACCCAGAATGAATGAAAGGGACTTGCCTGAGCCCTCGTCTTCCTGACAAACCCCAGAGAGAATCTGTCACCTGACTTGGTTCTTCTTCCTAGATCAGCTGACCAGAGCTCCCCCGTAGCACCTCTTCCTTCTCCAGTCACATGTGGGTCATCCCCCCTCTTTCCCACCACTCACATGGCCCCCTCCCTATGCATTTGGGTTGCTAGGATTCTCAGGGGGGTCGCGGTCCCTTGGGGACAAGTCCTCTGAGCATTTGCAGAAATTTATGTTTTCCTACAGAGTAAACAGTAAGCAATTGGTCCCTCTGAGGTTTTTTTCTTTTTTTTTAACTTTTTGAATGGATAATATGTTCATGGCTAGAAAATCAACCAATATAAAAAATCATACAATGAAAAGTTCTACTCTCCCCCGTCCTCTTTTGGTCCAACAGCAGCACCTACCCCAGAGCTGTAATCTCAGTTATTGGTTTCTTCCAAAGTTTCTTTATGCAAATACAAGCAAAGGTGAACATGTGTTCTTATCCCCGTGCACTACTTTGCACCTTGCTTTTATCACTTTAATGTCTTAAAGTTCATTCATGCAGTGCATCAAGAGCCTTCTCATTTGTTTTACAGCCACATAGTATTTCATTGTAAGGGAATTCTATAGTTGATTTAACTAATCCTCTCTTGATGGATGCTTGGGTTGTCTCCCTCCCATGTTTTGCTACTACAAACAGTGCCTTTTTGAATAACCTTGTACATATGTCATTTTGCATGTGTGCAAGTTTCCAATTTTTGATTGGAAAATGGGATGAAGCCGGGTAGGGAAACCACAGAGTCTTGTAAGAATTGCAACCAGAAAAATAAAGCTTGAGAACCGCTGCTGGGACAGGTGCCACAGGTCCTTGTGGCAGCAAGTGTACCCCAACGTCTTACGAGAGTTACCCCGTGACTCTGGCTCTGTGCAGCACCTGCTTGTACCTGGGACCCGTGGGCCGGTGGTCTTCATGTAATTTTCTTTTCTTCTTTTGTTGTCTTGCCTACTTGGAATTCTTGGAGTGAGCACGCCAGTCTGAGAAGCTTCTGCTTTTTCCCGGGACTCGGAGGGATGCCGGGTTGGTTGTGGGATTTCTTTCCCAGGAGCCTGTCCACGGTGGTGGGCGTGGGGCGCTGAGCGTTTACCTTTAGAGCCAGTTGAGCAGATTTATTTAGCAAACACTCTTGGAAGCAACTGCCTTTCCCATCAATGCTTATTTGTTCTTGATGATGCAAAATGATGCTAGCCTCCATCGAAAAAGAGAAAGCCTCCTCTTGTAAGCGCTCTCGGACAAGAGAGCACTTGTTTTGGAGTCATCTGCAAATGCATGTGACCTGGAGACTCTGTGGGAAATGCCTAACTTGTGCAGCCTTGGCGTCCAGCTGTTCTTTGGGTCCGTTTGAGGGGTTGTGTTCCAAATGTCAGAGGCAGAGGGCCCAAGCTTTTCCAGCACAGCCCACAGTTGGAAATGGTGCAAGCCTCATATTCGTTCTTTGTGTTGGAGAAGAGGTTTCCAGACCTTGTTCATGAGTTAATGAATGATTCAAAATTCCAAGCTCCACGCCGGCTTCCTGTGTTTCCACAGCCGGTGTCAGTGCGTTTCCGTGTCATCCAGTGCTCAGGAAATACTGCGCCCAGATTGATGCGTGCTTCTATCTAGGTTATATTCTTGTACAGAGAGTCACCCTCTGGTTTCAGCAACCTACCTTTGTGCCCAGCGTGGGTTTGTACCCATCTCACCTTGCTCTCAACTTCCCCTGGAGCCTCTCTCCTCCCTCAAGCCAGAACAGTTTTATTTATTTTTATTTATTTATTTTAATCATTTATCTATTTTAAAATTAATTTTTATTAGAGTATAGTTGCTTTATGATGTTCTGTTAGTTTCTGCTGTACAGCAAAATGAATCAGTTACACGTATATGTACATCCCCTCTTTTTTAGATTTCCTTCCCATTTAGGTCAGCAAGGCAGAACAGTTTTAGCCTAGTGGATCAACCAGCCTTGGCTGGTCCTGGGTGTGTGACTTTAACTTCAGAGACTGGCTCTCTGACCTTGAGCAAGTGACTCAAGGCTTTCTGGGCCTCAGGGGCTCATCAGGATCAAGGGGATTAAAAAAAACCCACCGGCTTCATAGCAATTTAGGAGTCAGTGTTTCTGAGGTGCTCAGCATAATGCCCGCACGTAATGACTATCATTAGATTGAATATTTACTCTTCTACTTATTGTTAATTAAGAATTATTTATGGGCTGTCTTTTCCCTCTCCACTTTTTCATAACTCTGACCTTGCGTTATTAGGTGAATGGATTGAGTCTTTTTTGAACCCTGGGACTTAGACTCATGGAGTCCTCCTCAAAGGAAAGCTTAGCAACTACTTTATTTTTTACAGATTCATTGAGATGTAATTTACATACCATACAGTTTACCCATTGCAAGCATACAGGCAGATGATTTTTATAAATGTACACAGCTGTGAGGCCGTTGCCACAACCCAGTTTTAGAATGCTTTTATCACCTCCCAAGTTCCCTTGTGCCTGTTGGCAATCAAGCCCACACCCGCCCCAGCTCCAGGCAACCACTGATCTGCTTACTGTCTCTAGTTTTCTAGAATTTTCATATAAATGGAATATGTCTTTTGTGTGCTTTTTAAAAATACCCAGGCCTGGGCCCTGCCCCAGACAAACTAAATCCTATCTCCAGGACTGATAGTCTTTTGCAGACTTTTGTCATTTTCTTTAACTTAGCATAATGCCTTTAAGGTTTATCTATGCTATTGTATTTTGTTCCCTTTAAAAAAAATTATTTATTTATTTATTTATGTATTTATTTATGTATTTATTTATGGCTGTGCTGGGTCTTTGTTGCTACGCACGGGCTTTCTCTAGTTGCGGAGAGCCGGGGCTACTCTTTATTGCAGTGTGCGGGCTTCTCATTGCGGTGGCTTCTCTTGTTGTGGAGCACGGGCTCTAGGCGCACAGGCTTCAGTAGCTGTGGCTTGCGGGTTCTAGAGCGCAGGCTTAGTAGTTGTGGTGCACAGGCTCAGTTGCTCTGTGGCATGTGGGATCTTCCCGGAACAGGGCTCAAACCCGTGTCCCTTGCATTGGCAGGTGGATTCTTAACCACTGCACCACCAGGGAAGTCCCTTTTGTTCCCTTTTATTGCTGAGTAGCTATACCATATTTTACCTATCCTAATAACTATATAATTGGAATTTTTTTTGATGGGAAAATGGGGAGAAAGAAGAAAATTGGGAAAGAAGATCTTTAAAAGTATAGTAGTGTTCATACCCTAATTTTAGAAAAGCAGAAGATATTGTGGGGTGCAGATTAGGGGAAGTAAGCGAATCAGGAAAGGGGTGGACCAGGATCTGAAGCATTGACAGTGGCTTCTCTGTGTGGTTGGGACCATGAGTGCTTTGTGCTTTTGGCTCTTCTTTTTCTTTTTTTATTTCTCTCTTTTTTAATTTTTTGGTAATAGTTTTGAGATATAATTCACACATCACACATTATACCCATTTAAAGTGTAGGATTCAGCCAAAGCAATCTTGAGGGAAAAAAAACAGAGCTGGAGGAATCAGACTCCCTGACTTCAGACTATACTACAAAGCTACAGTAATCAAGACAATATGGTACTGGCACAAAAACAGAAATATAGATCAATGGAAAAGGATAGAAAGCCCAGAGATAAACCCATACACCTATGGTCAACTAACCTATGACAAAGGAGGCAAGGATATACAGTGGAGAAAAGACAGTCTCTTCAATAAGTGGTGCTGGGAAAACTGGACAGCTACATGGAAAAGAATGAAATTAGAACACTCACTAACACCACGCACACAAAAAAAACTCAAAATAGATTCAAGACCTAAATGTAAGACTGGACACTATAAAACTGCTAGAGGAAAACATAGGAAGAACACTCTTTGACATAAATCGCAGCAAGATCTTTTTTGACCCACCTCCTAGAGTGATGGAAATAAAACAAAAATAAACAAATGGGACTTAATGAAACTTAAAAGCTTTTGCACAGCAAAAGAAACTATAAACAAGACAAAAAGACAACCCTCAGAATGGGAGAAAACATTTGCAAACGAATCAACAGACAAAGGATTAATCTCCAAAATATATAAACAGCTCATACAGCTCAGTATTAAAAAAACAACCCAATCAAAAAATGAGCAGAAGACCTGAATAGACATTTCTCCAAAGAAGACATACAGATGGCCAAGAGGCACATGAAAAGCTGCTCAACATCCCTAATTATTAGAGAAATGGAAATCAAAACTGCAATGAGGTATCACCTCACACCAGTTAGAATGGGCATCATCAGAAAATCTACAAGCAACAAATGCTGGAGAGGGTGTGGAGAAAAGAGAACCCTCTTGCACTGTTGGTGGGAACGTAAATTGATACAGCCACTATGGAGAGCAGTATGGAGGTTCCTTAAAAAACTAAAAATAGAACTACCATATGACCCAGCAATCCCACTACTGGGCATATACCCAGAGAAAACCATAATTCAAAAAGACACGTGCACGCCAGTGTTAACTGCAGCACTATTTACAATAGCCAGGTCATGGAAGCAACCTAATTGCCCATCGACAGATGAATGAATAAAGAAGATGTGGTACATATATACAATGGAATATTACTCAGCTATAAAAAGGAATGAAATTGGGTCATTTGTAGACACGTGGATGGACCTAGAGACTGTCATACAGAGTAAAGTAAGTCAGAAAGAGAAAAACAAATACCATATATTAACGCATATATGTGGAATCTAGAAAACTGGTACAGATGAACCAGTTTGCAAGGCAGAAATAGAGACACAGATGTAGAGAACAAATGTATGGACACCAAGGGGGGAAGGCAGTGTGGGGTGGTGGTGGTGTGATGAATTGGGAGATTGGGATTGGCATATATACACTAATATGTATGAAATAGATAACTAATAAGAACCTGCTGTATAAAAAAATAAAAATAAATAAAATGAGATGCCAAAACAAAAGAAAAAAGGAAAAAAAAAAGAATGCTTCTTGGTGCCACTCGTTGCCGGGCTGCATCCTCATTAAAAATAATAATAAATAAATAAATAAAAATAAGTGTAGGGTTCAATGGCTTTTCGATATATTCACAGAGTTGTGCTACCACAGACAATTTTAGAACATTTTAATCATACCAGAAAGAGATCCCTTGCCCTTACCTGCCACCCCCTGGCTCTCCCCCTTCCCACCCCCCAGCCCTAGGCAACCAAGAATCTATTTTTCAGTCATAGATTTGTCTATCCTGGATATTTCATATAAATTGAACCATACAGTACGTGGTCTTTTGTGACTGGCTTCTTTCTCTTAGCATAATGTTTTCAACGTTCATCCGTGGTGCAACTTGTAGCAGTAATTAATTTCTTTTTATTGCAGAGTAATATTCTGTTGTATGGATATACCACATTTTGTTTGTTCTTCAGTTGGACATTCGGTTTGTTTCCACTCTTTGGCTGTAATGAATAATGCTATGTCATCTGTGTTTTGTCACTTTTTTCCCTCTAATATATGCAAGGTACTGCTTTTGAAATTTGAAAGAAAAGACTAAGGTTTGGGGGAAAAAAAGATGTGGGTAACAAAAGCACCCTGATAAGAAGTGACTAAGGAATGTGATGAGTGTGTTTTTTCCTATCACGTTAGCATCCCACAGCCCACAGTAAATGGAAGTGAAATCACTGAGTGTGCTTGCATCCTACTGTAAGAGAGACAGGTGGGGAAAGAAAGAGGCCTTGAAACCCATAAGACCAGACCAGGCCGAGGAGAATCAGGACAATGCAGGGGTTCCGACTGTGGGTCTTCGGACCAGCCAGATCTGCCGGTCATTGCCGTGTGACCTTGGGAGAGTCACTTAATATCTCTGAGACTTTACTGATAAACCCGAGGGAGTGATACTTCCCTCATTGGTTGTTATGATAAGTTATTTTGCCTCTTGCCTCTCCTAGGGAAGCCTTTGTAGGATCATTCTCCACCCACTGGGTGCTCCAAGCGCCTGGGGGAAGGTTTAAAACATACCCATGCTGGGGCTTTGCCAGCCTTGGAGAACAGTTAGCCTGAGGCATGGCCCAGGCCTGGTTATTTTTAAAAAGCTCCCCAGGAGAGTCTCTGTGCAGGGCAGGGCACATTACACTAGACCCTGGATGGAGATGAGGTTAGAGGTATTTTGGTCAAAGTGCTTTATTTCACAAGTGGACAACCGAAACCTGGAGAGCCCTTTCTGGTGCACTGGGGCCTAGGACCCAGTCCTGAAGTGAGGGGCCAGCAGGAGGGGGAGGGAGAAGGGCCCTCCCTGGCCTTGGGGAACTCACCAGAAAGGAAAAATGGGCAGTATCTGTGGTGTGGAAGGGAGGCTTTTCTTTCTAATCAATAAGCAAACAGTTCCTGGAGTTGCCCAACCTGGCCACAGGAATGTTTGCTGGGTTGCAGTCGGTGGGAATGATCAATTATCACCTTTATTCAGGTGGGTGGGGTGTTTGTGTATTTAACACACAGCGCAGGGATAATAAAACTCTTCCAATTTAGTGTGTAAGCCAGAGGGCTTCTTGTTCTTTTTGATGAAACCAAACCAGCTTCGCTCCCTGTGACGGTGAAGAGGTCCCTGTCCACCTCTGCAGCAGGCAGGTGGTGGTATTCACTTGCTTCCCCTGCCTCCCTTTTTTAAGTGAATGGAGGTGAGGCTCCTTGGCAGTTAGCCTCCACTCTGGAAAACTGAAGCCAAGCCGTTGGTCTCGGATTTGAGCAGAGAAGCCGCCCCTTCTTCTCCAGCGGAGCCACCAGACCCCCACTGAGGCAGGAATATTGAGATTAAACAGAGTGAGGTTTTATCAGTGGGCTCATTTCTGAACCATCCAGGAGAGGCCTGGAGAGGCAAAGGATTTAAAACTGAACTCTTTTCTGGCCTTGATCTGAAGGAGGGGAAGGGGACTGGGGAGACCCTCTAGCCCTTCTAGACTGGAAGGACAGGAGCCTGCACCCCTCCCAGGCCTGAGTGGGACCCACATGCTGGTGTTACTCTCATTCCACTAGAATGTGAGCCCCAGGAGTGCAGGGATCACTACCTGTTGTGTTCACGCCTGGGTCTTCAGCACCAGAATGGGGCCCAGCACGAGAGGGTGTGCGGTGCCGAGCAGGCCACGGCACTCTGCTCCTTGCTGCCCCATGCTGCCATGTGGCTCAGTCCCTTGCCCTGGCACGCAGCCAGAAGCTGGGACCGTCTCTTCAAATGCCTCTTTTTGAGGCCTTCCCTAAATGCCCTTTATTAAATTGCCCCCTCCAGCCCTGCTGCTGCACAGAGCCTTGGAACCCCCTTACCTGCTTATTTTTCTCTGTTAACACTTTTCATTACTGACACTTAATAATTTTTTTTTTTTTTTGGCTGTGCCACAGGGCATGTGGGATCTTACTTCCCCAACCAGGGATCGAACCTGCACCCCTTGCACTGGAAGTGTGGAGTCTTAACCACTGGACCACCAGGGAAGTCCCTGACACTTAATAATTTATTTGTTAATTATCTCTTCCCCATTGGAATGTAAGCCCCACGAGGGCAGAACTGTGCTTTGTTCACTGCTGTATTTCCCAGGCCTTAGAATGATTCTTGGCAATGAGTAAGGGCTCTGTAAATATTTCTTGAAGAAAGAATCCTTGAATCAGTCCCTTGAAGGAAATGAGGATGTCTCCTTTTACAGAATGGGGAAAATGATGCTCAAGGGAAGTCAAAGTAACTTGCCTACAGTGGCACCTAAGAAGCGAAGCTGGGATGTGACCTTAACTCAGTATGACCCCGTTCACACAGATGTAAAACCATAAAAGTATTTGCACTGGCTGTTAACCAACTGTGGAAGTGCCATTTATGACATTTTTCATGGGGCTGATTACGATCGACATCCATGGTGTTTGCTGTCTGAGAACTAAAACAGTGCTAGCCCAAGCAGAAACACGAACTGGGAGCAAACAGGCGCTGCCGCAGTGACCCAGGCAGCATGAGTAACCTTAAGACAAAGGGGGAAGAATCCAGGGTGACGGATCACCCCTTCATCCTGTGGGCTCCCCCTTGCAGGGGCCTGGGCTAATTTGTCCTTCATCTGCAACCTCACTGTTTTCTCTGCGCACTGATGCCCCCCTCTCCACCACAGTGTTTTTTTCTGGTTTTTTTGGTTTTTTTTTTTTGCTGTATGCGGGCCTCTCACTGTTGTGGCCTCTCCCGTTGCAGAGCACAGGTTCCGGACGCGCAGGCTCAGCGGCCACGGCTCACGGGCCCAGCCGCTCCGCGGCATGTGGGATCTTCCCGGACCGGGGCATGAACCCGTGTCCCCTGCATCGGCAGGCGGGCTCCCAACCACTGCGCCACCAGGGAAGCCCCACCCCAGTGTTTTTTAATTTAGTTATTTTTATTTATTTATTTATTATTTTTGGCTGCGTTGGGTCTTCGTTGCTGCGCGTGGGCTTTCTCTAGTTGTGGTGAGCGGGGGCTACTCTTCGTTGCAGTATGTGGGCTTCTCATTGTGGCGGCTTCTCTTGTTGTGGAGCACGGGCTCTAGGCACGCGGGCTTCATTTGTTGTGGCATGTGGGCTCAGTAGCTGTGGCACGCAGGCTCTAGAACGCAGGCTCAGTAGTGTGGCGCACGGGCTTAGTTGCTCTGTGGCATGTGGGATCTTCCCGGAACAGGGCTCGAACCCGAACCCGTGTCCCCTGCATTGGCAGGCAGATTCTTAACCACTGTGCCCCCAGGGAAGCCCCACCCCAGTCTGTTTTGATGGAAACAGAAGTGGAGGAGACTTTGGTCCTTGCGTCCCACCCAGGCAGCGCCCGTTGTTGACATCTGTTTTTAGGGTGTGAGTTAAATGAAGATGTAGCCCACTTATAATTTGTTCTGGGCAAGGACATGCTGGGAGGCTGGGAGAAAGAACTCAATAAGCTTCATGAAAGTAAACTTCTCATCCCTGGGATCCCATGGGAGCTGCCGGTCTACAAGGGCAATTTGATGGGGTGCGGGTGCCCAGCTGAGGACACCCTGGGAGCACAGTGCACAGGCTCTGTGGACACACCTGCAAGTTGTGCTTGCACAATGTGATATTCTGAGCTGCTCAACTTCCCCAGAAGTGTCTGGGAGTTAAGTTGGCTGATCAGTGGAACTCTGATTTATTTCAGCTTATGTAACGTGGTGGTCTAAGGGGGAACATTCTTGAATCTAAAGTTTAAAACTTCCTCCTTTGCTTGGCTGTCTGACTGTCCTTACGTTTTTCTGAGGCCCTGGAACTGGATTTCCAAGGTGCCGCATTCATTCAGAGAGAGAGGGAGGGAGTGAGTGTGTGTCAGGGGAAGATGGGGTCAGGGAAACTTGGCTATTTTTATTCTGGTTACTCTCCACCTGTCCCATTCTGTTGTGTAAACTAACTTCCCTGTGGCCACTCAGCTAGCAACTAGTCTCGCAAATGGTTTATCAAACCAAGAGCCAGGCTGCCTGGTGGTTAAGTCCTGATGGGGCATCAGACCACAGGCTTTGCCACTTCATAGCTGTGTGGCTTGGCCAAGTCTCTTCACTGAGGCTTCTGAGACTGCTTCCTCGTTTAGAAGCTAGGGCTGCTGGAGTCTATCCCCCAGGGCCGCCGCTGTGTCTAGTCAGGCTGTCAGGTTGTGTTACTGTCCATAATTCTCAGTAGCAAATGGACACACATAACTGGAGACTTATCAGGGCTAAGAAGATAGTCTTCCTAGTGCATCTTGAATCTCTTCAACATCCCCCGAGTGTGGACAAACGGGAGACCTCATCATCCTTTCCCTCCCATTTTTTAAACATAAAATTATTTTTCTGCTGAGCGTGGGTGCCCATTAAACTTGGAATGGTTAGTAAATTTGTGGACACCCACCAAAGGGAGACATTCTGAAATCGTCCAGTGCCATCAAAGAAAATGGAACCTAGAAAGAAATTCTCTAGGAGGTGGTACCCGTGGAGAACTGTGGCTTTGTGGCTGGAGTTACAAACACTGCTGCTTACTGGCGAGAAGGGACTCCTGCCCAGCTAGATGACACACGTCTGTCTCCTCAGGGTGCCTTTCATCCATCAACTTAGACTTCTTGTCCTTTATCTTGAGTATTTAAGTTAGAAATCAAAGCCCTTGATTTGGGGGTACACAATGGCAGTGTGGCCCCGGGACCTCCAGGAGCCTCAGAAGGCTCTCTGATCTTGCCCTCGAGGTTGTGTGTGTAATTTTCTCTTCCAACACCGAGGTCCAACGGTCCTTGAAACAAAGGTAAATGCAGTTTTCTTTGGTGTTAGCTATGGGAAATGCCTTCTGAGGAGTGGGAGACAAGCCATAAGGTACCCCTTTGTGTGTGGTGTGGGGAAAACACTACTTTCAAGTAGTTGCTTCTAAGAGACTGGGTTATCCCACTCATTACCAGATAACTCAACTATGGTTAGCTGGCTTTGATAGCAGGCCCCGTCCTTCTATCTCCCTGAAATATATGGAGGCTTAGGAGACTGTCTTGATCCTACCCACTCACATTCCAGCTGGGTGGGGGTGGGAGAAGAAACGGGATCCTTCAAGCAGGACTGTTCGTGGCACAATGGCAATTCCAAGCAAAGAATGTTGCTGAGCGCTCAGAGCCTGCCCCAGGACCAAAGAGCTTTTCGTGGACTTGGAGTTAATTTTTCTTTGAACTTCAGTCATCTCTTGCAGAGTGAAGAAGTAGTAGATTAAAGCTACATAAAAGAGTCACAGTGCGTTAAAGATACTTTTTAAGTCGCTTAACTTTTGTCGTTTTAAAAAGTTATTTACTGTAATTGTAAAACACCACATAATACAAAAACATTTAAGGAAAGCACGTTTCAAAAAACTGCCTCCAATCGTACTTTTTTCAATCTTCCCTCCACCTCCACTCAAATTACTGCTAACCTCCTGCTGTGTAGAATTCCTGCTGTTCTAGAATGTCTTTTTTCATTTTTGTTTCTCCATAATAAGTATTCCATCCCCATTTTGCATATGGGAACAGTGGTGAGGAACACTCACTCTGGGATCCGACAGCCCGGCCCCTCCTCCCACTAACCTTTAATTCAGGGCAAAGAAAATAGGGATGGTGATGCCTATACCTAAGGGTGACTGCGGGCGGGGGATTCAATCTGAAAACTGGATTTAAAGAGCATAGGGCAAGGGTCTGGCTTGTAGAGACAGGCACGAGGAAGAATGGTTAGGCATGTGAACTCTCAGACTGCCTGGGTCCCAATCCTCGTTCTGCCACTTAACTAGCTGCCTCAGTCTCTGCATCTCTAAAAAGGGGATGCTGCTGGTAGCAACCTTGAAGTGTTCTGGGATTACACGAGTTAATATTTGTAAAGTGCTTAGAAGAGAGCCTGACACATAGTGTTGTCACTTGTTTAAATATTAAGAAAATAGTGAATAAAATGTAGTTGAAGCTGTTAGTTGAATGTGTAGTTTTTGATGGTGATAATGATGATATGGGGTTGAAAAGATCTTCCCGTTTAGAGATGGCCATTGGGTTCTTGCCTCTCGTCACTGGGATTAGGTTTCTAAACCAAGTGACCAAATAACAAGTTTAGGAAAGGACAAGCTGACTTAAAGAATACTTCATCCTTTGCTAGCTTTATTTTTGTTTAACTTTTTATTGTAGAAATGTTCAAATATACCTAATTCCCATGTACTGATCCTCTGGTTTCTACAGTTCGCCATTCTTGTTTCCTCCTACATGCTGGCATTAGTGTTCACCGTACCCTGAGATGCTGCCTAGCCCTTGCCAGGGTTGAAAGCAAGCTTCCCAGAGCCTTCCCGGAGCTGGAGATCCCCTTGGTCTTTCCTATAATTTCTAGTTTGTCAGCCCAGAGGCTCAGGTTGCACAGAAAGATAATGAGCACCTGGAAATTCAGGTTGAGCCTGCCTGTCATGGGCACACTACTTCTGTCACTTCTCAAAGGGCGGAGCTTAACCACCATTCAGACGAGATGCCCCAGAGCAGGTTAAGAGCCTTGCATTAAGTTATTTGCAAAACCATTTTCATTTTTTCAGGCCACCACCCTTGGCAAGTCCAATCATGCTTGTCCCAACTGCCCCGATTTGGGCTGGCTGGGAAAAGGAATTCAGTGTGAAAAATGAGGGCAGCTCTTGTTACCTGCTAATATGACAAGCCCCCAACACAGTCCGGTGCCCCCATTACTTCTGCTGGGGTGGGGTTGGGGGAAGGTTATTGGAAAAACATTTTGTTTTGCTAGTTTGAAAAGAAATTCCTGTTTTAGATTTAAAGGGTAGTATCTGCCCATCCTTTAAGGATTTTGTGTTTCTTCTTGCTTCTGTTGTCATTTTTCGGTTCATCTGTTCGTTTAGCAAATGCTTGTCCTCTAGCTTGTCTACTCAAATGCACAGAAATCATCCTCATCCCCTTCCACTTGCTTTGTTCTTTCACTTTCAAAATGTGATCACATTCACTGTCTTGGTTAATCCTCACAAAACCCGGAAGAGGTGGGCTCACTCAGTGGTGGAATCCTTCAGGATCCAGTAGAGAAAACTGAGGCCCAGAGAGGTTAAGCATTTTGCTTAAGGCCACTCAGTAAGAACATGGCAAGGGAATTCCCTGGTGGTCCAGTGGTTAAGACTCTGCGTTCTCACTGCTGAGGGCCCGGGTTCAATCCCTGGTCGGGGAACTAAGATCCCACAAGCCTCAGTTTCTTCATCTTCAAATTGGGGATAATCATGGTACATATCCCCTCCGGCCCCCAAACATGGTCTTACTTTCGCTGGCAAGGGTGGGGCTGTCGGTTTCAGAAAAGTTTGCAAGGGTGGCTCCTAGTGGAAGAAATGAAAACTGCAGTCTAGACATCATAACTGGCTTTAGGGCTTTCTGGCAGAGACCTGATCCTTACGCATTTTAAGGTGTCTAGCCATGCAAAATTGGCACAAAAGTAGGAATTTTTGTAAAAGATCTCTTGGACAAAATCGAACGCCCACTGGAAGAATGAGGGGGCGATTATTTGAAAGGGAGGAGAACAGGCCAACTTGAGAGTTTCCCAGAAAGAACTGTTTTATCAACTGTTCCTTCTGCCTGAAAGGCCCTTGAGCCAGGTTTCTGCAAGGCTGGCTCCTTAGGTCTCAACTAAGACGCCTCCAACTTCACAGAGGCCAGCCCTCACCATCCAGTATAAGTTACACCCTCCTCACACCTTCCTCTTCCCCTGTCACTCTTGTATCACCTTCTTTAATTCCTTTATATCTAGCATTTGTCACTACCTGAGATTTGGTTTTGTTACATGTCCATCTCTTCCACAACAGTGTAAGCTCAAGGGGAGCAGGTGCCTTGTCTATTTGTTCACAGAATTTTTTTCATCCTTAGAGCCCAGCACAGTTTCTGACAAATAGTTTGATGGAAGCCTGTTGAACGAATGAGTCTTTTAGGACGCTGATGTTTAGTGCAGACACTTTTCAATACAGCTTCTCCAGCATTGGGTATTAATACTTTTAAAGTTTTAATACTTTAATAACTATAAAACTTTAAATAGTTTTGTCTCTAAGCCACTGATCCTAAGTTCCCCCACCCAAGTAGTTCTCTTCTGTCTTTTGCATTTGTCTTGCTGTGTTGTATGTTCAGGTAGAAGAAGACTTTCCTATGAAATCTTCATTGTCTCCCTTAACTGACAGTGATGAGTTTCTCCACTGGGCCTCAGATTGCAAGCAGGCATTACCTCTCAATGCCTCGGAAAATAAGCATATAATCAGTACTTAATGAATATCACAATTATCTATGTCTTTTGTGGAAAATTGAATAAATGATTAGCCAAAGCTACGTTTGTTTTAAAATTTTTATTTAATAGTGTCTATTATGTGCCAGGCACTGTTCTGTGTATCTTTTTTTTTTCCTTTTTTTTGGCCACGTCACGTGTGTGGAGTCCTAACCACTGGATTGCCAGGGAACCCCCATGTTCTATGTATCTTAAAACAAGCCTAGTAGGTAGTTGCTATCGATGACTTCATTCTACAGATGGGTAGACTGAGGCATGGAGAGATTCAATGACTTGCCCAAGGTCACAGAGCTAATAAGCAGAGCTGGGACTTGAGCCCCACCCTTGCCAGGGAAAATAAGACCATGTTTGGGGGCGGGAGGGTAAGTACCATAATTACCCTCATTTTGAAGATGAAGGAACTGAGGCTCAGAGAAGTTAAAAAATTTGCCTAAGTCCTCACCCTTAACCATGTAGCTGTGATGCCTCCCTCTTATTATCTGCCACTGTTTACTGAAATGTAAACTGTTTATTTAAATGTAGTTAATCCACAGCATCTCACCGTACCTAGGTTTCAAACTTTTGGACTCGGTAGATATTCTATCTCAGTTATTTTTCATATCATCAAGAGCCATCTGAAGGAGAGGCCCTTTTTTGTTATTGAAAAGGAGAAGTTACTTTCTTCTCTTTTCTTTTTTTTTTTAAAGGTGGAGTCTTTTTTTTTTGTTTAATAAATTTATTTATTTATTTTTGGCTGTGTTGAGTTTTCGTTTCTGTGCGCGGGCTTTCTCTAATTGCGGCGAGCGGCGAGCGGGGGCTACTCTTCATCGCGGTGCCCGGGCTTCTCATTGTAGTGGCTTCTCTTGTTGCGGAGCATAGGCTCTAGACGCGCAGGCTCAGTAGTTGTGCCTCACGGGCTTAGTTGCTCCGTGGCATGTGGGATCTTCCCAGACCAGGGCTCGAACCCGTGTTCCCTACATTGGCAGGCAAATTCTTAACCACTGCGCCACCAGGGAAGCCCAGAAGTTACTTTCTAGACAGCTTACTGTTTTCAGTCTCCAGGTAGATGAGAAAAGAATCGGACCACACTTAAGTCGCCCTGTAATTGTGAAGGACATAATGATGGCTTCCACTACTTTGATATCTTTGCTGTTCTGTCATCAGACTATGGTATGTTTTACTTGTGCCTGTTTTGTGTGAGTCAGGCTTTTGGTGGGTGAATGAAGTTCGATTTCTAGTGAAGGAATGCTCTTTAATCTCCTCAGTTTCCTAATCACTGTGATTTATACCCTGCAGTGAGTTTTGAAGGATGCACCGGTCTACCAAAGACAGTCTATGTTTCTGATGACACCCGATTCAAAGTGGGCACAGATGGCGTGGTTACAGTCAAACGGCCTTTACACCTTCATCATCCAGAGATGAGTTTTCTTGTCCATGCCTGGGACTCCACCCGCAGGAAGCTCTCCACCAAAGTGACCCTGAAGGCAGTAGTGCACCACCATCACCACCACCATCATCATGTACGTTGGAGTGTTTCTTAGAAGTTCACTATTATTTTAGTATGCTGCTTAATCCAGGTTTCTCTGCCTTGGCACTGTTCACATTTGGGGCTGGGTAATTTCTTGCTGTGGGTGTGTCCTGTGCACTATGTGATGTTTAGCAGCATCCCTGGTCTTAACCGCTAGATGCTTGCAGCACTCTGCCAGTTGTGACAACCAAAATTGTCTCCAGACACTGCCAATGCCCCCTGGGGGTGGGCGGAAGGGGTGCTAAATAGCCCCTAGTTGAGAACCATTGGTCTAACTGAGCTAGTTCTTGCTGTGGATTTTTTTTTTGTTGTTGGGTGGATGGCAAGATACACTACCTTATTTCTGCAGGTAGTGTAGAATAGGGGGTAAGGGCATGGATTCTGTCTGGGATTGGGTACCAGCCCTTCTATTTACTACCCAAGTAGACTTGGGGGAGTTATTTAATCTGTCTGTGCTTGAATTTCCTTATAAGTAAAATGGGGATAATAATGACTACATGAATTATTACATGTGAGTTGCTGGAACTATGGTAGGCGTATGATAAGTACTCAGTAATTGTTAACTGTTCTTCTCATTCCCTTCCCAGAGGAACAATGAACACGAGTTCAGTTCTCTGGTCATTTTGCTCTTCGTGTCTCTAGTGGAGAGGGCCTTGGCAAAGAAGGGGAAGAATCAGCAGGAAGCTTTTGCCTGTTTGGACTGTAATCTCCACAAGATCCTTCCCTATTGTATCTGCAGTGCCTGGCCTTTGGGCCTGGCACATACCAGGAGCCCAGTAAATATTGAGTGGACAGATGGGTGCATTGGCCACAAATGAAAGGATACACGTCTGCCCAGGTTCTTGGCAAGAATGTTTCGGGAAATTGTTAACCAAAGCCAAATGCCTTTGCCAGTTTCTAAACTGCTCCCATGGTGCTGCCTACTGAAACGTCTCTCTGGAGGGCCATTCTAGTTGTATCCCGCTATCGCGTTGGGAGCGTGGAAGTACTGTAACTGCCAAGGCCTTTCAGGCTGGCTCTTGTCTTTCTCCCTGAAGACTGTTGAGATTCTAGGAATTTAATAGTCCTGATAGATCTGATTTTTCTCCCTGGTGTAATTGGCCAGACCAGAAAAGTGGGGAACTAAATTAACATAGCTTCCTGACTTAAGTCTCCAATTAATTCCATCATTCATGTAAGTCCAGCCTGGTAAGTTCTTGCTGGGCAGCTGTGTATGGAAGTATGATGCACAGATGTAAACAAAGTTGATTTTTCAACTTTTCCTCTTCACCTTTGCCATCTGCCTTCATGATTATGTTCAAATACGTATTATAGAAAAGCACAAATTACAGTGATTTATGTAAAATAGAGTATTTCTCTTTCAAGTTAAGGCGATTGAGTGGTAAGTTGTGGCCAGTATGGAGACTCTTGTAGTCATCAGGAGGCTAGGTTCTTTCTTTCCTTTCTGTTCTATCATCCTCAGCATATGCCTCCCATCCTCAACAATACCTCATGATCCAAGATGGCTGCTGGATCGCCATTTATCATACCTTTCCTCTGGTTGGTAGGAAGTTGGAAGGGAGGAAGCCCAAAAATGTATCACTTAGTTGTCCACCTTTTAAAGAAGGCTTTGTGGAATTTTGAAGCAATGTTTCTGCTTACATCTCATTAGTTGGAACTTGGCTTCATGGTCACACCTAACTACAAGTGTAGTACAGGAAATGTAGTTTTACTTAGGTACATTGTTGGACACAAAATTTATATATATATGGGGAGAGAGACAGAGGGAGAGAAAGAGAGATTTTTGATTTTAAATAAGAAAGAATGGATATTGAGCGGTAGGTGGCAACTCTACCACAGCTGGTTTGAGGTTGACTTTGGTTTGCCCCTAGTTCAAGGGACCCTTGTGGTGCCAGGTGGCCCTACACTGGAACGGGTGATAATCTTACCTCTCTTTTACTTCATATAAGAATAGATCCTATATATATCAAAACATCACATCGTACACCTTAAATACAAACAATTTTTATTTTGTCAGTTATACCTCAAGAAAGCTGGGGAAAAAATATAAATAGATCTAACTTTCCAGTTTTGTCTCTTTGGTTGGATGGGTTTTCTTGGTCTGGTATCCTTGTTTTCTGAGGGATGGATCCCATGTTCAGTATGTTTAGACACGATTCCTTTTAATTTCACACATGAAGGGAATTCCCTGGTGGCCTAGTGGTTAGGATTCTGGGCTTTCACTGCCATGGTCCTGAGTTCAATCCCTGGTCAGGGAACTGAGATCCCACAAGCCATACGGCACTGCCAAATAAATAGATAGATAGATAAATAAATAAATGTCTTTATTTAAAAAAAATAATAATTTCACACATGAAGATGTTAATGCTATGTTTTGCCAGCACAATGTTCATCATTATTTATTATCATTCTCTGAAAATATTCCATAGTCCTGATGTCAGCAAGGTGTGCTCTTTGCCTTCCTCTTCAATATGGCAAATGAATTTGCATTCATTCATCAAGGCCTGTTTTTTTTACCATGGCTGTGCAAGATGGTCATTTTTAGGCTTAGAATACCGTGTTGAGAATCAGTTTAGTATTTATTCCTGTGCTCAGGTCAAATCCCAAATTCCACTTCATTAAAACCATAACTCAGTGTTTCCCAACCAATCCAACCATCATCTTCATCATTAGCATTTATTGAGCACGTACTACGTTTCAGGCAGTATTCTAAGTGCTTTACTGCAATACTAGTATCACGTTTTATCCTTCCAAAGACCCTATGAGGCAGATACTAATATAATCCTCATTTTAGACGTGAGGAAAGTGTGGGACAGAGAAGTTAAATAATCAGCTCAGGAAGGTGAGGTGTCACAGTGAGGATACAAAGCCAGGCAGCCTGGCTCCAGAGCCTGCCCTTGGCCAGGGCAGGACTGCTTCTCTAGGAGGTTAATGCAGAGGGTGTGTGTTAAGGGGTGTGTGAGTGACTAGTATACAGAAATGCAGGATTGGGAAGGATTTTGTGATGATATCTGGTCATATTTCATGTCTGTCTTGTGCATTTTGAGTCACATTTTAAAAGCCAGGAAGCAGGGCTTGACTCTCACTTGACAGACAGGGATGGGTGACTCTGTGGAGGATGGAAAATGTAATTGTCCTGGACCTTTACTGTGTTACTACCAATCACTTTAGAACACTTAAAACAATTTGGAAGATCTTTCCTTCCATCTTCAGCTATCTTATTTCCCTGTGTGTGCATAAAGTTATCGCACATGAAAACTGTTCAATACAAGTCTCAAAGGGCACTTTTGGTTCCCATGCAAACAACTTCTGTTAGAACAAATGGAAACCATACAGATATACTAGCACAGTGAGATTAAGGGATTAGTATTGATCACAAAGTAGTAAGTTCCCAAAACTTACTCACTTAGGCTAACTCTACTTTGGAGACCTATATCACTAGGAAAAATATAAAAGAAAAGAATATTAAAAACACCTGAATATCTAATTGTTGAATAAGCTCTGATAGTAAATCATTGGAGTATAATGTCCTATTAAAAATGACAGGCGTGGGACTTCCCTGGTGGCGCAGTGGATAAGACTCCGTGCTCCCAATGCAGGGGGCCTGTGTTCGATCCCTGGTCAGGGAACTAGATCCCACATGCATGCCGCAACTAAGAATTCGCATGCCACAGCTAAGGAGCTGGTGAGCCTCAGCTAAGGAGCTGACAAGCCACAACTAAGGAGCCTGTGAGCCGCAACTAAGGAGCCCACCTGCAGTGACTAAGACTCGGTGCAACTAAATAAATAAATAAAATAAATACATAAATAAAATAAATATTTTTAAAAATGACAGGTGTGAGATATAGGCTTGAAATAACTCTTAAATAATGTCAAACCCTCAAACCTATCATCGTGTGTGCATAATGATTACTGAACTCTGGACACTAAGAAGGATCAAAAGAGGAAACCGTCTTTCTGATACGGTAAAGAGGTCCATTGGGTTTTGTTTTGGCTGTTTTATTTTGTTGTTAAACGAAAGCCATGCCCTGCCCTCAGAAGGCTGGAGATGCTAACTGCCTAGGTTGTTCAGCCCGTATCATCTTTTCTGAATTATCTCATTTTGTTCCTCATCTTCTTTCCTTTTAGGACTCTCCCTCTGGAACCCAGACAGAAGTGCTCACATTTCCCAGCTCCCACCATGGTCTCAGGAGACAGAAGAGAGACTGGGTTATTCCTCCTATCAGCTGCCCAGAAAATGAGAAAGGCCCATTTCCTAAGGCTCTGGTTCAGGTACAGAAGGAAGTTCTCTATGTCTCTGGGAGGAATTTGGCAGAGAAGGACCAAGGAGAGAAAGGGAAAAGAGCCAATGTCAGAATCCTTCCTTGCTAATTCATTTCTTTCTGTTTTGTCTTCAGATCAAATCTAACAGGGAAAAAGAAACCAAAGTTTTCTACAGCATCACTGGACAAGGAGCCGACGCACCCCCTCTTCATGTGTTTATTATTGAAAGAGAAACAGGATGGCTAAAGGTGACGGAGCCTCTGGATAGAGAACATATTGCCAAGTACATTGTGAGTGTCTCTTAAAAGCACTTAATGATGGGGTTACATCCTTTCAAAATTTTTTTGGTCAACTCACGCTGATCATAGATCAGATGTTCTGGACATTTGAAGAGCTTAACTTGATACCTTTAGACCTGTTGATAAGGAGAAATGACAGGAGAACCTGCAAAAATTGGGGGCTGTTCATGTTTTCCTTGTTAGGAATAAAGTGGGGAGAGTCCTGGGGCATCAGACATGATCTTAGACCCAAGATGTCAACCTGTTCTTGGGACTCAAAGTCCCTGACACATAGGCAGAGGCTGGTGTTGATGTTGGGGAACAAAAACTATTTCTGGGCCTTGAGAGCAGTGTGCGCTTAGGGAAGCTGGGAGGTAATGCTTTGATGCCAAACACAGGGAAGTCTGGGGGGAACGCTAGACTCGAGCAGCCAGAGCAAATTCGACCCTGCTTGGAACCAGTCAGAGTGTTTTAGGCTTCCACCTTTATCTCCTAGGCCCGGCCCCCAGCCCTTATGTGGGAAATGGGGCTCTGAGCTGATGGATGTGTTCTCCAGCCCATGGTCTCACAGGTCATGGTCTTAACCAGTGTCATGACCTCACTGAAGCAGCAGCACGTGTGTGGGGGATGTTCTGTGCTTGGGGCGGGGCAGGGGGTGGGGTCCATGCATACTTGAGTAGGAGGGAGTGGGGGCCGGGTGGAGCCCACTCTGCTCTGGTTGGAACACTTCTCCCACCTTGTCTTCCCGAGTAACCCTCACCTGGCTCTTGCAGCTCTTCTCTCATGCTGTGTCTTCAGACGGGCAAGCAATCGAGGAGCCGATGGAGATTGTGATCACCGTGACCGATCAGAATGACAACAAGCCTGAGTTCACCCAGGAGGTCTTCAAAGGGTCTGTCATGGAGGGCGCTCTTCCAGGTACGTCCAGCAACGAGGAGATCAACACCCATCAAGACACTTAGATTCTTTGCACCCCCAAGTGTTGGGGCTGGCGTTTGGGGTCAGACCCTTCATATGCACAGAACTTCTTTGGAAGACACTGTTCATGTGTAAAACATCCTACCTATAGAAATATGTATAAAATGTTTAAGCCCAGTTTAAGAAAGGAGCAGTTTAAGAACAACCTTCCCTGATTAAGTAACAGATCCTTGTTAGTAGTTTACAGACCCTGTACAATCCTTCCTGATCACATTTTTTCCCTCCTCCGTAAAGACAGCCACCACCCTGACTTTTGTGATAATCATTCCCTTGCTTTCATTTATCTTTTACCACGTGTGTACTTACAGTTTTGCCTACTTTTCTACTTGGTGACAAACAGTTTTTCCAAGGTGGCTGAACCAATTTATACTCCCACCAGCAATATATATCATGGAATTGTTTGACTTCTTTTTGGCCAATCTGTTGAGTGTGTAGTTATATCTCAACATAACTTAAAATGGAATTTCTCTGATTATTAATGGACTAAATAAGCATCTTATCATATGTTTGCTGACCAGCTGGGTTTCTTTACAACTTGTCTATTCAAGTCTTTTGCCCTTTTTGTCTCTTGGGCTGTTTGTCTTTTGCCTATTGATTTTTCTTTTTTTTTAAATGACAAATTTTATTCCAAAAGGGCTCCAGTAGTCCCAGAGACATTGATGTAGAGTTTGAATAGTGTTTCAGGTAAAGTGAAAATGGATAAAAGCAATATTTCTAGTTAATATATTTTTAGATAATGTGATTTTAAATGTTTCAGTTAAAATGTAATAAATATTAATGAACTTATTTGCAAAACAGAAACAGACCCACAGACAGAAAACAAACCTATGGTTACCAAAGGGGAGAGGAGAGGGGGATAAATGAGATAGACAACAAGGTCCTGCTGTATAGCACAGGGTACTTTACTCAACATCTTGTAATAAACTATAATGAAAAAGAAAAAATGTAATAAATATTAAAAATAGATGTTTTAGGGCTTCCCTGGTGGAGCAGTGGTTGGGAATTCGCCTGCCAGTGCAGGGGACACTGGTTCAAGCCCTGGTCTGGGAAGATCCCACATGCCGCGAGCAACTAAGCCGGTGCTCTACAACTGCTGAGCCTGCGCTCTAGAGCCCGCGTGCCACAATTACTGAACCCGCAGGCTGCAATTACTGAGCCCGCACGCCCGGAGGCTGTGCTCTGCAACAAGAGAAGCCACCACGAGATGCCCGTGCACCACAAGGAAGACTCGACAAAGCCAAAAATAAATAAATAAAAGAAATAAATTTATTAAAAAAAAATAGATGTTTTAGTATTTTATCTATTTTGACAGGTTTATACGGAATTATAGGGGAGTTTTTTTGTTTGTTTGTTTTGTTTTGTTTTTAAAGGAGAACCACTTTATTTTGAGTAGTAAATGAAACTCCATTTATAACATAATAAACAAACGTTCCATCAATTTCTTCACGGTTAGTCCAAAGAACAACTGCTTTAATTAGAATTTACATTTCACCTTAAATATTCTAAAATCCATCCATGTCAACTTTGGAGTTTTAATCTTGCCTGATACTATGAAATAGGGCAAACCTTGATTGATGGTCAAATTCTTAATTTTTGCTGTTCAGCCACTTTTCTTGCTCTTGCTCTCTGATTCTGTACATTCCAGAGTGTTCAGTGGACTTGCAATAAACTTCCAAGATGAAGGAGAATTTCTTGCTCATTGTTTGCCTGAACTCTTGACTTGTATTCATCTTTCTGAACAAAAATATGCTCCAAAAATGCCCACAAGTTCAGCTACTAAAACTCCTTTAAAGATCTGCTTTGCCAGTGGATCCATAGTACGGGCTATCCTGAGGCACGTACTCGTGGGGCTGCGCATGCCTGCCTATTGATTCTTTTTTTAAATTTATTTTTGGCCACGTTGGGTCTTTGTTGCTGCGCATGGGCTTTCTCTAGTTTTGGTGAGCAGGGGCTACTCTTCGTTGCGGTGCGCAGACTTCTCATTGCGGTGGCTTCTCTTGTTGCGGAGCAGAGGCTCTAGGTGCATGGGCTTCAGTAGTTGCGGTGTGTGTGCTCAGTAGTTGTGGCTCGCGGGCTCTAAAGCGCAGGCTCAGTAGTTGTGGCACACGGGCTTGGTTGTTCTGCAGCATGTGGGATCTTCCCGGAGCAGGGATCGAACCTGTGTCTCCTGCATTGGCAGGCGGATTCCCAACCACTGCACTACCAGGGAAGTCCCTGCCTATTGATTCTTTTTTTTTTTTTTTTCCCTGCCTATTGATTCTTGAAGAATTGTTTAGGGATTCTGTGAACTAGTACTTTGTCTGTCACAAGTATTGTAAATATTTCCTTCTACCTTGAAGGCAACAGTCTCAAATGACCATTCTCTCAGGTGGAGCTGTGGCTAAGAAGCCAATTATAGAAATTTCTGGTATTTTTCCTGTTTTATACACTATTCACTCAGTGTAAGAGACATAGCAAAGATGTTTTAGCTTAAGGTTATTTATTCCCCATACTCCTCACCCACCCTCCCCACCCAAAATATCCTCTGGAAAAACTGGGTTCTGGGAACACCACTTGCTCATTTGGTGGAATGCGTTCTTCCTCCCCTAGCGCTTTAGTCAGAATTTTGGAAATTAAAGTGTAGCTTGACTAAATCTTCTCCTTTGCTTCCAGGGACCTCTGTGATGGAGGTCTCGGCCACAGACGCAGACGATGATGTGAACACCTACAACGCTGCCATTGCTTACACCATCCTCAGCCAAGAGCCTACGCTGCCGCACAACAAAATGTTCACCATCAACAAGGACACGGGTGTCATCAGTGTGCTCACCACCGGGCTGGACCGGGAGGTCAGGGGTCAAGAGGATCCAGAGGGTATTGAGGGCAAATAGCTCGATCGTCTGGATGATGTAAAACTCTGCCGAGGCCAGTTGCTGCTTAGTATGGTGATGGTTCTGAGCTTTGTATCTAAACATTTGTCCAGAGGTTTGGGGCCAGGCAGGCAGGCAGGTTGGCATTTAAGCAGATGAGAAAATAATCTGTTTCTATGTGATGGGCTGGGCTGTGCCTGATGTGGCTGTCGGTCCTGACTCAGGTGTGTTTGATCTCTACAGAGTTTTCCCATGTATACCCTGGTGGTTCAAGCTGCAGACCTGCAAGGTGAAGGCTTAAGCACGACCGCAACAGCTGTGATCACAGTCAATGACACCAATGATAACCCTCCCATCTTCGACCCAACTATGGTAATAACCCTGCAACTCCTTAGAGAGTCTCCAAAGGTCCTTGGTTGTTTCCCAGTATCTCATGGGTGAACCCTTTGGAAACGTTTTCCAGACTAGTAAACTTGAAGCTAAAAAGCAAGCAGGTCGGGATGTCAGTTGTCTCTGCCCTCCTCAGCCTGGGACCTATTGACACAGGTTTCTGAAGTTGCAAAAAACACCTATTTTTAGTTTTTTTTTTTTAAGGAACTTCCATATAAAGATGTTAAAAAAAATAAAAATAAGGAAAAAAAAAAAGCACCTATTTACTGCATGTCCTCATCTTGGTAGCAGATCTTACCAGGTTTTAGTTATTCATTGAACAAATATTCTCTGGGTTTATACCAGACACTGTCTTAGACACTGGGGATATTATCACAAACAAGGCAGACGACACTTCTATTCTTGTGGAGTTTATAGTCTAGCTAGGGTGATGTTATACAACTTATACCGATTATCGTGTATAATTATATTAAATGCAGTCAAGGAGAAGGTACTGAGAGCTGTGTGAAAGAACCTGAAACCTTATTGTGTTACCTAGAAATCAGCTTAATGGTTAGTAACAGAGATTTGACTCTTGTGGTTTAAACAAACAGGGTTGACTTTTTCTCTTGTGTCACTAACGGTCCAGAGGTAGATAGTCCACTCAGTCAGTAGAAACCAAGCCTCCTTTATCTGCTTTCCCACCATCCTTGGTACATGGATTCTATCCCCATTGTCACCTTGTGGCCCAAGATGACAGCTGGAGCTCCAGCCACATCTGTGCTTCGTTCAAGAAGGCGGCAAAGGCAAGGGGGCATAAGGTCTTGATGTCAAGTCAAGTTTTCTTATTTCTGTGAAGACCCATCCCACAAGTTTCATTTACTAGCAACTGCTGTCTGCAAGGAAGACTGGAAATACAGTATTTTCTCTGGGCACGTCGCTGCCGTCAACCACGTAGTTAGTGAAGAAGAGGAGAGTGGATATTCAGTAGACAATTAACGGTGTCTGCCACTTTAACCTAGCCACTGTGAGTACAGGAGGCTTAAGAAAGACAGATTAATGCCCCGCATCAAAAGGAAGCTTGATGAATAGCAAGAACTGAAAAACAGTCAGTGTAATGAACCAAATGAGACCAGGTCCTACAGGACCTTGTGGACTGAATTTAGAATTTTAGAATTGATCCTGAGTGCAGTGGGTTGTTATCAAAGGGTTTTAAGTAGAAGACTGTAATGACCAGACATTTATGAAAATTACTGGTACCACTGAGAATGATGGGGAAGACGGGAACGGGGGATAAGCTACAGTGTCAGCAGTTGGGCCAGAGTACGCTGAGAGGCGCGGACAGCCAGGGCCTTGGCTCCTTCAGGTACTCACAGGGTCCCTGAGTGCTGGCTGCTCCACCAACAGGAAATAAGGGCCATGCTGGTAGGGTGGGCACTTCTTCAAAGACTCATCAAAGCTTGGGCTCAAGAAAGGACTCCTTTAGCCCCCTGAACCCTGGCTCCACTGCTGGGTCTGAGTATGTCCTAAGTGACACATCCTTTTCTTTGCTCTGCAGTACGAGGGGTCGGTGCCTGAGAACGAGGCTAACGTGGTCATCGCCACACTCACAGTGACTGATGCCGATGTCCCCAATACCCCAGCGTGGGAGGCCGTTTACACAATATTAAATGATAACGAGAAGCAGTTTGTTGTCATCACAGACCCAGAAACCAATGAGGGCATTTTGAAGACGGCTAAGGTTTGTATCATTCCTGGCAAGATGCAGAAATTGACAACGCAGCCAGAGGCCCTTGTCCCCTGGTGTCTTCTCTGAAGTAGATTAGTGTGGCCTTCGTGGGGTGGGGGAGGGCAGCTCTCCCAGATTCTGGTGGGGTTTGCAGTGACTCTTCAGGCTCATGTGAGAAATCAGGAAGCTCCCACACCACACCCTACCATCTGTTTTATTTTTATTATTATTATTTTTTATAAATTTATTTTAGGCTGCGTTGGGTCTTCGGTGCTGCGCGCAGGCTTTCTCTAGATGCGGCAGGCAGGGGCTACTCTTCGTTGCAGTTCGCGGGCTTCTCACTGCGGTGGCTTCTCTTGTTGAGGAGCACGGGCTCCAGGTGCACGGGCTTCAGTAGTTGTGGCGCACGGACTTAGTTGCTCCGCGGCATGTGGGATCTTCCCGGGACAGGGCTTGAACCCGTGTCCCCGGCATTGGCAGGCGGATTCTTAATCACTGCACCACCAGGGAAGTCTGTACCATCTGTTTTAATATGTTCTTTCTCTGAAACATTTGCCCACCCTGCCATATCCATTTTGCAAATGAGAAGAAAAATGGTTTATGGTCTCTGCTATTTTGCTGGATGATTTTAGAAGAAGGGCAAATAAGCCTGTGAAAGATGTCTAGGAGACATGAACAGTAAGAAGTTGAGTGATTTCCTTGTTGAAGTTAGTCAAAGAGTTAATGAACGGATCCCTAACTTAGCGCCAGAGGTTTGACTTCCCCTTGAGCAAGTGAGCAGACCCTTCATTTCTGGATCACTTAGTACGTCATCTTAACTCCCACTGAACATTTCTTTGTTTAAATTTACTTATTTAATTTATTTTTTTTTTGGTTGAGATGGGTCTTCTTTGCTGCGTGTGGGCTTTCTCTAGTTGGCGGTGAGCGGAGGCTCCTCTTTGTTGCGGTGTGCAGGCTTCTCATCGCGGTGGCTTCTCCTGTTGCAGAGCACAGGCTCTAGGCGCACGGGCTTCAGTAGTTGTGGCACGTGGGCTCAGTAGTTGTGGCTCGCGGGCTCTAGAGTGCAGGCTCAGTAGTTGTGGTGCACGGGCTTAGTTGCTCCGTGGCATGTGAGATCTTCCCAGCCCAGGGCTCGAACCCGTGTCCCCTGCATTGGCAGGCAGATTCTTAACCACTGCACCGCCAGGGAAGTCTTCCCACTAAGCATTTGATGTCAGCGTTTTCTGTTATTATTCTATCACCAAAAGAAAAAAGGTAGTAATTTGAGTTCCCGCCATACGAAAGGTCCTTCATAAAAGCTCCAGTTGATCCCTTACAGTGCCTCTGTGAGATAGTTCCTTTTCCTACTTATTTAGGTGTGGAAACAGACCCAGAGGTTCTATTGCCCAAATCACACAGCTAGGAAATGGCCAGGCCGGGATTTGAGCTCACTGCCGACTGATTCTGAACTTCATGTTCTTGCCACTAAACTTACTGGGGTTAGGGAGGTGGACAGGCAGGGTTGTTTGTCCATTTGCTGTCACATGGGCTGCATGTCAGCATAGGATGTGAACATTCTTATTGGCCTCAGGTAAATAAATGACTTAATGTGCTACATTTGTTAATAGAGGCTTGCCAGTTGAGATTTCATGTAGCTCATCTTTATTCTTTACTGGGGTTCTCAACATGAATCTGGTTGCATGTTAGTCATTGGGAACTTTTTAAAAAATATTGATGTCCAGACCCCAACCTCAGAGATTCCTATTCGCTGGCTCTGGGGTTAGGGTCCAGGCATGTGTTTTCTTTAAAAGTTCTCAAGTGAGTTCTTCTTAATGCAGCCAGATGTGAGAACCACTGATATATTGCTAACCAAAAAACAATAGTTAAGGATTTAATGGGGTTTTTTTCTAACATAAAATGTATTTTTTCTGCTCTTTAGGGCTTGGATTTTGAGGCCAAGCAACAGTACATCCTGTATGTGGCAGTGACTAATGTGGCCCCCTTTGAGGTCACTCTCTCCACTTCCACAGCCACCGTCACCGTGGACGTGATGGATGTGAATGAAGCCCCCATCTTCATGCCTCCTCAGAAGAAAGTGACAGTGCCCGAGGACTTCGGCTTGGGCCTGGAGATCACATCCTACACCGCCCAGGAGCCAGACAGATTTATGGAACAGAAGATCACGTAAGTGTGAGGGGTTTTCCACTTACTGGCAGCAACTAGCTGTGTGCATACGTGTATGTATAAAATATTTTGTTCATGGCATTTTTATCATCGTTGGTCTGTGGAAGATCCTTCTCTTGTTTGGCTTATTTATATTTTTATCCCCATTCCCCACACCTTGTCCATTCCGTCCATGGTCAGCCATTGTCGGTTTACTGTGCTTCCTCTTTTTGAATTCACTTAGTGTAGTAGGAATGTGGTTTTAATTTACATACACGGTATTGTGTTATAAGTAGCTTACTGTTTCTTTTTTTGTTTTGTAAACTTGAAGGCACTTCTGTAATGTAAATGACAGCCACAGATGCTGAAAACACACATACAAACCAACCAACAGCAACACCACTGTGGCCACGTATGATAAAGGATGTTCTTATTCTTTTGAGAGCTAGGTCTGATGACATACTTGGTGTTCAGGTGTGACAATGGTGGAAACTCAAAGGGAAGACTGTTAAGCACAAACCCAAGCATGGCACATCTGCGTCTTTTTAGTAATAGCATGATTTCCAGAGATAACAAAGGCCTCGGTCACTTCCTCTTCTCAGAGAGAGATTCATACCTGTTAATATTTACTTTAGAGGAAACTATTAGAATGCTCTGAACTATTTAGAAAAAAGGTTATGCAAATCCAGTATAGAGTCCCACTTGGTAATAAATTGAGCATGTTCTTGTTTGGAGGGAGAGGTGTTTGTGTTTTAGTATCAGTGCCTGTGACTTATTAAATGTAAAACAAACATGAAGTTTAAGTGCAGCTTCAATTTCTGAGTTATTCTGGGAAGTACTAATTCTATCCTGATTGGAAGGGCTCATAAATAGCTTTAAACTGTGCATGTGCGCCATACGGATAAAAAGGATCCAGGTAGTGGTATTAATGGCTGCTAGAATCATTAGATCAAGGATGATGAGGAATTTTTAAACGGAGGAACCAAGCTGGGACCATCCAAACCTTCTGATAGATTTTAACATCTGCTGGAAGAGCAAGGACAGCCCAACATGAAGTGCCACTCGAAGTGATTCAACAGCATGTACACAGTGCCACTTAAATGTTATATTTGGGGGAGAAAAGAAGGGTTGAAACAGAATCTAATCAAACCTTAGGATTTGATTTTTTTTTTTTTTTTTTTTGCTGTACACGGACCTCTCACTGTTGTGGCCTGTCCCGCTGCGGAGCACAGGCTCCGAACGCGCAGGCTCAGCAGCCATGGCTCACGGGCCCAGCCGCTCCGCGGCATGTGGGATCTTCCCGGACAGGAGCACGAACCCGTGTCCCCTGCATTGGCAGGCGGACTCTCAAGCACTGCGCCACCAGGGAAGCCCTAGGATTTGATTTTGATGCAGTACAGAGAATGAAGAAGTTAAATGCCATGAGGAAGCAGTCAGCCAAATGCAGAATATGGGAGCTCTATGTCAAATGACCCAGTTTCTTTAGCAAATAATGACAGAAGGGTGGGGGTGACTGCTTAGATTAAGGATGTTGATTAAGAGAGGAATCAACCAATTGTAATGTGTAGACTATGCTTAAAGATGGATTCAAACAATCCAACTATAAAAGACACCCTTGAGGCAAATAGAGAAACTTGCACATAGACCTGACACTAAGTAATTATTATTTTTGCTAGGTGTGTTAGTGGCATGGTGATATTGTAGGATTTTTTGTTTTGTGATTAAAGCCTTGGGTTGTATGGTTTCCAGCTTCTGTTGATAGCTTAGCTTGTAGTAATGAAATAGGTAGTTCAAAGCATCTATTTGGGGAAGTTCAAGGACCAAGTCTAAATAGTGTTTGCAGAGACCCTTACCCCTGGAATAAAGACCACTCGATATATGTAGTTCATTGCTTTGCACTTCTAAGGACGTGAGGATAAGCCTACAGGTATCCAGGACCCTTTCCTCCTTCGATTTCTTTATTTCCCTTTCTGAGCCTTTCAATGACCTCGATAGATAACTGGGCAGTATATCTCTGTTTTTCATGCTTACGTTTCTTCTGTTTCTGGTATTCCTAATAAGGTGTGGCTTAACAGGGTTCTCTTGGCATTTTGAATAATTTTTTGTGGGGTGGCTGTGTACGACCAGAAGGAGCTTTACCGTCCCTGGCACCTCCCGTTAAATGCCAGTAGTGCAGCATACTCCCAAGTCACCGTGTCAACCCAAATCTCCAGATCCTCATGGCGGGGGTGTTGGGTGCCATACTGTGACCATTTGAGAACTGCTGTACGCTTTAGGGGGGTCAGTCTGAGAGGAACTAAAGAAATCTGACATCTAAATGCCATGCCTGATCCTGGATTGCGTTCTGGATTGGATTGGGGCAGGGGCATGGGGAGGGGGGGTACAGTTTGGGGGAAATCCACAGTTTGAATGTGTACCATGTATGAAGTGGTAGTACCATATCAAAGTTATATTTCCTGAAATTGAAAATCAAATAGTGGTTATGTAAGAGAATGCCTCTGTTCTTAGGAGAAGGCACACTGACATTTTCATGAGTAAAGGAACATCATGTCTGCGACTTACTCTCAAATGGTTCAGCAAAACAAGAAATTATGTATATGTGTGCATCAACTTTTGTAATATAGCAAAATATCGACAGTGGATGAATCTAGGTGAAGGGTACATGGACGGTCATCAAACCGTTCTGGCAAAATTTCTGTAGGAGTCGTTATTTTTTTATTATTATTATTTTTAGGAGTCATTATTTTTTTGAAATAAGGAAGTTAGAAGTATCTATCAGCAAAGAGGAACCTTAACCTTCTTCAGCTACCTACCGTTCGCTGTTCCCGTTCTAAATCAGAGCTTGTGTCTTTCCAGGTATCGGATTTGGAGGGATGCTGCCAACTGGCTGGAGATTAATCCGGACACGGGTGCCATTTCCACTCGGGCTGAATTGGACAGAGAGAACGTCGAGCATGTGAAGAACAGCACGTACACGGCCCTCATTATAGCCACTGACGATGGTGAGGATGCCCTTACCATTTGGTTTTTGCTGCTTCACCCTCCTGACCAGCTCACTGCCTTGCCCCTATCCTTTAAGAGGCATGAATTCTTCCATTTTCTTTCATTATTCAACAAAGCGTTCTCAAAGCATTGTCCAAAATGCAGAGTTTAGGCCAAGCAGAAGTTCCTTTTTAACGCTCCCTCTGTACCTGAGCCCCATGGGAGCCAGACTGCCTGGGTTTAGATCCTAGGACCAAAGCTTAATACCTGTGTGAACTTGGACTTATTACCTAATTTTTAGGTCCCTCAGTTCCTTTATCCAGCAAAATGATAATAGCCCATCTAGGTTAAATGAGTTAATTTATGTAAAAGTGCTTGGAAGAGTGACTGCTACCTAGTCTGTGCTCTGTAAGGACTGTTATTATCTTTATCATCATCATCATTATTAGTGAAGTGTGGCTCCTTCCAGACTGTTTCTGTGTATTCGAATACATTTATAAACATATAGAAATATGGTTTATTATAAAGCCACTATGTGGTTTATAGCCTATTTTTGTTTTTATTATAAAAACCATTGTCTTATGCATGTTTAATTTTTTTTCCTTGAACATATGTCTGGAAGACACAGAGATCTATCTTGGCACATTATAGATCTACCTCTTTTCAATTAAATGATGTTTTCTGCATATTGCATAATTTAACCATTCACACATTAAATAACACCGGGATTATTTCCAGTTCTCCATTATTTTTGTGAGTGATAGGTAGACATCGTTGTACATGCCTCTGTGGGCAAGTGTTTCCCACGGATAGATATTCAGAAGCGGAGTTACTGTTAAAGAGACCTGCTAGTTCCTGTGATTAAATCTGTTCCCCTCTCCCTCCTCAACCTCCCGAGGTAATAATTCCAGATTTGGCAATCCGGAAAGCAAAGGGCAAGGCGAGTAAGCCCATGGTGGGGCTGGATGGGTGGCTAATGAGTGATGTAGCCTTCATCGCATTCTGAGCATGCTGTGGAAGGGTAACCCTGGCCTAGTCATTCCTGCTCCTGGAGCTGTCATTTGGGAGGCAGCAGGTTAAAAGTAGAGAGCCATGATGGGGCTCCATTTGCAGAAATGTTTTGCATAAAGGCGAAGCTAACCCGTTGCTTAGGCAGCAGTGCTATGCTGGCCAGCTGTCTCTGGCTGCACGGGAGTTCCCTAGCCTGGCCTGGAGGTAACCAAGAGTTGACAAGGTTCCTGTAAAGTTCCAGGGAGTAAATATTTTAGCCTCTGTAGACCGTACAATCTCTATTGCCATCATAGCCTAGAAGCAGCCATACAAAGTTTGAAAAGGCATGAGCATAGCTGTGTTCCTAATTTGGGTGGAAGACCTTAGTTTGCTGACCCCTGACCTAATACTAATGGCTAAATTATGGTACTTTTGAATATATTCCTTCAAGTGTTACTTTGTGCATGACTCAATACTTTTGATGTAGGTCTAAGAGGAGAATGAAGTTTCTTCAGAAAATCTATTATCTTATTAAAAAACATTTTTTAAAGTTTTCTTTAATTAAAAAGAATTTTAGGGGCAGTGGTTAAGAATCTGCCTGCCAATGCGGGAGACACAGGTTCAAGCCCTGCTCCGGGAAGATCCCACATGCTGCTGAGCAACTAAGCCTGTGTGCCACAACTACTCAGCCTGCTCTCTGGAGCCTGTGAGCCACAACTACTGAAGCCCGCACACCACAACTACTGAAGCCCATGTGCCTAGAGCCCGTGCTCCGCAACAAGAGAAGCCACCACAATGAGAAACCTGCACACCACAATGAAGAGTAGCCCCTGCTCGCCGCAACTAGAGAAAGCCCACACAGCAACGAAGACCCAATGCAGCCAAAAATAAATAAGATAAATCAATTTTTTAAAAAAAGAATTTTAAATTATACTTGCTCATTGTTAAAACAAGAAAATTCAAATGATAAGGTAAAAAGATCCATCCATGGGTGAATGGATAAACAAAATATGGTATACGCATACACAATGGAATATTATTCAGCCTTAAAAAAGAAGGAAATCCTGTCATGTGTTACAATGTGGATGAACCTTGAGGACATTGTGCATAGTGAAATAAACCGGTCACAAAATGACTAATACTGTGGGTTTCCACTTAGATGAGGTACTAATGTGGTCAAATTCGTAGAAACAAAGTAGAATGGTGGTTACCAGGAACTGGAGGGGGAAGTAGGGAATTGTTTAATGGGTACAGAATTTCAGTTTTGTAAGATAAAATTATGGAGAGCTGTTTCACAACAATGTGATTATACTAACACTACTGAACTGTACACTTTAAAAATGGTTAAAATGGTAAGTTTTATGCTATTACTTTTAACCACAATTTTCAGAGGTAAAAAGAAAAAATAATCACTATAGCCGCCCAGGTATAAATATTTATGGATTTGAGATACATTCCTCTGGGGTTTTTTTCCCTGCGATATGCTAATATTGATGATGATGATTCTTTGAGGGTCTACTTTTTCTATTATCAAGTGCTATGTCAGGATGTAAGAGAAATACGAACAGAAGTGTGTATAAATCTCTGAATCTAATCTGAAAAGCAACTTGGGGCAATTGTAAAAGGCTCAATACTTTGATAACGATCTTAGAGCCTTAGAAGTTCAGAGAAGGAGAACTAGTAGGGGGTGAGGAGGACTTCTTAGAGTGGTTTAAGAAAGTTGTGTTTTTTTTTAAATTTTATTGAAGTATAGTTGATTTACAATGTTGTTTTCGTTTCTTCTGTACAGCAAAGTGACTCAGCTATATATATATATATATATATATATATATATATTCTTTTTCATATTCTTTTCCATTATGGTTTGTCACAGAATGTTGAATATAGTTCCCTGTGCTATACAGTAGGGCCTTGTTGTTTATCCATCCTCTATATAATAGTTTGCATCCGCTAATCCCAAACTCCCATTCCTTCCCTCCCCCACCTCCCTTGGCATAGAGATGTTAAAATTTAATGGATGAATAAAGTTATGTGTGAAAATGGAGGGAGTCCTTGGTGTGAGGAATAACTTGAATAATTGTTATCAAAGTAGGGAATAGGCATGTCAGAGGTCTGCCCAGCCAGGAATGAGGATGGCCTGGAACCTGCAGGATGGGTGGCTTTGTGGGCAGGGTGGGGCCTGGTGAGGGAGCCCCGAAGAGCCAGGAGAAGAGTTGGATTCAGTCTGATGGGAGGCACTAGGGATTCATCAGTGGTCCTGAGCTATGACATTTCCTGTGTATTTTCTTAGGTTCTCCACCTGCTACTGGAACAGGAACGCTGCTTCTATTCCTCGATGATGTGAATGACAATGGCCCCGAACCAGACCCTCGGAGCATGTACTTCTGCCAGAGGGATCCACAGCCTGTCATCATCAACATCATTGATCCTGACCTTCCCCCCAACACTTCTCCCTTCACAGCAGAACTAACACATGGGGCAAGTGTCAACTGGACCATTGAGTACAATGACCAAGGTGGGCACTTGAGTCTTATTTTGGAAACTTTGCTCTGACCCCATGCTTCCCTCCCGCCTCCCGCTTCTGAATTTCCCTTCTCAATATCCACTTGTCACCCCCTTTATGTTGTTGTTTGTTTTTTGTTGTTGTTTTTGTTTTGTTTTGGCTGCACCACACGTCTTGTGGGATCTTAGTTCCCCGACCAGAGATCGAACCTGGGCCCCCAGCAGTGGAAGCTCGGAGTCCTAACCACTGGACCTCCAGGGAATTCCCCACTTGTCACCCCTTTTAAGGCTTGTTTCCTTGTCCCATCTACATTTGTGGCATTGAACCAAAGATCCCTTTGCGTTTCTGGCGTCTGAGTCGGTGACATACTGCCCAATAATCTACAACCCAAGCAGCTGTTGTCTTCATTCAGCTTTGGAATGTCCCTAGTTCCGTAACAATTTTAATCTAGAATGAACTTTTTATCTCTCCTGATCCCCTCACTCATTTTTGTTGATTCCTCCAGAACATGAATCTCTGCTTTTTAAGCCAAAGAAAACCCTAGAGGTGGGTGACTACAAAATCAATCTCAAGCTCATAGACAACCAGAACAAAGACCAAGTGACCACCTTAGATGTGCACGTGTGTGACTGTGAAGGAGTCGTCAGCAACTGTAGGAAGGCCGGGCCTTATGCCGAAGGAGGATTGCAAGTTCCCGCCATTCTGGGGATTCTTGGAGGCATTCTTGCTTTTCTGAGTAAGTGCAGCTGGCGAGTGTTTCAGCCTTTACCTTCTGACATGGGGGAGGTTTTTCTCTTACTGAGCATTTGAGGGGTAAGTGGTCCAAGACTGGAAGGCTGCCCAGTCCTTCTATTTTGTTCTTTCAACCTCTAAGGGCAGTGTTTCTCCAGCTTGAGTGTACACAAACCACCCGTACATGAGAATGCTGATCCAGTAGGTCTGGGGTGGGGCCTCAGCCTCTGCATTTCTAACCAGCTCTGAGGTGATGCTGATGTTGCAGGTCTTTGGACCATGCTTGGAGCAGCGAGGCCTGGTCACCACCGCCTTCTCCACATCCCACCCTGGAGGAGGGTGTAGAGGAAGTGGAAGGCACATATCTGAAACTGAGCATGTCACCTTCACTCACATCCCACCGGCCCAAACACAGCCACACCTGGAAACTCCCACTCTAACCGGGTGACCATGTGTCCAATTAAAACTTGGTGCCGGGCTTCCCTGGTGGCGCAGTGGTTGAGAGTCCACCTGCCGATGCAGGGGACGCGGGTTCGTGTCCCGGTCCGGGAAGATCCTACATGCTGCGGAGCGGCTGGGCCCGTTAGCCGTGGCCGCTGAGCCTGCACATCCAGAGCCTGTGCTCCGCAACGGGAGAGGCCACAACAGTGAGAGGCCCACGTACCGCAAAAAAAAACAAAAACAAAAAAACAACTTGGTGCCAAGAGTAGGGGTGGAGTGTGGGGTGCACGGTGAGTATCAGTGACTCAAAGGATGGTGCCAAGAGTAGGGGTGGAGTGTGGGGTGCATGGTGAGTATCAGTGACTCAAAGGATGAAGGGGAAAAAGGTTACTGGGGAAAATTTGGCAGTTTCTGACACAGTCCTTAAAACCTATATTACCTGAGCCTACCTGTAGACTGAGCCCTAGGGTTGACACAGGTGCTGTTATGGTTTCTAAAAGCTAGTGACGGGCAAGTCAGGAAACCTCAAAGATAGTGTTGTTGTTGCTTTTTTTATCATTAGGAGCTATGACACGTGGTTCAGGTCATGAAGGTCCTTGCAGTCAGAAGAGGAGGCTGTTAATTGAGTCTTGAGAAAGGTTTGGTGGAAGACAGGATAGATGGGCCACAGCGACTGGGGGAGTCCTCATAGACAGAGGGCCATTTGTGGTGGTTCCCACACTAGCAAAGGCACAGAGAGAGGAAGGCTTGACGGACTGCGTAGGGCAGAGAGGCCGACCTTGCTGGGGTAGAAGAAAGTCCTTAGAGGGGAGCAATGGGACCACCTGGGGGCTTTCAGTTTAGATTCAGCAGTGTTACTGATCCTGCTGCTTCGACAGATTGAAGAAGGGATTACCTGTTGGCCTTCGGGAAATGTTTGCAGTGTGTCCCCTTAGCTCCTGCCCTCTGCTGCATCCTCTCAAAATTGAAAAGGAAGGAGAGAGTTGTTTAAAATTCAGTGAACTTTCCGGACCTTTCTTCCTCCAGGATTCACGTGGCTTTATTGCCACCACGCAGTTATATTTAAAATACTGACTTTTTTTATAGTAGCTTTATCTAACTTTGCTATGGGTGTATTTCATTAGACATAGGGGCCGAGAGCAACATTTCGGACTGTTCAAATGTGCAACATTTACAGCAGAAGCAATGCCAGTGTGCAGATTTCCAACGTCTTGTTCCTTATGGGCAGACGTCAAAATTAAGCGTCTAAAGAATGTTCTAGAGAGACGAGAGGATATGAAGGTTTTTGTGTAGTCAGCCAATATTTGGTTACTTACTTTGTGCAGCATTTGTCTCTGACACCGGGGATTGGGGGGTTTCAGGATAGCTAAGTTGGGTGGTACTTCCTGAAGTGATAACAGTATGCCATGTTTTGGTTACTTTCCCTTACATAACACTTAAGTAATGTCTGATAAGAAGCATCCTTTTGGAAACATAGCCCTCCTCTCGCTCTTCAGCTCTAAGCTCCACAGGGATGAGGGCTGTTTGCAGCTTCCATTGTTTTCAGTGCTGTGTCTTCAGGGCCAAGGCAGGCCTGGCCCACCTAGCAAGAACTCACTCAGTATTTCTGTTCTTCAGTCATGGTCCAGGGGGTTATATTGTTTATCTGGATAAGACCTTGGAATCTTT
Source organism: Globicephala melas (assembly GCF_963455315.2). Taxonomy (NCBI): domain Eukaryota; kingdom Metazoa; phylum Chordata; class Mammalia; order Artiodactyla; family Delphinidae; genus Globicephala; species Globicephala melas. Next base: position 44,999,314 of record NC_083332.1, read on the forward strand.
CTGATTTCAGAAACAGGTAGGTTGGGTACTTGCAAGTGTATGCCACCTCCTGTCTCAGTGCAGTGGTGCTTCACTAGGTACTTGGGTATAAGGACCTATAAGTTAGAAAACACACTGAATCATATTTTTTTCCCATTCACAATAAATTATTTAATTTTTTTAAAAATTAAATATTAATCGTATATAGCCTAGACATAGCCCCCAAGATCAGATGAAAACCTTGAAAATAGATTTTAAAGCTCGCTTACATGATTTATCCTAAGAGAAGATAAGGAATATACCAAGTGCTTTTTTTTTTTGCTGTTGTTTAATTTTAAAACTTTTTGGTGTTTTTTCATGGTGTACCAGGCGACTTTACAGTCTGTGCCCCACTCCCCTCCCCCGTAACTGAATAAGAATAATATGCATGTATTAGTCACATTTAGGCTGACCCAGCCCTGCTCACAAACCTTCAATGGCTTCAACTCACTCTGAATCAAAGCCAAAGTCCCTCCAGAGGTCCGCATGTCCTTGCTGCCCCTCTGACCCCCTGTCCCCTTCTTTCTCCCCTGATGATCCTGCTACAGCCACGCTGACCCTATCTTTCCTTAACCACACCAATCTGCTTGGAGTCTTTGCCTGGACCATTTCTGCTGCCTGGAGTACTTCGCTCCAGATTTTGGGAAATGACTGATTGGTTTAAGGTCCAGTTAAAGACCACAATTGAGTTCTCATGTAATTGTCCACTGTGTAGTGCTGCATATATTAACCTCAGGGATGTGAAGACATGTGAGTTGTCTTATAGCCATCTGTCTGGTCTGCAAGGCAGTGGTGCTCTGTGCCAGCTGCTGCTTACGGCTTTCTTGACCTGTGGCTCTTATCTTCTCTCTTCCCCACTCTAGTCCTGATTCTGCTGATTCTGCTACTTATTCGGAGGAGAAGAGTAGTCAAAGAGCCCTTACTGCCCCCAGAAGAGGACACCCGGGACAACATTTATTACTATGATGAAGAAGGAGGTGGAGAAGAAGACCAGGTGGGTGTTTAAAACCAAGGGAGAAAGCTTAATGGCAATCTCTTTATTTGGAGGAAGCAATGATTAGGGGAGGACAGACATCTGAAACAGCTCTGTTACTTTGCCTATTTTTTTAAAGACCTTTCATCTACACAAGAAAATAGATGTCATTAACCATCATCATCATCACCATCATCATCATCAATACAGCATTGCTAACGTTTATTTATTGTTCAGATGAATGAACAGAGGCACAGAGCAGTTAAGCAATTTGCCCAAAGTCACAGAGCTAGGAAGCAGTAAAACCAGGTGGTCTGACTCCAGAGCCTACTCTCCTCACTGCTATTTCCAGGACATGAACTTTATTCAAATTATCTTTGACATAGAGCAACTGATCTGTTTTTTGTTGTTTTTATAAATTTATTTAGTTTTGGCTGCGTTGGGTCTTCGTTGCTTTTGTGCAGGCTTTCTCTAGTTGTGGCGAGCGGGGGCTATTCTTCGTTGCGGTGCACGGGCTTCTCATTGTGGTGGCTTCTCTTGTTGCGGAACACAAGGACTGATCTGTTTTAATATTTTGTTTCCTTTGAGTTTGTAGCTGTGCCAAACCGTTTTTTGCTTTTTGTAGATGTTAATTCTTCAGGCCTTCTTTATTTCTCTTGATTTTGGAGATGGTCTTAACTTGCCTTACCCTGTATTATTGAGGTATTACCACAATAATGCTGTATAACAGGCAATCCCAGAATGTCAGTGGCACACGTCAATAAGCATGTTTTTGTCGTGCGTTTGTGGGTTAGCTGGGACAGTTGCTGGTGTAACAAAATACCATAGACTAGGTGCTTATAAACAACAGAAATTTATTTCTCACAGTTCTGGAAGCTGGGAAATGCAAGGTCAAGGTGCTGTCAGATTCAGTGCCTAGTGAGGGCCCTCTTCCTGGTTCATAGATGGCCCTTGTCTCACTGTGTCCTCATGTGGTGGAATGGGCAAGGGAGCTCTGGGTGTCTTTTATAAGGGCACTAATCCCATTCCTGAGGGCTCCATACACTGTCACAACCTAATCACCTGCCAAACGTCCTACCTCCAAATACCATCACATTGTTTCAACTTGTGAATTTAGGAGGCACACAAACAGTCTATGGCATCTAGGCTCTGAAGAATGTGTGGGTTGGTCGGGGCTAGGCTGATATAGGCTGCATTTGGCTGGATGGCTGTGTGCTGTGAGTTGTGTCCAGGAATGTTCCATATAATTCCTATCTTCTTTGTCCCAGCAGGTAAGACCAAAGTAGAGTTAAGGCCTTTGCCTGTGTCACATGTATTAATGTCCCATTGGTCAAAGCAAGTCAAATGGCATAGCCCTACATTAATGGATTTCTATTCTTTTCACAGAGGATAGGGTGGGAAAGGAGTGAATATTTTCTGAATAATAATCTAATAATCATACCCTATGAAAAGTTAATAAGGTAAAACAGTCTACATCTATACCCACAAATGTTCCTCACAAGGCTTTTATGCTGTATTTCCTTCCAGTGCTATTTGGAGACTCTTAGGTTGAAAACTACCATTTCAGAAAAGAAAAAAAAAAACCAACTGCCGTTTCAGGTTACATTGGCACGTGCCTGTAGATATCACAGCTGACTGTTAAGGCCTTAGCTAGTACCATAATCTGTAAACCAAATATGACCCTGTGTTTATGACTGTTTCTATTTTACTCTTTGCTATGCTTTTACCTTTTTCTCTAAAGGAGTATGACCTGAGCCAGCTACACAGGGGCCTGGAGGCTCGGCCCGAAGTGACTCGCAATGATGTGGCGCCAACCCTCCTGAGTGTGCCCCAGTATCGACCCCGACCTGCCAATCCTGATGAAATTGGAAACTTTATTGATGAAGTAAGTAAGCAGAGTCAAAAGCCAAGACACAACAAACTCATCTCTAAACTTGGAAAGGAGCTGTTGTGTCAAAAGTGAGAAAAATTCTTTAGAGTCTTTCCTTTACCATGTTTTCATCCCTGAGCCCTATTTGTTTTTGTTTTTGTTTTTGTTTTTTTTGGTACGCGGGCCTCTCACTGTTGTGACCTCTCCCGTTGCGGAGCATAGGCTCCGGACGCGCAGGCTCAGCGGCCATGGCTCACGGGCCCAGCCGCTCCGCGGCATGTGGGATCTTCCCGGGCCGGGGCACGAACCCGTGTCCCCTGCATCGGCAGGCGGACTCCCAACAACTGCGCCACCAGGGAAGCCCTCTCTGAGCCCTATTTGTTTTTTTATTTGTGCCTCATCTAAATTTCAGAACTAATAGCACTTTGAATTAGTCTTAGGGAATTTGCAAAGTTCATACAGCAAAACCAAGACTTGCTTGAAAAGATTTAATAGAATAAGAAATGAAACTAAAGAGATTCAGTTTTGTTTCACTAATGGGTCTCTCTTTCCCTGCATTACATTGGGACGTAATGTTAAATGTGTATCACAAGGCTACCTGAGGGCCAGAAAAATAGTTTCCATATTGTATATATCAGAAATGCATTCAACTATAAATACCAGAAGCTTAAATAGATATGAGTAGAGTTACCTCATGCAAATAGAAGACTAGGGTAAGCAGTCTAGGCTGGTGCATCACCCTTTTCTACCTCTCTGCTGCATGATCTCAGCACATCCTTGTTCTCATGCTTGTTGCTTTATGATCACAGGATGGCTGCCACACTTCCAGGCCTTGAGCCTGTTTTCCTGTCAAGAAGTAGGAAGGGCAGAGCAGGGGGCAAAAACTTTCTTCTAGCAAACTGTTAGGCAAGAAGGAAGTTCATCCTACATGTTATTGGCCAGGACTGTCACAGGATTGTCCCTATATGCAAGGGAGGATGGGAAATAGGCATTAAGTTAATTAGCTTAGGGTAAGATGAGGAAGAACTGGTGGGGTTAAGCAAAGAACCAAGTAAGATAATAATAGTCCAGTGGGATCTATTTCCTTAAACTATGTTACCTGATTACTTGCTCAGTTGCTGGAATGATTTTCAGGGCTTGTCTGATGGTCCAGTGGCCTTCAGCAAGTCTTCACAGTGTGGGGCAGGTTTTGCTTTAGCTTCCCTGAGGAGTTGTTGTCACCAAGGACTATATAAAGCATGGCAGTGTTGGAAATGATCAAGCCAGATCCATTCTAGGCACTGGATCTTAGAGAAAACTGAGAACAGGAAGGGCCACTTTAAACCATCCCTTTTAGATACATCTGGATTCAGGTATTTTCCTCCATTCACATTCATTTGTGTATCATCATATCTGATTATAGCTATTTCTTAATTACAAAAATAAAATGTTTGCTATTTAAAAAATATAAATTATGAAAATGTATATAAAGAAAAAATGTGCAAGTCCTCCCTCAGTTCCCCTGACCATAATCACCAAAGTTAATTTAGCAGTTTGGCATTCATCCTTTCAGATCTTCTCGGGCTGAAATGCAGGCTGTGTAGCCTGGCATGACTGTCCTCATTGTTTTTAGTCTCTGTCCATCCTGATTGGTTGGTGCTCATCTCTCCTGCCTACATAAAATTTACCAGTTTCGTTTAGGGGGAAAACATTCTGCATACTTTATCTTTTCATTAACAATATATCATGTCCATCTTCTGTTCCAGTTTATATTACATTTACCTTGTTGGTGTTCAGTGCTCCTGGCGTTCTGCAGGATGGTCTCATTGTTGTGCCATTAACACTTGGCTTTACGCACCAAAAGAAGGCATGTTGCCTAAGATGACAGGTGTGCGATTCCTCTCAATGAAAGATCCTATTGTCTTCCTTCTTTAGAACCTGAAGGCAGCTGATAGTGACCCCACCGCCCCACCCTATGACTCTCTGCTGGTGTTTGATTATGAAGGAAGCGGCTCTGAAGCTGCTAGTCTGAGCTCCCTGAATTCCTCGGAGTCAGACCAAGACCAGGATTATGACTACCTGAACGAATGGGGCGGTCGCTTCAAGAAGCTGGCGGACATGTATGGAGGCGGCGAGGATGACTAGGGGACTCAAGACCGATGGGGAGACAGATGGGTCCCTACACTCATGTGATGGGAAATGGGGGAATAATATTCCTGATGGTTTTCCAGCTTCCTTCACTTGAGATGCGTTTCTGGAGAAGAGACCCGTGATCAGTGATAGGATAGTTATGATTTCCACTTTATAGATCTAATCTGTGTGTTAGAACGATTTTGACTCATTCCATGAATCTTTTTTTCCCTTTCATCACTCTTTACATGATGACGATGTCCAAAAGACCCCCAAATTTTAATATTTCAAAAGAGTAGCTTCAGCCTCAGAAGGTTCTGCTGGCAACTGGCAGATTTCCTTAAGGGCTTTGCCTCATTTTTCAAAGGAAGGTGAGGGGTCAATTTCCCTATTGTAGATTTTATATAAAGAAATTAATTTGTGTGCTTTCATTCCTCCCGTCACTGCACTGGTGTCCCATGTTCTAATATCCACTCTTACACCCTCTGAATTCTATCACATTTCTCTGATGCAGAAATTATTGGGCTTTTTTAGGGAAAGAGGCTTATGTCTTAGTCTGGCCATATGCTGAGTGGGTATTGTGTACTCCTAAGACCTTTTAACGGTTTTCCTTTTCTATCTCCTGAGTACATAACTTGAAATGGGCATCTATCCAGTTTACTTGTCCTGAGTAAGAATGTTTGTTATGTGAATGTCGTTATGGGGTGCTTTGGTTCTAGACAGGGAGCCTGCACCAGAAAAGGTGGTGAGTTTTCAGGTGCCACTGAACTTTTAATGTTCATTTATCCCTAAAACAAAAGAGTGATACATTCCGGGACTCAGAATAGTGCCTGAAGTGCTGCAGCCAAAGACAGAAGCTGGCTCATCACAGCAGAGGGGAAATGTGAAACGGGCCGTGGAGATGGCAGGGGAGATTGTTACTGAGCCTGGAAATTGAGCCAACTGAGGCTGAAGACGGTTGCGGTGGTGCTACCTCCAGACCTGAAAATTCTGAAAGAGTAGAGGAATCTCAACACTCGTTTCCTGCCAGGATCCTTGTACCGTGGTTTGTACCCAAAGCACAGAATCCCCAGTGCCTGCTTTTGTTGATCTATAGAAAATGCTGGCTGGTCTGGACACATTTGCCCCAAATTCCAACTGTGCATGAAAACTTCAGAATGTTTTAAAAGTCCAAAATTTTTTTTTTCTTAGGAGCAGGAAGAAAACACTCCTTGAAAGGGTGTTAGCGAAGGGAGGTGAGGGTAGGGAGAACCTTAATTTGGATCCTTTTTTAGTTGAAACGCAACCTTTAAGAAACCTTTGACAACCATAGACCAGAACTTTATCTAAATTGCTTCCCTATCTATCAGCTGTTTTTGGAAGAAAAATCCATCCCTGCAACCACTTCTTAGAACTGTCTTGATTTTTCAGCAATTTAAACTCTAATGTAGTTCTGTGTAGAGAATGTCACTGTAGTTTTGAGTGTATATGTGTGTGGGTGCTGATAATTTTGTATTTTCTTTGGGAAAAGGAAAACAAGGTGGAAAAAATTATTCTTAAATATTCATTTTTATAAATTTTATTAAAGAATTTTGTTACACCATTGTCAAACTTGTTTTATTTGATTACACAATTCCAGGCCAGACAGACAAATGGTTAGGTGAGCTTATTCAAAACATGGAGAAAGAAGCTTCATATTAAAATGACTTCCCCTGAACTTTGTGTCATTCTGTTGGGGCAGAATAGCGGAGAAACCGTGCACCTAAGGTCACTGTATTTGAAGGATATCCACCCATGTGGCATGTAGTGAAACCAATGAAATCTCCTTGTCAGAGGCTACTGTGGGTTGTGCCGAGGGATAGAAAGAAGCAGGGCTTCAAATAACATTGTAGGTCAGCAAAGTTAGTACAGGGCAGTGGTTCTCCACTGGGGAAGATTGTGGCCCCCTCCCCCAGGGGACGCTGGCAATTTCTGGAGATGCTTTTGGTTGTCATGACTGGTGAGGTGCTACCAGCATCAAGTCCAGGTCAGGGACGCTGCTAAACATCCTGCAACACACAGGACAGCCTCCCGCCACAAAGAATTATCAGGTGCAAAATATCAACAGTGCGGGCTTCCCTGGTGGCGCAGTGGTTGAGAGTCCGCCTGCCGATGCAGGGGACGCGGGTTCGTGCCCCGGTCCGGGAAGATCCCACATGCCGCGGAGCGGCTGGGCCCGTGAGCCATGGGCGCTGAGCCTGCGCGTCCGGAGCCTGTGCTCCGCAACGGGACAGGCCACAACAGTGAGAGGCCCGCGTACCGCAAAAAAAAAAAAAAAATTGTAGTAAAATAGAACATTTTACCATTTGAAACACTTTTTTGTTTGTTTTTTGCGGTACGCGGGCCTCTCTTTGTTGTGGCCTGTCCCGTTGCGGAGCACAGGCTCCGGACGCGCAGGCTCAGCGCCCATGGCTCACGGGCCCAGCCGCTCCGCGGCATGTGGGATCTTCCCGGACCGGGGCACGAACCCGCGTCCCCTGCATCGGCAGGCGGACTCTCAACCACTGCGCCACCAGGGAAGCCCCATTTTAAACACTTTTAAGTGTACGATTCAGTGGTATTAAGTACCTTCAAAATGTTGTATAACCATCACCTCTATTTTCAGAACTTTTTCATCATCCCAAACAAGTAAGTGGAATCATTTAATATTTTTCCTTTTAAATTTGGCTTATTTCACCTAGCATAACGTCTTCAAAGTTCATCCATATTGCAGCATGTATCAGAACTTCATTTTTTTTAAAAAAAATTAATTAATTAATTTTTGGATGTCTGGGTCTCCGTTGTTGTGCGCGTGCTTTCTCTAGTTGCGGAGAGCGGGGGCTACTCCTCGTTGCAGTGCGCAGGCTTCTCATTGCGGTGGTTTCTCTCCAGAGCGCAAACTCAGCAGCTGTGGCGCCCGGGCTTAGTTGCTCTGTGGCATGTGGGATCCTCCCAGACCAGGGCTCGAACCTGTGTCTCCTTCATTGGCAGGCAGATTCCCAACCACTGCACCACCAGGGAAGCCCAGAACTTCATTTTGTAAATGGCTGAATAATATTCTGTGTATATGCAATATCATAAGGAACGTGGGGGTCAATTATGGAAAATGGAATGCAACCACTCCAGTAATCACATGTGACTTTAGAAGATAAGAACCTTCAATTGCTGGAGTCTTTGATGGGAATTCTGTTTCTATAAAAACAGCCATTGATAACTATTGGGTGCGTTAGGCTTGTTAGGTCTGGGTTGAGGCAAACAGCCCCCAGCCTGCTTAAATCGCTTGTTCAGCTGCTGACCCTAAAGTTTCTGACAAGGTTGGGTCCCTTGGCTAATTTCAAATCAACTAAACATGTTTAACACCAATACGGACTTCTTTGTGCATCTTGAGCAACCCCATATGGTTCATTGCAGAGAAGCAGCGCCCTCTCCCTGTAGCTCTTGAGGGTATTGGTTGTGATGGATGTTTAATAGCATATTACCAGGGCGTCTCCCAGCTGTACTTCTGTGTTTTAACAAAGCTGCCCAGAGCAAACTGAGGAAGGGGCTACCAGCATTCAATTCTTACAAACTAAAATTCTGTGAGGATGGAGACGCTAGTGAGAATAAAAACGGGTCAGGCCAGAGGTGGGTGACTGGCTCTTCCCATATAGCCTTGTCCAGTATGGAGCTCTGAGGTGAAGTCTGAGAATTCTCAGTTCAAACCTGGTGTATTTTTCAAGGTAGGAGGATAGAAAAGATCTTAATAAAGTCTACTGGTTTGATTTATACTTTGAAATATTTAGACATGGTATGAGGGCCTCCATTTGTATTTTTCACTAATCCCCACAAATATTAGGGGTGGGCCTTCCCCACACGATGCCCTACACCCATTTTGCTAAATGTTTAACACTTTGAAATGACCTCAAATTTTTTTTCCCCCAAAATGAACTTGTGTCCACACATTATTGAAGAAAAACTGTCTATTGACAAAACCTAGGGTGGGATATAATGAATGCTAGGAAATTTTATAGGTCATTTATTTCCCCTTCAAAAATGTTCCTCCAATTTATAGATGTTTTGGCAGGTTTTGTTTGAGGAAGAGATGGGGAGGAAGATCCAGGTAAAATTTATTAAGCATCTCCTCTGTTGCAGACATTGTTAAATACTTGAGAGCAGTATCACTTTAACTCCCTAAGATAGCCTAGTGAAAATGGTTCTGTTATCTTCTCATTCTAGAGAGTAGGAAATGGCTGATGGACTAGGGCTGGAGCCCAGAGAAATGGGAGTGACCTGGAGGTGGCCTGACTCACTGAGAAGAGTTAAATGAACAATTTCCTCCCCCAGTGGCATGGTCTTGCATATGGAGTGCAGCCCATTTCCCAAGACTTCTAGCAGCTAACTGCTGAAGAGCAGGCATCAGTCATGAACTCAGGTTAGCTCAGGGGATCTCAAGAAAATGCAGGACAGCCTCTTGGGAGCAGTTTCACGAAGTGGGTATTGGAACTGTTTGTGACAATGATAGGAGAAATTATTGACCGAGTGAAGGGAGAGGCAGGAGTGCTAAAGTCTTGCTCTCAGAAGCATTTTGTTGGATTTGCAGCATGCCTTTCAGACAACATGACTTTTGAATGTCCCACCAGGATTCATGTAGGTGAAAACCTGTTTCGATGATATAAATCTCCAACGCATTCTGTTTTACATATTAACTCAATTTTGATGGGGCACGATTTTAATAGACATTGAATTTTCCAGGAATGCCTGTAAATAGGGCAAAGATTGAGCTTTTATTGGGAACTGAGTCCATTTAAGAAATCATATCATCAATAACAATATTTGTTATTTGTTATTATTCACAATGGATGTGTTTAGTACTTATTTTAAAATATCACTAATGAAGAAATTCAACGGTTGAATATTGTTTTACATACCCAAACTTCATTATAAGAAGGTGCAGCAACTGATTGCTTCACTATGACCTTCAGTGTTCCGGTACTCAAATATTTTCATACTGAAATTCATATTATGTCATAATTAAACTACTCCTCTCATCCTTTTTCTTTATATAGAGGTTAAACATGTTGAGTGTCTGAAATCGTGCATGTAGGTAAGTTGTGTTAGCTATGTTTACTTCCCCCGCCCCCTGCGAGTACAGGTGGCCTGAGAAAAGATTTCTTCGTGAAGGTCGCAGTCCCAACCAAGTCGACCCCGCCCCACGCCGCGGGCCCCGCCCCTAGGGCTTCGGCCACGCTCAACGTGGCGGCGACGCCGGTCCGCCGAGGCGCCTGCGCAGGTCGCATGTGGCGCGTCCCACTCCAGTCATGGCGGCCCTCCGGCAGACAGCGGGCAGCGGGGTTCTGGAAACGTGTGGTCTGGAGCGGATTTTGGAGGCGTTGAAGCTGCTGCTGAGCCCGGGAGGTGAGAGGACGGATCTCGGCGCCTGGCTGCACCCGGGACTCTCAGGGCCAGCGGTCTTCCAGGGCTGCTCTTCTTCCCGCGGCTTGCGCCCCTCAGGCCCTCCCCGGGACCCCTCTGGCCCTGAGGCCGCCCAGCCCCGCACCTGGGGGCTTTGGGCAGGGTCTGTCCAGCCTCCTTTTACCCTTGAGGAAACCGAGGTTCAGGGAGGGCTGGGATCCGTTGAATACTGATACTGACCAAGTACAATATCTCGAGCGCTTACCTTGGGCCAGGCGCTGTGTTAAGCACCTCGGGTGCGTGGTTTCAGTCGTCCCTGCTGCAGCCCTGTAAGGGGACTGCAGACACAGCCTCAGAGAGAGCCCAGCCTCTTGGGGCGCAGGGTCAGATGTGGACACTGTAGATTTGTACAAAGTGCCAAGGAGTCCAGAAAAAGGAAGCAGTGACGTTTGAGCTGCGTTTTGGGGCGAGGATTTAGGGATTTACAGTCACTTTTAATCTTCCCTGGTGAGTTGATAAGATCTTCCCAATTTAGAATTAGAAGGGACCTTGGGAGTGGTGTAGCCTGGCACTCTCCTTTTACAGCTGAGGACGCCCACGGCTCACTGAAGAGAATAACCTGACCAAGATCATATGGTCAAATTAGAGGCAGAACACGAACCTGCAACCAAGGTCTGCCGAACCCCCTTCTCAGACCAAGGCAGATTATTCAGTATGGCGCCTCTGATGTTATCTGGAGCTTTGAGAAAGATATGCAAGAAATAGGGCCCTACTTATAAATTAGAGCGTATAATTTGGAGGAAGGGGTTTGTAGCGTGAGCAAGATAAGGTACATGAGAGTGATGTTTCAGATTTTGAGATTTCCCCCCCGCCCCCCAAACTGTGAAAACTCCTGAAACATTATATCATACTTGCGGCAAGTGAAAAGAAGTTATTAATGGGGAATTTCCTGGCAGTCCAGTGGTTAGGACTCAGTGCTCTCACTGCAGAGGGCCCAGGTTCAATTCCTGGTGGGGGAACTAAGATCGCACAATCTGCGAGGTGCAGGCAAAAAATATATATATTAATAATAGTAATTGAGTGCCTGCTAAGTATCACTCCCTATAGTGTGCTGTTTATGTATGTATCTTTTTTTCTCGCAGCAATCCCATGAGATAGGTATTACTTCTATTCCATTTTACAGATGAAGGAACCAAGGCTCAGGTACTTTAGAAATTGCACAATGCCAGTCTAAGTGGTAGAGTTAGGATTTGAATTCAGACACCTTCAACTGCAGTATGGTAACTATACTACTTTGCCCCAATGAAGAATTAAAATACAATTAAAATTGTGCAAAATACAATTTTAACTTGCTAATGGAGAGATTACTTGTCCAGCAACTGAAACTGTCTAGAACATGACTGAGAACAGGAATAAATAAGTTAAAAAGTCTGGAAGTAATCATCTGTCACAAAGCATATACACTTCATTTTTGGAAGACTCTCTTTAACTGTCAAAGCGTATGTGGTGGAGTTCCATACATGTACTTATTTAGCTTAGGAGAATTCAAGCATTCCTATTTGAAAAAGAATAATTTAAGTAACTTGGTAAAATATTATTTTGCACAAACAGGCTATTATATATTGTCTGAATATTTCTGCTATTATATCAGCTGCTAAGGGAATTAAAAAATACCTGTGCATAATAAGTATTCACATGTTCCCAGTGGACAGAGGATGTTGAGACAAGATTAAAGTATTTGCTAAAATTATATCCAGCTAGATTAAACATCTTTTCATCTGCCTTTGACTACCTTTGAGGTAACATTTACTGAGAGTCAACTGTATATAGTATTCTATCCTCAGTGCTTTTGGAGATAGAAATATTATCTAACAACTTGTGCTCTCAAGCATCTTATTTGTTTGGGGAGATGGTACTCCACATATAGACCAAAGATATTCCACATGGCAGGATAATACTATTGGTGAATGGATGGTACAGGTAGCAGTTGGATAGAGAAGGAGTTATCCAGGGATGGGACTGGGGAAGGCTACAAGAGAAAGAAGACCTCAGTCCAGGTGGGAAGAAACCAAGTCTTTCCCTTTTGAGCCATCAAAAGTTCTACAGCATTAAGTGTTTTCTCTTCCACTGCCTTTCATTTCTGTTCTCAATTATAGGGCAAATAAGAATAACATCTTCACCTCCATTATTAGGAAGTGTGTTAAGCAGAATTTGAAAGGGATTTTTCAGTTCTGGTGAAGTTTTGCTTGAGGCCATCTCAGCAGTAGTTTTCCTAAAAAATAACTTTCCACACTAAATATATATTTGTTGAACTCTGTCATTAAATTTGAATTACGTGGTGGTGGGGGGCTGGAAACTTTGGTGATTTGTAAATAATGAATTGTATCACCCTTATTTTTGCACACCATATTGCTTTGTACTTTGAACTTAATAAAAGCTACTGCACAGATTAAGAAGTCTGCTTTTAAATGTCACAAAGCATAGACATTTACATTGGTGATTGGGAAGAATAAATAATACTGTTTACGAGGGCAGCATTTTCCAAAGTGTGATACGGATGGTTTTAGGCAGTATGTAGAGAAATATTTTAGGCTGAAAAGCATCGAGTAGTGATCAAGAGCTTGGGTTCTGGAGCCAGCTTGCCAGAGTTGAATATGCTCTGGGGCAAATAGCTTAACCTTAGACTCCTCATCTGGAAACAAGAATAATAATATAATACTCCATACCTCACAGAGTTGGTGTGAGGATTGAATTAAATACACAAAGCCCATAGGACAGTATATTAACTAGTACTAATTTAAGTTTAAAAACTGATTTAATTTGAAGAAATAAATAAGTAAAGCTAATAATACAGCTGGTACTCAGATAAATGACAAAAATCGTGGAAGTGCTATATGACTGTAATTTAGAAAACATTGTTTTAAGGCCTCAGATCTCAAACTTTTTGGTTTGAGCACTCTAACACTCTTAAGAAGTGTTGAGGACTTAAAAGAGCTTTTATGTGGGTTATGTGTATCAATATTTACTGTATTAGAAATTAAGACTTCAAGAGAAACCTTTTAACTTTATTAAATAGAACAGTAACCTGTTACATGTTAACATAATGACATTTTTAATGAAAAATGTATTTTGCAAAATAAAATAACTTAGCAGGAAGAGTGACATTGTTTTACATTTTTGCAAATCTCCTTAATGTCTGTCTTATTAGAAGAGAGCTGGATTTTTGTATTTGCTTCTGTGTTCAATCTGTCATGACAGGTTGTTTTGATTGAAATAGATGAAGAAAATCTATACTTACATAGGTATGTAGTTGGAAAGGGAGGCGATTTCCATCATCTTTTCAGATAATTGTGTGTATTCCTCTTTAAAGCTCAACAAGAGGTAATTTCTTAAAAGGTTAATTATAATATGGAATCTGAACTCATATCAGTGAACTTTTCAGACTTGGTACACTCAAGAGAGAACGAGAGTGTAAAAGGCAAATAATGTCTTAGTATTAATATGAAAATAGTTTTGACCTTGTAGACTTTCTGAGAGGATCGTGGGAAGGGCTTCAAAACCTGAGACCCTATACCACACTTTGAGAACTGCTGCTCTCAGAGAATGCCTTATTTTCAAGTAGATTTAATTTTTGTCACCAGTAGAGGGCAGAGGAGACTACTTTATTAAGGGGCTCTTGGAAAACAGTTAATAGCTTTTGTTTTAAGTCACTTCCTTTGTGTCCCATGTTTGGGTTCCAAGATCTTATAAAGTCACAGGAGGTCACTTAGAGATTGCTTAGAGATCTTAATGGTTAGTGGCAACAAGCTATGAAAACACTCATTTTCTTTTTAGGTATATATTACCCAAACAAACCAGATATTCATGCCAGTGGGTCAGAACACTTGCCCTGAACAGTCCTAGAGAAATATTGGAAAAATCTTACTCTTCTGATTCTCACTATGTTGAAAAAAAAAAGTGTTATTGTTCGTTTTTCTTTTCATAGAGGTAGTTAATATTCCTTACAGTAAAGCTTTTAAAAATATTAGAGAAACTAAAAGAAGAAAATTAAAATGACCTTAATCCCACTATCCAGAGATTACATTTTGGGAATTATATATATTTTTTGTTTACAGAAATGATCTCATATACTGCATACTGTTTTATAACCTTAAAATATGTTTTTAGTACAGAAACAATACATAGTTGCTGTGGAAAAAATTTTTTAACATAATGAAGCAAAAAAGAAAAATCACCCAAAACCCTACCATCCAGAGATTATCACTGTTAATACTTGAAGTATAGCTTTTGAGGTCTTTTTCTATGTGTGTACACATGCACACACATGTATATATTTTAATAAAGTTAGGTTCATTCTGTTCTTTTATTGTTCAATTTTCAGAATAATACATTAGTGTCACAGCAGTCTCCAAAGGTAGCCAATGAAGTGATTTTTGTGTTTTCTTTTATTATGAATAGAGTTTTGTATATACATGTTTCCGTTATTGTACTCATTATTTTTAAAAATTTATTTATTTATTTATGGCCACATTGGTCTTTGTTGCTGCGTGCAGGCTTTCTCCAGTTGTGGTGAGTGGGGGCTACTCTTCGTTGTGGTGCAAGGGCTTCTTATTGTAGTAGGTTCTCTTGTTGTTGAGCACAGGCTGTAGGCGCGCGGGCTCTAGAGCCCAGGCTCAGTAGTTGTGGCACACGGGCTTAGTCGCAGCATGTGGGATCTTCCTGGACCAAGGCTCGAACCTGTGTCCTCTGCTTTGGCAGGCAGATTCTCAACCACTGTGCCACCAGGGAAGTCCTGTACTCATTACTCTTGATACTCTAAGTGTTCCATTTGTGGCCTGTGGGACCCATTCAAGTTGGCTGTTGGACTCTTTGATGTGACCCTAGTAACCCTAGTAGTCTTTTGATTGCTTCTTTGCTTTCACGCATAAGATATCTCAGACTCATCTTATACATTTCTTGCTGCATTCTTGAAAACAAATCTCTTTAAGAAAAAGTGATATTTAGAGACCACAGATAGACACTAGTGACATTTATTGTCACTGAAGTGTCATTGCTTCCAGACTTTTTCAATGATTGGAACTAGGAAATATATGGATTTACAGAAGACAAAAAACAAATCGAGAGTTCGTACTGATATTCACAATTAAAATGAAATATTATAGAGTTTAAATTTTTCCTAACATTTTGAAAAATTTTAAGCTTATAGAAAAGTTGAAGGAATTTTACCTTGAAAATTTGTATACCATGACCTAGATTCTTTAACATGTATTTGTCCACCTAGCCATTCTTCTTTACTATATTTCATATTTTTATCTTGGTATGTTTTTATCTTATCTGAAAATATTGGTTCCTAATGAAATTAATGTAGTTATTTACTTATTTCATATATATATATATATACACAAATATATAGTTACATATTCATATATAATATATTCACACATGTATATAATATTTTTAAATGACAAATCATACATTACTATCATCAACACACCTGCTGTTTCTAAGGGATTTTTGTTTGTTTGTTTTTGTCCTCAGGATGTACAAAGTTCTATATTTCAAGTCACTTGAAATAATTCTCTGTGTGGTTGTGCTGCTAACTTGGTTTAGAGTAGGAGTTGGCACACTTTTTCTGTAAAGAAGGAGGCAGTAAATATTTTGGGCTTTGTGATCCATACTGTCTCTGTCACAACTATTTACCTCTGCTGTTGTAGCTCGAAAGCAGCCCAAGATAATATGTAAATGAATAGCATGTCTATGTTCCAATAAAACTTTACTTGTAGAAATAGGTGGTGGGCCTGATTTGACTTGTAGATTGTAGTTTGGCAACCTTGGACATAAAGTATAGATTAGGTTCATTTGTTTTTTATTTATTTATTTTTAGAAGATGTTGGGGGTAGGAGTTTATTAATTTATTTATTTTTGCTGTGTTGGGTCTTCGTTTCTGTGCGAGGGCTTTCTCTAGCTGTGGCAAGCGGGGGCCACTCTTCATTGCGGTGCGCGGGCCTCTCACTATCGCGGCCTCTCATTGCGGAGCACAGGCTCCAGATGCGCAGGCTCAGTAGTTGTGGCTCACAGGCCTGGTTGCTCCGTGGCATGTGGGATCCTCCCAGACCAGGGCTCGAACCCGTGTCCCCTGCAATAGCAGGCAGATTCTCAACCACTGCGCCACCAGGGAAGCCCTGTTTTTTATTTTTAGGAATATTTTGAATTTTCTTTTTGATTTAATTTTTTTAACTATGAAAAAAATACAGGGCTCCAAAAGGAAACCTCTAAAACTCATCCCTGTCTCCTCCCCACTGATCTCTCCCTCTCTCTATAGACAACTCATTTTAGTTAATTTTTAATTTGTTTTTCCACTGCTTTTTTAAAAAATAAAAACAAATAATATATTTCATGTTCCTTCCCATTGTAACACAAAAGTTATCATACTGTATACATTCTTCTACACCTTACTTTTTAAATTCAGTGTGTCTTAGTGATCACTGCATAGTGGTACACAGAAGTCTTCCTCTTTCCCTTTTACAGCTGCATGGTATTCCATTATGTGGATATGCTACTGTTTATTCACCAATTCTCTATTAATGGATATTTGGGTTGTTTTAAGCCTTTTGTTAATGTAAGAATTACTTTTACTGGACTCAGTGGGTCCATCGCTTGGGGTGCTTAGCCAATGAACACACCAAGTACTTTGTTTTTTTAAATAAATGTATTTATTTACTTATTTATTATTTTTGGTTGCATTGGGTTTTTGTTTCTGTGCGGGGGCTTTTCTCTAGTTGCGGCGAGCGGGGGCTACTCTTTGTTGTGGTGCGAGGGCTTCTCATTGCGGTGGCTTCTCTTGTTGTGGAGCACCGGCTCTAGAGCACAGGCTCAGTAGTTGTGGTGCACAGGCTTAGTTGCTCTGCAGCATGTGGAATCTTCCCGGACCAGGGCTTGAACCCGTGTCCCCTGCGTTGGCAGGCGGATTCTTAACCACTGTGCCACCAGCGAAGTCCCAAGTACTTTCTTAAAGCAGAAGACAAGTAAGGAGTCAGGGAGATAGTGTTACTGAGTCCAGGCTCTTACTGCTCATTGCTCTCCCATGACAGGCCAATAAATCGAGAGACAGGTGTTGGGGAAGGGAATAGCGGCTTTTTCCGGAAAACTGGCAGACTGAGAAGATGGTGGACAAGGGTCCAAAAGAACCATCTTACCTGAGTTAGAATTCAGGCTTCTTTTATACTAAAAGGGGAAAGGGTGCGGCTTGTTGTTGCAGACTTCTTGGTACTGGCCAGACCCACATTCTTGCAGCTGTCCGCATGGGTCTAGTTATGATGTTCCTATAAACCTCCAACTGAGAAAAATGTTTTCTCTTCTCCAACTTTTTATCTCTATGTGAAAGGAAAAGTGTTACACCTTTAAAGGTCAAGCCTGGGAGGCAGAGCATTGAGAAAAGGCTATCATGTATATTTCAGGCAATAGGCAACATTCTTCTACAAAGGTTTGGAGCCAGCATGACTAAGTACAGACAACAGGGCACAAAGGTTAGAGCTAAAGGAATAGCTCCAGTATGGAGTCAGGTTTGTTCTTTGTTACAGTAGTTCTCAAAGTACTGTCTCCCCTAACCACTGGACCAGGGAAGGTTTAAGCCTGGGGGGCATGCATATTCATGAAATGGCAGGCATGATCAACCGTTAGCATTATAATGAGGCACAGTTACTCCAGGTTGCCCCAAACTGCAAGCAAGCAGGTGCTTGGGTGTTTGCTTGTACTGTAGTATTTTGTTGGATGTATTGTAACCCTTTTAGGACAGCTGGTATCTGGAACTTTCTGTGATTTAATGATTTAAGTCAGTTTCTGCAAAACAAAGCACACTTTGATTCAACCCCATCCCTCCCCTACTGCTGCCTAGCTAACAATATGGCAATGAGTAGCTTTGTGTATATGTCACTTTGCATTTTTGCCTGTGTATCTATCTTAGGATAGATTCCTAAAAGAGGGATTGCTGGGCCAATGGTTAAATGCTTATGTAATTTGCTAGATATTGCCAAATTTCTCTTCTTAGGGATGTACCATTTTAGCCCCTTACCAGCCATGTATGAGAGTGTGTGTTTCTGTAAAACACAAAATGTGTTATAAAAACTTTTGGATTTTAGCCACTTGATAGATGGGAAGTGATATTTCAGTATAGTTTTAATTTACTTTTCTCTTAGGAGCAAGATTGATCATATGTTCATGTTTAAGAGCAATTTGCATTTCTTTTTCTGTAAACTGTTCATATCTTTTGCCCGTGTAGTGTTTCATACTCTGTTCACTTTAGAATATATTTAGTGAACATGTCATTAAATAATGTTCAATATAGTTTAATGGCTTCAAATAATCCATTTTTCATTCACTCAGTAACTACTTATGTTGAACAGCAACTGTGTGTCAGACAGGCCTTGTTCCAGGCAAGAATACAGCAGTGAACAAAACAGAGCAACATCCCTGTCCTCAAGGAGTCTTTATTCTAGTTGGTGGAGAGACAATAATAAACAAAATAAATATTACATATACATATAGTATGTTGGATACAGGTAGACCATAATTTACTCAACATGTATTTCTAATTTTACAGTATTATAAATAATGCATTGTTGAACACTCTTTTAGTTACCATCAATTGCAGTTTGATCCTTTCTTAGAAGATATATTAATCTTAGTTTTGAAATCTATTGCTGCTTGAATTCATTTATATTTTCAACATTTTATTATGGTTTTATAACCATAACCCACCTTTTCATATTATGTTTTTAGTAATCATCCTGGGATTACAATGTACATCCTTAATTTTTCACAATCTGGTCAGAATTAATATTGTACTACTTCACAGAACTCATAAAAACCTTGCAACTATAAGGGTCCTTTTACAGCTCCCCACCCCTTTTAGGTTTTATGCTGTAGTTTTCATGTTTATCTATGTAAGTTATAAACCCCATAATACAATTTTATAAATTTTGCTTTAGACAGTTACATATATTTAAAGAAATTAAGAGGAAAAAATTAGTCTTTTATATTTACCCACATATTTACCATTTCTGATGCTTTTCCTTCTTTCCTGAAGATCCAAGTTTCCATCTGGTACTGTTTTCCTTCAGCTTGAAGAACTTTAACATTTCTTTGTATTCCAGATCTGCTGACAGTCAGTTATCTTAGTTTTCATTGTTCTGAAAATGTCTTCATTTTACTTTCATTTTTGAAGGTTACTTTTTATTGGATATAGAATATTCAGTTGACAGGTTTTTTTTCCCTCCTGTCAGCACTTTAAAGATGTTTTACTACTATCTTTTAGCATTCATTGCTTGTGATGGTTAGTTCACAGCCATTCATAGCATTGGTCCCCTGTAAGTGTCATATTTTTCTGACTGCTTTCAAGATTTTCTCTTTATCTCTGGTTTTAACAATTGACTATGATATGTGTAGATGTTATTTTCTTTCTACTTATCCTGATTGGGCATCACTGAGCTTACTGAATCTGTAAATTTATGTTTTTTTCACTAAATTTTAGAGAATTTTGATCATTATTTCTTCAAATCCTTTTGTGCTCCATTTTCTCTCCTCTCCTTTTATTCTAGTTAGTCTCTATTTTATTACAAATATATCATTTGATATTGTTCACAGATCCTAAGGCTCTATTTCTTTAAAATGTTTTTTTCTTTGTTGTTCAGATTGGATAATTTCTAGGGATATATCTTCAAGTTCACTAATTTTTTTTTTTTTTTGGTCATCTCAAAGCTGTTAAGTACATCAATTGAATTTTTTAAAATTTCAGGTATTTTATTTTTAAATTCTAGTATTTCCATGTGGGTTTTTAAAAATACTTTCCACTTTTTTGCCGAGAGTCCCCATTTGTTCATTCATAATGAATACTTTCCATCACATCCTTTTTTTTTTTTGGCTGTGCCGTGTGGCATGTGGGATCTTAGTTCCCCAACCAGGGATCAGATCCATGTCTCTTCCAGTGGAAGTGCAGAGTCTTAACCACTGGACTGCCAGGGAAGTCCCTCCGTCATATCCTTGAACATAGTTATAAGAGCTGCTTGAAAAATCTTTGTTCAATCTGACACCTGGGTCATTTAGGATCAGTCTCCATTGATTGTCTTTCTCTTGAGGTGGGTCATGTTTTCATGTTTCTTTATCTGTCTAGAACTTTTGGATTGTATAATGGACATCATGTAGGATATGCTGTTGAAACTCTGGATTCTGTTATAGTCCTCCAGAGAGTATTGCTTTTTTTTGTTTTGTTTTATTTTTCTTTTTTGGCTGCACCTCGTGGCTTGTGGGATCTTAGTTCCCTGACTGGGGATTGAACCCACGCCCTCGGCAGTGAAAGTGTAGAGTCCTAACCACTGGCCCACCAGAGAATCCCTGTTTTGTTTTGTTTTAAAGTAGGCAATTAACTTGACTGATTTCCTACTCCAAGCTCTGTCTCTTCTGTGGTGGACAGCAACTCTTTTCAGTTCTTTTAATCTTAGCTGACCTATTTGAAGTTCTTCCCACACATGCTTAGTTCAAAGATTAGCCAGAGATTTGGGCACAGTTTATATAGAATTGGGGGCTCTTCCTGTCTGGTTCTATCCTTTCTGATATTTCTCTTCTTATTTTCCACCTGCTGTAGTTGCCCTGAATTCTGTGCTTTGGTTCTCAAGCCAGTAAGACAATGGGTTTCTCTTAGAATTTTAGCTATGCTATGCGGCGAGCGGGGGCTACTCTTCATTGCAGTGCGCAGGCTTCTCATTGCAGTGGCTTCTCTTGTTGTGGAGCACCGGCTCTAGGTGCACAGGCTTCAGTAGTTGTGGCACGTGGGCTCAGTAGTTGTGGCTCGCGGGCTCTAGAGCGCAGGCTCAGTAGTTGTGGCGCACAGGCTTAGTTGCTCCATGGCATGTGGGATCTTCCTGGACGAGGACTCGAACCCATGTCCCCTGCATTGTCAGGCGGATTCTTAACCACTGTGCCACCAGGGAGGTCCTAAGGAGATCTTTATTAATTACTCTTTTCATTCATTCTTTTACTCAATCAACTAACAAATACTCATTTGGGGCTTACTTTATGTACTATGCAAAGCACAGACCAAACAAGAGAGGCATGGTGTTTACCCTCATTAAGTTTAAACTCTGATAGAGAAGAAAGAAAATAAACACCAATAAAATAATTACTGATTGTGATAAGTACTACGGAGGAAAGAAATTGGGTGTTATCACAGAGTTAATAGTGTGGGGCATGGCTTTTAGATTGGTCAAGGAAGGCCACCCCAGAGGAGATAATATTTAGATTGAGACTTCTAGATACCTATGACTCAGCATTTCCACTTAAGGTATATACACATCAGGAGTGTATGTGCACACTTCCATCAAGAGAAATCTATTTTAAATATTAAGAAGATCTGAAGTGTGAAAAGTAGACTTTTGGGAGAGGAGGAGTATAAGTAGGGAAACCAGTTAAGAGGCTGCTGCCGTACTTCAGTTTAAAGATGTTCATGGCTTAGAGAAAGGTTGTAGTCGTGAGGTGGAGAAAATTGAATGAATTTGAGAAACATTTAGTATGCAGAACAGACAGGGCTTGGTGATGGATTGGATAAAAGAGAAAAGGAGAAGGATGGAGATGTAACCAGTTAGTAACCTGGTTAGATTGTAGTAGGGAGTGAAAGGTACTCGTGAGAATCAACAATTTGTTGAATTTCAAATGCCTAAAAACATCCAAGTGGAGATTTCATTCAGCGGTTGGAAATATGTCCCTGGAACTTAGAGGGTAGACATGAGCCAGACATGTAAATTTGGGAGCTGTTCGCTTACAGATCATTTTTAAAGACCTGGACCTGAATAAGATTGTCGAGGAAGAGAGTGCAGAGTTCAGGACCAGCCTTGGAACATTTTGATATCTGGTAGAGGAAAAGAAGCCAGCGGAGGAGACATTGCAAGATGGCCGTGGAGGTAGGAGGAAAACCAGGAAAGAGTGCTTGCTGTCCCAGAAACCGAGAGAGGAGTGTTTCAAGGAGTGAGTCAGCAAGGATGTCAACTGCTGAGAGTGTATATGAGCTCCTTCACCGGGAGAGGGCAGTAAAGACCATTTTAAGAAAGTTCAGGAAAAATTGAGACTATACATTTTGGGGGGAATGTGATTAAGTTAACCTTTCTGCACCCTTTGTCTATATTCTGTGATCTGCCTCACTAGAATGTAAGTTCCATGAGGGAAAGGACTTCGTTTTGTCCTTTATCCCTGGGATCTAGAACAGTTTGACTGAATGAACCTTCTGTGGTAAATGTTTAGCTTTTTAGATTTCTGTTCTGGCTACAATTTAAGCCCAGTAAGTTGATTAAGACATGGCCTCTGCCCTCAGAAACAAACTAGAAGAAGAATGTTAGGTACTCTATCCTAACTACATCCAGAGTGCTATAGGAAGGCAGGGAAAGTGGTCTTGAATTCTGCCTAGGTTAGGGTGGCACAACTACTTTCTAGAAGTAATGACATCTGAGCCAGGCCTCAGAGGATGAACTGGAGGAGGCAAGGCATTCCACATGGAGGAAAGTACAGTTTGTTTTCCATGTATGTAATTTCCTTTATCTTTCTTCAAAAGGATCAGGCTCAAGTTCACTACAGATCACGAAACATGATGTCCTGTTGACTACTTTAAAATCTAACCTGTCTGCTTTGGAGGACAAGTTTCTGAAGGATCCTCACTGGAAGCAATTGAAACTCCTAAGGGATGAAATTGCTAATGAGGCAGAATGGCGACAAGACTGTATGGATGTCACCTGGCGTTTTACTTCCCAAACCTTACTGTTGCTGTTGTGCTTGAAGGAAACCATGATCCGCCTTGCAGTTGAGTTCAATCCAGGGAAACCCAACCCGAGGACTCCAGAAGCTGCTCCTGCCCTGAGCCCGGATACACTTAGTATCTCACAGCAAAAGACTGTCCAGTCAGTTTTGCAGTTTGTAGTTACCTTGGGTGTCTGCCCCTATCTTGTGCCTGGTGTTGGAGTCCCTGTGAGTTACAGGACTGAGTTTGGTGCCGTTGTTCGGGACGTAGTGTGTCTCGGTGCTGCCCCCAGTGCACCCCGGAGACTGTACACCAGCTGCAAGGTCCTCCTAAATGTTGCTCAGCACGCATCTCTGGGGAGCTTGATTTTCTGCCGCCATTTTGGGGATATCGCAGCAGGTCTGTGCCAGCTGGGATTCTGCCCAACCAAGAGAAAACCGCTAAATCCTGAGGAAGAGGTAAACATACGTTGAGAGAGTGTGTGAGAGTCTGTGTGAATATGTGTGTGTACTTGTGTGTAGTTGCTATAAAAGACAGTCTTAGTTCTTTGGAAAAGTGCTGATGGAAAGATCTAGAATTTTTATTGAATATCCAAGTATCTCTGGTGGATAGATGATTCTTTATAGGGGATTGGAGCTTTCATTTATTAAATACTAGTCCTTTCACACCTGGGGAGTCCATTTCACCTGTCCCTTCTAGCCATTTTTTGAAACAGCTGTTGCAGACTATTTCTTTGAGCCTCTGTTTCCTCTTTTGTAAAATGTGTTTAATAATTGCAAGGTGGCTGTGAGGATTAAGGATAAAGTGTATAAAGTACCTAGCCCAATCCCCAGTAGTGCTCATCAAAAAGTTATTACCATTAATATTAAACTATTCATGCCTCCTTCATTAAGTTCTTGGGAGGATTAAGGGAGATAAAGTATGCAAAGCACTGGGTACACTGCACAATCCAATCAGTGTTTGTTGTTATTATTAGATGATAAGGGTATGTGCCTGTGTTTTGCTGACAGTCAGTAAGGATTTGAGTGTCTGGACTATAAAGGTGCCGTGGAGGTTACAGAAGCATTAGACGTGGTCCTTTTCTCAAACAGCTCACACAGTAATTGGTGAGACAAGGCGCACAAGTATAACATAGCAGTGACCACTACTCCCCCACGAGAGGACCACCAGCATCAGCACAGGAACCTAACCAGAAGAAGCTGTTAAGATATAAATGTATCCAGGGTCGCACGTAGGGTAATTCCTTCCCTACTGCAGCCAGATTTCATAATGCCCACTCACCTCATTTCTCTGTCACCTTTCTGTGTCACCCTCCAACTTGTTCCTTTTCTGTTTGTTCTCCTCTTCTATTCCCTCTTCTGCCTATGCTCACAAAACAAAACAAAACAGAAAATATTTAAAAGCCATTGTCACCCGAGTAGTGACACGAAATTACGAGCTCCCCCAGTGCATTACATTTTGTGGAGCAGAGCTCTGTGCTTTTTACAACAGGGTGTGAATCTTGACAGCTCTATCAGTGCCTGCTGCCTGCACTTCCTTGAGATGGGGGTCCTGGAATTGCTATTGCTAGCGCTAAGCAGTGCCCAGGGGTCTCAGAGGAGAGAAAAGAAAAGAGAAACACAGAGAAAGGACCAAGTGAGGGGGTGGGAGAAGGGGAGACACGGTGGGTGTACACTACGAAGCTGGACAAGTCCCAGCAATAACTGCTGCTCTAAGCAACACCTATACCACGGTTTGCTAAATTGTAAGGGGCAGGACTCTCTGAGAGCTTGACTGTAAGGTTACCAAAGGGAGACAGTCTCTTGAGGCTCAGAGAGGGGGCCCAATTAAATATCACCCTTCTTTGCTGCCCAAGTTCTGAATCAATTAAAAGACAGTTAACAGAGTATGAGATGACAAGTCAAAATGTCCTCTTTATTACTCATAAAGGCAGAGTTGGAAGGTATATAGAGGGAGACAAATGGGTCTCCTAACAGTGCATTCCAGAATTAGACACAATTCTCACCCAGTTTTAAAGAGTGCCAGAAAACTGCAGCGCCTTCTGCCCCTTGGCAGGGGACATGCCCCTGAAAAATCTACGGCAGGGAAGAGCAGAACAGAACGTGTGCTCGCTCCCAAGAGATAGAAGAGGAGCGAGCTCATCTGTGCGTGCCAGAACTCACCAATCAGATAAATCAGTGCGATCTCCTGCCCAGAAGTGGGTGAGGGGATGGAGATAGGGCCAGGAGTGTTTCAGTATTATAGCTTCCTCCAGGTAGAAGGAAATCAAGAGGCAAAAGAAGCTTGCCTCCCTCTCCCCTCACAAGCATCTTTGTTCAGTATTGCAAAGCATTGCCTTCTATTGCCTGCCTAGTTTGTATTTCACAAAAACCAAATACGTGTTTCTTGTAGGTGCTAACCGAAGACGAAAGAGCCCTGTCTAGGAAGGCTCTGAGAGACATCTTGGATCAAGTGTATCAACCATTAGCAGTCCGAGAATTACTTATCCTCCAGGGAGGACCACCCCAGGTATGCATGCCTGGGAACTCTTGTGGGTGAATCTTTAATGATAGTGTGTGGTGTACTGTCTTCTTCTCCTGGGAAATTAATCTAGTTGAGTCTTATTTCATCTTTTAGATTGTTAAATGGTATTTGTAGAGCTAAATTACACTGACCTTTGGGATAATTTAAAAGGATATTTCTTTTAGTGGAATGATGGACACTGTTCCCAGGAATATTGTGATCATTTTTTAAGGCTTATGACAAAAATATATTTTATTCATTCTCACACTGGATCTTTTTTTTTTTTAAATTAAAATTTGGCTGTTTGACAATACGTTCTTCTGGCAGAAGTGTTTGGACATCTTATTCTTTGAATGGAGTATTTGAAGTCAAGAAATTAAAATTAGAGCTATTAATGGACTGTTCTTAGGTCCATTTTTGAAAAACGTAATAGTATATATTCTGCTAGGCATCAGATAGTTTCTTTTTTCATTAAAAATAATTATTTATCCAAAATGATTTAATTTGATGATGTAGCTGGATTTATCTATTTTCTTTCAGTACCTAAATTTTAGTTATGAGTTTAGGTGAGTAAAGCATGAAGGGCCAGAGGAATTGGCTGTAAGACCAGCTGAAGCTGGCTACAAAGATATCTCCTAGTTGAAGTCATTTTCATCTCGTCCTTAGAATATTACTGTAGGTGCACATTGGGCTCCTCTGGCTCATACTCTGCTTCTCTGAATGAGTCCACAGTTTGCCAGATTAAACCAAATACATTATAAGAGCATGATGAGAAACAGAGGCTCTGGAGTTAGGCACACTGGAATTCAACCCCAGGGTGCAGTTGTTTGAATTAGTAAAAGCCTTTCCATCCCTCAGTTTCCTTACCCATAGAATGGGGATGGGGATGACAACAGACCCTTCCTTATAAGTTCCTTTTGAGACTGTGGGGGAGGTACTCACCACAGTGCATGGCACATCATAACCCCTTCAATACATGGTAATTATTGATCTTCTTTAAATAAAAGAGAACAGGCTAGTTGGGATTAAATGTTTTTCTTTTACCAAGTTTTATGCTCACATAGTTAGACACAATGAATGACCACACCATAGTTTGCGTTCTAGCCCAAAATAAGGGACACGAAGTCTGTTTTGTTCATGGCGGCTCCACAGAGCTCTCAAAAAGGAGTTCTTGAAGAAATCAAACTCTTCTTGAAACTGCCATGTCAAAAGGAATCAGAGCAGCTGAGACCATGGAGGCAAGGACTAGTGTCCTCTCAGTGTTGTGAACTGTCCTCTTAGTGGTGAGTCATGTTTATAGGAGTCTTCTTCGGAAGCTAGATTTGATTGGAAGGACTGCATTCAGATTGGTTACATTAACCTTGTGTCCCCCAAATCTGTATTTTATTCACAGACATGTTTGTCTATTTCTGGGTTTGAAATTTCACTTGATACTTCACTTGAAGAAGTTTCACTATATTTTTACTTTCTTAAAAGTGATGCTGAAGTAGGTTTTGTAAAGGAGTCTCTTTTTTTTTTTTAAGGGAAAAATTTTGCTCTTTTGAAGTCTGTATAGCATACGGTTAATCATCAGTATGACTCAGTATATTTGTATATTTTTAATTTCTACATATCTGTTACACTGACATTCAGTTCATACTTTTCCCTTCCTTTTTCAGTCCTACACGGATGGGAAGACACAAGTTATGTGTCGGGCCCCAGCTTGGCTCCGGCGTCTGTGTGGGCAGCTCCTCTCTGAAAGGTTGATGAGACCCAGTGGTGTTCAGGCAGTAGTCCGGGGCATTTTGGAAGGAGCAGGTGGTAAGAAATAGATGTTTGTTACTTTGGTATCCACTTTCCTTTGAGTCACAGTGAAATATTGGTCTTTAGCATTTGACTGTAAAACCTGATGGAGACTAGACTTTGTGGAGAGTGAGGAGGTTAAACCTTAATGAGTTCCTTTTCCAGAGAAACTCATTTTCTTGCCATTCTTCCAAAAATAGTTGTGATACACTGCTCATGTTGTTGACTAATATTGTCAACTGTTTCAAATAACTTACACAATCAGAGGAAAACATTGCACAAAAAGTTTAAGTAAAACCCTATAGAAAACGTGAAATTCTCTGTGGAAAAGAGTCAGGGTGCTAAGAGTACTTCACCTCAGGACTTAAAATACGAAACAGTTCTCCTGAAGCTGGAGATACCCAAGAGATGCAAACTTTGGGATGAAATTTTAGATTCATTTCCACAATTATATTCCTTTAGTCCTCATTAATAGAAAGAAGGTTCATTATCATGTTAAGTATGGTAGTAGTTTTTAATTTATATTTTTTGATTTTTAAACAAAATCATACATGCACATAGTTTAAAGAGTCGATGGGTCTATAGGCTTTTAGAGAAAAATAGCAGTCCTTGGCAGCATTTCACTCCATTTCCCATCCTCGGAAGCAACCACTTTGATCATTTTTAGCAGGTTTCTTCTGGTATTTACCTCTTTTTTTCTAACTATAATGCGATTACAGCACTTTCTTAATTTTTCAGTTTTAGGCATCATCTATCAACTCACCATCAGTGAAAAAGGATTTTGTTATCTTTCACAACCCTACCATCATTCACCCAAGCATACTTCCCATCCCCTTAATATAGTCATATCTTTTTTTTTTTTTTTTTTTTTGGTACGCGGGCCTCTCACTGCTGTGGCCTCTCCCGCTGCGGAGCACAGGCTCTGGACGCGCAGGCTCAGCGGCCATGGCTCACGGGCCCAGCAGCTCCGCGGCATGTGGGATCCTCCCAGACCAGGGCATGAACCCGTGTCCCCTGCATTGGCAGGTGGACTCTCAACCACTGCGCCACCAGGGATGCCCTATAGTCATATCTTAGTTTTGGTTAGATCAATATTCAGTGTTTATACTCTTCTGTGTTGCCGGGGACCAGCCCCAGCTGGACAGGTTTCACCCAAAGGGGAGACGGAGTCGGCGTGGACAGAGCACAAGACACCTCAGAGGATGCAAGGATCTGACAAATTTATTCTCATGATTCTAAAGTACTTATACTGTACAGCAATCTTATTTTCAATCTTAAAAACTTCATTCCCATGCCAAAAATCCCCTACATAAATCATAAAACAAAAGTAATTTACATCAGCAGGTTAAACAAGTTAAGTAATCTTCTTATTGCCTCCAGTCTCTTTCATCCCTTGTGGTTAGGTACATTTTGGTCACATCTAGGTCAGGAACTCTGTCTGCGGTTTCCTCATTGTTCTCAGAAGATTAAGGTGTTCTTGTACCTGCACATTCTGCTCAATCAAACCATAAACTTAAACATATTATTCTATTAACAATTAAAAGCAGTAATACAACATTTCATCCACAGGTTTTCTAACCCTATCATTATAATCCAAACAATATACATTATTTTTTATACTTCTAGGAGGCCATGGGAACGGACATTGTACCATAAACTTATTGACTGAACCCACCGTTGCATAAAACCTCCTCGCCACCATACCCAGGTATTTCCCAACACTTGCCACACAAATGTTCCCACCATTGTATTTCCCCAAGTCCAATGCCCTGGCCTAGGAATAAAAATTTCAAATAGAATCATTAAAGGAGCCGGAGTAGCTACAATCATTTTTGGCTTTACCCTAAACACTAATAGCAATCCTATAAAAATCACCTTAGGCAAAAGCAGGGGGGAACAAGGGGAACCACGCAGAGGAGAGCTTTGCTTCTCCATATTTGTACCTGACAGTACCAGCTTTGCTTGGCACTATGGGTCTCGTCCGTGCTGAGACTCAAAGGCACTTCCTATACGGCTCCCGACACTGTGTGATTACTATATACAGCTGAGCTACTGTAGTATACTTTTTTACACACTTTTGTACTTGGAGTTAATAGCTATCTGTTTTGTTTGTCTGCTTAGTTTTGTATGTACTTATCACTAATCTGTTTTCAGACTGTGTCCCAGTTGTTTAAATCTCCTTTTAATACATTCAAATACATTAGCTATTCTATCCGTTTTATCTTCTTGAAGACATCTCTGTCTCTGAGTCTTCTGTTATTTGGACTAATTACCTCCACAAAGCTGTCATCCTAGGATCTCCCTTCACCTTTTTCCTGGTGATCCCCTTGGCTTTCTTTTGTATTTGGTCCCTTGTCTCCTGTATCCCCTGCACGTTAATTTCCTATTGCTGCTGTAACAAATTACCACAAACTTAATTGCCTTTTGATGGAAATAATATTTAAACTGAGTCCTGAATGCTGAGTAGGAATATGTTCATTGAAGAGTGAGGGAAGACTGTATAGTTAGAGAGGATCCATGTATGAAGGAACTGACGTAGGAAAGAACAGTGTTTTTGAGGAAATTTCAGTATGGGTAGAGCAGGGAGGGTAGAGAGTGCAGGGAAAGTGGTATGAGATGAGGGAGGGGTGTGAAATGAGGGTGGAGGGGTGGGCAGGAGCCACATCATGGAGGCATTTAGGCCTAGTTCAGGGTTTTGAACTTTATTCTGAGGGCAATGAGATACCACTGGAGGGTTTTAAGGAGAGAGACAGGATCAAATCTACATTTTAGAAATATATTTCTGGATGTATTGTGAAGAATGGGTTGAGTAAGAGCAGAAGTGGGGAAAACAGTTAAGAAGAAGCAGTCATCTGAGAGATCACAGTGGCTTGGATCAATGCGGTGGCAGTGGAAATGCAGAGAAATGAATGAATATAAGACGTATTTAAGGGAAGAGTTGCCAGAACTTAATGAAGGGCTGGTTATGTGGGGAGGGAGGAGGAGAGAGAGAATCGATCTTGACTTTCCATTTCTGGGGTGGTCAATGTACCTTGGTCCTGTCGGACAAAAGTGAGGTCAGTGTTGTTGGCAGACATTGGTAGATTTGGTCTGCAGTGGCTGTAATGTTGCCTCCCCAGTTCTGCCTGCAGTGGCTTCTAGGACCCATGAAATGGAAAATTAACAGTTACCTGTGAGAAGTTTCACATGCAGATAGGTCCTTGCATCTTCTTTTTCCAGAGAAAGCTTAGACTTCACCCAAGGGCATGCAAATTGGGGAGCTTCTATAAGAAACTTAGAACCCTAATTTTGCTACTTATTCGTATATGAATATATATATGGTTTATTCTCAATGATTTGAGGCAGTTTATATTTACTCGCATATTTGCCATTTCTGGTGTTCTTCGTTTCTTTGTGTAGATCCAAATTTTAATTCAAATTTCCTTCTGCCTGAAGAACTCTAACCTTTTTTATAGTGCAGATCTACTGGCAATGAATCCCGTTAGCTCTTATTTGTTTGAAAAAGCCTATTTCACCATCTTTTTTGAAAATATTTTTGCTGGATACAGAACTCTAGGTTGATCGCTTTTTCTTTTAGTGCTTTAAAGATGTTACTCCATTGTCTTCTGGCTTGCATGATTTCTGATGCAAAGTCTACTGTCATTTTTGTCTTTGTTCCTCTGTATCTGATACACCTTTTTTTTCTAGCTGCTTTTAAGATTTTTCTGTTTATCACTGGTTTTTAGAAATTTTATTATGATATGCCTTGGTGTGGGTGGTTTTCTTCATGTTTTTTCTGCTTAAGTTTTCTTAAGCTTCTTGGAGCTGAGGGTTTATAGTTTTCATCATATTTGGAAATTTCTCAGACATTATCTTCAAATATTTTTTTTCTGTCTTCCCTTCTTTTTTCTTTCTGGAATTTGAATTATACCTAATATTATACTTAATATTGTCCTAAAAGATAGTGTTTCTCTGTTGATTTCTTTTAGTCTTTTTCTCTCTGTGTTTCATTTTGGATAATTTCTATTGCTACATGTTCAAGTTTATTAATCTTTTATTCTGCAGTATCTAATCTGCTGTTAATTCCATCTGCCATATTTTTCATTTCAGATTTTTTTTTTTTTTTGGCTGCGCTGCACGGCTTGTGGGATCTTAGTTTCCTGAACACGGATTGAACCTCGGTCCTTGGCACTGAGAGCGCAGAGTCCTAACCACTGGACCGCCAGGGAATTTCCCTCATTTATTAGGTTTTTCATTACTAGAGGTTCAGTTTGGGTCTTTTTAATATCTTCCATTTCTTTCCTCATTATGATCATTCTTTTCTTTACCTTTTTGAAAATAGAGAATAAGTTTATAATAGCTGTTTAATGTCCTTGTCTCCTAATTGTCACCTCTGTTTTTATGTGTCTGTTTTTACTGATTTTTCCTTCTTGTTATGTTCCTTTTTGCTTCTTTGCATACCTAGTAGGTTTTTTAAATTGAGAAGTTATTCACATACCATAAAATTTACTCTTTTAAAGAGTACAGTTTAATGGTTTTTAGTATATTCACAGAGTTGTGTAACCATCACCAATATCTAATTCCAAAACATTTTCATCATTCCCCCCAAAAAACCTCTTACCCATTAGCAATCACTCCCCATTCTCCCCTCCTCCAAACCTTTGTAAGCACTAATCTACTTTCCGTCTTGATGGATTTGCCTATTCTAGGTATTTCATCCAAATGGAATCATGCAATATGTGGTCTTTGGTGTCTGGTTTGAGTCACTTAGCATAATGTTATACCATGAATCAGTCCTTTGTTCCTTTTTATGACTGAAAATATTTCACTGAATGGATATGCCTGGTAATTTTTTTTTAAATTTATTTATTTTATTTTTGGCTGCGTTGGGTCTTCGTTGCTGTGCACGGGCTTTCTCTAGTTGCAGCGAGCGGGGGCTACTCATTGAGGTGCATGGGCTTCTCATTGCAGTGGCTTCTTTTGTTGTGGGGCATGGGCTCTAGGCACGTGAGCTTCAGTAGTTGTGGCATGTGGGCTAAGTAGTTGTGGCTCGTGGGCTCTAGAGCTCAGGATCATTAGTTGTGGTGCACGGGCTTAGTTGCTCTGCAGCATGTGGGATCTTCCCGGACCTGGGATTGAACCCATGTTCCCTGCATTGGCAGGCAGATTCTTAACCACTGCGCCACCAGGGAAGTCCCTTGCCTGGTAATTTTTTTTTTTTTTTTTTTTTTTGCGGTACGTGAGCCTCTCACTGTTGTGGCCTCTCCCATTGTGGAGCACAGGCTCCGGACGCGCAGACTCAGCCGCCATGGCTCACGGGCCCAGTCGCTCTGCGGCATGTGGGATCTTCCCGGACCGGGGCATGAACCCGTGTCCCCTGCATCGGCAGGCGGACTCTCAACCACTGCGCCACCAGGGAAGTCCTCCTGGTAATTTTTTAATGTATATTGGATGTTTTAATTTTACCTTGTTGGGTGCTAGATTTTGTTGTATTCCTTTGTTGGGTTTTGTTCTGGGATGCAGTTAATTTTCTTAGAATCAGTTTGAGCCCTTCAATCCTGGCTTTTAAGCCTTGTTACTGTGGGTCTAAAGCAGCCTTTAACCCAAGGTAATTTGGCACCACTACTAAGGTAATACCTTTCTGATATTCTGTATATTAGGAGGCTTTCCCATGCTCACTAGTGGGAACATAAACTATTCCAAGCCCTGTGTGAACTGTGGGGATTGTTCCCCCCTACTCCTTTCTGTGGTTCTTTGCCTTGGATTTTTTCTCTCACACACATACACAGATCATACTCCATGAAAGACTTGAGAGAGGATTCCCCTGCAGATCTCTGGAGCTCCCTCTTTGTGTAGCTTTCACTTCTCTGGTGTTTTGCCCTGAAAATTCTGTTTTGGTCTCCCTGAACTCTGAACTGTGTTTCTTTAATTCAACAAGGTGGCAGGCTTCGTTTGGGCTCTCCTTAGCTGTGGTGTAGCCTCAAAACTCTCTCTAGGTAATAGACTAGGGTATTCATGGGACTCACTTTTTTGCTTCCATTCTCTTAGGGTTCAGTGTTCTTGGGCTGCTTGTTGTCCAGTGTCTGAAAACCATTGTTTACGTATTTTGTCCCATTTTCTAATCATCTAAGATGGTAAGG
Organism: Globicephala melas; assembly: GCF_963455315.2. Lineage (NCBI taxonomy): Eukaryota > Metazoa > Chordata > Mammalia > Artiodactyla > Delphinidae > Globicephala > Globicephala melas. Next base: position 45,032,853 of record NC_083332.1, read on the forward strand.
TAAATTTGGGACCTGTTACTCCACAGTTTTGGTTTAAGACAGTTTGAGGGCTTCCCTGGTGGCGCAGTGGTTAAGAATCCACCTGCCAATGCAGGAGTCATGGGTTCGAGTCCTGGTCCAGGAAGATCCCACACACCGCAGAGCAGCTAAGCCTGTGCGTGACAGCTACTGAGCCTGCGCTCTAGAGCCTGCAAGCGAGCCACAACTACTGAGCCCATGTGCCACAACTACTGAAGCCTGCATGCCTAGAGCCCGTGCTCTGCAACAGGAGAAGCCACCACAGTGAGAAGCCTGCACACCACAACGAAGAGTAGCCCCCACTTGCCGCAACTAGAGAAAGCCCGTGTGCAGCAACAAAGACCCAACACAGCCAAAAGAAAAAAAAGAAAAGACACTTTGAAATACATGACGTATATAAAGAGACAGAATAATAATATTAATCATTTAAAAAGTAATAAATACTAAGAAGAAGCTAGTGTTCAAGTCGTATGAATAATATCATTACAATGGTTAAGTGCTGCTTTTTTCTGAGCCTCGCAGAAACCAACATCAAAAGGAAAGTACGGAGGGATAGCTTATCTTACAGAGGAAATTAACAGCTTTCAGTAGGGAAAAAATAGTTCTTACTGTAAATTTTAAGGACCTTCTGTGGTGAACTGCGATGAGTTTTTGATATCTCTATCCATTGCTGACAGCCGGGGCAGCTGGTGGGAGTGATGCTGAGGCCACAGCTGCCGATTGGAAGAAGTGTGACCTAATTGCAAAGATTTTGGCCTCTTGTCCCCAGCAGTCTGTTTCACCAGAGGATTATTATAGAGATATCTGCCCCCAGGTAAATCATTTTGTTTCTTTTGACTGTTTGAGGATTATCTGCTTATTTATAAAAAGAGGACTTTTAATGTTCGTCTGATATTGAGTTAAAAACAATATAATGTTTAAGTTTATTATTCAGTGAGGGGCCTTCTTAATAACTGATTAAAAACCTGTGGGAGAGACTGACCTGTTAGGTTTCAGAACCCCTAACCATTAATAACTGACTAGCTTGCTCTCAGAGCTGGAATATGAAACTACAGTTTCATCATATTCATTATCTTTTCTGTGTTTTTTATTAGTTTTTTAAAAAATAGGTATTTAATAAACGAGGTAAATTAACATGGTACACAATTTAAAAGCACAAAAGAGTAAATGGAAAAGTAAGTCTCCCTCCCGTCTCTGTACCAATTTCCTATTTATTTTGCAGAGGTAGTCTGTGTATCATGTGTATACAACTATATGTGTGTATATCTGTGTATATATTCTAATTTTTATCCAAATGATAACATGCTCCACACACTGTTTTTCAGTTTTGCTTTTCTCACTTAACAGTGTACCTTAGAGATCATTTCATCATTCTTTTTCTAGGGTACATAGGTATTTCATCATATTATGTACCATAATTTATTTAACTAGCTTCCTATTTTTTTTAATAAATAAATAAATAAATTTATTTATTTTTGGCTGCATTGGGTCTTCGTTGCTGTGCACAGGCTTTCTCTAGTTGCAGCAAGCAGGGGCTACTCTTTGTTACAGTGTGCAGGCTTGTCATTTTGGTGGCTTCTCTTGTTGTGGAGCATGGGCTCTAGGTGCACAGGCTTCAGTAGTTGTGGCACGTGGGCTTAGTAATTGTGGCTCGCGGGCTCTAGAGCGCAGGCTCAGTAGTTGTGGCACAGGGGCTTAGTTGCTCCGCGGCATGTGGGATCTTCCCACACCAGGGCTCGAACCCGTGTCCGCTGCATTGGCAGGCGGATTCTTAACCACTGCACCACCAGGGAAGCCCTACCTACCTTCCTATTAATGGACATTTAAGTTGTTTCCATTCTTTTGCTGTTACAAACTATGTTCCAGTTAATATCTATAAATCTTGCCTATGTGCAAGTATTATCACAGGGAAGATTCTTAGAATTGACATTACTGGCTTAAAGGGTATGTGTATTTAAATTTTTGATTGATATTATTTATGTATCTGCTTTCCCACACTTTTGCCTATGCAATGTGTTACAAAACTTTTCTTTGTTAATCTGATTAGGTGAAAGTGTGGAAGGAGTGTTCTTAGTCAGCACTCCCCATGCGTTTAGATGTAAGATATGCCTTTTGGAGTACAGTGTGAAGAAAGTCATTCAGTTGTTATGCTGGTCTGCGGGATTCTCATGGGTAGGCATGCATGGGAACAAATATCACAATGCAAAATCTTATATTGGAAAATATTAAGTATAAATTATCTTACAGGATAAAGTTATCATTTGCAATGATGAGTAAATATTTTCCAAAACTAGTAGCTATAGTTTGGGCACTTAAGGAAATGATAAAATCAAGTCATAGGTTTTAATCTTACTTAGTCTCTCTTTGGCAGTGTCAGAGGTCACATACAGTTTTTGAACAGAAGATTCTCCTGTCTACAAAAAGTACAAGAGTCAGTTTTAAGCCAGGAACAGAATGTGCTTTTCAGTTGGGTGCTTAAACTCAAGCACGAGAGATCAGTGTTTATTTTTGAGAATAAAGTAGACTTTTGTTCAGAACTGACAGGCCTCTTCAGATTCTGAATATATTTATACACCTTGACCCCATAATTGCTATTTATCATAGCAAAATTTTGGGGAAAAACTGAATATCTGGAAATAATATTTTTGAGGAATTTATAACAGTATGAGAAGGTTTCAGCAATACACAAAACTGAATATTAAGTATGGCCTTCATTGAAAAGAAAAAAGAATTATACAGGAAACATAGTGGAAAAAAATACACCCAAAATGTTTATAGTAATTTGGGAAGATTTAATTTTCTTCTTAAAAATTTATTCTCCAAATTTCCTACAATGAGCACGTATTTTATAAATCTGATAAAATTTTTTAATAAAAACACAGCTCCTTCAGTTCTCATACCCTTTGACACTGGGTTGTTAAATTAAAAAAAAAAACTTCTATTGGATCAGTGTTACTGCAGTAAATTTATTTTTTGCCGTAAAGAAATTAATGTGTTGTCTTCTTAGTTAATGTAATGCTTCTTGCAAAGAGCCTGGTATTTACTTCATGTAATTTTTCTTTTAGATTTTGGATTTATTTCACTTTCAAGATAAATTGACAGGACTACAATTTCAGAGAGTTGCCACCACTACCTTTATAACTATGTCAAGAGAACGGCCACAACTGGCAGCAAAGTACTTACTTCAGCCAGTGTTAGCTCCTCTTCATCGATGTTTAAATACAGCAGGTAAAGAAGGAAGTCTGGTGGTTCGCTGTCCCTCTAAAGGACCTTCTTCCGTGTTTTGGATTTAAATAACTTAAGTCTATGGTAGTTCATTGTCTTTAATTTTACTTTTTGTTCCCCCAATTTTTTGTTTTGAAAAATCCACTTCATAAAAGTTCTAAGAAGAATGCAGTGTCCTACCCCTATATACTTCACGTAGTTAACATTTTGACATGTTCACTTTCTCTTTCTCTCTTCCTACACACATACGTATTTTTTTTCTGAAGCATTTGAGAGTTAGTTGCAGACGTCAAATATACAGACTTTATTCAAATCTTTTATTTGTCTCAAGAATTTCCTTTATAGCTGTTTTTTAAAAATTACATTGCATTTACTTGTTATGTCTTTTTAGTTTTCTGTAATGTAGAATAGATCCCTAATAGTCTTTCACTCTGACACTTTTGAAGCCCAGGTTATAGAATGTTCTTCAATTTGTATTTGTCTCATTGTTTCCTCTTGATTAGATCCAGGTTAACATTTTGGCAGGAGTACTACATATGATGTTTTTTTTTTTTTTTAGTCCATCAGATTAGGGGCACATGTTATCAGTTTATTCCATTATTAGTGATGTTAAATTTGACTATTTGATTAAAGTGGTAGCAACCAGATTTCTCCACTGTAAAAATACCTTCCTCCCTTTGTAATTAATAATAATCTGTGGGATGATAGATGTATGAGACAGTGTGAATATCCTGTTTCCCAACAGTCCTTCATACTGTGGTTTAGTATCCACTGATGATTTTTGCTCATAAAATGGTGACTTTCTATTTTTTTTATTGTTTCTAATTTGTTAGTTGGTATTCTTCTGTAAGGAAGAGCTTTTCTTTTCTCCTTGCCTCATCTCTTTTTAAAAGAATAATTATTTAAGTATCAATACACATTCATAGATTCTTTTTTTATTCAGTGGGTGACTGAGCATTCCTATCATTCATTTTGAAGCTTAAAGTTTCCCAGATTTGGCCAGTTTTAATGTGTTAAAAGATTGACATTTTCAGCACTTCCCGCAGTGTGTGTTCATGCTTTATTGAGATTAATGCTGGGATACAGAGTATCATTTCAGCATTCTTAGTGAGTAAAAAAAACCTTTCCATATAGTCTTTTCTGAGGTTAAAAATAAAGAGAAAAATTGATGTTGTGGTTAAGCCCAATTTAGTTCTGTTGTAGACTTTGTATAAAAGTCATTTACAGGGTAAATTTTTCTGAGTGTGTTTAGAGGGGTTTAGGTGGGTGAGAATGGAGAAAATCTAATTCTTGTGCATAGTAAGCACGAGATTGAGCTTTGGTGGAGTGAAATTCGTGATTATTCAGACATGATAAACGTATTTGAATAAATAATTAAAATTCCTTTATACATTTAATAAAAATCTAGTCTAGAATTAGTATTTCTTCAAAAAATGATTCAAAAAATGAAGTATTATTTCTGTTGGCCCTTGTCATTAAGGCCTAGCATTTATATCTAATTTCATGTGTTAAGACTATACCTCAATACTAATCTATTTATCTTCTTGTCTGTGACTGACTAGGTGTTTCCTTTAGTCTGGAGTGTGTTCTCAAAGTGTGGTCCCAGGACTAGCAGCATCAGCATCACCTGGGAATTTATTAGAAATACAACTTCTTGGGCTCCACCACAGACCTACTGAACTAGAAACTCTGATGTGGGACCCAACACTGTTTTAAAAGGCCCTTTTGGTAATTCAAGTGTGTGTTCAAGTTTGACCCCTGGTCTAGAGCACTGTGCTTGGGACGCCTAGATTCAGTCCAGTTGTGGGTCAATTATTTTTGTCCTGGGCCTTGTTCATTCATTCAAAGAATATTTATTGGACACCTATTTACCCTGCATTTTCATGTGTTAGGTTATATCTGTAACACCAGCTACATGTTTTGCATATACAATCTATTGATAACAAAAAGGATTGGGTAAGAATATGACTGATCTTATATATATACCCCATCATTGCCCCTGGAAAAACAATCTCTAAAGTATAAGCTTTCTTATTTTGTTTTTCATATTGCATCACATTTTTAGGACTATGTGGCAATTATGATGAATTATCATATTTTATCAATTCCAAGATGCACTTTTTTTCACATTAAAAAAAAATTTTATTTTCGAAATCTTTTTCACATTTTAGCAACTGTAATTGCCCATCTCACAATCATTGTTGGCCAGGTAGCAATTGTGGCATTGTTGTGCCCGCAAATGAGCGTTAAAATTTGTAGAATGGATGTCAGTGACTTAGAAGAAAATCTTGAAGACAATAGTAAAGTGGAGGACTCTTAAGGATATCACATCACTGTACTCTGTGGCACAGAGAACGATATATTATGGCAAAACACAGATACCGGTAATGGTGTTGAAATGTTTCAGAAGAGTTGGACACTTAATGTGCAGTTTTAATTCCTTATCCTGTTTATTCCAATTATTTAGCTTGTATCAAGAATGATAGGGAATTCCCTGGCAGTCCAGTGGTTAGGACTTCGTACTTCCACTACATGGGACACAGGGTCGACCCCTGGTCGGGGAACTAACATCCTGCATGCTGCATGGAGTGGACAAAGGAAAAAAAAAATGACATATAACAATACTGTATAAAATAAATCTAGGAGAGTTCTCTTAATACTTTTTTTAAAAAGCTCTGTTTTAAAACTTTTTTTTTTTTGGCCACACCAAGCAGCATGTGGGATCTTGGTTCCCTGACAAGGGATTGAACCTGTACCCCCTGCAGTGGAAGCTCGGAGTGTTAACCACTGGACCGCCGGGGAAGTCCCTTAAAACTTTGTAAAGGGAAATTTTCAAACACATGTACAGAGAATAGTATAATGAACACCTGTGTACCAGTCACCCAGACACAACCATTGATTCTGCCATTTTCACTTAATTTAATGTCCAACTTTTCATTCATTAATTTAAAATTAAAATCCCAAGTGATAATGTTTCATAGGTTACTTGGCAGTGTTTTTTTCTTTCTTAGTGATACATAAAATAACAATGCATGTTTATAATCAATGAAACATTCTGTGAAATATTGTATTTGAATGATGCTGTATTGTAACTATGTTGATTTTCTAATTTTAGCTGTTACTTCCTGAACTTTCTAGTAAAACTTTTTTCCTTAGGCCCAGCTTCTTCTATTCAATGAGGTGCTGAGTGTGGGTAATTTTGTTTTTTTTTCCTTAGAGGTTTCAGAGAGTGACATGGTGCCAGGGACCATTTTGGTGACAGAAGAAGAACTTAGTAGATGTATTGAGGATGTATATAAGGTTGGTAATTTGAGTCACTAGTGTTTTCAGTTAATATTTGTACTTAGTCTTTTAAAATAATTTTGCCTTTTAAACTGGTACTTCAAGAATTGGAATGACTAATCTTAAATTCCAAACCATCAAAATCTTTTTACCTTGAAAACTGGAAACTGTAAGTTGTTAGTGAAAAAACTGATACATTTTGAAACTCTGTCAATTTCATCATTTACTCTGAATCTTAAACAGTTCAGATTCTCTAAGTGACACATGCCACTGATGAAAGTGTGTCTTTGAAGGAATTGACAAAGGAATTTGCAATACTGTAGGCTTCCTAAAATTTACTGTATGATAATATTGAATCTACTTTATAATTTTTTGATAGAATCATCATCATAAAGAAGTTGGAATAAATGAGTCATAGAAATGACTTCCGAAATATATACTGAAAATGAAAAAATATTTATATAGATTATATGTTCTCTATGATTGCAATCTTATAAATATATATGAAATACATATTTTTAGACAAAAATGAAATCCATTGTGTTAAGCCCAGATGGCACTGGGGTAAATATTCTTCTTTAAAGTTTATTTCAATACATTTTTAAAAAATTTATTGATTTATTTTTGGCTGCATTGGGTCTTTGTTGCTGTGCGCAGGCTTTCTCTAGTTGCGGTGAGCGGGGGCTACTCTTCGTTGCAGTGTGTGGGCTTCTCATCGCGGTGGCTTCTCTTGTTGAGGAGCACGGGCTCTAGGTGCACGGGTTTCAGTAGTCGTGGCATGCGGGCTCAGTGTTTGTGGCTCGCGGGCTCTAGAGTGCAGGCTCAGTAGTTGTGGCACATGGGCTTAGTTGCTCTGTGGCATGTGGGATCTTCCCGGACCAGGGCTCGAACTCGTGTCGCCTGCATTGGCAGGTGGATTCTTAACCACTGCGCCACCAGGGAAGTCCCTCAATACATTTATAATAATATTTTACTATTAAAAACATTTACAAGAGTAAACAGCTTTCAGAATTATATTTCATGTAAAAAGGTACAGCCACTTTGGGAATATATTGTTTGGCAGTTCCTTAAAAAGTTAAACATAGAGTTATCATATGACTCAACAATTGCACTCTTAGTTATAGAGAAGTGAAAACATATTCATACAAAACCTGTACACAAATGTTCATAGCATCCTTATTCATAATAGCCAAAATGTGGAAACAGCTGAGATGTCTGTCAACTGATGAATGAATTAACAAATGTGATATGTTCATATAATGGAATATTTTTCATCTGTAAAAAGGAATAAAGTATGGATACACGTTTCAACATGGATGAACACTTTTTTTTTTCCTATTTAGGTATATCTTAACGTAAACTGCAGTATAGTGTACAAAAGGGAATGCTAAGTACATATTAAATACAGATGAAAAGAATCTGTTGCTAATCACTCTGTGTACCTAGGTGTACAGTGGCCCTGGGGCCACAGTTCATGGTTTCTGTAATGTTCTTAAATTTATATTTCATTAGTGTTCTTGGCAGTGTCTAATTTTTGCCGATCCTAGTTGGTCATTGGTTTTACCAGTAACTTGAAGCACTTGTAGGGGAGCAAGCACTGTCAGTGTTGCCGTCCCCTCGTTGCCACACCCTCCCCTATGTTTGCATCTTTGGCCTCTTCAGCCGGCTGGTTCTTGGCAGGAAGCTTAAGCCCCTTGTTCATTCTGTGAGGGCCCTTTGATTATAACCGGATACTACCATCTATAAGTCCACGTAGACAGGCACCCGAGACTCGTCACCACACACTGAAGGGGTGATTGGAAGAGACCCCACAGTCAGCCCCTCTGAGTTGGGGAAACTCCCCATCCCTTGGGACCCTCCCCATCCCTTGGGACCCTGGTGAGCCACATGGAACTGGTCTGCCAAGGGCCACAGGAGGGGACCACTGTCATTCTGCCCACTAACAGTGAGGAAAGTCAGTGATGCTGCTTCTGTTTAATGCACAGAGGCAAGTGGATAAACAGTTTAAAATTATGATTTTTTAATGTTTAAAGAAGCTAGACACAAAAGACCACCCATTGTATGATTCCATTTAAATGAAATGTTCAGAATAGGCAAATTCATGGACACAGAAAGTAGATTAGTGATTGCTAGTGGCTGAGGCTGGGGAGTTGGGAGTGGCTGATAGTGGGAATGAGGTTTCTTTCTGAGGTAAGGAAGATGTTCTGGAATTAGATAGTGGTGATGGTTGTGCAATTTTGTGAATATACTAAGAACCACTGAACTGTACATTTTAGAGAGTGAATTTTATGGTATGTGAATTATATTTCAATACTTAAAAAATTTCTATTCCACATTTCTTATTTGTTTTCTATGGCAGTAAATTAAACATTTTAGAGTAAATTTTTTTTTTTTTTTTTTTTTGCGGTACACGGGCCTCTCACTGTTGTGGCCTCTCCCGTTGCGGAGCACAGGCTCCGGACACGCAGGCTCAGCGGCCATGGCTCACGGGCCCAGCCGCTCCGCAGCATGTGGGATCTTCCTGGACTGGGGCTCGAACCCGTGTCCCCTGCATCGGCAGGCGGACTCTCAACCACTGCGCCACCAGGGAAGCCCTAGAGTAAATTTTTAAATTTTAGTTTGTTATGAAATGGTTCAAACAAACCAAATAAAAAATGAAGAATAAAACACTCATGTACCCACCGCTCAGCTTAAAAAATTACACATTACCAATTCAGTTGAAATCCTCTGTGAACCCATCTCTGATCACATTTCCCTTGCTCCTCACCCAATGGGAACCACAATCCTAAATTTGTATTTATTATTCCTTAATCTGTTTTTAGTATTGTTGTGCATGATTTTAAATTTTATTTAAATGGCATTGTAATATATCTAACTTTAATCCATTCATTTCTACTGCCAGATATTATTCTGTTTTATGACTATATCATCATTTACTTGTTTATTCTTCTCTTGGTAGACATTTGAGTTTTTTTCAGGGAGTTTTGTCTGTTAGGTGCATTGTGGTTTTGGTTAGCAGTTAGTTCTCTTATTACTAGTGACGTTGAACTTTTTTTGTCTTTTGGTTCATTCATATATTCTCTTCTTTAACTTGCCTGTTCATTTGTTTTTTACCCATTTTAATACTTGAGTTATTTGCCTCTTTAAAATATTTTTAAAATAAATCTTTTTTTAATAAAACAGCCTTATTGAAATAGACTTTACAGATCAAAAAATAATGTTTTAAGTATACAATTCAGTGCTTTTTCAGGAAATTTACAGAGTTGTGAAACTATCACCACCTTACAGTTTTAGAACATTTCCATCACCCCAAAAAGATCCATTGTGCCTATTTATAGTCACTCCTTGGTCCCACACTTAATCCCCAGGCAACCACTAACCTGCTCTGTATCTCTATGGATTTGCCTTTTGTGGATATTTTATATGAGGGACTCATGCAATAAGTGTTCTTTTGTGACTGGCTTCTCCCTCTTAGCATCATGTTTCTGAGGTTCATCCAGGTTGTTGCATGTATCAATATTTTGTCCCTTTTTATTGTAAGTAATATTTCATTTTATGAATATATACATATTTTGTTTATTTGTCATCAGTTGATGGACATTTGGATGTAGAGTAAATCTTTTTTAGACAACTTCATGAGATATATTTTATGTGCCGTACGTTTACCCATTTACAGTGTGCGAATCAGTGGCCTTTTAGTATATTCACAGATTTGTGCAGCTGTCATCACAGTCAACTTTAGGACATTTCATTACCCCAAAAGAAACCCACACCACTCCCCACATCCCAGCGTTAGGCAGCCACTAATCTACTTTCTGTCTCTATAGATTAGCCTATTCTGAACATTGCATATAAATGGAGTCATACAATATGTAGTCTTTTGTGATTAGCTTCTTTCACTTAACGTGATGCTTTAAAGGTTCATCTCGATTGTAGCATGAAGCAGTACTTCACTCCTTTTTATTGCTGAATAGTATTCTGTTATAAGTATTTACCATATTTTGTTTATCCATTCACCATTTGATGGACATTTGGGTTCTACATCTTGGCTATTATGAATAATGCTGCTATGGACATTTGTGTACAAGTTATTTGTGTACATATGTTTTCATTTCTCCTGGGTATATACCTGGGAGTGGAATTGCTGGATCATATGGTAACTCTATGTTTAACCATTTGAGGTACTGTCAGATCATTTTCAAAGGGGTTGCACCATTTTACATTGCCCCCAGCAGTGTATGAGGGTGTAAAGTAAATCTTAAATCATGTTCTTTCAGATAAGAAAGAGCTTTTGTTTTGGTTTGGTTTAAGCTTTATGTATGATACTAATAAATTTGTAGATATAAATATATGCTGCTTAAAAATTCAAAACTCATTCTCAGTAACACTCACTTTTTACTAAAAGTTGGGTATTTACTACCCTTTTATTTAATTTTGCTGTTAAAAAAACCAGAGTACACCCTTTACAATGTTGACCTGGCACACAAGTGTAGAATTAAATTGTTCATAGATAAAACAGGACCTGATGACTTAGTGGCTATAATGCTGTTTTTATTTTTTAATGCCTCATTTTAGAGACTTACGAAAAGAAAGTTCTTATATCTTGTTCTACCTGTTGGTAGGCAGGGACTTTTCAGATAATATGAAGACAAGGAATTATACAGAGCAATCTAGAAAGCAAACTTTCTGAATTAGAGAATAAAGCCCAAATAACTTTTAGAAAGGTTATCTTCAGTCATGTTCCATCTAAGAAATATCATGATGAAAAATTGTAAAATAGCCAGGTGTGGAATGTTAGAAAGACTTGAAAGTGCTGGTAGGAGTAGGACGAATTTTGTCTAAACTTTGGTACAAACCCCTCATAGTGTTAGGTAGATGTCAATAAATTGCTTTTAGGAGGAAAGGAAAGCAAAACAACTTCTTTCTGGCAAGTGAATTAGCCTCTAAAAATCAGAGAGATTGAGAAATAGTCCTTGCCATTTCTCCTATTGTTGCCCCCCATAAGGCGGGAAAAACCCTCATTGTTCGGTGAACAGTTTAATGAATTAAAAACCTCCTGGAGAGACAAGCAAAACATTAGTTTGCTGTAGACACTTGGTTTTGCACAAGGGCTGGGACTGTCTTGAAAGCAGGAAGGGGTGTAGAAGTTTATTCTCTCTACAAGGTTTTGGCAGCTCAGCTGCAGAGGGAAAACAGAGGAAATGTGTACGTTGGAGGAAAATGGTAAACATTGTGCAGAATTTAGCAACAAAGAGTATGTTGTCTTTATTAACTTTCTGCTAATACTAAATTATAGAGTACAGCTCAAAGGCAGGAAATAAGGAAAACATCTGGGATGGTTGAATTGATCCAGCAACTCACTCGGTAACAAGAGGGTACAAGAGGGTGTTTTAATTTTAGAGAGGCATTTGGGAACATTTCCAGCTCTGGTGTTCTCTCTCTCTCTCTCTCTCTCTCTCTCTCTCCCTCTCTCCTTTTCTTTTTAACAGATTTATTGAGATGGAACTCACATACCTCACAATTCACCGATTTAAGTGCTCAGTTCAGTGTTTTTGGTATTTCACAGTGTTGTGCAACCATCACCACAATCTAATTTTAGAATATTTTTATCCCTCCTGAAAGGACTCCATACTTATTAGCTGTAACCTCCCATTCTCTCCACTTTGCCCCCAGCCCTAGGCAACCACTAATATACTTTCTGTCTCTGTAGATTTGCCTATTCTGGACATTTTATATAAATGAAATCATATAATATGTGGTCTTTTGTAGTTGGCTCTTCAGTGTTTTTAAGATTCATCCGTATTTTATCATGAAGCAGTACTTCATACCTTTTAATGCCAAATGGTGTTCTGTTGTATGGTTATATCACATTTTGTTACCTGTTTATCAGCTGATGGAAATTTGTGTTGTTTCCACATTTTGGAGTGTTATGAACAGTGTTGCTGTGGACATTCATGTACAGGTTTTTGTGTGTATGTATGTTGTCATTTCTCTTGGGTGTATACATAGGAGTGGAATTGCTGGATCATATGGTAACTCTATGTTTAACCTTTTGAGGTACTGCCAGATCATTTTCTAAAGTGGCCACACCATTCTACATTCCCACCAGCAATATATGAGAATTCCAGTTTATCCAGATTATGGTCAACGTTTGTTATCATCCTTTTTTAAAAAATAGCCTTCCTAGTGGGAGTAAAGTAACATCTCCTTGTGGCTTTGATTTACATTTCCCTAATGACTAATGATGTTGAACAGCCTGTCATGTGCTTATTGGCCATTTGGATGTCTTCCTTGGAGAAATTTCTGTTAAGAACCTTTGCCCATTTTTATTTTTTAAAAATTAATTTTATTTATTTATTTTTGGCTACATTGGGCCTTCGTTGTTGCGCACGGGCTTTCTCTAGTTGTGGTGAGCGGGGGCTACTCTTTGTTGCGGTGCGTGGGCTTCTCATTGTGGTGGCTCCTCTTGTTGCAGAGCACGGGCTCTAGGCGCCAGGCTTCAGTCGTTGTGGCACATGGGGTCAGTAGTTGTGGCTCACAGGCTCTAGAGCACAGGCTCAGTAGTTGTGGTGCACGGGCTTAGTTGCTCTGCAGCATGTGGGATCCTCCCGGGCCAGGGCTCAAACCCGTGTCCTCTGCATTGGCAGGCGGATTCTTAACCACTGCACCACCAAGGAAGCCCCTTTTGCCTATTTTTAAATTGGGTTGTCTTTTTATCATTGGTGGGTTGTGGGATTGGACTCACTCTGACCAACAGCTTTCTCTAAAGAAATCCTCCTCATCAGTCTCTTCTCAGTCTCCACACCTTTGATCTTCTCTACCCTCTTTCTGAATGAGGAGTTTTTATAGTCTTGATCTCATCATGGTCTGGTGTCTTACTTTGGAGTTTTAAGTCTATTTTATCTTGGTGCTTCACTTGACATTTCCAATTTAACACCCCATGTCACCTGTGTTATGACAGCTGTCCATCTGGCTGCCTTCTCAGTCTAACTGCAGAGCCCCTTAGTCCTCAGAGCCAGTTTCTTCTTTGCTTTATACACAGTCCTGGTCAGACTGGTTATCTGATTTTTAAGACCATAGCAGAATTAGAAGTAACAAATTAGAAGTTAGTTAGACTAACTAAGGCACAATGACAAGAGCAGAGAGGACCAAGGAAAGAGACAGAAAAAATACCCCCAAAGGGCATAATCAGTTGAAAAGCAAAGTATGTTGGGACCACTGTGTTCAGTATACTTTGTTTAAGAAGGAAGGGATTGCATATAATTCATTTTAGAAATATTTCCTTCCAAAATTGTTAAAATATAAGTACATTTTGGTATTTAAAGGAATAAACTCTCAGCTCTCTGAATGAAAATTTTATGGCAGGAACAATGACAAGGGAAGGACTTTTTACACTTGCATCCTTCACATACAGCAGGGAATAGAGCAGTGTGGCTCTGGTGGGCCAGGTGGAAAGTTCTCAGCAGTACAGGTATATATACAAATGCTAGTTGAATTGAAATGAAAACTTGGCATAGCCACTTGTACTTCATCTGCATAAATAATTCTTGTCATTTCTATGTGTGTACCTTATTTCTGGTAAAATTATGTAAGCCAAAAAGGGCATATGCTGCTCAAATAGCTTTTAGTCCAGTGGCTTCCCATTCTGTCCCCTCTGCCTCTGAGTGTCTGGGGCCTAATCTCTAGAAAGTTTATATTCTTTTGTCCTCCCTGGTATGAGAGGGAGTCGTGTTTTTTTCTTTGCCTACAGAGGTGAAGAGAGGCCCATATTGCATAGAGACTGGTTCTGGGTAGGGCAGGGTAAAAGAATTCCAGTTCTTTCTGATTTGGATATTTTCTTGCTCTTAAGAGGAATGGCCAGAATTCAATAGTGGGGGTGGAGAGATGTTGCCTTTTAGTATTCCTCACAGTACTTGCCCAAGACTCCCTAAAGGCAGAAGAAATTTTAGGATAGGAAAGGCTAGAAGGTACCTAATGAGTTTATTTTCTACATTCTCATTTCCATTTTCGCTCTCTGTTTCCAGGTTTAGGAAATCTTGACCTTGATTATTCACGTCTTTTCCCCCCATCTAATCTTAATGAATTTCTAATTAAAGTTTCTCTGTCAGATTGACCAGTTGACTCCTCCTTCCGAATTTTTAATTATTTGTGTAGAGTAAATTAGAATAATACAATCTTAGAGCTGGAAGGAACTTTAGAAATAATTTAGTATAATCCTTCATTTTTTTTAATAGACTTTATTTTCTAGAGCAGTTTTAGGTTCACAGAAAAATTGAGTGAAAAGTACAGAGAGTTCCTGTGTATTCTCTGCCCCCACATGTGCACAGCCTCTCCCACTATCAGCATCCCACACTGGACGGTGTATTTGTCACGGTTTGTGAACCTATGTTGACATGTCAATATCGCTGTAAGTCCATAGTTTACATTAAGGTTCACCTTTGATGTGGTACATTCTTTGGGTTTTGACAAATTAATCCCTCATTTTACAGTAAAGGAAACAAAATCCAAAAGATTGTGAAGTGACTTGTCCCAAATCACACTAGTGAGTGACAGTGCTGGTCCCGGGACCAACATTCCCTTCTCTCTCTCTTTCTCTCACTCTGTTTGGAAAAGATAATATTTGCACATGGTACAAACTTAATAAGTGCCAAAGGCTCTACAGTGAAAAGTTAGTCTCCCTCTCACCTGTGGACCCTCCCTAAAGGCAATCATTCTTTCTGGATGTTTCCATCTCCTGTTGAACTGTGACTTTGAATAACATGCAAAGGAATAAAAGAAGTATCCTTCAAGGATGTGTGAGATTTAAGCATTAGATTTTCTAAATGCTGCAGTTCAGATTCTGTGGTATAGTGTAGTGAAAAGCACTTGGCCTTTTGAGTCAGATGGACCTAGATTGGAATTTGGCTCCAGGGTTGACTATCCATGGGACTTTAGTTGACTTAAATGTGTCACTTGAGTTGTCGGGTGGTTGAATAAGGTAACTTTTGTTAGACTCATTGCATTCTTTCTTTCTTTATTTTCTTAATAAATTTATTTATTTATTTTTGGCTTTGTTGGGTCTTCGTTGCTGCACGTGGGCTTTCTCTAGTTGCGGTGAGCGGGGGCTACTCTTCGTTGCGGTGCGCGGGCTCCTCGTTGTGGCTTCTCTTGTTGCAGAGCACAGGCTCTAGGCGTACTGGCTTCAGTAGTTGTGGCACGTGGGCTCAGTAGTTGTGGCTTGCGGGCTCTAGAGCTCAGGCTCAGTAGTTGTGGCACACAGGCTTAGTTGCTTCACGGCATGTGGGATCTTCCCAGGCCAGGGCTCCAACCTGTGTCCCCTGCATTGGCAGGCAGATTCTTAACCACTGCACCACCAGGGAAGCCCGGGTCATTGCGTTCTTTAAAAGGTGCTCAAAAAACTGTCAGTTCCTTTTTGGTTCAGGGAAACTTTTTTTTTAAGACTGTTTTATGCATTATGCTCTGAAAGCATGCACAGTACAAAATACTATATTAAGTAAAACTTGCCTGGTTCGCTTCTCCTAAGTCTTAATTAAACTCAGTAAGTGCATTAGAAGTTCTAGAACACTACTGTCAAAAGGATCACTGGGATATTTTAGAAGGCAGCATTTGACTAGTTTAATCTTTAACTGGGGTAGAATCAAGTTCCAGCCTGTATTGAATTTCAATGTTAGGATTTAGTCAGCTTGATTCTGAATAGGCTCATGATGTTTGTATTTCCATACATGTACATCCCTGCAGAAGATAAGGCCATAAATTTAGAAAACTGTTCCATTCACAGTAGCATCAACAAGAATATTTAGGAATAAACTTAACATTTGCATATGGCTATATATTTTACAAAATATTTTAACGTGAATTATCTTTTTTTTTTTTTTTGTGAGGTACGCGGGCCTCTCACTGCTATGGCCTCTCCCGTTGCGGGGCACAGGCTCCATATGCGCAGGCTTAGCGGCCATGGTTCACGGGCCTAGCCGCTCCGCGGCATGTGGGATCTTCCCGGACCGGGGCACGAACCTGTGTCCCCTGCATTGGCAGGCAGACTCTCAACTACTGCGCCACCAGGGAAGCCCTTAACGTGAATTATCTTAATTGGTCCTTATGCTAAAAGCTTAACGCCTACATTATATTATCCATGAGGAAACTGGGACCTAGAGCGGTTTAAATGTCTTATCCATCTTCACTCATTTAATGTGTGGATTTGGGCAACCACATAGGTGGCAGAAACAAAGTTTACACCCACGTTTCCTGATTCCTGACTTCCCAGTGCTCTTTCGGTGACTTTGCAGCCGTCTCTAAGGGATGTGTTTGACAATATAATGGGAGTCTATGAAATGAGCACATGAGGGCTGCTTTCGGTTTTGTTTGCTTTGAACCAGAAACATGTATTTATTCTTAATACTTTATAAAAAATATATATATATGTATATTTGTTTATTTATTTTGGCTGTACCAGGTCTTACTTGGGGCACGGGATCTTTGTTGTGGCATGCGGGATCTTTAGTTGCAGCATGTGAACTTTTAGTTGCAGCATTCATGCGGGATCTAGTTCCCTGACCAGGGCTTGAACCTGGGCCCCCTGCATTGGGGGCACAGAGTCTTACCCACTGCGCCACCAGGAAGTCCTATTCTTAATACTTTTGACCATTTTGATTCCTCTGGGTTTTTCCTTTCTTCTTAAATTCAAATTTCCAGTCAATCTTTCCAGAGAAACTCAGTCCTCCAGACACTGAAGACAGATGCTGAACAAGCCAATATAATAAAATCAAATCTTCTATTGTTCAGTCTGCTCTCCCTTCCATGGCTGAAGTTCTGTGATTCTGTTCAGTTAATTTGCATTGATTGATAACTTCTAGCTTCAGCTTTTTTTTTAAAGAAAAAATGAAAATAGGGCATTGTAACTTCCCCACAAAAGTAGAACTTTTGAGAAAGTAAACAGCAGTCAGTCTGCTTTGTTCATTCATTTTTTTTTTTTCTCTTTGCGTTACGCGGGCCTCTCACTGTTGTGGGCTCTCCCATTGCGGAGCACAGGCTCTGAACGCGCAGGCTCAGCGGCCATGGCTCACAGACCCAGCTGCTCCGCGGCACGTGGGATCCTCCCGGACCGGGGCACGAACCCGCGTCCCCTGCGTTGGCAGGCGGACTCTCAACCACTGCACCACCAGGGAAGCCCCATTCATTCTTTGATTCAGTTAATCAGTCACCAAAAAATTTACCAAGTACCTACTGATTGCCGCTCTGCTTGGTTTACAAATACAGAAATGATTAAGAATCAGCTGCTACCTGATTCCCAGTGAAGCAAACAAAG
The DNA here is from genome assembly GCF_963455315.2 of Globicephala melas. NCBI lineage: Eukaryota > Metazoa > Chordata > Mammalia > Artiodactyla > Delphinidae > Globicephala > Globicephala melas. The sequence goes on from NC_083332.1 coordinate 45,050,683, forward strand.
AGTTACAATAGAGCATGATTCATAGTTAAGAGTACCAAGAAACATGCCTCTCTTACTTGTTAGAACACCAGTCCTCTAAGTTTAGATGAAGGATCGAGAGGCTTAACCACAGAGGCCTCTTCTCAGGGCTGGATCTGTACTAGAAAGCCAAGATGCATTCATAAATGAATGTGGAAATCCCCAGAAAGGAATGAGGAAATCCCCAGGTTCCCAGTGGGGTCATTGGTACCCATGTGTCTCCTTGACTAATCTTTTCTGAGCCGTTTTGGTTTTCCTAGATCCATACAGGCCTCTTATTTTGCCCCTCAGTCCTGTCCTACACATTTATACTGGAAAAGCCGCAGGTAGTTACAGAAATTCCACTTTTCTTCAAAGCACCATTTCACTTACTCTCAGAGAGGCTTTTTCACACCAAAGAATTAAAGAGGTACCTTGAGAGTCTGTCTATACCTTCCCTGCTTCAGCTTTCCCATCTCTTGGTATTTTGTTTGGTGATCCCTAGTTGTACAGATACCTCAAGTAAACTTGAGTTACCAGAAAACCTTTCAGCTAAACAGGATTTCATCTTTTGAGTATTAACTTCAGAACTGATGGAACAGAAAGCTCCTGAGGATGGGTTAGAAATTTGTTACATCTTGGTCAAGTTGAAGATTCAACGTTTCAAAAATTTTGGGGTGAGATGCTTCATTTTTTTCAACTAGTCTTACCTCTTAATGGCTGAGGTACCAGAAAAGTATAGAAGACCATGAGCAAACTTGCGGTCAAGTCAGGGAATGCTGGAGTAGATAGGAAAGAGTTTTAAAGCTTGATTAATCCAACCTCTTTATTTTCCAGATAAGGAAACTAAGACTCAGAGAAATCAATTGATTCATGTTAAGTCTCTCAACTGCTCAGTGGAATTATTTACAGACAACCCTATGTGAAACATGCACGATAGTTATACTGCTAAAAAAAGGAGACTTCCAAATGATATGGAACATCTTTACAACAGGTAGAAATAATATATCAAGTATTAGATTGTGTTTCAGAAGTTGAATCTCTACCCCACTTTGCTTCCTAGTGAGCAGGGAAGACCCCCTACTAGAAAGAGACTGCACATAAGCAGAGTCCAAAGAAATTCCACAACACTTGGGTGTTAGGGCCCAGAGGCGGGGCAGGCAGGCCCTCCCCTCAGTGGGGCAGGAACAACTTACCTATTGTGCCTTCACTGCTTCTTCAGTCGGTACTGTCACCAGCCTAGTGTGCAGGAAACTGAGAGGAACTAGCCCCAACAGTTTTTTCCGTATGTGGTATGACTTCATTGGAAGATTCTTTTTTTCTGGGGTATTTGGTCATTGTCAGTGCTGGCACCAAGAGATCACAGTGCAGCATTGACTGAATCAGTCCAGCCTCCCATGTCCCTTTATGGGTCACTAAACTCCAGATACAAGTCAATGATGTGGGGCAATCCACATTAAGGGAAAAGTGACCAGATTCCACTTTGGGAGTATAAGCAGCGGGTAATGTTAGATGTCAGGTGCAGACCAAACTGTTAACCTGCATCTGAGTTTAATGTGAGGCAAGAGATTAGAAGGAGGGGACTGTCGTTGGAAAGAACTGGCTAAACTGTGACCCTGGAGAGCTACCGGAAGACTTGGTAGAAAGGAGCTATATAAGACTCTCAGTAGGAGGAAGAGGAGGCTGCACAGGAGTGCTGTCCATGGTGCCACTGGGAACTTCAGCCCTACTTGGCAGAGGTCACAGGAATAGGGTCATTAATAGTCTGACAAGCTGGGATCCACTGAATCTGAGGGGCTACAGCAGGGATAAAGTTAGGGATTGAAGAAATAAAAATATCATTATGTACAGGAGGAGGTTAGTATTGGGAGGCCATGGGGTACATGCTTTGCTCTTTTTTACATTGTGGTAAAATAGACATAACATAAAATTAACATTTTAACCATGTTAAAGTGTATAATTCAGTGGCATTTACAGTGTTGCACAGCCATCATCACTGTTGTTCCAGAACTTTTTCATCACTCCAAATGGAAACCCCATACCCATTAGGCATTCAGTCCTCATTTCTTCCTCCCTTCAGCCCTGACAACTGCTAGTCCACTTTCTTTCTCTATGGATTGTGCATGGATTTTATGTCAGACAGATCTGGGTTCATCCTGGCCCTGTCATTTACTGACAGTTTACCTTTGCTCAACTAACATAGCTTTTCTGATCCTCAGTTTTCCAAAGTTTTAGAATAAGAATAAAATGCTTAACTTGCAGGACTCTTGCGAGAATTGATTGTATATTAAATGTTTAGCTGAATACCTGGTTCATTCTTAAGTGGACATGCAATAAGTGGTAGTTATTGTTTGCTTTATAAAAGCAGTAACAGTGGGGTTCCTTTATTATTTTTTTTAAATTTATCTTTGGCTGCGTTGGGTCTTTGTTGCTGTGTGCGGGCTTTCTCTAGTTGTGGTGAGCGGGGGCTACTCTTCATGGCGGTGCGTGGTCTTCTCATTGTGGTGGCTTCTCTTGCTGTGGAGCATGGGCTCCAGGCGTGCAGGCTTCAGTAGTTGTGGCACGCGGCCTCAGCAGTTGTGGCTCGTGGGCTCCAGAGCGCAGGCTCAGTAGTTGTGGTGCACGGGCTTAGTTGCTCTGCGGCATGTGTGAATTTCCCAGACCAGGGCTTGAACCCGTGTCCCCTGCATTGGCAGGTGGATTCTTAACCACTGTGCCACAGGCAAGTCCCCCAGTGGTGTTCCTTTAAATTGTGTACAACTGCGTTTAAACGGCTTATTCACCAAAAACTCAGGTAACACAACTTAATCATCTACTCTTACAGGTGCTGAAGTAGGGAACTTGACTTTTGCATGCCAGGCTAGTTAAAGAGGTCAGAGACTTATATATTCAAGAACTGATTATGTGTTACAAGCTCTAAAATGCTTTTGGAATTTATAGGAGAAAAGTCATTAATGGTGGTTAGATGCTTAATGAATATTTGAATTAGAGAATGAACGAACAGTTCGACAGTGAAATGATACAGCAGGCCTATGGAAGAGGTAGAACTTGAGCTGGGTCCGTTTAATAAGTACTACTGCCTGTCTTTCATCTATAAAGTGCAATCTTGTCGTTAGGATGCAGAGCAATCCATGAGGTGGATAATAGAACTGGATTTTGATGATTGTTTATAGATGGCCAGTCCAAAATTTTTGGAAATAGATACACTTCCGTTAAGGATGTTTAAAGAGAAGTAGATTAGGGCTCACTCCAAGGAGGAATTTTAACTATTAATGTTGGAAGGGAGGTGACAATCCTGTATGTGTCAAGCAGAGGCCATTCAAGTTCTTTGAGCTCTCATAGAGAAAACTCATTGATCAGTTTGAGCCAAAGGAGACTTTAAATCTTTCCACTTTGAAAAAAAAATTTCTCTATTCTTAATCTGTGAACTTAATGGATTATTGGTGAATTGATAAGAGTTTTTCTTAATTTCTCCCTCTTTCCACACGCTCTTCCCCTCATCACTCTCTATCCCTTTAAACTTGTTTTTCTTCTAGCACTTGTCACTGTCTGATATTATATATTTGTTTATTTTCTGTCCCCTCACTAGAATGTATGCTCCTTTGAAGCAGATAATTCGTTTCCCACCGTATCCGCAGAACCACAGACGTGTCTGGCACACAGTTGGCACTCAGTAAACATACGCTGAACCTTTACATAAAAATGAATCACATGTGTATATGTATAAATAGCTGTGCAGTTTTTTTGTATTCCTTGTAAGAAAATACAGAAAAGTACAAGAAGAGAATTTAAAAATTGGAGTTTATCAACAACAGCATATACCTCTGAGAAAGGTGCTTGATTTGAATTCATGTTAAAGTTTGAAGTGCTTTAGCCCAGTAAATCATAAAGATTTAGCTTCATTGGTTTGTTTGTTTGTTTGTTTTTTTGTACTAAAGATGCTGGTAAGGAAGGATGGCTCCTTAGGGATTACCTCTGGAACACACAATCCAGAGGCAAACAGTAGGCCCTTACGTTATCTGGGGGAATCTCTTTTTTACCTCCTGTAATTGGTGATATCATAATTAGCCCCACATATTATTTCTGAACACTGACATACAGTGCTGCACCTCATTTAGCTGGGCTTATGGAGGTTAGATCATGCACAGGAAGCTGGCTCCTTCGTTATCAGGCTCCACAGAGGAGTTGGGAGGCTTAAGGAGTGTGAAAAATTAGGTTTGATTTATTAAAGGGACAGGGTTCTCTAGAAAAGCACAGAGATTTTTCCAGCTTGTGCCTCCATGACCTTTAGTTTCCCATAAACATCATTGATTTCTACCTCAATCGTCTTTCTGTAAATTAGAGCCTCTTGATGTTTCCCTTTCCTTGTCCTTTAAAATAGGTCTGCTAATACAGACTTCGTGAGATAGTTATAATTTCAATGTGCAAACTCTTTAAAAAATCTAACATAGTACCCGGGAGATAAAAATCCCAGCATAGTTTCTGGAACACATATTAAGTGTGTAATCATTGTCAGATCCTCTTTCTTCTTTTATTATTATTATTGTCTATACCATCAAGTTTTAGTTAATTTATTAGAACAGAATTGCATTTTAAAATCCTATTGTGGGGACTTCCCTGGTGGTCCAGTGGTTAAGAATCCACCTGCCAATGCAGGGGACACGGGTTCAATCCCTGGTCCAGGAAGATCACACATGCCGTGGAGCAACTAAGCCCATGCGCCACAACTACTTAGCCTGTGTTCTAGAGCCCACGAGGCACAACTACTGAGCCCGCATGCTGCAACTACTGAAGCCTGCATGCTCATGCTCTGCAACAAGAGAAGCCACCGCAATGAGAAGACCACGTACCACAATGAAGAGTAGCCCCCGCTCGCTGCAACTAGAGAAAGCCCACGTGCAGCAACAAAGACCCAACGCAGCCATAAATAAATAAATAAATAACAGTAAGCTTGTAGAATTTTAAAAAATAAAGTGAAGTAAAATCCTATTGTGTTTGATTGGAGTTTTGAATAGCATTTTGGCACTTCATAAGATACTTTAAATTATCCACCTTGAATAATAATAATATTAACATTAATCTTATTATTATTGGTTTGTTTTATTTTTCCTGTTAGATCACAAGCAATGAGAGAGAACAATTCTTGTTCACTTTTATATTCACTACAGTGCTTAGAACAGTACTTTGATTCCAGTAGATTCAGAAGAGTTTGTTGAATCCTTTTTAAAAGGTACAAATAAAACAGTTAACATAGTTATTGTTAATAAACATCAGAATCCTCACACACTTAACCCTGTGAAGCCAGTGCAGATCTAGGTGCACATTTATTGAACTGGAGAGAATAGGACATGCCCATGTGACAGTTACATCTTAAGAATGACAAATCTAGAGCAAGCTGTGTTTTGCTTTGTTTTCTTTCAAATCTAGTCTTAAGCTTTTCTATTTGGTTGTCATTGCTTGTTAGTTTCTAATAGCAGGGCCTTTAGCAGTAAGATAATTATTGTATTGATGAATAATAGGTGAAGAGACTCTTGAGGTAGTCAGAAGTAGGAAAGGAAGGGGTCAGAAAATGGGTTCACCTACCTGGTTCACCCAGCAGCTCTTAAGGCTGCACGCATGAAAGAGCAATGCTCCCTTTTTAGTCTTCCTTTGATGCAGCCTGTCTGCTAATCCCAGATGGTTTCCTTAGGCTTAGAGCTACAATTGTTCACCTCAGGGCTAGAGTGTTGCTTAAGATAAGCCTCCAAGCCCTGCTAATTCGTGTATGGTGTTTGATTCCCATTGCTCCGGCCTCGCACTCAGTGTACTACCATTTCCTTTGCCCTAGGTGTACGTGGTCGGGAATGAACCTTTAACAGTTTTGATGGATTCCCTGCTTCCTGTCCTGGGAGTGCTCTTTTCTCTCTACTGTTTTACCAAGCACAGTGTGTCTCACGTAAGGTAAGCAATCTAGAGAACCTTATTGTTTGTAAATACTGAAGTCTTTCTTGTATGTTGTTCTTATTTTGAATATGACTTATGCCACTTTATAATTTTTTTTTTCTTTCAAAGTCAGGAGAACATTTGACAGTCCTCTAGAAAAGAAAGAGAGCTTTGCAGATTGCACGGGATTGGATCTAGTGTTTAGAATGACTTTCCTCAGCCTCTTAGACATCAGAAATGAAATCTCCGTTTACACGTATGAACATGCCACTGTTTGATCAGTGAGAAATACTGGAATTACATGTCTAGGGAGGAGGAAATAGAGGTTGGATCATAAATACCTTGTGAGTAGTTAGAAATCAAGCTGGGGAAATCTGGATCTGAATGTGGCACTCTGTAATTTAGGCTTGGATTTGGTGTTAGTGCTGTACAGTGTTGTTGAGAATGAAGGGATTCCTTAGTCATCCAGAAAGTAATCTTTTGTATTGGAATTTAAGTAGGACTCATTTTGTATCAGCTCTGTTTTCACAGTGATTTACGTTGTTTCTTCCTCCTTCTAAGACTTTAACTGGAAGTTTGAGATTGACAAATACACACTACTATATATAAAATAGATAATAAGGACCTATTGTATAGCACAAGGAACTCTACTCAATACTCTCTAATGGCCTATATGGGAAAAAAATCTAAAAAAGAGTGGATGTATGTATTTGTATAACTGATTCAGTTGGCTGTACACCTGAAACTAACACAACATCGTAAATCAGATATACTCCAAGAAAAATTTTAAAGAAAAAGATCCTACAGAATTCTGATTTTTGGTGTTTGGAAATCCGCCACATGTAATCTCATATTCAGTAATAGTATCTTCTTCATAGTGTTATTATGAAGACTAACTATGCATTGAAGTGTTTAGCACTGTCCCTGGCAAATAATAAGCTCAATAAATAGTCACTATCATCATTAAGTGATAAAGCGAAGTACTCAGTCTTGCATATTATTTGAAGCTTACATATTGCCTTTAACTCTCTAGCTTTTGGTCAGTCGATCACTGAAGCCCACAGACATGAGGGAAGTGACAAGAGAAAGTGCAGTGGAAGATGGAGGCTATAAATATGTGCATTTGGCTTCAAAACACCATTCCTATAATAACTCTTGTTTTAGTTCTGAAGCCCAAGTCCTCACAGCACTATCATGTCCTCGTCAAAGACTGAGAAGGAAGAAGCAAACGTTTATTCCATTCCTGTCCTAGTTGATTGGCACGGATAAGAGGGGATAAGGAATCAGCAAGAATTTGTTGGTGTGCTGTTTCTTGGTCTCCAGTTATTGGTCCCCGTCTTAGATGGTTTGATCACTGTAAACTTTTCTTTCACAGTGCCTGATTCAAAGGCAATGAGTTCATTTGGAATAAAAAAAAATCATGTGGGGCTCATGTGTCGTATCAGGGCTGCTTCTACAACCAGAGATTAGTCAGTCACTCACTGAATTTCAGGATATTTGCATTCTGAAATTCACAAGAAGCATAGTTTCCACTCCTGCACTTCAGTAGTACTAGATGATTGTGCCAACCTTTAGAATGCATGGAACCTGACTTTTATTCTTTCTTTTTTTTATGTTAGCTCGTTAAATGTGTAGAGTAAGATGACAAGCTCATTTATAACTGCTTTTTTCTGCCAGGTCACTTTGCCAAGAGATCTTATTATGGATGCTGGGGAAACTGGAGAGGAAAAAGGCAATTACTAGCCTGAAAGGATTTGCAGGGTTGGACAAAACTGTGCCCTCTCTCCATTCTCTGTGCCACTTTAGAGCTGCCACTCAAGGTGGCATCATGATTACCATCAAAGAGGCCGTTTGGTGAGTCCACCCATCCTTTGCTGTCTCTCTTCAGATTTAATTGTACTCGAAAGGCCATTCTGTGACTCGTCCACTAAGGGGCGCTGATAGAAAGGAAACCAGAAACTCAAGCAGCTGAGGTGCTGCTATTTATTGATATCTCTAAGTGAAATGTGAGCCTTAAATGATCCTCCAGGTTTTTCCTAGATGCTAGCTAATAGGTGCAATTTACTGGAGCCTCACAGCTCTGCATCACAACAAGCCCACTTACTTCACAAAGTCTTTGCCAGTGAATCGGAGTAAAAGGCAGACACATATTCACCCTCAACACCATAACAATCCAGTTCTCCCTCTGACACTCAGAATGGTATATATGTGTTCAGAGTCAGACTTAATCCTAAGGGAAATTGTCTCAAAGCTCTCTTTTATGGTAATTTTATGATGGGGGTTTGTTTCTTCTAGGGGTTGTTTAGAAGGCGGCTAACAAGTGTTAGTGGAACGGATAATTTTATTTCTCCTACATCTCACAAGTGTATTTTAAATTATTTCCATTTTCTAGGTGATGTGTAGATGTTATTACCTACGAACATAAGTTCTTGTGGTTTTTTTTGTTTTTTTGTGGTACGTGGGCCTCTCACTGTTGTGGCCTCCCCCGTTGTGGAGCACAGGCTCCGGATGCGCAGGCTCAGTGGCCATGGCTCACGGGCCCAGCCACTCCGCTGCATGTGGGATCTTCCCGGACCGGGGCACGAACCCGTGTCCCCTGCATCGGCAGGCGGACTCTCAACCACTGCGCCACCAGGGAAGCCCCATAAGTTCTTGTTGATCAGAGTCCATGTAATATTTAACTGGTGGCAGCTACTCAGATGTCACATCACATTCAAAGTGCTGCTATTTGTTAAAGTGTTTAAATTTAACTATTTAAGTTCATGGTTAATTTGGTTAAGTTTTAAAACACTTATTCAGTATGAGAGTCTTGAGGAAAATAGAAAAAACACATTGAAAACAGAATTATCAGTACAAACTTAAGCTACTAATTTACTGAGAGTTGTTGAGCATTAGTAGGTTTTGCGGTTATAACTATGCCTCCAAACTGAAAGAGCTTAATATTTTTTGGCATGTTTATTTAAAAACCCCTCGGAATAATTTATCCTGGGACCAATTTAGGGACTAGATAGAGAATTTTATAGTATGTGACTTTTCAGCAGTTCAAACTTATTGCTGTCTTTACAAGTCTTTATGGAAATATGTCAAAATCAATAGTTCTTATTGAAACTACAGTTTCTCTTCTTGGTAGGAAAAAAAGTGAATAGGCAGTGATTGAATGGATCTCCATACACTGCCAGAAGCAATGGGTCCTTAACCTGGGGTCTGTACATGGACTTCTCGGAATCTATAATCCCCTTGAAATTATACACAAATTTTTTTATATGCAAACATGGATTCTTTGCTGAAAATAGGGTCCATAGCTTTCATTAGGTATTGAAGACGCTCCATGTCTCCAAAATGTTGACACCATACCAAAGAAATGTGTGTGTATGTTTGTGTGTGTGTGTGTGTGTGTGTGTGTGTGTGTGTGTGATTTTATGATTTGTTCTAAAGATCCTGCTCATGGTGCTAGTCCCCCAAGGGCAGGGTCCATATCACCGCCTGGTCTTTATCACCACTTACCTTTCACTCTACCATTCTGCCCAGCAGCACCAATAATCAATAAGAAGTTTGATTACAGAAACTCTAAAAGAGCAGCTTAGATTTCATGATCTTTGGATCCAGAATTTTTACCTTTCTGGAACTCAATATAACTATTTGGAATTGACTCTTTCATTGAAATTTTAAGAATGAATAAAATAATGCTTCTTAAGGTAGTTGTTGTCATGTCTTTTTTTTTAAAACAATACTTGAATACAGTACTTCATTTTGACAGTTGGGGTGGTTCACAGAAGCTTAGGAGCTATTTCAGCTTTTCTTCTAACATAAAACGTGGTGGAGATAACATGATTGATCTGAAGGACTCTGGAAAATTCTAGGATAATATAGGAAGTAATTCTAAGCGTAATTTCTAGGTTATTCATTCTACTAAAGGAGTATAAAGGCTATGCTATTAAGTGAAATGGCAGATTGGGACATACTGCCCAGTTAGACGGTTTGCCAAATTAACTGTAATAATTGTATTTTCAATGAAATGAAGCAGCATCTGTCATTTTTTTCTCAATTTAATCTGAAAGAAATTTTATTCTTTTTTTTTTTAATTAACCACTTTATTTTATTTATTTTTGGTTGTGTTGGGTCTTCGTTGCTGCGTGCGGGCTTTCTCTAGTTGCGGCAAGCGGGGGCTACTCTTTGTTGCAGTGCACGGGCTTCTTATTGTGATGGCTTCTCTTGTTGCGGAGCATGGGCTCTAGACGTGCGGGCTTCAGTAGTTGTGGCACATGGGCTCAGTAGTTGTGGCGCACGGTCTTAGTTGCTCCGCGGCATGTGGGATCTTCCCGGACCAGGGATTGAACCTGTGTCCCCGGCATTGGCAGGCAGATTCTTAACCACTGCGCCACCAGGGAAGTCCCAGAAATTTTATTCTTTCATCACAAAAGTAATAACACGTTCTTTGTATAATACAAAAAAGCATAAAGAGAAAAACAAAAATCAACTGCTATCCTAATCACTGTTTACATTTTAGTGTTTTGGTGTATCTTCTGTACCTTTGTATTTATTTACATGATGCAGTATAAGAATACTATATATTGGCTTTTATACTTATCCAATGAATGAAAGCTAGAAGCCATAGTACCTCATGAGAATTTTCTTGAAACTTTTTGCAGAAATCATGGCACTGTTTTTGATAACTTAGCCACATTTTATTACTTGGAAATTTGGCCGCCTCAGTTTTCTGCGCCTTTATGCATTTTCATAACTCAACAATTGGTTCACTGAGATTGACTGAATCTCTTCCTATGAAGATCATGTCTTTTTCCACTTCCCGTAACCCTTAGTGGCTCACTGAAAAAAGGTCCAAGTTCCTTTGAATGGCATCCAAGGCTCTCTGTGATCTGCCCTTGCTTTTCAGCCTTCTCTTTCTCTTCTTTTCTTCAGGAACCAGAATATCTGCATAAACCTATAGTTTAATTCCTCCTTGCTTTTGCAACTTATTGAAATAATAGTAATTCTTCAACGTCCATCTTAAAATGAATCTTGCCCATTTGAGCAAATGACTATGTAGGACATGATAGCCTAGCTTCTGAGAATAAATACCTTTTCAGCATGGAGAAACAGGAAAATAATTTAAACAAATTTTTTAGCTCTTTATAATGATCTACTGTATGGAAATAGCATGTTACTTTAAAAGATTATTAATGGGGTTTCCAAAAAAATAGTTTCTCTGGGTGATAAATCTTACCCTGCATTGCAGTGATGAAGATGAAGATGAAGCCCTATACCAGAAGGTGTCCTCAGAGCAGTGCCAGGTAGAGCACCTTGGGGACTTGCTGTCCCACTGCCAGGAATGTGGTTTGGCAGGTGACTTCTTCATCTTCTGCCTGAAGGTAAGAACTAAGTATAGTTCATGATGAGCTTTATTCTAGGATAGTACCAGGAGCCCCTTTGAATTTTCAAGGCAGTCATAATTTTAGGTCCTAAAATTAGGTCTTAATTTAGGAGAAATAGAGGACATAAGGGTAATTTATTTTTTAGTAGCCTTTGGTTTGGTCAAAAAGAAATTTACCTTCAGCAGTACACATATGATTGAACGACTTTCCAAGATAATCTGCACTGAAATTTTAGAGATGACCAAAGTAGAGCTGTTGATCTATTAAAGGGTTAATCTTTGCTGTGTGTTGACAGTAAGAACTCTTTGGAAGTTAATAGTAGGTTTTACAGCTGTAGAGTAATCCCTTATCCTTTCTGACTATTGTTTTGTCAGGTATTTCAAAGGAGATTTAGCAGTTCTGCCTCTCTTATTTCATTTTGTAGCCATTTGAAACCTTTTCCGAGTGTGTTTCTTAGCCTGGTGGTTGTGCTTCCTTTTGCCCTAATCTCCGACAGTAACTCATGCCCCATACTGTTACTCCTTGTTTGTACTGCTAGCGACCATAAGCCGATATCTCTGATTCCCTGTCCATCTCTGCCTTCTTTAGTATTTTCCCTAAATAAAGTGTCAACTCTAAGAGAATGTCTGTGGAGTTTAAGGTTGGTGTGGGTGTGGGAGAATGCAAGGAGGGAATCGGGGCTAACGTTCCTAGAATTGAAGTGGGTGATACTTTTTCGATGTTTCTCACCTCCCATGTTCACATTCATCCCCCTGCCCAGCCATTCACTGTAAATAACATTCCAAGAAAATACCCTCTTAATTGGATAATTTCTTTAAAATTTGTTTAAAAAACAAAAAGTCAAAGGGCTTTGCTCTAAACCAAGGTTCTTCTGCCTTTGTACTATTGACGTGTTGGCCTGGATAATTTTTTCTTGGGGTGGGGGCTTCCTGTCCATTGTAGGAAGTTTAGCAGCATCCCTGACCTCTACTCACTAGATGTCTGTGTCACCTCCCAATTATGACAACCAAAAATGTCCCTAGATATTGCTGTGTGCCCCCTGGGGAGCAAAATTGCCCAGAAACAGTTGAGGACCACTCCTCTAAACTGTCAATTACTAAGGTAAAGCATGAATTCTTAAGGAACCTAAGGTTTTCCTTTCCCAAGGAAATTTACAGTGTGAAAGCTAGGGAAAAGCTTACAAAATCCACAGTAATGAATTATCTATTAGTAGAAGTTTAGTTCTAAATATCTTAGGGAAAAAGAGGTGTGGTGCTGAAAGCATGTAATAGTCTCTAAAAAAGGTTTGGAAATGTTATATGACCTCAGTTCAAGGGAAGCTAGTGGTAGAGATCATAAAAATAGTGATAAAGTAAGTAGTCTGTCAAATTAGTTCTTTGTGTGTATGTATGTTTTTTATTATGAAGTTTAAAATTTTCATATACCTGGTATCATGATATATGTATTATTCTGCAACTTACATCTTCCATTCAACCGTGTTTTTGAGATCCCTCTATATTGATGTTCATATAGATCTAGTTCATTTATCTCACCTGCTGCAATGTAATAAATACATCACAATTTATGCTTATTGCTGTACATTTAAGTTGTTTCCAGTTTTTGGCTATTGTACATAATGCTGTAATGAAAACAGACTGGTTCTCTATATACACATTTCAAACAGAGTTTTCTAGCTATTTTTGAAATCCTTAGTTGTACAGGATTTTTTTCTCTTTTTCTTTTCTCCCACACTGATAGGAGTTGACTCACATGGCTGTGGAAGATGAAGCAGAGTTAAAATCAAAGCCCTTCTCCAGCAAAAACCTCTTGGAATTAGAGCAGCACCAGACTCTTCTTGTGGAAGGTCAGGAGCGGAAGCTGCTGGTCCTCCAGCTTACGGCTGTTCTGTGTGAGAGAATGTCTGAGCAGATATTCACAAACATCACTCAGGTCAGTGACGGCCACATGCCGGTTCCCAGCCTGGTGGTATTTGTCTATTTCGGTTTCTTTCATTCTTTCCCCAAAATGTTCAAAGAGATGTTTACTCAGAGTGTGGTTTGATGACACCTGCATCAGTGTTACCTGGAATTCAGGTTAAACGTAAATTACTGAGCCCACACCAGGCTAAGAAAATCAGTGCTTTCATAGGTCCTGAGAATCAGCATGTTTAACAAGCTGCTGAGGTGATTCTCATGCACATGAAACTGAGAATTATTTAAAATATTTATATATCACAGTGGTTTTCAACTTTTGGTGCAAATAAAATTGTCTGGGATCTTTTTCCTAATACTGATGCCTAGCCCACTTTTAGAGATTCTGATTCAGCATGGCTGCATTAGAGCCTGGGCATATGTTGTTTTTTAAGCTCCATGGATGATTCTAATGTGCATTAAAAGTTGAGAGTGATTAAAACTCAAATTTGAAAAAAAAAATCACTAATGATAAGATCACCTTGAATTGTATAGGTCCTCTAACTCACAGCTTATCTCCACAACAGCCTGTGAAGTGTTGAGTGTTTTGTTTTGTTTTGCCTGTGAAGTTTTCAGATTTTTTTTTTTTTGGCTGTCATTAGCAGAAATTTTACTTCCAAGCTCTTCAAAGGTTATAACAAGCACAAATAAAGTGTTCTTTTAAGTGTCCCAAATTAAATCAAAGGCACATCATCAAAGTAAAACACTTATGACATTGAGTATTCATTTAGGGTGTAATATTTTCACATCACTTTTTTTTTAAAATCATTTGTAATATTCTGTAGATCACATTTAAACATTGTTTTAAAGACATGAAATAATTTAGTATTTTTTTAAAGTAAAACCACCATTATAAAATAGAGGAACTTAAGACAAAGATCAAATCTGCTTCATATACAGGATGGGTCAATCTAATACACAATACAACATTAGTCCTTTCAAACAACTTCGCTAAGAAACAGCTCCCCTGTTTAGTGTTAAAAATAAAACAGTCTTCTTATTTAGAAAAATCAAGGTATCATTTGATTAATACAGCCCATTCTTCCCCCAATTTTATACTTGCTTGTCTTCATTTAGAAATTATAAATTCAGGAGAAAAGAACAAATTTTGTTATGGTATAAAAATCTTAGTCGGGAACAACAAATTACAAATATTTAATTGTTTTTGACAAACAATACTGTTTTCCTTCCCAAAATGTAAACATCTAGTAAATAAAACATATGTAACATTCCAAGTATAGAAACACTTAATGAAAGAGGTGTATTTTGGTATATTTGGTGGTAAGGTTTTTGTTTAGGTATAAAGCACTTCAGCAAAGAACCAGGCCATTATTATTTAAAATCTACTCCTTCATCCAGTTTCCTTGAGTAGAAACTCATAAATTTCTGTAGAATTTTGGCTAAAGGACCAGGCCACAGGAAAGGTCCTGTGAAATATCTAAAAGTCATTTGGCTGGAGAAGTGTGTTCATGAGATTTGGAGGCAGTCATTCATCATTTGGTGCTTGAAAGCATTCCTCAGCGGACTTCTTCCCTACAGTCTTCAGAGTAAAGCACAGGATCTGGGCTCCCGAAAGAGGTTGCTTCTGGCTGGAACACCTACCAGCAGGGCTTCGTTGCAGCCATTCTGCATGCAGTACTGTTGAAGCTCTGCAGCCGCCTGAGAGACCTTGATCCTCTCCACGCCGGCCTCCAGCTTGAGCTGCTCCACCAGGCGCTGCAGGGTGCTCACGCTGGCCCCCAGATTTTTTTTTTTAATGCTTTCAGAGTAGAGTAACTATGTGAATCAGTGCCTGAATTTAATGGCTCAGACATTATTTTTACCAGCTTTTAAAAAAAATAGGAAATAAAAGTATTAAAGTATAGGCAGTGTAGTCATTATATTTTACCACTTTACCACAGTTAGTTGTTGCTCGGTTGGTGAATAGTCAATTGTAAGGTGGTATGATTGTCACGCTTAAATCTGACTCTCCAGCTCTTTGTATCATCGTCATTGTCATCTGCCTTCCGGTGTTGCTAAGCAGCATTTCACTACAGCTCCCGCTGAGAAAATTTGCAGCTGCCTGTCAGCTCTGACTTATCGTGCCTGTTTAATGAGAATTATGTTCATTATTTCTTTCCTGGCCCCTTATTCCTTCAGTTCACTGACCCCATATTATTTAGTAGGGTGATTTGTTTCTCCTGTGTTTATTATATCAGTTCCCTAAAGACTTTTTCATCCACACTTTATGTTTTTGTCTCAGGATGCTAGTTGGAAAGGAAAATGGTCTAAAAACTGATATGACTTAAGCCTTCCCACTTATCTTCTTTTACTCCTAATTAAGGAATGGTGGTGTTAGGCTGATACAAAAGTGATTTGTCCCATTAAATTATCGTCAGCTGAGGTTAAAACATATCAGGACAAAAAGAAACACACACACAAAAAATTGAACTGCATTTGGTAGTCTTACTGCTAGTGATAATTTTGGTATATTATTTTGAAATACACACGTGTATGGATATGTTATAAGTAATAAATAAGTTATAAGTAGTTTTGTTAACATAATTAGGAAACAAGATTTTCAGCATAAGAAAGAGAGTTATAAACATAAAATTAAAGAACTTGAGTAGGGCTTCCCTGGTGGCACAGTGATTGAGAGTCCGCCTGCCGATGCAGAGGACACGGGTTTGTGCCCCGGTCCAGGAAGATCCCACATGCCGCGGAGCGGCTGGGCCCGTGAGCCATGGCCGCTGAGCCTGCGCGTCCGGAGTCTGTGCTCTGCAGCAGGAGAGGCCACAACAGTGAGAGGCCTGCGTACTGGAAAAAAAAAAAAACTTGAGTAAAACTCCTATAATATTAAGTTCTAACTGGAAGTGTTTATATGAACTCATAATTTATTTTTCTCTTTTTAAAAAGCAGGTATTTTCTAGCTCAGTCCACTGTCAATGCCAAGAAGCAATGACAATCCAGTAGCAAATAACTGTCCCCAGTACCAGATTATAGTTTCTAAATACTATCTCCTACAAAAAGAACACAAAACTCATTGGATTAAAGGTTCATTCGGGTCTAGGGCAGGAATTATACTGTAAGCCTCAGGGCATCTTGAAGCAATCCGAGGTTAACGGGCTCATGTCAGTGGCATTCAGGAGCCAACTTGGAGGGGCTCCTGTTGACCACAGGTAGGACAATTTGAGCATTACAAAGAATAATACCTACAGTGGATTAAAACATGTCAAGTCCCCTCCCACCCCCCTGAAAATCTCTTGTAAGACATGTTTGAGGTTGCTGAGGCATCAGTTCACTATTTTGTAAATTGATAAATGAAGGGAATGAATAAAGCATTTATCTTTCCCATGTAACTAGTCAACAAAGAAATTTTTTTCTTTGTATAAGAACCACAGCTGAAAAACTCAAAAAGAGAACTAGAAAATTATATTTTGCAATCCCCTAATAACAATGGATCTAGGTAACAATCATCAATGTTGCTAAAACCATTAGGGGTACTTTATAATGAATGTATTAGGCCATTTGGCACCCAAACCAACTGTTCCTTTCTTCTCCCAGCATTTTATTACAAAAACTTTCAAATTTGAAAGAATTTTATAGTGAGTACCTGTATACCCACTACCTAGTTTCTACAATTAACATTTTATTATACATGCTTTATCACATATTTATCTATGTTTGCATCTGTCTATACATTTTATTTTTGGTGGATTTCAGGGTTAATGCAAATATCAGTAATGTCAACCTGAATATTTCAACCTGGACCAATTAATCTTTTTTTTTATTTATTTAAAATTTTTTTTTTTTTATTTTGGACCAGTTAATCTTAACATCACCATGAGAAGCAGACATTATTATGTGCTTCCTCATGTAATGCCATAGGAAGTATGCCATACCACCTGGGAAGGGTTCTTCCCCTCAAAACCCCCAAACAATACAAAACAAACCCCCCAAAATGTGAACCTAAATCTGATCAAGGAAACTCAGGGTAGAGGAGCAAATCAAGTGCCATGAGGAAACAATTAGCCAAATCCATAATGTGGGAAATTCCATAGTACAAATGACCCAGCTTCTTCATCAAATAAATGGCATTAAAGAGGAGCAGGACTGTTGGGGACTTGAGTCATATCAACGAAATGCAGTGTGTGGATCTTGATTCAAACAAGCCAATTGTATGAAGACATTTTTGCGACAGTCATGGACCAGGTATTAGAAGATATAAGGAATTTTTATTGAGTGTAGTCGTGGTATGGTAGTTATATAAAAAACAAATCTTCTTATTTGTTAGAAATGCATATAGAAGAAAAAAAAAGAAATGCATATAGAAGTATTCATGGGTGAAAGATTAAAAATTCAATAAAGTGTGTTGGCAGATGGCATATTAGTATGTGAGGTGATGCAGAGATGAATGAGGCATGGAACGGTCTGTACTGATACAGAGCCCTGTTCCAATTCCCGAGTTCTTTCATTCTGCAAATATGTATTGAGAGCCTACTATGTGCTACATACTCTTCTGGATATCAGAGACACGGCAGTGAACGAAACAGACACATATCTGTGCTCTCATGGAGCTTACATTTACATAGAGGGAGAGAGAGACGGTAAACAAGTAGGCAAAAACACACAGGGCGTTAGATGGTGATAAGTACCAGAGAGAAAAGCAAGGAAAGGGGATGATAAAGGGAGTGTGGTAAGGTAAATAGGGTGGTCATGGAGAAACTCACCGAGAAAGTGACTTTTGAGCAAAGATCTGAAGCAGGGAGGGAGCTATTGAGATACTTAGGGGAAGAGTGTTCCAGATGAGAGGGAGCATGCCTGGAGTGTGGAGGGATCAGCAAGGGCGCCAGTGTATATGGAGTGGAATGAGCAGATTCCCTTTTTCCTGGTCTTCCAAGAAACTGCCACAGTCTGCACCCTTCTATAACTGGATCTCTGTAATTGGCAGAATAGAAGGGGTTCTACGTGCTGTGGTCTTTTTCATATGATAAAATTTTTTAACATAAGAAACACGTGCTCATTGTAAAAACATTTAAGCAACACAGAAGTACAAATTTTTTAAAAGTAGGGACTTCTGATTAAGCTGGTATATTGAACAAAAGTGTTTATCTGTTCCCTCTGGAAACCACAAGGACCAACAGAGCAGGAGAGGAGGAGACACATTAGAGAAGAGAATAACAATATTTGGAAACTGGAAAATAGTAGCTGATTCAGCAACTTCAGAAAATGGAAAGCTAAGTGCCTGCATGGAAGAAGTCAGGAAGCAAAGCACTATGCCTCAATAGAGCGGTTAAAAGTTTTTTGAAATGAAAAAAAGAAGCAAGTCACTTCTCCTTGCAGAACCCTAGAAGGACTGCGGGCACCAGATAAGCTCTAAAGATGGAGCTGAATTTAGAGCTTAAACCAGCTTGAGGGCTTCCCTGGTGGCGCAGTGGTTGAGAATCTGCCTGCCAATGCAGGGAACACGGGTTCGAGCCCTGGTCTGGGAAGATCCCACATGCCGCGGAGCAACTGGGCCCATGAGCCATAACTACCGAGCCTGCGCGTCTGGAGCCTGTGCTCCGCAACAAGAGAGGCCACAATAGTGAGAGGCCTGTGCACCGCGACGAAGAGTGGCCCCCGCTTGCCACAACTAGAGAAAGCCCTCGCACAGAAACGAAGACCCAACACAGCAAAAATAAATAAAATAAATTAATAAACTCCTACCCCCAACATCTTCTTTAAAAAAAAAAAAAAAACCAGCTTGAAAGGCTCCACAAGAGGTAAACCCTTTGACTTCTTCCTTAACTTTGTACAACTACCTCCCCTCCGCAGCAGAAGACTGGAGGTTTATTCTTGAGAGAGGTTGAACCCAAATACTCTGAACTTGGGTGGTAGTAGCACACTGCAGAACGGGAGGATTAAGTCGATGCCTGCAGACTCAGCAGTAAGGCCTCAGCTCCCTTGCACTCAGTTGCCAGAATGTTGGCAGCAGGTTTGCACATCCCCATAGGATTATTGTGACAATTAAGTGAGTAAATACCTGTAATATGTTCAGAGCAGTACCTGGTAAATAGTAACTGCTTAATGTTATCACTAAATTAAATAGCTAAATAATTAAAACTGGTTGCCTCTAGAGTCAGAATCAGGTGGGGAGAAATGGGGTAGGGCACTGCCATTTTTCATTATAAACTGTCAGGAATATTTGGCTTTTAGAATTATGTAGCTTTATAAAAAATTATAAGTAAAAAGTATAAGTGTCTCCCATTGTCTCCTCAATATACATAAATTCTAGAACAGGCATCAGTCACATAACTATCCTTGTGGCTGGCAGCCCCATAAAATCACAGGAAATGAATAGTAGGGGAGGAGCTGTTGTCCAAAGGGGTATAGTGGTTTCGTTGTTACAAGGTTTGGGGGAAAGGGTACTTCATAAATGACAATAACAGCTGGCTGTCAACACCAGTTAACAGCTCCCAGGTTTTTTTTTTTTGCGGTACGCAGGCCTCTCACTGTTGTGGCCTCTCCCGTTGCAGAGCACAGGCTCCGGACGCGCAGGCTCAGCGGCCATGGCTCACGGGCCCAGCTGCTCCGTGGCATGTGGGATCTTCCTGGACCGGGGCACAAACCTGCGTCCCCTGCATCAGCAGGCGGACTCTCAACCACTGCGCCACCAGAGAAGCCCCCAGGTTTTTTATTTTACGTACAAACTGGAAGTTTCTTTCTTAACAAAAATAGGATCATACTACTTGTTTAGCAATATTAAATAGATAGAGAAGAGGAATTTAGAAAAAGTTGGAAGGCTAGATAGTGTTCTGTTCCAGCAATTTAACAGTATATTTGTGTGAAATAGAAGCTTCCTATAATCAAGGAGTGCTTTAGAAAACTCTTTAGAGGCAAAACAGGTGGCCCAAGATGGTAGATCCACCAGTTTCTCTGGGAAAAGCCAATGTCCTTAACTTCTAGTAATCAATAAGTTCTTAGGCAGAGAGGGTGGTGAAAATTGCCATTACCAGCATGGTTCATTACAGTAAGTGGAACTTTTAATAACCTTTCTAGTTTCCTGCCTTGCTCCAAAAGACAAGTGTTAACAAGCCGTTCTCCTGACTTTAAGCCTGCAATAAAGATTCTAGCATAGCATGTGATTTGCCCAGAGAGTTAAACATGCAAGCTTGCATATTTAGACCTATCTCAGCCATCCCATTTTCAAAATGATTTTTCCCTTTTGAGCCATTAATCCTAAATGTGCATGTGAGTGTGTGCACGTGCAGGTGTGTGCATGTGCATGTATGGGTATGTGTAGGCTGTCTTTTATTCAAATGTGTTTCTACTTAAGATGATTAATCCAAGCCCAGTTAAAATGATGCAGACCAAATTAATTCCATATAAGGCTTAGTTGTTAGCCAAATGCTATGTAAAATCTTATATATGAATAATCTTAATCCTTTAAAACTATTGGATACTTTAAAAAATGACTCTGGATCGTTTGTGTAGATTGTTTGAGGACACTGAATTCTAAATAAAATTAATGCCTCTTCCCCCTTTCTTTGCTTACTAGAACTAGACTGTCAAAACGGGGGGAAGGAATCATTGAAGAGCAATCCTCATTAGGAGAAGCAGATCTAGGACACTCTAAGATGGTCAGAAAGTAACAAATGATTTTTCATTTTAATTTCCTGGCAAAATTCATGAAAAGTAAAGGAAGGTGGATTGGGGTATTAAAAGATCTGAGAAAGTATAAATGGGCTTTCTCATTTATTGACTGTATGGCCTTGAGCAGATCGCCTCTTTAAGTCTAAGATTCTTCATCTGAAAATGAGGACAAGAGTACATCCTAAAGTTGATAGGAGACCTAAGTGAGCTTGTGCATGTAAAATACTGAGCACCATGCCTGCTACATGGTAGCAGTTGTTCTTGAAGCTTCTTGCTATCGTGATGTTGATGAGGGAAAAGATGAGGAGGTAGATGTAAGATGTAAAGAGAATTTTGAGATGTTTTTTCCTTACTCCTCGCTGATTCTCAATTCTATTTCCGTGGTAGGTTGTGGACTTTGTAGCAGCAACCCTGCAGCGAGCATGTGCAAGCTTGGCCCACCAGGCAGAGAGCACTGTGGAATCACAGACACTGAGCATGTCCATGGGGCTGGTGGCCGTCATGCTGGGAGGAGCCATTCAGGTGAGTTGCAGATGTGAACCAAACTTGAAAGGAGGGAGAAGAGAAGAGAAAAATCTGTTGCTTCCCTTTCATACCCTTGTGAGAAATCAGAATGGATATTGCACACAGGAGAACCAGGATAAACAAGTCAGGTTGTTAATAAGAATTCTCTCCAAAGTGGAGGATAAGAAAACTGTAACACTTCCACCTTGTTACCTGGGTAGACTTCCCTATCAGTAGGGTAGGGCCCTTTCTGACCTGGCACAAGCTGGATGTGGAAATACCTGACACAGTGTTTTGCATCGTTGGTGAACGCTAGATTCTCTGGCCCTCACTGCAGTGGCTATCCAAAGCTCAGCCCTTGTCCCTACTGTTGTAGTCAGGGGAGAACCTTTGTAACCGGCTGGTTGCTTAGGATTCCATGTTTTGAATAGTTTCATTTTAGCACAGGATCCATTGTTCAACTCATATCATGTAGCATGTTAAAGCTTTGTTTCTAGTGCATGTATCTTTTATATAATTTTAAAATTTATTCACTCAAAAAATATTTATTGCCTACTTGTTATATGCCAGATTCTGAGCTAAGGTGCTGGGAATAGAGCAGTGGACAAATAGACATGGTCCCTACGCTCATGAAACTCAAAGCCAGTGAGGGAGTCAGACATTAAATAACTATTTCAAAAAATATA
Organism: Globicephala melas; assembly: GCF_963455315.2. Lineage (NCBI taxonomy): Eukaryota > Metazoa > Chordata > Mammalia > Artiodactyla > Delphinidae > Globicephala > Globicephala melas. The sequence goes on from NC_083332.1 coordinate 45,072,727, forward strand.
CTTAGAATTGAATGAAGTACCTCAAACGAGAAGTGGAGGGTACCAAGAGAACATAACATCTAACCTAGGCTGGGAAGGTTTCCACTGAGGACACACATACAAGTCTAAGCTAAGACTTATTGCATAGGAGTTTGGGAGTGTGTACAGTGCAGATGGAGGAAACTCTCCCAGTTAAAGAAACATCATGTACAAGGGCTGGGAAGCAGGAAAGAGCTTGGTATACTTAAGAAACTGATAGGAGGCCTGAGTAGCTGAGTTTAGAGACCAGGGGTCAGAATAAGGTGGAAAGGTAGGCACATACGTGTGTGTGACATACCACATTAGGTTAGAAGACCGCAAGAAAGCAGAATAGGTTTAGTGCAAGTATTACGAAATCTGATCTGAAGTCAAATTGGACATAACTCTTAGCAATGAGTAGGGAAACCCTCAGGGAATGGATTTTTAAGTTTGAGGATTAAACTCTGATACTGATGCTTGGTATATTAGAATTTGACTCTCTCTAGGCTGTCCTTAAGAAGAAAAGAAATTTTATTGGGGCCTGTTGTTAATGTGAAACCCATTTCTTGGTAGATTTACTTAGCACTCCTAATTTTATATTTCCCAGGTAGTTTGAAAAAAACATGGTTGGTTCAGTTGCTAGAGTCATATTATAGTCCTGCTGTTTACAACTGTCAAGGAGAAGTTCCCCAATGGAATAGTTTTTCTTAAGTTATACTGTTACTGGATTTAGTTGAACTGATTGGTTTGTGTTTTTCTGGTAGAATATTGATTTGAATAGTCTTTATTTCCATAGTTGAGAGTGTGCTTTTTTTTTTGCTTTTCTTTTTTCTTATTTAAAAAATAGAAATATTTTTAAAATAAGAAATAGAAATAGAAATTCAAACCGTATCCCAAATGGAAAATAGAACACAGAAATCTCCATTTCCTATTTGAGAAGCCCATTGTTTGGGGGCTGGCTATGTAAATTAGTCATATTCTAACAGAGACTCACCTGACTGATGTAAATGTACATCCTTTCCCTGTCCCTGCCCTTCCATGAGCCATCCTGACTCACTGATTATATCTTGATTCCTCTGACTTTGCACTTAAAGTGAACATAAACACATCACTCCTATACTTTTGCCCTAGACCTATTAATTTTTTTTCCATTTGATTCAAGGATTTATAAGTGGCTTCTATAGTAATGTTAGGTCTTCTGTCTTTGTATTAAAAAAAAAGTCACAGTTCTGAATTATGTTTTCAGATGATCATTGGCTAGGTTGTTGCTTCAGAGTCTAGAAGATTACATTGTGTTCAATACCTATCCCTGATTAGGATTCATTGTTTTAACTAATGAAACAGGATCTAACAGAATTTGAACGCTTCTTTCTTTCCTTTCTAATTTATGTAATTAAGATGATTATTAGAACATAGTGTCTAGAAAGAGGAGTTGATTTGGAGAAAGTGTAGGTTTAAGACTGCTAACTAGACAACCATATTTCTAAACTTATTTTTTTCTAAATGTCAGGATTCGTCACCAGTAAAAGTATGTTGGTAACTTGCCTGTCCCCTCAGGAAGCAGTTTCTGCATGATGTTCCAGGGCCCATAGTGTCCTCTGAAGCACTGCTGCGTGGAACAGACCTGATCTTGGTGGGGCTGGGACTTTGAACACAAATCTTGAGATCTCATGCCACTTTTTCTGAGAGTGTCATAGAATGAACTCATTCAAGAACTATTTATCAAGTGTCTCTTTTCCCTCATGGAGTTTACCTTCTAGTGGTTGTGATTAATCTGATGAATTCTTTTTTTTTTTTTTTTGTGGTACGCGGGCCTCTCACTGTTGTGGCCTCTCCCGTTGCGGAGCACAGGCTCCAGACGCGCAGGCTCAGTGGCCATGGCTCACGGGCCTAGTCGCTCCACAGCATGTGGGATCTTCCCGGACCGGGGCACGAACCTGTGTCCCCTGCATCAGCAGGCGGACTCTCAACCACTGCACCACCAGGGAAGCCCTGATGAATTCTTAATTTTAAAAAAAGATTTATATTTCTATATCTTGTATGTTTACGTATGGCTCATTATAAAACAGCATGCTATGTGCTGACTTCAAACAAAAGTAAAAGTACCACTTGGAAAATAAATTCAGTGACATTGTATATAAGGACCCAGACATATAAGCTGCTCAACTAAATATCTGAAGAAACATAGATGATATACAGAAATGAGAACACAAAATAAATGTAAATGTTTTTCAGAATTAGGAACTTTTAGGTTAGCATTTTATTGCTGGAAGAGACTCTTGGATTCTTCCAAAATAGTGATTCTCACTGCAGTAGGGTAAGGCAGAATGAGGGTGTGTATGCCCCCACAGGGAAGCTTTGTAAAGTCTCATGTGGGGCTTTTTCAGTGTACACATGCCCTCCTCTGGCTGTCACCCGAGTTCTCCTCTGCTTCCCTGCGAAGACACACTCTCTCCCACCACCCAGCTGGTCCAACACCCAGTTTTTTTAATTTTTGTTTTTGATTTTTAAAATTTATTTATTTTTGGCTGCATTGGGTCTTTGTTGCTGTGCACAGGCTTTCTCTAGTTGCGGCGAGGGTGGGCTACTCTTTGTTGCAGTGCGCGGCCTTCTTATTGTGGTGGCTCCTCTTGTCGCGGAGCATGGGCTCTAGGTGCTCGGGCTTCAGTAGCTGTGGCACGTGGGCTCAATAGTTGTGGCTCGCGGGCTTAGTTGCTCCGCAGCATGTGGGATCTTCCCAGACCAGGGCTCAAACCCGTCCCCTGCATCAGCAGGCAGATTCTCAACCACTGCGCCACCAGGGAAGCCCCAACTCCCAGTTTTTTAATTTGAGAACTTGCAGAAGTTTATAACAACTCATCATCTAACTGTTCCACTCCTGACACCCTGAAAGAAATCACAGATGTGAGCTGACATAACACTGCTCATTCTGTTCCTGAAGCATTCCAGAAACTCTAGGAGCGAGGCAGCCAGATAAAGGAATCTGTCACTCACTTGTGGGTTGCTCCTTCAGGCCTCGGGGCTTTTACACAGAATTCTGAGGTCTGGATGTGAGATCTGTGCTGAGAAGCAGTGACAGGAGGAGCATTGAGGACTTTATGGTCACTTTTCAATTTTGATAGTGGTCCTTGGTGACCCTTGAAAAATAATTAATACTTAGTGCTTCAGTTTTGTCATCTACCAATTAAGTGAATATTACTTTATACCTCAGAAATTTTTTTTGAACATTTATAAACAAATAGTTGACACCTGTAGTCTTAGATTTCCCTGATTATTCTTACAGTGGGAAATCTGTAGGCTTATGAAGCTGAAGGAATACATAACTTTCACTGCCTTAGAAACTATTAGATTCAGAATCCACCTACCTGCCCATGGTGATTAGAGAAGTTACCTAGTTGAATAAGGTGAATCCCACAATGACTAAGAAGTTTGAAAACAGGGAGAAAAGGTGGTTGGGTTTTTTAAAAATAGACTTTATATTTTAGAGCAGTTTTAGGTGCACCGTAAAATGGAGCAAGAGGTACAGAGATTTCTTATATGCCCCCTGCCCCCACACACGCACAGCCTCTCCCACTGTCAACATCCAGACCCAGAGTGGTACATTTGTAGAATCAGTGAACCTACATGGACACATCATCATCACCCACCGTCTGTGGTTTACATTAGGGTTCACTCTTAGTACTGTGCACTATGGGTTTTGACAAATGTATACTGACAGGTATCCCCCGTTATAGTGCTGTACCTAATAGTTGCACTAACCCCAAAATCTGCTGCCTATTCATCCCTCCCTCCCCCTAACCTCTGGCAACCACTGATCTTTTCTAGTTGCGGAGAGCAGGGGCTACTCTTTGTTGCAGTGTGTGGGCTTCTTATTGCAGGGGTTTCTCTTTTTGCAGAGCATGGGCTCAAGGCGTGCAGGCTTCAGTAGTTGTGGCACGTGGGCTCAATAGTTGTGGCTCGCGGGCTCTAGAGCGCAGGCTCAGTAGTTGTGGCGCACGGGGTCAGTTGCTCTGTGGCTTGTGGGATCTTCCCAGACCAGGGATCGAACCCATGTCCCCAGCATTGGCAGGTGGATTCTTAACCGCTGTGCCACCAGGGAAGTCCCAAGAATTCTTTGTATATTTTAGATAGTTGTCCATAATCAAAACATGTCTTTTGCAGATACTTTCTCCTAGTCTGTGCCTTGTCATCTCTTTCTCTTGACATTGTCTTTTGCGGAGCAGAAGTTTTTAATTTTAATGAAGTCCAGCTTATCAATTATTTCTTTCATGGATTTTTTTGGTATTTCACCTAAAAAAGCCATCGCCATACCTGAGGTCATCTAAATTTTCTGTCTTACGTTATCTTGCAGAAATTTTATAGTCTTGCATTTTACATTTAGGTCTATGATCCATTTTGAGTCAATTTTTGTGATAGTGTAAGGTCTGTGTCTAGATTCATTTTTTTGCATGTGAATGTCCAGTTGTTCCAGCACCATTTGCTGAAAAGTTGGTCTTTTCTCCATTGTATTGCCTTTGCTCCTTTGTCAAAGATCAGTTGACTGTCTGAGTTAGGAGTGACATCTGAGTTAAAATAAATCTGGGTGCAACTTCCTATTCTTGTCAGGTGGGCATTCCAGAATCCCAGTTCATCTCACAGACCCGAAATTGGGAAGGAGTTCAACCTTATTTTGCAGATTTGAAAACTGAGGTTCAGAGGATGGAAATAACCCTGTCAAGGTGCCACAGGGAGTTAGTGGAAGGATCAGGGAGTTGGAATCCAGGTCTCCTGGGGACCAGTCCAAAGCATCCTTCTTTGCAGTTTTAGGCATTGCGTCTCATTGTTGCAAAGTTCTGCACAGTGCTCGGCATCTACCCAGGCACTCAGTGCATCAAAAGGCAATTTATAAGGAATTAATTTATAAGGCAATTATTAGAAGGCAAGGGGGTGCCAAGGGCCATCAACTTGAAAGCACTCATTTGGGCATAATATTTGCTGAGAGGAGAATAAAGCCTGCTATAAAGAATATTTCCTTGGATAATTAACTTTGTCCACCGGTTGCTCTAACAACCATCAACAGAAATTTCATCCTTGTCTGGGCTGGGATCAGGAAAATTGGCAATGTCGGAGAAAGAGCAGTGGAAAGAAAGTCAGGAGGTCATGCCCAGTTCTGCCATTTCTCAGTTTCTGGAGCTAAACAATTTCCCTTTCTGGGTTGCCTGTAAACGGTGATGTCAGACTAAATAACCTTTTTTTTTTTTTTTTTAAGGTTTTATTTATTTATTTATTTGGTTGCACCAGGTCTTAGTTGCGGCAGGCAGGCTCCTTAGTTACAGGAGGTGGGGTCCTTAGTTATGGCTCACAGGCTGCTTAGTTGTGGCAGGTGGGCTCCTTAGTTGTGGCATGCAAACTCTTAGTTGCAGCATGCATGTGGGATCTAGTTCCCGGACCAGGGATGGAACCTGGGCCCCATGCATTGGGAGCACAGAGTCTTAACCACTGTGCCACGAGGAAAGTCCTGAGGTCAGACTAAATAATCTTTGAGATCCTTCAAAGAAAAAAATTAGTTGACTATATTTGTGTAGGTCTATCTCTGGGCTCTCTATTCTGTGCCATTGGTCTATTTGTATCTTTTTAAGAAGAAATTGTTGTAACAGAAATGAAAAAGAAGGGGTGGCGGGAGGAGAGGCAGCGGCCAGGCAGCCCAGCTTCGCGAAGGCTCTCAGGCGCGCTGCGGCCCACAGGCACCTGGCATGTACCCGGCACGCGCCCACGCCGCCGTCACGATGCCCAAGAGGAAGGTCAGCTCTGCCGAGGGCACGGCAAAGGAGGAGCCCAAGAGGAGATTGGCGAGGTTGTCAGGTAAACCGACTCCTGCAAAAGTGGAAATGAAGCCAAAAAAGGCGGCAGGAAAGGATAAATCTTCAGACAAAAAAGTGGAAACAAGGGCTTCCCTGGCGGCGCAGTGGTTGAGAGTCCGCCTGCCGATGCAGGGGACACGGGTTCGTGCCCCGGTCCGGGAGGATCCCACATGCCGTGGAGCGGCTGGCCCCGTGAGCCATGGCCGCTGGGCCTGCGCGTTCGGAGCCTGTGCTCCGCAACGGGAGAGGCCACAACAGTGAGAGGCCCACGTCCCACAAAAAAAAAAAAAAAAAAGTGGAAACAAAAGGGAAAAGGGGAGCAAAGGGAAAACAGGCTGAAGTGGCTAACCAAGAGACTAAAGAAGACTTACCTGCAGAAAATGAAGAAACTAAAAACAAGGAGAGCCCAGCTTCTGATGAAGCAGGAGAGAAAGAAGCCGTCTGATTAATATCAGACACCTGGTCCTGTCAGTGGTCCCTGTCTCCCTTCTTGTACAATCCAGAGGAATATTTTTATCAACTATTTTGTAAATGCAAGTTTTTTAGTAACTCTAGAAACACTTATAAAAAGGAGGGAATCCCACCTCATCCCATTTTTTTAAGTGTAAATGCTTTTCTTTAAGAGGTGAAATTGTTTGCTGGTTGTTTATTTTTTGGTACAACCAGAAAATAGTGGGATATTGAATATGGGAGGCTTTGATTGTCTTGGGTGTCAGCTTAACATTCCACAGATGGAGGGTAGCTTTTCTATCCTATAATACAAAGCATACTAACTGGCAGTTTGGAGTCAGTTGTGCATTTAATGTCTTAAACACTTTAAATTACTTCTCTTCCCATGTTGTTTTTGGTAGAATTGTTTCCTAAAGCAAACCATTCACCCCTCGATCTTGGCTTTCCTAGGCAGAATTTTGTGTACTCTGTAACATCTTTGGTCGTGGTAGTCCAGTTCTTCTAGTAACTGTTAATGTGCTGTGAATGATTGACAATTTGAGTATGTATTGTATATGATATTAAATTGTGAATTAGTGGAACTTATGATGTAACAGCGTATCAATATTTGAAGATATTGGTACTTGATATCCTGTGAAGGAAAATTTGCCTCCAAATTTTAAGCTGGAAAGTGACTGGAATAACTGTTCAGAAAAGAATCACAACTACATAATTGTTTAGATTTTTGGTACGTATGTTGAGAACTGTGTACAAATTGAAATGTCTGTGTACTGATCCTCAAAACAACCAGTAAAATCTCAATCATGAAAGAAAAAAAAGGAAATGAAGGCTTCCATGTTGGCGCAGTGGTTAAGAATCTGCCTGCCAATGCAGGGGACACGGGTTCAAGCCCTGGTCCGGGAAGATCCCACATGCCACGGAGCAACTAAGCTCGTGTGCCACAACTACTTAGCCTGAACTCCAGAGCCCATGAGCCACAAGTACTGAGCCCACGCACCACAACTACTGAGCCCACGCACCACAACTACTGAAGCCCGCGCGCCTAAAGCCCGTGCTCTGCAACAAGAGAAGCCACCGCAATGAGAAGCCCGCGCACAGCAACGAAGAGCAGCCCCTGCTCGCTGCAACTAGAGAAAGCCTGCGGGCAGCAACGAAGACCCAACGCAGCCATAAATATATAAATAAATAAATAAATCTATTTAAAAAAAAGAAAATCAAAAAGAAGATACTTTTATACATACACTTTTATATACATATGTACATAAAAATGTACATATTTTTTACATACACTATAGATATAAGTAGATATTCCCATTTCAGATGCTTAAAGAAAAAACAAAGGTCCATGATACTACAGAGGCATTGAACGAAGTCTAGCATAATGATAACACTTGCATAATTATTCTAAAATGTGTTTTCCAGTTCCACATAGATTCTTGATAAAATTGACTCTTTTCTTAGGTGACATATTTTTATGGTGAAATTCTACAGGTACAAACCTGACATATACCTCAAGTTTTCATTTACTTGGGAGGAAAGTGGTAGAGAAAATGAACAGTAACAATCCTGTGGAAGTATAACATGAGAATATTGTATAGGTCCTGTGAAAACAGTTGGTCAATTGATTGGTTGGATAATGAAGTGCATGAATGAGTAAGTAATAAATAGCCTGCCTTGTTCTAAAAAGGATTTAAGACATGCAAAGTTTTCAAATGCTCAAAGCTTCATGAAGCTTCATATGACAGTTTTTCCAGTATTCTCAAACAGAAAAGGATCGCCACTGATTCTTGTTTCTTCACTGACCTCTCGTGCACCTTTCCTAGTAAGGCATGATTGGAACAAAGCTTCTGGAGAGAATAAGATCTTACGTAGTTTTCACTCCCATTTTCTAGGAGAAATTCCCTTCTGCCAGTTATCATCCCAGTCCCTTCCAGACCTATGATGCCCTTGTATGCTAACCAGCTACTTTATAAGAAAAGCTTTATTCGTTCAAGTGAGACTGTGTAAGGTTTAGGTAAGAGCATGGACTCTAGAGCCAGACTTGTTTGCTTTTTTTTTTTTTTTTTTTTTTGGCTGCACCGTGCGGCTTGCAAGATCTTAGTTCCCCGGGCAGGGATTGAACCTGGGCCCACAGCAGTGAAAGTTCAGAGTCCTATGGACTGCCAGGGAATTCCCAAATATATATATTTTTATGCTTTTTTAATTTATTTTTTATTTTTTGGCTGTACTGTGTTGCATGTGGATCTTCGTTCCCGGACCAGGGATTGAATGCATCCCCCTGCAGGAGCCAGACTTGTTGAGTTCACATCTTACCATCTTCTAGTTGTGTGACCTTAGACATGTTACCTAACTGTTCTATGCCTCAGTTTCTCCCCTGTTTACCCATCTCTTTCTCTCTCTCTCCTGCATTGGGTCTTTGTTGCTGCGTGCGGGCTTTCTCTAGTTGCAGAGAGCAGGGTCTACTCTTTGTTGCAGTGCACGGTCTTCTCATGGCAGTAGCTTCTCTCGTTGCAGAGCACGGGCTCTAGGTACGTGGGCTTCAGTAGTTGTGGCGTGTGGGCTCAGCACTTGTGGCTCGTGGGCTTTAGAGCGCAGGCTCAGTAGTTGTGGAGCATGGACTTAGTTGCTCCATGGCATGTGGGATCTTCCTGGACCAGGAATCGAACCCATGTCCCCTGCATTGGCAGGCAGACTCTTGACCACTGTGCCACCATGGAAGTCCCTCCCCCCATTTAAAATATAAATAATAATAGTAACTAGATCATAGGGCCATGAATATGTATGTGTATTTTTTGTTTATTGTATTTATTTTTAAAACACACACATAGCACTGTGTATCAGGCACTAAGTACTTTGCTAATATGAACTCATCTTTTTATGGCAAAAGGGACATGAAATTAAAAAATACAGTAATACAATAAAAATCAAAATATAAAAGAATTTCACCATACGACTGGTTAATGCAAATTAAAATAATAAGCAGCCATGTTTTGCCCATCAGATTGTAAAAATTAAGACTAATTTTATGCGGGGGAGTGGGGAGGGAAAAAAAGAGTAATAATTTGCATTACTGATATATGTTTTTTAACTTAGAAAAGTACCTGCACAATATTCAATAAATGTTAGCTGTAATTATTCGACCATAGTATGAGAGTACCAGACTCAGGCTATATGCTGGTTGCACCAGGAACAAGGTTTCATTCCTACCCCTTTTTCTCAGGATCTGTTGCCTTGTGCTGAGGTCATATTAACATCCGCTATGTTAATTTGGATTTGGCATTTTTCATTTCATTTTATAGTTGAAGTCAAGTGAATTTGCCATTCTGAAGCAATTGCTGCCTCTATTGGAGAAGGTCTCCAACACATACCCTGACCCTGTCATCCAAGAACTCGCCGTTGATCTCCGCATCACCATCTCTACCCATGGAGCCTTTTCCACTGAGGCTGTCAGTGTGGCTGCCCAGAGTACCCTGAACAAAAAGGATCCAGGAGGGAAAAGGGAAGAGCAGCAACAAACCAGTGATGAAAGATACAGCAATGTGTCTTATCACCACCTTGAACAACAGCGAAGCCATTGCACATCCAACCAAACAAGCCTGACACCTAATGCTCCACTCATTCCTCAGGAAGTCCGTGAGCCCAGCATCACTACAAACCAGAAATCAGGAAGCATAACCACAGAACAGCTCCAGGAGGCTCTTTTATCAGCTTATGATCCTCAAATTCCAACACGGGCTGCTGCCCTGAGAACTCTTTCTCGCTGGATAGAACAGAGAGAACCAAAAGCCCTTGAGATGCAGGAGAAGCTTCTCAAGGTGAGTAGAACACCACACACACGCATATGCACACACACACACACACACACACGGTAAGACCACTTTCCAGGAGCCTTGACTTGTATCAAGCACTGTCCTAGGCCACCCTTGGGGAAATTGTAATTGTTCTATGGAGGCAAGACTCAGACACAGGAAAGACTTAGATACACATGAGACTCAATTGAACACGAGCAGAGTGTCAGAACTTTTACAGGCAAGAAACCCTGTGGACAGTCAGGAGAAGGAGAGAGTTGAAAATCTGGAGGAAGTAGATGTTGACATGGCTTCACAAACTAGTAAGGTTTGAGCCAATGAAAGAAGACCCTGAGCAAATTCTCAGAGCAAATTCCTTTTCTGGTAGATAAGGCCACTTTCAACACTGTGACCAGCCAAGATAAGCCACCTGTTTTTTCTGGGCCCCTTTCAGAGGGGCTTTGGACAGAACTGGGTCCCCTCCCCACTTTCCCTCCATCACAGTGAAAAGGCTGTTCTTTATATCGTGGATTTACATGGGAGACTGTATATGCTTAGTTGGGGATCTTTTCCCTTTTGTGGAAATTGTCCTAACTTCAGTATGGGTTAGAGATTAAGAGCCAAGGGTCTAGAGACGACTGATCAAATCGCAGATCATTTTCTTGGACAAAGTCACTTAAACTTTCTGAGCCTCAATTTTTACATCTGTAAAGTGAGGATAATTGTAACTGGACGCACTTTATGTTGAAAGATTTAAAATAAAATAATTTGGGAATTCCCTGGCATCCAATGGTTAGGACTTGGCGCTTTCACTGCCGGGGCCCCAGGTTCAGTCTCTGATCAGGGAACTAAGATCCCGCAAGCCGCACCGCACAGCCTACACAAATAAATACGTAAATAAAATAATCCATGTAAAGCATGAATTATAGTGGCAAGCACATAATGAGCACCCAATAAAGGTTTAGTAGTATAATTATTACTATTATTTTTTCCATATACTCTAGCCATTAGACTAAGAATTATAATTCTGATTGAAAACATTTATTTTTAGTCACTAAGGTTTTAGAACCAGTAGTGTAATGATAACTTCTGTTTATTGAGCCAGGCCCTATGCCTTTCAGACATTATCTCTAATCCTGGCAATGACCAAAATATTAACATTATCCTCATTTTATAGATGAGAAAACTGAGGCACAGAAATGTGCCAAGGATTTGCTGTCATTGAAATGTTGCTGAAAACCTCAAATTATATATCTCCTTTGAGTAATCATTAAAAATATGCCTTCACACACCTATTTAGATGGTTGATGCTATGAACATCTTTGGAGTTTTCTTTAGCTAACTTAACTTTCATCTGCTATGTATAATTGGTCATCAAGTCCTGTCAATTCTTTTTTCAAGAAGTCTTTCAAATCTATCTGTTCCACTTCATTCCCATGGCTACTACCCTGGATTAAGCTTCTCTTACGCCATACATGATTTCCACCCCTTCCAACCTGGCCATCTTCCCAACTTAACTAATCTTGAGCTCTCCCTAACATGCCACAGATATGGAGACCAGCAGTATCAAGTTGATATCAAGAATTGCTGTTCCTGTAAAGGACACATCACTATATATGGAAAGACACCCCCCCTCTTCTAGATACCAAGCAGGAAGGACATGGGCATATGGCCACTATCTTCCTCTGGCCCTTCTGTTAGGGCCTAAGCCTAACATGTCAACTGTCATATCTTCTAGATAAGCAGTACCCACTGCGGTTGATGTGCCCTGGTGGGTTCCTAAATTATGAGATGTGTTGAGAGTAATTTGTTACTGATGTCAGTTGAAGTGCTGAAATTTGCAAAAGATATTTAAAAATAGAACAGATTCAAGGTTATCCCAATAATATCTCCATCTTGCACTTGCATTTCCATACACTTTCTGAGTGCAAGAGAAAAGGATCAAATTACAGCAGGTGTGCCATTAATTGGACATAACCCCGAACCTGGCCTCTGTGTGTCAGGGCCTGTAGTCTGTCAGGTCATATCTAAGAATGGGCTATCCACAGTGGGCTATAGTGGAAAAAATGTTGAGGATTGTTCTTCCAGATTTTGGCTTCCATGCCTATTCTTGGTATATACTCAACAACTTCAAGAAGTTCTCCCCTATAATCGCTACCCTCTTTTAGCTATTGTAACAATGGGACTTCAAACGTATATACTGTTTTCCCCACAAGATTCTGAAGTCAGACCGATATCTCGCTACAACAAAGACGAAGAAAAGCATTTTTTTTTTTTGAGGCTGCTCTGAGGGTAGCAATCTTGCTTGCTGTTTGTGAATCATATCACTACTGTGTTCTGTGGTTACAGATATTCTTGGAGAACTTGGAGCATGAAGACACCTTTATATATCTGTCTGCCATTCAGGGTAAGTTAGTCCTGGTTAAAGGACTTTGAGTTTGTGGACCAAAGATTATATCATGTATGTTTGCACAAAATCTCTAAATTCCTAGAGCCACAAGCTGTTGGACATTTTGTCCCTCTTCCTGTCTCCTAGCTAGGACTTGATTTCAGTCATGATAATAATATTCCTGGAGAGTTCCTAAAGGGGTCCTAGAGAGTTTTAGTATCTCATAATGATAAGGAAGCCTTTATTTATGCTTACTTATCATTCTATAGATTAAATCCCATTTCCTCTAATTCAAGGAGGTAAAGAATGGCTCACACGTGAGCTCTCATTATGTTGGCCTTTTAGGAACCTGACTACCGTCACTGTGCACCTTTGTCCTGTCTTTGTATTTATTTATTTATTTATTTATTTTTGGCTGTGTTGGGTCTTCATTGCTGCACATGGGCCCTCTCTAGTTGAAGTGAGCAGGGGCCACCCTTCATTGCAGTTCACGGGCCTCTCATTGTGGTGGCCTCTCCCGTTGGGAGCACGGGCTCTAGGTGTGAGGGCTCAGTAGTTGTGGCACACGTTCCCAGCTGCTCCGTGACATGTGGGATCTTCCCGGACCAGGGCTTGAACCCGTGTCCCCTGCATTGGCAGGCGGACTCCTAACCACTGTGCCACCAGGGAAGCCCTGCTCTGTCTTTAAGCTAAAAGAATCTCAGGATATATAATATTTCATCATCAAAACATTTTTTGCAATAATTTTATTTCTCTTTTGTGATTCTTTGTTGTTCTCATCTCCATTAATTTGTGGATTTCAAATCTAGAGAGAGGCCTCATGAAAAGGGGTAAGAAACAGACACGGTGAGAAGGCAGAATTAGCTCACAGTTTCTCTTGGCTCCATCAGTGTGGTGTAGTCCTCAGGGGCTGGGGGCTGGAGATGGATCACCGGGATGCACCACCCTTTCCCCTGCTTCTCAGCTGTATGAACTTTGGCAAATTACTTAATCCCTCTGGGCTTCAATTTCTTACCTGTAAAAAGGGAGCTAAATAGGAAAGTAAAATGGTACAGCTGCTTTAGAAAACAATCTGGCAGTTCCTTGAAAAGATAAATGTAGAGTTGTCACTTGACCCAGCAATTCTAAGTATTCACGCATGAGAAATGAAAACATATGTCCACACAAAAACTTGTACATGAATGTTCATAATAGCCAAAAGGTGGAAACAATCCAAATGTCCACCATTTGATGAATGGATAGACAAAATGTGGTATATATTTACAATGGAATATTATTCAGCCAGAAATAATAATGAAGTACTGAGACATGTTACAGCATGGATTAACCTTGAAAACATTATAGGTGAAAGAAGCCAGTCACAAAAAAACACATATTGTATGGTTCCTTTATATGAAATGTCCAGAATAGGTAAATTTATGGAGACAGAAAGTAGATTAGCAGTTATCTAGGTCTAGGGAGAAAGGGGAAAGGTTTGGGAGGTGATAGCTAAAGGGTACAGGGTTTCCTTGTGGGGTGATGAAAACATTCTAAAATTGATTGTGGTGATGTTTGTACAGCTCTGTTAGTATGCTAGGAACTACTGAATTGTATACTTTAAATTGGTGAATTTTATGGTATGTGAATTGTATCTCAATAAAGCTATCACCAAAAAAATAATAAAATAAAATTTAATGAGGATAAGCTGGGACAAAGTGAGAGAGTGGCATTGACATATATACACTACCAAATGTAAAACAGGTAGCTAGTGGGAAGCTGCTGCATAGCACAGGGAGATCAGCTCGGTGCTTTGTGACCACCTAGAAGGGTGGGATAGGGTGGGTGGGAAGGAGACACAAGAGGGAGGGGATATGGGGATATATGTATATGTATGGCTGATTCACTTTGTTATAAAGCAGGAACTAACACAACAATGTAAAGTAATTATACTCCAATAAAGATGTTTAAAAAAAATTTAATGAGGAGGAGAGGGATAAAACTGTCAGAGATTAAGGAGATTAAATATTATATGATAGATAGGATCCTGGAACAGAAAAAGGACACTAGAGAAAAACTAAGAGAATCTGAGTAAATTATTGACTTTAGTTGATAATGAAATGTCAGTATTAGTTCATTAATTGTGATAATGTACCATGCTAATGTAAAACTTAATAATAGGGGCAACTGGGTATGCAGTATATGGGAACCCTCTGTGTAACTTCTCAATAAATCCATAAATCTAAAACTATTCTATCATTCAAAGTTTATAAAGGGGGCTAACATTAAATGAGTTAATATCTTGAAAGTGCTTAGTGCATATTAAATGTTCGATATGTTAGCTATTATGATTTTAATGTTATCATCATCATCATATCACTACTATTTCTGTTGTTAGATTGCTAGGTAATAATGTGGTGATATGTGTAACTTCTCAGAGCTAAAGCTTGAGTAGGTCGATTCTGTCTGGTAGTTCCTGCTACATGATAGATTACTGCAACACCAGTATTATTTATTTATTATCATGTATTATCACTCATTTATTATCATTCATGAATCTGTAGACAAATGGGGTTCAGCTGACCTGGTCTGGGCTGGGCAGCCCTGCCACTCCCTGCAGGTCGGTGGGCTGCAGTAGCTCTGCTACACCTGTTCCAGATGATCCCGGGTCCAGGGCCTCCCAGGGCGCATTTGTGTGGTGATGGCAGAAGTGTATGAGAGCAAGAATAAACTCGAGAGGCCTCTTCGGGGCTAAGCTTGGAACTGACAACCTATCGCTTCTGCCTCATTCTGATGGCTAAAGCAAGTCATGTGGCCCAACCCAAAAGTCAAGGGATGGAGAAATATACTCTGTCCCTTTAGTGGGACAAACTGCCAAGTCACGGAGCAAAGGACATGGATGCAGGGAGGGGTGGAGAATTGAAGCCGGTAATGCAGTCCTTCAGGCAAGGTTCTCTGTGAGCACAAAGGCACGTGCAGCGCCTTACTGGCTACTTATTTCTTGGTGTAGTTTGGGTATCCTCTATGCAGACCTGGAAGTTGAAACTTAAGAGAGAGTTCAGAGGGGAAAGTGTACAGCAATGAAGGCCTGAGCCTTGGAATTCATTCTTTACTCAACAAACATTTATCGTGCACCTACTATATAGTACAAAACACTTTCACAATGAGTTTCATGACTTGTTAAAAAACAAGAAGACATTCTTCAAAGGAGACAAAATAGGGCTTCCCTGCTGGCGCAGTGGTTGAGAGTCCGCCTGCCGATGCAGGGAACGTGGGTTCGTGCCCTGGTCCGGGAAGATCCCACATGCCGCTGAGCGGCTGGGCCCGTGAGGCCATGGCCGCTGAGCCTGCGCGTCCAGAGCCTGTGCTCTGCAACGGGAGAAGCCACAAAAGTGAGAGGCCCGGGTACTGTGCAAAAAAAAAAAAAAAAATGGAGACAAAATAACCAGTCACAAAGATAAAAGAACAGCTAGGCAGAGCAGAAGAGTGGAGCATGTCCAGAGAGAAAGTAATTACAGGCAGCTGAGAGGTCACAGAGACCAAGAACTGAGATAACCCTGAGGGCTCGATGGGACTCAGGAAGCCACATGACAATGAATGGCACTTATGGAAATCAAATAAATCAATGAGGCAAGAACCTAAAATGCTGATAATTAATAAGTCAGAAAACAAGTCATCCTGTACTTTTTCCAGGAAACTGTAACACTGTCAATGAGATGTTTCTCACTGATTTTTTTTTTTTCTCACTGATTTTTTTTTTGCACAAGATTTTCAGGAAGCAGTGGTGTGTCATTCTCATACAGCCTCTTAGCTGATTAACCCACTGAGCTCATTAGCCTATAGGGTCTGCTATAAAAATCACAACTGTTGGTTTTGTGTTTGTTTTTACTACTTTTAATTGGTGTGCTAATCAGTTAGTAGCTAATTTGGGGATGAAGGACGTGGGAGATAGAGGTCTAATTTCTGTTCTCTGGGCCCCATGGCACACAAATTTGAATTAATTGATGTTTTTGGTGTTTGTAATATGCACTTAAAGGCCAAGGCCTTAGGTGAATTTCCCATTAAGAAAGGAAAGAGCTGAATTTTCCCACCTGCATTGCCAATTTCGTTTGCCCAGGCCTAAAACTCCAGAGCCAAGCCATTCTAGATGCCCAGTCAGAAAGTCAGACAAGACCAGCCCATGTGTAAACGTCCTGTAGTACAAGGGGGCTTGGCTGTGGTTTGAGTAGCATTAGTTTTGGGGAGTACGAGTAAGTGTGTGTATAAAGTCTTACTCTTCTAGGCTGACTGAATGTTTCCATGTAAAAGTTACAAGGTATCCTTTGCTTGCTTTATTTGTTATTTTGGATCTCTTTTGTAATTTCTTACCAACTTTGTTTGCAGTCAAGGCACAGAGCAGAGGGGAATTAAATAAGCTCATTCATTCAACAGATATTTATTGATGCCTGATACAGGAATGTCTGATGTACATATTATCTGTACATCACAACAATCTGAGAACTAAATTCCCTATGAGTTAAAATTTAATTTTATGAAATACTGCATCTCTTTTTAGTCCTACTGAGAAAGTGATGGTTGACTTAGTTCTCATAGCAGCTGCTCCCAGACACTCAAGGTAGCTTCTTCGGGCAGAGAATTTTATACAAGTTGCTGAGTTCCACTTACAATCCAGAGTTTATAAATAGAACAGTTAATCTTAGACTGTGTCCTTTAAGTGTCTCTCCTTTTTAGACTTCTTATATACTCTTTTTCTCATTGTTTTATCATCATCATCATTATATAAGTTAATACATTCTTATTGTTTTAAAAACATTTAAATGGCAAGAAAGTGTATAAGATAAAAAGTGGCAGTCTTTCTCTTCTCCAAAATAGGACTTAAAATATGTCCTTAAGAGTCCCATAATGGGGACTTCCCTGATGGCACAGTGGTTAGGAATCCACCTGCCAGTGCAGGGGACACGGGTTTGAGCCCTGGTCTGGGAAGATCCCATATGCTGTGGAGCAGCTAAGCCCGTGCGCCACAACTGCTGAGCCTGCTTTCTAGAGCCCACGAGCCACAACTACTGAGCTTGTGTGCCACAACTACTGAGCCTTGTGCCACAACTACTGAACCCACGTGCCACAACTGCTGAAGCCCCCGCGCTCTAGAGCCCGTGCTTCTCAACAAGAGAAGCAACCACAATGAGAAACCCGCGTGCCACAATGAAGAGTAGCCTCTGCTCAACGCAACTAGAGAAAGCCCATGTGCAGCAACAAAGACCCAACTCAGCCAAAAATAAATAAATAAATAAAAATTTTAAAAAGTCTCATATGACTTGAGGATATGGGGAGGGGGAAGGGTAAGCTGTGACAAAACGAGAGAGTGGCATGGACATATAGACACTACCAAACGTAAAAATACATAGTTGGTGGGAAGCAGCCGCATAGCACAGGGAGATCAGCTCGGTGGTTTGTGACCACCTAGAGGGTTGGGATAGGGAGGGTGGGAGGGAGGGAGACGCCAGAGAGAAGAGATATGGGAACATATGTATATGTAAAACTGATTCACTTTGTCATAAAGCAGAAACTAACACACCATTGTAAAGCAATTATACTCCAATAAAGATGTTAAAAAAAAAGAGTCCCATAATGTATATTTGATGTTTGGGGCATTTTCCACATTTCAGTCTTAAAATAGATGTTCAGTAATGAATGTGATAAATAAATACATGATCTTCAAATAAGATATTATAGCTAAGTTATTTATCTTAGTGTGCATCTGCTTGTGTGTCCTCGCAGTCACTTTTAATTATTTAAAGAACATTTTGAAAGTAACACCAGTGATAGATGCATTTCAGGGATCCAAGTGATCCCCATCGGTGTCAAAAGAATCTTTGGACGAAACTACTAGGCTCGTGGAAAAAAGGAAAGAAACCCTAGGCTCTGAGCCAAGCATGGGAGGGAAAAGTATGCCAGTGTGTGTAGTGAAGAGAATCTAGACATCTTGACATGCTTGAACAAATTGCACTAACTCTTCTACCCTTTTCCTTTCACGGAAGAGTTTTCATTTCTGGCAAGAGAGCCAAGGGGAGGGAAGGCAAAAGGCCTGGAAGGGAGGAAAGTAGATACAAGGTGAAATTGTTTTTTACAGAGTTTCAAACTGAGCAGGGTTACAAGTCTTAATTTGTCAGAGACTGAACTCCCTATACATTCTCAGATTTCTACTTCAAATAAACTAAGTTGGGCAACCATTAACTGAAAATAATTCTATCCCTTGAAGGACCATCTAATTGGATCGGGCATTGAAATTTGGAATGTAGTCCTGTGAAGTTTATCATCTCCATTTATGTCCTTGAAATGGGAAGATTTCTTTTGTGTCCAGACCTTGTACCACCTAACTAAAAAATGGGCATTTAACGAATGTCTGTCATATATGCTAGCTCAGTAAATTCTTGAAGTAGTTCTGGGAAATAGACATTATCCCCATTTTTAAAACTTCTTATTTGAGATTTAATTTACACACCTGAAATTCACCCATTTAGAATGTGTAATTCAGTGGTTTCTGGTATATTTAGAGATTTGTGCAACCATCACCACTATCTAATTATAGAACTTTTCATCATCTCAAAAAGAAACCCTATATCCATTGTCAGTCATTTCCCATTCCTCACTCCCCCTTGTCCCTGGGAACCAGGGAGTGTCTCTATGGATTTGCCTGTTCTGGACTTTTCATAATATAGAATGTGTGGACTTTTTTTGTCTGGTCCTTTTCACTTAGCATAACATTTGTGAGGTTCATCCATGTTGTAGCATGTATCAGGACCTCATTCCTTTTCATGGCTGAATTATATTCCATTATACTATTGATTAACCACATTTTGTTTATCCATTCATCAGTTAATGGACATTTGAGTCGTTTTTACTTTTAAGCTGTTATGAGGAACACTGTAATGAATATTTGTGTACAAGTTTTTGTGTGGACATATGTTTTCTTTGCTCCTGGGTATGCATGAGGGAATGGAATTACTGGGTCATATAGTAATTCTATGTTTAACCCTGTGAGGAACTGTCAAACTGTTTTCCAAAGTGGCTGCACCATTTTACTTTCCCATGACCAATGTATGAGAGTTTCAATTTCTCTATATCCTGACCAATACTTGTTATTGTAGAAGATCCTTTTATTATAGCCATATTAGTAAGTATGAAGTGGTATCTCATTGTGATTTTTTTTTTTTTTTTTTTTGCTGTACACGGGCCTCTCTCTCACTGTTGTGGCCTCTCCCGTTGCGGAGCACAGGCTCCGGACGCGCAGGCTCAGCGGCCATGGCTCACGGGCCTAGCCGCTCCGCGGCATGTGGGATCTTCCCGGACCAGGGCACAAACCCGTGTGCCCTGCATCGGCAGGCGGACTCTAAACCACTGCGCCACCAGGGAATCCCGGCAGGCGGATTCTTAATCACTGCACCACCAGGGAAGCCCTAAAATTACTTAATTTAAAATAATACAAATTATGAGGCTGTGTAGAAATGGAACCCTTATACACTGCTGGTAGAAACATAAAATGGTGCAGCTCCTCTGCAAAACAGTCTGGCAGTTCTCAGAAGGTTAAACACAGTTACTGTACGATCCACCACTTCCACTCCTAGATATATACCCAAGAGAAATGAAAACATATATCCACACAAAAGCTTATATGTGGCCAAAAAGTAGTGTCGACAGAAAAAAATGCACAACCTAAAAGTTAAGAATTATGTTTTATTTGATGGGCTTTCTGAGGACTTCAAGCCCGGGACACTGCATCTCAGATAACTCTGAGAGATTGCTCTGAAGAGGTAAGGGAAGAGCCAGGATAAATAGGAGTTTTTGCAACAAAGACCAGGTAGTTGGAACATCAAAAGATTACTGTTAATTAAAACCAGATGTCAAGTTATGGAATTTAGTGCTTTTCTATGTATACGAAGATGCAAGAGTCTGGGCTCACTGGAATCATTCCCTTGACATGCACCTCAACTATCTGGGGCCAGCATCCTGTGCTTTCTCATCCTGAGTCTCCTCAGAGTGCACCATCAGGGGTGGCTGCAGCTGGGGTGGCTGCAGCAGTTAACTGCTAGATGGTGGGCTTCCTGTTTCTATTCTATGTTCCTCAGGGCTCATCATCAGGGAGGCTGTAATGTGATGGCTTGATGGCTGCAACATCCTTTGTTTACTGATAGGGCAGGCAATATTTTTCATTCACAGTAGAAGCAACCTAAGTATCTACCACCTGATGAATGGATAAATTAAATATGGCATACCTATGCAGTGGAATATTATTTAGTGATAAAAAAGAATGAAGTGGACTCCTGGTGGCGCAGTGGTTAAGAATCCACCTGCCAATGCAGGGGACATGGGTTCGAGCCCTGGTCCGGGAAGATCCCACATAACATGGAGCAGCTAAGCCTGTGAGCCACAACTACTGAGCCTGCGCTCTAGAGCCCACGAGCCAAAACTACTGAGCCCATGTGCCACAACTACTGAAGCCTGCATGCCTAGAGCCCATGCTCTGCAACAAGAGAAGCCACTGCAATGAGAAGCCCACACACTGCAATGAAGAGTAGCCCCCACTCGCCACAACTAGAGAAAGCCCACATGCAGGAATGAAGACCCAACACAGCCAAAAGAAAAAAATTATTTAAAACAAAAGAATGAAGTACTGATTCATGGTACAAAGTGGATGAACGTTCAAAATATGGTAAATGAAAGGAGCCATACACAAAAGGCTGCATTTTGTATGAAATGTCCAGAATAGGCAAATCCATAGAGATAGAAGGCAGGTTTGTGGTTCCCAGAGAATGGGAGGAGAGGGGAATGGGGAGTGACTGATAATGGATATGAGGTTTCTTTGGGGAGATGATGAAACGTTTTGGAATTAGATAGTGGTGATCATTGCACAACCTTGTAATATACTAAAGATCACTGACTTATATACTTTTCTTTTTTCAGTGTTAATAGTTTATTAATTCTCTTGCATCCATTCATTGCTTCATTTAACAAACACACCTCTAGTGCCACCAGCTACGCCAGGCTCTGTGCTAGGTTTGGGAGATACAAAAGTAAATCACATATTCCTCTCTTAAGACACTAATACATTGTAGATATGGTCACATAGATAATTATAAGATAATGAAAAGCACTACAATAAAACTGCATGAAAGTATTGAGGGAGTCCAGAGGAGGCAGTAGCAAAGATCAACATGAAGGCCCCAAAATCTGGATCTCTGAAATTTTTGTTAGAAATGTTGTATTGTCTACATCAGATCCAAAGTGCTGTTTTCAACAGGAGGCACGTCATCCCTCTCCTGATTAATTTTTTTTTTAACATCTTTATTGGAGTATAATTGCTTTACAATGGTGTGTTAGTTTCTGCTGTATAACAAAGTGAATCAGCTATACATATACATATATCCCCATATCTCCTCCCTCTTGCGTTTCCCTCCCACCCTCCCTATCCCACCCTTCTAGGTGGTCACAAGGCACCGAGCTGATCTCCCTGTTCTATGCGGCTCCTTCCCACTAGCTAGCTATTTTACATTTGGTAGTGTATATATGTCCATACCACTCTCTCACTTCGTCCCAGCTTACCCCTCCCCCTCCTTGTGTCCTCAAGTTCATTCTCTATGTCTGCATCTTTATTCCTGTCCTGCCCCAGGTTCTTCATAACCATTTTTTTCTTAGATTCCATATATACGTGTTAGCATACGGTATTTGTTTTTCTCTTTCTGACTTACTTCACTCTGTATGAGAGTCTCTAGGTCCATCCACTTCACTACAAATAACTCAAATTTGTTTCTTTTTATGGCTGAGTAATATTCCATTGTATATATGTGCCACATCTTTATCCATTCATCTGTCGATGGACAATTAGGTTGCTTCCATGTCCTGGCTATTGTAAATAGAGCTGCAATGAGCATTGTGGTACATGACTCTTTTTTTTTTTTTTTTTTTTGCTGTACGCGGATCTCTCACTGTTGTGGCCTCTCCTGTTGCGGAGCACAGGCTCCAGACGCACAGGCTTAGCGGCCATGGCTCACGGGCCCAGCCGCTCCGCGGCATGTGGGATCTTCCCGGACTGGGGCACGAACCCGTGTCCCCTAGCATCGGCAGACAGACTCTCAACCACTGCACCACCAGGGAAGCCCATGAATCTTTTTGAATAATGGTTTTCTCGGGGTATATGCCCAGTAGTGGGATAGCTGGTCGTATGCTAGTTCTATTTTTAGTTTTTTAAGGAACCGCCATACTGTTCTCCACAGTGGCTGTATCAACTTACATTCCTACCAACAGTGCAAGAGGGTTCCCTTTTCTCCACACTCTCTCCAGCATTTATTGTTTGTAGATTTTTTGTTGATGGCCATTCTGACCAGTGTGAGGTGATACCTTGTTGTAGTTTTGATTTGCATTTCTCTAATGATTAGTGATGTTGAGCATCCTTTCATGTGTGTGTTGGCAATCTGTATATCTTTGGAGAAATGTCGCTTTAGGTCTTCTGCCCATTTTTGGATTGGGTTGTTTGTTTTTTTGATATTGAGCTGCATGAGCTGCTTGTATATTTTGGAGATTAATCCTTTGTCAGTTACTTCGTTTGCAAATATTTTAGAAATGAAAAATAAACATAGGAAAACCAGAACAAGTAGTTTTTCATGGAGCTCTTAGGACTGTGAATAGGGACGGGCAGGATTTAGAATGTGGAGATGGAGTGAGGGGACTGAGGCTGAAAGAAAAGTGAATGTAGGAAGATGTTCAAGAGCAGGGCAAGTATAAAGACAGGTAAGGTAAGCAGTTCAAATTGTTAGTGGAGCAAAGTGGGCAGGAAGGGGAGAAGTGGGATTGGGCTGGAATGCAGAAGCTGTCGAAATGCCAAGACAAGGCATCTGAGCTTTCTGTGTGGGCTCTAGGAGGGCTTTAAAGGCCTGCTGCCCGTCTACCAGTAATGTCTTGGTGATGGGCTGCCTGGATTTGAAAGCAGCATGCCTGTTGATGGTTATTACTTTTATTCCCTTTATTCGTATTTTCATTCATGATTTATTGAGCACCAGCCACATATGAGATGTAACTTACATTAATTCATTTACTCCTCATCACAACCCTATAAGAGTCAATATCTTTATCTCCCCATTCTTCAGACAAAGAAACCAAAGCTCAAAGGTTGTTACCAGTAAAAGGCCAACCAGTGAGTGATGGAGTCTGGCATCAACTCCAGAGCCAAGGCCTTATACCTCTCTGCACCTACCTCCTCTCTCCAGTCCATTTTCCCACCTTTCTCAAATCACCATGGCCTCTGCTCTTACAGACAGTAAAATTAAGCCACGGAACCAGTGGATCTTGACATTTTCTGCTAAGCGATTAAATACTTAATTTCTTGGTTTCCAGGGCTCATTTCAAATTTTTTACCTCCTATTCATGCAAGCTAGCCATCACAAGGGCAGGATTCGTTACCTATAAGGCAGTTATGAGACACGTTGGGATAAAATGTCAGTTGCTTACACGTCTACTTTACAAGCTATTAAGAAGGTGTAAGTACCTTCCCTACAGAACAGCTATTTAAATTTTGCCCTGGAGCCACCCTTTCTTTAGTAAAGTTGGAATTTAAAGACAAGTTAAGAAGGATAAAACAGCAAGAGAGCTCTCAACTAAAATAGCAAGTTCCTCTTTAGACTTATCTTTAAGCACAGTATTCCTTTACTCTCTAAGGCATCAGTCCATTTTACTGGAACTACTTAGAGTCAACAGCTGGAGGGTCACCCTGCTCTTGCTTTTCCCTCCCAAACTAAAGTGCTTACCTTACCCTTCATTTCAAAAACAAATTAAAATTCCTAATCTCACCAGATGTGATTAAGATGATTCTTAAAGCTGTTCACACACTTAATAAGCCCAATTATATTTTTTATTCATCCTGACATAGTTCCTTTTGTTGCTAAATCATAGGTTTAACATTTTTAACTGATTGAAGCATCAGTTTCCCCCTCTGTGGTCATGTTGAGATCTTGGGCAGTGGTGGAAAAGTGCACTTAAATGGTGTACAGTTTGGGCAACTCATTTTTAGATTTTTACATTAGACGTTTATACTTGGTTTTGTTTCCTGACCTTGTGGCATCTCTGCTGTCCCCGAGGAGGCTGGAAGGTTGGGAATGAACTGAGCATCAGGGAATAGATCACAGACTCTGCACTACTAAAGACCTAATTAGGTCATCTCTCCCATCCACCTGCCAGGGCATGATTGCTAAAGTCTCCTTCCTTAGGAGAAGGCTGTTTCAGAAGCACTTCTACACTTTATGTCCAATTTCTGTTTTCCATTATTGGTAACCTGACTTTAGACAGTGAGAGAAAGATTTGTAAAATATTTTTGGCCATTGCTTTTTTTCTTAATGGTTTTAAATGTTCATTCACTCAACAAATATTCATTGACCACCTACTCTGGAATATTATAGTCCAAGGCAGGGAGGAGGAGGGGGACAAATGCCAATCCAAAAGTCACACAAACAAATGTGAAATGTGGCTTTGACAGGTGCTGTGAAGAAAGGTACAGTGATATGAGAGCCTGTGTTAGGGACGTTTTACCTGATAGAAAGGGGCAGGAGGAGGTGACCCGTGAGCTGAGATCTAATAGATGATTATTAATTAACCTAGTAAAGGAGGGAGGGGACAGTAATCCAGACTGAGGGAACAGCAAAGAAGCAATGCTGTGCCAGGGGGAGGAGACTGCAGACAGGAAGGACCCTGAAGATCAGTGACGAAGGGGTAGACTGGATGGGCTCTTTTTTTTCTCTCTTTCATTGAGCCTTGTCTAAAAATATCATGGTAAAACAAGGCTCTGCTGCTTTAAAAACAACAACAAAGGGGCTTCCCTGGTGGCGCAGTGGTTGAGAGTCCGCTTGCTGATGCAGGGGACACGGGTTCATGCCCCAGTCCGGGAGGATCCCACATGCCACGGAGCGGCTAGGCCTGTGAGCCATGGCCGCTGAGCCTGCGCGTCCGGAGCCTGTGCTCCGCAACGGGAGAGGCCATAACAGTGAGAGGCCTGTGTACCGCAAAACTACAACAACAACAAAGGATTTGAAAAATCACTGTCTTAGTCCATCTACCTGACCTATCAAGGAAGTTTTATAACCCATATCACAGGTGATGTGTCATGTGACACACACCTTTCGTCACCTTCTCACCCCTGTCAGATTGCTGTCTCTCTTTAAGCCTGTTTTCATGAAATGCAATGAGTATGTTTGGCTGTCTCTACAAATCTCTGAACTCAGTTGTTCAACACACAGCCCCTAACCATTACGAAAAATATTCTTATTGCAGATGACAAAGGTAAAACCATATGGAGTTATTTTAGGTCAGTGGTTTTCAAATAATTTTTTAAAGCAGCAGAATCCATTTTTCAGTTGAGATCTAACATGAAGGCATCAGAAACGCAAACGATTTTTATTTTCTTCTTTGTGCCTTTTTTCTTATATTTTTCATGTTTTCTAGCATGAACATTGATTACTTTTATTATCAGAAGATAATGGGTTTTAAATTATGTAGCCGTTTAGGAAAACTGAATCGTTTCATGATAACAAGTTTCAGGGACCAGCACAGATTGAAACAGATGGCTCCCTCTGGTACAGTACCCCTGTTGACCTTTACACAACTAGGGATTACTAAGGCACAGGGTGACCGTGGTTATTTCTTCATGAAATTATATGATAACAGCAGAAACCTTACTGATGAACAGATTTTTTTCCCAAGTGGAGCTTTTCTTAATGAAATGGTTGCTTAGAAACCAGACCATAATAATAACTTTTCTATATTTAGTTTGTAAAGTGATTCAGTTTGCAAAATTACTAAGTCAGGGAGTACTAATTAGATAAAATTGAATATATCCATTACTTCTTGTCTTGCAATTGAGCAACCAAATGGTTAAATTAACAGCAAAATTTTGTCCAGATGTGTCTATCCAGATGCTATTCATAACAAAGGCATATAAGGAAAACGAGAGCTCATAGAGCCATCCTGCTCTACTCTTAACTGTATGATTCTCTAGTGGCACCATGTGTTTGCTCTTTTATCAATTTGTATTAGAAGCTGTTACATGTAACACTTACTAGGTTGCTGAGAGGATCAGTTAGGTCAGTGGGTCAAAAATTGTACGTGAAAATGTGAAAATAACCTCAAGTTGAGCTCAGCGAGACAGCAGTGTAAAGGAAAGGCTCAAGAGTGAAGATGCTTGTTTAAGATGACATGTTTGATAAATGGAAAATCTTAACATGCTAAATATTACTAACAACAAAGAAACCTCAATATGTGCCATATTCGTCAGGTGCATTTAATCTTACATTCAAACTAGACAAAAATCCAGAAGAAAATACATTTCTGTCTTCCATTTCCAATAATGATGAGATACCTCAGCTGAAAACAGTTTTTATGCAGGGTAACATATTTAAAACACTTTAAAAGCATAAATGAGCTTACAAGAAAGCAGTGAATTACCAAGCCAACATCTTAAGAGAAAGCCAGACCCTAAAAGGTAGAGGGAGCTTAAGAACCTGCATTTGCCCTCAGAGTATTTGCTGAAATTGAGTTTTAGTTTCATGCTCTTGAAGGTCAAACCTGCAGAAATGAAAACCTGTCTAGTCCCAACTTGAAATGGGGAGTCAAACAGAAGACCTCCAACATTAAGCTTAGACCCCAAAGGAATACACCTTCAGATGCATCAGAAGTAAAAATGGTACCCCTTCACCTCATCCCCAGGGACTGAGAGGGGCATTGTCTTGTCGCTAGAGACAGTGTAATCACAGCATGGTCCACCTTTCCTGCAGATTTGCATTATTGGGATTCAGGAAAGTTCAAGCTGAGAATTAGAGTGTAAGAAGTTTATATACTGGTAGTGTCTGTGGATGTCTTACAAGAACAAAAGCATATCTCTGTGGAAGAAGGGACCTTCACCCTAGACCCCAAAGAATCCTCAAAATAATTGTTTAATTTTTACTTTTTATTTTTAACGTTTAAAAACTTTATTGTGGTAATATTTAACAAAATATTTGCTATACTAACCATTTTTATTTTATTTATTTATTTATTTAGGGCTGTGTTGGGTCTTCGTTTCTGTGCGAGGGCTTCATCGCGGTGCGCGGGCCTCTCACTGTCGAGGCCTCCCGTTGTGGAGTGCAGGCTCAGTAGTTGTGGTTCACGGGCCTAGTCGCTCCGCGGCATGAGGGGTCTTCCCAGACCAGGGCTCGAACCCGTGTCCCCTGCATTGGCAGGCAGATTCTCAACCACTGCACCACCAGGGAAGCCCAATATACTAACCATCTTTAAATGTGCAGCTTAGTGGCATTAAACATATCCACAGTGTTGTATAATTGCTATCTATTTCCAAAACTTTTTCATCACCCCACACAGAAACTCTTAACCATTAAGCAATAACTCTCCATTCCTCCTCTCATAATAATTAATTAATAATTATTGTATATTTAATTATGTACAATAATTAAAATATATTCACAAAATAACCAAGCACAAGGAAACAAGGTCCCAGAAGACTTTAGATGTTGGACTTATCACACACAAATTATTAAGTAACCAGGCTTCCTGTATTCATAGAAAAACAAGACAAGCTTGAAAATATCTTCAGGGATAGGAAACAATCAAAGTTGATGTAGCAGATTTAAAAAATAAACCAAATAGAATGTCTAAAAATAAAAAGTAGAATAACTAAAATTAAAATTTCAGTGGATGAGTTTTACAGCAGACACAGCTAAGAGAGAATTAATGAACCAGAAGGCAGAAAGGAAGACATTATACAGAATGCAGCACAGAGAGACAATATTTAGTCTCTGGATGGAGAAGTCAAAAAGGAAGGATTAATAGATTTCATCTCTTAAAAGTTTAAAACTCATTCATGTCGAAAATAATTTAACCTTAATTAAAATGTAAAGTATAATTAAAGAAAAAAGATTTGCAACAAGAAGGACAACCATAAATCTGTAGAGACAGAAAATAGATTTGTGGTTGCCTAGAACAGGGAGTCTGGGCAGAAAAAGAAAGTAACTGCTTGGGTAGGAGGTTTCTTTTTGGAGTGATGAAAATCTTCCAGAATTAGACAGTGATGATGGATGCACAGCTATGTGAATATACTAAAAACTACTGAATCATATACATTAAAAGGGTGAATTTTATGGTATATGAATTACATCTCAATAAACTTTTTTTTAAAAGGACAAGCAGTTAAGCCTCTCTATATAAAGAGTTCATAGTGATTAATAAAAAAAATATCCAGTAGATAAATGGATAAAAAAATAAATAGGCAATTCATGGTAGAGGAATATAAGCAATAAAAATTTGAGAAATTTTTCTAATAGGCAAAGAAATGTACATTAAAATAATAATGAAATACAGTTTTTTTTGTACCATTTCAAAAAACACAGATTTTTTTTTTTTTTAATGGGACTATCCAGTGCTAGCCAATTGTATTGAAATGCACACACTTGAACACTCTTGGTAGGAGAATTAATAGGAACATTTTTGGAATGCAGCTTTGAAAATGTTTATACACTTGCATCCAATTCTTTTTCTTTGGAGAATCTACCCTAAAAGTATAAATGGGAGTTAGGTGCCTATACTAATTCTGTCTTTAAAAGTCTATGAAATTTTTCCACACATGAATAATTATGCAAATGACTTTCGGTCCCAGGGGCCGCTCGCAATTGCAGAACCCTGAGCTTTTTGCAGCATAGCTCCCTTGTCCCCTTCTCTAGGAAGCCCCACCCCTTCCTACACCCTTTTTTAATTTCTCTCTCTGTGTTCTTGTTACACCCAAACATGCTGTATTAACCACACTGTCTTGTAATCATTGTCTAATTTGTCTCTCTCTCTAGACAGGTGCTGTCCTATTACGTTTATAACACTTAGTACCTGGCACAGAGTAATACCCTATTAATGTGTGAATGAGTGAAAGAATGATTTATATTGCCTTAATTCTAAAGTTGATTTCCAAGCTTTATGATTTATGCCATAGCTGCAGATTACTTCTATATACTCTTTTTTTTTTTTAACATCTTTATTGGAGTATAATTGCTTTACAGCGGTGTTATATACTTTTTTTTTTTTTTTTTTTTGCGGTATGCGGGCCTCTCACTGTTTTGGCCTCTCCCGTTGCAGAGCACAGGCTCCAGACGCGCAGGCTCAGTGGCCATGGCTCACGGGCCCAGCCGCTCTGCAGCATGTGGGATCTTCCCAGACCGGGGCATGAACCCGTGTCCCCTGCATCGGCAGGCGGACTCTCAACCACTGTGCCACCAGGGAAGCCCTGTTATATACTTTTATATAAGTGATTTGTAATTTTTTTAGTTGACTCCTTCCCCCCCTTCTTTTAGCCAGAGATTTTCTTTTTCTTTTTTTTTTAATTTTGAATTTTTTTTTGGCTGCACAGCTTGCATGATCTTAGTTCCCTGACCGGAGATTGAACCCAGGCCCCGGCAGTGAAAACGCAGAGTCCTAACCACTGGACTGCCAGGGAATTCCTGCCCTTCTTTTTAACAGAAGTAAAATTGACAAGAATCCTTAATATTTCTCCATCCTAAGTAATAATATTGCTATTAAAGTTTTCAATGTTATTGTCAGACTACCTCAAATGATCTACTGTGAAAGCCAAGACATCTGGAGGAATAAGCCCCCCTCATCCTCCCATAAAAAGGAAGACTGTTAAATAAAACAAAGTTGTCCACTATAAAAACAGTGTTTGTGTATATGTGTGTGTGTGTGTGTGTGTGTGTGTGTGTATGTGTGTATTTATTTCAAAGAGTGGTGTATGGATGAGAGGGCACTAAAATGCTTATGTTGATTTTAGGTTTCAGGTGGTTTTTTAAAAGCTTTATTGAGATATAATTCACATACCATATAACTTGTCCCTTTTAAGTATATAATATAATATCTTTGAGTATATTCAGAGTTGCACGTCTGTCACCACAATCCATTTTGGAACATTTCATTACCCTAAAAAGAAACTGGTTCCCCATAGCCTCCACTCCTCAATCCTCCCATACATCCATGAGTGATTTTTCTTTTCTTCTTTATGTTTTTCTCTAGTATTTGACTCTTTTACAGTGACCATGTATTATTTATATATCGTCAGGGGGGAAAAGCCACGTTCTTTTGATTGTGGATTGTGTTTTTCAAGTCTTCTCCTTTCCCCTCTATTTATAGGTGCCTTGCTTCACAGAGGGATTTTAACCTGAGGGCTGTGTAGATCCCTGAAGGGGGCCATACTAGATATGGTTACTTGCCAAAATTGTAGGCAGGGTGTTTATGTGTATATGTGCATTTTATCAGGGCAATTTATAGTAGCTCTGCCTGGTTTCCATATGAAACTACAGTTTAAGTCCTGCACGTCATGGTTACTAATTTCACAACAATCACTTTTTCTAAGCCAGTCCTAGCCCACAGCACCTGTCACAAAGACTTGCCTAATCATCTCATTAGGACATCCACTATGTTTAAGGAAAAATGGGAGAATTCAGGAGTTTTGAACTTGCCTATATCACTGCTTAGTACCCAAAGCACAGAGCAGGTCTCCGAGCATTGACACTGGATCATGTGAAAGATCAGCCCTGTCTTGTTAGAGCTTCAGGCCAGGTGACCACTCCCCTGGGAGGCTTAGGCTCTCTCAAAACTAGTGAGAACCTGACGCATCAGTCAGCTTTGCTGATTCTGCAGCTTCTCTTTGCATAGGTTTGAGGTGAAAGGCCAGTAGAAAACTTATAAAAAAAAAACGAAGCTGGAGTTCAGGTGGTACTCCCTCTACTGGGACCACCTAGCTAGGGATCTTTAAGACTGCTTTATTTTCTTACCTAGATTCAGCTAAAAGAGAACTACATACTGTGTTCTGGGAAATCAGAAGCCCCTCTTTTCATATTATCAGTAAGTGTTTCTTTTAATGGCATAAAGAGAATGTTAATATACAAAATGTTTCATTCTTTGAAAGCTACGTAAAGAGAACTAAATGAATAACATCCTGGTTCTTTATTTCTCACCCATGACCAGCTGAAATGCAAGTTTCTCTAAATGCATAAGGCAGTGATTACTCTCAAAGCAGTGGTAATTGCTGTTTTCCTTCCTTCCTCACTTACGCCTTCAGTCAGTTAGCGCAGCTTTGTTCATATTTCTGTATGTACTACAGAACCCTTGATCATCATGTTTTTGAGGCTCACTTTTCTCACCTCTGTTCTGAATCATGCAGAAGTATTTGATAGAAGCAGTCCTGACAAAGTGGACTCTAAGCTTTTTGGTGCTGTTTTGGGTTTTATTTTATTTATTGGGGGAGGGTAATAGAATAAGATTTAGGGGACTCGCAATAGCCATAAATATGTGGAGTGGAGGTGTCTAGGAATCACTGATGGAAAACTGAAACTCACTAAAATCTAAGTTTTTTATTTCCTTTTGTATGTCTCCTCTGTCATCACTAATGTTAGCAGCATCTCAAGTTAAAGTCATCTGTGAATTTCATTAACATTACTACCTCCCTTTTCCACATAAAGATAGATATAAATAAATACACCAATTAAGAACAAGGCAGTCCCTGTGAAGCCCAACTAGACCCAAGAGGATTCTGCCTTGTTCATACGGGATGCATTGTGCAGAGTGCCTGTCCTTCCTCTGACCTTGGAGTCTAACAGAAAGTAAACTTTATGGCTGATGAATACTGAAAAATACAAGATTTGCTATCTTTGGGGTTAGGATTTGCAAAGCTAGTGCTATTCCAGCAGTTATTTTCTCCTAGGCACTGCAGCCGGGTGGGTGGTGGGTAGCAGATGAAGGTTTGCAGTCCTGCTCTGTCACATGGCAGCTCTGTGATCTTGGGCCATATTTTTCACCCTTCTGTTCCTCAGCTTCTCCCTCAGTAAAATTAGGAATGAAAGTAGCATCTAATTCAAAGGATTGTTGGAAGCATTAAAGGGATGAATGCATATAAAGTACTTAGGACCATGCCCAGCATATTGAAAGCACTCGTTAAATGTTATGAATTTTTACTGTCCTTGCTATTAGGTTTTTATTTATTATAATAAACAAATAAATATTTCATGATCCAAATGGCTTCCGGCAAGTATAGTGAACTGTCGGTAAATATAGATTATTACTAATTTTAACTTTTTGCCCTCCAAAATGGGAATTAGAGAACAATGTAAGCAAATACATTGGCCTTATTTTAGTGTTTGAGTATATTATTTAGATCTTGATTTAAAGAGGCAGACACTGGGTACTGTACCGCCATTCTTACAAAAAAATCTTCAACTTATTAGTCTAACCCTCTTTTTTCCTCAGGCCTGAGTAACACTTGCTCATCTTGAATCTTTATAAAGTTGTTGGGGCTTGTCCACACTTAACACAACCTTGGAGCTTTAGAGAAACTTAACATCACGTTGGCATGCTAGACGCTATCATTTACTCTGATTACAAGGAGAGCCCAGCTATTCAGTTGAGTTCCCCATACTTCCTTGATTTAATAACCAACTTCTCCAGTTTGTGCAGCTTCCTGGATTCTTGGAGCTGAAATGATTGTTAGTTTCCATTATAATGAGCGGTCTCTAATGTAACAACTGAAATACGCTGCTAGAGGGTAGTAGTCTCCTTCTCTTCAGGTTCTACCTTATCTTTGTGTCCTTGAGCTGCAACAAGAGAGGACAATCACAGGTTGGTGATTATCTTTTTGTCATCAGAAGGAAAATTTCCTTGTGCCTTACCTCTTCACCATCATTGTTCTTTCAAACTAGAGCTTCCTCCCAGGTTAATATACATTTTACCTTCTTTCTAGTTTTTAAAACAAACTTATTTCTGTTAATTTCTCTGAACATAGTTTGTAAAGAATCAAGAAGCTTGTCTCCTGCCCTGCTTACCCCCTCATGGTTACAGTCCTCAGAGATAACCATCCCCTCTACCCCTGTTTAAATAGTTTCTTCTAGTAATTACCTCCCTATTTATAAATAAAATGCTCTCATGGATCTCAATGTTAAAAATTTTGCACATTTTCTACTAATCTCCTGTATGTTAGATGAAGATTTAGCATCCACATGCACACATGCCTGCACATGCACGCCTCTACCCCTTCTCCTTCTGCCATTTCCCCATCACAGTTTTTGGCTAAATCATTGGGCAGTGCTTGTTGCTGACTCTGGATATTATTCATTGCTAAGCCTAGTTCAGTTGTCCTTTCTTGTATATTTGCTTAGTTTTCTATGTAATTATTGCTGATTTTTTACAAATGACCCAACAACTCTATCAAATATATATCATTATTTTGTCCCATCTTTGCTCTCTTTACTCAGACTTAAGCCTTTTTTTTTTGGCTGCATTGGGTCTTCCTTGCTGCGCACAGGCTTTCTTTGGTTGCAGCGAGAGGGGGCTACTCTTCATTGTGGTACGTGAACTTCTTATTTTGGTGGCTTCTCTTGTTGCGGAGCACGGGCTCTAGGTGCGTGGGCTTCAGTAGTTGCAGCATGTGGGCTCAGTAGTTGCGACACATGGGCCCTAGAGCGCACGAACTTCAGTAGTTGTGGCATGTGGGCTCAGTAGTTGTGGCATGTGGGCTTCAGTAATTGTGGCTCGTGGGCTCTAGAGCACAGGCTCAGTAGTTGTGGCGCCTGGGCTTAGTTGCTCTGTGGCATATGGGATCTTCCCACGCCAGGGATCGAACCCGTGTCCCCTGCATTGGCAGGTGGATTCTTAACCACTGCGCCACCAGGGAAGTCCCAGATTTCAGCCTTTGATACCTATATTCTTTTTATCCTTGTTTGTCAGTATTTTTTACTCCTTGACTATAACTTTAGTGAGATTTCAGGAGGAAGATGTTTGTGATCATTCTGTTATATTTGATTGAAAATTATTTTTACATTTTCATCTCTAAAAGGGGCTGTTCTATTTAAAAGACTGTGCCCTTTATCACAATTTTTTAACTTGTATTTTATTTAATTATATTTGATACATTACATGGTTCAAAATTCAAAAGGTACCAAAAGATACAGAGTAAAAAGTCTCTTCTCTCTTATTTATCCTCTAGTCACTCCATTTCCCTCCCTAGAAACAACCAGTATCATTGGTTACTTGTGTATCCTTCCAGAACTACTTATGAATGTATAAATGTGTGTATGTATTTCCCCTTTGTACACAAATTGTTGAATTCTATACACATTGTTTTGTACCTTGCATTTCACTTAACAATAGATATTAGTATTTATTCCATAAGAGTTCTTTAGAAGCTTCTTCTTTTTTTTTATGGATGTCTTTCTTTGTCTGACTTATTTCACTTAGCATAATTCTCTCATGATCCACCCATGTTGTTGAAAATGTTAAGATTTCTTTCTTTTTCATGGCTGAATAGTATTCCATTGTGTGTGTGTGTGTGTGTGTGTGTGTGTGTGTGTGTGTACACCATGTCTTCTTTGTCCATTCATTCATTGATAGACTTTTAGATTGTTTTCGTATCTTGGCTGTTGTAAACAATGCTGTAATGAACATAGGAGTGCATGTATCTTTTTGAGTTTGTGTTTTTGTTTTCTTTGGATAAATGCCTGGTAGTGGAATTGCTAGGTCATATGGTAGTTTTATTTTTAATTTTTTCAGGAACCTCCATACTGTTTTCCACAGTAGCCATACCAATTTACAGTCCTACTGACCGTACACGAGAGTCTCCTTTTCTCCACATCCTCTCCAACACTTGTTATATCTTGTCTTTTTGATAATAGCCTTCTAACAGGTGTGAGGTGGTATCTCATTGTGGTTTTGATTTATATTTCCTTGATGATTAGTGATGTTGAACATCTTTTCATGTGCCTCTTGGCCATCTGTATGTCTTCTTTAGGAAAAATGCCTATTCAGATCATCTGCCCATTTTTTAATCGGATTTTTTTTTCTTTTGAGTTGTACAACTCTTACAGTTTTTTAATAACAAGTTTTTGAGATATAATGCATATACCATACAATTCACCCATGTAAAATATACAATTCAGTGTTTTTTATTATATTCACAGAGTGTGTAACCATCACCATAATTAATTTTAGAATGTTTTACCCTCCGTAAAGAAACTCCATATCGTTAGCAGTCAGTCCCTATTCCCCCCCACCGACTCCCACAGCCCTAAGCAACCACTGAACCTACTTTCTGTGTGTAAATTTGCCTATTTTGGACATTTTCATATAAATGGAATCATTCAATATGTGGGGAGTTGTGTTTCTTAACAGTTTTCTGCAGAAATACCTGAGAAATTCAAGTGAGTAGGTGGTTTCCAAGTTGATGTGGGTATTTTGGAAGGTAGGTTGTTGTCTGCCCAGGGGAATAAATCTGGTTGGTTTTAAAGTGGGGATGACGTAGCAGATTCCTGGGATAGAGCCAGTCAGCAAAGACATTTAGGATTAGACTGTCTTTCCTACAATGCAAGAGCACTGTGTAAAGTGAGACCTAAACTATGGTGACTGCCCAAGGTCTGCAGAATCACTGAGCAGCATGCTGAGGGATCATCTTGAAGTCAATACTGGATCAGAATACGTTTCTGGCTTTGTAATGAAAGTCTTTTGGGGAAAAAACCCAGTTATTTTACAAAGTTGACTGTCTCTATTTTGTCGCATAAAGTACTTTCAATAATATTTTTTCAGTTGGTTAATTTGCCTTATCCTGTGCTTTGCCCCAAAACACAGATCAGAACGCTTTCATGAACTCCTGCCAGATTTGGTTCACCTTTGCTTTCTCTGTATCTTATCTGTTACACCACATCTTGAAATGCATAGTCATTTTCCTGTGATCAGAGCAGGAGCAGGTATCTCTCACACAATCATTTGGTCCTTATTGCCAAAGGGATTGACGTGTCATGTTTCCTTAAAGCTAGTGCTGACCCAGAAATTACCCTGTTTTCATATTACAAAGGAGGGGCCAAGGGGCATATGAAGGTTATGGTCAGGCTTCCTCAGTTGTCAAAATTCAAAAAACTTTTCAAAGAAGAAACAAAACAGCCACACAAAATCTCATCCCTTTAAATTGTTATATAGTCTTAACCATCATATGTGATTCTCTTCACTGCTCCATCTAAGAGTGAGGAAGGAACCATTGTCCCCTAGGGATTCATAAAGTCATAGGTGGCAACTGTATCCTGAGAAGGTAAACTCAGTCAGAGAGCCATTTGGCAGCAGTCTGTGGAGCAGGCCAGCAGGAAGATAAACAATTGCTAACCTGGGACTGTGGGAAGCAAGGAAATTGTACTTTGCTATTGGCAACCTTTTTATGTAAGATTGGGAGAATTAATGCTCCCTGGTGGAACTAAAAGTTTGGCATTATAGGAAAAGTTTTTTTAAAAATCTGAATTTGTTTCTTTAACCTGAAGAAGGATATATTAGGATTCCTTTGGTTGAAAAAAAATCAAACTGGCATAAGCATGAAAGGATATTTATTGGCTTATGTATCCAAGGGTTCTAGTGAGTAAATGTATAATTGGATCCCGGGGCTCAAAGCACGACACAGTTCTCTCCTTTTCTCCTTTCCTCTCTTGGCTTGACCCTCCTCTGTGTTTGCACCATTTTGGGGTTGACTTTCTCCACATGATGGCCACTGGCAGCTCCAGGTTAATCACTTCTACAGGCAAAAACAAGAAGACAAAACAAAACAATCCCCCCTCCCTCCCCCCCCCCACAGACTCCAGGAGTTCATCTTTCCTGGTAGTTCCAAAATTGGCTCCAGGATTGAGTCTCTTCCCCCATTCCTGAACCAAACATTGTGGTGGTGATGGCATGGAATATCCTAAGGCAGCCTTGACATGAGTTTGTTAACACGTGAGGAGAGAGAAAGTGGGTAGTTAGCCCCACTCAAACTACATAGACTGAGAGTAGGGAAGGGATATTTCCCAAAGGAACAGCAGGTGTTGTTACCAGAAGAGAGAGTAGATGCTGTGTGCAACCAAAATGCCTGTCTGCTACAGAGAGGAAATCAAGAGCTCATTTGGTTTTGAAGTATACAGCAGGATATTCTCATAGAAGTAAATAACTTCTCTGCTAAAGATTAGTGAGATAAAAATAGGCATAAGTGACAGTAGAAGGAACTTTAGTAGTACATGTTTTTCAGAAAAGCTCGATATAGATCAAAGTTTTATAGAGCAAATCCCATTTTACGACTGAGTTCCATTATGAAGTCACAACTATATTCCTAAAAGAAAACAAATCCACTGAATTTCGAGTTAGGAACTTCTGATGAAGAAGTAGTTATGACTGCTACAGATCTGTAATACATACCAGGCCTTGTGATACATCAGTGATAAAACATGTGCCAGCGTTGCAGTTACCAACTATCAATTCACTTTTCCTTTGGGTTCTTTTAGAATGTGGAAGCTGTTTCCTTCATTTATCCTTTTCTTAGCTGCAGACATTTTTCCTATGCTAGGAGGTCTCTAACTCCACCTTGGACCTCCAAAAACTTACCCCTCGTTTTGCGTAATAGAGCTACCTACAAATGCATTGTCACATTTTGCCAACAGGGAAGCTGTCTAATTCAGGTTCTGCCACAGCCTGAAACTCCCTAAAGAGCAGAGCTTCTGTTTATGTAAAACTGGAGGCCACATAAAGGAACACAGGGCTTCCCTGGTGGCGCAGTGGTTGAGAATCTGCCTGCTAATGCAGGGGACACGGGTTCGAGCCCTGGTCTGGGGATCCCACATGCCGCGGAGCAACTAGGCCCGTGAGCCACAATTTCTGAGCCTGCGTGTCTGGAGCCTGTGCTCCGCAACTAAAGAGGCCGTGATAGTGAGAGGCCCGCGCACTGCGATGAAGAGTGGCCCCCACTTGCCACAACTAGAGAAAGCCTTCGCACAGAAACGAAGACGCAACACAGCAGAAGTAAATAAATTAATTAATAAACTCCTACCCCCAACACCAAAAAAAAAAGGAAGACAAATGTGGCTTAAGACCCACATGCAGAGACTTCCCAGGCTTTTCAGGCAATGAAAAGGTATAGGGGTGAGGAGGGCAGACAAGACGATGGACAAGCAGGTGTAGCCCTCAGCAGTTGCATCGCCTTGGTGTATATCTATTTATAAGAGAATGGAACCCCAACCTATAACATAGAAAACAGTATATAGACTTTGCCTGCAAGATTGTCAAATTAAATGGAAGAATGGTAAACTCAGATAAAAAATAATTATAGATTTGTCAAGCATTTATATTACTCCTTCCCCATCTTCTCTTTCTTAATTCCTGAAATTTATATCAAGACTGTATCTTTGAACCCTTTTATTCATTCATTCGTTTGACAAATAGTTATTGAGCACTTGTTATGTGCTGGCACTCTTCTAGGCATTGAGGCTACAGTGGGGAACAAAACAAAATCCTTGACTTTGTAGAGCTCACATTCTGGGGACAGCAGTCAATAAATAAGTATATATCATTTCAGGTACTGTTAAGTGCTAAGAAGAACAATGAAGCAGGGTGAGAAGGATAAAGAGTGGTAGAAGAAGGAGGCTGTAATTTCATATACGATGAATGTGGTATTTGAACAGAGACATGATGGGCTTTTAGGAGCAAGCCATGGGCTACCTGGAGGAGGAGCAGCCTAGGCAGAGGGAGAAGTAAGGCGAAGATGCTGGGTCCAGAGCAGCGTGGTCTACAGCTAGGAGTTCCAGCCTCAGTTGCTGGAGGACAGTGAGGAAGGGAGAGCATGGTAAGAGATGAGGTCAGAGGCAGAGCGAAGGCAGCTGGGGGATGGGGGCTGCTCATATTAAGGGAAGAAGGGAAACCAGTGACGGTTTGGGCAGAAGAATGATGAGGTCTGATTCATTTTGACCAGATAGTTCCAGCTGCAGTGCAGGAATAGGGTAGAAGCACGGAGACCAATTAGGAGATTTTTGAAAAAAATCAGGCCAGAAATGATGGACCAGAGTGGTTGAGGTAGAGGTGGTGAGAAGCATTCTCACCCTGGGTGTAGTTTGAGACCTGAGTTTCCTTCCTTCATTTGTTTTTTCCTTTTTCCTCACTATTCTTTAGAGTATAGTACCTAACCCCTCCCCCCAAGTAATGGAATTTGTATTTATATAGTTTTGAGACTAGGGGCTTTATTTCTGGTCCTGTCTTAGTCGTGTCTCGCCTCCTCTGTCAGCCCCTGTAAAGGTTACTCGATACGGGGTTGGGCTCAGATAATGATAACACTGCTGCAGATTCTACATCTAGGAGTTCTGGCGTGATGGGAGAGGGGATCAGCAAGTACTAGGAAGGGAGACTCAAGAGCAGGATCTTCCTAATTCTGATCAGGGAACTCAGCTGGAAGCACAGTCTACTACTAATCATGCCCAGAATTTGCATTCCTTATTTCCTTACAGAAATTGTTCTCATCACTGACAGTTTTACAGAGAAAACTCATACTGGGGTAGAGAACTGCAGCAAAGACAGGAAGCACTGCTGTGCTTCAGACTGATGTGTGGGCAGC
This sequence comes from Globicephala melas, assembly GCF_963455315.2. Lineage (NCBI taxonomy): Eukaryota > Metazoa > Chordata > Mammalia > Artiodactyla > Delphinidae > Globicephala > Globicephala melas. The sequence goes on from NC_083332.1 coordinate 45,112,609, forward strand.
GACGATACTTGTCACAGAACCTTAGTGTCTCAGACTTGGAAGACTCCCTCGAGGACATTTGATCTGGTCTTCTCCCACTGCTGTGTAAATCCCTGCCATGATATGTAATCATGTAGCCTCTGCTTCCAGAGTCTAGAATCCATAGATCGTAGAATGTCAGTGCTGAAAGTGATCTTAGAGATCATATAGGCCTGAGACTAGAAGAATCCAGGAGTGTGAACTCTGAGACCCATGCTCTTTCCACTCACAATGTTGTCACTCCAAATACAGGGCAGCCCTTGCTGGTAGAATGACAGAGGTGGGTTTAGATGTCTCTGTTTTCATCCCATCACAGGCTGTCTGGGCTTATTTTCTTTTCAGTGCTTAACAGTAATGAATCCTTTCTTTTTATTTTCAACCCTAGGGGTTGCCCTTCTCTCAGATGTGTACCCTGAGAAAATCTTGCCTGGCCTGTTGGCACAGTATGATGGCGGTAAAGGCAAGCACACACTGGAGACCAGAATGAAAGTCGGGGAAATCCTGATGCGGATTGTCAGGGCATTAGGTGAGTTTTCTTGTTCCAGCATCTGGAATGGGGTCAGGGAGCAGTATGGCTGTGGAACCAAAGTCTGTGCACCTGGAGGCTGTTATTGCTAGCAAGGTGAGGACAATTTGGGGGCTGAGGTGAGTTACTTCCTGTTCAAGGATTTAGCAGATGTCCAACGCGTACCAAGAGATTGGCAGCAATAGTGCCCATGCTTCTACAACTGCTTAGTCTCCTCCGCTGAGCTATGTTGGGGCCCTGATTTTCCTCAGAGCTGGAATGAGAAGTTTCCCACTTGCTGAGTAGCAGCAACCATGAAAAGAAGGGGAATGTCAGACAGGGAAAGAAGAGTGCTAACTCTGGTTGAATGACTTCTGTGTGCCAGGTCCTCTACGTGTATATAATCTCATCTAATTTTCCCAAGAAATTCTGTAAAGAGACTGTTGTTGGGCCCATTTTATAGATGGGGAAACTGTAGCACAGGGACCTTCAGAAATTTGTTCAAGACTCATTCAGCTGGTAAGTACTAGTGCTAAGAATTGAACCTACCAACTCGAAGGAAGTTGCTCAAAACCACACAAGCTGAGAGTTGTAAGGCCGTGGGCTCTAGAGTCACACTGCTTGGGATCAAATCCCAAGCTAATGCTTATCAGCTTTGTGATCATGGGAATGTTTCTCAACCTCTTGGTGCCTCAGTGTCCTTATATATAAAAAGAGGATATTAATAGCACTTACCTCATATGGCTATTGTAAGGATTAAATTTTACTCTTGGGGCTTCCCTGGTGGTGCAGTGGTTGAGAGTCCGCCTGCCGATGCAGGGGACACAGGTTCGTGCCCCGGTCTGGGAAGATCCCGCATGCCGCGGAGCGGCTGGGCCCGTGAGCCATGGCCGCTGAGCCTGCGCGTCCAGAGCCTGTGCTCCGCAACAGGAGAGGCCACAGCAGTGAGAGGCCCGCGTACTGCAAAAAAAATAATAATTTTACTCTTTACCCACTAGGGAAAGGTTCTGAAAAACAAGCTAGCTTTGGGATTCCCTGGCGGTCCAGTGGTTAGGACTCTGCGCTTCCAATGCAGGGGGCGTGGGTTCGATTCCTGGTCGGCAACTAAGATCCCGCATGCTGCATGGCATGACCAAAAAAACCCAAAAAACAGCAAACTAGCGTTTGCCTCTTGTATCAAGAATTTACATCGAGTTCTTCCTTCACCAGCATTTTTAAGGATTTCCAAAGATTCCACATAGCCATGCATCATTTCCACGGACGTAGCCCTTAATTTTCCTAATTTCTGGGTGGCCCTCTGGCTAAAGAAGACAGAACCTAGATCTCCCACCACTTAAATTCTTTTATTGCTGAAAGGAAAATCTCATGAGAGTAAAATTAAAAGTGTTTTTTTCTGCCCTTTGAAGAAGGGCGAACTTTCTGTATTTGCCTTAGTCTTAAATATGGGTCTGAAACATACCAGACAAGTGCACCATTATGAGAAATGATTGTCTCACAATAGGTGTGAGTGTTAAGTTTAACGTATTACAGGATCAAATGCACCTCTGACTTCCATTTGTGTGTATCATTGTGATCATCAATCTGAGAAGGATGTGTCTGATGCATCAACAAAACATGCCTGTTCTCTGTAACTTCTGGTAGACCGCTATCATTGGCGTGATAAACGCTGAAAAGGCACATTTCTCCATCTCCACGGGCCAGTCCAAATCATTTCCTGTGGTGAGATTGAAGGTGGGGATGAAGGACTAGGTTGAGTGGGAGAGAGGGCTTGCTTCTCCTTACATAGTCCTATAATTAGCCCAATTTCCAAAACTGCCTTCTGGCATTTCAAAGCATATTCCATCAGTTCTCAAAGTTCTAATCTTCCTGTAGCCTACTCTAACAAGTATCCAGCTGTAAACATTGCCTTAGCTTTAACTGCTATTTTCTAATTCACCTTACCAACTTGTCCAGGTGCATAGATGAGATGGCTGACTGAAATCCTTTAAGTGAAATTAAAGCCCATTTTTACAACATAGCCCATGTCCTCAGTTTACTATTGGTGTGGAAATCCTTGTGACAGCCACTTTATAAGACTTCTTTAATAAGTACCCTAGTTTCAGTGGTCCAGGCCTTGTGCTCTTCTTTGCAGTAGGGGGAGTTCCATGGGAACACAGGCCCATAGGTAGGAGCCAGGTGCAGTACTACCGCTTCCTCTTGGCTTCAGTTCCCTAACCACACCTACTTTTCATCCTGCCACTAGACAATGGTGGAAAATCAGCAGGAGCTTTTTTTTTCTTTTCATTAAAAAAAAAAGATTGAAGTATCATATACATATAGAAAAGTATATAAAGTACACTAATTTTAATAGTGTAGTTTTATGGTTCTCTACATATCTGCCATCACCCAGATCAGTACAGAGAAACTTCTAATAACCCATAAAGTTTCCTTTTTTCCCTTCCTAAGCTATACCTGCCCCAGAGGTAAGCACTATTCTGAATTTTTATCAGCATCAATTTATTTTGATTGTCCTTGAACCTCATTTTTTTAAAACAATTATTTATTTATTATTTTTGGCTGCGTTGGGTCTTCGTTGCTGGCAGAGAGTGGGGGCTACTCTTAATTGCGGTGCGCAGGCTTCTCATTGCGGTGGCTTTTCTTGTTGCGGAGCACGGGCTCTAGGTGCATGGGCTCCAGTAGTCATGGCACGTGGGCTCTAGAGCGCAGGCTTAGTAGTTGTGGCTTACAGGCTTAGTTGCTCCGCGGCATGTGTGATCTTCCCGGACCAGGGCTTGAACCCGTGTCCCTTGCATTGGCAGGCAGATTCTTAACCACTGCGCCACCAGGGAAGTCTGAACCTCATTTTAATGGAATTGAATCCCCATGTTTCCAGTAAATTGATAGATACGGACACGTGGGTAAGTTTGGGTCAAATTTTAGGGGGCAAGAATATTTCATAGGCTGTGCTGTGTATTGTATTTCCTGTTGTCTCACATTACAAGACGTATGATGTCTGGTGTCTCATTTTAGTGATGTGAAGATTGATCAGTGGTGTTTCTAGTAGGATACATCCATAATAAACCTCCCCATCAACCTTCCTCCTATTGGTTTTAAGTAACCACTGGTGATTGTTGCCTAGATTGTTGCTGTTATTTCATAGAGGTTACACTTTTTTACACATAAGGAAACAGATACAGAGACGGGTACTAACTTGCCTAATGTTACATAGCTAATTAATGATGAATCCAAAATTTCAATCCAGACAATCTGACTCCAGACCCAGTCTCTTACCCAATACACAATACTGTATCCTGAAAATTTTCCCATGTCATTAAGCATCTTTTTCCTGTCATTAACACACATTTTCCACATCCTCTATAATTTTTAATGATTGCATGAGACTATATCATTTGAATGTATCATAATTTTTTTCAACTGACCAGCTTAAAGGTTGTTCTAATTTTTCACTATTATGAATTACGTTAAGATGAATATTCTTGTAGCTAAATCTTTGTGCAGATCCACGATAATTTCCTAGGAAAAATTTCTAAAAGTAGAATTTCTTAAAAGCATGTGCATATTTTAAAACATATTTATTGCTAAATTATCTTCCCAAGAGATTGTGCCAGTTTATATTTTAATGTTTGAGAATATTTGTACCCTCATCAGCACCATATATGCTATGTGTTATTTTTATCAAGCAGATATATAAAGAAATGTTATTGTGTTTTTATTTTCATTTATTCAATTGACAGCGTTAAATATTTTTCATATTTTTATTAGCTAAATTTTTGTGTGTGTGGAGGGTGTATGTGTGTGTGTGTGAATTGCCTGTTCCTATCCTTTCTTCATTTTTCCATTGGGGTGTTGATTTTGTTATTTAATTTGTAAAAGCTTTATATATTTACAGATCTTGAACCACTAACATTTATGTTGTAAATATTTTCTTTGGTTTTTTTACATTTTAGTTTTGTTCATATTTTCTGTTTCCTTTGTTTTGAAATGTAGAAGGTTTTTATTTTGAGTTTTTTTTTGAGTAGGCACTGAATGGCCGGTTCTGTGCCTGGGGCTGGAAATAGGAGCACGAAAAAGCCACTGTCTCTTCCTTCAAGGAGCTTATAGTTTAATCAGAGCCGTCAACTCATACACAGATCTTCTAAGGTGACCTGCTAATTTAGGGAGAGGCCTGTGTAGGGTATTATGGGAGCTCAGAGGAAACGGTCTTGTCTGTCTTTTTCTCTTTGGGACCCTGCAGTTGAATGTGGCAAAGTGCTTTGGGGCTACATCAGTTCCTCATCGTTATCAAGAACAGCAGGTCAGTTTTTGAAAAATGGCTTTGTATGTTAGCTTTCAGAGATTTTCAACTCACAGCATAGCCTGAAGGTGAAAAGGTGGATTGGATGTGTGAATAATTGGATACTAGTCTGGGAGTTCAGCATTCATAGATTTCAGCAGCAGTGAACAACAGTCAAGGATTAGAGTTCACATACTTTGCAAGGAGAATTTTTCAGCAAAATTCAGAGAATTAAATGAAATGCTTCTTGCCAAGTTTGCCTAGGTTAGCATCAGTATAGTTCAATTCAATAAATACTTATATTAATATAAATTGGAAATACTAATCTGGCCAAACTTGGAAGTTGGAGCCCAGACCGAATAATTTTTTTTCTTCTCTTCCTCCTTCTGTTTTTCTTCCTCATGTCAATTTTTCTGAGAGATATAACTTTAAAATCTATTCTTATACCTTTCCCTTCCTAATTGTATCAATAATACGTGATAATTTTGGGCAATTTGGAAAATATTAAGTGTAAAGAAAATAATCACTAATAGTCTCACCATTCAGAAGTAACCATTCTTTGTTTACATTTTGATGTTTCCTTCTAGTTTCTTTTTCTTTCTCAGACTTGTAATTACATTGTACGTATCCTGCTTTTTAAAAAATTTAACATTATAAGCACTTTTCCATGTCATTAAATATTTCTTGAAAATATAAGATTTATTGGTTGTTATTAATTAATAACCTGAATTTATCATAATTTTATTTAATTATCTTCTAGAAAGATATTGTTTAATTAGGTGGTTCCAGTTCCTTACTTTATGAGGAACTTTATGAGGATTATAAGAAGTATGCTATTGATTATTCTTATACGTAGATCCTTTGGTGAATCTTTGATTCTTTCCTTAGGATAGGTTCTTAGAAAGGAATTACTAGGTCACAGTATGTGCCTGCTTTTAAGGCTCTTGATATTTAGTGCTAAGTTGCCTTCCAGAAAGGGATCCTCTTGTCAGCAGTGAATGAGACTGCTAATGTCTCACAGAGAAAAATTATTCCATGGCTTCAGACCTATCCTCTAACCCTGACCAGCTATCTCTAAAATGTGTACCTTTGCTCCCAGAATGAATGGAGGAACCTGTCAGAGAATGTTGCAGCGGGGGGGCGTGTGGATGAAGGGAAGGAGGTCAGGGAAGGACTGATGGATGGATGCATGACTCAGTGTGAACCCATTGCTGCCCTAGAAGAACAACTTAGACCTGGTAGTGTCACCATGACATACAAAGCACAGCACTTATTTTTAGAGGCAGAACGTAGTCTTGTAGTCAGCAAGCTCAGACAAGTTCTAGTTTACTCTAGGTCAGAAACTTCTAAAACTGAGAGCAGAAATAGAAAGCCATATTCACATTGCTTCATCTTAAGAGTACCTTCAGTGAACTCTGTAAGAAAGATCAGGAATTAATATTTGGAAAGAGGAATGAGGGAAGAGAACTAAATCTCAGGTCTGTTGGGAGTGTGCCACGGCAACTAGAATGACACTGGGAATGTGGGGACAAAGCAGCTTATACTTCTAGGTTAGGAGGTACCTTTTCTCAAATTCCTCTATGTGCCAGGAGAAGGGTAGGTCCTGGGCTTTAGGGTATATTTCTAACTCTTACAACCTGCAGAACACCCTTATTTAATGTGCTTTGTCAACTCTTTTCCATATCACCTGCTTAATTTTTATGTTTTAGTTCAGCATTCACTTTGCCACCTCAGAGTTCATCCAAGTGATGAGCAACCCGTGATCCCATCCAGCTCCAGGATGAAGCCCGTAATCTGATTTTAGAAAACCTGATGATACCTGCCCAGAGAGGGGCAAATTCAGCTCCAAATTCTGCTCTGACAAACACCTTCTTCTAGCCGGTTGTAGAAAACAAAGGAAAATGGAATAATTGGATTTGTCTAGCAGGCTACTGTGAGTTCCAGTTGGGTTGGCCTCAGAATTAAGATGAGGAGAGAAGCTTTTTTTTTTTTTTTTTTTGCGGTACGTGGGCCTCTCACTGTTGGGGCCTCTCCCGTTGCGGAGCACAGGCTCCGGACGTGCAGGCTCAGCAGCCATGGCTCACGGGCCCAGCTGCTCTGCGGCATGTGGGATCTTCCCGGACCGGGGCACGAACCCGTGTCCCCTGCATCGGCAGGCGGACTCTCAACCACTGCGCCACCAGGGAAGCCCAGAGGGGAGAAGCTTTTAAACAGCTGCATAATATTTTATAGTATAGATACACTACAGTTTACTTATTCAACTATTCCTCTATGGATGAAACTTCACTTTTTTTCGTATGACATGCAGTACTGCAATATAAATTCTCATATTTGTGTGCTAATGGAAATATATATTGTATGTGTATATATGCATATTTCATATATATGTACATATTAAAGAACTGGACCTTTATTTCTGTAAGATTGATATTTGCCAAAGTGGATTCACTCAAAGGCTGTTTATATTTTAAATTGTTTATATACTGACAGATTACTTCCTGAAATTGTGGGTAGGATAGGGCTTTTTGAACCCCCTGCTGTGTCTATTGTCAAATGGAGAAAAATATCTTTTGAAGATTGTGTTTTTCAAAGTGAATGGACTAAAAAAAGTCCTCTTTTGTGTTATTTTGTTGGTCTTGATGGCAATGGGAAAAAAAGTCTTGTTTAAAGTAATAAATTGCTGGGAATTCCCTGGTGGTCCAGTGGTTAGGGCTCCATGCTTTCACTGCTGGAGCCCAGGTTCAGTCCCTGGTTGGGGAACTAAGATCCTGTAAGCTATGTGGCAGCAGCCAAAAAAAAAAAAGTAATAAATTATTAATTCATTTTGCTATTAAGTAATGTATAAGACTGCTCAAGGAATGACAAATCGCCTTTAGAAGTATCTTACTCAACAAAATTTGTTTAAAGGTGCAGCATTATAATGAATCAACTTAAGGGCATTCTAATTAGGTAGTTTCCAGAAATATTTAAACTTTTAATTTGCTAATTTAAAAATTTTAGTGTAAGGGCTTTTTCTTTCATAACATATGTTTTGGTTCCCTTGTGTGTAGTAAAGGACCTCAGAACATAGTGGCTTAAAACAACCACCATTTATTTGTTCAGAATTCTGTAATATTGTTAATGCTTGTCAGGGACAGCTCATCTGCTCCACATGGTGTTGTCTGGGCTCAGCTGGTGGTTCTACTGCGTGCGGTGTAGGCTGGGCTCACCCAGGAGGTTGCATTCAGGTGGGATCTTGACTGGGGCACCCTAGTGCTCCTCCACATGGCTTCTGTCTGTCCCTGTGTGTGGATACTCATCATTCAGTAGTCTAAGTCAAACTTCTTTGCTGCATGGTGAATGGTTTCCCAGAGAACGAAAGCAGAAGCTGCCAGACCTATTAAGCGCTAAACCTAGAACTGGCTTAGTATGACTTCTGCCACATTCTACTGTCAAAGTAAGTCCCCAGATCAGCCCGGGTTCAAGGGGAAGGGAAGTAGCCTCTGACTCTTGATGAGAGAAACGGAGGTCAGGGATGGTGTGTTGGCAGCATACCTGCATACCAACTACTGCACGGTCAAAAGTAGTGCACGCTTATTGCCACAAGCCTAACAATACACGGGTATATAAAGAAAAATCCAGTCTCTCCCAAATATTAGTTATATTTAATATTCTTACTTCCCAAAGTAAACAATGATAGTAGTTTGGTATATATTCTTTCACACCTTTCCCTGTGTTCCTATAGGTATATGCAAACATATATGGGCTTTTTATATGGGCTTTTTTTCTTTTACAAAAACAGAACATTAGCATACTATTACTTTTACTCTTACTGTTATTACATACTGTTAGTCTGCAGTTTGCTTTCTTTGAAATCAACTTTACCGAGGTGTAATTTACATACAGTAAAATGCCCCCATTTTAAGTACACATTTCAATGAGGATTGATATAAACTCATGTAACCATCACTATAGTCAAAATATAGAACATTTTCATCACCTCAGGAAGTTCCTCTGTGCCCAGATCATCTCCCATTCCACACCCCAATCCTGCCCACCACTGATACGCTTTCTCTTATTATAGGTTAGATTTGTCTTTTCTAGAGCATCATATAAATGGAATCATAAAGTGTATACCCTTCATGTTTGAATTCTTTTGCTCAGCAAAAGTTTTTGAGATTCATCCATGTTGTGTATATTAATAGTTCAACACTTTTTATTGCTAAGTAGTAGTACTTTATATGACTATACCACAGTCGTTCATACATTTACCTGTTGATGGACATTCAGGTTGTTTCCAGTTGTGAACTATTATGAGTGTAGTTGCTGTGAATATTCTGGTACAAGTCTTAGTGTGAAGAGCTATCTGTCTATCTATATAGAGAGATATAGAGAGATATGTAGATATATATATAGATAGATATGTTTCTCTTGGGTAAGTACCTAGGAGTGGAATTGTTGGGTCATATGGTAGGTGTATAAGAAACTACCAAACAGTTTGGTAGTTTCTTATACACCTTCCAAAATAGTTGTACCATTTTACATTATGACTAGCAAGGTATGAGAGTTCCAGTTGCTCCATATCCTTGCCAACACTTGGTATCAATATTATTTTTTTAGTTTTTAGCCATTTTAATGAATCCATAATGGCATCTCATTGCGGTTTTAATTTGTATTTCCCTGATGACTAATTGTGTTCAGCTCATGTTTTTTCAAGTGCTTATTTTCTATTCCTGTATCTCTTTTGTGAAGTAACTGTTAAGATCTTTTTCCATTTCTTCATTGGATTATTTCTCTTTATTTCTCCAAGTCTTTATTGAGTTGTAAGAATTTTTATATGGAGTAGATACAAGTCCTTTGTCACATATATGTATTGCAAATAGTTTCTACCAGTCTTTTCATTTTACTTATTTATTTAGGCTCCACCAGGTCTTAGTTGGGGCACATGGGCTCCTCACTGTGGCATGCGGGCTTCTTAGTTGCGGCATGTAAACTCTTAGTTGCAGCACCAACCAGTCTCCTCTTAATGGTGTCTTTTGAGGAGCAGACATTACTTTTTCTGGTTAAAATAATATTTACTTATACTATTAAGTAAATATGCAAAAACATAAAATTAGTTATATATTTTAGCTCATTTACAGCTTTAGAAACATATACATTTAAAATTTTAGGGACTTCCCTGGTGGTCCAGTGACTAAGACTCCATGCTCCCAATGCAGGGGGCTCGGATTAGATCCCTGGTCAGGGAACTAGATCCCACATGCCGCAAATAAAGATCCCGCATGCCGCAACTAAAGCTCCCACATGCTGCAACGAAGATCCCGCATGCCACAGCTAAGACCCGGCACAGCCAAATAAATAAATCAATAAATATTTAAAAAATAAAATTTTAAAATTAAATGCCAATTTTTTTGCCAATTTAATGCCAAAAAAATCAAATTGATGACATTATTTTGATATAATAGATTATGTGTTGCTAAAATGAGATGAAATCATTGCCCACAATGTGTGTATGGTTCTGATGTTAAGGTAGAGAATTTTTTTTAGATCAGCATGCCCAAGTTATTATATGTTGTATGATGAATCCTTACTCCCATATTTTTCCTCTGTATAAACTATTACAAAACCCTTGGGTTCTGAAGTCAGGCTGCCTGCATTCAAATCCCAAAGCTGCCATTTCCTGAATCTTGAATATGTGACCATATGCAAGTTACTTAATATCTCTGTCCCTGTTTCCTCATTTGTAAAATGATCATCATAATAAGACCTAGTTCATAGAGCTCTTGTGAGGCTTACAGGAGTTAATAAATGTAAAGTGCCAGGTATATAGTAAATACTCAATTAATGCTATTTATTACCTTTTATTACCTCAAACTCTATGCAGTTACTCTTCAAGGACCAAAGCCTCAGCTCTGTAGGGACACCAGACAGTTTTGGGTAGAATTTCAACTGCCTCAAGAAAACAGGAACTGAACTCAAACCAGCCTTCTTACGTAAAGCCAGGGACCGGGTTTGTACTATCTCCCCCACCCCCTCCTACCCCCAACACACGTAAGGATGAAAACTCCAGTTACCTCTGGGAAGATGAAAGAAGGCACACCCACCACCAAACTCTGGTCCTGGCAACTAGGACTTATTTCTGTTATTTCTCAAGGCTGAAAGACCCTGAAGTAAAACTGCTTCTCAATTGGGTTACCTGCACCGTCAGTTTCTTCTTTCTACTGAATATATTTTAAACAAATAAACAAAACACCTTCTTAACCCCATACCCCCTTCAAACTATAGCCCTGTTTCTCTGGTCTCTTCCACAGTTAAACTCTTAGAAAAAGTTGTCTGAACTTGCTCGCTGCACTACCTCCTTTACCATTTTCTTCCCAAGTCACTCCGAGGGGACTTTTATCCCCAGCATTCCCTTATCAACCAAAATATTGAAAAAGCCAATGATCAATTCTTCATCCTCATACTACCTGACCACCCAGTAGCATTTGATGTGTTTGACCATTGCCTCCTTCTTGAAACTCCTTCCTCTCCAGGCCTCCCATGGAATAGACTTGCCTGATGGCTCTTACCTCATGGCTTTTCTTCCTCAGTCTTCTTCGCTGGCTCCTTCCCCACTACCAGATCTCCAAAGTTTGGAGTCCCCTAAGGCTCTGTCCTTAGTCCTCTCTCTTTACACGGTGCTACTCATTACCTGGTCAATCTAACTAGAAGTTTATCAATTGTATTAACATTTTTTTCAAAGAACTAGCTTTAGTTTAATTAATTTTCTTTATTGTTTTTTGGTTTTCCATTTCATTGGTTTTCCCTCCTATCTTTAATATTTCTTGCTGTAGTTATCTATCGCTACATGACAAATTACCTCAAAACTTATCGGATTAAAACAACAAACATTTATCTCATAGTTTTTGTAATTCAGGAGTTCAGTTATGCCTTAACTGGGTGCCAGTTATGCCTTAACTGGGTGCCTCTGACTCAAGGATTTTCACAAGGCCGAAATCAAGGTGTTGGCTGGGCTGCAGTCTTATCTGAAGAATCAACTGAGAATAGAGCAGTTCTCAAACTCACTCACATAGTTGTCAGGATTCAGTTGTTTTCAGGCTGTTGGACTGAAGGCCTCAGTTCCTTGCTGACTGTTGACCACAGCTTCCTTCAGCACTTTGCCACATGGGCCACTCCACAGGGCAACCCAACATGGCAGCTAGCTTCCACCAGAGTGAGCAATCAAGAGAGCAGGAGAGGGCAAGCGAGATGAAAGTCTTCGTCATTTGTACCTAATCTCAGAATTGACATCCCATTACTTTTGCCACATTCTGTTTTTTGCAAGCAAGTCACTAGGTTCAGCCCTAATTCAACAGGAGGGAATTACATAAGGTATGAATATCAGGACATGGGGATTGTAGGATGCCATTTTAGGGGTTGCCTACAACAACTTCCTCCTATAAACTTTTGGTTTAACTTGTTTATTTTTCTAGTTTCTCAAGGTGAAAGCTTAGATCACTGATTTTGGACCTTTCCTCTTTGCTAAAGGAAGCATTAAAAACAATAAATTATCCTATAAGAATTACTTTAGTGGCATTCCATAAATTTTGATGTGTTTTCATTTCAAAATATTTTCTAACTTTACTTGTGATTTCTTTTTCTACCATGGATTACTTAGAAATGTGGTGTTTTTTGTTTAAACTTCAAATATTTTCCTATCTTTTCATTCATTATATTTTCCTTTACCTCATTGAACATAGTTATAATAGCTGCTTTAAAATCCATCTCTGATAATTGAAATGTCTGTATCATTCAGTTTTGGCCTCTTTTGAGTATCTTTCTCCTTGAGAATGGGTTATATTTTTGTTTTACAAGTAATTTTGGATTATGTCCTGGACATTATTAAATTATGTTGGGAAGGCTATAGATTCTGTTATGGTACTCCAAACTGTTAAATTTTTGTTTTAACAGGCAATTAAATTAGACTCAAACTTCAAACTTTGTCTTACCTGCAGTGGGCCATAGCTCAAATCTCACTTCAGGTCTTTCAGCCTTAGCTACAAGCTGCTTTGAGTCTAGTCTTCACATACTGAATTTCAGCACATTTCCTTGAGGTCCAAGAGAGACAATGGGAGACTATATTCACCCACCTGAATCCTTATCTTCTTCATAATCTCTGTCCTGCTTGTTTACTGCTGTGGGAGTAAATAAAGTTACAAGAGAAGAAGTCATCATTCTCATCCTTTTTCAAATTCCGGCCAGGTTTCTATGGCCTGGCTTAGCTCAAGAAGCCAAGATCATAAAGAGCCATATGTGCTCTGTTAAGGGATTTCAATTATGTTGACTTAATTTTTTTTTAATTTTTTAATAAATTTATTTATTTGTTTGTTTGTTTATTTATTTTCGCTGTGTTGGGTCTTCGTTGCTGCACACAGGTTTTCTCTAGTTGAGGCGAGTGGGGGTTACTCTTCGTTGTGGTGCTCGGGCTTCTCATTGAGGTGGCTTCTCTTGTTGCAGAGCATGGCCTCTAGGCACGTGTGCTTCAGTAGTTGTGGCACGCAGGCTCAGTAGCTGTGGCTCGTGGGCCCTAGAGCGCAGGCTCAGTAGTTGTGGCACATGGGCTTAGTTGCTCTGTGGCATGTGGAATCCTCCCGGACCAGGGCTTGAACCTGTGTCCCCTGCATTGGCAGGCAGATTCTTAACCACTGCGCCACTAGGGAAGCCTTATGTTGACTTGAAATGGAAGTCACTGAGAGATTTTAAGGAGGGAAGAATTAATCATAATTACATTTTAGCAAAATCATTTTGGCTGCTCTGTGAAGGATGAGAGTGGGACAAGACTAGAAGCAGGTAGACTCATAGGATGTTGTTGGGCAATCTGGGAACGAGATGATGATGGATATTGAATGAGGATTTACATGTGCGAAAGAAGGCAAATGATGTCCCCAGATAGGAAAGAAAGCATGAGAACAAATGTGGGATGCCTGTGTTGCGAATGGAGGACTTGACCTGTCTCCCTATAGCAAGTTGTGTTGGGTGCCTTGGGTAGTCAGGCTAGATAGAGAAGGTGGGCAGACCACAGAGAGCCTTGAACACTGGGCAGAGTTAGGACTTGATGTGACGGGCGTTTGGGAATCACTATGGATTCTTAAGAAAGGAAGCCACGTGATGACAGATGTGTAGGTATGGTTGGCAGGGGCATGAAACATGAGTGAAGAAAGGAGAGGCTGGAGACAGAGAGATAGCTAGGAGGCTGTTTTGGCATTCCTAGGCATAAAGAGATGAAGACTTTGATTAGAGGGATGTCCATGAGGATGGTGAGAAAAAATAGACATTATAGACAATTCAGAAGAAGAAATGAGAGACTGTCACCTCTTAACATTTAGTGGAGATGGAGTTATAATCCACCTGGCAGTTCCACCAAGTGTAATCCACCCAGTTATTCTCATAGAAATGTTGAGAGGCTCAAATGAAATAATATACATAATATGAAATATTTGTGTCATTATAAATATAAATATTTGAGTGTCATTATAGAGATGTATTTACGACTATATTAATTCCTGTACTGGGGTTGCCAGGGACTAAAGTAGAGAGGTAGGACCACCTACAGTGGCAGCCATTAGGCAGGTAAATAGGAAATTGATGTATAGATTTAACCTTGGGACACATTTTACCTTTCTCTGTCAGAGGTATGCACCGTGACCCCCGGAGTCATAAATTCCTAAGTTTTGATCTTGACTCTAACACATTTAATAGTTATGAACAAGTTACATAGCCTCTCTGTTCCTTATCTGTAAAATGGGGATAATTATGGTAGCTTCCTGATAGGGTGGTTATGAAATTTAAAAGATAATATATGTAAAGTGTTCAGAACCAGCATCTTTCATGGTAAGGGGTGAATAAATGTTGGTTGCTATTATTTTCTTGTTGTCTTTTTTTTTTTTTTTTTTGCGGTACGCGGGCCTCTCACTGTTGTGGCCTCTCCCGCTGCAGAGCACAGGCTCCGGACGCGCAGGCTCAGCGGCCATGGCTCACGGGCCCAGCCGCTCTGCGGCACATGGGATCCTCCCGGACCGGGGCACAAACCCGTGTCCCCTGCATTGGCAGGCGGACTCTCAACCACTGCGCCACCAGGGAAGCCCACCACATCTTCTTTATCCATTCCTCTGTTAATGGACATTTAGGTTGTTTCCATATCTTGGCTGTTGTAAATAGTGCTGCTGTGAGCATCGGGGGGCATATATCTCTCTTTTTTTTTAATATTTATTTATTTGGTTGCACTGGGTCTTAGTTGAGGCAGGCGGGCTTCTTCGTTGCAGCTTGCTGGCTCCTTAGTTGCGGCACATGGGCTTCTTAGTTGTGGCATGCAGACTCTTAGTTGCAGCATGCATGTGGGATCTAGTTCTCTGACCAGGGATCTATCCTGGGCCCCCTGCATTGGGAGCGCGGAGTCTTAACCACTGCGCCACCAGGGAAGTCCTGCGTTTTTCTTTTTGAGTTATGGTTTTCTCTGGATATATGCCCAGAAGTGGGATTGCAGGATCATACTGTAGTCCTATTTTTAGTTTTTTAAGGAACCTCCATACTGTTCTCCACAGTGGCTGCACCAATTTACATTCCATGGGGCTTTTATGTTAAGGAATTACAGGGGTTGACAAACCACTGCCCTTGGGCCAAATCCGACCTGCTGCCAGTTTTTGTATAGCCCGTGAGCTACAAATGTTTTTCACATTAAAATGGTTGGTGGAAGGGGGAAGCAAAAGAAGAATAATTTTTTGTGACGTGAAATGCAAATTTTAGTGTCCATATAAAGTTTTATTGAAACAGTCATGCTTATTTATGTATTGTCTATGGCTATTTTTGCACTACAGTGGCAAAATTGAGTAGTTACAATGACAAACAGAAATTGGCCCTCGAAGCCAAAAGTATTTATTTACTGTCTGGCTTTTTACAGAAAAAGTCTGCTGGCCCTATTCTAAGGTAACCATTATTCAAGTGCATGTATATGTATTTCTTTGGCAGACCTTCATTGCTTGCTTTTTCAACAAAGTTTCTTTGGAAGTAACTAATCTTTCCAAATCATTCTTAAGTTTTTCTTCCCATCAAATCAAGCTTTGTATCCTACTTTAAACTCTGTATCCTACTTTAAACTTTTACCCTTTATAATTAAACCTCTTTAAGTAGATTTGAGTAGACATTGCATTTCTTTTCTGAAATCACCAGCTGCAGTCATTAGCTCAGGAGATAGAAGATGCCATTGGCAAAGAGTCCATTCTTTAAAGATGACACAATTACAGTTGGCCCTACTTATCTGCAAACCTGCAGATACGGAGGGCCAGCTAAGTAACTTGAACATCCCTGGATTTTTATATCCTTGGGGAGTCCTGGAACCAATCCCCCACAGATATTGAAGGACAACTGTATACTTGAATGTTTCAGTGTTTAATTCTGCTGTTATTTTTATTTTTTATTTTTTTGCGGTACACGGGCCTCTCACAGTTGTGGCCTCTCCCGTCGCGGAGCACAGGCTCCGGACGCGCAGGCTCAGCAGCCATGGCTCACGGGCCTAGCCGCTCCGCGGCATGTGGGATCTTCCCGGACCGGGGCACGAACCCGTGTCCCCTGCATTGGCAGGCGGACTCTCAACCACTGCGCCACCAGGGAAGCCCTCTGCTGTTATTTTTATTTTCAGTGTCTTCATACTTTTGTCTTCTCATCTCACACCCCTAATTCCAATTTAGAGTAAATTAAAGCATTATAATTTGGATCCTTTATTGTGTCTGTGAAAGGACACAGGACAGTGAAACATCTGATTTTCTCTTTTATTTACAAGTTTTAAAATAGATTCTTGGATTTGTAATAGATTCTTGCATTCACTTTGACTTATGGGCTTGCAAGAGAGTAAACCAACTAATTAGAATATAATGTTCCCTTTAAAAGAAGTTGTAACTTCATTTTCTTTTTGCTGGGCCTGATGTGGTAAAGTCTGATTTCATAGCAGTTAAAGAATCTTCTGTTAATAATTTAAACATAAAGTTATATTCTCAGGCCACAGGCTTCCTGATTTATGTTTGTCAATATTATGAGGCTAACTAACTCTTGGGCATGCTTTAACGAGTTTGAACATTTATGTAGTGAATTAAATAAGTCACTGGAATGGTTTTACTACTTTCATCATTACAGAATTGTAAAGAGAGTCTCCTTCATTTAAAATATCTAGTTTTTATCTTCTTTCATCTTTTAAAATAACTTGCCATAAACCTGGAACTTTTCCTTTCTTGTGATCACATTTCTGGGCTTTATTTTGTTAATTCCACCCTTCAGGAAAATTCCACCATGTTTCTGAAGTCTGTTACTGTCTCAAGCACACTTTTCAGGAGAACTAATCTCTTTTTCGTGTCAGTAACACACTAAGGTAGAGTCATTTGTTGTAGATTTTCCTTGTAGGGTAACTTTGTATAAACTGAAAGTTTATATGCTGTTTAAACCAGTCTTGGCGTTCAATGAGCTGTTGAGATGGAATGAGTAAGCTAGTTAATACATAACTATAGAAGTCTTGGCATCCTGTTTCAAACTGTCTTTGTCTCTACGTTACTTTAGTTCACTGAGTTGCCGAAAATCCAGTGGTACAAAGCATTTCCTGTACACTGTTTTACTTTGTCCAAAAGATATTTATCTGTGGTTCTTATTTGCACATCGCTCTTATTTGAAGACATGGAAAGAAAACATCCTTTTGCGAGTCAAAGTGTAAAGTAGGGTCTTCTCCCTCTCCTTTCAGTGCCCCTCGCTTACCTTTTTTTTCTTCTCCCCTCCCACTTGAAACTTTCTTCGACTAGAAACTCATCAAATTTCAGAAATTATTTCATATCTTTCTTGTTCCTTCCAAGCTTGTAAAAAGGAGGTAACAGGTATATTAATATTTACTAAGGTGTGGATGACAGCCTCCTATTATGCTGCCCTTCTTGGGGTGGTTTTGCATTTTGAATAAGGAGGCTATTTAGTCTAAAGAAATAAAGTTCTAATGATTAAATAGACTATGAAGCAATACAGATTGCTAATAGAAGAAATATTTGGAGGCAAGAAGGTCTGTGTGTCTCTTTAAAGCATACCTGGTAAGTCACTTGCACCAACAATAGTCCTACTAACAAGTTTGTTTTTCTTTAATAACTTGTCCCACAGAGATCTGAGATCTTCCCTTGGTTACATCTAAGCCTGTCAAAGTTTGTCTACCTGCAACTTGCATCCAAATCATCAATGCCTATGTGGTCTGTGTGATGAGATACAATGAAATTAGAACCAGAAAAGGGAGGGCTAAGAGGCCCTGAAATCTTTGCTAACCTACTTCTAGCTCAGAGTCACCTCTTGGTTACATTACCTTAAAAAGGATAACAGTATGAACGGAACACCAAAAGAAGCAGATCAACAATTAGCCTGAGGGAGTAAAGTGGGTCCTGACATGTAGACACCAGCAGGGGGGACTCTATCCAGGGACTACTCAGCATTCTTGCCCAGTGACTACTGCGACCTGCCTCCCTGGCAAGCCCCATCAAGAGCAGATGACTGGCTTCAGCCCTCTAATGCCCTAACGTACATCAAGTATATGGCTTTAGCAGCTTTCACAAGGCCATTTATCAGTCATCTCCTCCTGTTAGGAAATCAGAAGTGTTACCACTTTGAAGATGGTAAAGAAGAGGGGAAATTTTTTTGTTCTCCTCTTCAGGATAGAATTAATAGGATTCCAGCCCTTCAAAAAGACAATTAAGTGACAATTTTGGTGTTTGTTCATGGACCAGAGGAACTTATTCCCATTATGCCCTGTTGCTTATGCCCTCTTGTAAGATATAAATCCCTGGCTTCTCTTCCATTCGTATCTTATGAGGTTAAACAGAGAAGGAATGAAAATTGTAAGGACTGTGAAATGTCAGAGGTGTGGGAGAATCAGCTGGCCACATTGATGTCCACTGTTTTAGAACAGAAGTTCCTGCTAATCTTCATGGAGTGCCAAGTAAATGTCCTGATGGCAGTAGAAAGAGCCCTCTGCTTGGGAGACAAGAGAATGTATCTGTCTTTCAGTAGCTGTGTGACCTGGGATCAGCCTGTTAAAAATTTCTCTCTCCTGATTTGTAATACAGAGTTAAGAATATTTTTTTCCACCAAACTCAAATTCTTATGTGGTAATAGGTGCACAAGTGCTTTGCAGATAAAGAGGCTTACAAATGGACACAACGTTTTTTTATTCCACTGTACTGTAGCTGCATATTCTATCTTAACTAAAATCTCTCCTCTGTTCATAAAGGGCTATGTGGAGAAGGGAAACTAAAATCAGAAAAGAGATGATTTCCCCAGAGCTGCAGGGGAAATTCAAGGCTGAAAAGTAATTGTTGTTAATCAGAATTTACCTATGAATTTTTTAAATTGATGAATTTCATAAAAAATTAATTGCATTTAAATTATTTAATTCTCTAAATGGCTTTTGGAAAGGAAATCCTGCCTGTCAGGATCTGCCATGTCAATCTAATTTCCTTCTGACCTTGACAGAAATTATTGTCTCTGTTGACTCTGGTCCAGTCGCGGCAATAAGTTGTATTCATGAAATGTTACAAAAAACAAGTAATTCTTCTACTGTATTCCTTTCAGTAGTGAAATAGAGTTCCAGGCCCTAAAATGCAGGAAAAATTACTAGATATTATTGAGGACATAAAAGGGTCCATGCAGAGAGTCAGATCTATATTTTGTCTCCTGTTTCCTTATTGACCAGGTCAGCAGGAATATTTCTGTGAGGGCATGTGGCTCTCCACCACGTTACTCATCCCCAGGGATCTATTTACTTTAGTTCCCAAATAAAAGGGAGGAGAAATAGTTTCTCTGGATTCCTTTTTCCAGTAATGGCTTTAGTGAGTGAAGTGTGTATTGTGACATTTGACCTTTTTATACCTTTACTCTCTTTTTTCTCCCCAAAATATCTAATATCAAATCTGAAAGTACAAAAAGTGCTGTCTTGGAAAAGGAAGAGCCTACTTGAACTGGTTAGATTACAGAGGCAATTCAAACAATGTAAATGAGATCCAGGAGCCTGGAAAGATAAGATTAAGATTCAAAGATAGGCAGACAAAGACTCCAGGTCTCCACCTCCACTTGAGTCTGGTCCTTAAGAGGAAATGAAATAAAGAGCAGAAGAGATTGGGATGGACATAATAAAAAGGCTGGAGCACAAAAGTTTTAAAATACTGGTAGGAGGTCTTAACTATCCCTGGGTTAATGTTTGTCAGATGTGGTTTGGCATACCCAGAGATGGAATATTGGGCCAAATGGCTGTAACTGTATGTAAGAACCTTTGAGTCTATATCTTCAATATTTTTCTTGCCTCTTTTAAGAGACTTTTATATTATACTAATATTTTTTAAAGCTGATGCAATGAAAATTAATTTAGAAGGTTTAGAAAATGTTACCCATTAAACTGCCAGCTCTGAAGTAGTAAAGACTGAAATTGTGTTGGCACCATCTTTTACTGACAAATAAGGAAGCAAAGAGCTGGCAGAAGCAATGCCATTCACAAAGCAATGGGAAAGCTCTGGGTTCTGCTTGACTGGTGGTCAAGGGCAGGACCTGGTTCCTGTAGTGGGCATATCATGAAAGAATCCAGATCTCCTACTTCATGTTTGAAGGGAGCAACCATTGTGAATTGTCTGTGAGATCTGCCCCCAAGCTTTGGTCTCTGAGCTACTGGAAGGCAGAGGTGCGTTTCATATCAGATTCTGCTTAGATACATATACCTCTTCTCTTCTAATATGTGAAGATTTTTATATGTTATTTATTTTTCCAGCTTCAACGTGGACTAGATTATGTAGCCCTCCTTTAACCCCTCCCGGCCCAAAACTTACTTTTTTAAAAAATAGCTTTATTAAAAAAAAAAAATAGCTTTATTGAGATATACTTCATATACTATACAATTTACCAATTTACAGTGTGCAATTCAAAAATCTATTGTATGTTCACAAAGTTGTACAACCATCACCACAATCAATTTTGAAACATTTTCGCCACCCCAAAATAAGCCCTGTACCCATTACCAGTCAGGCAATCAGTAATCTTTCTGTCTCTAAGGATTTTCTTATTGTGGATATTTCCTACAAATGAAATCATACATTTTTCTTTTTACTGGCTTCTTTAACTTACATGTTTTCAAAGTTCATCTATGTTGCAGCATGTACCTTATTCCTTTTTATTGCCAGGTAACATTCCATTGTATGGATATAACACATTTTAAAATCCATCCATCAGTTGGTGGACATTTGAGTTCTTTTCACTTTTTGACTATTATGAATAATGCTGCTTTGAACATTTCATGTTCAAGTTTTTATGTGGGAATGTGTTTTAAATTCTCTTGAGTATATACGAAGGAGTGGAATTGCTGGGTCATATGGTAACTCTGACTTTTTGAGAAACTGCCAAACTGTTTTCCAAAATGGCTGCACCGTTTTACATTTCAGCCAGCAGTGTATTAGTGTTTCAGTTTCTTCTCCTCACCAGCACTTGTTCTTGTCTTTTTGATTATAGCCATCCTAATGGGTATGAAGTGGTATCTTGTGGTTTTGATTTGCATTTCCATAATGATTAATGGTTATTGAGCATCTTCTTATGTGCCGTTTGTATATTTTCTTTGGAAAATATACAGTTCAGATCCTTTGCCCATTTTGAATTTGACCTATTTGTCTTTTTTAATTGTGTTGTAAGAGTTCTTTATAGATTCTGAAGATAAGCCCTTTATCAAATACATATTTGCAAATATATTCTCCCATCATTCTATAGGTTGTCTTTTTACTTTCTTGGTGACATTTGACACACAAAAGTTTTTAATATTGGTGAAGTCCAACATACCTATTTTTTCTTTTGCCACTTGTGCTTTTGGTGTTGTATGTGAAATGCCTTTTTGTTTTTTTTGGCTGTGTTGGGTCTCGTTGTAGCGTGTGGGATCTTCGTTGCAGCATGCAGGATCTTTTGTTGCAGCATGCGGGCTTCTCTCTAGTTGTGGTGCATGGGCTCCAGAGTGTGTGGGCTCTGTAGTTGCGGCGCACCAGCTCCAGAGTGTGTGAGCTCTGTAGTTTGCGGCACACGGGCTCTCTAGTTGAGGCATGGGGGCTTAGTAGTTGTGGTGCGCAGGCTTAGTTGCCCCGCGGTATGTGGAATCTTAGTTCTCCGACCAGGGATCGAACCCACGTCCCCTGCATTGGAAGGCAGATTGTCAACCACTGGACCACCAGTGAAGTCCCTGAAATGCCTTTGCCTAACCTAAGTCACAAAGATTTACTCCTATGTTTTCTTCTAAGAGTTTTATAATTTTAGCTCTTACACTTAGATCTATGATCATTTGAAGTTACTTTTGTATATGGTGTAAAATAGGGGTTCAGCTCTTTTACATGTGGATGTCCAGTTGTCCTAGCACCATTTGTTGAAAAACTATTATCTTCCTGATTGCATTATCTTGGCATTCTTGTTGAAAATCCATTGACCATAAAAATGAGAGTTTATTTCTAGACTCTCAATTTATTCCATTGATCTGCAGGTGTGTCTTTAGGCTAGTACCAGATTGTCTCGATTTTTGTAGCTTTGTAGTAAGTTTTTAAATTAGGAAATGGGAGTCCTCCAGCTTTGTTCTTCTTTTTCAAGATTGTTTGGTTATTCTGTATCCCTTACATTCCCATGTGAATTTTAGGATCAGCTTGCTAACTTCTGGGGGGAAAAAAAAGGCAGCTGAGGTTTTGATAGAGATTACTTTGAATCTATAGATCAATTTTGGCAGCATTGCCAATCCATGAATGTGGGATGTCTTTCCATTTATTTAGTTTTTCTTTAATTTCTTTTAACAATGTTTTGTAGTTTTCAGAGTACAAGTGTTCCACTTCTTTTGTTAAATTTATTCTTAAGCATTTATTCTTTTTGATTGATTCAGTTATAAATTGAATTGTTTTCTTAATTTCATTTTCAGAGTATTAATTGCTAGTCTCAGTACCTACTTTTGACACCTGGTAGCAAGAGCTAAAAAGTAGGTTGGGAGGCGTCAGTAGCTTCAAGTGGAGTAAATTACTTTCATGCCTGCATTGAGAGTGAAGTAGGCATCAGCACTTCTGAGCTGGTGAGGCCACACCCTACAATGACTGTGCTATCAATGACCTGATTCCTCTGTGACTATCACAGAAAAAGACTTTCTCTTGCTAAAGAATGTAGAAATTTTCAATCATTCCATGCGGCTTAACATTTTATTTACTACCCTTATTGTGTAGAGAAAGCACCATACTATTTGAATCATTATTCATTTGGAAAAAAAAGTTGATCTGTAAAAGATTATCATATCCTTTGGCTGACTGTGACTTTGCAACCAGTTAACAGAGTGTAAGAGTGTCCTGAAGGCATTGCAGTAGAAGTGATCCAGCTGGAGATTAATTATTACGATGCAAACCTCATTCTACATCATAGAACAAAGACTTTTGTCCTTTCTGAACACACGTATAAATTCAGATTCACCAAACTCAAAAATATATCTCTAGTTAAGCCATTCCCTTGCTCAAATAAGCATTATCAGTCTTTTCAAATTATCAGCTGTACTGGATCAGCTGGACATACATATGCAAAATTTCCTTCACCTCTAAATCTCTAGTGCCTGTTAGAGTCCCTTGCACATTGTAGTGCATGTTAAATGTTTTAATGTTTTTATTGAATTAGCTAGATGGAAGAGCTGGAGTCTGGAGATTAAATTCTGATATAATTCAGGGGTCTGTGAATTCTTTAAAAGAATTTTTTAGGGCTTCCCTGGTGGCGCAGTGGTTGAGAGTCCGCCTGCCGATGCAGGGGACACGGGTTCGTGCCCCAGTCCGGGAAGATCCCACGTGCCGCGGAGCGGCTGGGCCCGTGAGCCATGGCTGCTGAGCCTGTGCGTCCGGAGCCTGTGCTCCGCAACGGGAGAGGCCTCAGCAGGGAGAGGCCCGCGTACTGCAAAAAAAAAAAAAAAAAAAAAGAATTTTTTAAATGTTGTGTTTTCATTTCAATGATAATTCTGAATCACCTGGATCCACATTATAATCAAGTTGCACTGCGCAATTTCAGTGCCCATGTTTGTGTTTAAGAAACATTGGTCTAAAACATTACTCAGAATGTATGTTAACTTCTGATTACAGAGGAGTGCTGGCTGTAAGTGATCATTCAGTCTTTGGAAAATATAATTGCCTTTACCCAGCAGCACCTTAACCAGCAGGATAGGATATTTCTTAGTTATTTCCTGTTGGTAGATAGAAGAGAGTAGTTAAGAATGATTTTTTATCAGTGTTCCCTTCTATGTCTCAAAAAAAAGGAGGGGGTGTAGAAAGAGAGAAAGAAGGGAAGAGAAGAAGGAAAGAAGGAATAGAGGGCTCTGCAGACATTAATTACGGAGTTTTGAAAGGATGGTGTAAAGATTTGGCCAACAGTGGAATTTTCTTTCTCACTTGATTTTTCTCGATTTCACTTTTATGACCTGTTTCACTGAACTAGAAGAGTAGTCAAGCCCTTGAAATCAGCAGGTCCCCTGACTCCAGTAGTTTACTGTGATAGCGCTCTTTCACTATGTAAGTGTCTCTTGTTTCAGGTCATCTCAGATCCTTTATGACGGAAGGTGGGATCTGATAGGCATAAATGAATCTATCAATGTAGATTTCAAAGTACCATTGCAAAGCCTGACTAAAAAAAAATCTTCCAAGTCCTAATTTGTTGAAGAAATCTTTTCATATATACGATAATTGATACAAACAAGTCACAGGCAGGTTAAAATTTTTCCAGCTCTCTTTTCACTATGCACTTGATTTTTTACCTTCCAAAGCAACGCGTTTTTTTTATCAAGTTTGTTCAAACAAATCTAGATCCTTCATTTGTTTCCTTGAACACACTGCTGTTTGCTTCTCAATAAGTGTTGATTATTGCTGACTTCCTGAGAAGAATATGGAGATGCAAATAGCCAGGTGTTGTCATTGTCATTGCACAAAGGAAAAGCAATTAGAGCTGAACTAGGATAAACCCTACTGACTAGAATCAACTTGGGTAAGTTTCTAAAAGTAGTCTTGGGTTTACTGTGTTCATTTCCCTGAAGCTGTTTCTGAACGCCTGAGGAAAAGATGGCAGTCTCTCCAACTTCAGTTCCATGGGTATCTCTTAGTCTAAATATTGTAGTCTACTGTGAATACTTTCTGAAAATGGGGGTGAGGGAGTTCAGAAATCAATATCATTTTTTGTAAAAGCCATATAATGTGGATACTTTTAAGGAGGCAACAGGATGGTAATGAATATTTGCCCTTGTCAGGGGGCAAGTGTATGCCACCTTTTCTGACAAAAGGTGAATTAGAATCTTGGAACCTTATGGTTCAAATAAGTTTCAACTGAAGCAATACAAACTTCTCATCTGGATAAAGAAAAACACAAAAAGGCAAAAGCCAAAATATATATATATATTAACCAAAACCCCTCCTGGATGATATAATTGAGATTTTGTTGCTTAATCAGAAACTAAGGAATAGCAGTGGGTGTCCCAAAGCCTGAGTTTTTAGTTTATAATGAACTAGTTAGTCAGTAGTTGTGAAATATACTCAGCATATAACCCCTTCACATGAACTCCTACTGTAAATAGTTACTCACCTTTCTTTATTTAATAGGTTGGCAGATGTATAAAGATGACTCTGCTCTTTGGCAAAGTATATATATGTATTACACACACTGATATTTTGAGTCATGCCGTATACTAGACTATTGTCCCAATTAAAATTATAATTAGAAGAAAGAAAATTATTGGGTTTAATTTTTTCTTTTATATGTTATAAAATTGACTTTTGAATCCTTTTAAAAACATATACTGCTTTAAGTTTGTCTTGGCAAATCTAACTTTTCTGGCTTTGTATTATTTTTAAATTATTATATTTATTTATTTATTTGGTTGCACTGGGTCTTAGTTGAGGCAGGCAGGCTCCTTAGTTGTGGCTCGCCAGCTCCTTAGTTGCAGCACACGGGCTCCTTAGTTGTGGCATGCGAACTCTTAGTTGCGGCATGCGTGTGGGATCTAGTTCCCTGAGCAGGGATCGAACCCAGGTCCCCTGGGTTGAGAGCGCAGAATCTTAACCATTGTGCCACCAGGGAAGTCTCTCTGGCTTTGTATTGATAAACATAGAACTGACATAGAAGTACTCTATAGCGTTAAATTTTCATATGTCATATCAGAATGCTTTTGGCTGCAGGTAACAGAAATTCCCAACTCAGTTGGCTTAAACAATAAGGAATGAATCATTGCATATGACAGAAAGTTCTGAACTGGTTAATCCTTTGCCTCCATGACATCATTCAAGATCCAAAATCTTTTCATCTTTCTACTCTGCCAGTCTCAGCTTTATTGGTCTCATCCCCTGGTTCCTCATAGTTTCATTTGGCTGCAGCAGCTCTGAGGTGTCATATTCTTTTTTTTTTTTTTGAGGTGTCATATTCTTATCATAACCAGAGGCAAAATATTTTCTTAGGGTCTTCCAACAGATTTTCCTTCACATCTCATTGTTCAGACTGGGTCACATGCCCAAAGCAGTTAAGGCAAGGGGATATGTCCACCGTGATTCATTTAAAGCAACAAAGACCTTAGCCTGAATCACATAAGTGATAGTTGGGCAGGGGGGAAGGTGGATATTTGAACAGAATTAGAGTACTGTTTACAAGGAAGAGTGGGAAAATGCCAGTGAGGTGTACACAACAAATTTTGACATGTAGGGGTCCCTAAAGCTCAAATTAAGAACCCTTTTTGTAGGATCTTTAAATTCTATTATTGCAGCCCTTGAAGCTGTATTCTCTGATCATATGCATTCATTTTGTTCTGCATAGAAACCTGGTCAGGGCTGACCCCCAGCCTGGAGACTAGGATCCAGTACAGTCTTAAGAAACCAGCCACACAGCATGACAAGAGCTAGGGAGAAGGAGGACAGTCAGAGGCTAGCAGAGCCTCCAGGAAATGGGGGCAGAGCTGTAAATCCCCGAAGAAGACCAGGTTTGAGCAAGGGTGTGGCAAATCTTGACTGTGTATGTGAGGTCTAAGAGAGGTCAGGTTGCAGAGAACATGACAGCAGGGCACTTTGAGAAATGCATGCAGACTGGATGCAGGGAGTGTCCCAGCTCGTCCAGTCCAATACCTGGAAAACAAGGTAGTAAGTGGGCCCAGAACCAGCTGACTGGGTACAGTACAGGGCTCTTGAGATCCAAGTCTCCACTGGCTCCTCTTAGGTACGCTTGGGAGTGGGGTTGGTGGAGCATGCAGTTAAATGGATGCTCATTTGGAAAGTT
Source organism: Globicephala melas (assembly GCF_963455315.2). Taxonomy (NCBI): domain Eukaryota; kingdom Metazoa; phylum Chordata; class Mammalia; order Artiodactyla; family Delphinidae; genus Globicephala; species Globicephala melas. Next base: position 45,139,701 of record NC_083332.1, read on the forward strand.
GTAATGAAGCTCTGGCAGGGCAGGAATTTATACAAATGGAATGTTAAAATTTGGTTTTGTTAATGTAATGGTATGCCCTTGACTTTTATGGTAGGTCAGTGTAAGAAACAGCCATATGATTTCCACATTGAATATAAAAGTTCTGTTGTCCAGTCTGCTCTTCCCTTTTCCCCCAGGTCTTCACATGACTTGTTCCTTCAGCTCTTCTCTGACAGCTTTTCCCTGAGCCCTCACCCCTGACTCTTAACTGCTCCCCGCTCCTTATCTTTCTTCATAGCTCTTATTGCTGCTGGAAAGTTTATTTACTATTTATTGTCTTTCTCCTCCACTAGAAGTAGGCTTCATAAAGATGGGAACTTTGCTTTCTTGTTCATGCTATATTATCTCCAGTAATGAGAACGAACTTGGAATATTGTAGGCACTCAATTAAGATTTGCTGAATGAATGAGATACCTCTTCGTATTCTTCCTGAAGTTTTTGTCTCCTAACGAATCTATGTTCTTTCTTTTATTGAGTAATGGGAACTATATTTTCTGTTTCCTTTTTTGCCTCAGCTACCAGAATTGCTAAACTAAATTTGAGGTTCATTTGCAATAACCATTCTTAGCTTGGGATATGTGTACTTCTTCAATTACTATAGAACTTCTAAAAAGTATTCAATTCAGTTTCAATATTTTTTATTGTAAGTTGCCTCAAATCCCATAGGGAAGTAAATGAGGATTGAAGAATAATAAATGAACTGACTGATTGACTGAAGGGTAACTGGGAGAAGTCAAAAAAGAACACCAGGCTTTTGAGTCTGGATGAAAAAGAATACTGGAGCTGTTGTTAATGGAAATTGGTACCAGATCAAAAAATTACTCATAAAAGTATCTTTCTCTGTCACCATTTTGGGCACAACTCACTCCATTGTTATTGCTTGGTCAGTTTTTTTCCTCTTCCCCAGTAGGCTTTGAATGCCATGAGGGGAGGGACTCTTTCTTTCTTGTTTATGGTCCATAGTGCCTAGCACAGTACCTGGCACATAGTGTCTTTTCTTTACCACTTATTTTTTTAATCCATTTTTAATTGAAATATAGTTAATTTCAATGTTGTGTTAGTTTACCACTTACTTTTAACTTTAAATCCCTACATTAGTAAATATTAACTAGTTTGTCATCTGCTCTTACCTTTTCAAACTGCAATTTCCCCTCCTTATGGATTTCCAGACTTCCTTCATTTCTCAGTGACTTCCTTCCCATCAAGGACCTTCATTCCTTTAACCACAGCAGCCTCCCACTCCAGTGCTCATGAATATGTGCCTTTTCTTCCTTTCTAAGTCTCCTGAATCTCATTCCCCTGATGGCTAAGCCAAAGGTGACTCATCACCTCATAGACTTCCAACTGGAAGGGGCCAGAGAGACCATCTCATCTAATTGACTCATCTCCAGTTGGTCCAGGGAGGTGAAGGGAATTGCCCTGAGTCACACCGCCAGTTGGCAGCAGGGCCAAAATTAGAACACAGAGCTCTTAACTCTGGATGCACATCTCACACTGCAGAAGAAGCAAGCCCGTTTCTAGCTCCAAAAAGGGAAAGTACTATAACAAAAGTAGAAAGAGGGCTTCCCTGGTGGCGCAGTGGTTGGGAGTCCGCCTGCCGATGTGGGGGGCGCGCGTTCATGCCCCGGTCCGGGAGGATTCCACGTGCCGCAGAGCGGTTGGGCCTGTGAGCCATGGCCACTGGGCCTGCGCGTCCGGGGCCTGTGCTCCGCGACGGGAGAGGCCACGGCCGTGGGAGACCCACCTACAGCAAAAAAAAAAAAAAAAAAAAAATGTAGAAAGATATGTTTTCCTCTTAGTTGGAAGTATCTTAAATGCATTGTATCATAGGAGTCAAGTGTCAGACTACCTAAGTTTGATCTTGGTTGTATTTACCCTTTGGACAAGTTATTTAACCTTTCTATTGTAGTAAATCCTTTTTCTCTTTTTTCTATGCATTTGTATATTTAATATACATATTTAAATCTGTAAGTGTGGTTTGTTTAATATTGAGAGAAGTTATGTGTGTGCATTTTTACATGCATAAATGGAATGATACTGGTTCTATTAGTTTCACTTAACAGTGTCTTAAGGAAATTAAATATTTCCTTAAGGAATATTAAATTTTCTTTAATAGCTTCTTTTTGGCCACATGGCAGGTGGGATCTTAGTTCCCCGACCAGGGATCGAACCCATGCCCCCTGCAGTAGAAGCACAGAGTATTAACCACTAGATTGCCAGGGAAGTCCCAGGGGAACCTTTCTATATTGTTGCAGTTAATTCTATCTTGTTCCTTTTAATGACCATATAGTATTCCATAATATGTATGGTTATTTAACCACTTCCACATTAATTAATATTTAATTTATATCTTCTCATTTTTTACTATTACAGTTCTGCAGAAAAGCCTTTATGCAGATTTTGTTGTGTATACATGTGACTGCCTTCACTAGGACTGATATTCAGAAATGCAAATACTAGTAGGCACAAAGTCCCCTCTTTTCTATTCTGAAAATAGGCTATGGCTAAGTCATTCATTGATTCAATTTCTGCAATATATGTTGATATTAACTGAGCAGGAGGTGAGTCTTGTGACTGCATGTATTGTGTTAGGAACTGAGAGCATTTTAGAGAAATTAGTCCTCATCTTTTTCTTGTATTGTAAGGAAAGTACATTGTGTTCCTGACTTTGAGGGAAAACAAAAAATAAACTTCCTCCTCCTCCCCCTTCCAAGTGACTAAGATTAGTGAAATTATGCTAAGCAACCTCTGCTTGACTCTGTGATGGCATTAACTGCACAGTACTGTAATTGTTGGTACTTATCTGTTTATACCCAACCCCTAAACTTTGGGCTGCTTAAAGGGTAAAGATTATGTTTTATCAATTTTTGTATCCCTAGAACATTAGCATGATACCGGTGCATAATTACATTTTATTGAATAAATGAGTGAATTCAGTTCAACATTGATATTTGTTGAGTACCTAGTATGTGCAAAGATTACTAAGAACCAATAGGAACAGAGATGAAGCAAAGTTTTACCCTCAAGGAATTTATAGTCTAATGGGAGAAATAGATATAGGCTGAAAACATCTAGGAATCAAGGCATTAGTAACAAGTGTGATTTAAGTACAAAGTACCGTGGGACTTCCAAGGAGGACTAATTAAGGCTGACTGAGAATATTAAGGGAGGTTTTCACAAAGGAAGTGGCATTTGAGGCATTTTAACTGGGCCTGACAGGGCAGGTTGGTGACTTTTCTATGTAAGTTATCATTTTGGTGACTTTAAACATATGCTTCAGAAACCATTTTGTCACCATTTAGATATCATGTTACCTTAGGGCTGCAGAAAGGCTGGAAGTGGAGTGTTATACTTGGGTTCTGGAACTAGGGCCTCAGAGCCAAGATCAAGTCAAAGCAGTTTTAGTTCTCAGCCCATCTGTGGAGGAAGAAGTTGTTTCCATTAAAAAAAAAAAAAAAGTCAATTCTAAGTGCCTTGGCGTGCTGTTTCTCCTCTCTTTAAGAATAAAATAATGCAAAAACCTTTCTTGGCCCCACTTCCTTGAACAGCTACCACCCCATTTCTTTGATATGCTGTGCAGAAAACTCCTTAAGTGATCTGTCTCCAATTCTTTTTCTCACATTATATTTTAAACCCACTTCTATCATGCGCTCACCCCTGCCAGTGCATCAAAACTGTTCTTGTCGGGCTTCCCTGGTGACTCAGTGGTTAAGAATCCACCTGGCAATGCAGGGGACACGGGTTCAAGCCCTGGTCCGGGAAGATCCCACATGCCGTGGAGCAACTAAGCCTGTGCGCCACAACTACTGAGCCTGTGCTGTAGAGCCCACAAGCCACAGCTACTGAGCCCACATGCCACAACTACTGAAGCCCACGTGCCTAGAGCCCGTGCTCTGCAACAAGAGAAGCCACCGCAATGAGAAGCCCACACACCGCCATGAAGAGTAGCCCCTGCTCGCCGCAACTGGAGAAAGCCCATGCACAGCAACAAAGACCCAACGCAGCCAAAAATAAACAAATTTATTTTAAAAAAAAAACAAAACTGTTCTTGTCAGGGTCAACAGTGACCTCATTGTTACTAAATCTAATGGTCAATTTTTAGTCTTCTTTTACCTGACTTATTAGCAGCATTTGATGCAGACCATTCTTTCCTCTCTGATACACTTTCTTCCCTTAATTTCTAGAATACCATGCTAATTTTTCTCCTACGTGACTGGTTATTCCTTTTCAGTCTCCTTTGCTGGTTCTTCCCTTCCCAGACCCTTCCCAGACTTAATGTTGAAGGAAGGGTACAGGTTTGGTCCTCGGTCCTCTTCCTTTCCCTGCCTAAACTCACTCCCTTGATTATACATCTAGTTTCAAGGTTTTAAATATAATCTACATTCCATTGATTCCAAAATGTATATCTTCAACCCAGACTTCTCTTCTGAACTCTCTATATATCTTCCACTACTTCCTCAACATATCTCCTGCTTCGGGCCTGCTTCACTTGGAGACTTTCCCACCTCAGTTGATAGTAACTTCATCCTTCCAGGCACAAAAGCAAAAATCCTGGAAGTCATTATTGGAGTCCTCTGGAAATCAAGTTGGTGTAATCTTCAGAATATATGCAGAATCTTTTTCTCACCCCTTCTACTGTTCAAGTCACCATCCTCTCTCAAACAGCTTACTGGAGTAGCTTCCTAATTTGTACCCTTGCTCCACCCCAGACACACATACAGACACATACACTACTGCATGTTCTTAGCACTGCAGCCAGAGTCATCTTTTAGCACCTTTTTGCTCAAAATCCTCCAAAGGCCTCTCATTTTACTCAGAAAAAGTCCAGGTCCTTACAGAGGCCTACCAAGGCTTATAAGCTCTGCACCAGCACCCACCCCTGCCATCACCCCTCTAGCCTCCTCTTGGGCTTTCTTGATGTTCCTCCACAGTCATGCTCCCCCACAAGCTTTTTTTTACACTAGCTGTTCCCTCTTCCTGCTGTGCTCCTCCCCCAGATGTCCACATGGACGACAGCCTCACCTTCTAGCCTTTGATTAAATGTCTCAACCATCTCAATGAAGCCAACCCTGGCCATCTTTTTAAAAACTGAAGTCTGCCACCATCTTCATTTCTCTTTTTTTTTTTTCCACGCTGCTTTCCTCCTCCTGCCCCCCGCCATGGCATTTATAACCTTCTAACATACTGTATAATTTACACTACAATGGAAACTCCAAGAGGGCAAGACTTTGCTTCTTTTGTTCACCATATATCCCAAGCATCAGAAGCCGTGCTTAGCATCTAGTGGGACTCTTAGTAAAGATCTGCCAAATGAGTGAAGAATCATAGATCTCTCTTTGACAAGACCCAAAATGCCTTGATTGTCTTTCACTCAATTTGCTTGAGTACGTAGGGTGATAGTGTAGGAAGAGTACTGGGCTAATGACCAGGCTCTAGCCTAGGACCATACTTGCTGTTTGTGTGACTGTGACAGTTGCATTGAGTTTGTGAAAGTTTATTAAGCTCTGCACTTATGATATGTACATTTTTCTCTTTTATATATACATAAATTTTAATGTCTTCAAATATTTTATTTCCACATATAGGTTTTTAGATTATAATTGGGATTCTACTTGCTTTTTCACAAAATAATTCATCATGAATATTTTCCCTAACATTATTCTTCCAGAGCATGATTTTTAATGGTTATGTAAGTACTTTGAAAAGTATAAAACACTATACAGGGCTTCCCTGCTGGCGCAGTGGTTGGGAGTCCGCCTGCCGATGCAGGGGACACGGGTTCGTGCCCCGGTCCGGGAGGATCCCGCATGCCGCGGAGCGGCTGGGCCCGTGAGCCATGGCCTCTGGGCCTGCGCGTCCGGAGCGTGTGCTCCGTGGCGGGAGAGGCCGCAGCAGTGAGAGGCCTGCGTACCACAAAAAAAACACAAAAAAACCAAAAAAACACCATACAATGTGCCATGGTGATATGTTATTCCTTCTTTAAGAAATTGAAAGTTTGTTTTGAAGTAATTTGATTTTTTCCCTTTTTCTACAGGGGACATGGTCTCAGAGTACCGAGAACCTTTGATCCACACCTTCCTGAGGGGAGCAAGAGATCCAGATAGTGCTCACAGGGCCAGCAGCTTATCCAATCTTGGAGAACTGTGCCAGAGGTTGGACTTCATGCTGGGCTCTGTGGTTCACGAGGTACTGCATGTTGATTCCTTTCTCTAAAGTTTGTTTTTACTTGAACCTATGATATAGCTCAGCACTGGGAGTTAGGAGACCTGCGTTCTTTTTCTAGATCCGGTAAGTCATTTAACCTCCCTCAGCCTCGCTAGTCTCATATGTATATTGAAAGTTGATTTAGTAGGAATTTTTTAATTGCAAGTGACAGGAAGTCATCTTAACCTACTTTAAGCCATAAAAGAGGATTTATTATAAAGAGTCCAAGGAAACATAACAGAATTGAAGAAGCTTTGAGGAAGTGCAAGCAGAAGTTTACCCTAGTTTTCTGGGCCATCTGTGAGTCTCATCTCTGTTTACAGAAAACTCTCAGGCAAATACATACTCTTAATTGGCCCTCTTCGGTTGGAGGTGCCTTGTATTCAGGGAGACAGGGTCTTATCAGAAAAGATTAATTAAGTTCCATGTTTTGTTCACCGCCTTATACCCAGTGCCTGGTACGTAGTAGGTAAACGATAAATGAGCAGCCAAAATAATAGCCATACAAGATGTTGGCACTGGACACGTCTCCAGTGTTTAGAGTTTAAGATTTAAACTGGTTTTAGAGTTTAAGATTTAGTGAAAGGTACATTGCACTGTTGTCCTCTATGAATATCTTTCTTTAGCCTCTTAAATTTTATCTTTGCCCTTGTGTTTACTTAGTCATCAATATATGAACATATGTCTCAAGTACATACTATGTACTAGACACTCTGCTATTTAAAGATGATGATGGGCAAAAGAAGACTAGTTAATATGTTGCCAGGTGTCTTTTTACTCAGTGGGCTTCACCATCTTAAATCTTTAAGGAAGAAGATGGCTTATAAATTATAAATACATAAATAAAATACAGTTTATATTACCTTATTATTTATGAGAGACTAGATTTTTCATTTAAGCACATAAGTTTACAAGATCAAATACTTAGTAACTTTGTAATACTGGCTTCTTTCACATTATTCAGTATCCTAGGGCTGACCATGTTGAACATCAAATCTTAAGAAGTATCTACTGAGAAGGAATTTTCTTCAGTGTTTGGTGATTGTGTCTTATCATCAAGCAGAGAAACATGCTCATGGATGTATACATATGCTTGAATTTATGGTATTTCCTGACTCCTGAGCTTTATATGCTTAGTTTAATTGATTATAAAGGCTACTTATCGTTAAATTTCAACTTAGGACTTTTAGGAAAGTTATACATAGTTGTTTCCTCTTTTTTTAAAAAAAAAAAATTATTTATTTATTTATTTTTGTCTGTGTTGGGTCTTCGTTGCTGCGTGCAGGCTTTCTCTAGTTGTGGCCGGCGGGGGCTACTCTTCGTTGCAGTGCGCGGGCTTCTCACTGTGGTGGCTTCTCTTGTTGTGGAGCATGGGCTCTAGGTGCGTGGGCTTCAGTAGTTGTGACTTGTGGGCTCTGGAGCACAGGCTTAGTAATCATGGCACTCGAGCTTAGTTGCTCCGCGGCATGTGGGATCTTCCTGGACCAGGGCTCAAACCCGTGTCCCCTGCACTGGCAGGCGGATTCTTAACTACTGTGCCACGAGGGAAGTCCTCCTCTCCTTTAACTCTAACTCGAGGGACACAGCCCTATGCCCAACTTTCTGTATCTGTTTTTAATAACTTAGAAACAATGATTACTACCAACTTAAAACCTTTTAGTGCTCTAATATACATGAACCATTGGGCGCCTGATTTTTATTTGTTTTGGATGGCACTTTGCAAATCTCTTATTCTTTAGTGTATTAACTTGTAACACTTAAGGACTTTGCAGGTCTATTTGGTTATAGCAGCTAAAGATTTCAGTCTGTTATAAATAATCTGGGTCAAATTTTGAAATGGTTCCCACGTTTGTTTTCCTCTGTTTATTTGATCTGTTCACATGACTCAACCCAAAGTGAACCATAAGCCATGAACTGAAACAAGCTCGTGGACCATGATCTGAACCAAACCCAAATATTATTATTCTTAATAACAGAGATAGAATTCACATACTATACAATTCACCCACTTAAAGGGTATAATTCAGTGGTTTTTAGTGTACTCACAAAGTTGAGTAAGCATCCCCCAGTTTTTTTAAACATGGCCATGAGCTGAATAAAAATTTCCCCCAGATCTCCAAGTGAGTCAGCTCAGATTTGACAGTATCCCATACATTTTCTAAAGCCAATGAACTCAAACTGTGCCTGACATCATGATCTTCTCTGAACCCAAAAACTGAGACCGTATTTCTGTTTGAGTTCCTAGGTCTTCTTTCCTTTCTGTCTCTTAAGGAGACTGTTGCATGCTGGTGGCATATGATTTCCTGTTGAAAGTGTTGGGAAAATTTCTTGGTTTGGTTAATTAGAAAGATTGAGCTAAAGCAGGTTTTGTAACATTTAAGAAGTATCATCTTTCTGGAGACCACCCGACCTATTGAAAGAGAACCAAATTTCCAAGCATACTTGGGGATGGGAATAAATGAGGCCCTGTCCCACCACCCACTTACCTGTGTTCACTTGGTCAGATGACCTAGACTCTGGGCTTGGTTTCCTGACCTAGAAAATGGGATTAAAATATCTATAATGCAGGATTGTTACAAGGATGTAGGGATAATGTATATGAGTAATACAGTGATTTATTCAGCAATTGTTACTGAGAGCCTACTACATGCCAAGCAGCATTCTGGACACCTACAACATATCATTCTTCAAAATGGACAGTGATTCCCATCGGCATGGAGCTTACGTTCTAGGGAGAGGAGACAGACAGTAAATGATATACATATTAAAATATATAGTATGGTAGACAATGATAAGTTCTGTGGAAAATAAGAAAAAGTAGAGCAAGTAAGGGTGACCAGGATTATAGCATTAGGTGGAGGGGAGGTTGCAGTCTAAATGGGGTAGTCAAGGTAAGCCCCATTGAGAAGGTGATTTTTGAGTGAAGAAATTTCACTTTTCTGTATTAAGATTTTTCTTTAAGGAGCATTTTGGTCATTTGAAGGGAGCTGACAATGACAGTGATGAGGATGGACAGCAAGGAGATGAGAACAGAGGTAACCAGTGTCCTTCAAATGTCCTCAGTTGTACATTTACCAAACACCTGCAGTGTTCCAGGCCCCTTTGTTACAGGCCAGGAATACAAAACCCAAAAGATACTACCTTGTCTTCTGGGCATGGGCAACCTGTGGAAGATACAAACAGCAATGATTACAGTTACAGTCCAGTTAATTGTGCTAGGTGCTATGGGAGCACATTTTAGGAGCCCCTCAGTCAGGTTTGGGTGTTATCAAAGACGTGCTGGAGGAAGAGACTCTTAGAGCTGAATCTGGAGAACAGGTAGAAATTAGGTAGCCCAAAAAAGCAGAGGCGAGCATTTCAGCAGAGGGAGCAGCTTGTGCAAAGGCACTGTGGTGTGGGACAGCCTGACATGTTTGAAGAACTATAGGAAGATCCAAAAGGTTAGAGTGAAGGGGTGGGACGAGCAGTTAGCTGGTAGCAGGTCTGAAACAAGAGACCAGGCAGAGGCTACATGATGAAGGGCCTTGTTAGCTTTACAACCTTCTGGCTCACAGCGAGAATTGAGCATTGCTTATTAAGCCCTCAGAAATGAAGTATGAATAGGTAGTAGACTGTTTGCTTACCATGGGTGCTAACACAAAGAGAGAATCCTTCCTTTTGTTTCAACCTTAGAATTGAATGTGAGGAGCTGCTGCCCTGGGGGCACCTGTCAGGCAAACCCCTTGTCCAGTGACCCTGCCCCACTTCTAGAGACCTGGACACTGTAACATCAATCCCAGGAGTGTTTATTATCATTAATAATTGTGAGCACAACAAGGACAGAACCAGTCTTTATTTACCTTTGTATACCGCCTAGCGCCAAACACAGCATTTGGCATATAGTAGGTACTCAGTAAGTGTTTACTGATTAATATTGAAGGAAGAGGAAGATAAGGCTTACTTGGGAAGACAAGTTCCTACATGTTTTAAAAATAGTAATTGGGACTTCCCTAGCGGTCCACTCTGCGCTTCCACTGCAGGGGGCATGGGTTCGATCCCTAGTCAGGGAACTAAGATCCTGCATGCTGCGTGATGCGGCCAAAAAAAAATAGTAACCATAGCAAGCACTTAACACTCTTCTTAGTGCCTTATGTAAGTCAGCTGATCCAATCCTCAAAGAGGAAACTGAGGCACAGAGAAATTAAATCAGTTGCCAAGTTCATGATGATTGGAAGTGGCAAAGTTGGGATTTGAATGCAAGCAGTTGGTTCCTGTATCTGTGCTCTTAACCACTCCTCTATATTGTCTCTCAATAAATGTTTCAATTCATTTATAAGATTACTTTTGTGCCCTTGAAAAAGGAGGGAGTTGCCATGTAAGAAAAGCTACTGACAGGAAGGGTCATGTAGCTCTGTTTTAATAGCACTTGCTTTTGGCAGTGAAACTTCAGAAGACAATATATTCCCACTGATTTCAAAAACCAGGTGTTTCCATCCCACATAATTTCTGTCTCTTCTTTTTAGATGTTCCTTTTTATGTAGCATCCAACACTTGCCATGTCATCAGTGCCATCCAGCTGCCTTGGGTGGACTGCAAGTTTGAACATGATTGGACACCTGACAGTCTTAGTATTTCAGCCATTGAGTCCTCCTGTAGTCAGACCACTCTTGTCCATTCTCATTGAAAAAGTGGGAGATTTGGCCTGGCATTTAAGTAATGCTTCACTCATTTGTTTTTCATTTGACAAATACTTACTGAGCACTTACTCTGTGCCAGTTATGAGACTACAGCCAAGCCTTATGCTAGGTGAGGGGGATCCAGCTCTGAACACAGTGAAGTTCCTGTCCTTGTGGAGCTGACATGCTAGAGAGGAGAGTTAGGTAACAAACAAGCAAGTGTGTAAACAAATATATACTGTGCCAGATGGAGTAAGTGCGAAGGAGATGAATCTAGTAAGGCAAGGGACATGGAGGGAGTTTGCTGTTGTATGTGAACTTGGATGGACAGGAGAAGCTTCACTGATCAGTGACTTAAGCAGAGCCATGCAGGGAGCAGGAGCTGACCCAGGCAGGTACATGGGGAGAGAGCATTCTGGGCTTCGGCTTTTCCTGGGAGTGAGATGGGAAGCCAAAGCAGAGGAATGAAATGCTCTAACTTATTTTGAAAGATCATTGTGTCTTCTACGACAGTTCTTTCAGTGTCTCATGAAAACTCTTGAAGTTTCTTGTAGTCTCAGAAATGCTTGGCCCCAGTGTGTACTGGTGGAGAAGGAGCCTTAACTCTGGGGAAACTTGTCTTTGGCTGCAAACTGAAGGAATTCTTCTTCGTGTGTCATGTGCCAGGTATGTTAGAGGACACAGACAAAGGACCCAATCTCTTCCCCCAAGGAAATCTCAGTAGAGTGTGAAACACAGAGGGATAAATAAACAGTGGACTAGAGTGATCTCCTAGGACAAGCCCAAGGTGCTGAGGGAACACGGAGCTGGAACCCTCAGGTAAACTGTCAGGGTTTACCTGACAGCAAGAAAGTCACATTGATCAAGTGTTAGCCAGGCAGAGAAAGAGGGGAAGTGTAACTTTTTTGATGTAAAATTGAACAAACCAACCACCATAGGCTCTTCTGATGTGATCTGATCTGGGAGTCATACCTGTGGTTCTTGGGCATCTGAAGAAAGCTGTCCTCCCTGTTGCGTGGTCCAGACTTGGGCCCTGTCTGTTGCGTGACAGTGCTTGCTGGTAGGGAAGGAACGTAAGGGATAGGACCAACCCTTCCACAGTCTCTGTACTGGGAATTCAGGTTTTTCCTCTCTGTTGATGTCAAGATTTAATCTGTTTGGAGAGCATTATTATTGCTCTCCGATTTTTCCTTGTTCTTGTCAAGAACTGTATTGCTTAAAACCAAATCTTGATAGGCTCTTTCATCTTTATCATTCTCCATGAAAAGTAAATATGATTTAAGGGAACCACAGCGAGAGGCCCATCCCCGGTACAGCAAATAAGGTACGCCCCAGCTGAAAAGTGCAGGAGCAAGCCACTTGTAAGGTAGTGCCCAGAATTCCACGAACCCAAGCTTTGGGGTCTGATGCAAAGCTATCACCTCTGATCCACTAAATGATCTGAATTGATTACCAGATTTGCCACAATCAGCGCGGTTTCCTAAGTGACAGCTCATGCACTGAGATGAGGGCTCGGGTAGATGTCCTGGGAAACCTCAAGGAAGCAACGGAGCCACCACGGTTCTGTTCCACGTCAGGTTTTTTTTTTAAGTCTTTATAGAATTTGTTACAATATTGCTTCATTTTATGTTTTGGTTTTTTGGCCCTGAGGCATGTGGGATCCTAGCTCCCAGACCAGGGATCGAACCTGCACCCCCTGCATTGGAAGGCAAAGTCCTAACCACTAGACCACCAGGGAAGTCCCCCATGTCAGGTAAAGCAAAGCATGCGGGAATTAGAGGCCACCCTGCCTTTGCTGGTAAAGTTTTTCTTAGTTTACAAAATAGAAGGACAGATGGTCTAGTTTCGAACAAGTTAGCAGACTGAATTTTAGCAGGAGATTTTAGGGAAAGGGATGAAGGTGCAGCTGGAAAGTTGAAATCATGCTTTCTTGATACCTCAATTCTGCTACCTCTCTTCTGGAATTTTCCAAAGTTGGTTTTTGGTACTCTTGCCATCTGTTTTATCTTTATTTATATTTCTGATTATGCTTCGTGTGTGCCAGCTGTTCGGGGAGTGATGTTTTCTGTATTTCTGTTGGCCCCTATCAAGTGTGAAATTGCTTAAACTGACCTTTAGCGTTTCCAAAGCAGTCGTCATTTTTGTCTCTGCATGGCTTTCAAAAATGGATATGATTTACATAATTTAGCCAATTAAAAAAAAATCCTTCCATAGTTTGGTTTACTAGAATAGGTACATTGACCCTAACATGAAGATCCCATGGAATGGGTTTCTGCCCTTTAGGAAGACTTCCAATTCATACATTAGTAAAGACCTTACATCATCTATCTGTCTGCCAAAGCTTTTAGGCGGGGGTGGAAGGCAGTGTTGAGTATGTCCTTGGGGTTGGAGGTGAGAGAGACTGGCCATGGGGGCGACTTGTTCAGACTGGACAGATGGAAGAGAGTGGCCATGCGACCTCCCCGCTTCTGGTGTTTGATGAGGAGGCTACCCCACTGGCTTGTAGAAGAGCAACGTTACAAGTTGGTTGCGGGAGCTTGACATGAACAGAGGCTGTTCTTATCTTTCAATGATATCTGCAAGACCATATTAAAATTCTGATGCTTTAAAAACATTTTGCACAACCGAACATTGTTCCTTTCATGGGATTTGGTCCTGTGACAGAGGTGTTGAGGAAGGTCCAAGAACTCTTCTGTTCACAGGCTTCTTCCTGATTGTCCTGGATGGCTGATTGCAGGTGGACTTGGTACAATCTGGTGCATAAATCACTAAGAGCAGGAGGCCATTCCGGCTGATCTCAGTAGGGCTTGTAACAGCCAGCTCCTCCCGGTCATACCTGCAGGGCGGCACTGGCATGCAGGGACTGGCCTTGCAGGGGAAGCCCTTTTCCAGCCAGGGTGCTTCTCCCCCTCCTGATTGTGGAATAAATGCCCGACAGTCAGAGCTGGTGCTACACTGAGCCCTGAGGCAGAGGCATGGCCCACCAGCATAGTGAGGCAGAACAGAGGTGGCAAAGCTGGACACCGGTGGGATTCCAGGCTCGGAGGCTTTTGCCCACCAAATGTGGAAACACGGGCCCAAAACTAAACCTAGAGGGAAGCAGGAAAAAGGCTTGGGGGAGTCTGAGCATTACATGGCCCTGGGCTGGCTTTCATACTTTAGTTATCAGACTGAATAAGCTAATCTTTTATGTGTCAGGAAGGACTCAACCTAGCTCTAACTTGTTTCTCTGATTTCAGCTCTTACCTCTTAAATACTAAGCCTGCAAGTGGAGGTACCTATTATATTGTTGCCTGTTTGGAGGTCACCCAAGGGACTCCTCCTAGGACTGAATTGCTTCTACTGTTAATGCTAGAGGCATGGAAGCCACTGATGACCTCGAGTCAGGGTTCCAGGGTCAAAAGCAGAAGCAGCTTGCTGGATCTTATTGAAAAACATCCCCCAAAGAGTTGAGCTTTTCTGGGATTTCCCTTCACTTGTAAGCGTCAAGTTTGCCTAATAGATGTACAACTTGATTAAATGCCAGTGCATCACAGATGCAATTATATTTAAGAACAAGCTACTTCTTCTAATCCCTTTGCCATCACTGATTAATTAGACACTTTGAACTATGCCCAACTGTTTGAAAGCTGTGAAAAATACAACCTGCATAGTTAAAATTTCTGCACAAGCCTATTTCCTCATTTGTGCCTGGATTCTTTTTTTAAACCTTTTAAAAAACCATTCTTTAAACATAATATGTATTTATACATGTTCCCAAGCACACAATCTGGCTATTTTCTTATCATGGTTAGAAAGCCTTCCACAGTTGGCCAAGATATACACTCACACAGTAAATCACATAACAAAGTATGTGAGAGACCAACTGAAATTTAGACTTACCTTCAGATTTTTTCTGTCATTGGTCACACTTTCAAAATTTTTGTTTTTACCTTTTCATTCTTGCACAAATACCTCAGAAAGGTTTGTTGCTGTTTGTTGTTTTCTAATGTTATCTCTTTATAGAGGTTTTAGAATATTTTTGTGTCTACCCAGAGCAGGGTGGGGGCAGGATGGCTGGTACAGGATATAGAAATTTTCTCATTTTATGACATATAATTATCAGCTATATATCTGCCAGTAAACATTACCATGTTTTGCAAGTAATTTGTAAGTCCTTTCTGTTATAGAGCTGTCTTCCAAAGTAAATGAGCACTGAAAGAACCATTCCACAAATGAAGAATCCCAGGCAGGGAGTCTCAGCAATTGGCCCCTGGTAACTCACGTGGCTGTACACTAGAATTGTAGTGTACCAGGACGTCTGCACACGCTAGAAGAAGATCAGTTTGAATATTTATGTATTTCTCTATCCCTGGGCTGAAACTTTCATCAGTTGGCACGTTGATACTCATGCCAGACCTTGAACTCTGAAGCCTACTTAGCTAAATCTCCATGGTCCTCCGTCCCTAGAAGCCACTGTGTTTCAGACCATTTTTTCTTCCTTCAATTTGATGTCCCCAGAGTGGGGCAAGTAACAGTTCTTCCCACTTTTGAGGAAATATTCACCTTTGACCATACCTTTATTATATACCTGTATTCCTTCCCACTCCCTAGTCTCCCTCCTGAATTCCAAACCAGATTTTGCCCCTTTCCAGAAAAGCCAGACTAAATCAAGATCTCTACCACTATATCTCTCCCTCTTCATGGAGAATGAGGAAGCAACCCACCACTCTAAGCCAGATTGTTTGTGATGAATGTGTAGAATATGGAACACAGTTGAAAGGTTTTAGGTAATTGTGCAATCCTGATTTTTATTCACTTCTTTTTCCCTTACCCTCCTAGGTAACAACTTGTCTGATTGCTGTGGCTAAAACAGACCATGAAGTTCAGGTGCGCAGAGCTGCTGTCCATGTGATTGTGCTGCTGCTTCGGGGACTCAGCCAGAAAGCTACTGAGGTAAGTCAGTCTCTTACCATTTGCAAATTCCCTACCTGTTTGTTCTTTATCTGTTCATCAGTCTTCCTTTCACCAGGGGAGGCCTTGAACCTTTTTCCTGGATGAATTCATACAGATGAATCAGTCAGCAGGGATTGTATTGTTTGCAGGCAGATTGTATTGTTTGCATCTTCAATGAGTCTCTTTTTCCTCTGTATCATATTAGGCAGACTGCGCACTAACCACTGCAGAAAAACCAGGGCACAAGTTTACAGGTTGAGATTCTGGGTCCCAGCATTCTCCTCAGAGGGACAGGTTCCAGGGTGAGCTAGCTGGACTGTACCAAGCCTGCCTCTATAGCCTGAACTTGAGTGATTTGTCTTCCTGACTCATTTCATTGTTCATACAGAATCACTAAAGGGCCTCATTTCAAATGTTTCCTTTCTAGCTGTGAGTTCAATCCATGAGATTTTAGTTTTTGCATAAATTAAACTTTTATTCCTCCTCCAAGTGGGTTTGGCTGGATTTCTCCCCAGTGTGTGGATAGTCCAGGAAGAAGGTTTATATATCCATATGTATGCTGAGAATGAGTGACCTCTAAATTAATTTTCTTCTTGATTTTAATGGAAATTCATTCCCAGTTGACTTTATAAAGAGAGTTTGCATTAATAATTCACTTCCTGGCATCCACAATGCTCGTCTGTGGCTGGCACATCAGTATTTAACTAAGTGTCATTGAAGCCATTAGAAAAGTGTTTTGTCAGACACATGGCTTTGTTCATGCTAGAATTTTGCCATATCAAGTTCCTGACACCATTTTTGTACAAGCGTTATCCCCTAGTAATTATCTAGGACCTTGATAGGAGTGGGGGACATAGAGATCATAACTTGATATCTCAGGTACTTGTTTTAGGGTACACACTGCTCTTGTTGAGAATCTGCTGTACAAAATGGAATTAAGAAAGAGTCAGTGTTTTTTACCCACTGTCAAGATCTACACAACTCTTGACAAATATACCATTGTTATATAAGTTGTTAACAATAGGGGAAACTGGGTGAGGAGTACACAGGAATTCTCTATTGTCTTCGCAACTTTTCTGTAAATCTAAAATTATTTCAAAATTTATTTTAAAATTTGAGTTACAACACTCTTAAAATAAATCTTAGAAACTCTGTAAGTGTACACACCCTTACTCAGTAAGAGTGTGTGTGCGTGTATCTGTGTGTCCGTAGCAGAGCAAACTGTCTGGTTAGTAAAGTGAGAGGAGAAATAGAAGAAACTCTATCCAGGTTTCTCACATCAGTGTGTAGCCAATGAAAGCAACACTGCTTGTCTCACCAGTACTAAAATAATTTGAGGCCATGGAAGATTTTTGCCACTTTGAAAAAGCCATGTGAATGAAAAACCTCTGTTCTCCAAACCACCTCTAGTCTGCACTCACTGGAATTTATAAATCGTGCTTACTCAGTGAATAAAGAAAAGGAAACGGGATGGGATGAGGGTATGATTCCTCTTCCTGCCGCATCCTTGAGACCAGGTGTGTTAAATCTTGTAATCGTAGGTGTGATTATAATTGGGGCACTTTAATGAGAAGCAGAGATAACCACAAAGCTTTCAATCTAAGATTTTCTTTACTGTTCTCTTTTGCCCCCAGGAACAGCTGAAATGAAAATGCCACCTTGTTGTTGAAGTTTCGTTTTGTTTTTTTCCTTCTAATCACTATCTCTCAAGCTGTGGAGTGCCAAAAGATAATCCTAGGTTTCAGTGAATTCTCTGTTGCTCGTAGATGTGCCAACCAAGAAACTGTGGTTCTGGCAGCTTGAAAAGAAAGCAGAGAGCCCAGTAAGAGGTAGAGGTCCAGAAAATCAGGAGATAGATTGGGATCAGAGAGGGGAAGACATTACCACCCCCAACTGATGAGGTAGCTTTCACCTCTTTCCCATTTGCAGATAGCCAGAATATCCACATTGGAGGGAAATACAGCATTCACTTTCTTATTGAAACACTAATTTTCTCTGCTTAGCCTTGTTTTGGCCTTATGATCGTATCTGTTTATTCACTGATTCCCAAGTATAGCCTGAAGCCAGAAGGGAACCCCCTTTAAGCTCACTCTACCTTACCTTTGCTGAAAATTGAATTTATGAGGAACACCCAGGAGAAGGAGGTATGTTTAGACCTGTCTGTACCTTCTGTTGGCCTCAGAGTTAAGAACAGCCCTCCTCATCGTGGAGGAGATGAGCTGGGCGGCAGCATGAGAAAATTGTGCCTAACTATCCAGCTTTTCCCAAGTTAAGTCTTTGCAAGGTGACTTGTTTATTCTAAGAATTGTAAATGTTTAGAACATCCATATTCCTAAATTCATTCCAAAGACAATAATGAATAACTGGGACAGTAATGACTGAGCAACAGCCTACCAGACTGGCCCTCGTTCAGATAACAACTATGAACTCTGGACATAATATAGTAAGTAGTTAGCCGAGGACACTAAAGAGTGGTCAGAAGCAGGCAGATTCTCATGGAGTGTCCATGTTTAGAGGAGAGGTGCTGTATAGAGTAAGTTCCCATTTTCTTGGCTTTCAGCCTAGGGGCAGGTTATGTCTAGGGAGGTGTGCAGTGCATTAGGGGTACTGGTGGAGAAATCACAGTCTTTTGGGGCTGGGGAACCAGAAGACTGAATCTGGGGGAACCACAGCTACAGGAGAGAAAGGGGGGATCCTGGAAGGGAAAGATCCAGAGAGAGGATTCCTAAATTCTGTGTGCCCACATCTCTGGCTGACCCGTAAACCAAGCAAGATAATTACCTGATTTTTAAAGAAAAAAAAATGCACTAATTGGAGAACAGGGTCCAGTCTCCATAACATAACATTCATAATGTCCAGGATACAACCCAAAATACTCAATATATAAAACACGAGGAAAATGGAACATATTCCCAGTAGAAAAGAAAATTAACTGAGACCAGCCCCAAGATAATCCTGATGTTAGAATTATCAGGCAAGGAATTTAATGCAGCTACTGTAATTATCCTCAAGGAAGTAACAGAAAAATATGCCTGCAGTTAAATAAAAGATAGGAAATCTCAGCAAAGAAATAGAAACAATTTTTTTTTTAAAGCCATATTGGGGCTTCCCTGGTGGCGCAGTAGTTGAGAGTCCGCCTGCTGATGCAGGGGACACGGGTTCGTGCCCTGGTCTGGGAGGATCCCACATGCTGCAGAGCGGCTGGGCCCGTGAGCCATGGCCGCTGGGCCTGCACGTCCGGAGCCTGTGCTCCGCAGCGGGAGAGGTCCATGTACCGCAAAAAAAAAAAAAAAAGCCATATTGAAGTTCTAGAACTAAAACTATAATATCTGAGATTTTTAAAAAAATAATTTAATGGAATTAAAAGCAGAATGGAGATGACCAAGGAAAGAATAAGTGAATTTGCAGGTAGAGCAATAGAAATTATCCAGTGTAGAGAACAGAAAGAAAAGAAAAATATATTTTAAAAATTTTACTGAAGTATAGTTGATTCATAATGTTAATTTCTTCTGTACAGCAAAGTGACTCCGTTTTTTTAAAAAATATATATGTATATATATACATACGTGTGTGTGTGTGTGTGTGTGTATTCTTTTCCATTACGGTTTATCACAGAATGTTGAATATAGTTCCCTGTGCTATACAGTATGATCCTATTTTTTGTCCATCCTATATATAATGGTTTGCCTCTGTGAATCCCAGACTCCCATTCCTTCCCTCCCCTACCCCACCTCCCTGTTGGCAACCACAAGTCTATCCTCTGTATCTGTGGGTCTGTTTTTGTTTGGTAGATATGTTGATTTGTATCACATTTTAGATTCCACATAGAATTGCTATCATATGGTATTTGCCTTTCTCTTTCTGTCTTTACTTCACTTAGTATGATAATCCATCCATGTTGCTGCAAATGGAATTATTTCATTCTTTTTGATGGCAGAGTAATATTCCAGTGTATATATACCCCATATCTTCTTTATCCATTCATCTGTTGATGGACATTTAGGTTGTTGCCATATCTTGGTTATTGTAGATAGTGCTGCTATGAACATAGGGGTGCATGTATCTTTTTGAATTATAGTTTTGTCTGGATATATGCCTAGGAGTGGGATTGCTGAATCATATGGCAACTCTATTTTTAGTTTTTGGAGGAACCTCCATACTGGTTTTCCATAGTGGCTGCACCAATTTACATTCCCACCAACAGTGTAAGAGGGTTCTCTTTTCTCCACACTCTCTCCGGCATGTGTTATTTGTAGGCTTTTTAATGATGGCCATTCTGACTGGTGTGAGGTGGTACCTCACTGTAGTTTTGATTTTCAAGAAAAAGATTTTTTTTTTTTTTTTTTTTTTTTTTGCGGTACGCGGGCCTCTCACTGTTGTGGCCTCTCCTGTTGCGGAGCACAGGCTCCGCGGCCACGGCTCACCGGCCCAGCCGCTCCGCGGCATGTGGGATCTTCCCGGACCGGGACACGAACCCGTGTCCCCTGCATGGGCAGGTGGACTCTCAACCACTGCGCCACCAGGAAAGCCCAAGAAAAAGATTTTTGAATGAGTGATTTGGTGTGACCAGAGGCTCTCAGAATCCTAACCTGGTATTTCCCTTAGGAGCAGTGGTTCAGTATCCATTAATTCAGTTCACACAACTTTGTAGAACACAACTACCATAAATAATGAGAATCAACTGTATGTACAATGGAAAAAAAATGATTATCTTAAGAATCAGTGATTTGGGGTTGACCATAGTTCTAGATTTATTTAGGTAATTACTACTACAGTCCTCTGCATAGTTTACTGAAAGTTGACTTCTTAGAAGAACTGTGAAATACTGGAGAACTTCACACAAGGTTTTGTAGTGACTAAGTATGGTGACATTTTAATACTGAAACTTTCTCCCTTGCTTTTTTTTTTTTTTTAATTAAAAAAATTTTTTTTTCTTTTGGCTGCGTTGGGTCTTCGTTGCTGCATGCAGGCTTTCTCTAGTTGCTTTGAGTGGGGGCTACTTTTCGTTGCGGTGCGTGGGCTTCTCATTGCTGTGGCCTGTCTTGTTGCAGAGCACTAGCTCTAGGCGCCCGGGCTTCAGTAGTTGTGGCACGTGGGCTCAGTAGTTGTGACTCATAGGCTCTAGAGTGCAGGCTCAGTAGCCGTGGCACACAGGCTTAAGTTGATCTGCGGCATGTGGGATCTTCCCGGACCAGGTCTCGAACCCGTGTCCCCCGCATTGGCAGGCGGATTCCCGACTACTGCGCCACCAGGGAAGTGCCTAATCCCTAATTTTAAATGACAAAAGAATAATCTATTCTCTACTCTATCTAGTGAGAGTTAAATAGTAGGCTTTAGAATTCATTCCTTCAAGATGACAGCCAACCCTAACACCATCTCATATCTTCAAAAATAAGCAAAACCTGGAAGCATCTTCAGGGGGAAGAGTTTGGGATTAATTATTAATTGATGGCTGAATCAGGTTCACAGCCAAATCCAGGCCTCCACCCAGGAATGGTTTTTAATTCCTTCTTTCAAGTCCAATATTGAATTCTGTTGATAGAAGCCTATTCTTAGTAACATTAGGAATAGTGGTTTCACTAACTTTTGTGCAGTTGGAAGTTACTCTCCTACTTCTTTGTGAGAGAGAAAGCAAACTGTGGCTAAAAAGAAAAAAAAAGAAAATAGTTTGTGTATGATGTTATGCTTGTTTAATGACAGCAGTTACACATGGTCCGTACAAAAAGATTAGTGCATGCGTCCTGGGTTTACCTTGTGCTTGTCTGTCCAGACTGAGAACTAGGACCTGAGGGAGGATGTGGCACTTAATCTCTGACACAGCACAAGCAGCAAGTTATAAGTGAAGGGACAGACTGAATGGAAACTTTCCTTCCTTTGGTTTTGTTTTATCCTGAAAGTTATTATTTTTTTCTTCCCCCCTTTTTTTTTTTTTTTTTTTTGGCGGTAGACGGGCCTCTCACCGTCGCGGCCTCGCCCGTTGGGGAGCACAGCCTCCGGACGCGCAAGCCCAGCGGCCATGGCTCACGGGCCCAGCCACTTCGTGGCATGTGGGATCCTCCCGGACCGGGGCACGAACCCATGTCCCCTGCATCGGCAGGCAGACGCCCAACCACTGCGCCACCAGGGAAGCCCCTGAAAGTTATTTTGAGAGCATTTGTTGTGGGGTTTTTGTGTGTGTGTGTGTGCTATGGATATAGTTAAATGAGCCCAGTTTCCTTCCCAGAGCTAGTTCCACAGACACTGCTCCTTTTAACAGATCGAAGGCTCCATGTGAGGAGCAAATGAAAAGAACATTTATATTAAAATGACTGGGATCCAGGTAATAATTACTCCTCTTGTAAACTTTGAAAAAGTGCTTGGGAGAGTCATTTCAGACCGAAATTAAGGAGCATCGCTCCTTCCTGGGAGTATAAGGCTAGGGCCAGTTGACCAGGGCAGCAGTTCTGTTGGTCATCCGCTACTGTCCCAGGCTTGGGTGTTTACACATTGGTAGTATTGATAAATGGCATTTAATGAGAATTTAGCCTTTTTGGATATTGTTTACGATGCCGTAGAGACAGAGGCATAGAGAGATTTTAAAATATAAGTTTATGAATGTTTCTTCCCCTACAGACACTTCCCTCTGACTCACTCTTAGACATTCTCCTTGCTGTTGCTGCATTTCAATCTTAGAAGAAAAAATCCTCTTAGGCCCCCATATCAGTTTCCTAGGGCTGCTGTAACAAAGTACC
Source organism: Globicephala melas (assembly GCF_963455315.2). Classification (NCBI taxonomy): domain Eukaryota; kingdom Metazoa; phylum Chordata; class Mammalia; order Artiodactyla; family Delphinidae; genus Globicephala; species Globicephala melas. Next base: position 45,162,265 of record NC_083332.1, read on the forward strand.
ACAAATCGGGTGCTTAAAACAACAAGTATTTACTTATAGTTCTGGAGGCCAGAAGTCCCAAATCAAGGTGGGCCATGCTCCCTCTGAAGCCTGTAGGGAAATCCTTCCTTGCCTTTCCCCAGCTTCCAGTGGTTTGCTGGCAATCCTTAGTGTTTATTGACTTGCAGCTGTGTTACTCCAATCTCTGCCTTTGTGGTCACATGCATTCTCCCTGTGTGTCTCTGTCATGTAAACATGGCTTTCTTCTTGTAAGGATACCAGTCATATTGGGTTAGGGGCCCACCCTGCTCCAGTATGACCTTATCTTAACTAGTTACATCACAACAACTCTGTTTCCAAATAAGGTAAGGTCACACTCTGAGGTACCGGGGGCTAAGACCTCAACATACATTTTTGGGGGGAGCGGGGGACATGATCCAACCCATAACAGACCCTTAGCATTCCATAGTCCTTTCTGTCTTGTGCTTATGCTTCTCCATCTGTTCATTATTGCTGTATCTTGAGAAGAGCCTGTTCTGAGTGGAGTGTCTCAAATATAAAAGACAACAACGATGATGATTATAGTGGAGGTGTTGTTATTATTATTATCACTCCCACCACCACAACCACTACTACTGTCTGGTCCATAGATTTGGTGGGTTTTTGAATGATTGTTTAAAACCCACCAAAGATAATTTTATATTCAATCTAAATGAATAGGCAATTTCTTTCATGGCTGGAACTTTAGAACCTTACACTTTATCATGCCAGGCCCTCACCATTGGTCATCTCAGATTTTGGAAGGCAGGTTCTGTTACATGGAATCCAGCCTTTCAACTCTGCAAGCATCTCATGATTGCATACGTCACCTTGTTCCTCCTCATGATGGACACCAACTCGACTGGGAAAATGCATAAGAACCTAGAAGCTTTGTAGATATTAAACCAAAAGGACTTACATGTTTGGAATTGATTTGATCTCCAACACTGTTTTCCCCCTTTTTTGCCTACCACTAGGAAACAGTGGATAAGGTACCACAAAATAACAATAGTAATGCTGTCTGTTCTCATAAAACAGGCACTGAGCTATTGAGTTACTGTGTTGTCTCAGTTGATTCTCTCAGGAACTCTGAGGGGTAGGTGTTGTTACCCTCATTTTACCGATGACTAAAGGAAGCCCCTCAGAGGTTAAGCAAACCACTCACGCTCACATGGCTAGTAAGTGGCAGAGATGGTTTAAACCCTGGCTGTGTGTCTCTAAGGCCTGTGCTGTGCTCTAGCTAGCTGTAGTGTTGTGTGCCTTAAACTGCTTATTTTTTTTTAAAGAAAGAGCAGGTAAAGATTATTTTTAAGGCAAAGAATTACACCAGTAATAGGTGAAAATATACAATAAGCAGTCACCGGTTAAATTTCCCATGCTGAGAATGTTTAAAGCGACGTTCTGGTTAATTGAATACAGACTTGTACTGAGTTCCAGTTCCTGTTTAGCCATATACTTTCTCTGTAAATAGCAAGCTCTCGTCACTTCTCTCTGGCCAGGTGTTGCCAAAAAATCGTGATGACTTTCTTTACTTCCTAAGACCCAGTGAGACCAGAAGCACAACTTTTCAAATGTTCATTCTGACACATTAAAAACCAGATGTTTAGTCATTTAATGAATGCTTGCTTTTCTAAGGATCTCTACCATCTCTCAAATACAAGATTTCTATATGGGGTAGCAATTCAGAAGTCATGCCTTTAAACCCCTGAGGTAAAGAGGATTTGCAGCTAGATAACCCTGGAGATTATCAGGGGCATTTTTCAGTAGCGTATTTGTCCCAGGATCCGAGCCAGGATCTGAGAGAGCAGGACTGGAAGGGTGTCAAGAGAGGAGCAGGACTAGGCTGGAGACAGACCCAACCTGAGGGCAGTTGGTGAACAGAAGAGAGGCAAAGCCAGGTCCAGGCACACAAAGACACTTCTGCAAGGCCGCAGCTGCTGACCCAAAGGAGGGTAGAATGAGTGTGCTCTGTTCATCAGTAGCATTATATCCCCTTCTCCCCATCACCTTGTAGTTTTTTCTTACATAATTTCTTAAATTGAGCTATAACTTATATCCTTAAAATTAAAGTCTACAATTCAGGGGCTTTAGTATATTCTTTAAGTCGTGCAAACATCACCACCATCTAATTCCAGAACATTTTCATTACTCCTGAAGAGACGCCCCATACTCATTAGCAGTCACTCCCTCATTACCCCCTCCCTCCAACCCATGGCAACCATTAACCTACTTTCTGTTTATGGATTTGCCTTTTCTAGACATTTCGTGTAAAAGGAATTATACAATATGCCACCTTTTATGTTTGGCTCCTTTCAGTTAGCATAATGTGGTCAAGGTTCATCCATATTGTAGCGTGTATCAGGATTTCATTACTCTTTACGGCTGAATAATATTCCATTGTATGGATCTAGCATATTTGTTTATCCATGCATTCATTGATGGACATTTGGGTTGTTTTCACTTTTTGGCTATTTTAAATAATGTTGCTATGAACATTTGTGTACGAGTTTTTGTGCAACATATGTTTACAGTTTTCTTGGATATATACCTAGGAGTGGAATTGCTGGGTCATATGGTAACTTCATGTTTAGCTTTTTGAGGAACTGCCAGACTGTTTTCTAGCTGCACCATTTTTTATTTCCCCCAGCAATGCATGAGGGTTCCATATGTTCCACATTCTCATTAACACTTGTTATTGTCTATCATTTACTAGATTTATAGCCATCCTAATGGGTATAAAGTGGTGTAGTTTATTTATTTGTTTAAAAAATTTTTTAACATCTTTATTGGAGTATAATTGCTTTACAATGGTGTGTTAGTTTCTGCTTTATAACAAAGTGAATCAGTTATACATATACATATGTTCCCATATCTCTTCCCTCTTGCGTCTCCCTCCCTACCACCCTCCCTATCCCACCCCTCTAGGTGGTCACAAAGCACCGAGCTGATCTCCCTGTGCTATGCGGCTGCTTCCCACTAGCTATGTATTTTTACATTTGGTAGTATATATATGTCCATGCCACTCTCTCACTTTGTCACAGCTTACCCTTCCCCCTCCCCATATCCTCAAGTCCATTCTCTAGTAGGTCTGTGTCTTTATTCCCGTCTTACCCCTAGGTTCTTCATGACCTTTTTTTTTTTTCTCTTAGATTCCATATATATGTGTTAGCATACGGTATTTGTTTTTCTCTTTCTGACTTACTTCACTCTGTATGACAGACTCTAGGTCCATCCACCTCACTACAAATATCTCAGTTTCGTTTCTTTTTATGGCTGAGTAATATTCCATTGTATATATGTGCCACATCTTCTTTATCCATTCATCCGATGATGGACACTTAGGTTACTTCCATGTCCTGGCTATTGTAAATAGAGCTGCAATGAACATTGTGGTACATGACTCTTTTTGAATTATGGTTTTCTCAGGGTATGTGCCCAGTAGTGGGATTGCTGGGTCATATGGTAGTTCTATTTTTAGTTTTTTAAGGAACCTCCATACTTATTTTAAATTTTATTGAAGTATAGTTTGTTAGTTTCTGGTGTACAGCACAGTGATTCAGTTATACATATATATATTCTTTTTCATTATAGGTTATTATAAGATACTGAATATAGTTCCCTGTGCTATAAAGTTATTTATCTTGTTGTTTATCTATTTTATATATATAGTAGTTTGTATCTGCTAATCCCAAACTCCTAATTTATCCCTCCTCCCCTTTGTCCCCTTTGGTAACCATACGTTTGTTTTCTATGCCTGTGAATGTTTCTGTTTTGTAAATAAGTTCACTTGTATCATATTTTAGATTCCACATATAAGTGTTATCATATGATATTTGTCTTTGTCAAATATCACTTAGTATGATAATTGCTAGGTCTATCCATGTTGCTGCAGATGGCGTTATTTCATTCTTTTTTATGGTGTGTAGCCTTCCATTGTATATATGTTACCATATCTTCTTTATCCATTTATCTGTTGATGGACATTTAGATTGCTTCCATGTCTTGGCTATCGTATATGCTACAGTGAAAGTTGGAGTGCATATATCTTTTCAAATTATAGTTTTCTCTGGACATATGCCCAGGATTGGGATTGCTGGATCATATGGCAATTCTATTTTTAGTTTTTTGAGGGACCTCCATACTGTTATCCATAGTTGCTGTACCAACTTACATTCCCACCAACAGTGTAGGAGGGTTCCCTTTTCTCCATACCCTTTCCAGCATTTATTATTTGTGGACTTTTTAATGATGGCCATTATGACTGGTGTGAGGTGATATCTCATTGTAGTTTTTCTTTTTAACCTTGTAATTTTGATTTGCGTTTCTCTGAAAATCAGTGATGTTGAGCATCCTTTCATGTGCCTCTTGGCCATCTGTATGTCTTCTTTGGAGAAATGTCTATTTACGTCTTCTGCCCATTTTTTGATTGGCTTGTTTATCTTTTTGTTATTGAGTTGTATGAGCTGTTTGTATATTTTGGAAATTAAGCTCTTGTTGGTTGCATCATTTGCAAATATTTTCTCCCATCCTGTAGGTTGTCTTTTCATTTTGTTTACAGTTTCCTTTGCTGTGCAAAAGCTTATAAGTTTGATTAGATCCTGTTTGTTTATTTTTGCTTTTATTTCTGTTGCCTTGGGAGACTGACCTAAGGAAACAGTGCTACAATTTATGTCAGAGAATGTTTTGCCTATGTTCTCTTCTAGGAGTTTTGTGGTGTCATGTCTTATATTTGTCTTTAAGCTATTTTGAGTTTATTTTTGTGTATGGTGTGAGGGAGTGTTCTGACTTCATTGATTTGCATGCTGCTGTCCAGCTTTTCCAACATCACTTGTCGTAGAGACTATCTTTTCTCCACTGTATATTCTTGAAGGAGTTTGTTGAAGATTAATTTAATTTAATTTAATTTTATTTTTTTGCTGTACGCAGGCCTCTCACAGTTGTGGCCTCTCCCGTTGTGGAGCACAGGCTCCGGATGCGCAGGCTCAGCATCCATGGCTCACGGGCCTAGCCGCTCTGCGGCATGTGGGATCTTCCCGGACCGGGGCACGAACCCGTGTCCCCTGCATTGGCAGGCGGACTCTCAACCACTGCGCCACCAGGGAAGCCTTGTTGAAGATTAATTGACCATAGGTGTGTGGGTTTATTGCTAGGCTCTCTGTTATGTTCCACTGATCCATGTGTCTGTTTTTATGCCAATACCATGCTGTTTTGATTACTGTAGCTTTGCTGTATTGTCTGAAGTCTGGAAGAATTATGCATCCAGCTTTGTTCTTTTTCCTCAGAATTGCTTTGGCAATTCTGGGTCTTTTATGATTCCATATAAATTTTAAGATTATTTGTTCTAGTCCTGTGAAAAATGTCATGGGTAATTTGATAGGGATTGCATTAAATCTGTAGATTGCTTTGGGTAGTATGGCCATTTTAACAATATTAATACTTCCAATCCAAGAACAGGGAATATCTTTCCATTTCTTTAAGTCATTTTCAGTTTTCTTTATCAGTGTTTTATAGTTCTCAGCATATAAGTCTTTCACCTCCTTAGTCAGGTTTATTCCTAAGTTGTTTTTTTTTAAAGCGATTTTAAAAGGGATTTTTTCTTTTTACTTTCCCTTTCTGATATTTCATTGTTAGCTTAAAGAAATGCAACAGATTTCTCTATATTAATCTCATATCCTGCTACCTTGCTGAATTCACTTATTGGTTCTATAGTTTTTATGTGGAGTCTTTAGGGTTTTCTATATTTAGTACAAGGTTATCTGCATATAATGATAGTTTTACCTCTTCCCTTCCAATTTGGATACCTTTTATTTCTTTTTCGTGTCTGAATGCTCTGGCTAGGACTTCCAATAGTATGTTGAATAGAAGTGGTGAGAGTGGGCATCCTTGTCTTGTTCCAGAGTTTAGCGGGAAGGCTTTCAGTAAAGTGGTATAGTTTAGGTTTGCACTTCCCTGATGGCTAAAGATGTCGAGCATCTTTTCATGAGCTTGTTGGCCATTTCTATATCTTCTTTGGAGAAATGTCTCTTCAGAATCTTTGCCCATTTTTAATTGGGTTATTTGTCTTTTTATTGTTAGTGTATTTGTTTTTTAATTTAATTTAATTTCCCAAGAAGTTATTCCTATACATAGTATTACAAAGCTAATTCAAAGATCCATAGCCCCATCCTCCTTTCTTACCCTCCATTCCTACTCCCCATCAGCAACTACTATTTTCAACTTGATTGGCTGCTTTTTTCAATGTTTCTGTGGTACATTAGGCTTGCTTCTGTGCTTCTTAGGTTTAATGAATCAATTTACCATCCAAACCAGAACACTTTTGAGAGTGAAAGAGGACACTATTAATAATTATACCAGCATAGCAGATGTAAACCATACTAACCTAGGCAAATCAGGACCATGACCCTAGGATTCATTCAGCTGCTTTCTAGGATCTAAACTTGTGTTGCCATTGCCTTGTTAGTTCTTTTTGTTCTGATAACTTAATGCCATTTTTTAATCACTTTCCTGACAGGAAAGGGAGGGAGGGAGCAATGGTGTGTGTATGTGTTTTGTTGTTGTTGTTGGTGGTGTTTTCTGGGCCGCACAGTGTGGCATGTGGGATCTTATGTTCCCTCACCAGGGATCAAACCCACGCCCCCTGCAATGGAAGCATGGAGTCTTAACCACTGGACTGCCAGGGAAGTCCCATAAATGTGTTTTGTTTTGTTTTTCCTTTTGGCCACACCATGTGGCATGTGGCTTCTTAGTTCCCCAACCAGGGATCAAACCCGTGCCTCCTGCATTGGGAGCGTGCAGTCTTTAACCTCTGGACTGCCAAGGAAGTTGTATGTGTTTAACATGCCAGCTTTCAGGAGGCAGCTTCCATTCTTCCCTCTCTAATGATGGAGAAAGTAGGTGTGGAGGACATGTGTGACAAGAGTCAGAACTCTTCTGGTTTTAAGTAACAGAAACCTAGTCTGAACTAGCTTAAGCAAAGAGAACTTTTTAGCCTACCGAATCCAAAGAAGGGCCGAACAACACTGTTGTGGGAAAAGCTGGGATAGATCTGGTCGTCATTGACTCTTAGAGTCAGGAACTGAAATGCTGCACCTCTTGTCTCTGCTTCTCTTGCATTTCGCCTTCATTCTCTCGCACTGGAGTCCAGTTTTTTCCTGTGACAGCAACATGACCACTGACGATGGCCCACTGTGGCATCTTAACATCCAACACTCAGAGATTCCCTCCCTGGCCCCAAATGCAAAAATTCCAGGGAAGAGACATAATGCTCCAGCTAAGATCAGATGCCCATCCCCAAGTCAACCAACTTGGCTGGGCCAGGTGGGGTGTATGGGGTTGCTGGTTTGTGTAAAACCGTGTTCAGCCTCCACCATAGCCATTTGTGAGAGGAGAGCCTGGGCCCGGTGCCTAGGAGTAGGGCATAGTCCCGTAGATTTCCTCAACAGTAATTTGGCCAAATCCATATGACATTAGTGATGGATTTAAGAAGTAAAACTGAAAAGATTAGTACTCAGTACTCTGCTGTTTCTGCTAAAATATAAATGTTCAGCTTTTTCTAGTGATAACATAAGTGACAGTTTGGAAGACCTAGCATTTAAAACTGCTCCCTTTCTGCCTCTTCCATATAATCATTTACATAGATTTACATATGTTAGAACTTGGTTCGTCTTCCTCTTCTGCATCAGATGCTATTTTATTTTCTGTAGGATAGCTTTCTCCTTACCCTTCTTAATCTGATCTAAGATAACCAAGAAGGAATTCCCTGGTAGTCCAGTGGTTAGGACTCCGCACTTCCACTTCAGGGGGCACGGGTTCGAGCCCTAGCTGGGGAACTAAGATCCCACATGCCACGCGGCACCGTCAAAAAAATAAATTAATAAAAAATAAAATGGCCAAGAAGAAGGTACTGTCATTTAAGCACAGAATTTTGGAACGTTACAGCTGTAAGAGGCCTTAGAGACTATTTCATTTATATTTCACAAAAATTTCCTTTGGCTTATTAACCCCATGAGTTGCTTCTTTGACATAAGGTCTCCATGGTCAAATAAGTTTGGAAAATGCTGTGTACAGCTGTACACTCCCCTCGACATTTGGTGCATGTTTGCCTTTTAGGGGGTCTGAGAAGCCCTGCAGCTAAAATCAACAGTTTCCTCAGTTCCTCGGCCATTTACCAAGGAACCCTGTTTTCATTATAAGCATGCCAAGTAATAATGTTCCGTGGAACATACTTTGGGAAATAATCCAACCATCTTATTTTATGAATTGAGGAAACGAAGTTCATGAAGAGACTGCAGTTCTGATTTTCCAGAGCTAATGCCAGGAAGAATTAGCACTCGTTTCCACTTGTTGCTGGGAGCTTACATTGGCCGAGTGCTCATGGAAGTATAGTATCTCTCCCTCTTCCTCTTACTTAATTCATTCATCCACTGCAACAAGATTCATCTTTTTATCAAGGATGTCTTAGGTAACATCATCAGGGTGAGCTGGAGCACAAGATAAGCACCAGGTTTGGAAACAGCAGCATCAGATCAGACCCCACATACTTTTTTTTTTTTTTTTTTTTTTTTTGCGGTATGTGGGCCTCTCAGTGTTGTGGCCTCTCCCGTTGCGGAGCACAGGCTCCGGACGCGTAGGCCCAGCAGCCATGGCTCATGGGCCTAGCCACTCCACGGCATGTGGGATCCTCCCGACCAGGGCACGAACCCGTGTCTCCTGCACCGGCAAGCGGACTCTCAACCACCGCGCCACCAGGGAAGCCTCCAGCGTACTTTTATTGTTACAAATTATTATAACGAATATTTTAGAGTTTCCCCTTTTTATTCTCCTGAAATGAAATGTATAGCTACGTAACCTACATGTATATTTTAAAAATCAATATAATGTCCCAACTATAATATAAAGAAGGAATAAAAGAATACTAGTTTATAATAAAATAACATATTTTAATATATAAATGTCTAGGCCAACTCTAAGATATAATGAACTATTCAGTTGCTCTTATATGTAGAATCATCATGAATGTAACAGCTACAAATACAAATTAATAATAAATATCTTGTACTGGCAACTCAGAAGTACACTGAGTAAGCCTGATTTTCCAAAATGGTAAACTCTCTCTGTAAAATTCCAAACAAATCAAAATATTATCTCCTCTCACTTCATATGGTACTTGCGTTCCTGAAAAATTCAGTGTATATTAAAACCTGGCAAAAATACTTTTATTGAGCATTTATTATATGGTAGCACATATATCTAAGTGCTTTAATTAATTCATTTAATCTTCATAATGATCCCATTTAGGTATGACTAATATCCCCATTTTACACATGAGGAAACTAAGACAGAGAAGATAAGTAACTTGTTCAACAACTAGTAAGTGGCAGCATGGTAGGTGACCCCAGGCAGTATGGTTCCAGAACTTGTGCGCACACGTTCTGTGACTGTCATCTGAAGGACTCAGGAACTGAGTCACTTGGGCATTTCCTGCAAAGATCATGGCTAACAGAAGGCAGCTTCAGATCCTGGAAACCTGATACCAAAAAGGAAAACAGGTCAGACTCTCTCCTTACAGCTTATTTACTGTCTGTCCCCGAGAACGATGGAGCAGGGAGAGGGGAATGTTGAGGCCAGCCTTGAACCCAGATGCCCTGACCTCCCAGTACCTGACAGTGTGAACTGTTCAGAGAGCAGAGAGAGGAAACAGCTCTGGCTTCCTTTTTACTCTTCCTCATGTTCCACTAGCCCTTGCCAAAATCATGGGCTAAACTGGACTATGCCATCCAGCAACTTCCCATAATGGACACAGAACTGAAAAGGCAGGGAGCTGGGAAAAACTGAAGGAGACCAAATGCCTCTGGGACTGCCAAGCTGGGAAGTGAGAGTCTTAGGACTTGCCTCCTGCCCTGCAGCTTGATTGGGAATCTATTCTTCCTCTGAGAGTGATTGTGCTAATAATCAGATGGGCCTCTGGATTGCAAAACCCACTTATCTTTGCTCTATCCTCTGAAAGGGAGGAGTTCTGACTAAGTGTACCCTCCTTGGGGTGACTTAAAATGACAGTCTGGATTGATGCTCTGGGGTCTGTTCCAGCTCATTGCTTATCGCCCCACTGTTTGTTTGCTCTTAGCAAATCTGCTCCAAATAAATTTCATGCTCTCTGAGGTTTAGTATTTAATAATGTAACTAACGTGTATTAAGGGCTTACTGTATGCCAGGCAGGGCACTGAGTTCTTTACATGCATTATCTCATTGAATCCTAACAACCCTGTGAGATAAATACGCCTATAACCCTATTTACAGGTAAGAAAATTGAGGTCCAGAAAGTTTACATTTAGATGCCCAGGTCAGACAGAAGAGAGCTGAGTATAAACCCAGGCAGTTTTACTGCCAGCTTGGCTGTTCTGAAGGAACTAATTACAACAGGCCTGAGATTATACTTGAGGAAGAGGTAAACTGTTACAAGTATATTGGGACAAACCTGGGTTCCTAGGACTTCTGTTTCCTTAACCACTGGGACTTTCTTCTACTCTTTAATTCTCCTGAACGGCAGCTATTCAGTTACTCAGCATGGTAAGGGAGCAGCCAGAGGGATCTTTCTGAAATGCAAATCTGCTGAAGTCCAGTCCTCAGGTAACATTTTTCTCAGTGGTTCCCTGTGGTTCCTAAGATAAAGACCAGGCTCCCTAATATGACATACAAGGCCCTTTATAATCTGGACCCTGCTTGACTTTATAACTGTCTCTCCCGAGCTTCCCCTCATGAGCCCTCAGAACCTCGTGCCAGCTCTACATAGTCTGCGTACTATTTCTTGCCTCCAGATCTTGGTCCATACTGTTTCTTATGCCTCAAATGCCTTCTCCTCCTGCCCCCGACCTGTCCATCTGATAAACTTTTGTTCATCCTTTAGGACTCTAAATGTTAAAAGCCTTTTCTCATTTCTCAGGCAAAATTAATCCTCCTTTCTCCAGGCTCTGCAGTACTTTAAATATCAGCTCAAGACTAGAGTAGATATTGTAATGCTTTGTTCACATCTGATGTCAACAGGGGACAGCCCCTGAACACACCAGTCACTTCTTAAAAAAATTGTGGTAAAATATACATAGCATGAAATATACCATCTTAACCATTTTTAAGTGTACAGTTCAGTAGCATTACGTACATTCATGTTTTTATGCTGCAATCACCACCATCCCTCCACAGAACTCTTTTCATCATGTAAAACTGAAACTCTGTACCCATTAAATACTAACTCTCCCCCTCCCTCAGCCCCTAGCAGTCACCATCCTGTCTGTCTCTGAATTTTACTACTTTTCCATTCATTCTTATGTTCCCCAAATCTAGCACACTGCCTTGCACAGAATAATGCTTAATAAATGTTTGTTGAGAGAGTGCATGAAACCTCTTCTCTAAGAGGCATGGGACAATACATCTCTTAAGTTTCTTTGTACCTGCCTTTGCAATAAAGACTTCTTAGATCTTAAACTGGAAATTCTGGGGCTTCCAAACTCTTGCAGTTCCCGAACTCTTCTGTTCAGGTTTCCCAAGAACAGAAGTTGTCCAAACAAATTCTCGTTAGGAGGGAATTTTACCTTCCTTACTTGGAAACGCCTAAAGTTTTCATTGCAGTTGGGTTGTAGACATGTTGTCCCCAAATCAGCTGGGAGAGGGAGTCCTGAGGCACAGTGACAGAATGAATATTGACGAGCAGCCAGAACTGTCTGCATTTCAAAACTTGGCTTCTCACACACACACACACTCAATGTGTGTGTGTATATATATATATATATATATGTATATATGTACATTGCTGTCAAAATTTTAGCACATGTATTTTCCTTAATTCCTCCCATCTGTGTGGGAGGAATTACATAATTACAGCTAACCTAGTAAAGGAGGCAGCTGCCTGCGTTTTATCCTTTCACTTTCTTACAGATGCCTTTTGGGAGCCTGTAACTTTCTGTGTCTTCAGAATTACACTCCAATACACATGTTTAAGAATTTTTTTTTTTTGGACACACCGCACAGCATGTGGGATCATAGTTCCCCAACCAGGGATCGAACCCGTGCCCTCTGCAGTGGAAGTGCAGAGCCCTAACCACTGGACCTCCAGGGAAGTCCCAAAGAACATATTTTTTAAATATTTTGGGAAAAAGATGCAGTCTTAATTTGTGCATCAAAAATGATTTTGGGGGCTTCCCTGGTGGCACAGTGGTTGAGAGTCCGCCTGCCGATGCAGGGGACACGGGTTTGTGCCCTGCCCCTGGTCTGGGAAGATCCCACATGCCGCGGAGCGGCTGGGCCCGTGAGCCATGGCTGCTGAGCCTGCACATCTGGAGCCTGTGCTCCGCAACTGGAGAGGCCACAACAGTGAGAGGCCCGCGTACCGCAAAAAAAAAAAAAAAAAAAAAGATTTTGACCCAGTCCCCTTGCTGGAAAATAAAAACCTGGTTGTCGATAGTTAAGAAAATTCCAAGAAGTGCAGCAGGTCATGTCCCAATCCTGTCACCCTTGCTCTTGGCACTTAGATTTTTCATGGGCAGAGTTGCTGTAGTGAGCCCTTCTTTGGAAACCATGACGTATCTCTTACTGTCTCCTACCCAGTGTTTTTTCCTAACATGCTGCACTGCTGCATCCTGGCTGCTCATTAGAGTCACCTGGAGAGCATAAAAAGAAATTAAAAAAAAAAATTTTTTTAAGCCCTGAGCCCCTACCCCTAAGGTTCTGATTCTTACGTGTGAGGTGGGGGCCCAGGCATTTTAAAAGTTCTCCATGGAATCGTACTGTGCAGCCAAGGTAGAGAATCACTATGTTAGAATGATGGTGTTGCTCAGAGGCAGAGTCTGGGCTTTGTAGCCATACTTCGGTGTGGGTGGGCAGGTTGCTTTTTCCAGCCTAGTCCACGTCTATTCTATGCTATGTGTATATTAGCACATACTGCCAACCCCACCAGAGCCTCTGATGTGTCAGTGACTGTGGTTTTCTCTGACCTTTGGTCTAACTCTATAACCGTTTGTTCCTGAGGCATCTTGCACAGAGCACTGAATTCCACTAAGCAGAACCCCTAAGGAGAGTGGCCTGCACTTCCCTCATGGCCAATCAAGCTGGACCTGAGGCTGTGTGAGCCGGGTGAGCCTGGGGTGATGCAGGATGCCCCAAGCAAACCAGTGCCCCAGAGGAAACCCAAACCTTGCAGTCAGCCAGCAGCCCAGTTGCTGTTCCCCCCCCTCCCTAACCGGGCCCCATCCAAATAAACTGCTTTGATGGTGCAGGGAAAAGGTCAAATTCTCTCCATAGCATCCTCCTGTGTATTGGATTTCCTAGTTAACTGCATGTGTTTAAAAACAGGGTTTGCAGCTAGACCTGACAGATACAGGTTTGAATTCTAGCTGTGTCCTTGAGCAAATCACTAAACCTCTCTAAATCCCCTTTCCCTAATTTGCAAACTGGGCCTAATAACACCTACCTCGTAGGATTAAATGAAATAATGTGCGTGAAGGGCTTGGCGCAGTGACTGAAGCGTAGTAAACACTCAGTAAATGGTAGTAGTGAGCCTTTGCAGGCGATGTCTAATCCCTTGTGGGAGGCGTTAGGTGCAGAAAGGGAGCAGAACTGTGCTGCCTCAGCAGGGAAGCTTCGAGGCCCAAGAAAGATGAAGCCCTTTCCCCCCAGACGTGGTAATTGAGTACAATTTGAAAGCTGGGATTGTAATCACCTTCTAAGGACAAAGCGCCCCATCACTTCTACAAGCAGCAGCCTGCTGCCTCTGTACATCCTCCGGCCATTTTCCCCTGCCTTCTTTGTTCTGTTTCCATGCCTGTGGGGGTGTAGGAAAGCTGCTGCCTTCCTCAGGTTGCTATTTAAAGACATTCTGAGAGATGCTGCCACCGCTGCTCCTAGAGCCACCGCGGCTGCTGCTCCCGTCCCTGCCACAGCGAGTGGAGAGTCCCAGCACCTACTTTCTGTTTAGGATCCCTGAGCTGTCACCCCTCCCAGGGGTTAACCATGAAGGCCATCTTGGTGTTTGTCCCTAAACTGCCCAGACTGTCTACATCCCTGTAGCATTTTGGGCACATAACCAGTTAAAATTTCCCCCTTATTCTTCAATGAAAATCACGCATGATACCCCCCTCATCCCCTCCCCACCCATCTCCAACTTGCACTTGAGATGCCCTCCTTATTTAACAGCCAGACACAATCTGGAAAGGGTAAAAATGCCATTTATCTCTAGGTCTAGCAGAGAAAAATACTTTAGGAATAAAAGGTTTTTGAAAAGCTCAGTAACCTCCAGTTAACAAGAATGCCGCCCTGAACTTCAGCATGTTTGAGATTCTCTGTCAGGCATGGATAGGAATCTCTTAGACATTAGTAATCCTGTCTTTCTTTGCTGACCCACCCAATGCTTTTCAATGAAGTGTCTCAAAAGCCCGGTCTTTCCGTTTGAATTGGTCCTGACTTCTTTTTTACAGACCCATCAAAGTGAACTTTGGGGTTTTATCAGTAAAGCATTTATTCTTCTTTAGACCAGAGCACCCTGAATGAGGTCCAGATTGTCTACCTCCATTCTGCTTCCCCAATTTATTTGTTTCCTGCCCATTATCCTAGAGAGGCTGCTCGCCTCCAAGACCTCAGAGCCTAGCTGCTCTCTGCTTGTCCAGGAGAGTCCTTGCTGGTGCTTTCAGCTCTGTGCAGTGGCACAGACGGTGTTCCCGACCGTCAGGTACCGACTCTGGCCCTGATACCACATCACACTGCATGGAGTCTCTTCCCCTCTTTTACAGCCCTTCCCTTTTCTTCTAACTCTCCTCCATTTATTCATCTTCCTGAGCACTCTTTCTTTGGCTCCTGCTCTCTATTTTTCATTTTCAGAGCCGTGCCTTTCCCCTCATTTTCTTAGCCGCTTGGTGGTAAACCCAACTACCTCAGTGTCAGAATAATAGTAGCAATGATACTTTGAATTATTGATCACCACGCTGTGATAGCAAAGTACTCTCATATGCATTATCTCTTTTGATCTCACAATAAACTTGTAAGGTAGGCAGTGCTTTACGTGCTTTATGCTCCCCACTTCGTGGTAGTGAAAATAATAACCACCTGCAGAGGCAGAATAATATAGTGGTTAATAAAGAGCATTCGCTCTGAGTCAGGCTGCCAGGGTTTGAATCCTGCCTCCACCTGTCACTAGCTGTGTGGGCAAATTGGGGATAATAACAGTACCTCTCTCTGTTGTGTTGTTGTGAGGATTGAATTACTATAGATAAAATGCCTAGAACCACACCTGGCACATAATAGGTACTATGTGAGGATTAGCTATTGTTATCATATGTTCGTTCATTCATTTGTTTGTCAAAGGTTTACTACATGCCAGAGCTGCTGCATGCCAGGCTGTACTCGAGGCCTCAGTGATAGAAGAGCAGCAAGATTGACAGTCCTGACCCTCACAGAGATCACAGTATTAGTGCCGCTTCTGCAGCAGCCATCACTTGCAAATCCTTGTGCTTGGATCTTTATAGACAGTAATTCTCACAACAACCTTCAAAGGAGGCAGTGTTATTCCCATTTTACAGAGATCTCCGGGGTTCCGAAAGCCGAGGTGGTTTGCTCAAGATCCTCCAGCTGATAACTGGGGTGTCGGGATTCACTTCACCCGATTCGCCTGCCAGCAGACCATTAGGTTCGACTGTCCATGTCTGTCTCCCCCAGATGGTGGTGAGCTCCTGAAGGCTGGAGCTGGCCCTCATCACCCAGCATGCTGAGCATGGTCTCCTGCACACAGTTCGGGAAATGTCGGCTGGCTTGTGCTCTGTTTATGATCCTTGACTCTGTCCCATAACTAGTCTCTTCTGATCACTCTCACTTCCCTCAGCCACCAAGCTGTATGTTGGTTATAACATGGAAGCACAGTGGTCAAAATGAGCGTTCTCAGAGGTGCACCTACAGCTTCCTTATACCACACCTAATGCTTATTTCAGCGTGTCTTTTAACAGAATTATTTGGATTCTGGGGTCTCCTCTTCTTCTGGGCCCCAATCTAGAGAATCTTTTTGTCTGCCAGGCTGGTCTCCAGCCACCAACTCCAGTTCACTTGTCTCTCGTGTCGGCTCCTGCCTTTTATTTCAATGTCTGACTTCCCTGTTCTTTGTCTGTTTTTGTCTTTGTGCCTAGTACTTACTTCTTAGCCACAAAGGGAGCCACAATTCTATTAGCTCTATAGAAGACTGAATTTCTAAGTACAATTAGTGTATGCTAGCATTTAACTTTTTAATTCTTTTATATTTAGTAACCCATTTTTCCCCTAAATATTACAGAAGTATAGGTGGAAAGTCCTCTGCTAGATCACGCTTTCTGGAATTCTTATTTCTGTAAATGTCTCATCTATCACCATTTGTGTTGTGTCTTATTGATCTCACAAAATAATACCAAAGAATAGCAGTTTCATTCACCTAAGTTCTATTTAGAAGTGTGACTTTTAAAATATTAAAGTTATTTCAAATGTAAATAAATCTACTAATTGCTAAATGTCTTTACTAATGGAGTTTGTGTTAGAGAGGTAGTCTGACTAAAGATTTTTTTTCCTTCCTCTGTTTCCCAGATATTCTGGGTTGTGGTTAATATTGTTTTTATAATCAAATAAATAAATTTAGGAACTAAAGAGAAGAAAGATATCCATCATGTATTTCTTCTTTAGGTCTTTTTTTTTTAATTAATTAACTTATTTGTATGTTTATTTTTGGCTGTGTTGTGTCTTCGTTTCTGTGCGAGGGCTTTCTCTAGTTGCGGCAAGTGGGGGCCACTCTTCATCGCGGTGCGCAGGCCTCTCACTATCGCAGCCTCTCTTGTTGCGGAGCACAGGCTCCAGACGCGCAGGCTCAGTAGTTGTGGCTCATGGGCCTAGTTGCTCTGCAGCATGTGGGATCTTCCCAGACCAGGGCTTGAACCCATGTCCCCTGCATTGGCAGGCAGATTCTCAACCACTGCGCTGCCAGGGAAGCCCTCTTCTTTAGGTCTTAATGCAGAGATACAACAACCACTCTGGGTGTGTTCGGGGTCAAGCTCATTGAAAGTCAAACACTGTTTTCCTGCTTTTCCATTGTAAGTGCACCTGTGTGCCCAAGGCAGTCTTTTGCTCACACGATCCCCTTTTCAGTATGTTTTGCCAAGCCACGTCTAACCCTAAAGACTGCCCTTGTCCCTGAAGCATCAGCTTCCTGTGCTCCAGGGAACTGGCTCCTGGAAAGGGAGGGGGAGGGAAGGAGGAGAGAAAGTGTGTGTGTGCATGTTGCACTCACACTCTAAATTCTTTTAATAAAGGACCTGAACCCCACCCCTTTCCAAAGAGTTTTCAGACTAGGAATCCGGGTACTTCTTTAAGATATCCCCGGCCCACCCCACTCACACCCTCCACCTCCACCTTTCCCTGCAGTCCTGGGGCCTTGATGCGTGGGGGGATGAAGAGCAGGTGTGTTGAACTCTTAATGAGAGGTTTTCTCTGTGGGATTGCCTATATCCTGCCCACCACAGAGGCTCCTGTGAGTAACTTTACCTTTGAACTCTCCTTGTATTCAGCCCCTGATCCATGGGATTTGGTGACAGTCCCTGGCTGGCAGGAAGCTTTGATCCTTGGGGAGTCCAGAGGAAGTCCTGTGATGTGTGGGATCCCAAGCGCTACAGGGCTTGGGGAGAAGCCGTTCCAGGGTGGGTTGCTAAGATAGACCCATTAATTAAGAAGGAGTCTTTGCCTAACACTCAGTTACCTAAAAAAGGAGATCCGGTAACTGAAAACAAGGAACTCAGCACCCCTCAAGTACAAAGTGGTGTTTGCACAAGCATTATTGTTATTTTAAGGACACAGCAGTGCCAAGGAGAAAATTCCTACCCACACCAGGAAAGAACAGAGTACCTTAGCAGACCAGAATGCCTTAGAACTTTCCTTTTTAACAAGGAAAAGAAAGCTAACCTTACTTTGAATGTTAGGATGCTCTAGCAAAAAATCTCTAAGATATTTCTGACTAGGTGAAAGATTCCTCTAGAAAAAAAAGATGACCTTGTGATAAACAGTGGGAACACTAGAATTTCTATATAAGAGACACTGGGCTGTAATTTGTTGGAGAGAGTGTTAGGAGCCTTGTCTTTAAGCTCTATTCACATAACAAGCATGCTGGGTTTGCTTAAACTCTGCAGTTATTTGAGGTGGCTTGAGAGTGAGGGGACAATAAAACTTCCCCAGACCACTCCTTGGTGCCACCCATTGGCTACAGATGAAAGTCAGAGCAAAGGCCCTTTCACACGGTAGGGAAACGTTCTTCCTCCATCCACCTCTGCAGGCGGAAATCACTTCCTTTGCTTCCACAGAATCACCTACGCTTATCTCTTAGATTGAGGATCACACTGCTTAGTGTGCGTGTCTGCCTCCCCGCTGGCTGTAGCTGCCAGAGGGTAGGGTTCGTGCATTATTCACCTTTTTATCACCAGCACACTGCCTGGGCACGAAGTAGGCCCTTGATGACGATTACTGAGTGAGTGAGTAATCATGAATCAGTAGCTGTGGGGAGCCATCCTCTTTCCAGAATCGTCTCTCCTTTTCACACTGCTGGCCTTGAGGAAAGAGAAAGCTACGTTATGAAAGAGCAGTCGGGCATAGTGCACAGTCAGAGGCAGACACCTGCGCTTGGAGACCTGACTCCTGTGTGACCCAGCAGCTCTGGGAGAAAACCCAGGAGACAGCTGCACAGCAGAGATGGGGCAGCATCTTTGTGGGGTTTGCCCACAGGATTCAGGCACTTAATGCCGCGACATTGGGCAAAGAGCACTGAGAGTTGTCTGCAGGGCCAAGTGCATAATATGTGGGGCCCAGTGCCAAATGAAATTGCGGGGTCCCTTGTTCAGAAAAACAAGGAAAAAGTGCCGTTTGAGGGTTTTTTGTTGTTTTTTTTTGCAGTACGCGGGCCTCTCACTGTTGTGGCCTCTCCCGTTGCGGAGCACAGGCTCCGGACGTGCAGGCTCAGCGGCCATGGCTCACGGGCCCAGCCGCTCCGCGGCATGTGGGATCTTCCCGGACCGGGGCATGAACCCGTGTCCCCTGCATTGGCAGGCAGACTCTCAACCACTGCGCCACCAGGGAAGCCCGCCCCTCAGGTTTTTAAATATAAAGTTTTCTTCCTTTCTTCCGCAGTCTCTCTCTCCTTTCACTTGTCAAGGTGTTTATTATTTGCTATTAATGTTGTTCTAAGTTGAGAACCTTTTAAATGTTAGACTATTAGCATGGATTTTACTGTTCATCTTTATATTGTGCCAGTGCCATGCTGATTTTAAATGCAAATGTGAGTGTGTTGACCTCATATGTGGGGTCCCTGAAATTATGCAATTTGTATTCTGTAGCTGGTACATGCATATGTATTCCCTGGTTTCCCAGCATTGTTTCAGTGGATGTTGTTAGAAGTTTTAGTTTTTACCAAGTAAGAAACTGGCCAGGAATAGCATGCATGCATGCCTTCTTTCATTTATAAATATTTTTTAGATATCTGCCATGTGCCAGTCACTATATGAGGCATTGGGACTATACCAGGGTGAACAAGGCAAGATGTGGTGTCAGTGTCAATAGTACATGTGAGCTATTGAGGAAAATGTATTTTTAATTACACAATAAATATTTAAATTACCATTGTGATAGGGGCTACAAACAGAGCTATAGGCAGGGTAGGAAAGCTTACCCAGATGGGAGCTAGGGAGGCATCCCTGAGGAAGTGGCATTTCAGGCTGAGGGTGAGTAGGAATTGTAGGGTGAAGAGGAAGCGAAATGTCTTCCAGGCTGAGGAAACAGCCTATGCGAAGGCCTTCAGCTGGGAAGGAGTTTTGCTCAGACAAGGAAAGGAAGAAGGCCCACACAGCTGGAGCCCAGGGAACAAGAGGGAGACCAGACAGTGACCTGGGGGGCTGGTTTTGTGTACCCCGTCCCCTACCTTCCTCCATCCAATCCCCAGTGCCTATGCTATTCGAGAATATCAAACGACGGAAAGAGCTCTTTCTGTATTCTTTAGCAAGTCCAAGATGTGTGATGCTACACACCTAGTGTACTTGTGTGGAATGCTTAGGGGACTGTGGAGCTAAGACCCACCCCCAAAACTGATAAATTTAACTACATCACAGATGTAAGTGTACTTGTTACCCACTGAAGTAACCACTTCCCAGCATTCTGTTCACCACCTTCAGTTCACTTCCTTTTCCTAAAATGTGACCTCTGTTTGCTCGACCCTCTCTTCATACACTCTCTCTGCTCTCAGGATACGTACCATGTTCTGTTCTGTATTGTCCTCACTTATGTACATGACTTATCCTCCCCACCAGAGCATAAGCCTCTTTAAAGGCAGGTTCTATATCTCTTTTACCTATTAAATGGCCTTAGGAAAATCTTTGTCTAGTAGTTAATTCAGTTTAATAAAAAGCATATTTATTTTTTAATAGGTTATATATTCATAGAATGGTACAAAAGGGTATATAATCCCCCTCATCTCTCCCCAGTGTCACTTGCTGAAGGCAATCAGTATTTTTGCAGACGTAGTCTGTGTTTATAGTATATAGGCTGTTATATGTATTTATTACATTGTTTTTAAGAAAAGCCATAAAAGTGAAAGAATGAATGAATGTCTCCATTCTCCTATTTCTTTTTTTTCTGATCTTCCTCCTTTTTTGAAATTGCACACTGCACACTGGTACAGCCTTCAATATTCAGCCAACTCTTGAAGTTCCAAAGTAGTGAGAGGAAAAATTTTAAAATCCATTTGAACCAATTATTGTCAGAGATGTTTACATATGGTGAAACAAACCCAATTTGGTACACATTATTAATAAATAGCCACGGCATAGCGTAGTGTCTAACATTGTAGGCTCCGTTTCTTCTAAGCGAAATACAAAACCCAGAAACTATAAAGGAAAAAAACTGATAAATTGAACGACATCAAAAATGTAAATTTCGGGCTTCCCTGGTGGTGCAGTGGTTGAGAGTCTGCCTGCCAATGCAGGGGACGCGGGTTCCTGCCCCAGTCCGGGAAGATCCCACATGCTGCGGAGCGGCTGGGCCCGTGAGCCATGGGCCGCTGAGCCTGTGCGTCTGGAGCCTGTGCTCCGCAACGGGAGAGGCCACAACAGTGAGAGGCCCGCGTATTGAAAGAAAAAAAAAAGTAAATTTCTTCTCTGGAAAATAAAATTTCACAAAGAAAAAAATGCCAACTAGGGAAAAAATATTTGCAATTCATATGATAGGTAATGGACCTCTCTTTTTCATATACAGAGAGCTCTTACAAATCAATAAGGAAAATTTGATTACACATACCAGAAAAAAAAATACAAGTAGTTGATATATCTGTTAAAAAGATGCAAATTTAAAACAGCAAGATGCTATTTTTCACTTCCTGAATTAGCCAAGATAAAGAGTTTGCAATATATATCACTTATGAGAATATGGGGAAATAGGAGTTTCCAGAGTGATAGGTAAAAATATGAATTATTACAACTTCTCTGGCCTAGCAATCAAGATTTTCAGTGTGCACTACCTTTTGACCTAGGAATTCCATTTCTGGATATTTGTCCTACAGATACCCTTGTACATGTCTGCAAAGATTGGGTACCAGAATGTTTATTGCAGCAATATTTGTAATAGCAAAAGATCTTCAAAATGTGTTGGGTATGGGGGGAATCATGGTACATAACGGTGTAGCACAGCGGTCCCCAACCTCCGGTAGCAGTCCATGGCCTGTTAGGAACCGGGCCACACAGCAGGAGGTGAGTGGCTGGCAAGCGAGTGAAGCTTCATCTGTATTTACAGCCACTCCCCATTGCTGGCATTACCGCCTGAGCTCCGCCTCCTGTCACATCAGCGGTGGCATTAGATTCTCATAGGAGCGCAAACCCTACTGTGAACTGTGCATGCGAGGGACCTAGGTTGCACGCTCCTTATGAGAATCTAATGCCCAGCGATCTGAGGTGGAGCTAAGGAGGTGATGCTAGAGCTGGGCAGCGGCTGAAAATACAGATTATCATTAGCAGAGAGGTTTGACTTCACAGAGACCATAATAAATCAATTGCTTGCAGACTCATATCAAAACCCCATCAGTGGGCTTCCCTGGTGGTGCAGTGGTTAAGAATCCACCTGCCAATGCAGGGAACACAGGTTCAAGCCCGGGTCCGGGAAGATCCCACATGCTGCAGAGCAACTGGGCCTGTGCGCCACAACTACTGAGCCTGCTCTCTAGAGCCTGTCACAACTACTGAGCCCACGTGCCACAACTACTGAAGCCCGTGTGCTTAGAGCCCGTGCTCCGCAACAAGAGAAGCCACTGCGATGAGAAGCCCGTGCACCGCAATGAAGGGTAGCCCCCACTCGCCACAACTAGAGGAAGCCCGCGTGCAGCAACGAAGACCCAGCGCAGCCAAAACTAACTAACTAAATGAATTTATTTTAAAAAACCCTATGAGTGAGTGGCAAGTGAAAACAAGCTCAAGGCTCCCACTGATTCTGTGTTATGGTGAGTTGTATAATTATTTCATTTATATATTACAATGTAATAATAATAGAAATAAAGTGCACAATAAATGTAATGCACTTGAATCATCCCAAAACCATCCCCCCCGACCGGTGGAAAAATTGTCTTCCACGAAACCAGTTCCTGGTGCCAAAAAGGTTGGGGACCACTGGTATAGCATATAATCCTGTGCTTTAAAAAAGGGAAGGGGGGCTTCCCTGGTGGTGCAGTGGTTGAGAGTCCGTCTGCCGATGCAGGGGACACAGGTTCGTGCCCCGGTCTGGGAAGAGCCCACATGCCTCGGAGCGGCTAGTCCCGTGAGCCATGGCCGTTGAGCCTGTGCGTCTGGAGCCTGTGCTCCGCAACTGGAGACGCCACAACAGTGACAGGCCCGCGTACCGCAAAAAATAAAAAATTTAAAAAATTAAAAAAAATTAAAAAGAGAAGGGAAATGGCGCAGTGGTTAAGAATCCGGCTGCCAATGCAGGGGACACGGGTTCGAGCCCTGGTCCAGGAAGATCCCACATGCCATAGAGCAACTAGGCCCATGCACCACAACTACTGAGCCTGAGCTCTAGAGTCTGTGAGCCACAACTACTGAGCCCACCTGCCACAACTGCTGAAGCCCGAGTGCCTAGAGCCTGGGCTCCATAACAAGAGAAGCCACTGCAATGAGAAGCCCACGCACCGCAACGAAGAGTAGCCCCTGCTCGCTGCAGCTAGAGAAAGCCCGCACGCAGCAATGAAGACCCAACGCAGCCAAAAATAAATAAATAAATAAATTTTTTAAAAGAAAGGGGGGAAAGGGGAAAAAGGCACATGCATATATATATGCTTGTAAATACCTAGAATATTTCTCAAAATTAAGAATGATATCCTCTGAGAAGGGGAAGTAGGAGTCTGGGGTAGAAGAGAGACTTATTTTTTTAATATGTACTTTTTTGTACTGTATTATCTTTTCAGTAAAAGTAAACAAGAACACAAGCTCTGAATGTTTAAAAACTGGCTCTACCCCTTTTTTAGCGGAGTAACCTTGGGAGGTTACTTAACCCTCTAATCCTGTTTCTTCATCTGTAAAGTGGGGCTTTCCTTTCTTTATATGACTGGCATAAAAATCAGATAATATATGGAAAATACTAGTGCAGTACCTGACCCAAAAAATAGTAACTTTTGAGGCAAAGAGCCCTCAACCAGGACTAACTTTGAAAGTGGCTGCAGACAAGACATGTGACCCCCTGTGACCTGGAGTCTTCAGTCCCTCATTTGACTAAATGATCCCTAAGGCCCCTTCCTCTGAGTTTCCCTGTTCTTCTGCTAGAAGAACCCATTTCTTGCTAGAAGTTCTGGCTCCCAAGCCAGGAGGACTTGGGACAAAATTAGAAGCTCCTGGGAGTAGGTGCTCTGGCACCCTCCCAATTCCATATCAGACCATCAGATCAGAGTATTGGATGTGAAAAATGGGTGTGACTGTGTCTATGGAGTCCTCTCTTGCTTCCTATTGCAGAGTTGGAGTTGAAAAAAAATTATAGTGACTGAGGGAACGACACGGACATGAAACAATGGTGGAAAATTTTTAAAGTAGTGGCAAGGAAAAGCATGATTGCTGAAGAAATAGCCTCCTGCGTTTCATAAGATAGGTGCCTGTTCAGTGGGTGTCACAGAGGGCTTTGTGGGAGCTAGAGAGGAGAATGCTGGTAAACATGCTCTCAGGAGCAGCCGTATCTGGGCAGTACTGCCTGCCTATGGTCCTGAGGTCTGTGCCATGCCTTGGAACTGAAGGGAGGGGTCTGGGGCTAAAAGGGAGCAGTAGCCACCAAGGCCAGTGTAGTGAGGGGTCAGGAGTGCATGAGAAACCCAAAAGGAAGCCTACCTCAGTACAGCTGCCCCACTCGATCTCCAACCTGAGAGGGCCATGCGTTATCTTCTTAAAGGAGCCTGTGGGTTTCCTCACAGAACTCCTCAGACAGGAGAAGGCAGTTAGGTCATTCTGAGAAATGTTGGCACAGTAGACAGATGGCCATGACTCTGTCTCTCTCATCCAGGTGCTGAGGGACGTCCTCAAGGATCTCTACCACCTGCTGAAGCACGTGGTACGTTTGGAGTCCGATGACGTTGCCAAGCTCCATGCCCAGCTGGCCCTGGAAGAGCTGGATGAGATAATGAGAAACTTCCTGTTCCCACCACAGAAGCTGGAGAAAAAGATCATGGTCCTGCCATAGACCAACCTCAAAGGACATGGAGGAGGCAGAGGGACCAAGCAGCCAGAGCAGTGCCCAAGCCTTCCAGCAGGTGGCCCCACTGCCCCTTTGGTGCTGGCAATATGGCTGCCCCCGGAGGTGGCTTTATGTCTCTGGTCCTGTGTGTCTTCGGGCTGACCTTCCTAAAGCACCTATTTAGCCATCCTGCATCCAGCCTGAAGTGTGTGCCGATAAAAGAAAAAAAGATTACAGATCTCATTAACGTGCACATTTTTCACTGTCCTGTAGCATTTAGAGAAGGATGTCTACCTGATGGCAGTATATTTTTAACACAACCGGTGGAATTTGATTAATTGACCATTCTCTTGCGACTTGAGTAGAAGAGGTTGGCCCACCCATAGGTCACATGTCTTGATATTCTTTCATGCTGAGATTGTCCCTCTTGTAATGAGGAGCAGCCAGAGCTGGTCATCCTTGGATGCTCAAGAGGCATTTCAGGGTACAGAGACGCAATTGTAGGGAGGGAGGGAAAGGAAATTGTTATCAAAACATGCAAAACTGGAATAAAACTATCTTGGCTGGAAAGAATAACAGGTCTGAATCTGGTCTTCTGCTTTTGAGATGGAAAGCTATGGCGCTGAGGATTTGATCTCCAGAAAAGAGAATCAAGCTGGTTGAATCTTCCAGAGAAGGAAGGTAAGTGCTGTGTTTGCCCTCCCAGGCCATTTTCTTTCACTCCCTCTGCTACTGTTAGCACAGAGTTGCCCTGATTATAGGAGAAAAGAGCCACAAACATCTCAGATGAGAGAGTTTATATCCCGCCTTCAGTCTTCTGCTCCTTGAGAAAGAGGAATGCTTAGACAATGTGTTCGTGCTAAATGCCTGTTGGAAAGTGCATTATGTATTGGTGACCTGATGCCAGGTTTACTGAAGTCATTTCACACGTAGCACTCTAGACGTCTTTTTATCTATTTATATATTTTGGTTACTGAATTTTGATTGCAGCTAAAAGAGAAGACAAAAAGGACGTACTGGATGATCGCTTCAGACAACCCGTCCCAGTCATCAACACCTTGGTGAGGCTAACCCAGAGTCCTTAACCAGTCCTCAGCTCTGCAGGGCTGAATTTTATCACAGGATTCTATCCCCACTCTCTGGTGACCAGGCCCAGCAGAACCAAAACACAATTTCCCAGAACTCTCAGGTGACTGAAGGACTGTCTAGAAGCCCACTTGCCAGTTAACATCAGGCTATTTTCTTCTGGCCTGATTACAGGCACGTCCTTAGCTTAGAACCTTTGTGGTGAGCATCCCTTTAAAGAGGCCAGCTCACAGAAAGCTATGGCCCACAGGTTAGCCTAGAGAGCAGTGAACAGAAGCAGTCAGATGTTTCCAAGGAATATTTCCGTTCAGCTAGGGTAGCTGGATTATTCCATTCTCCAAATCAAGGGTGTCTAGAAAATCAGGATTGGGCTTTCAAATCAGAGAAGAATCTCCTTTGGACCAGCTGGATATACACTAAAAGTTTTTATTTCTTGGCCTTCCTCTAACTAAACCCCATAAAACCCACTTAAGATAATCAGATTAGGTATGTTAGATGGTTGGTTTAACTTACAACTTTATTTGCATTAAATGTATTTCAGTTCTGAGGACATATCCTAATTGATCAGCTTGATTAGACTGAGAAAGTCTCTAGTCTAAACACCTGGTCTAGGGAGTGCCTCACAAAGCA
This sequence comes from Globicephala melas, assembly GCF_963455315.2. NCBI lineage: Eukaryota > Metazoa > Chordata > Mammalia > Artiodactyla > Delphinidae > Globicephala > Globicephala melas. The sequence goes on from NC_083332.1 coordinate 45,188,722, forward strand.
TTGTGGTCCCCTTATCTCCATTTATAAATTGCCTCTTAATTTGAATTATTTGGCAACTGGCTAAAAGCATCTGTTCTTTATTGACTTTGATGGATTCAGTTTCAGAGAGTGACCTTTTCTGTCCTTGTTACCAAACTCAAGGGGAGGATACCATAATGTAACCCTTCTAAACACCAAATATGACCAAAATATTAAAAATTACCAAATTGTAAAATAATCTCCCATGTATATAGATATGTATAGATATGTATATAGATATCTGTATCTATATATGTCTCCATCCTTGAGAAAGCATGAGAATTGAGAGCTTTACGATAATAAGAATGCAAAACTTAAGAAAAAGAAAAAGGCACAGAACTCCAGGGGCAGATGGCAGGAGCAATAGTGACACATTCCTGCACAGGCCCGAGACGCGTGTCTGCTTCTGTGTAATAGCAGCGTCCCTGTGCTTGCCTCCCACCTCTGCCCGTCTCTCCTCCCTCTGCGGCCACCTCCTCCTGCTGCTCCTCCAGTCTCCTCCCTTTGTCTCTGCTACAGACACTCTCCTGGCCTCGCACCTCCAGTCCCCTCCACTGCGTAGCAGTCTGTCCCACGCCCCCCTGTATCACTCATTAGTCTTTTACTTGCCCCCTTTCCCTTCCCTGCTTCTTCCTCCTCTTCTAGGCCACCGGCACATCTCCCTTGGTCTCCAGAGGATGGCACTGTGGCAAGAGTCAGGCAGGGGCCCAAAGGTGTGGCTGCAGCCAAACCCCAGGCTCTCTGCCCAAGTGTCGACTGGTTGATCAGGTTAGACTTACTGGACATTCTGGAGAGCTTCCCTCTCTGCTGTTTTGTCTTTCCTCCTTGGCACAAACTTACCCTTCCACACACTCTGTTATTTAATCAGAAATCTCTTAACTTGCACTTTGCTCCTTATCGTCTCTCCAAACACATACTTTTCCATATGTTCATATTCTTCTTTCTTCACCTCTCTTCTCCATTCCTTCACTTTCCTATGGCTCTGCCGACCCATCCACGTGTAAGGGCTGACCAGGGACAGGAGGGTAGGAAAGCGAATCACAGGCAACGACGACAACAATTTGTTGAGCACCTACTATGTGCCAGACGTAGCACCACATGCTGAGAACACTGCAGTGAACAAAATGCTTACCTTCAGGGGAAGCTTACGTTGTAGCAGGAGGAGACAGGCAACAAGTAAGATAAAGAATAAAGCAGGATATCAAATGGTGATAAATGCTCTAGGGAAAAATCAAGTCGGGAAGGAAAGGTGAGGAGTGTATGGGGTGAGAGCTGTGACTTTGGATAAGTTGTCCAGAGAGGGCCTCACTGAGAAGTTGAAGTTTGAGTAAGGATCAGAAGGAGGTGAAGGAGCGGCCATGAAGATACTTGAGGGAAGAGTGGTCCAGGCAGAGGGAGTGGCGAGTGCCAGGGCCCGGAGGTGAGAGAGGAGGGGCAGTGCTGCTGGGCACAGTGAGCGGGCAGGAAGTGGAGCGGAGGGGGTGCAGGGGGCGACGTGCCGAACAACGTGGAGCCTGTGGACCGCTCTGAGTGAAGGGGCAGCCGCAGACCTGTTTCCACCTGAAGCCCCTTCAGCTTGTTTTTGGAAAGTGCTTTGAGGCCAAGATGATAAAAGCTGTAAAATGGGAAATGTATTGAGCCAGAAGTTGTTCATATCCAACCACAGTTTTCTCTCAGTTTGGAAGTGGTGAGCCCCATCCCCTTTCACCAATGCCTTCTTTGGCAGCAGCCGTTTCTCCTCATTGGCCCCAGAAGAAAGAGGACAGCAGACGGGTTGGTCTGGCCTCTGTCCCCGCCCTGCTCCATCTCTTTGTCTGTGAGACTGTGAGTGAAGGGAGCCTTGCCTGCTGCCTGCACTGGAGGGATGGCCAAGACACGTGAAAGTTGATCAGTTGGTTGGGGGATGATTCACCTGACCTGTACAAAACCAGATTGGCTTCTGCAGTCTCTCTGCACAGAAATCCAAAAGCTCAGCTGGAATTTCAGTGGCAAGGGAGAGAGTCAGAACGGGAGCTGAGTTCCAGGGTGGGCTGTGGGAGGCAAGCCACTCTGCCCTGACCACGACGGGGGCATGGGGGGTGGTCTTCTTCCACTGCCTCCTGGACAGCAGCAGGCGTGACCTCTAAGGGCTGTGCTGTGTCCTCCAGCGAGTTCTGCAGCCACAGAGCTTCTGCAGTCACACGCAGCAGCCTCCCTGCAGTGCACGGCACCTCACTTCCACGCACCACTCTGCTCGGAGCTGACTGGCCACTTGGGGGTTGGGGAGTTGTCTTCTTAGAACACCGGCTGCTGCACTCTTCCCTGTTGGCGGGGCTCAGGGCTGTGCTCAGCGTACCCCGTGCCTCCAGCAGGTGTAGAGGCAGCGCAGACCTGCACCATCAGCCCTGGAAGGGGCTGCACCCACTTATTTGAAGGGTCATCCCTCTTGTCCCTCCCCAGTGTTCTTCATGCTGACTCAGGTAGGTCCGTACTCCCAGGAAGCTCAGGTATTACCTGCCCCCACCCCCGTGACACTCTGCAGTCCCTGGGGGCATAGAATAGCAAGATCAGTTACTCTGTGTTTCCTTTAGTTTGGAAGGTCATTTTTTACCCATGAACTTGTATGATACAACAACATCGTGGAACAGAGAGGCAAACTATTGTTATTCCCTTTTGGTGGAATTTGGCCCAAGTCTCCTGGGGGGCTTGAGGCAGACTCTTTTGAACATCTTTTGAATCCTAAGGAGCCTCTCCCCCCAGAATTAGTATAGCAGCAAAGCCCTTTCAACTAGAGCACAGCTTGAGAAGCACTCAGGAGCTCATATACACACAGGAGCCCCGGCATGTGGGTCCCACAAAGCAGTCACTGGAACTCTGCTGACACGAGCTGAGGGATGCCGACCCTGTGCTGGCCCCCTGCCCTCATAGTGCTGAGGAGTGGCAGAGCCCTCAGGTACAGATGCCCTGGCTGCATGCGTGCGTGTGTGTGTGTGTGTGTGTGTGTGTGTGCGTGCACGCACAAATTATATGTTTTATGAATTATAACAAATTTAAAGTATATGTAACGAAGAAGAATTCGCAATCTTACCTCCACTCCTACCCCAAGGTTACCACTGACCAGCAGGTGGGTGTATATCCCTCTAGATGTTTCCTTCCTTTCATCCTTTTCCCAAACGAACACGAATATACCTTACTGCTTTCAAAAACAAAAATGGGATTGTCACCATAAAGAGTGTCCCATAGATTTTTTTCTTAGTCACATACCTTGGAGACACTCAGTACTTACAGCCCCCTCTCCCCTGTTGATGTGGCATGTCTTCCATTGTATAGATGAACGACAGCTGGTTTAAGCATTTGCCTCTTGATGGTCAGTTGAATTATTTCTAAGTTCCAATGATTCTTCAATGATTCTCAAGCATAACTCTTTGCATACTGAAGTGTTTCTATAGGATAAGTCCTAAAAGGTTGGAAGGCTGGATCCAGAAGATATGAACATTTTCAGTGTTCCTTCCACCAACACGCTTGTGCCGATCTACGTTCCTCCATCCTCAGCTGACACTGCTTTAATCATGCAATGCAGGTTCAGTCACCACAGCAAAGTGTTAACACCATTCTCTAAATAATTTCAGGCCCAGGAAATCTTCAGGGGATGGAGTTTTCTGTGTATCAAAACCACCGGTAGGGGCACAATAACACTTTGCAAGTATGCTCACCGGCAGCCAAAGTCCAGCTACAAGTACTCGTCCTGGAGAGAAATCCTGAGCTCCTGCAGGTGTATTCAAAAGAGCTCTGACTAGGCTCTCAGCTCTGAGACTCCATCCTGAGTGTTAGGGTATGCCTTCTCATGGGGTTAGAGGTGTCCCCAGGATAATGACCACGGTTCCCACACCAGACTCAGGACATCGGGTCTGACGGCCCCTTAAAGTATCAGGTTCATCCTGATAAAACCCAGGATGAATGATTGCTGTAGCTCTACATCACTGTACATCATAATCAGTTAACACTATAAAGAGCTTATTGTGCTCTTCTGTACACTTGACATATATTAATCCACTAAATCCTCACACTGGGCCCATGAGGTAGGTATTATTATTTTTATTAATTTATTTATTAATTTATTTATTTTTGGCTGCGTTGAGTCTTCGTTGCTGCACGCTTTCTCTAGTTGCGTTGAGCGAGGGCTACTCTTTGTGGCAGTGCGCGGGCTTCTCATTGTGGTGGCTTCTCGTTGCAGAGCACGGGGTCTAGAGCGCAGGCTCAGTAGTTGTGGTGCATGGGCTTACTTGCTCCGAGGCATTGTAGGATCTTCCCGGACCAGGGCTCAAACGCATGTTCCCTGCACTGGCAGGCGGATTCTTAACCACTGCGCCACCAGGGGAGTCCCGAGGTAGGTATTATTATTATCCCTGTTTTACAGATGGGAAAACTGAGGCACACAAGAGGCTAATTACTTGCTCCAGATTACATAGTTAGTGAGAAGTAGCCAAACCAGTATTTGGACCCAGGCAGTCTGGCTCCCAAGGCTGAGCTTTTAGCCACTGTGCTTTGCCACCCAATAGACACTATATTTCCAAGTGGTAAAAAACTGTTAATATAAGTGAGGATAAAGACAGTGGTTCCCTGCTTGTTCAGATGGACCATGTATGTCAAGATAAACCTCAGCCCTGATTCCCTCCAGATAGTGTCCACGTACATCAAAACCTAACCTCAAACACCAGAACTTGCTATAGATCTTGTTTTTGACCTTGTAGTTTGCCTAGCAGCCGGAGATGAGATTTGCTAAAGCCCCCCAGCCCACCTGCTCCTGTACTTCGTCAGCTTTTGTAAATTGCTCATTGAAAGGCCTATTCTTCTTTCTGGGGGTGGCTAAGGTAGTAGACCCTTGACGCTGCCGCGCCGTGTGTGGGAACATAGAAAATGTAGTAAGTCTTCCCGTGAACTCCAGTGAGAGCCCAGAAATGTCTCCTTTGAAGGTTTGTTGTTTTTTGTTTACCCTTTTACCTCCTGTAAGCAGGGTTTCGGTTCTCAGATTTTGGTATCTCAGAATGATAACAATGGATTGTTTTAATGCGTGTGTATGTATTTCTCACATATATACATTGATAGCTCTATTCCATACCATTCCTTCAGAGAAAAAAATGAGACTGGAATTAATGGCCCTATTTTGCAGAAGGGAAAAATAAGGTCCAGAGAGATAAGTTCTTGCAGATGGGAAGAGACAAAGGGAGAAGCGAGTGAGTGCACTAGAGCAGAGAAACTTCTGACTTCATTTGCTAGTTCTTATAGGAACCAGTTAGCCAGCACCTAACTCTATCTCAGAGATGCAGGGGGGGTGCTGAGGGTGAGAGTTGTTGGTATTATGAGAGGAGGGCAGATTGCGGGGCAGATTCGGAGCTGCAGGAGCACCCTCTCTGCTGGGGAACTAGGAAGAGCTACTGGGCGTTTAAGTGGTTTATTAAATGATGTAAAATTTAATCTTCACTGTCTGCCTTAAGAGCTAAAACCTGCTCAGAACAGTGCCTGGGTGGGACACATTCACACACCTCTTTATTAGACCACACACCACTTTCCAAACTTCAAAACTTATGGTGACCTTGTTAATCTTAGGGAAGGGCCAGCCTGAAATTAGGCTGTCTTTACTAAAAGAATGGTTGTGCTGATGCTTTGAAGAGCTGGGCGTGGGGTGATCCCCCTGCCACTTTCCAAAGAAACTGTATCAGTGCTGTTCAGAGAGTGCAAAGAACAAGGCTCCAGCATCAGCCATGTGGGTGTTTCTCTGTGGCCAAGGCCAGGACCATGTGAGAGAGAGTCATGGAGACTCCATGCCCCAAAAGAGAGCAGCCCATATCCACTACCCTAACCCATCCTCTAGGTAGGAAAAGTCCTCAGTGTGCAGAAGTCCTGTCCTTTGTAAAACAAAAACTAATCCTAGTTGTTTTTGGCAACTCTCTCCTCCGTGGCTTTCCCCCAGTTCTTCTGGAAAAAGCAGGCAGCACCTTTGCCAACTAAAAGATTATATCAACCCAATTCCAGGTAGATCCGGAGATCTGGGAGTGGCGTGCCCAGCTGGTCCTGTCTGCCCGCCTCTGTTTCTCCTTGGCTCTCCCTCCTAATTTCCACCTCATATCAGCGTCTTTTCTCCCTTTTCTTTTTTTTCCTTCTGGCTTAGTAGCTCATTGGTTCATTGTTAAGTTTTTAAGGTCACTTAATTCAAACAAGTGTGGCAGGCATGGTGCTGGAGGAAAATGGATAGATACTTGTACGCTCTGGAGCTCACCTCTGGGACTGGCTGGCTGTCTGCTGTCCTCCCAGTGCCAGAAATGCACTTGCAAACCCAGCTGAGGAGAATCCTCAGGATGCGTCCTCACTGCTGGCTGTGTAATAGAGTCTCCTAGGGAATTAAATAAAAAATTCAAGCCTGGGGCTCACCCCCAGTGATTGTGACTAAATCGATCTGGGATAGGGTCCAGGCATTAGTGTTTTTCAGAAAGCTTCCCAGGTTTTAAAAGTCTAACGTGCAGCAGCCAGACGTGAGAACCACTACATTAGCTTATCTGGTGAGAAAAGCGGAGAGAGAGAGAGAGAGAGTTAGGGGGGGTGTCCTAACAAAAAAAATCTGAGAGTGGGACATATTTTGGGGGGTCTCTCCCCACGAAGGAGCTGATGGGGACTGCCTCTACCCTCAGCTCTTCTCTAATTGCTTTTATGGAGGATCCAGCTTCGGACCTCCTCTGTGACAGTGACTAACAGTGTCTTTAATCAAGAACAAGGACATGAAGCAGAAGCGCCAGCACATTTAAGAACTGTGGTTGATGTTATTGTAATGAAGCCAAATGAATTTGGAACAAGGTTACCTTAAGTGGTTTTGTTCTTCTCCTGCTGATCCTGCAACTGGGGCTGTAGGCTGGGATTGCATCCCGCTGAAGTCCGGGAAAGTGAGTGTGCGCTTGTGTAATGAGCAAGTACGCGTGTGTCCGTTCTGTGTACAGTATGTTACGTGCACGTGTGGGTGTGGACGTACCCATTGGTACTGGCATGGGGGTAGGTTTACAGCACCCAGAGGAGACAGCCTCTCCCCGGGCAGGAGTGCAATGCTGTTGACATCATCATTCTTGGAAATACTTTTTTTCAGGAAAAGCATCCTTTCAGGGTACTACTAGAGCCCACATTAAGTGCACCTGCCTCCCTTCCCCAGGATCACCGTGACCCTGGATGAGGGGCTGAGTGGGGGCTGACACCAGCTGGGCTGTGCCAGGCAAGCCGTGTGCCCTGGCTCTGGGCTGTGTTGCCAGGAGGAAGGAAGAAGGAGTCTTTATAATTTACTCAGAGCTGCTGGATGAGCAGGCACAGCTCTACATACTCCCCTCTTCCCTGCAAAAATTCTCTCAAAGGAACAGTGGGAGGGATTTAAATAAAGCAAAGTACTGGAGTTTTGGCTACCACTAATCCTATATCCTGGCCCTCCCAACTTTCCTGCTTTCTTAGCAGACGGAGGTTGCCAGACTTTTTCACATGAGCCCACGTATGATATGGGCTGTATCCCACCCAGCGCTAGTTTAGAAGGAAATTCTGTGAATTTACAATTCATATCATTTTAAAATAATCTTTTTATTACAAGACTATTATACTTATTTATAGAATGTTTGGAGAATACAGAGAAAAGGGCAAAGAGAAAAAATTCATTGTTCTACCACCCAAACAAACCTGATCTTAATATCTGGGTGAATTTCTCTCCTGCCCTTTAATTCATAGGATTCAAAAGAAAACAACGTAAATGTAGTCATTCATACATGACAATTTTTGTATCCTGCCTTTTTTACTTAACATTGCATTATAAGCATTTTTGCCTATTCCTACATTCTCTTCCCGAACATTACATTATATTTAGTAGCTGCACAATATTCTGCCAAGAAGGTAGATTATGGTTTAAAATCGCCTTCTGGATTTCTTTCTGTATTCACCTGGGGGAGGGAGAGGAAGGAAAGATGGCCAGGAAGAGCTTTTTCTGTTTAGGATTTCAAGAAAGCATCTCCAGGTCTGGCTTGACACTTGGTTATCGTTCTGTGTGCCCTTCTAATCCTGACCTTCAAGCCAGCATAAAAGAACCTAGCCCCTTAGTAGGAGCTGGCAGCTCTGCCTCCAGCAGAGCAGAGGCCCTTTATTTTGAAATGAAAATGACTCTTCTATCCACGGAGGGAGACTGGAGTTAAAATCTAACCATTGTAACTGCAGGACAGAAAATCCTTAAGCCTGCTTCTTCAAACGTAGCACCTAGAAATGGTACTGATTACAGAGTACTTGTCGGTAAGAGGGAAGAGTTATGAAGGGATAACTTTGCTTGGTAGTAGCTGCCTTGCCGCTGTCAAGGCACACGCTTTCCACTTGGAATTATGTATGAACTAGTGTGGCAGATTATTAGGCTGCCTTGAGGAGGAGGCCCTGTGTAGTCAGCTGGGGGGCATAACCAGCTACTCTTTGGGGGCCAATTTAAATTCACCTTCATTACCTTCAAGAGGTTTTGATTGTGGTCAGCCCAGAGGAAGTGGATGGGATGCAGCCTGGAGGGACTGGGGGAGACCTGGTGGCTTGGCTGCCATCCCCCATTCTGCTTGGCTTCGCTAGAGGCTGTGGGCTGGATGCCAGGGTGGAGCACTAAAGCGTGAGGTCAGAGGGGGAGGGGGCAGCCTGTGGAGCGAGACCATCCCTCCGCCCCTCCCCCACCCAGTCATTCACTAGGCTACCAGCAGAGCAAAGCAACTCCTGGTTACTGGCTGGCAGGGTTGTCCCGCAGCTTCAAGCACGAGTGATGACAAGAGGGATCGAATGGCAGGCTTCTATTGGCACAAAGGTATTTGGGTATTTCATGGGTTTGGATTTGAAAATTAGTTGAAAGGTGAAATACGTGTTTGTGGTACTGTCAGCTCCAGTCATCTCAAACCCTCCAGAGCTTTGAGAATGGCCCCCTCCACCCTCCGAACTGTAGAAGTCTCTTTTCCTTGATTATTCCTCCACCTGTACTCTCGCTTGTGCCCAAGATAGTTGGCACTGCCTGCCCTCACCTCCACTTCCTGAGGGCAGCACCAACAATTCTCACAGCTGCCCTTTCTCACCCCTTTTTTGTGGTTTATCTGCCTCCTAACAGGTCTCCTACCCCATTCCTAGTCCTTACCCCAAAACACCACTGGCTCAGCCATCCCCAAACAATACTTACAGCCTCTTACTACCTTGCTCTGACAACTTCAATATTCTCTGTTACCTACTGGATAAAATCCAAACTCCTTATTCAGTCATCCAAGGCCTTCCAGAATCCATCCCTAGCTTCCTTCTTCTCTGCAGCTAGACTTTATCAGGCACTTTCTACAGAGCAGGCACTGTTGCAACTTCTTCAGTGTAAATTTCTCGTTTCATCCAGACCTCTCTTTTGCTGGCCTTCAAACACACCTCACCCATTCCTCTACCTACTCTTGTTCGTAAGCTTTGTTTCCTGTCTAGAATGCTCTTGTCTCTCTACACAGTCAGCTCAAGTCCTCCATGAAACTGCCCAGCCCATACCAGCTCACAGAGATCTCTTTCCCGAAATCTTCAAGCTCTTGCAGTTGGATTCTCTCATCAACATTATATACTTTCTTGTACGGTGACTTAATTTTTCAAGTGTATTTTTCTTCAAAACGGATAACCATCTAGATGGCAGGGACCAGCCTGAGACTTTGCAGTGCCAAAGCATCCTTCTCTGCTCGGATCAGGTCTTCAGTGTTTAGTAAATGAATGTTGAAATGCCGCATGAATCTTCTGCTACAGAGCTGAATAGGAGGCTTACCCTCTGGAACCTGTGTAAAAGCCAATTCAGCAACCTCTGAATTCACATTTTTAAGTAATTGGGTATGGAATTAGTCCTATTTCTGAATCCCCAGCGGTAAGCAGAGATAAACGTGAGCTTTATTGTGTCAGACCCTTAAGGATTCCCCTACCCATCTCCCCCTGAAGAGATGAATGCAAATAGGTCACGGCAAAGTGGATGTTAATTACAGGCAAATCCTGCCGGGCCACAAAGGTAAAGACTCTCCAAGCTGCCTGATAACACCAGGTTGCTGGCCCTGCAGACCAGAAAAAGATAATTTGCTCCCCGGGGGAAGCCATTTAGGGGGCCAAGGCAATTGATATGGGCAGAGTGTTTACTGTTCTCATAATGTTGCATCTGGACCTGCCTTTCATTTCGGAGGTTTTAACTGACTAGTGAGGTTGTGCTGTACCAGCGCAACCCTGGAACCAGCTGCGTGAGACAGGCACTAAGCCTGTGGGACAAATTTGGAGCCTTAGAAATTAACTAGGCATGAGATGATCCTGGAGCAGCCCCAGGAAACTTGCACCCAAGATGTCATGTTGCTGTGTTGCTGAGGGCAGACGGGACCTTTCCAAACTGGCTGCTCCGTTCCTAAAGAGTCTAAACAGGTCACTTGCAAGTAGCCAGTTGGTTGGATCTGACTCACAGACACACTTGGCCTGGCCTGTGGAGTGTTTTTTAACGTTTGAATTAGTAGCTAACACTTTAATATGAGGAGATTTCACGTAAAAATCTGGATTTCTGGCTTCTCAACAACAGAGCACCTGGCCACGCTGGGCCCTCCCTCTCAAAGGGACATCTCCTTTAAATGGGACCTTGGCTCCCCACCAGGCCGATGCACTCATCTTTGTTGCCGCCCAGCCCCTGCTTGTTTCCCCTGTTCTAAAGTTTTGCAGATGGCAAATTTGGGTGGGAGGTAGAATCAGATAGCTCCTCCAGTCTCTGGCAACTCCAGGCTCTGTGATGCTCCTGGATGTAGAGGCGGTGGCCTAGAGCTCAAGGAGTCCGTAATGCAATTGAGACAAGGCATTTTTCCTGAACACTGATCTCTGAACTTCCTGTCACCAAGTGTCACATCCTAGAGGGATAGGCATGTAGAATCCATAGCATCAGCAAGCAGATGCCATTCTCTGGTTGAAGTTGGCTGCAGTTAACCTTTACTGAGCACTTACTGTCAGTCAGTCGCTTCAGTCCTTGTGACATCCATGTCAGGTAGATACTCAATCCCATTTCTGGGATGAAGACACTGAGGTTAGTGCCACACGGCTAGGGGCAGAACTGACTCCAGAGTCGTCCTCTTAACCAAGGGCTTCTCTCTCCACCTGTGCCTTGTTTGCTCTTAATAGGGCCCATCTGAGGTTCAAAACACATTCCCATCGCGAATACTAGTTTTAAAAAGCACACGTTTAAACCATGTAGCATATTAGTGATGATTTTCTCAAGCAAAAGCCAGAAGTGATTTGGTTTATGTAACACAAGATGCGGGGCGGGTGGGGGGGGCAGTGGAGGAGGTGTGCCAGGGGTCTGCTTGTCTGGGCGACTGAGGGGTGAGCTCTGTGGCCCAGAGTGAGTCAGGGTGAGCCCCTAAGACTTCTGAGAGGAGCAGCTTACAGATTGCAACTCAGGTTCCTATAAATTTGTTGCAGCTTGGAAAAAGTGATGGAAATTGTCCCAGGTGTATCTGGAAGATATGTAAATTCATTTTTTATTAGTCTTCAATTATAATACCTCCAAGATTTTCTGAGATTTAGAAACCCAGCGTGTTCAGCTCATTCTGAACTAACTTCCTCTGCTAAGAACTCCCCACCTCCCCCCAACCCCATGCGACCTCACCTCACCCAAGTCTAGCACCAGCTTTTGGGAGCTTGGAAGCCTCTGGCGATGAGATCAGTTGGGAATTTAGGAGGTCATGGATGTCGGAAATAAAGGTGTAAAAAGGAGAGGAGAGTTGGTTTTGGCTTTAGGACACTGGAACTTACAAGGTTCTTGCAAAACCATTGCAGCTTTTGAAAAAGCGTTAAAGTCATCAGCGCCCCACTGCGGGATTGAAAGCTAAGCTTGTCACAATTTCACAATTGGTAACACCTTTGACCAGTCTTTTTGTATTTAACAAGTATTCTCTTCTGCGCCTTTTTTTTTTTTTTTTTTTTTTTTTTGCCGGCAGGAAGGTTCTGGGGTCTGGGCTTTAGGGACTACCCTATACAGCGCACAGTCCCTCCGCGTGCTGCAGTCGAGGGATTTCTATCCGCTCCCCCGCTTTGCAGAGGAGGGGGCAACTGAGAGTCATAATTTTGGAAGCCCTTATGGGTTATACTGAAGTTAACTACGCTTCAGGTTCTAGGTTGAGCACAATGACCACCTCCCCCTGGGCAGTTGGTCCCGGAACGAGAGCGGCGGAGGGGGAACCCATTTTCGGAGGGTGCGGAGATTCTTGAGTCTTTGCGAACTGGAGTAGCCGCGTGCACTCGGGAGCCTGCGTCCAACCGCGCGCCGGCCGCGTGGGGCTACCTCTGGCCGAGCCGGGAAGGAGGTGCTACCTCGCGGCCCTCGGGGGAGCCCTCCCACTCTTCCCAACTTTCCCGGCCCCAGGGCCGGAGGAGGGCGCCTCTCCCGGCGGGGACGCGCTAGGTACTTAAAGGCGGCTCGGCGGGGCCGGAGCTCTTCAGTTGGAGCGCGCGGTGGCGGCGGCGCACGGTGGAGCGAGGCGCGGCGGCGAGGAGCGGGAGGAGGGGCATGGAGCAGCCGCGGGCCTGCTAAGCACCGGAGCGCGGGCAGCCGGCGGCACGGTGAGCGCAGGCCCGGCCGGCCGGCCGGCTGCCTCGGAGGGGCGGGCCGCGCGGGGTACCCGGGCGCGCCGGGCTCCAGGGGTGCCTCTTGCTGAGCCCCGTGGACCCCGCCGGCTCCTGGGGCCGTGCGGGCGCGGCGTCCAGCGCCGGGAGGCGGGCTGAGGGCTGCGGCATCTCCAAGCTTCCCGGCTCCCGTTCCTGCAGCCCCCTCCCCGCTGACCCCTCCTCCCTTTCTTCCTCCATCCTCTCCTTCTCCAGCCTCTCCTCCCTTCCTCCCTTGTGGCTCCTGGTTTGTGAATGGCTTGGGAGGCGGGCGACGGTGAGGGGCATGAGGCTGGCTGGAGTCTCTCCCTGCCCCAGGCCCGCCCAGGGGTTCGCACCTGTCCAGGCACCAAGATGCTTGGCGCCCGGGTTTTTGCGGGTCAGCCGGGCCACGGCCGCACGTACTCGCGGCCTGGGCTCCCCTTCCCTTGCGGGCTCGGAGGGGCCGGGAGGGCGGCCGGGCGCAAAGGAAAGAGCCCCTACCCCGCGCGCAAGTTTCCACCCCGACGCGTGTGGGCCCCGCAGCAGGGCGCACCTGTCAGCTGGAGAGGCTGCAGACTGGGCAGCCCCGCAAAGTGTCGGGAGTAGATTGGCGGCGTGCATCCTTGTCTGGGGTTTTCCTCTTTCCGTCATCTCTGGGGGTGGGGGGAGGGCTTAGGGAGCGCCCCCAACCTCTTGCCCTTGAAGCCGGGTGCGCGTTAGCCTACCGGGGCCGAGCTCTCGTTGATCCCTTCCGAGCGAAGGGTATGGGGGGCAAGAGGCTCCCTCCGCCGGCTTGGGGGTGACACGGCCCCCTGTCTGGGCAGGGCCACCTGAGGCAGAGCCCCGCACCAGCGCCTGATTGCACGTGGGGTCTCCAGCTGCGGGACCTTTTTGGGTCCTCTGTGGCGTAGGGGTGCCGAGGTAATGTCTCCACTTCCTGAGCAGGGGAGGAGGGTGTCCCGCCTGGGAAAGGAGGGGGCCGGCGACACCGGGGACGCCGTCTTTGTCTGCAGGCACACTTTGCCAAGGTAGCTGGGGCCCCCGAGGAGATGAGTGAGGCCTGGGTCGACTGATTCCTTGGGTTTTCCGTTCCTTCCAGGCTGGGTCGTGGGAAACCCGCACGTGGGTGTGGCCGGCACCGCCTTCGCCAGAAGGCGAGGCTCTGGCGTGGGCGAGAAGCCTGGCCAGTGTCTTCCCGGCTGCGTTAACCTGGTGGGCACCGCCTCCGGCACTGCACCGAGGCGGGGCGCCAGCGCCCGGCAGGTCGCTGGGTTGGCCTCGGCGCCCCCTGCCCTTTCCCAGAGCGCAGGCGGGCAGTAGTGCCCGCAGCGCCCCCATGGCATGCGAGCTCTAGAGGGGGCGGGGGCGCTCCTGGGCGGTGGATGCAGGGCCTAGGGACCCCTGGGCCGCAAGCGCGTGCGACGGCCGCGGGCTGGGGCGGGGGCGGGGGAGAGAAGGAAGGACGGGAGTCCTGCAGAGGAAGTACGCGGCAGGCTCCCCGGGATGGCGGGGCAGAGCGCCCGGAGGCCGCGCTTCCCGGAGAGGCGAGGCTGCCAACAGTACTTTCCGGACCGAAGCTGCTGGAATGCTGAGGCCTGAGTCTCCGGCTGATTGAGGCACTAACTGCGTGTTCCTCACCCCTCCTATGTGAGAGGTGGCAGGGGAACAGACCCCCGGCAAGAAAGTGTGTTTGTGTTGAGGTGGGGGTCAGGAGTTGGGTTTAGTGAGACGTAGACTTGGAGCAAGCTTGGAAGTGAGACCTCATTGTCTGTAAAGGGTGGGTGGTGGTGGTGGTGGAGGAAACAGGATTCTCCAGATCAGGCAGGTGGCAAGGAGGGGAGATGGGGAGAAGGCCTCAGAATGGAGGGCAGGGAGCTGGCCTCATCAGCCGTCTCCCATCCGCATCCACCTCCCGACTTGGGTAATCTTTCAGGGCTACTAATCAGTAAAATGATTTACCTGAGACCTATGGAGCAAGAAACCATTGGAATCCCTCCTGAGGGGGATGCTAAGTCCCAGAGAATTTGGGCAAGGTCAGGCAGCCAGGAGGTAGTAGAGCTGTCTCAAGCACAAGACTTCTGGTTCCGAGTGCTAGGCTCTTTTCATTAAAAAAGCTTTTTCCAATTGGGCAGATGCTAGAAGCCCTGACTTGGTTGCAAACAAAACCTGGCAGCATTTCCAGGAGTGGTGCGGCAGGGGGACGTGGACAGAGATTCTATGTGGGCGCTAGGACCAAGTAGATGGGGTTTCCCAGGCAGCCACCCCTCCCAGGCTGCTGCAGTGGTGGCTGCAGTTCCCTCTGGTGCCCCAGTGCTGGGCTTCCAGGACGGCCGTCCACACCCCAGCGCTCATTTCCTCTTCTCAACCTTGTCTGCTTTTCCTGATTGCTTTCCCTTTCTTCCCTGCCTCTCAAATGAGAAAAAGATGAGAAAGCAGAGAACATAGGGAAAGTTTCTCTTACCAATTTAGCTGTTTTGAGAAAGGGAAGCTGTTTCCTTCTTTTTTTCCTCTGGCATCTCTTTGTTTCCTATCTTTTCCTTCCCCACTTTCTTCATGGGCCTCATTGGTGTAATCCCCTAGTGGGTATAGGCCAGGTAGAGGCTGCCTACCTGCCCCTGCCCCCCCACCCGCCGCATCCTTCTTCCTGGCCCCTCAGGTGCTCAGAGCTTCCTCTGGCCTCAGGCTCACCCCTACTGAAGCTTGCCTATGAGAGCTTTGGGTCAGGCAGATCCCAGTTCTGCCACCAGCTAGGTATCACACAGCTCTCTCTGGCTTTGGTTTGTCTAACAATAATAAATGCTACTTTAAGTGCTTTACATATGTAACCCATTTAATCCTTAAAGATGCTAGGAAGTTAGTGCTGCAGCCCACATTTTACAGATGAATTAACTAAGGGGTAGAACACAGTCACACAGATAGTGTCAGAGCTGGGATTTGAACACCAGTAGTCTGGCTTCTGAGTCTACAGTCTTAGTCATGCTCAATAAATGGTAATTGTTTTTATTAGTGGGTCATTTTCCCGGTTCTGGGCCAGGCCCAGAGAAAATGCCCCCACTGCCATTGACCAGGGATGCTGCCTCCGCCTGACCCACATCTCCCACCTTCTCCCACCAGATGCCGGTGCAGCTGACAACAGCCCTTCGTGTGGTGGGCACCAGCCTGTTTGCCCTGGCAGTGCTGGGTGGCATCCTGGCAGCTTATGTGACAGGCTACCAGTTCATCCACACAGAAAAACACTACCTGTCCTTCGGGCTGTACGGTGCCATCCTGGGTCTGCACCTGCTCATCCAGAGCCTGTTTGCCTTCCTGGAGCACCGGCGCATGCGGCGGGCAGGCCGGCCACTGAAGCTGCCCTCCCCGCTGCGGCGCTCTGTGGCGCTCTGCATCGCTGCATACCAGGAGGACCCCGACTACTTGCGCAAGTGCCTGCGCTCAGCCCAGCGCATCGCCTTCCCCGACCTCAAGGTGGTCATGGTGGTGGATGGCAATCGCCAGGAGGATGCCTACATGCTGGACATCTTCCATGAGGTGCTAGGTGGCACCGAGCAAGCCGGCTTCTTTGTGTGGCGCAGCAACTTCCATGAGGCGGGTGAGGGTGAGACGGAGGCCAGCCTTCAGGAGGGCATGGACCGCGTGCGCAACGTGGTGCAGGCCAGCACCTTCTCATGCATCATGCAGAAGTGGGGAGGCAAGCGAGAGGTCATGTACACGGCCTTCAAGGCTCTTGGTGATTCAGTGGACTACATCCAGGTAAGCGTGCCTCCCTAGGTGTATGTGGACATGTGGATGTGTCCAGCCAGGCAGGCATACTCTCCTGGGGACTTTTAGGTCCAGTCTAGGTCCTTTGTGTTGTGCACATTCCTCCTCTGCACTTAAGAAGGCAGTAGGCACCATGGTTCTCAACAGCAGTCCTGGGGTTAAAAAGACCTGGGAGGGAATCCTGGTTCTGCTGTTACTTAGCTCTGTGACTCTGGGCAGGTCTATGGATTGGTAGCCCAATAATAGCAAACAGGTGTAAAGTGTATAGCATTTACTTATACCAGACACTGTTGTAGGCACTTCATACATTTTAGTTCTTTTAATCCTTGTAATACTCCTAGGAGATAAGTACTATTATTATTTCCACTTACAGAAACTGAGCCTGAAGCACAGAGAGGCTAAGTAACTTGCCTAATGTCACATGGCAGTAAGGTGCAGAGCCAGGATTTGAGCCTCGGCAGTCTGTCCTTGTCCACTGTACGATACTGCCTCGATACTGGCAACGTGGGGATGAGCCTCTTCATAAAGAAGTGTGGGGAAGAGCAAAAAAAAAATCATGCTGCCAAGCACTCAAATAGTTTTAGTTATGGGCTAAAAAGTCCAACTCTTTCCGGTGTCAAGTTCTTATCTGTGAGGTGGAGGGACACGTGCAAATCATCCCCCACCCCGATTCTGCAGCCATCTTGGCAGGGCCAGGACCCTGAACAGACCCTGCCTAGCTTCCAGCCAAAGCAGGCATTGACACCAGCCTGGAAATTTTATTATGCTGACAAGGTTAACATTGCTCCAATTTTCTTTTCCTTTTTTAAATTAATTTTATTTTTGGCAATGTTGGGTCTTCATTGTGGTGCATGGGCTTCTCGTTGTGGCTTCTCTTGTTGAGCAGCGTGGGCTGTAGGCATGCGGGCTTCAGTAGTTGTGGCACTCAGGCTCAGTAGTTGTGGCTCGTGGTCTCTGGAGCACAGGCTCAGTAGTTGTGGCACACGGGCTTAGTTGCTCCGCGGCATGTGGGATCTTCCCAGACCAGGGCTCGAACCCACGTCCCCTGCATTGGCAGGTGGACTCTTAACCACTGCACCACCAGGGAAGTCCCCTGCTCCAATTTTCAAATAACAGAACCTAGAGAAAACTGATGAAAGGTCATGCATTTCAGTACCAAGTAGAAACTGACACCCAGGACCCCAGGTTTCTGGTCCAGCATCCACTGTCCACTCCTCTGTTCCTGCCCTTCTCTGTCGTCTGAATGGATAGTGGCTGCTGCGGCAGCCCACCTATATGCCAGCAGTCTTGCTGACAGCATGTTGCATACTCCAATATTCAAATTTTCTTTACTGTACCCACCTAAAATTAGCTTGCCACAGATTTTTTGTTTTTGGCTGTTTAGAAAGTTGCAGTGAGAGTTAGCATATTTGTCTTTTTCTGTCTTCTTAGGCCCAAGGACCTCCTCAGCCTTGGAGAGGGAGGGATGTGAGACAGTTCTTGATTCTGCAGTTCACCTAGGGTCAAGGGGCCTTTGAGACTTGCCTGGGGACTCAGAAGATTTAGAAAAAGCCCTTGAGCCCTCCTGGCATGTGCTCAAGCCGTCGTGACTCTGTCATCTACTCCCTTGAAGCACAGGATCCCCCCAAACCTGCTCTACCACACCTCTTCCTTTCCTCTGTGCTCTGGTGGATCAGCAGATAGGCTCATGCACCTGAGCCAGCCTTTCTCTTGAAGGCTCTGGGC
Source organism: Globicephala melas (assembly GCF_963455315.2). NCBI lineage: Eukaryota > Metazoa > Chordata > Mammalia > Artiodactyla > Delphinidae > Globicephala > Globicephala melas. The sequence goes on from NC_083332.1 coordinate 45,206,854, forward strand.
TCACTACTTGGGGCAGCCCTGGGCGCCAGTCATTAAACACTCTGGGTTTCTGCCTGTCTTCATGAGCCCTGCTGAAGGTGTCTTTCCCTCTTCGGGAGATAACCCTGCTCCAGCCAGTGGGGAAACTCAGGCAGCCAAGAGCTCTAACTTTCCTAACCTTGCTCAGCTGGAAAGACCTCCCTGGGGTGAGGGAAGCCAAGCAGTGTGAGGAATGAGGTAGGGTCATGGCAGGAAGTAGTCTTGAGACCAGCAGCCCTGGGAAGCTTGGCCTGTAAGCTGAGGGGGCTCTGGGAGTGGCCTGAGGCTCCCTAGGGCCTTCCCAGTCTGGGCCAGGATTGTAAGGATGTGTCATTGTGCAGGTAGGAGGGAGTGGCTGTGATGACTCTGCCTGGTTCCCCCTCTGCTTTCTGCTGCTTCTCTATGGCCACTGAGTCTTCCAACGTGGAGAGAGAAAGCATAGGGTTGGAGTGTAGAGGGTGGCCCCCTTCCTGAAGGCTAATAGGTCCTCAGCAACTTTAGTAAAAGGATTTTAGGCTTTTGCAGAACAGGGTTTGGGCTTATCTGTGGATACTGTTCTTTGCTCTCTCAGGGGTCAGGAAACCAATTCCTCTACTCTGGTTATCTGGGCTTTTTGTATCATCTCAATTTTCTAGAAAACAAAGGAGTCAGCCACCAGAGTAAGTGTTCGTAGCCCAGGTTCAACTAATAACAATAACAGGCCACCTGTTAGAAATAAACCAGGAGTCTCCCTAGGAAAGGCGGGCAGGTGGGCAGGATTTGATCCAGGTCCTGATTGAAGGTAGTTGGTGCCAGCTTCCAGGCCCATCCAGAGTAGAATCTACGTGAGAGCAGCCCGTGGCCATGCCATGCCCCGATCTGGGAGACTTGGCCAACAGAACACAAAAGGCCTGGAAGCCTCATTAGAGGTCCTGTGACTGGGCTAAATACATCCTCCACTTAGGCTGGTTGTCTAAGAGGCCAGAGGCTGAAACAGGGAAGACCCTGTTCTTAATAATCCTATGAGCAAGCTTTGGGCAGTAGCCTCTGGCAGGAGCCATTTCTTGGCCTTCTGAGAAATGTCTGCTGGCCCTGGTCTAGCCACAATGCTTGTCATCTGATTTCAATGACTTTTTGAAGAGAAATACTATTTTGAAGAGAAATACTATTTTGAGAAATATTTTAAGACCACTTCTGAGGAGTCTGGCTCTGTAAGGGGCTAAAGATTTCTCCAGTGCTAAGCACTTCTCCCTTTCTGGGCCCAGCACGGAAAGTCTCCTGGAGATCTCTCGGTCTAGTGGCTATCAAGCCTGGTACCTGAACTCGTTTTCTTACTTTCCTTTGTTATTCATTTCACTCTTTCTATTTGGCATAGACTTCTCTGCTAGTAGCTTGAAGTGTATCATGTGAAAGGTGTGTGTGTGTGTGTGTGTGTGTGTGTGTGTGTGTGTGTGCGCGCGTGTGCGCGCGCGTGCGCGCGCGCGCCTGAGGTCGAAATGGACTGATAGTGCATTCCTTCTGCAGGTGTGTGACTCTGACACTGTGCTGGATCCAGCCTGCACAATTGAAATGCTTCGAGTCCTGGAGGAGGACCCCCAAGTAGGAGGAGTCGGGGGAGATGTCCAAGTAAGAAGTAACCAAGGATTCCTGGGCGGGGGGGGGGTCTGGATTCTTTCTGCTTCTTAATCTAATTGGATATGCTTAGGAATGGACATCTTGACTTCCTAGTGTTTTGGAGGGGTGTTTCCTCTTTGACAGTTTTCAATGGTATCAAAGGGCTCATCTGCTACCCAACCCCTTTCCTGTTCTTTTAAGGGGGGAGAAATTACTTAACAGGTATATAGAGAGCCTATGCTGCTGGGAGGGGCACAGTGTTCTGAGGCCATCCATCCTGGAGGGGGCTTCCTTTTTGGCCAGTGGTGCATCAAGCAACTCCAAAGTTAGACCCCTGAGAAACCCTTGCTCTTAGGGACGTTGCACTGAAGAGCTCCGGGCAGTATGGTACAAATAAAGGGTCAGATCTTCTTCCAAGGGTACTGCTGGCAACATACCATGTCTTCCCAAGAAGCTTTCCAACTGCAGAAAGGGTCAGGATGGGTGGCTGGGGTGTGTGCTTCTTTCTCAAGCCTTTCTCTTGGCCACCACCACAGGCTGCCTCCTGAGATTGAAGGTGGCTTTAACTGCTAGAGCAACTTCATTGGGACAGTCGGTGCAGATGACACGGAGGAGAGGTGGGGCTGGTGCCGGGGAGAGTGACTGGGTGTGGTCGCTTCCTCTGAGCCTCTGGTTTCCCAGCTCTGGCTGGGCGAGCACTCACGGCCAGGAACTGGAGCAATGGGCTCCAGCACTTGGGGTGTAGGGAGGCCTCATGGTCTCTGGTGTCTGTCTCCTGGGGCTCATGTCCTCAGGCAAGGAGGCCCAGCATCTCTGGTTCCCTTGCAGATCCTCAACAAATACGATTCATGGATCTCCTTCCTGAGCAGTGTGCGGTACTGGATGGCCTTCAATGTGGAGCGGGCTTGCCAGTCCTACTTTGGCTGTGTGCAGTGCATTAGCGGGCCCTTGGGCATGTACCGTAACAGCCTCCTTCAGCAATTCTTGGAGGACTGGTACCATCAGAAGTTCCTAGGCAGCAAGTGCAGCTTTGGGGATGACCGGCACCTCACCAACCGAGTCCTGAGTCTCGGCTACAGGACTAAGTATACAGCTCGCTCTAAATGCCTCACAGAGACCCCCACCAAGTACCTCCGGTGGCTTAACCAGCAGACCCGCTGGAGCAAGTCTTACTTCCGCGAGTGGCTCTACAACTCTCTGTGGTTCCACAAGCACCACCTCTGGATGACCTACGAATCAGTGGTCACGGGTTTCTTCCCCTTCTTCCTTATCGCCACAGTCATACAGCTTTTCTACCGTGGCCGCATCTGGAACATTCTTCTCTTCCTGCTGACAGTGCAGCTGGTGGGCATTATCAAGGCTACATACGCCTGCTTCCTTCGGGGCAATGCAGAGATGATCTTCATGTCACTATACTCCCTTCTCTATATGTCCAGCCTCCTGCCAGCCAAGATCTTTGCCATTGCTACCATCAACAAGTCTGGCTGGGGCACCTCTGGCCGAAAAACCATTGTGGTGAACTTCATTGGCCTCATCCCTGTGTCCATCTGGGTGGCAGTCCTCCTTGGGGGGCTGGCCTACACAGCTTACTGCCAGGATCTGTTCAGTGAGACGGAGCTAGCCTTCCTTGTCTCTGGGGCCATCCTGTACGGCTGCTACTGGGTGGCCCTCCTCATGTTGTATCTGGCCATCATTGCCCGGCGATGCGGGAAGAAGCCAGAGCAGTATAGCTTAGCTTTTGCTGAGGTGTGACGTAGCCCTCAAGCAGAGCGGGAAAAGTGCAATGGGTAAGGGAGGGAAGGGGAATGGAGAAGATGGGGTGGGAGGGAGGAGGGAGTGCTGTTTTAGTTTTTTAATGGTCCAAAGGACAAATGTGAAGTGCAAAGAATGGTGACTGTAGTACGGCCTGGGCCAGCTCTGCTTAGAGGAGGCAAGTCCAGCTCAGGGTGACGGAGGAGGCATGTATGTTTTCAGGCCGCCTGTCTGCTCGCCTCTGTGCACACAGTGGCCTCTGGGCAACATTCCACTTCCTCCCCTGAGATCCAGAGGGAACTCAGAAGTGTGCTAAACCAAACAATAAGTTCCATTTAGTGGCAGCTTCTGACGGGTGAGTAAGCAAGGAGGGCCCGTGGGAAGCGGTTCTCTTAGCCCACCTGAACAAAATCAGAGGTGGTGGGAGAATTTCTGAGAGATCTGGGCCAGCTAGTAACGTGTCCCCGCCTCTTTCTAGTTATCAATGCAATAAGATTGTGCCTGAAATACAAAGCCCAGAAGCCTGATCTTTGGGCATCAGAAAACAGGGTCCAGGAATGGTGCTTCCTTATGTGAAGTATTGCATTCCACATCTCAACATCCCAAGGATGAGCCAGACTAGCAGGGAGTTAGCACTGGACTGGTTTTAAGTGTGAAGTGTGTGTATATATATGTTAAAAAGGAAAGTTTGCCAGGAGGAACAAACGGTGGTGGTGGTGCTAAAGGCCATAGCTCAAGGCTTTATGGAGGCCTTGAGCTGAATGTATTCTACCTGGAAATTGCCCACATATCTAGATTGTCTTGTCTGTGATCTCTGCTGAGGAGGTAAAATGTTTTCGTCATCTACCAGGAAGATTAAACCCCAACATGCTCAGAAAGGAAGTGAGGGCTTGGGTATTTCAACCTGTATACTCCTGAATTCCGCTCTCAAATTCAGCTCTGACTGAGTCTAAGACAGCCTCCTCACTTCGCTTCGCTTCACTTCACAGTGATAGTCACCTGTTCCACCCTCTTCCTCATCGGGTAAGTTTTTCAAGGTGGCGAGTGACACAGAGCCTGGACTCTCACGGGCCCCTCTGCAATAGGCAAGCCTGCCCTCAGCACGTGGGGAAAAGCTATTAGGAGCCTCTGACCACACTGTCTACAGTCCTGGAACTGCCTGGACAGATTCCTTGGCAGATGAGCAGTACCCATGACGTTCAGGCTACGGTTGTTGACAATCACCTCTAATGGAAAGCTTTTCAGTGTTCCCTAAGGGAACCCTCAATCCAAGCTGGTCATCGTTGAGACTGTCCATTCTCCTCAGTGGCTTCTCCAGGGAATTCTTACAGCCAAGTTGTGGATAGTCACTACTGCATTTGCTTGCTTCTGTCCAGAAACCAAACTAGGAGATGGAATTGGTATCTAAATCCTAAGGTTCTTCTCTTCTCTCACGCCTCTCGAGGCTGTTTGATTTCCCTCTTTTTTGGAGGGGGAGTGAGGGAAGGCCATTTTCTACAGATCTGCAATCCACAGACTGTTCTGAGCTCTTGGATTTGAAAACTGGGATATTGACTAAGCCTTTGACTTAGAGGTTGCTTGCTCAAGTGTGCTTTCTCGCCAAACATCCACCCTCAGAGGGGCCTGCTGAGCCCTCAGAACCAGCACTAAGGTGGACAGTAGTCGACGGGGCAAGCCTCTAGTGTGCCCAGGTGCTTCCTACGAAGGAACAAAGTGTGCTCTGAGCCAGACTGGCAAACCCTGGTGCTTCATCTCCCATGAACTCGGAGGTCTTCCAGCTGCAGCGAACACTGCTGCATCACACAGACCTTGAGTTTGTAAGAAGACGACTGCTGGTTGACATCAGGCCTAATCCATGAAGGCTGGGAAGAGGCGGCAGGCGTTTGCTGAAGGCAGTTGTTCCAGGCTCTTCCATGTTTTTGCTGGCCAAGAAGTAAACTATTTTGAACACTACAATGGAAGAAATCCGGTCAGCCAACTGCAGAGCGCAGACTTCACTAAGGGCTTGTTTTTCTTCAGCTTTTACTTGAAGGTTAATGTACGATGGACTCCCAGATGGAGAACTCTTGGCTGTCCTACCATCAGCTCTGCCTTGCTCTGTGACAATCAACTTTCTCCAGATCAAGAGTAGGCAGGTACAAGTAGTGGGCCCACAACGTTTGACCTCAACTGGTTTTTCTAAGTTATTTTGTACATTTTTCAGCAGCGAAACCAAACTGGGTCTTCAGCTTTATTCCCGTTTCTTGTAAGGGAAGAGCCTTTATACAATTGGACACATTTTGGGTTTTCCTCAATGAGAATTTTAATCCTCTTTTGTATTATTTCTACAATAATTTGTAAACATATTTATTTTTACTTTTTTTTTTTTTTTACTTTCAGGTCAAATTTTTTATACTGCACTTATTTGTCAAAATAAAGATTCTCACATAATGCTGGTACCTCTGAGCTCCTCCCTCCCTCTTTGTATTTAACAAAAGCTAGCTCTTTATTCCAGTTTCAAGATTGGTACTCGAGGAAGAACTAGTTTTGCCGAGGAAATTCCACTGGAACTCAGAAGCAGGTAAGTTGTCACAGCTGCCTCTGGACCTGGGGAATACAGTAGGTCTACCTTGATAACTGCACACCTATGGTGGCTTAATTTTTTATTGTAGAGAGTGGACGGGGTCTTTGGTGAAATTACGAGCCAGTGAGTGAGCCCTAGTTAACCAGCTAAGGCTAAAAACCAAAGCTTGCTTCCTCCTTGAAAATGTCATTATCTGGAAGGTAATGTAGGACTGTGGCCAAGCTGACACAATGAAAAGCAGTGGGTAAACTTCCTTCCCTGTGGAACAGGTAATAAAAAGGGAGTGAAATCAATAGCCCTCTTGTCCCATTTATTAAAGAAACAGTAAGAAAAGGTACAATGCAGGAAAACACCATCCTTTCACATCAGGCTGAACGAAGCACAGTGATTTCTCCCCTTCACTCCCCCCACCCCCACCCCAATTCCCATAACCCCATCCACGTCAGTTTAATTTTGAGGTTCTCTGATTGGGAGTACCAGTGGAGAGGGAGCGGGATGAGCAGTGGAGCCTTGATCCTGGCCTTCTCTAAGCAGGCCCGGTCAGGCCAGCAGAAATTTGGTGGCTCTCTGAAGTGGCTGCACTTCCCTGTTCTGTGTTCCAGCCCCCAGGGGAAGGTATGGCAGTAGAGGGTGACCAGGTCAGCGCTGCTGAAGCATGGTCCGCTCACCAACGCAACATTTCTAGACAGCAGTGAGCTGATTCTCCGGTGGTGAGCAGGGGAGCGCATATGAATTGGAACCTGCAGGCCAATGTATCCCTGAGGAAAAGTCCACAAGAACAATTCAAGAAACTAGTAAGAAACAAGGGGCAGAAAGCTGTGGGACAAAAGCACAGCAGGCTTCTGGAAGGCTGGAGATTCCTTCTCGCAAGGCGGGATCATTCCCACCTGCCAAAGTCCATGTCCCACAGATAACATTTCACCTTCAGTCAAGAAAGACGCGGGGGGGGGGGGGGGGGGCGGGAAAGGCTCATTTGAAGTTGAGCCCCAGCTATGTACTTCAGACTGTAGCTCCATATCTACCCTTTCACCTAAAACAGCCCCTGCCCAGAACCACAGTGCCTGGAAACCAGGGTGGTCCTGGAGAGAAAAATGGTGTTTAAGGGGGTAACATTCCATTTGGGTACATTGCAGCCATTGGACCCCCTGGTCTGGGGAAAGCAGCTGGGTTGGTGCCAGGGAGGCTCCCCACTCTAGGAAATGGGACCAAAGTCTTGCTTACAGGGCCATTCATCCTTGGAAAGGAAGCTGGGTTTAGACCCAGGGTCCCAGTTGGCCTTGCAAAAGGAGCTGGGTTGATACCCACCGGGCCTGCTGGCGAAGAGCCTAGGGGCCCAGGAGCTGACCTGGGGAAAGTAACCTGACCAGGACCTAATGGGCCAGTAGACCTTGGGAAGGTAGCTGGACTTGGACCCTGTAAACCAGTGGCCCTTGGAAAGTTAGCTGGGTTGGAGCCTAGTGGCCCAGAGGCTCTTGGGAAAATTGCCGGACTTGAGCCCTGGAGGCCAGCAGACCTCTGGAAGTTAACTGGGTTTGAAGCCAATGTGTTAGAAGACTGAGAGAAAGCAGCTGGGTTCAATCCCCCTGAACCTGTCCCCCTTGGAAAAGGATTAGCATTTACTCCCATGGGGCCAGCGGGCCTTGAAAAATGAGCTGAATTAGGGCCAATGGGGCCAGGAGCCCTCGACATGGGAGATGGATTTGGCCCCGGAAGGCCAATTCCCCGAGAGCCAGGACCCGAGTTTGGGCCTATGGGGCCAGGTATTCTGGCCATGGAAGATGGGCTTGTGCCCATGTTTCCAGAAGACTGTGAGAAAGCAGCTGAATTTGCTCCTAAAAGACCTGCTGCTCTTAGAATGGGTGCAAGATCTAGGCTTTGAGGTCCAGCCATTCTTAAGTTAAGACCAGATCCTGTGCCCAAGAGGCCACCTGCTCTGGTGTCCAAATTAGGGCTTGGAGCCAGGCTACCTGCCCTTGGGTTAGGCCCAAGGCCTGGGCCCAGGCCACTTGACCTTGGGTTGGGCCCAAGGCCAGGGCCTGGAAACATACCTGACCTCGGGGCAGGGTTTGTACCTACAAAGCCTGATCTCAGATTGGGACTTGGTCCGGGGCCCAGGCCAACGGGCCTAGGATTGGGAGGACCATTCCCAGAAGTCAACAGGACACCTGCTCTCAGGTTGGGTCCAGATCCAGGGCCCATGGGGCCACCACTTCTGGGGTCAGGACCTGTTCCCAGAAGACCACCTGGCCTTGGGTTGGACATAGGACCTGGCCCTGGGAGACCCCCTAACCTTGGGTTAGACAGAGGCCCTGGGCCTGGAAGAGCCCCTGCTCTAGGATTTAGAGCTGACCCTGGGCTTGGGCCCAAGAGACCACCCGGCCTTGGGAAAGAAACTGCACCTGTGCCAGTGGGATTCATCCCTCTTGGAAAAGAAGCCATGCTTGGGTCACGAGCACCAGCAGGGAAAGGTGCTGGATTTGAAGCCAATGAGCCTGATGAAGTTGGAAAAGGAGACGGGTTCCTTGGAAACGGGGCCAAATTTCCACCAAGAGAGCCGGTTGCCATAAGGAAGGGATCTGAGTTCATACCCAGAGGGTGGCCTGTGTTTAAAGCAGGACCCCCTTGTGGTCCCAGGGAACTGTCCATCCGTCCTCGAGGTGGCAGCGGAGCACGAGTCCAAGGAGTTGGCCGCTCTCTAGGGAAAATCCGGGGTTCTTTCATACTTTCTTGGGGACGTTGGTGATAATGGGCTTGGGGCGAGTTTTGAAAAGGATCTTGTTTTTGATGAGTGCTGTTACCACGTACTGGGTGCCACTCCTGCAGTCAAGGTCATCACAGTCCTGCTCCCCGGGAGTGTGTTTAACAAGGACGGCAAAAGGTTTCTCCAGATGGATGATTTTCCCATACAGGATATGATGCCCCACGATCAGCACAGGGATTCCCTTTGGCAGAACAAGAATGAGATGCCTGAGGTTCAGGGCAAGGTCGTAACATTCAGGTGCCTTCTAGAGATGCTCTTGGGAGGCAATGCTGGCACCTCCACTCCCTCAACCACTGCTGAGAAGCCACAAAGGACAACCCACCCTCATATCCTTTTCACTCTTTCTAGCCCCAAGTAAGAGAATTTCTACTTTTAGAACTGTGACCTTTCCAGATTCCCCAAAGCTAAATTTCCCTGCTACTGCAGAGGTGGGGGGAGAACAAGCAATGGCTTAGCTAGACCTTGAATAACAAACCTGAGGGCAGTCCTCACTCTGGGTCCTGGGAGCACCACCTTGGTGTAGCTTGCTTTCCTGAAGCATTAGGCAGGGAAAGAAAAGTCCCCTCACCTCAGTGGTGTAATGTAGGTCTCCCAGGAGGTTTCCAGCTAATCCAGTGCTGTAGCGAGCCTCGATCTCCCCCTGTAGCTCCATCAGCACCCATTCTGCCAGGCCTCCAGCCCCAGCACTGCAAGCAAAGGGCTGGCGGTTACAATATTTTGGAGGGGTGAAGGATGAATAATAGTGTCCTACACCACCATTCAAGGCCCAAGAGATCTCTTTGCTGAGCACGAATTCTTGGGAAACTGGGCAGTGCTAGACACTGAACTAGAAATTGAAATGCAAGGATTTGTGCAAGATGCACCTAAGGACCCCAATTCTTCCAGGGAAATTTCAAACCTATATAGCCCTAATCATTCAAGCTAAATTAAAAAAAGTCTCAAAAGGTACTCACCTGGAAATAATGATCTGCACCATGAGCTTCCCGTCTTTAAAAAGCAACTGAAAATAAGCTGTAGAAAAAAAAAATTTCTTTAGGATAATAACAATAGCTAACATTTGTCACTTACTGTGTGCTAGGCACTTTTGTAAGTGCTTTAGACATATTTAATTTCAATCCCCTAACAACTCTATAACATGTAACATTTTTAAACTGATATTGTACATATAAAATTGCTTCAGATCACCAAGGGTCAACTACAGGGTGGAAAGTTAATAGGTATCACAACTGTGTTCAAGGTCGCATAGCTACTAGTCTACGAGCCGGGATCTGAACCCAACACATACACCGCAGAGCCCACACTCTTGGCCAGTATGCTAACTTGCCTTTCTCAAGGATATTATATTTTCCATTCTGCATGGTTCTAAAACACTAAGGAATTCTTTTAGGTTTTACTTTTTCCTTTGGTGATAACATAAGCTTCATGTCTGCCACTTTGGTTATCTTATATTTCAAGGTTCAAATGATCTCTTTTAACTAAAAGCCAAGAGAATGGAAAAGGTCTTCCAGACAACTTTAGTGAACAGTAAGCTGATTTCTGATGTGATTCTCATCAAACACTTTGCCCATCTTTCATCATTTAGACACTAAGGATACCCTGACGCTTAATCTACTTTCGTTTTATACAATGGCACCACCTGGTGGCAAGTTTGCGGCACTCTACAAGAATGAGTTAAAATGGGACATTTTTGCCTGAAACAACTGGCTTCTTGTACTTTGTCTTCCTGAGAAGGATAGATTAATGGGGAGATTGAGGGATGGGGGATCTAAACTATAGCTTCTGTACAAATCTTTCCAATGAATAGATGGAGCCTAGTGGAAGGTTATCAGATCAGTGTTTACCAACTGTAGAACAACAAGTTAATAGGAATTATAATTGTGCTCACGATTAGCAAACACCTGCTTAAAGTTAAACAGGTTTCCTTACTGACATGTTAATCTTTGTTTTGGATCTCCAGTGAAAAGTATATTCACGGCAGCCCTGTAAGACAGCAGAACCTCTTACTCTTGAGCACCAAACACATTTTGGAAATATGAGGTTGGTCAATCAGTGGTCTTCAAATTCAAATATAAAGAGCAGCTAATATTTATTCAATTTTTACTATGAATCAGATGCTGTGCATATATATCATGGGTGGTATCTCATTCAACCACTCTGAGATAGGGACTTATCTGTATTTTGCAGATAAAGTTACTGAGGGATACATCTGCTTTATGTGGTACACACACAGCTAGCAGGTGGTAGAGCCAACACAAGAACCTAGGTCATCCAACTTTACACTCATAATCAATACACTCTCAAAGGAGAAAACCAAGTGAGAATAAAAAGGCATGAAGGCATCAGGCAGGCACTGCGTACATGCATTCAGCAAGAGCTGAATCAAGAAGTCATGTTTGAATAAGCCAGACCTGCTGTAGCAGTACCAGGTGTGGTACTGCTTGACAACAGGTAATACACTGGCTCAGGACGGCAAAGGTCTTCTGACAGATAAGAAGGCCCTACCTCCACCATCAACAGAACAATCAAAAGCACTTTTAATATTCTTCCAAGGTTTCTTGAAGGAGAGACTAATAATTAAAAATCAGAAGGCCTAAATTCAGGTTCCAGCCTGTAAGTGTGGAACTCTTTCAGTGTCATCATACACAAGTCACTTAATGACCGTGGGGCTAAAACCTGGATTGTCTGACTCATTTAACTATCATGAAGACCAAATAAAACATATGTGGAGGGCTTCCTTGATGGCGCAGTGGTTAAGAATCCACCTGCCAACGCAGGGGACACGGGGTCGAGCCCTCGTCCGGGAAGATCCCACATGCCACAGAGCAACTAAGCCCGGGCGCCACAACTACTGAGCCTGGGCTCTAGAGCCCACGAGCCACAACTACTGAAGCCCACGTGCCACAACTACTGAAGCCTGCGCACCTAGAGCCCATGCTCCGCAACAAAGAAGCCCACACACCGCAATGAAGAGTAGCCCCCACTCACTGCAACTAGAGAAAGCCCGCGCAGCAACGAAGACCTGACGCAGCCAATAAATAAATTTTTTTAAAAAATGTGGAAATGCTTTAAAGACTAACATATAGCTAATGTTTTAAAGAATGGGATAAATAAATCAACATTTCCACACTATAATTGTGAGTAAAATTCAGAGAATGGTAGGTACATTTTAGCCATGAATCAAAAAAGGCTCAATAATTGAAATTGAAGTTGTGAAGTTTCTAAAGGTTAATAAATGCATATAGATTGAGAAGAGTTCTTGTAAATAAGCTTTTGATGACTGATGAAATAGTATATTTTCCTTGGTAAGTGTAAAATACAGGTGGTTTCACAGAAGCAATAGGGTGTTCACACAGATACACATTTTAGGAAAATCATGGCAGGGAAGGAGATTAATCTTTAAGACCTCTGACCACATGTTTGAGATAGGAATGTGCAGACTGTTTAGGCAAAGGGGATGTAGAAATATTTTCAGTGCATTCCCCATTTCCTCGACAGTCTCCTATCAGAACAGGAATTCAAAACAGTGGCCTAAAGGGATTTCCCTGGTGGTCCAGTGGTTGGGACTCACCACTTTCACTGCCGTGGGCCTGGGTTCAATCCCTGGTCAGGGAACTAAGATACCGCCAGCTGCGTGGCACGGCCAAAAAATAAAAACAAAAACAAAAAAACAGAAAAAACGGTGGCATAAGTGAATAAAGGAAAACAGATGCCTAATAGCTGGGTCAGAGTAGCTGTACCTCCATACTTGTCACTGTGCTTCAATGAGCACACACAGCTCTCTATCCACTTATGTAGGAGGCCCTGCCTGAGTACACCTATTGATACTGGTAGACATCTAGCAATTCTTGTAAAAATAAGAATTCTGTGGCCTAAAAACTTGTGCTAGACCTAATGAGATGCCGGAGATGTGAATACAAATGAAGTTCACACCCAGCTTGCAAGAGTCTAGCTCACAGGAACCTGTGGACTGATATAGCTATATTTATGTACATGAGGGTGTATTTACCAAGTTAGTAAGTGATGTAGGGGAAGGCATCCCTTTCGTGAATTTTAAAATTCTACTTTAGCACCTTAAAATATCCCATTGGCTGAATCAGATTCTTCTTCTTGCTCCTTGCTCTAGGCAACTATTCTCAAGAGTAGGTATGTATACCTGAATAAGTCACTGATAACACACCTGATGGAGGCGACAGGGAATATGTATTTCACTTAGTGTGGAGATGACTAAAAAAGATAATGAGGGGCTTCCCTGGTGGCGCAGTGGTTGGGAGCCTGCCTGCTAATGCGGGGGGGCACGGGTTCGAGCCCTGGTCTGGGAGGATCCCACATGCTGCGGAGCAACTGGGCCCATGAGCCACAACTACTGAGCCTGCGCGTCTGGAGCTTGTGCTCCACAACAAGAGAGGCCGCCATAGTGAGAGGCCCACGCACCGCGATGAAGAGTGGCCCCCGCTCACCGCAACTAGAGAAAGCCCTCGCACAGAAACGAAGACCCAACACAGCAAAAATAAACTCCTACCCCCAACATCCTCTTAAAAAAAAAAGATAATGAGAACATGCAGCCCAATCTGTCCTCATCCCCTTGAAAGTAGGCAGAAAAAATCAGTAGGAAAACAAGGAGGTGAAGAAGTATAATACAAGTCAAATCCTATTAGTAATAACAAGTAACATTATAATGAAAAATTTCCGTATAACAAAAAGATTTCTAAGTCTTCAGTCTCAACTCATTCCAACATTTAAAAATAAGCACAGCAATTTCTAAGTGCTTGTTCTAAGGTATTGCTTGTGTAGAAACTGCAGCTTTATCAAGAGCAACATCTGAAGGCACGGTTTGATGAATGTACCATATCAAATCATGACACTAAAAGGAGTCACTGGAAGAGACTGCCCAGCACCTCACTCTCAACAGCCTTGAGTTTAATCCCAGATTTAGCTAGGACCAACTAACTGGTCTTTGTTGAAGAATAATAATTCCAAGTTCCTGTACAGCCAGGAAGAACTGATGCCACTTTTCAAAAAGATGTTTAAATTCAATATATTTCAGAGCGGAGTCTCACAGGCCACAACTACAGTACATACTTGGAGACTTGGAGAGATAGGAAGGTGTGGAAAAAACCATCCAAACACCTTTCCCCTGCAATGAATTATTTTGACTCCCTACCCCCTCCCCTTATAAAAGGGGGAAATGTTTTACTATTCAATTTTGGGGGGCCTTTACATAGCTAAACAAACTAAACACATAAGTTCTATATTCCTAACTTAGTCAAATGACTTTAGCTATGTAAACAAAACTTTTTAAAAAGCACTTTGTATGTTTTAACTATTTTTTCCCTTAAAGGGAAAAAAAAGCCTTTGTGGGGGGCTTCAGGATTTCTAGAAATATTATCTAAGAAATTTCTAGAAATATCTGAGGTTGCCCCAGATCATCCCCAGTCTTGAGACCTGGAGTTACTTTGGAGATCCTGAGTAAAGTCAAGACACTGTTGTTTCTCAGGACAGTGGTCCAGATGACTTCAAGACCCCTGAACAAACCACAGATGAGCAAAGAAACCCACATTCTCAGAATCAACCAAGACTCACAATGGGAACCCTAATCAAAACTCAAAAGTTCTGTCTGAAATCAGACCAAATCTGGGATACATCTTATTTAACTGTCATTTTGAAAGTCATTAAAAACCTGAAAAATCAAAGTGCCACCACAATTTCTTAATTAGGAAGAAAAATTCAGGCAGAGCATTATCTTTGTAATACAAAAAGCTTCATTTCTCACATAGCTAAACCTTTTTGAACATTTATCTGGATTCTCCCTTTTCATCCTGAAAACAATGCTATGATACAGGTACTATCACTCCCATTTTACAGTGAGGAAACACGCTTAGAGAAGCTAAAGGTTAAGTAACTGGTGGAACAGCTAGTAAGTGGTAGACAGGGAATGTGAATTCTAACTCCTCCACAATCCGGCCTGTCCTGCAGTCCTCTCACACAGCACCTTCTCATGCAGGACATCAGTACAGGAACTTGCTTTACAAACATTAGTCTTTCTCATAACATCTCCCACAAGATGGCAAATAAACCACCTATGAAGAAGATGTTATATCTCGCCACCGAAGTAACTATGACATCTGTTGGGTAGGCAGCTCAAAACAAATGAGCCTGCTTTTCATCATATCCAACTGACGAGATTTAGGTTTCTGAAATCCCTAGAGATGTACTCAAGCTTACCTCCAGGATTCAAAACTATAGCCTAAAACTCTGTTTCCTGCCTGTGTAAGGCAAAACAAGTCAAAAGAACAGAGCACATTCTTTGTCACTGATTCATCTAATCTCCTACAAAATTTCTTATCCATTGGTTTCTGAGTTGTTAAATTGTTAATATTACTAAGGTCTTACAGAGAACATCATGAGCAATGATCCTCATGATGGTTAACTGCCCCCAAAATAAAATGTAGCAGAAGACAGCATGGTATGTATCGTATTAAACAGATTATGCAGCTTTCACTGAAACAGGGGCTTTGATTCAATGGTTTAACCTAACTACACATAATTAAATTTTATTACAGCTAAACAATGTTTAGCTGCAATAAACATTGGCCCTTTCATCTTTTCTTGTTGCTTTTTAAACGGAATAAAGGCTTTAACTTTACAATTCTTAATTTAAAAACATTCATTTTTATTTTTAAAAATTAAATATGACACAAAATGTTTGCAAATTGCTGGGCCAACAATTAGCACTTATTGAGTTCTTATTCGGTCCCAGAAACTACTCTTTGTGTTCAGGGATTCAGTGAGAACTGAATCAGACCTGGATTCTGATTCTGCCATTTATCTAGCCTGCGTATGACGGGGGTAATTTAATCTCAGGTTGCAGTTTCTCCACCAATAAATTGAGCATAAAAGAGAACCCATCTCAAAGGGTGGTTGTGAGCATTAAATGAAGTTTAGAATGTAAAGTCCTCAGCACAGTGCCTAACATGGTAAACCTTTAGGGTCAAGCTATTGATTACCTGGAGGAACATGGCATTTTCTTAGTACATGTCCAATAGAATGACTTTATACTACTGTGTACTTATTATTTTAATGTTTATAGTGGATTAAAACATCCTATAAAAGCAGCATGTTATCAGAATGAAATCAAGCTTACACAATGGGAGAACAATTCAAATATGGCAGTCAGGGTTCACCAAACTGCTTCTGGGATTAAGTTCTGGAACGTTTTTTACCTCTAAGCATGATAACTATTTCTCTGTGTGTCTTTCCATCAAATGAACAATTCAGGAACTTTTATATACAACTCAATACATTATTTTTATTAGCAGTGTTGTGATTTTGTGACTGATTGGGAGAGTCTAAGTTTCAAAGGGAAGATCTTGTCTCTCGACAGGCTTATGTTATGTCATTAAGAGCTAAAATCCAGTTTCTAAATGAGAAGCTTGCTCTCCTCCAAAAAGGGGCCATGGAGAGTAGGTGGAACTGAATGCTTCCAAACTTTTCATTAGTGAAGAGTGGGTTCAAAAACGTGTGTGGACACTATGCATACATGTGGTACTTTCCCATCACATTTTAAGATTCCCATGATGGAGGGAATCAATTACTGGTATTTGTAGACAATGGGTAGAAAAGATGACTTCAGTCGATCAGAGTTACTCCAGTTTTCTGCATCTTCTGCTACTCTGCGGCCCCTTCTACCCTTCCTCCTCCTACTGCTGTGGCACCCTATCTTCCCCAAAGCCCCTTCCTTTATAGCTCTACTTGAGGTCTCCCTCTGTACTGGATTCCCCTCCCACCAGCCACCATCTTCTCCACCCTCTCCCCGACCCCCTCCCCTCCCTTCAATTTCAGCTACAAACACTTCCTATTTCTAGCCCCGCCCACTTTCTGGGACTTCTCCATCCGCTTCCCCTCTTCTCCCCCCCCCCCAAACAAATTACCCCCGACTATCTCCAGGACCGCTTACCAAGCTGTTTAACCCTTTCTCCTACCTCCCAAGGGAACTACTCTTTAAACTGCCTTCCTCCACTCCCCACCCCCGGAATACTCTTTCCAAACCGTTCATCCTCCTCCCAAAGATCAGTCTTCAAACGTTACTCCTCTACCACCCTCATTTTCCAAATCGTTCCCTATTTCCCCCCGTCAATTCTTAAGTACTTCTCTCCTCCAGGACCCGACTCCACCCCACTCTTCTCTCGTCTCTCACTCCGCCCACAAATGAAGCTGGATCACTCTCCAGACTGTCTCTTCCTTCCAACCACCCTCCCAATTACCGCTCCCAGCAGCATCTCCCCCACGACTTAAAATGTCCCCTCGAAGGAACCTCACATTCCCCCGCTAAGTCCCCTTTCTGATGTTCCCGCTACTTCCTGGGTTCCAGTTCTACCCCACTCTCGCAAGCATCCCGTGCTGGGTTCCCTCCCCACCCAGGGAAGAACCCCTTTCCGCACATACCTCGAGGTTCCGGCCCGCGCCGCCCCCTTCTCCGTCCTCCGCCCGCGCTCGGCCACTCTTTCCGCCCTTCTCCCGCTCCGCCCTGCTCGCTCCCTTCCTTCCCTCCGCCTTCCGACTCCACATTGCTCCCTTCTCCACAATTCCCGGCCCTCCTACCAGGGGGCCCCTCTGGGTCGCCCCCCACCTCTGCACGGCCCTCCCCACTCCCCTCCCCCTTCCCGGCCTCCCCTCCCCCCCGCCGCTCCCCCACTCCCCGCCCCTCGGCTCGCCATTCTTCTTCTCGAGCCGCGTGCCCCGCCCGGCCCCAGCTCCCTAGCTTCCCGATCCCTCGCACCCTCGCCCCCATTCCCGGCTCGGCCCTCGCTCCCCGCGGCCTCCCGCGCTCCCTGCCCGCGGCCTGACCTGCAATGGCGGCCGCCGAGCGCGGCGCCGCGCGGCCAACGGGCGACAACCGAACCTCCCGCCGCCGTCGCCGCCGCCGCGAGCACTGCCTGCGCACTTCCGGCCTTGCGGCGCGAGCACTTCCGGGGCAGAGCACGCGAGCGCGCGCGCACGTGGGGCCGGGGCGGAGAGAGGCGAGCGCCGAGAGTGGCTAGCCCATCCGCTGGTGAGTTGGGGAAGGGGCGTGGGGAGCGGGGATGGGACGGGGTGGGGGGTGTTAGAGCGGGTGAGGCCTGCTACAGGTCGGCGCCCGGCGGAGCTCGCCGATTCTCTTGTGCCGAGGCCGGTGGGGGCTACTCCGGAGATCCCCGGAGAGGGAAGGGGCGGTGGAGCCCTCGCGCGCGCGTTGGACGCACTCTTAGCCCAGCCCGGCCGAACGCGCCTGCTCTGCAGGCAGGTTCCTCACCTTGAAAGGAGACGAGTAGGGGGCGACCCAGAGCGGAGTGCTTGTATTGGCGGCGACGGAGCGGCAGGTAGAGGGAGTAGTTGACAGATGCCGACCAGTCCTGTCGCTCCTCCCCTTGAGACGCTCTCTGTTCTTCCTGCCCCATCAGCCCCACCGTCAGTACCGTAGTTGAGTGTGTGATTTGAAAACTTAACATGCAGTAGAGATAGAGGTGTTTGCCAAAATGCAGATTGCTAGCCCTCCCCCCGCCCCAAAAGATTGGAATTCTGGAACTGTGGAATAGGACCCGGAATCCTGCATTTTTAAAAACCATTTATCGAAGTGATTTTGATACAGGAGTTCTGCGGAGTCTGCGGACCTGACTTTGAGATACTCCTTTAGACTGTCCACATTTCTTGTTTCTTTAGAGTGGTCGTGGTATTTATCCTCCTCTCCACCACCCCCACCCCCAGAAACCTCACACACAAAATACAAAGGAGACCTTAGTTCTGCCTCGAATACATCCGGTCAGCTCCATGTGACTCCCTTCAAGTGCGCACTCCCAGTTAGAGAATGAGGTTATGTTCAGTCTTTTGCTCTAAGATCACGTTTTAAATTCTCACCCCTCTTTTCCTGGACCACTTCCTTCAGGCAGTTGTCAGGATTGCTGGCAGTCTGGGTGATGCTGTATGTGCTGATCTTTTTATTTTGTTGCTGAAGAATCCTGAGCTTCTGGAGACTGTTTGATAGATTCTGTATGGGCCATGAAAGCATCATTAGTTGGATATTTAGAAATGAACCTCCGTCGGACTTCCCTGGTGGTCCAGTGGTTAAGAAGCGGCACTTCCAATGCAGGGGGCTCGGGTTCCATCCCTGGTTGGGGAACTAAGACTCCACATTCTGCCCGGCGCGGCCCCCTCCAAAAAAAAAAGTGAAAAAAATAGAAATGAACGTCGATGAAATATAGTTGGAGTCTTCCACCTAGAATAGTGGTAATAAGAAACATGAGGTGTGACATACTGCTGTTTAACAATGATTCTTTTCTTGCCCCCCTAGGAATGGGTGAATTTAAGGTCCATCGAGTACGTTTCTTTAATTATGTTCCATCAGGGATCCGCTGTGTGGCTTACAATAACCAGTCAAACAGATTGGCTGTTTCACGAACAGATGGCACTGTGGAAATTTATAATTTGTCAGCAAACTACTTTCAGGAGAAAGTAAGTCATTTGGGAGCCTGATTTGGTGTATTTGACGTTAATTTTTTTCTTAAGTTCAATTCTGCCAAATCTATGTTTTTTGTATTCAAAGAGATCAAAAGAATAGTAACTCTCCCCCACTCTCTCCGGAGTTGTTTAGAACCACATAACAAATATGCGATCTCTTGTCTGAATGATGCGCTTAGAGGTTTGATCTGTGTGATGTTGGTTAGAAAGATCCTACCTAGGAATTGTGGTGCTCACTGTCATTTGGAAACTGAGGTTTGCTAGATCTGTTGGGCAAAATAAGAAGGAAAATTGTCAAGACCATTGCTTCATATCAGTCTCTGCACCATTGTAACTTTGGTAAAGTGGCATTTCCTGCTATAAGTGTCAGTACCCATTTCATTGTCAATTCAGAAAAAATGATGAGACATTTTAATGTCAAACATTTTGGTGATGTAATACCAGGAAGATGGATTCCTAAGTTCATCTGTCTGAGAGAAGGTAGATTTATGTGCCTTATATTTGGGAATAAAGATTTTAAATTAGGTAAAGTACTGTTTGGGTGTATGCAAAGGGCTGTTACAGCAGCATATTTTTCAAAGGCAGTGATTACTGATTTCAAGTGCAATAAAATAATTCCGGTCACATTTACTGAGTGCCTTACATGCCATAGGCACCATGAAATAAATGAATAGAAGGAAAAATGAATGAATGCAGTGCCCAGCAACTTAGTACTTGGAATTTAGGCACTCTGTAAATGTTTCTAAATGACTGAGTGGCAAGTATTAGGCATTAAGATGAATGTCAGAGGCCCTACCTTCAAGGAGTTCAAAATCCAGTGGGGGAAAGGTGAGTATACAGTTTGCAAACAGTGTGGCAAATTTTATGATAGACCTAAGCAGAGGCATAGAATCTTAGTGGAGAGGTGCCTTCTCTGATGAGGTGTGTTTAGGATTCCTGGAAAGAGATGACTTACTGAGCTGATCCCTGAAGCACTAATAGGAGTTAAGAAATTGCTGGTCACCACAAAGGAGTCACATTCCATAGAATGAAAAACATGCTATGGTACATGCTTGTTGCATCCTGTGATTTTTCTTGTCATTTACGATAATTGGAATTATATAATAGTTCATATATATTTGTTTAATGTCTTCTTCCTTGCTGAACTTCAAATTTTATGAAAACAAGGACCTTGTCAGTGATATTCATGGCTGTATTCCCAACATTTAGCAAGTGCCTAGGACAAAGACACTGCTTAGTTAATACATGTTGAATGAATAAGTCAACTGGTCTTTACCTAGTACCTCTTATTTTCCTCTCCCATCTGTTTTCTTTTTTTTTTTTTTGAACAATTAATTCAGTCTAGTCTTCCACTTTCTCTATGTTCCCTTCCCTGGTATTGAAGATTGCTTAGCTCTGAACAAGAGCTTGTTTCTCAGAACAAGAAAACATTATATCTCTGAGAGTGAAGAGTAGTGCCTAGGAGTAAGGAGACCCACATTCTCTTCATGTCGTTGACTTTGGCCCTTTGGGCAAGCCACTTAATTAATGAATATTTTGCCTTTTCAAGTTCAGATAGGAAAAATTATACCTCCTCATTCCCTTTTGTATCAAGCAGATATAAGAGTAAAATTCCTGGGCTTCCCTGGTGGCGCAGTGGTTGAGAGTCCGCCTGCCGATGCAGGGGACACGGGTTCGTGCCCCCGTCCGGGAAGATCCCACATGCCGTGGAACGGCTGGGCCTGTGAGCCATGGCTGCTGAGCCTGCGCGTCCGGAGCCTATGCTCCGCAACAGGAGAGGCCACAGCAGTGAGAGGCCCGCGTAACGCAAAAAAAAAAAAAAAAAAAAAAAGAATAAAATTCCTTGATAGTATGAATGCTTTTTGAGTGCTAAGAAAACACTTAGAAATCTGAGACTTGAATGAAAAGCTGGAGTGAGCTGCCTTTGTTTAATTTTTTAAACAGCTTTTAATTGGTGAAATTGACACACAGTAAGCAACGTGTATTCAAAGTGTATGTATTGGTAACTTTTGACATGTGTACACCTTTGAAATTATCACTCAATCAAGATAATTGCCATGATTTTTAAAAATTAGATACATCAGATACAAACTGGATTGTCTGAAACTTTATTGTCTAAAAAGGTTTTGCAGAACAAGTCCTAGTAAAAGAAACAAAACCAACTGTATAAGTAACTAAAATGTGAACCTGAAAAAAATGAAAATATCAGTAACATGATCTTCAGATAGTGTAAAACCCCACACTAGTTGTTTCTAGAGAGGCATTTTGATTTTCACCTTTTTGCCTGTGACCACTCAGTGCTAGTAGCTGATGAATTCGTGGTGGGTTGAAAAGTTATGGTGTTTCTGTAGTTTTTCCCAGGTCATGAGTCTCGGGCTACAGAAGCTCTGTGCTGGGCAAACGGACAGCGACTGTTTAGTGCTGGACTCAATGGAGAGATTATTGAGTATGATTTGCAGGCGTTAAACATCAAGTATGCTATGGATGCCTTTGGAGGACCCATTTGGAGCATGGCTGCCAGCCCCAATGGCTCTCAACTTTTGGTCAGTAAGCAACTATTGGTAATTCAAACCAAGATTTCTCTTCTGCCCACTTAAACTTGCTTCCTTATGTTCATAGGAAGGTGAAATTGTATTCTAGCATGTAGCAACTCCACTCTGAGCTGGATTCCAGCAACCAAGCAAGCAATTGTATCTGGATTCCAATACGAGATACACGATTGGGATTCTTGTTGGGGATTTAAAACTCCCTTGTCCTTTGGCACTCTTTCTGCTGCTACTTTGGACCTTGTTGATTCATTTATGAAACCAGAGGTTTCAGTTTGGTTCAGCATTTCCCAAACTGTGTTCTTTGGAATTGGGAGATGTAGAAACTGTCTTTTGTTTTGTTGTGCCTTGTGTTTTATGATAAGTTTTGTTTCAGAAATACGGCGTACTAAATCCTTCTGTAGATTCACAGCACACGTTAGTATATCTAAACTTCTGATAGGTCCTTCTACAAGTCAACCTGTGGAACCATGTTTTTCCAGTGTTTCTCAAAAAATTTTTGAGCACAGACTTCAGACTCCCCCCCCCCCCCCGAGAGGGCAGACAGCAGAAGCAAGAAGAACTACAACCTGCAGCCTGTGGAACAAAAACCACATTCACAGAAAGAGACAAGATGAAAAGGCAGAGGGCTATGTACCAGATGAAGGAACAAGATACAACCCGAGAAAAACAACTAAATGAAGTGGAGATAGGCAACCTTCCAGAAAAAGATTTCAGAATAATGATAGTTAAGATGATCCAGGACCTCGGAAAAAGAATGGAGGCAAAGATCAAGAAGATGCAGGAAATGTTTAACAAAGACCTAGAATTAAATAACAAACAAACAGAGATGAACAATACAATAACTGAAATGAAAACTACACTAGAAGGAATCAATAGCGGAATAACTGAGGCAGAAGAACGGATAAGTGGCCTGGAAGACACAATGGTGGAATTCACTGCTGCGGAACAGAATAAAGAGAAAAGAATGAAAAGAAATGAAGACAGCCTGAGGGACCTCTGGGACAACATTAAACACAACAACATTCGCATGATAGGGGTCCCAGAAGGAGAAGAGAGAGAGAAAGGACCAGAGAAAATATTTGAAGAGATTATAGTCAAAAGTTCCCTAACATGGGAAAGGAAATAGCCACCCAAGTCCAGGAAGCGCAGAGTCCCATACAGGATAAACCCAGGGAGAAACACACTGAGACACATAGTAATTAAATTCGCCAAAATTAAAGACAAAGAAAAATTGTTAAAAGCAGCAAGGGAAAAATGATAAATAACATACAAGGGAACTCCCATAAGGTTAACAGCTGATTTCTCAGCAGAAGCTCTACAAGCCAGAAGGGAGTCACATGATATACTTAAAGTGTTGAAAGGGAAGAACCTACAACCAAGATTACTCTACCCGGCAAGGATCTCCTTCAGATTCATGGAGAAATCAAAAGCTTTACAGACAAGCAAAAGCTAAGAAAATTCAGCACCACCAAACCAGCTCTACAACAAATGCTAAAGGAACTTCTCTAAGTGGGAAACACAAGAGAAGAAAAGGACCTACAAAAACAAACGCAAAACAATTCAGAAAATGGTCCTAGGAACATACATATCAATAATTACCTTAAACGTGAATGGATTAAATGCTCCAACCAAAAGACACAGGCTTGCTGAATGGATACAAAAACAAGACCCATCTATATGCTGTCTACAAGAGACCCACTTCAGACCTAGGGACACATACAGACTGAAAGTGAGGGGATGGAAAAAGATATTCCATGCAAATGGAAATCAAAAGAAAGCCAGAGTAGCAATACTCATATCAGATAAAATAGACTTTAAAATAAAGAAAGTTACAAGAGACAAGGAAGGACACTACATAATGATCAAGGGATCGATCCAAGAAGAAGATATAACAATTATAAATATATATGCACCCAACATAGGAGCATCTCAATACATAAGGCAACTGCTAACAGCTATAAAAGAGGAAATCGACAGTAACACAATAATAGTGGGGGACTTTAATACCTCATTTACACCAATGGACAGATCATCCAAAATGAAAATAAATAAGGAAACAGAAGCTTTAAATGACACAATAGACCAGATAGATTTAATTGTTATTTATAGGACATTCCATCCAAAAACAGCAGATTACACTTTCTTCTCAAGTGCACACGGAACATTCTCCAGGATAGATCACATCTTGGGTCACAAATCAAGCCTCAGTAAATTTAAGAAACTTGAAATCATATCAAGCGTCTTTTCTGACCACAATGCTATGAGATTAGAAATAAATTACAGGGAAAAAAACGTAAAAAACACAAACACATGGAGGCTAAACAATATGTTACTAAATAACCAAGAGATCACTGAAGAAATCAAAGAGGAAATCAAAAAATATCTAGAGACAAATGACAATGAAAACACGACGATCCAAAACCTATGGGATGCAGCAAAAGCAGTTCTAAGAGGGAAGTTTATAGCTATACAAGTCTACCTCAAGAAACAAGAAAAATCTCAAATAAACAATCTAACCTTACACCTAAAGGAAGTAGAGAAAGAAGAACAAACATAACCCAAAGTTAGCAGAAGGAAAGAAATCATAAAGATCAGAGCAGAAATAAATGAAATAGAAACAAAGAAAACAATAGCAAAGATCAATAAAACTAAAAGCTGGTTCTTTGAGAAGATAAACAAAATTGATAAACCATTAGCCAGACTCATCAAGAAGAAGAGGGAGAGGACTCAAATCAATAAAATTAGAAATGAAAAAGGAGACGTTACAACAGACATCACAGAAATACAAAGCATCCTAAGAGACTACTACAAGCAACTCTATGCCAATAAAATGGACAACCTGGAAGAAATGGACAATTTCTTAGGTATAGTCTCCAAGACTGAACCAGGAAGAAATAGAAAATATGAACAGACCAGTCACAAGTAATGAAATTGAAACTGTGATTAAAAATCTTCCAACAAACAAAAGTCCAGGACCAGATGGCTTCACAGGTGAATTCTATCAAACGTTTAGAGAAGAACTAACACCCATCCTTCTCAAACTCTTCCAAAAAATTGCAGAGGAAGGAACACTCCCAAACTCATTCTATGAGGCCACCATCACCCTGATACCAAAACCAGACAAAGATACTACAAAAAAAGAAAATTACAAACCAATATCACTGATGAATATATATGTAAAAATCCTCAACAAAATACTAGCAAACAGAATCCAACAGCACATTAAAAGGATCATACACCATGACCAAGTGGTATTTATCCCAGGGATGCAAGGATTCTTCAATATACGCAAATCAATGTGATACACCATATTAACAAATTAAAGCAGAAAAACCATAGGATCATCTCAATAGATGCAGAAAGATCTTTTGACAAAATTCAACACCCATTTATGATAAAAACTCTCCAGAAAGTGAGAATAGAGGGAACCTACCTCAACATAATAAAGGCCATATACACCCACAGCAAACATCATTCTCAATGGTGAAAAACTGAAAGCATTTCCTCTAAGGTCAGGAACAAGACAAGGATGTGCACTCTCACCACTATTATTCAACATAGTGTTGCAAGTCCTAGCCTCGGCAATCAGAGAAGAAAAATAAAAGGAACAAATTGGAAAAGAAGAAGTAAAACTGTCACTGTTTGCAGATGACATGATACTATACATAGAGAATCCAAAAGATGCCACCAGAAAACTACTAGAGCTAATCAATGAATTTGGTAAAGTTGCAGGATACAAAATTAATGCACAGAAATCTCTTGCATTCCTATACACTAATGAAGAATTTGAAAGAGAAATTAAGGAAACACTCCCATTTACCATTGCAACACAGAGAATAAAATACCTAGGTATAAACCTACCTAGAGAGACAAACGACCTGTATGCAGAAAACTATTAAGACACTGATGAAAGAAATTAAAGATGATACCAACAGATGGAGAGATATACTGTGTTCTTGGATCGGAAGAATCAATATGGTGAAAATGACTATATTACCCAAAGCAATCTACAGATTCAATGCAATCTCTATCGAATTACCAATGGCATTTTTTACAGAACTAGAACAAAAAATCTTAAAATTTGTATGGAGACACAAAAGACCCCGAATAGCCAAAGCAGTCTTGAGGGAACAAAATGGAGCTGGAGGAATCAGACTCCCTAACTTCAGACTATACTGTAAAGCTACAATAATCAAGACAGTATGGTACTGGCACAGAAACAGAAACATAGATCAATGGAACAAGATAGAAAGCCCAGAGATAAACCCACGCACCTATGGTCAACTAATCTATGACAAAGGAGGCAAGGATATACAATGGAGAGACAGTCTCTTCAATAAGTGGTGTTGGGAAAACAGGACAGCTACATGTAAAAAAATGAAATTAGAACACTCCCTAACACCATACACAAAAATAAACTCAAAATGGATTAGAGACCTGTATGTAAGACTGGACACTATAAAACTCTTAAAGGAAAACATAGGAAGAACACTTTGACATAAATAACAGCAAGATCTTTTTTGATCCACCTCCTAGAGTAATGGAAATAAAACCAAAAATAAACAAATGGGACCTAATGAAACTTCAAAGCTTTTGCCCAGCAAAGGAAACCATAAACAAGACAAAAAGACAACCCTCAGAATGGGAGAAAATATTTGCAAAAGAATAAATGGACAAAGAATTAATATCCAAAATATATAAACAGCTCATGCAGCTCAATGTTAAAAATATAAACAACCCGATCCAAAAATGGGCAGAAGACCTAAATAGACATTTCTCCAAAGAAGACATACAGATGGCCAAGAATCGCATGGAAAGCTGCTCAACATCACTAATTATTAGAGAAATGCAGATCAAGACTACAATGAGGTATCACCTCACACCAGTTAGAATGGGCATCATCAGAAAATCTACAAACAAATGCTGGAGAGGGTGTGGAGAAAAGGAACCCTCTTGCACTGTTGGTGGGAATGTATATTGATACAGCCACTATGGAGAACAGTATGGAGGTTCCTTAAAAAACTAAAAATAGAGCTACCATATGATCCTACAATCCCACTGCTGGGCATATATACCCAGAGAAAACCATAATTCAAAAAGACACATGTACCTCAATGTTCATTGCAGCACTATTTACAATAGCCAGGTCATGGAAGCAACCTAAATGTCTATCGACAGACAAATGGATAAAGAAAATGTGGTACATATAGACAATGGAAAGACTCCCCCCCCCATTCTTACCAGTAGACTGGGTACTTGCAGAGATTTAGTTTTCTGTGATGGATTTATGATTTTTTTTAAATTTGTACTATTTTGTAATACCTTGACGTATCTCCATTTAGGTGACACAGTTAATGGGTCTTTTATTTAGGCCATGGGTGTCCAGCAGAGACATGCTATGAAATCCTGTTTCTCCTCCATGTCCTATTCAGGAATTGTGCCCCTAATTGGCCTGCTTTCTGGCTAGGACATGAAGACTGCCAGGAACACACTACCAGTTTCTTGGTACCAGTACTTTTTCCCTCTCACAAACTATTTTTCTCTTTCAGAACAAGTGTTAGCTTGAAGGAGGAAATGTATATATTTAGTTCTATAAAATGCTTTCTTTATTTTCTACCCCCTTTTCCATAATAGGTTGGCTGCGAAGATGGATCTGTGAAACTATTTCAGATCACCCCAGACAAAATCCAGTTTGAAAGAAATTTTGATCGTCAGAAAAGTAAGGGTTATTTGTGGTGAGGCAGTGAGTAGTCTTAACAGGAAGTTATATTTCTGTGCCACTGGAGATGGGATATTTTCCCATGGGTCCAGGTAATATTTTATCTATATGCTAACTTTCTGTGAGTGCAGCGTATGTGCTAGATGCTGTCCTTAGCTCAGGTCCTCTCCGTTGTGTAGCATAGCTATGATTGCCTGGTTAAGTAATAATACAGGAAGCTAGCAATCCAAAATAGGAAAGTGAGTGTTTCTGTGTAAATCAGTTTGTTAGTTCTCACTTATTTTTGTGAAGTTTTAACAAATGTGCGTAAAGTCTCAGAACTCGGATTTTTCTTTAGGAGCTGTGGTTCTCAGTTCTGCTAGTACTTTCAAGTTGAATGGGGGAATTTTATAAACAATTGCCTCTGTTCCACCTGGACTGACTGACACTGACATCCAGCACAGAGCCTGGCAAACTATTTCTGTGAAGACACCAGCTAGTAAATATTGTAGGCTTTGCAGGCCCTATAGTCTCTGCCAACTCTTGTCATTATAGCACCGCAGTTGCCCTAGATAATACTTAACAAATGCTCATGGTTATGCTCTGGTAAAACTTCATTTACAAAAACAGGTGGTGACCCCAGTTTGGCCTTTGGGCCATAGTTTGCTGACTCCTTTTCTATTATCCACTTTTTTTTTTTTTAACATCTTTATTGGAGTATAATTGCTTTACAGTGGTGTGTTAGTTTCTGTTTTATAACAAAGTGAATCAGCTATACATATACGTATATCCTCGTATCTCCTCCCTCTTGCGTCTCCCTCCCACCCTCCCTGTCCCACCCTGACTCCTTTTCTAGAGAGTAGTGTCTGATGTGTTCTCTGTATCCAATAGTAATGTTTATCCTCTGCTAATCAGATCCCTGTATTGTTTGTTTTTAATATCTCCTGGGTGTTCTTTTTTTAATTACAAAGGTGATATAATGCTTGGTAAAAATTTCATGCATTTAGCCAAGTGTGAAAGAGAAAATAAGTGTCTCATTTCACTCTGTAGGCAACATTTTGGAATTAATCTGGACTTTTTTGTATATTCAGATAGACAAATACATTCACAGGAGTGCTTGCACTTGTTTTTCAGCTTAGTTTTTCATTTGATGTATCACAGACATCTTTCTGTGTCAGTCATGCCAGTCTGCATGGCATTTCATTTTATGGTGTTCCATAATTTATTTAACCAAACTCCTATTGATGGATATTAATTTTGTTTTTACTACTATAGCCAGTGCTGTAATGAACATTCTTATATACACTTGGGCATTCCTGTAAATATTTCTTTTTTGTTAAATTCCTAGTGCAATTACCATGCCACATTTGCACGTTTAAATTTTGTTAGGTTACTACCAGATCACCTTCAAAAGGTTGTGCTTATCTACACTCCCATCAACCATTTATCCATTATTAAAAGTAAGTATCAAATATGTCATCGTGGGTCCCAGGGCAAAGTTGTCCCTCACCTGTTATAAAACAGTCCTTCGCAAGAGCGCAGTAGATGAACTTTAAGACCATAGAACGCTAGCCCTGTAGATGTTTGTGGAAGGAGAACTCAGTTACCCTTTGCTGTATATTTATGTGTATGTCACTTTCTCTTTTGTTGTACAACTCCCAAGGTCGAATCCTGAGCCTCAGCTGGCATCCCGCTGGTACACACATTGCAGCTGGCTCCATAGACTACATTAGTGTGTTTGATGTCAAATCAGGTGACTGTTCTTCTCAGTTCATTTGGGGTGTGGGTCTTGTTTGTCAGAGCCACATTTCTGGGTTTCCAAGAGCTTGTGACCTTATGCTTTCATGAACCTTCTGAGATGTCACCATGAATTTCACTTCTTTCTTGGATTACTACTGCTGCTTTTAGGGGAATCTTGGTTCTTCAGTGGAATACAGTATTTTTCATCATAAGAATTCACACTAAAATTTGCCCTCAACCAGTGAGACATTTACTATGAGCAATCAGTAGAATACCTATTTATATATACCAGTTCTTTGTAAAAGTGGGTGTCTGTAGTTGAGGAATGTAAGATCTTGGTAACATAGTTGGTGAGACTTGAGATCAGAAAGATAGAGAACAACGTGCTTCCTCTGTCCTTGGCCTAGAGAATTGGCTGATGGATTCCTTCAGTGAGGAGACTGACTTCAACTTGTTAGGTGGCTGTGTCTACTCCCCGCTAAGATGAGAGGAAACACAGGGCAGACACGTTGCCTTTTTCTTTTTCCTTAGTGCTTGAGCAAGTTTTTTATTATCAGTTATATATGCATATAGTCAAAGAATTCCTTAAGGCTTGTTACAAAAAAGCAGGAGTCCCCCTATATCCCTTCTCCCACTCCTCAAAGGCAGCCACCTGCAACTCTTAGCTAATTCTTTTGGTATTTATCTTTATGCTATACATAGTATGCTTAAAATGCTTTATTTTTTTCAGTTTTAGCCTATTATTTATTGACTTCCACTATTTAACCCTCTTTCTCTGCCCTTTGCCACATGTAGCAATATTTCCTCCTGATCCTCCCAGTATGGTTATGTTCTAACTTTGTTCAGATTAGCAGTTGATGTTTTTATTCTTAGACTATATACATACAACTTGCATAGTAAATTTCCTTTCCTTTCCTGTATGCTTTTTGTTAATGCTGAGTGTCTGTCTCTGTCTCTCTCTTTTGTGTGTGTGAGATTGATATATATATATATATATATATATATATATATATATATATCACTAATTCATCTCCACATTCTTCCAGTTGTATGATTTAGGTTCAGCTACATCTGGGTTTTTTTTCTGTTTTTTTTGTTGTTGTTGTTAGTTTGTTTTGGGTTTTTTTGCGGGATCTTAGTTCCCCCACCAGGAATTGAACCTGGGCCCCTGCAGTGAAAGTGCCAAGTTCTAACCACTGGATCGCCAGGGAATTCCCACATCTGGTTTTCTTTCTATCATTTTTATCTCCTTGAAGGTTTCTCTCCCAGAGCCTTCTGCCCTGCTCCAGCTTAGTGGAGCCAGTTTCTGGGCCTACTGCACAACTCTGAGATCTTGAACTCTGGTTTTTCAACCATTCTGGAGATCCCCTTTGCTTTATTCTCCAGTAGAGTTCCCTGTTGCCAAGTCATTCATTTTCGTAGTTTATCACTTTGTTTGATGGATCCTGAGAAAGGGTTTCTGAGAAAGAATTCTAGTTGGAAATTATTTTTCCTTAGAATTTTGAAGCTGTGGTTCCACTGTCGTCCAGCTTCTAGTATTGTTATGGACTCTGATGCCTTTCTGAGAGTAGATCCTTTTTGTAGGTTTTTGTGGTTGGTTTTTCCTGGGAGCTTTTAAGATCTTCCCTTTATCTTTACTGTTCTGAAATGTAATAATTATGTTTTTTGTTGTGTGGATCTGTTAACATCCATTGTATTGGACAACTTGGTAGGTTCCTTTAATCCAAAAACCCATGTTTTTCATTTCTGAGGAAAATTCTTATAATTATTTTGTAAAGGAGTTTCTTTCCATTTTCTCCTTTCTGGAATTTTATTACTGGAATGTTGCCTCTTCTAATTTTCTTTCTTTCTTTTTTTCTTTTTCCCCCTTGTTATTTTTCATCTCTAACTTCTTACTTTGCTTCCTGGGAGAGTTTGTCATTTTTATCTTTCAGTCCTTTTATTGAGGTTCTCATTTCTGCCATTCATTTCCAGAGTTCTTTTTTGTTTCCTGAATGTTCTTTTTTACAGCATTCTCTTTTTGTTTCATTATACAGTATACTAACTCTTCTCCAAGACTATTCATGGTAATAGCTGTGAAGTGTTCTTCGCCCTGGCTTTTTCCCACCTTGTTGTTTATTTTTTTCTGGTCCTATGTTGGGCCTCTGCCTTTCATATTGAGGCTTTCCTCCCGTGTCTAGAGGTTCCTTTCATCACCACACGAATGGTGCTGATCACATCTGAGCTTCATTGAGGAATGGTCTGGCTGGACTGTTAGCTTGGGGATGCTCTCAAGACAGGCTCTTTAGATCTTTTCTCTTGTGCTGGTCATATTTCTCAGAACTGTTTTTTGTTCTCCTGCCTGGTGACAACAAGCCCAGCCATCAGCATTCTAAGAAGAAAGCTGGTGTTCTCAATACAAAGTTATAACATTTCACTTAATCTGTGTTCCATGCATCACCTCTGTTTCCAGACTATCTGGAGTCACCAGTTGCTGAGTCTTCTGAGGATTCCATGGTATAAATCAGGTGGTTTCTTGGCTTTTCCTATTGCGGATTTGGGACTTAGTTTTAGGGTTCTACTAAGTCGGTTACTACTCCATGTCTGCTTTCCAGTTCCCCAAATTTTGGCACTATTGTCTTCTCTCCCTTTCTCATGGGGATTTGGAAGGGAGCAGAGTGTAATGTGTGTGTGCAGTTGGCTGCTTTTCAGTGAAGCCTCAAATGTCTCGTTTCCATTTCACCTCTCCACCAAAAATTCCTTTTGTCTGCAACCCCCACCACCACCGCTGCCCTCCTTCTTCAGGGAACCATTTTGGTGTTCCAAAACTGAGTTCACCATAACCACTGTTTACTGGCTGTCTGTGGTCTGTGCTCAGGCAGCTGACTTACCAGATGCCTACCACAGGCAGCTTCTGAAGACTGAGGAGAAATAAGTGCCATTCACATGCGGGCTTTGCTTTCTTTTTCAGGAAGCGCTATTCATAAGATGCTTGTGGATAGGCAGTATATGGGTGTGTCTAAGCGGAAGTGTATCATATGGGGCGTGGCCTTCCTGTCTGATGGCACCGTCATAAGCGTGGACTCTGCTGGGAAGGTGCAGTTCTGGGACTCAGCTACCGGTACCCTTGTAAAGAATCATCTCATCGCAAATACTGACGTGCAGTCCATTGCCATATCTGATGTGAGTATAGTCCCTGTTTGAGCAGTTCCTGTACAACCTGGGGCATGAGTAGAGAAGGCTCTGTCAGTGGTGTGCCACAGACACTGTTCCCTAATCCTGAATGTTGTAGTGGAGGAAGATTGAGTTTAGGACAATGCATCTGAAAACCCACACAGTTTTCCTGAACACTTATTCTCCAACAGTTAGTTAGAGAATATTCTCTAAACAATTAGTTAGCAGAGAGGTTTTCTTCAGACACTCCCTGTCCCCAGTTAACCCCGTCTGATTGTAGATAGGGCACAAGTATTCTAGAAGAATCTTGAGAAGTTCTATTTCCTCTCTCTGCCTGACTGTTCTGCTTCCTATCTTGGAACATTAGAAGGTAATTTTATAGTGATTTCGACACTACTGATTTTTCTCCTGTTTGTATAGGAGTTAAAGCAGGTTTGTATTGAACATGTGTGCCTCTTGCCATCTTGTAACATGAATTCTTAATCAGAAGCCTTTGGAGGGCTTCCCTGCTGGCACAGTGGTTGAGAGTCCGCCTGCCGATGCAGGGGACGTGGGTTCGTGCCCCGGTCTGGGAAGATCCCACATGCCGCGGAGTGGCTGGGCCCGTGAGCCATGGCCGCTGAGCCTGCGCGTCCGGAGCCTGTGCTCTGCAACGGGAGAGGCCAACAGTGAGAGGCCCACGTACCGCAAAAAAAAAAAAAAAAAAGTAAAAAAAAAAAGAAACCTTTGGATATTTTAGCAATGAGGCACAGGAAGTGATTTTGAGGTTTGTTTTTTTTTTTAATGTTTATTGGAGTATAGTTGATTTACAATGTTGTGTTAGTTTCTGCTGTACAACAAAGTGAATCCGTTATACATACACATATATCCATTCTTTTTTATTCTTTTCCCATATAAGTCATTACAGAGTATTGAGTAGAGTTTCCTATGCTATACACTAGGTCCTTATTAGTTATCTGTTTTATATATAGTAGTGTGTCTACGTCAATCCCAATCTCCCAATTTATCATCCCCACTCCCGCTTCTCTCCCCACCTTGTAACCATAAATTTGTTTTCTACATCTGTGACTTTGTTTCTGTTTTGTAAATAAGTTCATTTGTAACATTTTTTTAGATTCCACATGTAAGCGATATTATATGATATTTGTCTCTCTGTCTGAGCTTTGAGGTTTGTTGACTAGATCTTTTATCTTTACGTAATTAGTTTGAGTGTTGTTTTCTTACTTAAGTGTGTCTAGTGTAGAGATCACTCCTGCTTTCTTTTCTTGCCTATAAAATGTTCCTATCCCATTCCACAGTTTTTCCATGAGAACAATTTGTTAGTGCTAAAGCCCTATAAAACATGTAGATGTCACATATAAACTATAACAGAAGTCAAGGTTTAAGTGAGTGGAAGGAATTCTCCTTTTAAAATAGAGTTTTGATCCAAAATGGTTGTAATTATTAGATAGTAAGACTTAATTATTAAATTTAGTACTATTTAAAGTGTAATTATTTAAGGATTATGCACCTGTTCAAAGACCAGAGAAGATGTATATTTATTGCTATGGAACAATTTCCAGGATATATTGGTAAGGGGAAAAAGTAGAACAGTATTACAGTGTATAGTATAGTATATAATAGTGTAGTAAGGAAAGGTAGAGCAGATATATATATTAGATATTTATATATGAGATATTCTAGGACTTCCCGGGTGGTCCAGTGGTTAAGACTCAGCACTTCCATTGCAGGGGATGTGGGTTCAATCCCTGGTCAGGGAACTAAGATCCTGCATACTGTGTGGCATGGCTAAAAAAAAGAGAAAAGAAAAGAAACAGATATTCTATGTGTATACAGTTTTGCTAGTATATACATAGAATATCTCTGGAAATATTGAAAATGCAAATAATGACAGTTTCTGGAAGAAAGTTTTTGGGGGGTAGGTGGAAGACAGGTGTAACTTGTACTGTGTACCACTTTATACTGTCTGATCTTCTACCTTGTGCCTATATTACTGTATTGCATTAAGTCTTAGATACAAATGATTGTAACATGTCATAATTTTGTTATCATGGGAAAGAAGAAATACTTTTATTAAACTATGACAGAGTGGTTTTTTAAATGTAAAATTCACATTTTATAAGCACATAATATAAGCTTTTATAATATAAACTGACACAATGCTTTTTTAAACATAAAATTTTACTTACTGAAGAGCTTCTTGAGACTTAAACAGAAAATTTCTGTTATATGACTTTTACGCATATATAAACAGGAAAGTATGTGTGAAATAAAATGATAAGGGTATTCCTAGAACTTCTTCACATTCAGAGTTGGACTCTGAATCACTTGAACTCAGTTATTGGGGTCCATGTTTCTCACACATGCCTCCCAGCCATCCACAGTGTTGGTAGAAGATGATCCAATATAGTCCCAAGATTTTCTTTTAGGCTTTTGACAACTGTTCTGCAAGTTGTTTTTGTTTTGTTTTGTTTTATTATTATTTGGCTGTATCGGGTCTTAGTTGCTGCCTGTGGGATCTTCATCATGGTCTGCGGGATCTTTCCTTGAGGCGCGTGGGATCTTTCCTTGCAGCACACAGGCTCTTCATTGTGGCGTGCAGGCTTCTCTAGTTGCGATGCGGGCTTCTCTCCAGTTGTGGCGCGTGGGCTTTGTTGCCCCACGGCATGTGAGATCTTAGTTCCCCAGCCAGGTATCAAACCGCGTCCCCTGCATTGGAAGGTGGATTCGTAACCACTGGGCCACGAGGGAAATCCGTATTCTGCAAGTTTTGACGTTCATTCTTTATCTGAAGATGTCACATAACACAGATTGACAGATATAAATATTTTGATATCAGAGATGTTAAGATGTGAGAAAATGTGTGCCTGAGAAGCAAGGGATTGTGGTACTTTTTTTTTTTTTTTTTCAATTGAAACGTGCAATTGTACAAATTCCAGTCCTCAAAAATGCTTATCACAAACTCTGGAGTTGGGCAGAGTTGGGTTTGAATCCCAGTCATACCACTTAATAGCTACGTGTCTTCCTTGGGCAAGGTACTTCTAAGTCTCAGTTTCTTCCTCTGTGAGAACAAGGAGGTTAGTAATACATGCTGCGTGGCGTCTGAGGAAAGATTAAATGGGTTGTGCTTGTAAAGTGCTAAGTAGAGTGTCTGGCACAGCGAGTGTGCTATTGCCATTTTCACATCTCTTTTGACACCAGTCCTAATTTCAAGGCTTTTCTCCATACTCTCTTGCCAGAACAGATGGTTATATTTAGATTTCTTTTCAGTGGTTTCTCATTGACTAAAGAGTGAATTGTGGCAAACACCCAGTCCTTTGATCTTCTTAGAAGCCTTTCACCTCCATCAAGTAGGCAAGTACTGATTCCTTTAGGGAGTTGTAGGGAACATTTGCCTTCATTTAGAGGTCAGTCCTGAGATTTTGTGTTCCCTGTGAAGCAGTCACTCTTTGATTAAGTTAGTGTGTGTGTGCGCATGTGTGTGCACATGTGTGTGCGCGCGCGTGCGTGCACTTGCGCACCCCCCAGGTCTGTTTTTCCCTTGCTTCATTCCTGTTGCACCCCAAGAGAGCCTTTTCCTTTGTTTGCTTTTCAGTTCTTTCATGATTCCACCTCAGGGAAAGAGAATGTGGAGTGAGAGGCCTCCCTTCCCAGTTCTTCTCCGTAGGTAGTACTTTGAGCAAACAGCCACTTGAACTGTTTAGTGGAGGTGATGGAGAGAGCGAGTGAATTCCTAAGCAGCTCAGTATTTCCACTTTTGCCTTAGGCTAATGGTTTTCAAATAGTATCCTTAGAGGAGGTGAGGGAGAGGCCTGTGCCCGGAGCAAAGGCTTTGGCGGTAGATACACGTCTGTAAACTAACAGACAGGTAAACTCCTGAAGTTCGTTTCCTTATCTGTGTAAAGGGCTATTAAATGATGATTGGGGGGAAAAAGGGTAAAATCATAATTCATCCAAACATGAAATGGAAGTATGTCAGAGATTTTCTGTAACTCATTAACTAATGAGGGAACCAGTAAGTTACAAGCAGTTCTAAGGGAGAAATCAAAAAACACAGTTATGTAAGGCCATCAGGAATGCTGAAATGATTTACAAATTGTTGCAGGACTCAGTGTCCACAGGACAATCATCAGCTGCATTCTACCGAGCAAAATTCTTTTGCATCTCTATGCAAGAGAATCTTTTGCATCACTCTCAGTTTTTTTACAATTTATGGAGTTGTAAAGTAGCTCTAGGACAATCAGAGGGCTCACCAGCCAAGGACACCGGTACTTGTTATGCTCATTTCAGTCTTTTATAATTTCTCCTGCTAGGACAGATGATACTTAACCTTGCAGGTTATTGAAGGATTAGAGATGATATGACATAAAACGTTCCTAGCACAGTCAGTGTGTAGTTGATGGCAGCTACATGCTCACATGTGTGCAGACATCTCACTTTTCTTGACTTCTCACCTACTCTTTACACCGTTTGATTGGTTATCTACTGATCCAGGTTTCTGATTTTTCTCAGTACCCTATCAAGCCTCCTGTTTTGTTTTCTTACTCAAAGTTATGTGCATTTTTAAAAATGAGTTAAAATGAAAATGGTTTTGAGATTATAGAGGAATTTTAAAAAGTAGTTGTAGACACAGTAAGACCTTTTAAAACTAACAGAAATCCTCGTGCTCAACATGCTGACAAGAGAGAGCCTTAAACTGGGGACCAGGGAACCTGCATCTTTGTGATATTGATCAGGCCACTTCCCCTCCTCAGCCCACCCTCTCTTCATCTCTAAAAAGAGGACAGTGAATTTTAGGGTTTTCTAAGCTTCAGTCTTTTGACTGCCAGTTTTGCGACCCCTCCCCTTTCCCCAATATTGTTGCTAGTCTAATGAGGTCGGGTTTGCATTATATGAAAGCACGCTAACAGTTTGAAGTACTTACTGTTAATTTTGTCAGTAGGGGGCGCTTTGTTACCTATGCGCGAACTTGCTCCCCTGATGGAATTGTTAGCTTCTGGAGGAAAAAGACCCCTGCAACCTCCCTTCAATTCTGGGCATAGGTTTTCCCCCTAAGCTGCCCAGACAGAAAACCTCGGGGAATATTTTAAAAACTGGGCCCTGTTTTGCTCAAATGTACCTCCCTAATGATTTACTTTCTCAGCAAGAAGACAGTTTCGTGGTGGGCACAGCCGAGGGGACAGTGTTCCATTTTCAGCTGGTCTCTGTGACTTCCAACAGCAGTGAGAAGCAGTGGGTGCGGACAAAGCCATTTCAGCATCACACTCATGACGTGCGAGCCGTGGCCCACAGCCCCATAGCACTGATATCTGGAGGTGGGTTTCAGTCTTGGCCGGGACTGCTTCATTACTTTGCCCAGCTGTGGTTATTTTCATGTGGGACTTTTTCTAATTCCAATATTTTTTCTCCTCTCCCTCCCGCTCCAGGCACAGACACCCACTTAGTCATTCGTCCTCTCATGGAGAAGGTGGAGGTAAAGAATTATGATGCTGCTCTCCGAAAAATCACTTTTCCCCATGTAAGTATCATCCTCTAATGCCCACCATGCCCTCATCTCCCGGTCTGCCTGTCCCATAAGACAGCACAGCTCACTCTTCTTTGGCAGATCTGTTGGCCTTCTGTAGTTACCTTCTTCTTCTTTCTTCCTTTTCTTTCTAAGGCAAGCCTCTGGCAAAGATGTTTACAGGGGCCAAGAGATTTACAGCAGCATTCGTAGTTCAGTTTCTGGGGAAATCATTCCCTTTTCCCAGTAGGTGTGGTTTATGGGGATTTTGTTTGTTATTAATTTTTTAAAATAAATTTATTTATTTTTGGCTGCATTGGGTCTTCGTTGCTGCGCACGGGCTTTCTCTAGTTGTGGCGAGCAGGGGCTACTCTTTGTTGCGGTGCGTGGGCTTCTCATTGTGATGGCTTCTCTTGTCGCAGAGCATGGGCTCCAGGTGCATGGGCTTCAGTAGTTGTGGCACGCGGGCTCAGTAGTTGTGGCTCATGGGCTCTAGAGCACAGGCTCAGTAGTTGTGGCACATGGGCTTAGTTGCTCCGCGGCATGTGGAATCCTCCTGGACCAGGGCTCGAACCCGTGTCCCCTGCATTGGCAGGCAGATTCTCAACCACTGTACCACCAGGGAAGCCCAAGGCTGGACTTTTTATTATTCTGGGTGGGAGCAGGAGAATCCAGGCTTCCAGTGTTCCTTTCTAGGTAAATCAGTCATCTTTCCAGGCTAGAAACTCTTCTTCCCACTACCTACTTCTACATTCCATTCAACCAGTAAACCTTACTGAGTCTACCTCCTCGTTCTCTCTTGAATCTAGCCATTTCTCTTTGTCTACACTGCCATTAACCTAGTTTGGGTCAGGGTCGTTTCTCCTCTGGATTTCTTTACAGTAGTTTGTTAACAATCTCCTTTTATTTAGATTTGTGTCATTCTGGCCTCTTCTCCATTGATGCGTTCAAAAAGCAACTTTGTTCATCCCTCCATGCTTAAATGCCTTTGTTGGTCATTGTTGTCCTCAGCGTAAAGACCTAATTCCTTAGCATGGCTTATGAAACCTGTCTTGATCCGGAGAAGACAGCCTCTTCCCTCACCTCTGTTCTCACGCACTTACATTACCCCCACCGCCATCTGCACTCAGTCTGGCAGTTCTGAAAGACTCCTTTTTATTCCCTCTCATTCTCTCTTCCCTTTGAGCTATTTCTTGTGCCATCCCTCTGCTTGGAACGTCCTGCCCTACCTTCTTTGCCTGAGTACTCTTTACCAGTGAGCCTCATCTGGGCTCCTGTCTTTACTGTCATGAGGCCTTTCTACTTTTTTCCATTACATACTGTGCTTAGCCATGTTAAAATTCTTTGCACACTTAATGTAATTGCCTGTTTAATTTTATGTCAACCCTTTAAACTGTAAGCTTGAGAGCAGTAGCTAGGTTTTTATTTACCACTATGCTTTTAGATCCTAGGACAGTGCCTGGCGAATGGTAGTACTTAGGAAATATTTATCAAGTAAATGGATTTTAATGGTAAAAAATGTTCTGAGGTGTTGCTGCTGTATCCAGTACTGAGGCAATAGATGACTCCGGCTTGTTTATGTGTTTTTGATTCTTGGATACAGCGACGTCTCGTTTCCTGTGCAAAAAAGAAGCAGCTTCTCCTCTTCCAGTTTGCTCATCACTTGGAACTTTGGCGACTGGGATCCACAGTTGCAACAGGTAAGATGGAAGAAAGTTTTTTTCCAATAAGAAAACTGGAGGTAGAAGCCAGAAATGGCAGTTGAAATTCTGCTTGTGGAAAAATGGAAGTAGGTTTGTCTGTGTCCTTTTGAACTTATGGTTTCCCACCCACTAGATAGAGCAGAGGAGTTCCTCAGAGTGTTAAAATTGTTAGCAGGACACTGAATCATCAGTGAAAAGTTTTCGGTTCAGTATGGTGCACTGCAGGATATAGTGGTCCTGAGGGTAGTGGAATCAAAGTTCTCCCTGGTTAGACTGGGATCAAAACAGGCTGTTGAAAAATGACAAGTTTTAATGTGGGGTCGTGACGGGCCTGCATGAAAAAGAAGGTTGTGCAGATCTTACCAGGGCGACAGCCTCATGGCCTTAAGTATGACATACCTGTTCGGGTCCTGTTGTTTTACAGTAGGTTAGAGGCTTTTGCTTTAGGCTCCAAAATGAACAAATGAAGTTGAAGTCGAGGCCACACAAACTTCACTTCCATCCACCTGCATGCCTGGCTGTGGGGAGTGGCTTCAGAGAAATAGGGGTGTGCCCTAGGCCGTATGCAGGGCACCCAAGTAGAAGCTAAGAAAGTGCTCACTGCTTTCCTCTTCGTATACATACCCCCAGAAAACTGTAAGCTTACTACATCAGACGTTTTTCTGATTTCCCAGTGATAGAGATTTCTTTCTACCCAGGAATGACTTTTTAGTAGAAAAAATGTATGAATAACCTTTCTTTGGGAAGAAAAATGTCAGGGATATTTCTTGTTCCAGGAAAGAATGGGGATACACTTCCACTCTCTAAAAATGCAGATCACTTACTTCACCTCAAGACAAAGGTAAAGAAATTTAACTGTGTGTTCAGACTCTGAAATCCAGAACATTTTTCTCATTCTGAATTTTGAGGGTTTCTTAGTTGACATCATAAACTGTTTCAAATCTAAAATTATTTGAATGAAGTACTATGTCAAAAGAGCTGGGTTTCCTATGATTGTAAGTCAGGCATTCAGAATTTATTGGATGAATGAATACAAGAAATTCGTTTTTCTTCTTTTGGTATTATTATGAAAATAACATGCATAGTTTTTAAAAATTCAAATAATGCAAAAGAGGATGCAATGAAAAATGAACCTCTTTCTTACCCCCACCCCGCCAGAGATGATCACTGCCAGTGGTTTCTTATATATTCTTCCAGAAAAAATTTTCACCCATGCGTGCATGTGTATACATCCTTTCTTTCTCCAATAATGGGACTATACTATACAAACAGCTTTGTCTTCCTTTTTAAAAATCTTTATTTTAATTGCACAAATAATTTGTGAATACAGTCTCACTATGAAGAATTCAAACAATATTGATAATTTATACCCTTGCCCAGCTCTTTAATACTAGTCCCCTCTCCTGCAATAATTACTGTTAATTGATTAGCTGTATACCCTTCTAGATCTTTTTCTGTGTGTGAGAATATGTATGTGTGTATACATACATACTTACATACACTCAGATGTTTTTTGAGTTTTTTGAATTACATAAATGTTACACTAAACTTTTGCGGTGTTACGCAAATTTTTTCACTTAATATTTCTTACAGGTCTTTAAAGCAGGTTGTCATTGACCAAAACAGAAAATCAGTCCCCAAGTCACTGAGCCTCCAAAGCTTCACTGCATTAAATGCCTCCCTGCTCAGGTTTCTAAAGTTAGGGTTTATTATGAAGGTACGCATGAAGTATGCGAAGGGCTGAGATAAACTCGTAGTATTCAGAGACCTCTGTTCTGGGTTTTGGAAATCAAAGCCACACCACTTAGATGTTCTACCTTTGAAATAATCATAGTGACACATAGCATATGAGTGTCAGGATTATGTGTCGGTATTTGTGGATACATTCAGAGTGGCAGTAGCTTGAGGATTCATGCTATAGTGAACCTTGTATGAAGTTTTACTTGACTATTTATCCTGCTTCCTAATGTTACCAGGGTCCTGAGAACATTATCTGCAGCTGTATCTCCCCATGTGGAAGTTGGATAGCCTATTCTACAGCTTCTCGGTTTTTTCTCTATCGTTTGAATTATGAACATGACAACATAAACCTCCAAAGGGTAAGGGATAACCCCAAGTCTGGTTGAATAAGAAGAAACCTTATAAGTGGGTGATTTTTGTGTGAAGTGGAAACGTCCTGGATATGAATCCTTGTTCCGTGAAAAGCTATTTTGAGAAACCTGTTATAAAACAGTCTCTTATTGCCATTTAAAATTATGTTTTTGGAGGATAGGGAAATGCCAGAAAGTGGCAGTAAATGTTGGGCTTTTGAGGAGATGACAAGGGGGCTGGATAGGTTACAGTAGGCACGTCTGTGTTCCAGGCCCTTGGTTGATTGGCTTCCTTGGAGACAGGAAGCATTCATATGATTTAAGCCTAACTGTGATTATTTTTGATGGGCTGTAGGTCTAACTTCTCTCTGTCTCTCTGATTTTTTGTTACTCGTTCCCCCAAGGTTTCCAAAATGCCAGCGTTCCTTCGCTCTGCCCTTCAGATTTTGTTTTCTGAGGATTCAACGAAGCTCTTTGTGGCATCAAATCAAGGGTCTGTGCATGTCATTCAGCTGCTGGAGGGAAGCTTCAAGCACCTGCATACTTTTCAGCCTCAGTCAGGTGAGAAGTTGGTAATTGGCCATGGGAGAGAGTTATCAGTCTCGATGTTCCTTTTTTTCCATTTAAACCTCAATTGTTGGGGGTTCACTAATGATCTTCTCTGCCCTGCAAAAATTACACACTCACTCACATGTTTGCGATTTAAAGTAGAAGGAGATACCTGGCAAGTGAAAGTGCTCGATGCAATCTGAAGTCTTGCTCACACCTACTCTTTTCTCACTGGGTTTTTGATTCCTTATTTGGGGCCAGAGAAGTTTCATCACCCTTCTTGGAGTTTTGTTAGCAGAGCAAGAAGAAAGTTAAAATCATCTGTAATCCTGACACCCAGAAATAACTACCATTATTATTTTATATATTTCCAGTAGGTGCTGATTATGTAGGTATTTTATGGACATGTTAATCTTTTCTGTTGTTTGTTTTTATAATGATGAGCTTATACATACAGTTTCATTACCTGTCCTAATGCTTATGACCACTTTTCCATATGTTTTGAGAACATGAGTATGCATGAATGAGTGACTGTGTATAGATAACAACTGGTGAGTTAACTACTAAGGACTTAGTACCCAATACTTCCCACGGGTCTTTTTCCTTCTCCCTTTTTCTGGCTTGTAGTGACTTCACTGTTATTTAGACTTCATCAGCCTGGAAAATCAACTTTTTAAAATCAACTTAAACTCTCACTGTTCATAAGCTGCCCCAGAAGCAAACAGGAAAAGAAACATACAAATTAGGAGTCAGATGAAGTAAACTGAGAGTATTTATTGAGTACCTGTA
Source organism: Globicephala melas (assembly GCF_963455315.2). NCBI lineage: Eukaryota > Metazoa > Chordata > Mammalia > Artiodactyla > Delphinidae > Globicephala > Globicephala melas. The sequence goes on from NC_083332.1 coordinate 45,249,806, forward strand.
TATGGTTTTATTATAAAACTTAGATTCTTTACCTTGCATTTAGCACTCCTTTAAAATTGGGCTCTGCATTATGTATATAACTTTATTTCTTCCTCCTATCTCATCTCACTTCCCCTTCTAGTCAGGCTGGTTTCTTCATAGCCCTCAAACCTATGTATTCCTGTCCTTGTCACTTAGGTCACACTGTTCTCCATCCTTTTCTACCCACCTCGCTCATCCTTTAGCATCTGGTTTATGTCTAGTTATAAAGCTTTTTCATTGTTTGGGGTTGTTACATGCAGCACTTACTTTGGCATATAGCATCACTGTCTGATTTTTATCCCACATGGGTCTTCATGATGCCAGATTGGTTTAAAATTCTTTAATGACAAAGATGGCTCATATGTGCCCATGCTCCTTTAGTGCTAAATATACAGCTAGTAAATTAAAGATATGCCTCGGGACTTCCCTGGTGGTGCAGTGGTTAAGAATCCACCTGCCAGTGCAGAGGACACAGGTTCGATCCCTGGTCCAGGAAGATCCCCCGTGCCACGGAGCAACTAAGCCCGTATGCTACAACTACTGAGCCTGCACTCTAGAGCCTGCAAGCCATAACTACTGAAGCCTGCTCACCTAGAGCCCGTGCTCCGCAACAAGAGAAGCCACCACAGTGAGAAGCCCGCATACCGCAACGAAGAGTAGCCCCTGCCCGCCACAACTAGAGAAAGCCCGTGCACAGCAACGAAGACCCAACACAGACCAAAAAAATAAGCCTCAAGCCTATTTGCTGTTTGTAACTTTGTTTAAAAAACACCTGATAGGAAAGGAGTTTGAAACAATTAAGGTATAGATTTTGGTGGTAGCTCTTACCCTGATTCTCTGTTCTCCTGGTAGTTCTGAGCAAGTGCTGCTTTCTGGTTTATCTCTCTGGCTCCTCTTTCCATGAAGGATGGCTAATTAAATTAAAATAGTAGAGTAGCATCTAGAACTTATCTGCAAAGCTATCTAGAAATTGTCCTATGAGTAACTTAAAACCAGGGCTCTTACTGGCTTTTGCCATCATTTTTAAGGCAGGGCTGGCTGACTGTGGACACTGAATTCAGAGGCTTAACTATGGTTTTGTCCTTACAGGGACAGTGGAGTCCATGTGTCTTTTGGCAGTCAGTCCAGATGGAAATTGGCTAGCTGCATCAGGTACCAGTGCTGGAGTCCATGTGTACAACGTGAAACAACTAAAGGTGAGCATGAAGTTTAGTAGCAGAAAACAGGAGGAAGTTAGCTCTGCAGTTATAAGACTTAAGGCTAAGGCACATTGATATGACTTGGAAAATTGCTGGACTTCTTTTTAACCAAAAATTTTTCCTGTTTCACTTGCTTGGAACCCAAAAGCTATAATCTAACATTAAAACCAGTCAGTGGGAACAGTGAAACCACTCATGCACAGAAGTTTGAAATTAAGGATTTATGAGTAATGAATCTACATCCAGATTATGTCTGTATATTGAGGAGGAAAATTCTGATTTACCCAGATGAATAGATGCAGATAGTAACAATTTCCTTTAATAGGTTGCCTTGTAATCTCAAGGTATTTTAAAATTAAACAGAACTAGTAATAGCAGGAAAGCATTTTTCACTAATTAGTGATGATATTGCCATTCACAGATTGAATCGCTAATGTTCCCTTACAAGTTGTCATCGTCATCTAAAAGTCAGATAAGAACTACAAAAAACTTACAATAAGCATTAAAAGTTTAGAGAACGATATCAAACTGCAGCATTTAATGGGTTTGCCTGTTACTGCATGACTTAATCTTTACTGCACTGTGGCAAAAGCATGTACTACTCTTTGAGCCTTGCCTGGCATTTAAAGGTGTTCGTGTGTACTAGTGCACATGCCTTGTGATTGAACATAAATTTCCATGCCTAGGCATTTATTTCTTTTAAATCCAGTGTAGAGCTGTAGATTCCCTGTTCAATGACATGTTTATGAGCAATTCATACAAATGTAGAGACAGCAGGGAAAGCTTTTTTCTGAGGTTCTCTGTGAATGCTGTTAGTTTTGTTGGCAGTTAAACTTGCATTTTTAAAAAAATGCAGTTAAAGTTCATTGTTTGGGGAAATGCCTGACGTTTACGGAACTTCCATAGAATAGGACTTTTTGAATTCCAAAGAGCATTATTTTAAAACTACTGACCTAGACCATCCAGTCTTTCCTGAGGGAAGGAATCCTATTTTAGTTTTCTGTTTCTGTTATTTATTCCCAGCTTCACTGCACAGTGCCTGCTTACAATTTCCCTGTGACTGCTCTGGCCATCGCCCCCAATACCAACAACCTTGTCATTGCTTATTCTGACCAGCAGGTAAGAGATCCCAGTCCTTCCTAATTCCCTCCAAATGGATAGTAACTTGGAAGCTGAGATAACGACAATTTTGGAGGAGCTTTTCTTTGACAGTACTGGACAATATAAAGGTAGTTTTCTCTTATGTGTAGTAAAGCTTCCATGTATGGCCTGATCATAGGCCAGTAACATCCATTGGCTTGATGGGTCACAATGGAATGGTGAAACACTGAGATTCTAGAATAAAGAGGTATGAGAAGGAGGAAGAATTTTCAAGGGCTCGTTTTACTGATTGTTTTTAGGCTAGGATGAAATGGACTCAGGTGTTAAGAGTGGATATGGGAGAACAATGAAATATCAGAAAGGGAATGTAAACAAACTATCCCCTTTAAAATCGCATCAAAAAAATAAAGTACTTAGGAATATGACTCACCAAGGCTTATATGCTGAGAACTATAAGACATTAATAAAGGAAATTGCAGATGATTCAAAGAAATGGAAAGCTATCCCCTGCTCTTGGATTGGGAGAATTAATATTGTTAAAATGGCCATACTACCCAAAGCAATCTATAGATTTAATGCGATCCCTATCAAATTACCTGTGACATTTTTCACAGAACTAGAACAAATAATCCTAAAATTTATATGGAATCATAAAAGACCCAGAATCGGGGCTTCCCTGGTGGTGCAGTGGTTGAGAATCCGCCTGCCAGTGCAGGGGACATGGGTTTGATCCCTGGTCCGGGAAGATCCCACATGGCGCAGAGCAACTAAGCCCGTGCACCATAACTACTGAGCCCGCGTGACACAACTACTGAAGCCCACGCGTCTAGAGCCCATGCTCCACAATGAGAAGCCCCCGCAATGAGAAGCCCGCACACTGCAACAAAGAGTAGCCCCCTCTCGCCACAACTAGAGAAAGCCCATGCGCAACAGCGAAGACCCAACACAGCCAACAATAAATAAAATAAATAAATTTATTTTTAAAAAATAAATAAAAATTAAAAAAATAAAAGACCCAGAATTGCCAAAGCAAGCCTGAGGAAAAAGAACAAAGCAGGAGGCATAATCCTCCCAGACTTCAGACAATACTACAAAGCTACAGTAATCAAAACAGCATGGTATTGGCACAAAAACAGACATGTGGATCAATGGAACAGACTAGAGAGCCCAGAAATAAACCTACACACCTATGATCAGTTAATCTTCAGCAAAGGAGCCAAGAATATACAATGGGCAAAATTAGTTCTTTGTCTGCCACTTTTCCATACCAAGTTGTAAGGAGAATATAATTGTAAGAAGATCTTTAAAATATCTGAGCTACAGAACATATTATGTATGAACTTGTCAATATTTATATATCCTCATCTGTAAAATGGGCTTGATAATACCTTCCTCACCAAGCTATTGGAAAGATTAAATGTGATCCAAGAAGCACATTTAAATAGACCACCAGGCAGACGATGCTTGCTACTTTGATTAGCAGTTTTTACACTCACACCTGCACACACATACACATTATATCCAGAAAATGAAATCTCTCATTTAAGTTCTTCTGTCATTAAAACTAGTGGGAAATTTTTTGGTACCTGTTTAATTAACAGAGATTGAGTTAATAATACACAGTGCGGCTAGGGAAACAGCACTTCATATATTGCATAAATTAGTATACTGCTTTAGAGGACATTTTGAAGATATCTAAAAAAAAACTTAAATCCACATAATCTTTGATTCAGAAGTTCCAATTCTAGAAGTTCTTCCCATAGGTATATGCTTTTAGTTGTGCAAAAAGACATTGATTCAGAGATAATCATTATAACTTTATGTGTAGTAGCCAAAGATTGCAAATACCTAAATGCTCATTAAGCAGACTAGGTAAATAAATCCTGGTACATCCAAGAAGTGGGTAGATTATTACATGTTCTTCAAAAGGGGCATGAGTGATGTGTGTATACATTGATATGGGTCAGTCTCCATGGTATAATGCTAATGAAAAATGCAACATACGGAATAGTGTGTACTGTATGCATAAAATATCTCTGAAAAGATATAAACAAGAAACAGGCTGCTTTTGTCTTGGGGAAAAGAGATGTTACGATTGCAGGTGGTTTTCCACTATAAACCTTTCTGTGCTGTTTGAATTGTTTATTGTTCTGTAATTTACCTTAAAATTTTTTTATTTAAAAAAAAAGTAGGGAAAATGCATATTGCTGAATATGATACAGCCAAGGTTTGTATAGATATTTTCTGGTTCAGGCTGACCCTTCTTTGGTCTTTCTGGGTACCTGCCTGCACTTGCTCTGTGTCATATCCTTCCTCAGGTATTTGAGTACAGCATTCCAGACAAACAGTATACACAATGGAGCCGGACCATCCAGAAGCAGGGGTTTCATCATCTTTGGCTCCAAAGGGATACTCCCATCACACATATCAGTTTTCATCCCAAGAGACCAATGCACATCCTTCTTCATGATGCGTACATGTTCTGCATCATCGACAAGTCGTTGGTGAGTTCTTCACCACTACCACCTGTCCTGTCCCTGGTTCTGTTTACTTAGGAATCTTTCCATTCTAAAAGCAAAAGAGGACAATAAATTAGAGGAAGGAGAATCAGAATAAAGGTTGCTAGTACATTCTTTGGAGGAGAGGAGCTTTTGTTTTGCAGATTTCCTCATTTTCCTACCCAGTCTCATGAGGCTCCCAGGGAAGGGGCAGCCCCTTGTGTATTGGTTTTTGCTGATTTGACTATTTCTCTGCTTTGTCTCTCAGCACATAAACTTAAATAGGAAAGAGATTAGGCCCGTATTCGGAAAGTGACCATGATCAGGGAATACCATTGGTTTGGCTAAATCACTTCCACCTTTGCACCCTGGGATGACTAACATGATTTCATTAAAGGAGATACAGGCTGGGGTTTTGACCACTTGTGCCCCTTGGCTGAATATACTGAAACACTATCTGCAGGCTTGAGGGATTGGTCTTAGTGTTTTGAAAAATGACCAGTTAGGAAAATTCCATTCTTCATGGCTGTGATTTAGGTGGGATGTGAGCATTCTTTTCCGTTCTAGAGTCCAGGCTCTGCCAGCTGCAGTTTTGATTCACCCCAAATTTCGTGTTTTTTTCTGAGCAGGCACTTCCTTTCCTAGGAGCAGTGTGAGCTATGGCCATGCCTATAATGCACTTTGGGCTTAGATTACAGCCAATACAGTGTTTTGGTGTATCTGTGAGGGTGGGCGTAGGAGGAACACGGGGAAAGCAGCAGATGGCTCTAAAGGAGGTGTGCATGGTGATGTGTCACTGGAACTCATCTCATGGGCCCTGTGTCCTCTGGGTGTGGGAAGCAGAGCTGGCTGACAAGTGCCTTCTGTGAGATGAGTGATAAAGGAAGGGCCCCTCGCATTCATTTGCCTCTTTATAACTCAGCCTAGATCAGCCCATATTTTTCCCCAGGCGTTGGTGATAAGTCCATCACTTCCTCATGCAGGGGCAGAGCTATTTCCCAAGGAAGTCAGAGATAAAATTAAAATATCACTTGCTTGGCTAGAGGCTGTCTCTCGAGGTGTCAGTGACATCAGTGGGGGTGGTTTGTGTTGCAGTTTTGCCTGCGGAGAATTTCAGCCACTTGGCCGGTCTATGACCTGGTTGGGAGAGAGCCTAGAAAGCAGAGCCTTCATGGGCTGAGCTCCTACACATGCCAGTTTGTTTGTGTCTCACAAAGTGTTACTGACGAGACTGGCCAGAAGCCCCGGCTGGGCCCTTCAATCTTGCTGGCGTAGAGTACCAAGCTCTCTTTGCCACATACCCCCACAGTAGAGTACAGCAGAGCTGCAGGAGTGGCTCCAGCTTTCTTCCTGAAGTAAGAAGAGTCAGGGAGGTAGTAAGTGTATAACATGACAGAAGATTGTGTTCCCCCCCAAAATCACTATTATCCTTTGGTCTGTAGAGACCCAATAAAAAAAATAATGATTTAAACAACACATTTTTGTCTTTTTAGCCTCTTCCAAATGACAAAACCTTACTCTACAATCCACTGCCTCCCACAAATGAATCAGATATCATCAGGAGGCGCACAGCTCATGCCTTTAAAATTTCTAAGAAATATAAGGTAATACATTTTGCGTTACGTTCTGGGTGGTTGGTTCCTTGTGATATTATCAAAATGTAATAAGTCCCACAATGGACCAGAGTGCCTTCATTTTACATGCAGAGAACCTGGTTTTGGGAAACCAGTGACCTTTCTGAGACTGTCTGTCCCTTAGGTTTGTAGTTCATTGTTCTCGCCTCAGTAGATTAGAGGCAGGCATATCATCCTTCACCAAAATGAAATACATGGGTAGTGAGAAATGATGGTGCAGCTCAGTTGGGGTCTTTGTGTTAAAGCTGGCTTTTAAATTTGAGTTCCAGTGGAGAATGTTCCACAAGATAAATTTCGAGCAAATGGAAGTCATTGAATTTATTAGATGTTCCTTTCTGGGCTCGGCTTTTCACTGTACTAGAACAGATATCCATTGAGCTTATGGTACTACAGCTATTTGTGCCCACTCACAAGTTCCATATTCATGCTTCTCAGATCAGAGTTCCTTGGGCACCCTGGAACATTTTCTTGGGGGTCTGCAGAATTTTTTTAAGTGGGGGGGTGTTGTAAATGATTCAAGTATGATTAACTTCTTGATGTATTTGTAACTCGCCATTTGTCAAGAATTTAGGCTCCAGAGCCCTCTGTTAACATTGATTCCTAAGAAATTTGATAATCGCAGATTTTCCATACAGAGAAACATGAAAAATCTTGCTGAAATCTTAAATGATGGAATTCAGTTATAAAAGCTCCCAACTTTTTCAGTCTTTTAAGTCCTGTGGCAGGAAGGATTGTCAGAGATTTACACCCCTCCAGCTTGAACGAGGCTAACATTTTAGCCCTAGTTAGTCGATTCAGGACCAGCCCCAGAACCTAACTCCTGGTGGAATCATTACCATCTCTCTACAGCCTCTACTCTTCATGGATCTTTTGGATGAAAGAACACTAGTGGCGGTAGAACGGCCTCTGGATGACATCATCGCTCAGCTGCCACCACCCATCAAAAAGAAGAAATTTGGGACCTAAAACAGGGCACTGTCTGTGTCCTTTCTTGAACTGTCTAACCTGTTTTCACAAATCATGATAATAAAACAAAGTTATTCTTTAGGACTAGTCATTATGAATGTTATTCTCTAAAATGCTGGACAGGAATTTCCCTTCATTGACTGAAACCGAACAGAAACTCCAAGGTATTGTAGTTGAGATAGTGTTCCAATTAGCTACAAAGTCATCCAACTTGTTTAGGTCCTGTTTGTTCTTTAGACCACACTCTCAGGGGAAAAAGGCAATAGTTACCTCCTATCCCCTAACACATGCTTGAGGCTTCGGAGAGCTGATGACCTTCATTGTCTGCCAGCCTCCAGCCTGCAGCTAGTGCAAAGGCATGGGGACTTGCCTCAAGTTGCCTTTGAGGACAGGGAAACTATGCTTGCTTATTCAAGATAGCCTAACTACTGACAGCGATAATCAGCCTTATGTTTCAAGAAACAATATTAACTGTAGTGCTCCATCTGAAAAGTAGATGCCCTTGGCCTTTGGTAGAGCTATTAATTTTATTTGAAAGGAAAACTCAGGTTTTGGGATATCAGCCCCAGTAACCATCTTTTTATGTTCTATGCCAGTTCTAAAGGTTAAGGAAATATTGGGCATTTTCTCATGGAGTGGGAGTGGAGGTGGGGACCAGACAGCCTGCTATATATTTCACCATTTCTGTTCTCTTCTGCTTGCTTTGACATTGTTATTCCTGTGGGTGTTATCGACTGACTAGTTTTAATGTGATCTTTTAAATTAGAAAGTGAAGAACTAAGTTAACCTGAACTAAGCAGATAGATTTCTTTCCCATCTCAGTGGATGTATTCTGTTGCATGCCTGTGGAAACCCAGTATGTGCGGTTTTTTGTTTGTTTTGGGGCGTGAAGGGCTGTAGAATAGACAGAAATATGGGGGCTCTGATGACATCATGGGTAAATTGCTGATGAGAAACATTTTTGCTGAGATGAACCCCACCCTCCAGTTTGGAAAGGGAAAAAAAATGTGAGAATTTAAAGTAGGTGTGTAGGAGGAGAATTAACAGAGGTGATAAGAGAGAGAAACAGAGCCCAATAATTTATAATATAAAGGACAGCCTATTTCAGGTTTGCTAAGAGAGACAGCAAGTTTTATAATGGTTGCCACTTCTCTACCCCACCTGTTTATGTTTTTTACAGTGATAAGAGTAATTTAAACAAATAGCTGCAACTTTTTAGGTCATTTGTGTAAAATACCTTTCCTCTTGCTTGAATAAATTTTCTTAGTGAGACATATTCTCCCAGTCTGCATTAGACTGCACTATTACAAATAGTAATAGTCTATTACAAATAGACTGGACTGGAAGATCCTGCCCTTTCTAAGAAATGTTTTAGGTCTTCTTTTGTGTGATTGAAACCAAAGTTCAAGTCACTGATCTACAGTGAATATGACCAGAGGGAGGCTAGGATGCCTTAAATATTAACTCACTTGCTTTTCCCTGACTGTAGAGCTATAAATTCAGAGACTCTTTATTAACTGGAATCTAGTTTAAGACTTGATTTACGTAACTTTAAACATATTCTGAAACCTTGTGGATTGTGTTGGGTGTAATTCTGACGGAGAGGGCTCACAGATCATCTGAGTGAAGAAGTAAAACTGTCTGAAAGTAGAAAGCATTCCTTTGCAACATTTCCAGCCAGTGATTTGGACTTCCATAAATGGTATGGGAAGTAAAAGCTTCGGGCCTTAAAATTCTTCCTAAGTAGAGAACTTTGAATACAAATGAAATAGAAACTGATTGGGGCAAGTTAGAGAAACTGGGGGAAGGGAAGGCAAAGTAGTATAAGTAAGAGGACACTTCGGTGCATGTGTTTTAGAGTGATTTTACTTTAGGGATTTGTGTAACCTAGGCGCGTTATGTTTCTTTTTCAGGCATTTTGCAGACTGCTGCTCATACTCGAGTTTTACAGAAAAATTTTGATCTGAGACCAACTTGAGAAAGGTCATTTTTGCTAACCTGACTCAAATGCTTTAAAAATTCACTTTTCTTATATAGTAGCTAGTAATTGGATCTTTGAATGGATAATGCAACCTTTACCAGGGAGATTACAGCAAATTAGACTGAGAGAAACTAAAATCTTGGAATATTGGAAGAAAGTTAGAGATCGTCTAGTTTGGAGGGTTTTAAAGCTTTTTTTTTTTTAAGCATTGAAACTTTCTTCAAACGGAACTTTGTTCTGAACGGAAACATATGATGCAGATAAAAGAGGAGCTGTTCAGGTTGTTGGGGGTGGGAGTGGGGGAGGGAGGCACAAAGGTTTCTGAAAGAAAACTGTGTGGCCCTTGGCCTCATTTTTTTTTTTTACCCCCCCCCCACCCGGCCTCATTTTTATACTCATGGAAATGGAGACCAAGAAGAGAAGAAAGGGATATTTCCCATTGTCACACAATGGTTCATTAGAAAGCCCAGGTGGCATTCTTACAATTATTCCCCCACGGTCTCTTGGCTGTAGGGACCCAGTAAATATGATTAGCAGGCATGGTATGCAAAAGATTTTCCATTCCACAGGCTGCAGAGAAGATGTTTAAGCATTTCTTGCTCTGGATGAGCACCCGATTTAACTCTAAGGGTGAGTTCTGTGGGCGGTCTTATGTGTAAACCATATAGAGTGTTGTAATGAACAACCTAGTGTGTTATCTGCTAGTGCTCACATGGGGCTATTTCTCTATGGTTAATTCCTGGGAGTGGAATTGCTAACTCATACTGTGTTCATTTTCTTTCACTTTTAGTTGTCCTTTGGAGTTGGCTGTATGTCCATCAGCAGGGTTTGAAAGCACTCATTTCCTTATACTTTGCCATTGTAGTGATAGTCTAGTTTTAGCCCATCTAATGGGTGAAAAATTATATTTTACTTTGCAGTTCCCTGTTTACTAATGAGATTGCTCACTTTTTTATGTGTTTTGGCTATTTGGCTAATTGTGTAGATTACATATGCATGACCTCTTCTTTTTCTCCTAATGTGTTATCTTTTTCTTTCATATCTCAAGGCATTTTATGATGTAGATCAGTACTGTCCAATAAATTCTCTATGGTGGTGGAAATGTTCTGTATCTGTGCTGTACAATAGACACTTGTGGCTCTTGAGCACTTGAAATGTGGCTAGTGTGACAAAGGAACTGAATTTTAAATTTTATTTTTTTAAATTAATTTAGATTTGGCTGTGTTGGGTCTTTGTTGCTGCACGTGGGCTTTCTCTAGTTGTGGCGAGTGGGGGCAGCTTTTTGTTGCGGTGCATGGGCTTCTCATTGCAGTGGCTTCTCTTGTGGAGCACGGGCTCTAGGCGCACGGGCTGCAGTAGTTGTGGCTCGCGGGCTCTAGAGTGCAGGCTCAGTAGTTGGAGCGCACGGGTTTAGTTGCTTCGCGGCATGTGGGATCTTCCCGGACCAGGGCTCGAACCCGTGTCCCCTACACTGGCAGGCGGATTCTTAACTACTTCGCCACTAGGGAAGCCCTAAATTTTATTTAATTTTAATCTGGGAATTCCCTGGTGGTCCAGTGGTTAGGACTCTGTGTTCACACTGCCAAGGGCCCAGTTTCAATCCCTGGTTGGGAAACTGAAATCCCATAAGCTGTGTGGCACAGCCAAAAAAAAAAATTTTTTTTAATTTTAATTTAAATAGTCATATGTGGCTAGTGGATTTCTTAGTGGACAGCACAGATCTAGATTTTTTTAAAAATATTTATTTATTTATTTGATTGTGCCAGGTCTTATTTGCGGCTCCCCGGCTCCTTAGTTGCAGCTCACCAGCTCCTTAGTCGTGGCATGTGAACTCTTAGTTGTGGCATGCATGTGGGATCTAGTTCTGTGACCAGGGATCGAACTTGGGCCCCCTGCATTGGAAGCTTGTAATCTTATCCACTAAGCCACCAGGGAAGTACCCAAATCTAGATATTGAGGCTTAGCTTTGTGTCAGTCCTTTGTTTTTAGAACTTAATACTCACTTAACATACATTTATTGAGTGCCTGCTAAGATGATCTCAGCCCTCAAGAACTTCACAGTCTAGTCGGGGAGAGAAACAAGCTGATCAACATTAGAGATGAGCACAGAGAAGGGCACCTAACCTGTGGGTTGAAGGTAGGAGATAGTCCTCGAGAATTGGGTAGTAATTAGCAACGTGAAAAGGAGAAGAAAAGAGGCCTTCCTGCAGCATTCTCAGTGCAAAGGTCTGAAGCGAGAGCATAGCCTCTCCAAGGGTTCACCCGTAGTTCCATATGTCTGAAACATAGCACAGATCCGAAGTGGAGGAAAATGAGGCTGAAGGGCAGGCCGTAGTACTGAGTGCACCTGGGAGGGTGACTAAGAATCAAGGGAGGTTCCTAGGAAAGGAAAGTGTAGAGTGGTTTCCACAGAGGAAAGCTAACTAGATTAGATAAATAGATTTAGATGAAGAGCCCTTAAGTCAATGTATAGTGAGAAATAAGGCCAGGTAGGAGTGGGCCTTGAAGACTGTGGTTAAGAATTATCACTCAGTAGAAGATATAGTTATGAACCACTCAGATTCAAAGGAATGGCCCAGTAAAAATGCCCATTTGTGTAAGTAAGGGACAGAAGAGACTGGAAGTTAGGGAGGCAAAAAACAGGCTGTTGTGTAGGTTCTTGACTTGGCGGTTTGTGTTAGTTTGCTAGGGCTGCCATAACAGTATCACAGACTGGGTAGCTTAAACAACAGAAGTTTATTTTCTCACAATTCTGGAGGCTAGAAGTCTGAGATCAAGGCATTAGCAGGGTCAGTTTCTTCTAACGCCCCCTTCCTTGGCTTGTAGATGGCCCTTTTCTCCCTGAGTCTTCACATGGTCTTCCCTATGTGTGTGTCTGTGTCCTAATCTCTGTGCCAACAGTTATATTGGATTAGGGCCCACCTTAATGACCTCATTTTAATTTAATTACCTCTTTAAAGACCGTATCTCAAAACACAGTCACATTCTGAGGTACTGTGGGTCTGGACTTCAACCTGTATATTTTGAGGGGACACAATTCAGCCCATAACAGAGTCTGTGGAAGGGCTTCAGGAGCTTTGTGAGCCCCCAAGTTTGAATGCTGAGTTTTACACAAATGTGCATTTGTCTGAGGTGGGTCCATAGCAGGCAGCTGATTCCCAAAGGGGTCCGTGATCCCTCCCGAGTTGGCTGTTTGCATTAACTTATCAGGAGGAATTTAAAGATGTGAGACGAAGGCCTGGAAATGCCACAGGCATCAATAAACACAATCTGGGTGTTCAATGGTATATGAAGACTGAGAGTTTACACTGACTAGAAGACTACAAGTGTTATTGTGAGGCACTGGAAATTCTGTTAGAAGTGGTATGGGAGGAAAGTGGATTTTTATTTTTGGACCTTATTTGAATTTCATGGGAAATTATGTAATTTCCATGACTGTCAATAAAAAACACCAGTGATTTTCCATAACTAAGTGAATTCAATGAAACTAACCTTCTTCTTGTTACATCCTTGTTAATATTTTCCTAAAAAGAAAGTCACAGAGCAACAAAACTGTCACCAGCTGCTTCTCATTAGGAATGTGGTTAGCAGACGTGGGTTTTCGTAGTTATAACGCATTGAGATAGTTAATCCATTTTTGTGGGTTTCAGATGGATAGTGATTTATCTTGGCAGGATGAATTTTAAAATGCGCTTGCATCAGCTAAAGGATATATGCACCTTTTCCTCTTTCACTTCATGTTAGTGCTGGGGAGAAAAATACGTTTTAGGATATTTCTCCTGGAAGGCAAAGTAGTACTGTCGAAAGGGAAAATTGATCTCACTGTCCTCTAATGGGGGAAGAGAATGCATGGGTACTTTTTCAGAGTTGGATGTTGGATTGGTTATCTTACAAGTTTATTTCTCCCTTTGGCCTCTTCTTTAGTAGTAATTGAGCAGCTCTTTTGTTCCTCTGGCATCTGGCCACCTTTGTGGTATGACCTTCAGGCTTGCTAAGGGCTGCAATTTTGCCTGGGGCCCTCTTTCCTTATGAAATTACACAACACTCAAACCTTGGAAGCAGCCCCAGATCCACTAATTCTTTCCTTTGACGGACTTTTGGCAATATGTACTCCCTTTCAGCCAAAGTGTAGCTTTACACAAGATCTGTTTGTCACCGAAATTAATTTGGCCATTTGCCCTTTAAGCCTGGAGTCAAATAGTATTATGGCAGACTCCTTTATGATAAAATATAGACTCTCAGCTAGAGAGTTTCAACCAAAGGTTTTACTGTTGCTGCTGCTAAAGGTCAACAGGTAATAATATAACAGCAGTGGTACTTTTTACGGAACTCTTACAGTGCATCAGGTACAGTGTTGCTAAGCACTTTGCAGACATCACCCCAGTCAACCCTTACAACCACACTTCGAGGTAGAAGGTGTCTGAAGTTTTCTGAAGAAGAGACTGAGGCCCATGACCTCAGGCCCTTGACCATTGTCATATAACTAGTAAGTGGCCAAACTACAATTTGAACCTTGTGCTTTTAATTACCATGCTATATTATATGTCTACTATGAGTGAGAAGAAAAAAAAAGACCACTGGCTTTTGAGAGAGTATAGAATCAGAGCCTGAGTAATAGAATTGTAGGAAATCATGGAACTGAGAGAGCTAATCCAACCACCTCATTTTGAAGTAGCAATGATGCCTGCCTTGTCCTGAGAAAACAACAGCTTGAGCAGAGGAGAATACCTACTGATAGGTGACAGGAATGGAAGGTGATTGGGAATTACCTCAGCTATTCCCTTTTTTAGAGGTAGATAAAGTAACACGCCTGTTCAAAGAATTATCTAAGCTTGTCTCGCCATCCCTAAGAAACCATGGGAACAGATGTGTACCCTTTTTATTTCAGATTTCATTATCCACAGTAAGTAGATTTCCACTGACTACTTGAGATTTCCTAGATGGTAATTTTCACTCTGCAAGGAACCAGTAACCTTCAGAGGGATTATTTGAAATGACTACAGCGCAGGAGGCACTGAATTTCAATCAATCACATGTTTAATGATTTCCTTCTCTGCAAGGCAGTATTTTTGGAAGAGTGGGGAACAAAAAGAAGTCAATGGGTGGTTCCTGCCCTCCTGTATTTTATAATCTACTTGGACGAACAAGCGAGGCGTAGAATAAAATTGTTCAAAGAAAAAATCCCAGCAAATTGGGCAGCCAGGGACAACTGGGATGAGATCTTGCTCGGTGGGAAAGTGGTTGAAAGGGGCAGGAAGTGTTTGGAAGGATGGACTCTGGCAGGTATGTGCAAGGCATCATTGGGAGACACTGACTGGATGAATCTGGCCAATCTGTAGTGATGAAAGAGAATGTGGAAAATTAGGTTCTGATGCAAGACCTTGTCAGAACAGCTCAATAGTTTGGAAAACTTTTATGGATATATTTGAAAATAATTTTTAAAGTAAATACCCCCAAGTAATCCCAATATCAATCTCTATTACCTTTCCTCTTCCTGGGATTAAATTACTACCTTATGTAAGTGTCCTCACTATTTATTTGGAAGATCGCTGACTTCCTTCAATTCTACTGACCAAAAGGTCTTGACACTTTTGGAAAGAATTTCCAGCACTTCCCTTTTGCTAATAAAGGTGTCCTCAAGTGCCCAACCTCTGGGCAATTACGTATGTAAAAGTTTCAAAATTGTGCTCATACTCTAAGGAGTCAGCTGCCAGGTGCTCTCTAATAAGCAGAAATTTCACATAACTCAGGCATCTGGGGGTTCGCGCCTCAGCTGGAGCAAAGCCAGAAATGTCTGTGACTGCAGGTGCACTTCAGCACATTGGGACCTGCCGGAACAGCGATCTGGCCTAACTGCAATTGATTTAGGAGAGGGCTGGAGGGTTGAGCTTCTGCTGACACTTGCAGCTTGGAAAATTCTGCTCCGCTAATTGCAAAGAGGATTCTGCTGTAATGATTTTTTTGGGTAAGATACTTTTCTCATTTTGAATTCTTTCTTCATTTGGGCTCTGGGTGATTTCCAGTCTCTATTTTTATTGTTTTAACTCCTGGTATAGGAGGCTCTTTGAAAGTTTCCGCCCACACATGAATGTGCATTCAGAGTGGTGCATGGACATGGCTTACAAGCTTCAACATGTACTTCATGAGCAAGCAGGTATATAGCCCCTTTTACAGGAACTGGTACTTTCTACCTCTGCTGGCATCCCCCCCCCGACACACACACAAATGAAAATATGGGGATTTTGCTTTTCTTTCCAAAAAGAAAAAAGGAAAGAGGGCTCATTGACTTCACGTTTTTGAGATCTCTCTCAGCAGCGTGATTTCTGGACCCTCATCTTTGAGGTCTGGGGTATGTTTTTTTGTTTGTTTGTTTTTAAAAGCCCTGGACCAGGAGGATGGGAGACTTGAGTTGTCTCTGTTTCTCCACTGAGGCTTCCAGCCAGAGTCTTTGGCTTTCTGGGCCTCAGTTTCCTCAGCTCTTCAAGCCCATGAAACTGGAAGAACCAGGTGGATTGTATCACCCATGTCTTTGTATAAAAGCTGCTGCAGGCCCTGCAGTGTGCAGTTTCTGGGGAGGCTCATATGCACTTGCTCCAACATAAGGCCAAGGCCTCCAGGGTGAGAAAGTCAGATCTACAAATTCAAGTCCAAACACTCCAATATTTGGTTATATGAGGCTTTTTACACTCATATTCTGCCATCTCCACTGACCCTGTACTCTGTTCACATTGGAATTCTGGCATCTTCCTAAGTAACTCATTTGACAAATATCTTTGAGGCCTACCTATTGTGGCTGCAGGGCTAAAGAAGATATGGTCTCCTCTGGCATTACTGGCAAGTAAACGGGATTACAAAGCAGAGTGACAAATGCTTGGATTCATGCCTCTGGACCTATTGCCTAGGTGGACTGTTGAGCTTCCACTGTCACCTCTGTGAAGCTGTCCCCAGGCCCAACTAAATGTTTCTTCTACTCTGCTCTCAGGGTGTTTTCTACATGTCACTTAACCACATAATATCACATCAGGTTGGTTGGTTCTCCATTTTCCTCCCCCACTAGACCGCTAGCTCTGAGCTGTGGCACGTTTTATCCAGCTCCTCTCCAGGCCTCAAAGGGAGCACACTGCGGAGCATCCTGTAAATACGTAACGAACCAGTCAATGCAAGTGAACATGCAACTCGGTCTTGCAGGATTGCAAAGTGCCTCTCGAAGCTGATTTTGCTTTCCGTGCCCAGGCAGCTCTGGTGAATTGCACAGTAGAGGTCAGGAGTTGGGGGTGGGGAGATCGGAGGCGTACGAGGAAGAAGGTGAGTCCAAGCCCCACTTCGCTAGAGCTGCCCACGTCCGGTAAACTGTAACCCACTGGATGCGGTCAACTCCTTAACCTCCCGGAAGCGGCTCAGCCGGCCTCTCCCCGCCCCTCCGGAAGGTGGGCGTGGCCCCTAATGAATAATGAATCGCCGCGGTGGCGGCGGGGGGGGGGCCGGCGGGCCCGCCCCCTCGGGCGGGAAGGGGGAAGCGCCGAGGCTGCCTGACTGGAATGAGGGTAGCTGCGGCGACTGCGGCGGCGGGAGCGGGGCCGGCCATGGCGGTGTGGACGCGGGCCACCAAAGCGGGGCTGGTGGAGCTGCTCCTGAGGGAGCGCTGGGTCCGAGTGGTGGCCGAGCTGAGCGGGGAGAGCCTGAGCCTGACGGGCGACGCCGCGGCGGCTGAGCCTGAACCCGCTCTCGGGCCCGCGGCGGCCGCCTTCAACGGCCTCCCGAACGGCGGCAGCGCGGGCGACTCACTGCCTGGGAGCCCGAGCCGCGGCCTGGGCCCCCCGAGCCCACCCGCGCCGCCGCGGGGCCCGGCGGGCGAGGCGGGCGCGTCACCGCCCGTGCGCCGGGTGCGGGTGGTGAAGCAGGAGGCGGGCGGCCTGGGCATCAGCATCAAGGGCGGCCGCGAGAACCGGATGCCGATTCTCATCTCCAAGATCTTCCCGGGACTGGCGGCCGACCAGAGCCGGGCGCTGCGGCTGGGCGACGCCATCCTGTCGGTGAACGGCACCGACCTGCGCCAGGCCACCCACGACCAGGCCGTGCAGGCGCTGAAGCGCGCGGGCAAGGAGGTGCTGCTGGAGGGTGAGCGGGGCCGGCGGGCGGGCGGGCGGTGCTGGGCTGACCGGCGCTCACTTTGTTTCTGCCACCCTACCCGCTTTGCTGGGCCAGACCCTTCCCTCTCCCCCGCCCCCTGGGTCCTCACCTTCCTCTCTACTGGTAGCCCGGCTCTCCCCAAACCCCGTCTGCTGGAGCTTTGAGGATGGAAAAACTGATGCTCCCTACAGGAAAAGTTGGGCAGCCGCCGAAGTGTGGCTTGCAGTCCCCAAGGAAGACTCGGTTGAGATTTAGTAAGAAGCAGCCTTGCTGGAAGCCCCGCCTCTGCACGATAAGCTGACACTAAGAACTAGAGGGGGACGGAACGAAGCTCTGGAGGTCTCCGTTTGCCTCCTGAGAAGTGCCGGGTTGGCGCTTTCTTCGCTCACCTCTGGCTCCCCAGGGCAGGCGGGTCTGTTAGAAAAAAAAAAAAAAATTCGTCCACACCGGTGCCAGCGGTATGCATGGGCAAACCACCAAAACGCTGGTTAATTTATGGGAATTTAACCCATCATTGGCTCTCAACAATTACCAAAGGAGATCATAGCACGTCATTGAAGCCAGAAAGCTGAAACAGCAAGTTTGTGTGGTTAATGAGCCTTGTTTAACAGTGGACTCTCACGTGTTTGAACATTTACTGCCAACTAGAGTTTTGCCCCTTTTGCAGGAGACTCGTGCCAGCTTCCTACCATTCACAGGCCTCAAGTCTTTAAGCTTATTAGAAGTCTGAAATGTTAAACCTCAAGTTATGTTTGAATAGCTAGGATTATTCTTTAAGTATGCATGTGATCTGTTACTTGGGTCATTTGTGATGAATTTATGGATTTACTAAATTTATGATTTACTAAATCTCAAAATTAAATCTCATCTACTTGAAGGACTCATACATGTTGGAGGTAATATTCAGAAATTTTTGAGCAATCGGCCTTCTTTCACTGATGATTTCAGTCATTCAAGAAGCATTTATTGCTGGCTATATAGAACAGAATATAAAAGATGATGTGTCTATTTGGTGTCTAGTTGGGGAAAGGATAGAAAAGTGCAAAACAACTTACAATTTATAGATTACGGAGTGCAAACTATATAAATGCCAAGGGAACGCAAAGTTAGGAAGTAGTTAGTGGAAATTGTATTGGTCAGCGAGGAATTTTTCAAGGAGCTGAATCTTGAGCCAGGTCTCCAAGGAAGTGATGGACATAGGCAGAGATGAGTCAGGAGGGTATTCCTAGCAGAGGAAGAAGAGAAGGGAAGGGGTGGGGAGTGGAGGTAGGAAGAGGCCGATCATCAAACTGAGAGGCCAGAAGTCCAGCTTGGCAAAGTGATTGTCACTTTTTTCTAAATCTGCTGGTAAATGTTTGGGAAAATGTTAGTTTGCAAGTAAATATTTTAATGTGCTCCAGTTGTGAAATTCCAGTGTCCCACCTTTATAATATCCTATTTATAAATCTCATTTATATCTCACTTAGGTGGGGCTAGACATTGCTCAGAAATTAGTGCTAATAAAAGGAATAAAATTATAGATCATGGCCTGGGTGGTATGTGTATAAAAAAATTGTTACCATAAATGTGTACTTTGAAATTAGGCTAGCTAAGAATTCGGTTGTAAATTCTTAGAGCCAGAATATTGAATGTAGTACTATTTATGTGGTGCTCAGTGGTGGTGGGCAGACATTTCAACTCTTTACCCCATATTTTTAAAAAAATCCAGTTTTTTTTTAGATATAATTTGAACCTGGTATTCATACCAATTAAGTGAAAATCATCTAGTAAATGCTTCCCAATATTCATTAGACTAAAATAGGCCACATGTGCTTTTAGAAGGAGGGTTTACAAATGGCAGCATAACATTTATTGAATGCCTATTTACCTAACACACAGGTTCTATTTTATTTTCCCATTTTGTAAAAGACAAGTAGTTTTTGTTCTTATGTGTGGGGGAAAGTATGAAATTGAACTTTCAAGCCAAGGGATATAAAAATAAAATTGCTTAGAATATGTAAAATCACTGAAAACAGTGATTTAATTGAACCAAACATGTAAAATTGAGAGCTAGTGTCCCATCCAGGAAGCCCACTTAAAAAAAAAAAAAAAAATTATTTATTTATTTATGGCTGCATTGGGTCTTCATTGCTGCGCGTGGGCTTTCTCTTGTTGCAACAAGTGGGGGGGCTACTCTTCATTGCTGTGCATGGGCTTCTCATTGCGGTGGCTTTTCTTGTTGGGGAGCACGGGATCTAGGTGCTCGGGCTTCAGTAGTTGTGGCTTGCGGGCTCTAAAGCACAGGCTCAGTAGTTGTGGCACACGGGCTTAGTTGCTCCGTGGCATGTGGGATCTTCCCGGACTGGGGCTCGAACATGTGTCCCCTGCATTGGCAGGCAGATTCTTAACTACTGCGCCATGTCCCAGGTAGGCTACTTTTTTTTTTTTTTTTTTTTTTTTTGGCTGCGTTGGATCTTAGTTGCTGTGCACAGGCTTTCTCCAGTTGTGGCAAGCGGGGGCTACTCTTCACTGTGGAGCGCGAGCTCTAGGCGTGCGGACTTCAGTAGTTGTGGCTCCCAGGCTCTAGAGCGCAGGCTCAGTCGTTGTGGCTCACGGGCCCAGAACGCAAACTCAGTAGTTGTGGCGCACAGGCTTAGTTGCTCCGTGGCATGTGGGATCTTCCCCGACCAGGGCTTGAACCCGTGTCCCCTGCCTTGGCAGGCGGATTCTTAACCACTGGGCCACCAAGGAAGTCCAAAGCCTACTTTTAAAAGATGACTTTTATGATTAGCCCTTAAAGTTTTGGAACTGTATGGTCCTTCCATTAGATGTCTCAAAACTTGAAAAACTACCTTAACATTAGCACAGTGATGCTCTTTTGTGGTGTGGGCAGGGAATTTCAGGCATTCCCTTACCACCCCCAAGCAAAGGAAAACTAGTCTCTGGTTGCCTGTGGTTAGGGAACTGAGTGAGCTAAGGGTTTTTTTTTATCTCATGGATTTGTAGGGATTATTCATTCATACATGAAACATTTATTCAACTCTGCCACGTGCCAGAGGCGCTTGAAGATGGTATCTGATTCCTGCCCTCAAGAAGTTTGGAGTTGAGATAAGAGAGAGTTAAGAAATAGTACAGCAAAGGGTTAAAAGCGATGTGAGAATAGAACTCTGGAGAGGGCGCAGCACAGAGGAAGGAGAGATCTATGGAAGACTGTCGTGGGCATCAGAGGTTGAGGATGCCCAGGAAAAGGCTGATGGAAAAGTTGAAGTTTGAATTGAGCCTTCCCCTAAGGAGAAAGCTGCCACCAGTAAAGACACAAATGAGAGACAGGAAGAAGTCATTTTGCCCAGTGAGGGTAGAGGACGAATGAGGACTTTGTGGTCAGCTAGACCTGGATATGTTTCTGGCTAGTGGTTTGTAACCCCTAGGCAGGTTACTCACCCTTGCTCCACCTTAGTTTCCTCATCTGTAAAACCAGCATAGTAATAATACCTCCTTACAGGGTTGTTATTCATTTGACAGTTTATGTGCTGGGAGCCTTTTTGGGTACTGGGAATACAGCAGTAAACAACAATAATGAAAACAAAGTCTGAATGAGGAAGGTAGGACTAGGTCATGAAGGTATGCTGTAAGTTAACAGGCACTCTCAGAATAGCCAGGATAACAAGTTGTTAAAATCCAAGGCTCCATTTTACCTGAAAAGACATACATGGTAAGAATAAGTTGTTTTAGGTGAACACTTCAAGAATGAGTTTGCACTTGCATGCAAACACCTTTTTCTAATCTTGTTTTCCTGTCATCTCTTGTATAGGTCAACTTTTTTATCCTTAAGTTTTGCATTTAGTTTTTCATCCCTCTGATTTTTCCTATTCCTTCACACTTGCTGTTCAGAACCTTAAAACTTGCTAATAAACGTGTGCTAGTAGTTTTGACTAATGTCTCTTAGCACTGATATTAAGATATGCTGAAATTCACAGATTCTCAGCATGAAGGGGTGACTACTCTTCTATCATAGTGTATGTTGAATTTACTGTATCCTGTGTGCTGGAAATGGGGTCTATCCAGAAAGCTTCTAGAATTTATATTTGAATTAGACTACACATCAAAAAGTGTTCAGAAGAGGTTAGGAAAGAGCATCGTGTCCAGCTTAAGTTGTTGTTGTTTTAATTTATTTATTTGGCGGTGCCAGTTCTTAAGTTGCTGCGTGTGACATCTTCACTGTGGCATTCAGGATCTTTTTTTTTTTTTTTTTTTTTTTTTTTTTTTTTTTTGCAGTACGCGGGCCTCTCACTGTTGTGGCCTCTCCTGTTGCGGAGCACAGGCTCCGGACGCGCAGGCTCAGCGGCCATGGCTCACGGGCCCAGCCGCTCCGCGGCATGTGGGATCTTCCCGGACCAGGGCACGAACCCGTGTCCCCTGCATCGGCAGGCGGACTCTCAACCACTGCGCCACCAGGGAAGCCCCAGGAGCTTTTTAGTTGCAGCATGCGGGCTCTTTTTTTTTCTAATGTGTATACATATTTTATTGGATCTCATTTTCTTTTTTTTTAATGTCATTATTGGAGTATAATTGCTTTACAATGTTTTGTTAGTTCCTCCTGTATAACAAAGTGAATCAGCTATATGTATCCATGTATCCCCATATCCCCTCCCTCTTGCATCTACCTCCCACCCTCCCTATCCTGCCTCTCTAGATGGTCACAAAGTACCGAGGTGATCTCCCTCTGCTGTGCAGCTGCTTCCCACAAGCTATCTATTTTACATTTGGTAGTGTATATATGTCAATGTTACTCTCTCACTTCGTCCCAGCTCCCCCCTGCCCACCCCAATCTGTGTCCTCATGTCCATTCTCTACGTCTGTGTCTTTATTCCTGTCCTGCCCCTAGGTTCATCAGAACCTTTTTTTTTTTTTTTTTTTAGATTCCATATATATGTGTTAGTATATGGTTATTTGTTTTTCTCTTTCTGACTTACTTCATTCTGTATGACAGACTCTAGGTCCATCCACCTCACTACAAATAACTCAATTTCCTTTCTTTTTATGGCTGAGTAATATATTCCATTGTATATATGTGCCACATCTTCTTTATCCATTCATCTGTCGATGGACATTTAGGTTGCTTCCATGACCTGGCTATTGTAAATAGTGCTGCAGTGAACATTGTGGTACATGTCTCTCTTTGAATTATGGTTTTCTCAGGGTATATGCCCAGTAGTGGGATTGCTGGGTCATATGGTAGTTCTATTTTTAGTTTTTTAAGGAACCTCCATACTGTTCTCCATAGTGGCTGTATCAATTTACATTCCCACCAACAGTGCAAGAGGGTTCCCTTTTCTCCACACCCTCTACAGCACTTGTTGTTTGTAGACTTTTTGTTGATGGCCAGTCTGACCGTGTGAGGTGATACCTCATCGTGGTTTTGATTTGCATTTCTCTAATGATTAGTGATGTTGAGCATCCTTTCATGTGTTTGTTGGCAATCTGTATATCTTTGGAGAAATGTCTGTTTAGGTCTTCCACCCACTTTTGGATTGGGTTGTTTGTTTCTTTGATATTGAGCTGCATGAGCTGCTTGTATATTTTGGAGATTAATCCTTTCTTAATTACTTCGTTTGCAAATATTTTCTCCCATTCTGAGAGTTGTCTTTTCGTCTTGTTTATAGTTTCCTTTGCTGTGCAAAAGCTTTTAAGTTTCATTAGGTCCCATTTATTTATTTTTGTTTTTATTTCCATTAC
Source organism: Globicephala melas (assembly GCF_963455315.2). Lineage (NCBI taxonomy): Eukaryota > Metazoa > Chordata > Mammalia > Artiodactyla > Delphinidae > Globicephala > Globicephala melas. The sequence goes on from NC_083332.1 coordinate 45,273,051, forward strand.
TCTAGGAGGTGGGTCAAAAAGGATCTTGCTGTGATTTATGTCATAGAATGTTCTGCCTATATTTTCCTCTAAGATATTTATAGTGTCTGGGCATGCGGGCTCTCAGTGTGGCATGTGGGATCTAGTTCCCTGACCAGGGATCGAACCCAGGCCCCCTGTATTAGGAGTGGGGAGTCTTAACTACTGGACCACCAGGGAAGTCCCCAGCTTAAGGTTTGATATTTGAGAAAAGATCAATAAATTTTTGAAGCAATTCTCATTGGAATATTGTTGGAAAATCATCTTTTATTGTGTAAATATGATTCTAAAAGTATCGTTATCAAATCTATTGAAAAGAAAATGGTTAGGTGTATAGAGGAAGTTATCTGACATGAAATTTAATTTCAGAGTTGAAAGTAATTTTTTTATCTAGAATAGGTTGAGATTTTGAGTGTCTTATATAATATGACTTGCTCTTTGTGTATGTTAGGGGACGTGTAACGAATACTGCTGACGTTATTAGGCTACTCATTTGAAGAAGCTAGTTTGGGTTCCTACACTGCCACTTTCTTCACCGTATGTTGGAAAAGTTGAGAGTCTCCTAGAGAAAACATTTTACATTTTCTTTGAGACTTTGCCATGTATATTCATCAGTCTATCTCTTAAATAACCACTAAATTGTTAGGACGTTTTGTGTTTCTCTGTTTTTTCTTTTTAACTAGCCTCTTTGTATTTCACTTGAATGATTAGACATGTTTATATGAGAAACCATGTCTTTGTAACCAGATTATTTCTTATAGAGTCCCCTTCTTGCTAAAATATGCCCTCTATATTATTAGAAAAATATGAGAAATTTATTGGTTCTAATACAGAGTGGTTACGAAAATTCTAAGAGCATTTTTAGAAACCATAACCAGGCTTTAATTTAGATCTCAATTGATGACTCAGTAACTTCAACTGATGTATTCCCTGCTATGTAGTCCTTACGGGATAAAGATTACTTTACTTTGTGATCAAATGTTTATCTTTGTACCTAAGGGATGAGGTGCAGCCTGTGGCTATGGAACAGTGTTCTGCTGTGCTGAGCAGACTGAGTCATTCAAGGATCCAGTCACTGTCCTTGGCTAAGCTAGCATACTCTCTTACCCAGCTGAACAACAAATGATGCTCATTAATGTTAAGTGAGTTACCGAAGGTCTCAGAATTTCTATTGATTTTTAGGGGGAAAATGTTTTTTCCTTTGGGCAAGAGGAAAAATCTTACCTGGAATTAAAAAAATTGTGAAGTCTCATCTTCCAGATGAGGAATTAATGACCAAAGAGGTTAAGTGGCATGCTTAAGGTCACCTAAGTAATCAGTGGTGGAACTCAGACTGAAACCCTGTTCACTGCTGTCTCCCTTGTACCATGATATCTACAACCAGTCATTCAGAACTTCTAGCATCTCCTATGCATCATCATGTTGCAGTGTGTTGTGAGAGATCAGTATGCAAAAGAAGTTGAAGGTGGTCCCTGGCATCAAAGAACTTAGACTGAAATTGGGGAGGGAAAACCACCACATAGAGAGTAATTGCTGAAATGTGTAGTACTCACTCTTCAAGAGTTCTCTGAAGAGGTGATCAGTTGGGGGATGGAAGAGTCAAGTGTGACTTCATTGGGGAGGGGATAGTTTTGTCTGAGGCCTAAAGGACAAGTTGCTTCTCTGTAGATGGAAGGTAGTCCAAGTTGAGGAGGTAAATTGAGCAAAAGCCAAAATGAGCATGACCTACGATAGGAAGTAAGGAGAACAGGAATGGACTTGGGGGAAGAAAATTAAGCTGGGTAGATAAATTGGAGCCAGATTATGCAAGGCCTTGAAAGCAGGCCAGAGGAATTTGGACCTTTTTCATTCTATCAGTCAACCTTAAGTACCTACTGCAAATGAGGTGTTGTGGTAGATGCTGGGAATTCAAAATTGGGAGTAATCCCTGCCCTTTAGGCTAGTAGGGAAACAGTTATAGCCGGCTGTGATAGTGCTTTAAAAGAGATGAGAAGATGATGCCCCGGAAGCAGAGGTAGCAGTGCAAAGGAGACAGCATGTCAGAGGTAAGAAAGTGATGAGTAGCTGATGTGTTGAGAGAGGTGAAGCGTGGGAAGATGCAGGAAGTGTGTAGCTGGAGAGCAGGCTGGAAAGGTGGGCAGAGGCCAGATCATCAAGGGCCTTGTGTGCAGTGCCAACCAGTGGTCACTAGTGGGGTTTATATTTTCAACCTAAAAAAGGAAGAACTTGAGTTTTATTAATATTATATAAGTAACCCTGGTTCTCTTCCTCAGTCTTATAAGACAGTGACATTACACACTCGATACACAAGGTGATGTCTCGAGGGAAGAGTGAAAGAGCTTCACAAAGCACAGGAATTGAATGTGGTGACCTTATTAATTTGTCTGCTATTATCATATTGCAACTTATTGCAGTTTACTTGAGCCTGGTTGAGTGGATTTATAATATATTATCTGCTTTTAACTAAATTAATCTTCACAAAATGAGATTAAAGATTTGCACAGAGAAACCGTTGATTGAAGATAATTCTAACACTATAAATAATAAAAATGTAGGGTTTACATTTCTCCTAGTAGGAGCTCTTTGTCACATTTCAAGGTAAGCCTGTCAAGAAGTCAGCCTAAAAAATGAAATTGTCAAGAAGACTATTTGAAATATGGATTAATACATTATCATGAATAATGAACTATATGAGACTGTATTGTACTTTGAATCATACAGTAGCTAAGATAGTATGACTTCATCAGGGATATATTTAGTGTATTTCATCTTCATCTCATTCATTCTTTTTTTTTTTTTTTTTTTTCCTGCGGTACGCAGGCCTCTCACTGTTGTGGCCTCTCCCGTTGCGGAGCACAGGCTCCGGACGCGCAGGCTCAGCGGCCATGGCTCACAGGTCCAGCCGCTCTGTGGCATGTGGGATCTTCCTGGACCGGGGCACGAACCCGTGTCCCCTGCATCGGCAGGTGGACTCTCAACTACTGGGCCACCAGGGAAGCCCCCATTCTTGATGTTTACATTTTGTATATATTCTATAATATGTATGCATTAATGAATATTCGTGGGATGAGCGTGTAGACTCACATGTTTACTGATGAGTGTGTACTACCAAAAGTTTTAGGGACTTCCCTGGTGGTGCAGTGGTTAAGAATCTGCCTGCCAATGCAGGGGACATGGACTCAATCCGTGGTCTGGGAAGATCCCACATGCTGCGGAGCAGCTAAGCCCGTGTGCCACAACTACTGAAGCCGCACACCTAGAGCCTGTGCTCCACAACAAGAGAAGCCACTGCAATGAGAAGCCCGCGCACCTCAACAAAGAGTAGCCCCCGCTCACCGCAACTAGACAAAGCCTGCACGCAGCAACAAAGACCCAACATAGCCAAAAATAGATTAATTAATTTAAAAAAATACACTTAAAAAAAAAAAGTTTTAGGCCTGGCAAGCCACCCAGGTTTTAAAATGCTTTAAATGAGCAGTGCTTTAAACAAAGAAGCAATCTCTTAGGAAGAGTGGCAGATAGGGAGTGTAGGAGCTCAAGACATGAGGTAAGGGAAAGCAGTTAGGAGGCTGTTGCGACACCATTAGGATAGTGAGACTGGATAGGACAGTATGAAGCTGAAAGATATTAAGGAGATAGAAACAACAGGTCTAAATGATCAGTTTGGGGACCTAAGGGGAGAGGAAAAGAGAGGGAGGATAACTCCTAGATGTTTGGCTTGGGAAAGTGGATATCTATGAAACCAAAACAAATGGGGGAGGAACTAGTTTTTTGGGTGAAGAGAAGAAGTTTGGTTTGGACATGTTGAATTTGAGTCACCTGTGTGACAACCTGGTGCAAAAGGCTGGTACAGATCTGTAGTCAAGAGAAATGTCAGAAATGAGTTGAAGATTTATGAGATGTTAGGGTAGAAGTGGTGATTAATGCCATAAGTGTCAATGTAATCATTAACAGAGTGCAAATTAAAAAGAAAAGTAGGGGGCTTCCCTGGTGGTGCAGTGGTTGAGAGTCCGCCTGCCGATGCGGGGGACGCGGGTTCGTGCCCCGGTCCGGGAGGATCCGCGGAGCGGCTGGGCCCGTGGGCCATGGCTGCTGGGCCTGCGCGTCCGGAGCCTGTGCTCCGCAGCGGGAGAGGCCGCGACAGTGAGAGGCCCGCGTACAGCAAAAAAGAAAAAAAAAAAGAGAAGTAGGAACAGGATGGAAGCCTGCAGAACCCCTACATTTAAAATGATAGTGGAGGAAGAGAAATCTGGAAAGAAATGGTCCAGGGAGTGGAAGTCAGGGAGGCAAGAGTTTCACAAAGACGGGGGTGATCAACATCTTCAGATGCTGGAGAAGTCAAGAAGGAAAAAGAAGTCCGTTGGGTTTGGTGATTAGAGAACAAGATTGTTAGAGTTCTGTTAAGAGCAGTTTCATTAGAGTGACAAGAGCAGAGAGCAGTGAGTAGACCTTACTTTTTTAAAGTTTCTCAGAAAAACAAAAGAAGAAGGAAAGGTGGTAACTAGAGTTGAATAAAGTATCCAAGAAGGATTTTATTTTCGTAGTTGTTTGTTTTTTATTTTGTTTTGTTTTAAGGGAAAGAATTAGGACATATTTATACAGCAAGGAGAAAAGGCTGGCTGAGAAAGGGAGAGGTTGGAGAGATAGAAGGGATGGGGAACTGATGCAATCCATTCTTGAGCCAGGAAGTGACATGATGGGAACAGAATTTTGTGTTGGCAGCAGTGGGTGCGCTTGATGTAATGCAAAGAGGAAAGAGCAAATGTAGGAAAAACTACAGCTGTTGTAGTGAAAAGCAATCCAAAGCAGAGGTGATAACCATTGAAGGGGGTGATGGTGGTGGCCCTGAGAATAGAGAGGAAGATTCAATTCAAGAAACAGTTTAAAGCAGGTGATTTCTTGCCAGGGGACAGCAGATCCACTGGGGACCATTTCCTACCCAGACAGCCTCCTTCTGACTGCCTGGGGCACCCAAAGATTGCATACTTGTAGAGAATCTCTGGCCTCTGTTACTAGCATGGGCATTTGATGCCTCAGAGATGTTGGAGTGGAAAATTGAGAGCCACTGTTTCAAAGGAAGAAATGACAGGATGTGGGGGCAGGTTGGATATAGTGAATTAACCCTGAGATTTCTCTCCAGGGACAGCAGAAGCACTTAGCTTTGTTATAAAGCACTTAGGCAGTGTCAGCTGGCTCTGGGGATTGAGAAGAAAAATTTTAGTTTATAAACACTACATAGTCACACAGCATGAGAGCATATTCTTCCTTTAAAGGGTTTTTTCCCTAGGTTAGTGAAAGGAGTTGTTGGCTTCTTCTACAGAAATGATGGTATATTCAGGTGAGTTTAATATTTTGTGTCTGAAAAAATACAGTTGATTTAGTTACTAACTGCCATTCTAAGGAATATACACTTGAGTCCTTCATAAAATTTGTGCTTGATTTCAGTGTAAAAACAAAACTTGTGAAATAATTTTGTATGTAAACAAAGCGCCAGTGATTATGGTATCCGTAGATTGACCTTTTAGGAAGAGTAAAGAGTTATAAAACTCAAATTTGTTTTGGTTTCTATGATCCGGCTCCCAAGACATTGCTAGAATGTTTTGACATATAACTAGTTAAGAATATGTGAAGTGTAGCCTTTTTTTTTTTTTTCCCCAGCTGCACCCGGCTTGTGGGATCTTAGTTCCCCAGACTAGGGATTGAACCCGGCCTGTGAGTGACAGTGCAGAGTCCTAACCACTGGACTGCCAGGGAATTCCCAAAGTGCAGCTTTTAAAAAAAATTACTTTGGCTTTTCTGCAACATTCTTTCTTTCTACCACCTTTTACCCTCTTGTTTTTAATTTTGCAAGTTTTTTTTATAAATTTATTTATTTTATTTTTGGCTGCGTTGTGTCTTCATTGCTGCGCGTGGGCTTTTCTCTGGTTGTGGTGAGCGGGGACTACTCTTCCTTGCAGTGTGAGGGCTTCTCACTGCAGTGGCTTCTCTTGCTGTGGAGTACAGGCTCTAGGTGCGCGGGCTTCAGCAGTTGTGGCACATGGGCTCAGTAGTTGTGGCTCGCGGGCTCTACAGTGCAGGCTTAGTAGTTGTGGCACACTGGCTTAGTTGCTCCGCAGCATGTAGGATCTTCCTGGGCCAGGGATTGAACCCGTGTCCCCTGCATTGGCAGGCGAATTCTTAACCACTGTGCCAGCAGGGAAGCCCCTGCAAGTTTTTTAGAATGCTTTATGAAAGGAAACTTGATGGGATAGAGAGATGAGAAAGTTAAATCCTTATCTTTCAGTTTAATTAATCTGTCATGTATATAAAATACTACACCTCACATTTGGAAAATGGGAAGCTTTGATATTTCATTTAAAGAGACTCAGACAAATTAAAGATTTATTTATTTATTTTTAGTAAAATCAGTTGATAACTAATAAATTTTTTTAAAAGAAATGCATGTGCCTTATTCAAGGCTCTGTTGGTTTCAAAGCACAGAAACCGATTCAAGCTAGTTCAAATAAAAGGATGGAGGTATTGTAAAGATACCGACAGGTCTCAGGACTCCAGAAAAAGCTGAGCAGCCAGGCCTCAGAAATGTCACGAACCCAGGCAGTGCTGACACTCTGCTTTCCACTCTTGCTCACGTCTCCTCATCTTAGAGTTTCTCTGTTTCTCTCTGAGAATGTTCTTTTGCAGTAGCTTTGCTCTAGTCCTTTTATGGTTTCATTTTTTATATTTAAGTCTTTAATCTACGTGGAGTTTATTTTAACATAGGTATGCAAGAGATTTAACTTTATATACTTTCCCAAATAGCTGATTATCTCAGCATTTGTCAAATAATCCTCTTGGATGCACTGTCAGATAGATTGGTGGGGCTGCCTGGAGTGCCATGTGGAGAAAGATTCCGAAGTGATATCTGGGTTCAGCAGGAAAGGCTATGCTTAATTAGTGATGTCTGCAATGAGTGTGCCAGGGTGAGGTACAATATGCTACATATCTGCCACCATAGGAATGACCTGTCCTTTCCTCTCTGATTTTAATTGCACCATTTTGTACATATTTAATTTTTTATATTCTGCAGTCTGATTCTAGATTTTCTGTTTGAGTGTTTCGTAACCACACTGTATGTTGTAACTTTAACATTTAATAATTGATAATTCAAGTGGACTACACCAGTCAAGAAGAATTTGAAAAATAACAATAAACAATTGCAGGCTGGTATAGTTACTTATTTGTCCAGATAAATTTTGGAATGATTTTATCATTCTTTAAAAAACTCCTTTGGGATTTTGACTTAAATTGTATTAAATCCATAAATTAATTTTGAAGAGAACTGAGGTTCTTGTAATATCTGTTTCCCAATCATTTTGCCAGAAATATTGGACCTCTGTCATACACGTTCAAGCATGTGGCAAGAGGTATGGGACGTTCCGATTGGCCAGGCCTAAGTCACGTATTCACCTTGGAGCCAGGGAATAGGGCAACTCCCCCGGCTCCACGTGGACTGAAAGTGGTGGTTTCTCAAAAGATAATCAAGGTGATGTTACCAAAAGAAGGTGGAATGGATGGTAGGCAGGCATAAACAACAGACATCCACTACAATGTTCCAAAAACATCAGAAGATGGTATTAGAGATTAAACAAGAAACTACCATATTAGTTGAGAGATTTAGAAACTTTACAGACAGCTGTAAAAGGAAAGCAAGAATAATATATTTGCTTGGGTATAGGTGAACTAAGTGGAGCTTTTCAAAGACTCTTTAAACTCTGAAGTGAATAATAAGTTATTCTCAGCATTTCTTTTAGTGGTATTTTGAACATCACTTTTGTATACATTTCAGGCAACTTCTCAAGGTTGCATTATGATTATCATTTTATAACTAGACAAAAAAACTATATAGAGCTTATGACAGGCCCTGAAGTTAGAGATAGATTGGGATGGAGAAAAATCTTCGTCTATCAAAATAGACATACACAGTTTTCTTAGTAAGAATTATTTTGGTTGCAGAAACCCAAACCAAACTGAGCAGAATTGGAAAGTATTGCCTCATATAACTCCTAAGACCTGGGGGTGGATCTAGGTTTAGGTCCAGAGGGATCCAAAGGCTCAAATTATCTTGGCTGCAACATCTGCTGTGGAGAATCTAATTCTGTGTAGTCAGCTAAGATGGCGCCGGCAGTTCTAGGAATATATTGCCCTAACTTAATAACCCCTGTTAAAAAAGGAAAGTTTTTTTTCTAGCACCTTCAGTCTCTGGGAAGGACTCTGATTAACTCTGCTTTGTCTACCCTTTGGACGTATCACTATTTCCAAGATGATGGAGACTATGATCTAGGCCTGCATCATGTACCCATCCTTAGTGTATTGAGATTGGCAGCATCACCAAACTATGAAATGTGGAATGGAGTGGTTGCTAAGCAAACTTATGTCCACTCTTAATAATGCAGACATTGAAGCCATAGTGCTTGAAATATTTTTGTAGCTAAACTGTAAAGTTTTAAAAGTTAAAAACAATAGAAATAAATGACATTACTGAGAGCTTTACTCTGCTAAGCTCTTTACATGCATTGTCACAATTTCTTTTAACAGCCCTGTGAGGCAGGTATCATTATGCCCATCTTAAATATGAAGAAATTGGGGCCTGTAGAGATTAAATAATTTGCCCAAGGTCACAGCACTTGGGTGGCAGAGGCACAGTAGTTACTGAGATTTATCAGACTCTACAGCTCCTGTTATTTACCATTATAATAGATTGCTTCTCCAATGGATCAGTTTAGGTTAAGAAGCTAGCAAGTCTAAAGACCACTATGACTGGCTTAATGTGCAAGAAATCGTGCTCTGGATTTTGTGTTGTTGCATCTGTCTGAAGGTTATTGTTATTGTCTCCCAGTCTTTGTCTCTGATTTTCCATGCTGGGCACAAATAGATAGCTGTATGTGATTATTCAACTCATTGAATACCCACATTCTGCTAGGCACTCTGGGAGAAATGGAAAGAAAACACGAGCCCAACAACCATACTTTTAAGAAGCACCCCAAATGGCTTTATGAATGCTAATAAACTGCACATAAATTAATCCAAATTGTTTCATACATGTCATACAAGTGAAAGACAAATGCTGAGAGAACTTGCGGTGCCGGAGTGACGAATGTTAGGAATGTGTTTCAGGTGAGAGAAGGGCAGGCCACGGAATGGGCGTGGGAGGTCTGGAGGATGGAGGTATTCTATGTGAGGGGAATGGCATATCCAGAGGACGAAGATGGGAACAAGCAGGTGATCAAACTCTAGCAAACACATTGAATGAAATAGCTGATTTTCAAGACTCTGAAACACTGACTTTTTAATAATTTTAATGTATTAGTAAAAATGATAAAACCAACTTCTTAGATATTCTTATAACATTTTTATTCGTTATCTGCTCACTGCTTTGTAATGCAAAAATCAATTTTTCTTTTGTAATTATTCTAGCCAAACTAAGGATAAATATTCTGTATTAGTTTCTTCAAAGATTATTGATTACGTTCTAGAATAAAACTGCTTTATTTTGATTTATTTACTTATTTTTGGCCACACCATGCGGCTTGTGGGATCTTAGTTCCCCAAACAGGGATTGAGCCCAGGCCCCAGTGGGCAGTGAAAGCACAGAGTCCTAATCCTAACCACTGGACCGCCGAGGAATTCCATAACTGCATTTATTTTTACAGTGAACATAAAGTAAAAGTAATTGAAAAAATTAAGCTGACTCTGGGCAATATAAATTCTGCAGAAAAACAACAAAAAAAAGACTAAAGTGAATTTCTAGAAGTCACTGCTCACCACAGAGGTGTTTTATTTTTTTTTGTGGTATGCGGGCCTCTCACTGTTGTGGCCTCTCCCGTTGCGGAGCACAGGCTCCGGACGCGCAGGCTCAGCGGCCATGGCTCACCATGGCATGTGGGATCTTTCCGGACCAGGGCACGAACCCGTGTACCCTGCATCGGCAGGCGGACTCTCAACCACTGCGCCACCAGGGAAGCCCACCACAGAGGTTTTAATATTGATCTGCTTTGTCCATTTACAGTGCAGTAGAACTGATTTTTATAGTCATTAATTTCATCTTAGGATATAGAATAATGGCAGTTCTCACAAGACGAGTGTAAAGCATTTATACTGGATAATAAAGAAGTGAAATAGTTTTAAATGCTACCAAGCTGGATTGTAGCAGCCAGGTCTGGCAGGTATTCTCAGACAGCCATATTTGTATGTATATTTTCACATATATATTTTGACAAGAAACATGTTTTCCTTGCATGTTTTTCTTCTGCTCTCTCCAAGGAGATTGTGGTTGGAGAAAGATCTAATTTGCTCTTATGCTACCACCTACCAGTTTCCTCCCACTATTTTCATTTTATTTCTCGTATTCCTTCCTACTTCCTCTATGCTTGGGACTCAGAAGTCATCTTTGGGATCTTTAGGTGTCTCCACCCCTCGGATGTAGTCACAGAAACTGAGTCTTGTGCCAAAAATGCTCTGGTCCCAAACTGAAGCATGAGAGGACAAAATACTTTGGAAAGAAAAAAAAAAGCAAAGTATTTCTGATGGCCATTAGAAAAATGGAAAAAATACTGTTAGCATTAAATAACGTTAGCACTATAAGCCTTACATTTCTTATCTATTAAAAATAAGATACGTTTTAGTTCTCATATTTTATAGTTCTAAATATGAGATAGAGAATGAAGAGTTATAGTTACTATAAACTGACTATATAAAAAAATACATGGGTTGTCAGAGAATTAGAATATAATCAGATTAATTTTTTTTTTTTTTTTTTTTTTTTGCGGTACGCGGGCCTCTCACTGTTGCGGCCTCTCCCGTTGCGGAGCACAGGCTCCGGACGCGCAGGCCCAGCGGCCATGGCTCACGGGCCCAGCCGCTCCGCGACACGTGGGATTCTCCCGGACCAGGGCACGAACCCGCGTCCCCTGCATCGGCAGGCGGACTCTCAACCACTGCGCCACCAGGGAAGCCCCAGATTAATTTTAATACTAAAGATATTCAAGATATACCAAATCTCTCTTTGATCATTCAGATGGAACCTCAGCATTTGTAATACTTTATTCTGAGCTTTATTTATTTATTTATTGGCCACATCGCGCAGCAGGCAGGCTTTTTTAGTTCCCCAACCAGGGATCGAACCCGTGCCCTCTGCAGTGGATGTGTGGAGCCCTAACCACTGGATCTCCAGGGAATTCCCTGAACTTTATTGTTGTGAGAGAGATACACAGAAGTGCCAGATAAAAGATTTCATGTTGTAGATTTGCAGATAAATCCGCTTTTGCTCTTTTACCTTTCATTATAACTAGTAACTAATCTCCTTTAAACTAACTCAGGCAGCATTTACAAAGCTATCGTTTTCTCCAAGCAGAAGAGAATCACTTAAGGAAGAAGGAATATTGAGCGATCTAGATTGCAATTAATTTTGCCACTGATTACTGTGTAAGTTGAGGTTTGTTCATTGTCCTTTAGTTAACAAGGGCAAGACTCTTTTTTTTCCCTTATCAATAATTATTATTTTTTAACATCTTTATTGGAGTATAATTGCTTTACAATGGTATGTGCTTTATAACAAAGTGAATCAGTTATACATCTACATATGTCCCCATATCTCTTCCCTCTTGCATCTCCCTCCCTCCCACCCTCCTTATCCCACCCGTCTAGGTGGTCACCAAGCACCGAGCTGATCTCCCTGTGCTATGCGGCTGCTTCCCACTAGCTATCTATTTTACGTTTGGTAGTGTATATATGTCCATACCACTGTCTCACTTTGTCCCAGCTTACCCCTCCCCTTCCCCGTATCCTCAAGTCCATTCTCTAGTAGGTCTGCATCTTTATTCCCTTCTTGCCCCTAGGCTCTTCTGACCAATTTTTTTTTCTTTTTTTAGATTCCATATATATGTGTTAGCATATGGTATTTGTTTTTCTCTTTCTGACTTACTTCACTCTGTATGACAGTCTCTAGGTCCATCCATCCTACTACAAATAACTCAGTTTCATTCCTTTTTATGGCTGAGTAATATTCCATTGTATATATGTGCCACATCTTCTTTATCCATTCATCTGTTGATGGACACTTAGGTTGCTTCCATGTCCTGATTATTGTAAATAGAGCTGCAATGAACATTTTGGTACATGACTTTTTTGAATTATGGTTTTCTCAGGATGTATGCCCAGTAGATTGCTGGGTCATATGGTAGTTCTATTTTTAGTTTTTTAAGGAACCTCCATACTGTTCTCCATAGTGGCTGTATCAATTTACATTCCCACCAACAGTGCAAGAGGATTCCCTTTTCTCCACACCCTCTACAGCATTTATTGTTTGTAGATTTTTTGATGATGGCCATTCTGACCGGTGTGAGATGATACCTCATTGTAGTTTTGATTTGCATTTCTCTAATGATTAATGATGTTGAGCATCCTTTCATGTGTTCGTTGGCAATCTGTATATCTTATTTGGAGAAATGCCTATTTAGGTCTTCTGCCCATTTTTGGATTGGGTTGTTTGTTTTTTTGATATTGAGCTGCATGAGGGGCAAGACTCTCTTAATGAATATTGCAAAGAAAAGCCAAAGCCTGGGTCTTTGATGCCAAATAAAGCCTTCCCCTCTGCCCTTTTTAGTGTGCCCTTTTAGAGAAAGGGAAAAATTATTTACACGTGTATTACATTTATTTGTGTTGGCCATTGTTGTCAAGCAAATTTATTCACAATCATTTGGGAATTTAGATGTTGGGAATATTTTGACAAGGTTGGGAATTTTTCTTATCCAAAAATTTTAATATATTCTCTATTAGCATCTTCACATTGGCATGCAGTTATCTTTATGTCAGCCGTTCTGCTCTTCTAGACTGTGTTCTTGGTACCTAACAAAGTGCCAGTCACATCACTGGTATTATGTATGTCTGTTAAATGAAAGAAGAGCATCAAACCTCAAGTATAAAAAGGTTGTTTAAAATATAGGTGACCTAAAAATGCAAGAAAAATAACAAAATTTTTGTACACCGAATTCAGGATGTGATAAACGCTAGGGCACAAGGAAGATGAATGGAGTCGGGGAGAGAGGTTCATGGGGGCTTGTTGTTAGGAAATAAAACTGAACAAATAGGACAGAATTTTGAGATTAATAAAGTTGAGTTACATGAATGTTCATTGTATTGTACTCTATATTTTTAGTGTATTTTAAATATTTCTCAATTTTAAAAATTCAGATAAAATTTATAAGTTGTCCAATTTTTCTTTATGCTGGATCGCTTAACTATCACTTTGATTCTGACTCTTTAACATTTAAAAACTTGAAGTATAATTAACATGCAATAATGTGTTCTTAGGTGTTCATTTCAATGAATTTTGACAGTTGTATACACCTGTGTAACCACTATATAAGCTATAGAACATTTCCATCACCTCCAGAAGGTTCCCTCATGGCCATTTCCAGTCAATTCCTCTCCCCACCTCTACCCTAGGTAACCATTTTAAAATTTCTGTCACCATAAATTAGTTTTGTCTATTCTTGAAATTTATTGGAATGGAATCAAAAGTGTCTGTTCAAGTCTTTTTACCTACATTTTTACTGGGTTTTTTATCTCTTTGTTGTTGGTTTGTAGAACTCTATATATTCTGGACACAGGTCTGTTGTTAGATGTGTGTGTTGTGACTATTTTTTTCATCCTGTAGTTTGTCTGCTCAATTTCTTAACGGTGGATTTAGATGAGCTGAAATTTTTTCTTTCTTGGTAGTATTGTGTTTCCTATCCAGGAAATCTTTGCCTACTTCAAGGGCACAAAGCTCCATGTTTTCTTCCAGAGGCTTTATGGTTGTGTTTCAGGTTTAGACCTACAATCGATTCATCTTGAAATGATTTTTTGTATATTGACTACTTTTCCTTGCTCTATGTAGCCCTCACCTGACTGGTAAGTTTCTTCTACCTTAAAGATTCTCATTATTTCTCTTTGAGGGGTAATGGCAGGAGACTGTAACTTTTACCACACCCTTTACTAAACACTACTCCTGCCTATTTATTTACGTATGTTCCCTCTTCAGTGGTGTGTCATTGGAATCTGAGACAAACTGAGTCATCTCTCTCTGGTTTTTTGTAATTGCCCCCCATTACACCTTCAGGGCCTCCAAGGGCCTGATTTTAAAGCAGAATATTCAGGAAAGCCATATTTTCCATTCAAGAAAACAGCATCCTGGCCTAAAAGTTGCCATTGACATAATGAAGTATTACATGTGAATGTACGATTAGTTAAAGGATTTTGATGCCTTACCATTTTTTTTTGATGCCTTACCTTTTATTTAAGCTTCTTGTACAGTATTAGTATTGTAATGTTATTAATGTCACAGAACTGGAAGGACCACTCATTAACACTAATAAATGGGAGAAAATGCACTGGACCAAAAGTAGCAGTCTTTATAACTTGTAAGACTTTCTTAAATGCAGATCTGTACTTAAAGCAGCAGGCTAACTTATTTTTGTGATGTTGATGTACTGAATGTGGGCGGTGGAGGGGGGGGAGGCAGTGGCAAAATAGAAAGGATTAAGGAGGCAAGGACGTAAAATCCTTTAATACTGCTTAGTAAGGTATTCATTTTATCCATTTGAAGAAATCTGAAATTCTTTATGAAAGGAATGTATTTTTAATTTGGGGGTGGGGAACAGTTGCTGAATCATTGGGTATTAACCAGGTTAGGGTACAGATTACAGCTGGAAGGAATGTTAATCCTGTTAGATTGTGTTTATTGTCCACAAGAACACTACCAAAAAAAAAAAAAATACCAACCTGAAATTATTCTCAGATTTTCAGGAAAAAGTTTGAACAGTTATTTTAGGTTTCTTACTTGGAGGGTAATAATCTTGAGTTTGTCTTAAAACATTTTCTTTAAGCAATAAACTCTTAATTATGCATGTGCGATTGATCAATTTTGCTATTTATTTTCCTAAAATATTTCATCTCAAGTCAGGTTTCTCTTGCCCTCTCTGGTTCTGGGTGGAGAGTGAATTGCGATAATCTGCAGCATTTACTGTGAGAAGGAAGATGAATTTTAACATTTGTTTGAGCACAATGTAATTGGAGATAAAGCTGCTGCTACAAAATAACAAAAACAATCCCATAGATTTAAATTATTTCGGAAATATCCACTATTGTGAACTCTTTCCTTATCCCTAACACTAGTGAGAATAATAGAATTAGAAGTCTTGACCCCCATAGAATTCTGCTTTTACATGTTTTTAACTTGCTGGCTGTTCATGCATGTCTTTTCATGATCCTGTCCCAGCAGTGTCTCCTCAGAAGTAGGAGTAAGCTGTACAGCTGTCATGAGCCAGTATAGGCACAGCCTGGGGGCTATCATCAAGGCAAGAGCTAGGGATCAGTGGCTTATTATGGTCCAGTAGAAAGTAAAAGGTCCAGAAATCTGTGGGTCAACAAAGTAACGTGATCAGAAAGCCAGCATTGCCTCTCTTCCAGGGCAAGAAAAAGTACTGTTGAGCAGAATACACCCGACTGAGTCTATGTGGATAATTGTGTTGTATTGTAGAAATAGTATTGGCTTTGGAACCAAGCAGACCTAGAGTTCTGCATGATGTGGGGAAAATAATTTATACTCTTTAAGCCTCAGTTTCTTTTTCAGTCAAATGATTGTGAAGGTTACATAAAATATATAAAGTAACCAGCACATAATAGGTGTTCAAACAATGTTAATCTTCCTTCCCTTCTATGCTTCATACCTGGGTCGTTTTAGGATCTCATTCTGCTTGTCTGGAGAAACGGGTGCTAGCTAGTTTGGGAGCAGGTCAACAAAGCAGTAGGAGCTGATAAGGCCCTGATTCATCTCCCTCGTACACACCCAGTGTTTAGGTCATCTGCTCCTATAATTTCGGCTATTACCTGAATATCTATAATGTTTAGCTACATCTTTTTGTTCCCAGTCTTTCTGTGATCCCTTACCAGCATATCAAATTCAACCATGACCTAGGCAAATTTCTTTGCAGTTACTTATTTGTTTAAGTGTGTGTAGCTGCTGGCCCTGTCTCCTTCCTCTCTTCTCTCTGGCTTAGAGGCTTTCTTGTTCTTATCCTTCCCAGTTTTCACCTAAGGCTTATGAAGATGGCAGGAGTAAGTCCTCATGTCTCCCTGGTTAGTTGGAATTATTTTGAACAAACAAAAATTCCTACCTTTAAAGAGCTTATAGTAGAAGATAGTGTGATGGTTACTATTCATACTAAATGTAGGTTGTGAATTTGATGCACTATTGGAATTTCTAAAAATGTTAACCTTTGGATTTTTGCATTTTGCATTTAAAACAGTTCCTCAAACCCTTCCCTCCTCCTCCCCCTCCCCCTCCTCCCGCCTCCTCCTCCTTCTTCTCCTCCTCCTCCTCCTCCTTCTTCTTCCTCTCCTCCTCTTCTTCTCCTTCTCCTCCTTCTCCTCCCCTTCTTCTCCTTCTCCTCCTTCTCCTCCCCTCCCCTCCCCTCCCTCCCCTCCCCCTCCCCTTCCCCTCCTCCTCCTCCTCCTCCTCCTCCTCCTCCTCCTCCTTCTTTTCCTTCTCTTTCTTCTTCTTCTTTTGCAATAGGAATCTGTTATTTATTGAGAACCTTCTCTTAATGTTGTCTTATAAGCTAGAGAATGGTGAGGACTGTCCTCCTTTGCTCGGAGTATGAGGAAGCAGAAGTAGATAGCATTGCTGCTTGGTCCTTATGCTTCCATAAGGTCACTAGGAGCACCAGAAATCTCCCACCTGGCACCAGATTCATTGGGTTGTATTCATGCCATCAGGTCTTATTCCATATGTGGAATTTTATTGCTCCTCAAAAGAAAAATATGTTGAGACAGTAGTTTCTAAGAAGTCAGACTTTGCCACAATGCCTTTTAGACGTAGCACCTCAGGCCTTTCCTAGCTTAGATTTAAAATTCTTTCAGAAACACAAATTCTTCACAGGGATAGATGATTTACTAATTTTACTCTATGGAAAGGAAGGATCTCAAGTTAAATACATTGCCCACAACCTAAACGAACTGACTACAGATTTAAGCTTTGGGAAACCTAAAACATATTTAAGAACATCCGGTCTTAAACTGAAGCAAGATATTTTCAATGCTCTACCAACATATGGAAATTTGCAACATTGGCCCCTTCAATAATCCATCTCAATTAAATAGTCTGTGGCTTAAACAAGTATTTTTCTACTCTTCAGTTTACAACATCTTTCTTGGCATCAAATTACCTTTCTACTTAGTTCAAATTGTTAGTTTGACTGTTGGGCTGAATTCACTTATGGAAGTGGAAACGGAAATTATTTGTGATGTTACTGCTGCGTTGTTCACGTATGGTCATGGTATTTATGCAGTTTGTTTCCCTGCAGCTATATTTTTAATTGGCTATTTACAGAGTCAGACCTTTTAGCAAAAGGAGAATCCTCACATGCATGACCTAATTTACTTTCTTAGAGTACAAGGGAAGTAATATGAAATACTTCCTCTTCATTTGCCCTCAGTCCCATCCCAGGGAAGAGGTTGTTACCAGAATTCATATTTCCCAGACCCCTAGTAAGGCAGGGAGAAAGACCTCCAGTTTTCTCTTTCCTCTTTCCTTCCTTCTCTTGCCCACTGATCCTTCTGGGTGGGGGGTGCTTCTGGCATCTTGTCTGTGAGATGCAACATCATGGCTTTTTCTTTTAATTGGATAATATTTTCTTTCCCATTTCCTCTTCTCAGTATCTAGCATTTCCAGCCTACTTCTTTCAGATTTTACCCACTTGGCTCCCTAGTGATCCACCCAAAAGAATTTTAAGGTTCTAGTAACTTTAGGTGAATTTAAGGGAGGAAAAGGTGGGATAATGACTTTTCCTCAAATAAAACTGAAGTTTTTAATAATAATGATTCTTAAAAATACTTAAATACAACCATTTAAACTATGGTCGTTAGGGAGTGTTGGGAGTATGGGAAGCCACTCTTGGCTCCTACCTTTTAACTTTTTGCTGAGCAATCATTATTACTCATCTCTCCAGTAAATAATACTATTTGGGCAAAATGTAGGTAATTAATCTCCAATTTCTCTACAGAAAAATGTCTTCTGTAAGCATTTGTTAATTAGAAAGGGGCTGCACTTTTATTATTTAATTTTTTTTTTTTTTTCAGTACGCGGGCCTGTCACTGTTGTGGCCTCTCCCGTTGCGGAGCACAGGCTCCGGACGCGCAGGCTCGGCGGCCATGACTCACGGGCCCAGCCGCTCCGCGGCATGTGGGATCTTCCCGGACTGGGGCACGAACCCGTGTCCCCTGCATCGGCAGGCGGACTCTCAACCACTGCGCCACCAGGGAAGCCCTATTTAATTACTTTTAATAGATTTTTATCACAAAATAATCAAATACTTTAAAAACCTAATCAATAGGAAAATATATAAAATTAAAGATTCCACCTTTCCCTAGACATGATTCTGTTTAGGGAGGTTTCACAGAGCCCTCTCATCTACTATGTTATGTGCTTCTATAATATTAAAATATTTACAGAGTACTTTTGTAATAAAAAAATAAAGGTTGGACTTACCTGGCGGTCCAGTGGTTAAGACTCCGCACTTCCACTGCAGGGGACGTGGGTTCCATCCCTGGTCAGGGAACTAAGATCCCGCATGCTGTGTGGTGCAGCCAAAACAAATAAATAAATAATAAACTAAAATAAAGGTTAAGTTGTTTTAAAGCAATGAAAAGAAGAAGAAGAAAAAAAAGAAATCTTACATTCATTGGACCAGTGCTTAGGAGAATATTCTGGTATACTTTGGAGAGAAACAACTTCTGTTTTCTTAAGTATAAATGTCAACAATAGTTGTGTGTGTGTATGTGTATTTTTTTAAGGTTGTTTAATTAACCATTTCAAATGTAAAGATCCTAATGCTGTTAAATCATTCTTTAGCTACTCTTCAGTATAAACTTGAAATAAATAAAGAAACAAGTTGCACTGAAAAAGGTTTCCTATGTGGCTTTTGTTATTTTTTTACATAGGTTCGTAGATTAGGCTAGGGCCAAATTTGAGATATCCTGTGCAGGTATCTTTGGAGTGCAAACAGACAGCCCTTTGACCTGATTACATTTTACTACTTGAGGGCAGGAGCTCTGTAGCACACAGCTTATACTAATGTCCTATTCACAACGCAAGTGATGTGTATAGTGCATGAGCGAGATCTATGTTGTATCCTTTCTTTAACTCAATTTTTAAAAAATATACATTTATCCATTATATTATGAAGTTTGTGATCTGTGTTTCAGTAGTGATCTCAAGCCCTGCTTTGAGGGGAAAAGTCTTACAGTTTTTAGAGTACTTATTTTCTTTTGTATAATTACCTTGGTAGCTCTTTAAGGAGGAATAATCCGTAACAGCCAGGGCTACCTTTCATGGTATCTGATAACCCTTAACTAAATATCAACAACCTTTCGAGAACAGATCACAGCTTTTCACATTGAGCTCTGCACTCTGACCTTTCCTAACTACTTACTTTTCTCTGAATGTTTCGTGTCCTCGACTTTATGCTATAACCCCAGCCAGGCATGCTCACTTCCACCTTGTCTGCCTGGGGCACTTCTGCTATCTTTCAGTGATCAAGTCTCCTATTACTTTGTATAATACATTCTATATATAGTTCTGTAATAGTGCTTAATATACTAAGTTGTAATTATTTATTCATTGGTAAAATAATAGTAGTATTTACATGGTTGGTCTTTCTTTTTGCTATTTAATGGCAGAGTAGCACATGGCAAGATTTTTCTCTTAGACCTCAGTTTCCTCACTTGTAAAATGGGAGTAATAATGTACCTATCTCATAGGGTTATTATGAGGTTAAATGAAATTATACACATAAAACACTTAACTCTGTTTTTGAACATTAAATGAGTAGTGAGGAAGGTGATTGAATATTTGTGTCCTCTAGAGCTTCTTGAAGACATGGGATGTATTTTATTCATCATTCAGGGATGGTGGTGCTGAGAGGAGCCTGTTTCCTAAGACCCCTGGTCTGCTCTGTGAGCTTTATCTCATTAACCCTCATAGTAGTTCTCCACCATGTTTAGGTCAGACTCAGAAAGGCACAGTGGTCATTTTTCTGAATTCTCGCCTCATGTAATCCATTACATTATATGGTAATGCTCCTTGGGAGGAGGTCTTAACCACTTTGTACACTAATTCATTTAACAAACGCTTATTGAGCCCGTGCTTTTTGCCATGTGCTGTTAATTTCTGAAACTGGTGAAAATGATTGTTAGGTTCTGTATTAGGTCATAATAGTAATGTTTCAAATTTGTATGGCTTTTGTAATTTCTAAAATCCTTTTCCATACTTTATTTAATCTTCACAATAACCCCCTAAGGATAGGTTTTATGATTTTATATATAAAGAAACAAATGCAAAGAAATGGAATTAAGCCACGAGTATGGATGTAAGTTCTGAATGGATAGACACACGGAAGCACAGTCTCTTCCAAAAAGTAATAACTTTCTTTTGAAAAATAGTATTCTTATCTTAGCTTTATATTTAGTTTTAACTTGGCTGGGGCTACCGTGCCACTTTTCCAACCACCCTGTCCCCATGCCATTGCTGCCATGCCCACGGCAGGGAAGGAAACAATGGTTCTGACTGTTCAGTCTCCTCTGTGCTGCTGAGGGCTCAGAGAGCACCATTTGCTTTCAGTGTGGGCAGGCTAGGGAGTTAAATATTGATCCCTGATTATTAATTTTAAAGTCTTGTGTCTGATATAGAAAAAGTGAATTACCACAGGGTGAAAGGACTCTGACCTGCGTTTTTAAAATATGCTAATGGCAAAGTAATAGTAATAAAATGTACCCTTCTGTGAGATTGTTAGCCAACATCGTATTTTGCCCTTTTTCTTTTTTCCCATTCTTGAAACGTGAATTGAAGTGCTCACTTGCTCTCACACACATGAGATTATCATGTTAATCTTAGATAAGACCTGATTACTCCATTTTTTAACTATACAGACCCAGTGAGCAAGTTTGAGTGATGACTCATTTGTACTGGCGGCTGAGTAATCTATACAAATAGTGTTTTATGATTTTCCACGATCTCAAAAACCTAACTGAAAGTTAAGGATGTATTCAGGAAAAGATGACATGGGTTTTTAGCCATGGCTTTGCCACAGACTGTGACTTGCAAGAAGTTTTCTGATTTCTTTGAGCCTCATTTTTCATAGGGTTTCAGTTTAGCATCTTTAAAAATGAACAGTTTGTACAAAATTATCACTAAGGTCTCCTCTATCTCGGAAATTTTGTAAGTTAGCTATTTTTAGGTTAGTATTTGTTCACAGGACACTCTGGATGGCTGCGTGTGTGTATAGGGGACCAAACATAATGCACTTGAAATTGATAGCTATTTCATTAATCTTCTCAAATATGATAATTTTTTTAGGCTATATTGACTCTAGCTCTATGATTCAAATGTACTTACTACACTGGTGAATCTTTCTCCTTTCCTAGAATAGTCTCCAGGAGAGAGGTGGATTTAGCATGTATGAAGATAAATATAATCTCACGATAAGCACTCTTACTGATTATAGGAAGCTAATATTGACACAAATTGGCTGTCAATTGCAAGGGCAAATTTTCACGTATCCAAAGCTGCTCTATAATATTACTTAATATTATTTGACAAGAATATTTGTCTTGGAATTTTGGGATTAAATGTAGATACCTCTAGAATGACACTGTTCTTTGGTTTTGTCATTATTCTGACCTCTCAAATTTACTCTGACTCGTTAAGAATGAAGTAAAAGTAAAAGTGAGCAGGGGAGATGGAAAGGTGTTTGTCAAAGGGTACAAACTTCCGGTTATAAGATGAATAAGTTCTGGGGATCTAATATTCAACCTGGTAACTATAGTTAACAATACTGTATTATATACTTGAAAGTTGCAAAGAGAATAGATCTTAACTGTTCTCACCACACACAAAAAATTGTAATTATATGAAGTGATGGATGTGTTAACTAACCTTGTTGTGGTAATCGATTTTGAAACATTTGAATCATTTTGCAAAATGTCTATCAATTTGGATTTATCTCTTGGTTTATCATGAATACACAGAGCTTATGTATTTTTTTGAGCAAGAATACTACAGAAGTGATATATCCTTCTCAGTATATATGGGAGGGTAGGGTGCATGACATCAATATGTCTTAATACTAGTGATGTAAACTTGATTACTGTTGAATTTCTCCACATAAAGTTACTATTTTCCCTTTTGTAATTAATAAATATCTTGGGGGAGATTTGTTGAGACTGCAGGTATCCTATTAACTATTTAAACTTTCACCCTTTATTCTTTAAACTTTTCACTAATTTTAGCATTTGTCAGTGGGTCTGGCCTGCAACAGTTATTATTGTAGTGTTCTAATGATGATTTTCTCTTTTTCTCATTCCTTTGATACTTTTTAAAAATTATGTACAGTCAAACATATTATTATTTTTAAGTTTTTTATTTATTTTTGGCTGCGTTGGGTCTTCGTTGCTGCACACGAGCTTTCTCTAGTTGGGGTGAGCGGGGGCTACTCTTCATTGCAGTGCACAGGCTTCTCTTGTTGTGGAGCATGGGCTCTAGGCACGCGGGCTTCAGTAATTGCAGCACGTGGGCTTAGTAGTTGTGGCACAAGGGCCCTAGAGTGTGCGGGCTTCAGTAGTTATGGCATGTGGGCTCAGTAGTCGTGGCTCGCAGGCTTAGTTGCTCCGCAGCATGTGGGATGTTCCCGGACCAGGGATTGAACCCATGTCCCCTGCATTGGCAGGCGGATTCTTAACCACTGTGCCACCAGGAAAGTCCCATGACACTAATTGGAATACTTCTTTTTGTTTTTTTGGCTGCACCGCATGGCTTGTGGGATTTTAGTTCTCAGACCAGGGATTGAACCTCGGTCCTCCGCAGTGAGAGCGCAAAGTCCTAACCACTGGACCGCCAGGGAATCCCCTAATTGGAATTCTTCTATAAGAGCTGTTCCATCTCTCCCATTTATTTATTTATTCAATAATTTATATCAGTGTGGACTTGTGGATATTTATAATGCCATACCACTATTATTTTTTTGATGTTCAAATTGTTCCAGCTTTTTAAAAATTACCTCTTAATTTTAAAAAGTAATAAAACAAATTATAAGTGAAAACAGTAATTTGTTGTGGGTTGACCAGTGCATTTCATTACACTGTTGCTTAACATTTTCAGTACAGTAGCTGGTTTCTGTGCACTCTGACAATTCTCAGTCCACTACAGCTGAACTCCTTAGTCATGTGTTATATAAGAATGAGGAGGGAAAGAACATGAACACATCTTTGTCTTTTCTCCTCTTCCTGAACTCAGTTAATTCTGCCAATCTGGTCAGAAAATCCCTAGTAACAACAAAAGCTTGGCAGTTACTAATAGCAGTTCTTTTGTACAATAAGAAAAATTACAAAGTGTTTAAAGAGAGGGAAACTTGGATGGTATTCTTGTTCCCCAGTGGTAACTGACTGGATGTTCAGGATGGAGTGCTTGTTGACCCCTTGAACACAGCTATTGTGCTGGGTTAATATTCTGTTTCCGTCTATAGTTTATCACTTGGAGTGCTGATCTAAAACAAACCATCCGGTGTATCCAGCTAGTCCGGGACATCCACTTTGCAACGGATAAGGATTTCCTTGTGCATAAACTGCTAGAATTTTTTTTTTCTTGGTCTAGTGGAAAAACATTATTAGTGTTTTTATTAAGTATTTTTCATTTATTTCATTTTGTCTGCTGTTGTTACATCCAATTACGTGTAACATTTTATTTATACTTCTTTTATAGCATTTATCACATATTACCTTTTGTCGTTTCTCCTTTATTAATTGGTCTTTTTTTGGGGGGGAGGGTACATATCTTCCTTTTCCATCTCAACTGAACAACTTGAGGACACAGTCTGTATATTAAACTTTTTAAATATCCTACATGCTTTGCATATAGGAGAGAGTTCTTTGTTATTGAAGAGGGAGAAACATTACAGTTTTTTTTAAGAGTAAAAAATTGTTTCCTATCATTTATGTAAGGAATAGATAAAAGTATATACATTGGATTTGTGAGACAAGGATTTTCTTTACCTGTAGAATAACTGTTTTAATATATTATTGACTCCTTATAATAAGATTAAATTTTTATGTCACTGTAAGAGCAAACTGCTCATCCATAAACCATGTATTTAAGTAGATATAGTTTATTAAATAGAATTTTGTTCTAATGACAGATATGTTCTAATAACAAATTTAGCTGAAGAGAACCTGAACAAAGATCATTCATATACGATGTATGTGATAACCTTCAGTCTATGGTGAGAGTGACCAGGTCCCACATATTATTCAAAAAGCAGATGATGGTGTTGAACACAGACCCTTTATTCAGATATCTGCAAAAATCTTTAATCTAGACCTATTAGCAGCAGTTTTTAACTAGATTTTTTTACCCATGCCATAAATACTTCTCATGATCTCCCCAGGACAGGGAAATTAGGATTACAAAATATGTCTATATTTGTGACAGAATTTTTCATAATTCATCCAACCAATATTTACAGTTCATCTTCTGTATGTTAGTGATTTCTGCTATAAACACTTTATACTGCCAAATTTTGATCAGTGTGTAACATTCATTTGTGCTAAAACTAAGTATACATATTGTTATAGTGATGTCATGTGGAGTGGGATAAAACTTGCTCTGAAAGGTTGGAAGCAAGTGTAATGTCAAGCCAGAGTCATAGAAAGATTGTATGTGTGCTAGAAAAATACAAGAATTTTGCCTCATGAATGTGCAAGAGAATGTATTCAGGACCTTAAATAGCCCTGCACAGACTGCAACACAGTTCTGAGGAGTGACTAGAAAAAGTGAAGAACCACGGATAGATAAGCAATATAGAAGTGATGTGTTGTAATTATCGTTGACTTTTGTGGTCTTGACTTTTAATCCCTTCAAAGACCCTTGGTCAAATGGAAGAGACGGGCAAAACAGAAACTGTGACATATGAGAAGTGCCTTAATAGTGATATGTGGAATGTTACAGAAATATAAATGAAGAAGGCTATGTGCTGTCAAAAATTGGTCTTTTTGTGAAAGGGGAGACAAAGAACAATTGACTTGCTGTCTTTCTGGAGATAACTACCCTTTGCAGATATTCTTTGATGTTGCATAATGATCCCATTCTGTAGATTATGTATGTTTAATGCCTGCTATCTTCCAGGCTCTCTTAACCAGTTTACTTTTATTTTATCAGTTAATCTTATTTAATCCTCTCAGTTATTCAGGACAGTTGGTATTAGGGTTAGTATTAGAGTTTTGTGGATTAGAAATTGAGATTGAAAAGTTAAATTATTTGTCCAAATCATTAAGTTTATAATTAACAGAACTGAAATTCAAATTTGGTCTATTTAATTTCGTATCTTAGCCTCTGTCTACTATACTTTGTCCAGAGTATATTGTATTAATTGTACACTCAAATACGCACTGATATTCAGTACTTCCAACACTCAAACACAGGCCTAGGCACTTTTCATACATTATCTCATTTAATTCCCACAACAGCCATTTGAAGGTGGTATTCAATGTTTAACAAATGTGGAAACTGAGGCTCAGACAAGTAAATTATGTGCTTCAAACCTCTCAAAAGTTAAATGGTAATATCAAGACTTGAACTGAGATTCATTTGACTTTAAAATTTGTTGCTCTGTATTTACACTTCAGTGATTTTACGAAAATTATCCAAAGGGCATCAACTGTAGGTTAGCAAATGCATTGTAGGGTGTGAGATACAGATATAAGACAATTGCACACTGATACCCCACTGTTCTTTCAGCATTTATTGAATAGTGACTTTTCCCCCATTGTCGTTGTTCCTGCTATTGAATCTTTTTCTGAAATTATGTTCTAATCTGTGTTTTTCTTTGTTATTTGATGGCATATATTTAAAATTAATATTATTATTTAATAGAACATATGCTTATTATTTAAAAGTTCAAACATTGTAGAAATAGTTAACTTCAAAAATAGAAGTCACTGTAATTGCAATGTAGATATAACCATTATTAGCGAATTGGCATTTTTTGTTTGTTTACTTTTTTAACATCTTTATTGGCGTATAATTGCTTTACAATGGTGTGTTAGTTTCTGCTTTATAACAAAGTGAATCAGCCATACATATACATATATCCCCATATCTCCTCCCTCTTGGATCTCCCTCCCACCCTCCCTATCCCACCCCTCTAGGTGGTCACAAAGTACTGAGCCGATCTCCCTGTGCTATGTGGCTGCTTCCCTCTAGCTATCTATTTTACATTTGGTAGTGTATATATGTCCATGCCACTCTCTCATTTCATCCCAGCTTACCATTCTCCCTCCCTGTGTCCTCAAGTCCATTCTCTACGTCTGCGTCTTTACTCCTGTCCTGCCCCTAGGTTCTTCTGAACGTTTTTTTTTTTTAGATTCCATATATATGTGTTAGCATATGGTATTTGTTTTTCTCTTTCTGACTTACTTCACTTTGTGTGACAGACTCTAGGTCCATCCACCTCACTACAAATAACTCAATTTTGTTTCTTTTTATGGTTGAGTAATATTCAGTTGTATATATGTGCCACAGCTTCTTTATCAGTTCATCTGTCGATGGACACTTAGGTTGCTTCCATGCCCTGGTGCGAATTGGCATATTTTTCTTAAGTACTTTATGAACATACAAATGTTTATATAATTTTTTAAAACATAAAACTGAGAGCTTACTTTTTTCACTTAGCAACTCTGGTACCCTTAGTTTTACCTTTGGTTTTATAGAGTTTGAGTCATTTTACGTTGTTTTTGAGAATCTGATAGGGTTTATTAAAAAAACAACAGAGCAAAACTAGCCTCTGCTTTCATATTTCAGCAGGAGACTAAGAAGCAATATAAATTATTCCTAAGCAGCCTTATGCAAATTGCCTTTCTCACTGCCTCTACTCTAGTGAAAATGAAATTAAAGTCTTTATCTTTCTATTTTTTCTAATCCTATAGATGGTCAAGACTTTTCTATTGTTGTCAACAGTTCTCTGCTTTGTATGTTTTGAAGTAAGCAAGAAGGGTATGAAACAGATTGGACCATTGTTTCACATAAAGCAGTACTTCCTTTCAGGGGAGGGAGAAGTACTAAAAGTAGAATTGACTTATAAAAACAGAGATCTGTCATAGGAAATAAATATAAATCTCAACACCAAAAGGAAAAGAAAAATATGTAATTTAAAGTAATTTTTCAAATGCAGTGTCTCCTGTTTATGGGTTAGTTATATAAAGGATTCTAAACACACATACTTACTATTTAGCAGTTTCCACGGGGAAATCTGCTGGTAGCTGTCTTCCTTACAAAAACATTTAAAAATGCAAACCTAAGGTGTTTAAACTATTTTTTAATAAAAAATTGAAAAGCTTGCATATTCTTTTGCAGTTTGAAGAAACATTCCAAAGAAAATCACTTTAAATTCATTTTTTAAATATTTACTTTATAAATGACCCACAACTGGTTTTACCATATAAGATTAGTAGTTGAAGAAGACTACCAAGGAGAAATTACACAGTAAAGAGTCCAAAGACCCAAATTATTTCAATCTAGTTTGTTCTATGTTTGAATACATAAAAGCATGAAAGCTAATACTTTTGAATAAAAGTAATAGATATCCATGTTGGAATTTGATTGAGGCCAAAAAAATATCTTTTTTTGCCAGTTTGCATAAATTTATTATAAAGGGCCATAATTTTAAAATCCTGAAATTTTAATTGCTGGGGACAAATTTCAGAGATACTTTATTTCTGGTTTGTTTGGATTTATTCCACTGTAGCTAAGAGGTTTAAAGGGAAACTTGAATTCTCCATGTCATCTTGGTAGTAATTTGAGATCCTCAGAAAGAATATATCTCCTATTTTTATTGACTTGGACAGGCCTTGGAGTGATGTGGAGAAGGAAAGATGGGTAATGAAGTGATCTGAAAATCTCAGGACAAGCACAAACTATAGTTATGTTTTTAAAGCAGAACATTGGGGCTTCCCTGGTGGCGCAGTGGTTGAGAGTCCGCCTGCCGATGCAGGGGACACGGCTTCGTGCCCCGGTCCGGGAAGATCCCCCATGCCGCGGAGCGGCTAGGCCCGTGAGCCATGGCCGCTGAGCCTGCGCGTCCAGAGCCTGTGCTCCGCAACGGGAGAGGCCACAACAGTGAGAGGCCCGCGTACCAAAAAAAAAAAAAAAAAAGGAGCAGAACATTGAAATCACATAAGCACATGTACAGCTTCTGAGGACATGCTTGGTTTCTTTGCTGGGGATTTTTTCCTCCTGATGACTAGCAAGAAAAAAGGAGCTAACTTCACAGAGTTAAATGATAAGGCAATAATGGGAAATTAAGTATGACTTTGGAAATGCTAGTACAGCAAATCCAAAGAAGTATTGCTCAAATCTGTGTGAGATTTAAGGTTCTGGTGATCGTTCTGTAACTCCTCACTGTCATAACTCACAAATCACTCCTCCCGTGTCTTCAGACAAAAAAATGTAGAGACATGAATTTCCTGCTTTTAAAGAGAAGAAAATAATAACATCCTGTATTTGTTGAAGCAGATTAAGATTGGGTTGCCATATATACATACCATTTTTCACCCATTAAAATAGCGAAGATTGTTTTAAATAAGGTAACTTCCTGTTGACAAGTCTACTGACGTGGACATGCTCATATACTGCTGGTGGGAGTATAAAATGGTATAATCCTTTTGGGGAGAAATTTTCAATATTTATCATGAGTCTTAAATATTCCTTTGACACAGTAATTTCTCTCCTGAAAAATATATTTATTATAGCATTATTTAAAGTAAGTGCCCAATAAATTAGGGAACACCTAAATAAATTATGGTAAACACAATGGAATGCTCTATAGCTATTTTTAAATGATGCTTATGAAGAGTTTG
Source organism: Globicephala melas (assembly GCF_963455315.2). Taxonomy (NCBI): domain Eukaryota; kingdom Metazoa; phylum Chordata; class Mammalia; order Artiodactyla; family Delphinidae; genus Globicephala; species Globicephala melas. The sequence continues at coordinate 45,302,046 of NC_083332.1, forward strand.
TTTAACATGGGAAGATGTATGTTACCATGTTAAGTAAAGGACTAAAACATGTGGAAGGAGATGGGGTAGAGTCAGGAATTTTTATATTTGTTTTCGTTTTCTTTTCAGTATTTGCCAGTGTAATTATCTGAGGGGAAAGGATAAGGCCAGCAGAAGGTAAAATGGTGGTTGCCAGGGGCTGGGGGAAAGGGAGTGGGGAGTTATTGTTTAAAGGGTACCGAGTTTCAGTATGGGAAGATGAAGAAGTTCTGGAGATGGATGGAGGTGATGGTTGCACAACAGTGTGAAAGTTCTTGATGCCACTGAACTGTACACGTAAAAAATAATTAAAATGGTAAATTTTATGTTATATGTATTTTACCACAATTACCAAAAAAAGTGGGGCCATTACAGTGGTTTGGGTGATCCAGAGCATGTCGGTAGTGGGAATTGAGGGAAGTAGGTAGATTAGAGAAAAATTGCAGAGGTGGGATGAGATGGTTTGGCACTTGATTGGATGTGGGGGCTAGGGAGAGGGAGGAGTCTACAAAGGTTTAGAGAAGTTGTTCCCAAAGCATCATGGGCATGAGAATCAACCACCTGGGGGAGCTTTAATAAAATTCAGATTATTGGACTTTACACCAGACTTGCTACACTACTGGTTTAGCCACTGTGTGGCTAGGAAGATGGTGCTGCTAATGCTAATAACTAAAGCAATGCACACAGGAGGAGATTAAAGATAATGAAAATCGGTTCACATGGGCATATGTTAAGTTTGAAGGGTTGGGGCAGCACTCTGGTGAAAGAAATCAGGGCCAACAAGTGAAATTGGTTCTCGAGATGTATGTTAAATCTAAAGATCCAGCACTGAAAGTTGCTAGAGAGGGACTTCCCTGGTGGCGCAATGGATAGGACTCCACACTCCCAATGCAGGGGGCCTGGGTTCGATCCCAGGTCAAGGAGCTAGATCCCACATGCATGCCGCAACCAGGAGTTTACATGCCACAACTAAGGAGCCCACATGCCGCAACTAAGGAGACCTGGAGCCGCAATTGAAGAGCCTGCCTGCCACAAATAAGACCCGGTGCAGCCAAATAAATAAATATTAAAAAAAAAAGTTGCTAGAGAGTAGAGGATAAAGTGAGCAGAAAGTGCTAAAATCAGAGCCTTGGGGAACAGATACACTGTATGGCTAGGAGGAGAAAGCAGGCATTAGAAAATAAATGGCCAGAAAGGAGGAGTAAAAACAGTTGATAGAGTGTATTGTCAGATGTTGGAATGGTCAAGAATAGGGATTGAGAAAAAGGGCCTTTAGATTGGGTGAGTAAGAAAACATGAGCTAGTCTTTAGAATGTAGTTTTATTCAGAAGAGATTAAGGAGCAAAAGAAGAAAATAGAAACAGCAGGCATAAAGTTTTTATTTTCAAGGAGTGGTGAAGAGAGGAAGGAACCAAGTCAGGGAGAGTAAGATCAAGACAAGGCATTTTCCAGTTTGGGTAAACTTGGTACTAATTTAGGCTGGTATTTCTATGGAAGACTTGTCTCTTGTGGGTCTCCTGTCCCTTTTGCTCTTCCTTCTCTTCTCCTCAGCCCCCTTATCCACCCTAAGGATAAATCAACACCCCTTCTCCAGTCTATCAGGGCATCCGAGTAGATCTACCTTCAGTAGAGAATCTGACCCTTCTCACCTCCACTCCTATCACCCTGGTCTAACTACCATAATCTCTCCCCTCTAATAACCTCCCAATTGGTCTTCCTGCTTCTGCCCTTACCCTCTTTCACTCTATTTTCAACAAAGTAGTTAGAATGATTAAAATACAAGTTAGATTATATCGCTGCTCAGCTTAAAACCTCCCAATGGCTTCCCAATTCAGAATAAAAGCCACAGTCCTTACAGTGACCTACATGAGCTGCCTCCCATTCCCTCTACCCTTATGCCCCTCTTTTCTCTCTTTCCCCCTCTATTACCCTGTGCTAGTCACACTGGCCTTACTTAATTTAACACTTTTCTCTCATCTGGAATGCTTCTCCCAAATATTCCCTTGACTGACTCCTCACCTTCTTTAAGTCATTGCTCAAATGTCTTCATAAGGCGGCTCACCTAACCACCTTATTTACAGTCGCAAATTGACCCCCTTGCAGCACTCTGATCTACCTTCCCTTACTGTTTACCCTTTTCCATAACACTAAATTTTTCATAACTTACTATGTAATTTACTTTTTTTTTTTTTTTTTTTTTTTTGCGGTACGTACACCTCTCACTGTTGTGGCCTCTCCTGTTGTGGAGCACAGGCTCCGGACGCGCAGGCTCAGGGGACATGGCTCACAAGGCCCAACCGCTCCTCAGCATGTGGGATCTTCCCGGACCGGGGCACGAACCCGTGTCCCCTGCATCGGCAGGCAGACTCTCAACCACTGCGCCACTAGGGAAGCCCCAATAATTTACTTATTTTAATTTTAATTTTTAAATTATGCAGTAAAATTGGCTCCCGTCCCATATGGTGTACACTTCTGTGAATTTTAACCCATGTGTAAATTCTTGTGACCATCACCACAATAAGGATATAGGCTAGTTCTACGCTCAAAAAAAAACTCATCACACCTTCCCCATGCCTGTCTTCATACACTTTTGTCTTTTCAGTAATAGAATCATGCAGTATGTAACCTTTTGACACTGGCTTCTTTTACTCAGCATAATACCTTTGAGATTCATCCAAGTTGCTCAGTTAATTTTCCTTTTTTTTAAAAAAAATTTTTTTTTTATTTTTTAATTTATTTTTGGCTGCGTTGGGTCTTTGTTGCTGTGCATAGGCTTTCTCTAGTTGCGGCAAGCGGGGTCTACTCTTTGTTGCGGTTCGTGAGCTTCACATTACGGTGGCTTCTCTTGTTGAGGAGCATGGGCTCTAGGCACGTGGGCTTCCGTAGTTGTGGCACGTGGGCTAAGTAGTTGTGGCTCTCGGGCTTATCTGCTCCACGGCATGTGGGATCTTCCTGGACCAAGGCTCGAACCCGTGTCCCCTGCATTGGCAGGCGGATTCTTAACCACTGCGCCACCAGGGATGCCTCTCATTTTCCTTTTCATTGCCGAGTAATATTCTGTTCCTGGCTGTACTGCAATTTATCCATTCACCCATTAAAGGAAATTTGGGTTGTTTCCAGTTTGGGCACTAGGAATAGAGCTGATAAAAAAAACAGTCATATATGTGAACATATATAAACATAAGTTTATGTGAATGTAAGTTTTTGTTTTTCTAGAATATAATTTACTTATTCATTACATTTATCCTTTTTTATTTTTGCGTGTTTTGTTCATGGATATGTTATTCTACGTTCCCAAAGCAGTTCCTGGCACATAGCAGGAGCTCAATAAGTTAGAGAATGTGCAATGTTATTGATACTTTAAAATGGAAAGGTATAATGAAACCAGAGTCACTCTGAACACGTATAGGGTTTACATCACCAAAACCTAGACTGTGCAGCCTACTCAGACCCTAAATGGCAAGAGACTTGAGCTGAAAGACACCTGCAAGTTGAGAATGTAAAAGGCTTTTTATGAAAAATAAAGTAATTCCTCCCTAATGCTTTTGGTGGCCATCTATCAGATTCTTGATTTGGGGGAGGAGCTTGGGATGAGGTCAAGGAGAAACTTCTTGGGAGAATACTTGAACAGTGATGTCATCGTAACTCACTTGTGAGACAAATGAAAAGCCAGCTCTTCCACCCTAAGGATAGATAGATCAGAAACAAACTTGTTTGCAAAAGCAGGGGAAATATTGGCACGATTCTCCATACATTGTCTGATCCATTTAGTTTCACTTAAACTCATAGTAAAGGTCACTTGAAGAGATAAGAAAGTGATAAGCATTAGAAATTAGAGAGGAAAATAATGATTATATGAGAGATTGATGTTTATAAGGGAAGGTGATTGATATACCAGAATATTTGTGTTTATAGCCGTAGGCTACTTCTGCACTGTAAAGTATCTTTTGGATAAGCTTTTAAAAGCCACATAAATGGCATCAGTTTAAAATCAGATGCTGCCTAATGCCCCAAACCAGGATAGCAGTGTACCTTGTTAATATACATGGACCCCTGTAACCTTATTCATTAGAGCATGGAATTCAGTAAGAATCAGTTGAATCTTGGATCCTATCCCGTGCATTATAGTTTTAGAAGGTTCAGCAAGGTTTTAGTTTAAGGTGGTTCCATGTTTAAAGTTTGAGCAAGTTTTCGGAATAAATTTTCTTCCTTTCTTAAATAAGTTTTTTTGTTTTTTGTATAAATGATATGGGCTCATCAAAGGCAGTCCTATGCATATTTCTAGGCACTATTGATGTTTTGCTGAAAATCTTCGCAGATGTCTTTCCAGGTGTGTGTACAGTACATGTATATGTTTGTTGTCACTAAAGAGAAGGGATTATAGTGATGATTTTAGGGTGGGGGAGAACCCCCTTCATTTTCAATAAGAGCGAGCAGTGCGTAAAAGAAAGATTAACTTCAGCAACTAAACAGCTAAAATACTATAAACATCAGAGTTTAAGCATTTTGAGGACGATCTTTAACTATCAGGAAAAGTGAAATAACTCTGAAATATATCACAGTTTCTTTTATTTAAATTTATGTAAAGATTTTATTTTTATTTATTTATTTATTTAGGCTGCACTGGGTCTTAGTTGCAGCACGTGGGATCTAGTTCCCCGACCAGGGATTGAACTCGGGCCCCCTGAATTGGGAGCACAGAGTCTTACCCACTGGACTACCAGGGAAGTCCCATATCACATTTTTTATTATTATTATTATTAATTTATTAATTTATATTTCTTTTTGACTGCTTTGGGTCTTCGTTGCTGTGTGCAGGCTTTCTCTAGTTGTGGCGAGTGGGGGCTGCTCTTCACTGTGGTGCACGGGCTTCTTATTGCAGTGGCTTCTCTTGTTGCAGAGCACGGGCTCTAGGTGCGCAGGCTCAGTAGTTGTGGCTTGCGGGCTCTAGAGTGCAGGCTCAGTAGTTGTGGCACACGGGCTTAGTAGCTCCGCGACATGCGGGATCTTCCCGGACCAGGACTCGAACCCGTGTCCCCTGCATTGGCAGGCGGATTCTTAACCACTGCACCACCAGGGAAGTCCCCATATCACGGTTTCTGAGTTGACCTGAATGCCATGTGGTGGTGTAGAGGCTTTGCTTATCCTGCCGGGTATCCAGGTTAATGCACTGTGGCAACAGGGGAGGTCTAAGAACAGGACTCAGACAGAGCACACTTAACTTTTCACCTTTCCTGAATCTCAGGTAAATTAGAAACAGATGTCTATTTATGGTTCTCCAGCCATTATGGATAACCAGTTAGATGGGGGTATGGGTGCCATTGTCATCAACTCAAGTGAAACTCATTGCTCTTTTAATAAGGCCATGCAATAGGCTATGTGTGTATGTCTATTTTATTTAAATATGTGTAGTAATCAACTCACTGATGCTACTCTGTGATCAAACAAGCTTCTGAGTATATCATAAAGCAGGCTTTTCTAACCACTGTAGTATTCAGGAGTAGTCATTTAGAATGTCTTTAGTTTCCCCCAATTGGTAGCCCAAAAGTTAGTATACTGCCATAAATGTTTAAAAAGTAACTCTCTGCCATTGGCAGTGACTAGAAACTGTAAGAATTTCTGCCAAAATTATTGTGATCTAATTCTCTCTTGAAAGCACAAAGCTAAACTAAAGCATGTATTGAAATGCCTGAGTCAGCTGCTCAAAGGATACACTGGTTGCGCCCCTGCTCGTTTTTTCTAGGATGAAAAAAATCTCCTTGGTGACCTGAAGCAGTTAGCTTTTACTCTCTCCACCTAGAAATACACATAACTATACATAGAAAGCACACACACATACAAACACACACAAACTTTTTCTAAATGTTGGCATTAGCATTATTATATTTTCTAGAATTATGCTTAACTTCAGCAGATCTTCTTGAATAACTTATAGGAAAATAATGTTGCCTCTTCTGATTGCTGTTTAAAATTTTTAACTTTTCTAGCTTTTTAAATTAGGGAAGGAGAAGAAAGGCGCCTACTATTTATTGAATGTTTAGCATGTGCCTAGAATTTTTACTTGCTTAGTGTTACTGCCATTTTATAGATGAGGACTTCAGGACTGTCAAGTGAGGTCACATAGCTCTGAAGTAGCAAGCACAGTTAGTAGTTAGTATTTGAACAAGGTCTGATTCCAAAGGCCTCTCTGTCACCATATCATGTAGAGTGAGTGGTAGGATGCTATGCTTATAAAAGATTATCATCAATATTACTAAGTTAAAAAAGCAAGATGTGGAAACAGTAAGCATAATATACTACCATTGTGTGTATTTATGTATATACACACGTATGTGTGTCTATTTTCATACATGCTTAGCCTGTTGCTGGAAGACCATACAGTAATTGCCTCCAGGGATGGGAATTGGGCTGCTAGAAATACATACTGTTTATCATAAAACCTTTTATACTTTTTGAATTTTGTTTTTTTCTCTCCTTTTAAAAAAATTTATTTATTTTATTTATTTTTGGCTACATTGGGCCTTTGTTGCTGCGTGCGGGCTTTTTCTAGTTGCAGCGAGCGGGGGCTGCTCTTCATTGCGGTGCACATGCTTCTCATTGCAGTGGCTTCTCTTGTTGCAGAACACAGGCTCTAGGCACATAGGCTTCAGTAGTTGTGGCACACGGGCTCAGTAGTTGTGGCTCGCGGGCTCTAGAGCGCAGGCTCAGTAGTTGTGGCGCACAGGCTTAGTTGCTCCTCGGCATGTGGGATCTTCCCAGACCAGGGCTCGAACCCTTGTCCCCTGCATTGGCAGGTGGATTCTTAACCACTGCGCCACCAGAGAAACCCTGAATTTTGTTTTATATGCATGTATTACCTATTCAAAAAAGAAACAATATTCTAAAGACTTGTTAGCTATGTTTTTAGAAACATAGCTGATTATTTTTTAGATTTAGTAATCTATTTCTTAGTAAAGTTTCATAGGCTTGTAAAGCTTCTAATGCTATAAAATATTAATACTAGCTATTATGACATTGATAAGCATTGATAACGATCATATCTTTCTAGTTTTTCAGTTCCCATGATACTACTCTAATGACCTACCACAGTGGAATTTTAGAGGAGGTAGATTACTGATGTAACATATATTGATGTTAGAAGAGGAAATGGTGACCGATTTATCTACATTCAACGATTTATTGACATTTTAATGCTTTCTAAGATTTTACTAAAAAAGGATTTAATAATCTTCAGTTTATCTAGTTTTTGAAATAAGAGCACAGTGCTTCAAATGATAGTAGTTTCCAGTCATGAATGAGGTAAAAGAAGTATTTTATATGTCTTAAAATTGAACTTAAAAGAAAAACGTTTCACATATATTAAAAGCTATATCTTAATTTGGGGCTACTGTTAATAGAAATACTTTGTTTTTGACTATGTTTTTGTACTTGTTTTTCAAAGCTATAATGGTTCGTTTCCAAAGCTGTCTCCCTTACTAGACTGGGCATTCTTTGAAGGCAGGGTCCATGCCTAAGTTGCTCTTGTATTCTCAGTGGCTAGCCTAATGCCTGATACTTGGAAGGTAGCTGAAAATGTTGACTGAGTTGAATCGAATTGAAGTAGAGATACATAGCTTAGTCTGGAGAAGAGAGAGATCATCTCAGTCTTCAGATATCTGAAGGGTTCTCATGTGGAAGAGATTAAGTTTGTTCTATATGGCTTCTGTAGTCAGCAAACCAATGGGTGGAAGTTTCAAGTTTCTAAATGTTGAGTTGTCTAAAGCTAGATGGGGCTGTCTCAGGAGGTACAGAATCTATCCAGATTCATTCATGATGGCCAACTACTGAGATAATTCAGGTATTTAATTGTTCATTTTTTCCTTCACTCATTTATTCAAACATTTACTGAGTAGGCACTGGTCTGGATTTTAGACACCAAGATTGAAAAAATTGTAAACCCTGCCTTTGGGGAACTCGCAGCCAGCAGGGAACTGAAGTATTAACAGGGGATTACAACCCAGGGTGCTTAGAAGTTGCTACAGAAGAGTAATGGTAATACCCTGGAGAGAGTGAACAGGAAAGGCTGCTGAGGAGGTGACTCTTGAGTAGAGTTGGCCAGGCCAACAAAGGGAGAAAGGAGTCCTAAGCAGAAGTAACAATATGCAAAGACTCAGAAGTTAGTTTTTAGGATAGAGTAGTGGTATATCATTTGGATTACATGCTCTTAAAGCACCCTCCAATCCTGAGATTCTGTGTGCTGGCTCTTTAACTTCGTGTATTTTTTCACTTCATGCCAGATAGTTCGTGTATGTATATATTTCAGTTGTTATTTTTCACAGGAAGCAAAAATACTAACCTTCTTCTTTGATTTTTGTTCATAGTTAAATTCATCCGAGAAGTGACGCCATATATCAAGAAGCCATCGTTAGTATCAGATCTGCCATGGGAAGGTGCAGCTCCCCAGTCACCAAGCTTTAGTGGCAGTGAGGACTCCGGTTCTCCAAAACACCAGAACAGCACCAAGGACAGGAAGGTCATCCCTCTCAAAATGTGCTTTGCTGCTAGAAACCTAAGCATGCCGGACCTGGAAAACAGGTGAGCTGTACCTAAGGAGAACATCGTAGTCACAGCTTTGCAAACTTACAGATATGTTGCAATATTACTTTCTCCCTTTGCATATTTTTATGCAATAATATGACTGTTGACTAAATTATATAGAGGAAAACATCAGTCTGAGATGAATCATTTTTGTACTTCCATATTTAAATTACTTCACACATATATGTACATATATAGATCAATTTTGGATGAACATACAAGAAGCTTAATGATGGTTATGCCTGGGGAATGAAATGGGATTAGAAGGTAGAAGGAAAGAAGAGGCTTCTACTTTTCATTTTAAACCTTTCTGGAGTGTTACTATTAGTTTATTCATTATGAATATTACTTAATAATAGAAAAAGTCTTGTCCAAGAAATTTAAACGAATATCTCCTAGGAGGAAATTCCTTATACTATGGTTAGTGTAAAGAATCAGAGATCTTAAAAAAAAAGAAAAAAGAATCAGAGATCTTCATTATAGGTCAGGCTGCATCAGCTAATAACGTGACTGTGGCAAGTTAGCTTCTTTTGACCTCAATTTCCTCATTTGTGAAATGAGAGCATTGGATTGGATAATTTCTAATGTCCCTCCTAGTTCTATCACCATTTGGGTTCTATGACTTTGTCTTCATTAATGCCATGACGTGGTACTGGTAAACCTAGTGTCTGGTTAGAGATTAGGGGAAAAAAAGAGATAAAGAAAGTAGTCCAAAGACATAGTTAAGGACCAGCTTTTTATAATATACTTTCGCTTTTATGGTCTCCTCTGATCTGAATGCACAGCCAGGTGCCTAATCAGGATGGGATGGTTCACAGAAGACAGCAAGAAGCTGAATGACCTTGGGCATTTTAGGCGATGGGGACATGGAAGCTCCTGCTCTATAATATATTATGTGTATGCTGGAAAGAGTTGAGCTCTGCAATCACACAGACCTTGGTTTGAATCCAAACTAGGTCACCTGCTCCAAAGAAGGCTCTGAGCAAGTTCCTTCGCCTCTATCAACCTCCATATTCTCAGTGATTAAAAAAAAAGAATAACTCAGTGTGCAGATTAAATGGCATAACACACATGAAGCCCTTTGTATAGAGCCAAACATATAGTAGGTTCTCAAGAAATAGTAGCTTAAAAAGTCTTAATTGGGCTTCCCTGGTGGTGCAGTGGTTGAGAATCCACCTGCTGATGCAGGGGACACGGGTTCGTGCCCCGGTCCAGGAGGATCCCACATGCCGCGGAGCGGCTGGGCCCGTGAGCCATGGCCACTGAGCCTGCGCGTCCGGAGCCTGTGCTCCACAATGGGAGAGGCCACAACAGTGAGAGGCCCGTGTACCGCAAAAAAAAAAAAAAAGTCTTAACTGCTAACTTTGTATACATACATACTTACATACATATATATATATTTTGGCCACGCCATGCAGCTTGTGGGATCTTAGTTTCCTGACCAGGGATTGAACTCGAGCCCTCAGAGGTGAAAGTGCAGAGTCCTCACCACTGGACCGCCAGGGAATTCCCATGTATACATATTTTGAAAATTACATTCTGATACATTTGTATTGTTTTTATTTGCTTTCTTTTAAAAGTTCAAGACATAGAAATTACTTCTTGTTATATACAGGTTTATTTGTGAAAGATTGTGTGTATATTGAAGCATATATAAATACAGAACAGCTTGATCTTTAAAGAAATGCTTTTTTTTTTCATACAGTAAGAATCTAATTTGTACTTATGCATATCAGGGTCGGGGGGGGATAGATTGGGAGATTGGGATTGACATATAAACACTACTATGTATAAAATAGATAACTAATGAGAATAGACTGTAAAGCACAGGGAACTGTACTCAGTGCTCTCTGGTGACCTAAGTGGGAAGGAAATCCAAGGAAGAGGGGATATATGTATATGTGTGGCTGATTCACTTTGTTGTACAGCAGAAACTAACAACATTGTAAAGCAACTATGCTCCAATAAAAATAAAGAATCTAATTTTTAAAGTAAATAATCAACTCTGCCTCTTAAATCCAAGTTAAAATTTTTTTCTCAAATGAGATATATTTAGGTAGAGACTTTGATCTGTTAATCATGGACTTAAAAAAATTATGTAGTTAGGACTATAGAGAAGGAATTAGAATAGAGTTACAATGTGATAAAGAGAACAAATAGACATTATATTTGTCAACTGATTGTCAGGCTGAGGAAAGTGTTCAGGCTAAGTCTTTTCATAATAAATCATTTCTTTTTTTTAAATAAATTTATTTATTTATTTTTGGCTGCTTTAGGTCTTGCTGCACGCGGGCTTTCTCTAGTTGCGGCGAGCGGGGGCTACTCTTCGTTGCAATGTGTGGGCTTCTCATTGCAGTGGCTTCTCTTGTTGCGGAGCACAGGCTCTAGGCGTGTGGGCTTCAGTAGTTGTTGCTCGCGGGCTCTAGAGCTCAGGCTCAGTAGTTGTGGCACATGGGCTTAGTAGCTCCGCGGCATGTGGGATCTTCCCGGACCAGGGCTCAAACCCATGTCCCCTGCATTGGCAGGTGGATCCTTAACCACTGTGCCACCAGGGAAGTCCCTATAAGTCATTTCTGAGAATGAGAATAGATTGTTGTCTTAGTCTGTTCAGGCTGCTGTAACAAAATACCGTAAACTGGGTGGCTTATAAACAACAGAAATTTACTTTTCACAGTTAGGGAAAAGCCTTGGAAGTCTAAGATCAAGGTACTGGCATATTTAGTGTCTGGCGAAGGCCCACTTCCTGATTCATAGATGGTCATTTTCTTCCTATATTCTCACATGGCAGAGAAATCTAGACAGCTCCCTGGGGTCTCTCTCATGAGAGCACTAATCCCATCTGTGAGGGTTCTGCCCTTACGATCTAATCGCCTCCCAGAGGCCCCATCTTCTAATTTTGTCACATTTGGGGTTAGGATTTTTTTTTTTTTTTGTACACGGGCCTCTCACTGTTGTGGCCTCTCCCATTGCGGAGCACAGGCTCCGGACGTGAAGGCTCAGTGGCCATGGCTCACAGGCCTAGCCGCTCCGCGGCATGTGGGATCTTACCGGACCGGGGCATGAACCCGTGTCCCCTGCATCAGCAGGTGGACTCTCAACCACTGCGCCACCAGGGAAGCCCCCATATAGTTTTATTTCTGTTTCATTTTTAAAATGTTTCATTCAAGTAAAATTAATATTCTTTTTTTTTTAATAATTTAATTAATTTATTTATTTTTGGCTGTGTTGGGTCTTCGTTTCTGTGCGAGGGCTTTCTCTAGTTGCAGCGAGCAGGGCCACTCTTCATCGTGGTGCGCGGGCCTCTCACTATCGCGGCCTCTCTTGTTGCGGAGCACAGGGTCCAGACGTGCAGGCTCAGTAGTTGTGGCTCACGGGCCTAGTTGCTCCGCCGCATGTGGGATCTTCCCAGACCAGGGCTCGAACCCTTGTCCCCTGCATTGGCAGGCGGACTCTCAACCACTGCGCCACCAGGGAAGCCCCGGGGTTAGGATTTTAACATGAATTTGAGGCAGGGACACAAGCATTCAGTCTACAGCACCTGTAGTGCTGCTGATATATTTCTATAGCACGCTGGGGTTGTGGGAGGGAGAGAAGGAAGGAGGAAGGTGATATGACTTGGCTGTATTGCTGAAAGTGGTGCTAGTTTATCATCCACTAAGACCTTTTAGAGCTCAATAACCTTGACCTTTATTAAAACTTGGGGCTGCATTCTCTTTAGCGTATATGCTAAAGACATTTGGTGGATGGTCAAGTTTGAAGTAGATTTTCAGAAACAACAGAAGAGGGCAGTTTGGGCTATAAGAGTTGTATCACACCGTGCTCTTCAGTAAGATGATCAGTCTACTTATTACTCTACAAGGATAGGTCTTAGAAGAGTTAGGCTGTTGCAGATTATCAGGCTTAATGCTGCAAAGTAATTCGTTTCCAAAGTTACTTAAAATAGCAAATTTGGGAACTTCCATGGTGGTCGCATGGTTAAGACTCCGTGTGCAGTGCTCTCAGTGCAGGGGGCACGGGTTCGATCCCTGGTTGGGGAACTAAGATCCAGCATGCTGCATGGCGTGGCCAAAAAAAGAAAAAAAAATACCAAATTTGCAAATGATCTGGTTTTTATAAAATATAAGTTGGAAGAGATTCAAGGTTATTCTTATGTCACTCTTACTTGCATTCCAGAGTGCTTTCTAGAGAAAAAGAAAAGCAGTAGAATTGCAGGTACCTGGCAAAATTATACTTAACTTTGGTTATACCCACAGGAATGTGAACATCTATCCTAAGTGTCTTGGTAGAAAAAAATGTTCAGAGCCATTGAGTAATTAGACTGAAGTTAGGGTGATGGACTTTGTAACATTAGGCAAACTATTTGTTTTCATAAGCCTTGGTTTCCTCCTGTATAAAATGAAAGGTTATATGAGGATTTAAATAAGAGAACAATTATAAAATTGGCATAGTATGCTCTCAATATATTATTATTATAGGTGCTGTTGGTGTCCTTCTGACCTTAAATAAGTCCCTTAATTCCTCTGTCCTCCTGTTTTTTTCTTTCTGTAAAATGGACATAATAATGCTTGCTCAACTCTGTTCTTTTACTTCAAGGATAAATAAGATAGTATCTGTAAAGTCACTTGGAGCTCTTTGATCCTTAAATTTATCTCAGCTCTGTCAAAGGAAATGTCATGACAGGTAACACAGCTGCAACATTTAAAGCCGTGGAGAAAACCAGTTCATTTAGGAACAGCAAAAATAAGTTCATCAGGACATCTGTCACCAAGATATTTATCACATTGCAGCCTTATATAACTGACCATATTTCTATTTGAAAATCTTAATCTTCCACATAGTCTTTGGTAAAACTCTGACAAGGAATAGGCTTAGATGTGCCCTAATCTGGAAAATAATTATGAATCTGGTATTTAAGCCCTACATAGGCAAGTGGATTCCCATCATCATTTTTCCCCTAACAATTTATTATGAAAATCTTCAAACATACAGCAAAGTCGAAATAATTTTATAGTCAACACTCATTTTTCCACGACCTAGATTCTACCATTAACATTTTACTATATATACTTTATCATGGATTGGCCCACCTATCCATCCATCAATCCATCTTAATTTTCTTTGATGCATTTCAAAGTGAATTGCACACATTAGAATATTTCTCTCTACTCAAGCATGCATATAGAGTTCAGTGTTTTTGTTGTAGCTTTTTTCTTTTGAGACAATATTTGCATACAATAAAATACACAAATCCTAAATTTTGACAGATGCCTAAAATTATGTAACCCAAGCCTATCAAGATACAGGACATTACTGTTAACCTTGGAAAGTTTTCTTTTTCCCATTCCCAGTCAATTCCCTCTCCCACCTTCCAAGGCTACTACTGTTCTGACTTGCTGTCATAGATCTGTTTCAGCTATTCTAAAACTTCATGTAAATGTAGTCATATCATATGTACTTTTTTGTGATAGAATTATTTAACTCACCATAAGAATTTTGAGATTCATACTTCTTGTTGCATGTAACAATAACTCTTTCTCTTTTATTGCTGAGTAGTGTTATGTTTTATGAATATAGCATAGTTTCTTTATCCATTTTCCTATTCACGGATACCTGAGCTATTTCCAGTTTGGAGCTAATATTAATAAAGTTACTATGAATATTTTTGTACAACTCTTGTGGGCATACATTTTTTTTTTTTCTTTTTTGCGGTACGCGGGCCTCTCACTGCTGTGGCCCCTCCCGTTGCGGAGCACAGGCTCCGGACGCGCAGGCTCAGCGGCCATGGCTCACGGGCCCAGCCGCTCCGCGGCATGGGGGATCTTCCCGGACCGGGGCACGAACCCGTGTCCCCTGCATCGGCAGGCGGACTCTCAACCACTGCGCCACCAGGGAAGCCCCATGGGCATACATTTTTATTTCTCTTGGATAAATTCTTAGGAGTGAAACTGCTGGCTGCAAGAGTAGGTGTATGTTTAGGTGTTTTTTTTTTCGGTTTTTTTTGTGTGTGTGTGTTTTTTAAAAAACTGCCAGGCTTTTTTCCAGAGTGGTTGTGCCATTTTACATGCCCACCAGCAGTGTGTGAGAGTTTCCATTGCTTCACATCCTTGCCAGCATTGGTAGTGTCAGTCTTCTTAATATTAACTATTCTGATGGGTGTGCAGTGGAATCTCTTTGTGGTTCATCCTTCATTTTAATGTAAACACTTCACTTTCTAGATAAAAAACTTATTTGACATGAGAGGAAAGCGTCCTTTTTTTCTGTTTTACTGCATTGATTTAGTTTCGCTATCTAAAGCTGAGAAAAAGTGCTGACCATCAGAATGAATAAGTAAAGCGGCAGGGGAAGTTTATTTGCTTCTTCCACCTCTAGTCCTCAAGACCTCACTAGATGCTTCTGATAGTTATAAGCGGTTCATTGTGGAAAGTGAAAGCTAAATAAATAATGACAAAGTCCAGGGAGAGAACATGAGCCTGTTCCTTAGCAAACAGCATTGTGGGCAGTGCGGAGTTTAGCGAGGACAAGGTGTTCTTAAACGCTGCTTTTCGGAAATGTAAATCTGTTATCATTGAGCCGGTTCACAATGTCTGGGTCATCTTCACTTCGGCTGTTTTCCATGTAAAAGGTAAATTTTGGCTTTATGATGTATAAAACAACATGATTATTACTAAATTGAACACATAAGTTATGTCAAAGACTTTACTAAGCAGAAGAAATAAGCAGGCTAGACTTAAGAATCCTATGCTTCTGTGGACCTAAACATGATCTGATTCATCTGATCAGAATGTAATTGCATTTCTCAGGAAATCCTCAGTGGTTTGACCAGAGGCCAGAACTCTTCACACTGTAGCTGTCTCTTCCTCTCTCCTGTGGGCCCAAACAATGACTGGCAGACTGCCTCCAAACTTTTATTCGTAGAATTTTCATTTGAATTTGTCTTTTAAAACAGCAGTAGACATTAGGAAACACTTTGTCCCCTTTATCAGCTCTAGGGGCTGCTTCTTTAAAGGCAAACAGACTTCTGGATCCTAGAATCATTAGTCCTGTTTTGGAGTTTATTTTCTGTTTCTTCTAATTTAATTTTCTATTTTACAATCACTTTTTAAGAAACACTGCAAAATTTCTCTTCATGAAAAATTGGTGATTCTGTCCTGGGAACTGTTTTATTTCCTGTTTTCATCTTTTTCCAGCCTAGTGGTCCCATGATCTTTTCCTGCTTAATCAGGTTAAGTTTATTTTATATCAGACTTATTTTCCTTTCTTTCAGTTATTAATAAGTAGGATCTTTAACATCGGGATTTTCAGAGTTTAAACTGTGGCAAAGGAGCTGTGTCTGAGAGACTCTCCCAGGAACTGTATGAGGTATAAAGGCTTTTTCAGAAGGTGAATGTTTTGTGTCCGGAGAAGGATAAACTGATTCCTGCCTTTAGCTCTAAGTAGGTCAGTAGGAGGAGTGAAAGAAATTTTTTGTCATAGTTTTGCAACAACTTTTAGCATGCGATTAAGGATGTTAGGCTGGTTACAGTGCCAAAACAACCAGCTGGAAGTAAATAGCCTCTGTAGAAAACAACTAGCCTGGTATAAGGTCTAAATTAAGGACATCACTGGCTCTTGCACTCAGTTTGGTGGAATGAGGGTGGATATGAATCTTCTTCTGGGTTGAGGGTGGGGCAGTCACTGGCCGCTGGGGATGGGGAATGCTGAAACAATCAGCCGGCCTCTTTATTTTAGCTGAGTGCTTTACTCCCACTTCCAGAGGTAACTGGTGCCTCCAGTTCCCCAGCCTCTTCAGGATTCTGCAACATGGATCGGCTTGGATTTGACCCTCCCCACTTTTCTTAGGTCTGCTCTGTCTGTTTGCCAGCTTCCAAAATTTTGTTGTAGTTGCTCTTCTCCTCTTCTCCCCTTCTCCCTGAGCTTGTAGGATTATGCTTTTTAAACATTCTCTTTAAAGTTTGGTGGTGACTTCTTACATACAGCACCAAAAGCACAGTACATAAAAGAAAAATTGTTAAGTTGAACTTCATTAAAATTAAAAACTTCTACTCTGTAACAGATACTGTGTACTGGAGTTCTCCAGAGAAAGAAGCAACGGGATGGATAGATAGTTAGGTAGATTTATTTATTTATTATAGGAATTAGCTCATGCAGTTGTGGAGACCAAGAAGTCCCATGATCTGTTGTCTGCAGGCTGGAGAAACAGGAAAACCAGTCTTATAATTCACCCCGAGTTCAAAGGCCCAAGAACCAGGAACGCCAATGTGTGAGGGCAGGAGAAGAAGATGGTTGTCCCAACTCAAGAAGAGAGCAAACTTGCCTGCCCCCCCACCACTTTTTTATTCTATTGATGCCCTCGGTGAATTGGATGATGCCCACCTGCATTGTCGAGGGCCATCTTCTTTACTTAGTCTACTGATGATGCTAATCCATTCCAGAAACACCCTCACAGACACACACAGAAATAATGTTTTACCAGCTACCTGGACATCCCTTAGCCCAGTCAAGTTGACACATAAAATTAACCGTCACACACTGTTAAGAGAACGAAAAGATAAGCTACAGACTGGGAGAAAATCTTTGTGAAATACATATCAGGTAAAGGACTGATATCCAAAATTTACAAAGAATTCCTAGGACTTCCCTGGTGGTGCAGTGGTTGAGAGTCTGCCTGCTGATGCAGGGGACACGGGTTCGTGACCCGGTCCGGGAGGATCCCACATGCCGCGGAGCGGCTGGGCCTGTGAGCCATGGCCGCTGAGCCTGCGCGTCCGGAGCCTGTCCTCCGCAACAGGAGAGGCCGCAACAGTGAGAGGCCTGTGTAAAAAAAAAAGAAAGGGTGGACTGACCAGAGTTCAAATGAGAATGAATATTTGCCGTATTAAGTATGGCAAATTAAAATATTTGGAATTGTAAAGGAATTTCTAAACAGGACAAAAGAGAGGGATGCAAGCTTCAAGGCAGAAATGCCTAGTGTACATGTAAACTGGTCATCTTTGACAGGTGATGTGGGATCTGGTGACAGTGCTGCAAGGAAGCAAAGACTATCTTCAGAAAGATGAAAGAATAAAAAGATCTCTCCTTGGTCAGTGGCAGTTTGTCAGTTTCCAGCCTACCACATTATTTTTCCATTTTAAAAGATATGTATGTTCACTGTTAGAATACAGCAGTGTATATATGTTAGTCATTTATTGAATGATTTTTAAAATTCATCTTGGCAAAAACTTTGATCAACACACAAAATATTACCCAACAAATTGCTTTATAAGGAATTTGTTGAGTGTACTTTTTAAAAAATTTATGTAATTCCTAAAGGTTACTTTTGAAGTATAGATTGTTTACAGTTGAGTATTAACAAATAATAGTCATAGAGTTGAAGATCTCTTAACTATTCTTCTACCATGACTCAGCGGATGATTTAATCATATAATGTTACCCAGACCCTCAAAAACAATTTCAAATTTTCGTAAAGAGTCATTCTTCAGCTATTTTCTTTATTTCACACAGTGGAAATTTCAGTTCACTGTTTGGCAGTAGGTTCTATATACCTTGCAATACTGTATACCAGAGTTTTCTAAGTATTTAAAAAATATATTAGTTCTTTCTTTACAATGTGCCTATGAGATTCAACACGCTTTCCATTTCTTTGACATGGAAATTAAGGCAAAGTGCAGTGTTCTACTACAGACTCTACAGTAGGTTCCCTTATCTTAGATCATTACGTTAATATTGAAACAACAGACCCAGCAGTTAGTCTTTCCGATGATGATCTTTCCACATGTGGATCTCTCTGGAATTGGACCCTAAGGAATTAAGAGAAAGTATTTATATTCTGGAATGTAAAAGTAGATTTTCAGTTAAGTATGTTAAACCATGGCAGGTTTGATGGCTTCTGATCTAGCTCACTTTTTTTTTTCTTTTTCCACACAGATTGATAGAGCTACATTCTCCTGATAGCAGGAACACGTTGATCCTACGTTGCAAGGATACAGCCACAGCACACTCCTGGTTTGTAGCTATCCACACCAACATAATGGCTCTCCTCCCACAGGTGTTGGCTGAACTCAATGCCATGCTTGGTGCAACCAGTACAGCAGGAGGCAGCAAGGAGGTTAAGCACATTGCCTGGCTGGCAGAACAGGTAGGCTGGGAGGCAGGGCAGGGTCTCACCAGGTCACTACTCAAAGCCAGGATGCTTCCCCCATTTCGTATGTCTGTAATGTTTATCATGCAGTCAGGCCCTGGATGTCTAGCTTGCAGATCTTTTGTTAGTCTTCTGTTTCTCCTCCCCTAGTGTTTAGTTGTTTGTTGCTAATTATCACCTCTACCAGAAGAATTGACTGTCATGATCATCATCATCATAACATAACTAAAAAGGGGTTCTTAGTAACATCTGTATCCTTAATGACTAAAGATAATTTTCACGGTTTTAGAATAGGATCAGCAAACTTCTTCTACAAAGGGCTATTAGTGCTACAACTACTTGACTCTGCCATTATAGCAAGAAAACAGTCATAGACAATATGAACATGAATAGATGTGACTGTGTTTCAATAAAACTTTATTTACGAAAAGAGATAAGTGGGCTGTATTTGGCCCACAAGTCATAGTTTCCCAATTCCTGTTCTAGTCTATTGACAGAGTTTCAGGGACAACAGGCTTACTCCCCTGGTCTGGGAAAATTATAAAATACACAAAACACTTTACAAGCCATTAAACACATGTATAGTTGTCTTCTACAACTGAAAAATGAAAAGAAGAGAAACAAGAAAACCTAAGTAGATGTTGGGTGAAGGGAAAGGAAGGATATAATCCAAGTTAGTTTAGATCCAAATTTGGCAAAAGGGAGACTAAAAGTTCTACATGATATTACAATACATCCTTTTTCTTTCTGGTCCTTCACTGTCAGCTGGGCCAGAGGGAGTTGAAAACAGAAGACAGAATAGGGATTCAGAGATGAGTGTTCAAGTGCTAGCTCTGTTTTTCACTGGTTTTAGATCTTTTTAAAAGTGCCTTCATATCTTTGCATCCTAGTTTCTTCGTGTGTGCAAGGGGGCAGGGATTATTGCATCAGTATCAGCCCAGACAGGTTTTGTTCTTTTGCGTTGTTGTTTTAAATACAGTTTCCCAGATCTGGCTCCCCATGTTCCCCATCAAGAGTTCACATTTGGTAGACCGATGGTGGGGCCTGGAAATCTCATTTGGCTCCCTAGGTGATTGTGTAGTGGATTTTGGACTCCACTGATTTAGTTTTTTTTCAGCCGTGAAATTTTACAAACATTCCAAATAATGATTCTAATAAATTATAACACAGAATTCGTACTGTGATGATTTCTAGGAGTCATAATTAGAATAACTAAGCAGAAGAAACTAATGAAAATAATGGTATAAGTATTTACAACTTTGAAAGTTTTAGTCTTTTAGTTGTGTTTATCATTGTTTCTATATTTTTATATGCTGGTTGAAAACCTCGATTGAGTGGTAATTGTTCTGTGCTTTCAGCAATGTTAGAAATATTCATGATTTTAAAAAGGTGATACATTCACATAGTTCCAAGGTCAGAATAAAAAGTTAATAGGTGATGTCTTACTCTCCTTCTGCTCCCTCATCCGCCTAATTCCTACCCCTTTGCACCCAGGGAGGTAATCACTTTCATTCCTTTCTACTGAGTCTTTTGAGAGTTTCTTTATGCAAATAAAAGCAATTATGAATATATATTCTTCTTTTTCTCTTTTATAAAAGAAGATGGCATATTATTCACACTACTTTATACCTTGCTTGTTTCTTTCATTAGGCAATATATCCTGGAGATCTTTCCATATCAAAGCACAGAGAGCATTCTTTTTCACAACTGTATAGTTTTCCATTGTGTAGCTGTAGTTAAATAAGCACTCCCCCCAGTTTTGTTGTCATAATCTTTTGCCATTACAAAGAATGCTATAATGAATAACCTTGTAGTTTGTCCTTTCACACATGTGCTTTCCAAACTCTTTGGTTCCTGAGTTCAGATAGATCAGATAACAAGGGAACACACATTATCTGAATGTATTTGGTTCTTAAGTTTCTAGTAGTGAGCAGTAAAACTTTGGTTAGAAAGGGATTTATCCAAAGTTTTACATCATTTCCTGAGCTTTGATCGTTAGAGTTCATAGAACAGGAGATATTTCTATACCTATAGGATAAATCCCAGAAGCACAGGTTCAAAGGGTATATTAGTAATCTATCTCTATAAAACAAATTACCCCCAAGAGTTAGTGACTTTGAAATAACATTTACCTCCCACAGTTTCTAAGGATCAGGAATCTGGTAGCAGTTTAGCTTCCTGGTTCTGGCCTGGGACGCTTCATGAAGTTGCAGTCAAGCTGTCAGCAAGGGTGGCAGTCATCTGAGGGCTTGACTGGGTTGGCAGGTCCACTTCCAACATGATTCATTTATATAGCTGTTAGCAGGAGATCTCAGTTTCTTACTGCTTGTTGGCAGAAGTCCTCAGTTCCTTGCTACGCAGGCCTTTCCACAAGATTGGCTGAGTGTCCTCGAGACATGGCTGTGGGTTTTTGTCAGAGCAAGTGATCTGACAGAGAGAACAAGATGGAAGCCACAATACATTTTATGACCTAGTCTCTTCTCTATTCTTTTCATTAGAAGTGAGTTACTAAGTCCAGTCTATACCCCAGGGCTCCGGCTCTTAAAGGGAAGAATGGTAAAGAATTTGTGGACATCTTTTTAAACTACCACAAAAGGTATATGCATTTGTAATTTTGATAAATATTGCCAAATTTGCCTTCCATCAAGATTGAACTAATTTAAATTCCCACCAGCAACGTATGAGAGTTGCCAGACCTTTAAAGTGAACTTAATTTGGTTTATGCTACATACAGACAAGTAGAAAGGAGAAAAATAAAGCCACAAATTCATCACAGTCTGCCCTTTATGGACTGTATTTATGTGTGTGTTTCCTCCACTCAGTTGTGAGCTCTTGGAAGATAGGAGCACATTTTTCCCAAATCTTTAGTCCCTAGAGAACTTAGCCTAATGCTTTGTAAATAGTAGATGTTCACTAATTTTTTTCCTTTGTCTACATATATACATGCAAAAAGCAAACAAACAAGTCATTAATTATAAAATACTGTCCAAGAACACAAGCTTAGGGTTGGAAAATAATACCAAGTCGAAAAGTTTCAAATTCTTTAAAAATAGTATCACGGAACTAATCCAAAGTGCTGTTTCTAAACTATTCATGATTTTTACTTTTTCCAAGTAGTTGTTTGGGTTACCCAAATCAAATACACTTAGAATAAGTTGTTCAAGCAAGACTGGATACCATTTCTCAGAGGTATTATTTATAATGAACTTATGTATGTGATAAGAGTTGCCTTTTTTAACGGTAAGATTGTTTAATTCTATGAGTATGAAAATGGTCAGGATAATTTTAGATCATGTAACCTTGTTAAAATAGGTAAACATTTATTTTAGCAATAGATGTGTTTCCTGAAAAGCTTGCATATGAATGAAACTGTTTCAGTTGTAAAGAAAAGATAGTTATCATTTATTTAACTTTAAATGATCTCTCCTTAACTTATCTGTTTGTTATTTCACATTGTCATAAATTGAATTTGCTTAAAATAGGGAAAACCTATGCTACAGATGTTTGGTAACCAATAGATAATCTGTTCTGTGCAAGGCACTTCTATCTTTATTGATACTGATTTTTATGTGACTGATAGTTTACCTTTTAGTTGGTTATATTCTTAAGATGGAATCTTCTCTAAGTCCACCAAATGAGGGGACATACGTTACCTACGAAATAAGTATTTTTAAGCATTTGAGTGTTGGTAGAAAAGCCAAGACAGCCAAAGAAAGCTTTGTTGTCACAGTTCCTACCTTGTCCCTGGTTATTCTCAAACTGTGTAGAGACTCAAATTAGGAACATATACACTAAATCAGGATCAGTGGAACAATTTATTTTTTGCTCTATGTTTTCTATTGTAATAATAAAATACATAAGTAGCAGAAGTACATCACCTCTTAAAAAGATTTGTGGGATGAAGACATTTAGGGAATGAATAATAACTATTATTAATTTTTCATCTTTAGTGCTATTCAACTCTAGTTATTAGAAAATAAAATTTGGAGAAGGCTATTGTTTGGCCAGGTGTATGCATGTGTGGGTATTGAAACACAAGCAAAGCAGCACCCTAACTTTAGTATCCCTTTTTTCTCTGGCCAAAAACTCGATAGTGGGGAAAAAAAACACCTCAGTAGTGGAGTCCCAAGGCTGCTTGTACTGATACCACAACCAAAAACACATACTACATATAGCAGGCAGCATTTTGATTCCAGTGAAAGCAAACAGTATCCTTATAAGTTAAGACAAATAGGCAAACAGAATGATTTAAACTGAGGTTTCATTTTTCTCCAATGGTAAGTAGAAGAGGGAAAAGATAGTCTCCAAAAACTAAGGACTCAAAAGAGCTAAAGAATTAACACCTCTTTTTTTTTTTTTAATAATTTATTTGGTTGTGCCCTGTCAGTTGCGGCAGACGGGCTCCTTAGTTGTGGCATGCATGTGGGATCTAGCTCCCTGACCAGAGATTGAACCCAGGCCCCCTGCATTGGGAGCATGGAGTCTTAACCACTGCGCCACCAGGGAAGTCCCAAGAATAAACACTTTTTAAAAATTGTTAATTGAAAGAAAAGTTCTCTGTCTTGAAATTGCATATTTGCTTGTATTGGCATTAGCAGTTTTCCTTTCTCTTCTTTGGGAAGAAATACATTTAATTTAGGTTTTCTAAATGCATATACTCTGATCTAGTGTTCAAAATCTCTCTTATAGGGCTTCCCTGGTGGCGCAGCGGTTGAGAGTCCGCCTGCCGATGCAGGGGACATGGGTTCGTGCCCTGGTCCGGGAAGAACCCACATGCCGTGGAGCGGCTGGGCCCGTGGGCCATGGCCACTGAGCCTGCACGTCCGGAGCCTGTGCTCCGCGACGGGAGGGGCCACAACAGTGAGAGGCCCGCGTACCGCAAAAAAAAAAAAAAAAAAAAAAAAAAAAAAAAATCTCTCTTATAACTTAGCAAAAAAATTAATTTAAAAAATCAGATAGTCATTTTATCCCTTTGGGAAGATACATTTTTACATTATTTTCCCTATGAAATATTATGCGTAACAATCTCGGAGGCAAAGACTTAGTAGTGCACATAAACTAGAAATCCCTTCGGGGTATCTATGACCCCAAAATTTAAGAATCCAAGAGAACCTCTTTACAGCTGATACTCTCCCTCCAGACATTACTTTAGACTAATATAGAGTCTTAGAAAACTTGGGTTCACTGGTAAGGAAAGTATTAATTATTTCTACCATACTTTGCTTGAATACTCACGGTTGGGTCATGTATTTTGTGCTTTCAGCACAGGGTCGAACATGGGTAACTTCACTGGTTGGAATTCATTTCCCCTTCCTGGAATCAGCTCATGGCTCTAGCTAGGAGAAAAGCATCCCAGTGGTAGATGTTATAGCACAGAACCGAACCACTCAGGTCACTTTTCAGATTATAGATGTATTCTTAAGGGGCTCTGACATGTTCATATTACCTTCAGAAGTCATTAAGGAAGAGAAAATAAAAAGCAGATCTGAAGACAAGTAAGAGACAAGTAATTCATCAATTTAAATTCACCTTGAAGCCATCAGTGATAGTGAGCAGAAAAGATGAGGGTTAAAATACTCTGTTGTTAAGCATTCCCTGCTCAAAGTTCTCATCTTATGAAGGCAAACATTTTGATGATACCAGGGCTTTTCTTGAACATAGTCTTTTGTTTTTTAGTCTTGGATCCTTGACAATATGTATAAGTAGTGGTTGTTTTCCTACATTTTTAAACCATCATAGAGATAACTGAGTTTTATGCAATTAAATGCAATGGTACACTTGAAACTGAAACATAAACTTCCTGAACTATAATGGGGAACTCTTTGAAAATAGTTTATATCAACGTTTTCCAAAATACAGCATAATTGGTCATATCGGCGTTTAAAAAAGATAAAATAGAAATTAGCGGAGTACGTTGCACAAAGTATAGGAATTGTGTTGTTTTGGAAATTTTTAAATTCAATATTTATATGTATGTGTTGAGTTGCAATGTAAAATGTATTTCTTATTGTAGGTCTTGATCAAAAATATTTGAAAAACAATGATGTTTATATTATACAGACTCATTTGGTAATAGTTTCTATCCTGTACTTAGAAGATGTTACTCCCACATCAGACATATTAAAACTATTATCATTTTGAACAGAGTACTATGTATTTGATTAGAATTGCTGATAATTAGTTATTGTGGAATAGGGATAAAACTGTGTCATATCATTAGAAAATGTCTGTAACTCACTCAGGGAGAGCTTTCTCAAACTACACAATCCACCTCACACCTCCCAGTGGAGAATCCCTGCCAGTGGGAAGGAACCTGATGGGATGTTTCCTTTTCCTCACATCTGTTAGGAAGGGGAAACAGAATAGAGACCCACTATCTTAGGCCATCACTGAAGGAACTTTTACAGTTACAGATCATTATAGTTAGCTCTACTTTCTGGATTTCACCAATGTAACAGGCAAAACTAGATGGTGGAAGACAACAGTGGAGACCTGTCCTCATGGCTGTGACTGAGAAGGATTTGCTGCTTTATGACTGTATGCCGTGGACAAGGGATGCCTGGGCATCACCGTGTCATAGCTACCCTCTTGTTGCCACAAGGTAAGACTAAAGACAAAAAAAAAAAATGTCTATCCTCCTCTAAATCTACTAAAGAATTTCAAAATGAATTCTATTATCTTTTAGGTGGCTAAAATAACATTTAAGTAGCTGATGTAGTTGATTTAGACAAAAACTTTTCTTTCACAACCTTATTGATTATTTTGCAGCTCCTAGCTCAAAATAAATGGTTTCTGTCACTGGTATTTTTGTGTGTATATTTTAAGATGTTGAAGCAGCTTTCTAACTGCTCTTTCCGACTTGCTTAGTCATGAAGATAAGTAAATAGTGGGGTTTTTTTCCTTTACTTTATTGACTGTGACTAGAAAACCACTGAAATAGTGGCAGCATTTTGACTGAGTGATGAAATCATTTAAACAAGACTGTGGTACCGTGGATAAACCACACAACTCAGCCAAAACGTTCTTCAACTTCTCTTTCTAGTATAAGAGTACATAATTTTGATTCCATCAAATAAACATTTATTTGACCTGAAGCAACAGGATGTTTCTAGCATGTCCAATGTGTGGAGCTGGAAGGGAAAAGAATAGAGAAATTAGATTTGGGGACCAAGATGTCTTAAGAAATTACTAGGAAGTAGTTATCTAGTGTGAAACTAGAAAACATGTTCACGTTCGGTGTTATTTGGGCTTAAAAAAGAATCAGGTTTTGGGCTTCCCTGGTGGCGCAGTGGTTTAGAGTCCACCTGCCGATGCAGGGGACATGGGTTCGTGCCCCGGTCCGGGAAGATCCCACATGCCGCGGAGCGGCTGGGCCTGTGAGCCATGGCCGCTGAGCCTGCGCGTCCGGAGCCTGTGCTCTGCAACGGGAGAGGCCACAACAGTGAGAGGCCCGCGTACCGCAAAAAAAAAAAAAAAAAAAAAGGGAGCCCCAGAGAAAATACTTGGTAGTCAGAAAGGCTAAATGGTGGAGCCATCTGGTATGTCCCATGGGCAACAGTATGGGGGCTCCTGCTTTCAGCAGACAGAGAGTCACATGAAGCAGAGTATTCTTCTATTCCAGGAAGGCTTCTATGTTATGTAGGATTTCCTTCAATTTGCCAAGTTCCCTTACATATATCACTCTTTTTATAAAAATATAATTTCCACATAGCTTTTCAGGAGTTTCTGTGTAATTTAGAGCTGGAGCCCTTAGATCACAGAATAGAGATAAAGGATTTATTGAGCCTCAGAGTTAGGGAAGTGTGCCCTCATTAATTCCTTCAGGACATAATGGTCCTTCAGAAAGACTGAATTTAACCATCAGTTTCTCTGGTTCTATTTATTTTTAAAATTCTCACTAAATTATAACCTCCTTGAGGTCAAGAACTATGACTTAGCTCAGCATTTCCCATAATGCTTTGTGTATAGTAGACCTTCAATAAATCTTAGTTGAAATAAATTCTGTTACTTAAATTACAGTTTCTGTCTTAGTTATATTGGGAACATGACAGGAATTGTAACAAAACATGTAGACATGTCTCAGTAGATATAATTAGAGCAATTAAATTTATATTTTCTAAAGAGTTAGAGCTTATGAATATGACTGTCCAGATCTCTTAAGCTTAAATTTTATGGAAGAGGCTTATGCTCTAGTTATGGTCATAGAATGCAAGGAGGGTAGCTATATCCTTAGACATTTCCTTTACTGGGTGTTTTACTGGAGGGATGGAGCAGAAACCTATGACATCCCCTAGATGAGCCTTTGTTCAATATAGAAATTACAATCTCATAAACAAATAATTTCTGGACATTGACTAGACTGGACCTAGACCACCAAGGTACTTTTGTACTAAACAAGGAAATGGGGTGGTTGTGTGGGTACTCTCAGTGTGGTATTAATTTGCAACTAAGGAAAAGATATAAATAAGATTTAAAACTCGTAGAAAAAAAATACAGGAGTAGATCTTAATGGTCTTGGCTTAGGCAGAGCCTTCTTAGATACAACACCAAAGCACAAGCAACAAGAGAGTAAATAAATAAATTGGACTTAATCAAAGTTAAAAACTTTTTTGCTTCATATGTCACCATTAAGAAAGTGAAAAAACCCACAGAATGGGAGAAAATATTTGCAAATCATATATCTAATCTGGGACTTGTATCTAGAAAATATAAAGAACTCTTACAACTCAATAATAAAAAGATAAATTACCCAATTAAAAAATGGGAAAAGGATCTGAGTAGACGTTTGTTCAAAGAAGATATGCAAATGACCGATAAGCACATGAAAAGGTGCTCGGCATAATTAGCCATCAGGGACTTGGAAATTGAAACCACAATGAACTATCACTTCCCACCCACTAGGATGGCTATAATTAAAAAGATAGTATGCAAGAGTAGACTAGGATGTAGGAGAAAATAGAACCTCATACACTACTGGTGGGAGTGTAAAATGGTGCAGTTGATGTGGAAAAATCTGAAAGTTCCCGAAAAGGATAAACATAGTCACTGTATGACCCAGCAATTCCACTCCTAGGTTGTATATCCAAGAGAAATGAAAAATGTCCACACAAAAATTTATTCATGAAAGTTCATAACAGCATCATTCATGACACCTAAACACTGGAAACAATCCAAGTGTCCATCAGCTGATGAACAGATAAACAAAATGTGGCATATCCATACAATGGAATTTTTTTTTTTTTTTTTTTTTTTTTTTTTTTGCGGTACACGGGCCTCTCACTGTTGTGGCCTCTCCCGTTGCAGAGCACAGGCTCCGGACGCGCAGGCTCAGCGGCCATGGCTCACAGGCCCAGCCGCTCTGCGGCATGTGGGATCTTCCCGGACCGGGGCACGAACCCATGTCCCCTGCATCGGCAGGCAGACTCTCAACCACTGCGCCACCAGGGAAGCCCATACAATGGAATATTATTCAGCAAAAAAATAAAAAATGTTCTGATACACACTGCAGCATGGATGAACCTTGAAAACATTATATTAAGTGAAAGGAGCCAGATGCAAAAGACCACATATTGTATGATTCCATTTATATGAAATGTCCAGAATAGGCAAATCTATACAGACAGAAAGTAGATTTGTTGTTGCCAGGGTTTTTTTTGGCGGGGGAGCGGGGAGGGAGTTGGGAGAAATAGGGAGTGACTGCTAGTGGGTATAGGGATTCTTTTTAGGATAATGAAAATGTGCTAAGATTGTGCTGATGGTTGCAAAACTCTCATTATACTAAAGTCCATTGAACTATGTACACTTTTAAGTGGTAAAGTATATGGTATGTGAATTATATCTCAGTAAAGCTGTTATAAATAAAACAAACCCCCAAAGCCAACAAGATTTAATAGAAGGGAATAAGACCAATCCTTAAACTGAGTTTGAGCTCCTAATAGCTACTTATATTAGGTAATTGGGAGCATTGTTACTTAATCTTTCTATGCCACAGACTTTTCATTTGTTAAGTGGACCCTAATGAGATAGAGGGGGTGTGAGTATTAAAATGAGTCAATACTTTTAAAATGCCTACAATGGTACCTGACACATTGTAGGCGCTTAAGTAAGTGTTAGCTTCTTTAATTATAATAATTATTTATTATTAAGTGAAAATATGTCAAGGAAGAATTTGTGTAAAAAGTATAATTGGTTTTTTGACATTGTTAAAAGAAGAGCTTAGCTCTAAACCAACAGTTTTTATGAGTAGTGAAAGTTTCATATTAAATGTGAGGAATTCAGATATATATTTGTTTTTGTTTTTGTTTTTTATTATTTATTGGCTGCATTGGGTCTTTGTTGCTGCGCGTGGGCTTTCTCTAGCTGCGGCGAGTGGAGGCTACTCTTCATTTCGGTGCGTGGGCTTCTCATTGTGGTGGCTTCTCGTTGCGGAGCACGGGCTCTAGGCACGCGGGCTTTAGTAGTTGTAGCACACGGTCTCAGTAGTTGTGGCTCAAGGGCTCTAGAGCGCAGGCTCAGTAGTTGTAGCGCACTGGGCTTAGTTGCTCTGCGACATGTGGGATCTTCCCAGACCAGGGCTCGAACCGTTGTCCCCTGCATTGGCAGGCAAATTCTTAACCATTGCACCACCAGGGAAGTCCCTCTTAATACGTTTAATTAATTAATGAAACAGCAAGGATTCTTCACTCCTTGCCCAGGAAGTACTGATGGATTAGGAGCAAAAGTGACAGGCAGATGAGAGGTTTAGTTTTTCCATGTGGCTGTGTTGGCCAAATGGAATTGGTTGAAGTCACTTCTTGATAGAATTAAGGGGGCTTAATCATCCTCTGCCTCCTAGAGAGGTTAGAGTATCGCCACTGAAAGAGACCAGAGGAGAAACCCAGACCAGAAGGTATCCAGTAAAGAGAGGCAAAGCCAGAAAGTGGTGTGCTTATGTCTTTTTAGTGTGGAGGAAAGAGGCAGTTTGAGATACATGTGAGTAATGAGAAAGGGCTGAATGTTCACTTTCACTAATTCTAATACTTTGGAACATGTTCTTATGAGTGGATGACATACACACACACACAAGGGTAACAAACATATAGAGAAGGAAAAGATTAAGGACCTTAATGATCCAATAGCAAAGGTAGATAGTCCCTGATAAATTAAGAATTAATTGCAGTTCAAAAATCAAAGAAGGGAACTTCCCTGGTGGTGCAGTGGTTAAGAATCCGCCTGCCAGTGCAGGCGACATGGGTTCGAGCCCTGGTCCACGAAGATCCCACATGCTGCAGAGCAACTAAGCCTGTGTGCCACAACTACTGAGCCTGTGCTCTAGAGCCCGTGCTTCACAACAAGAGAAGCCACCGCTCGCTGCAACTAGAGTAAGCCCGCGCGCAGCAACGAAGACCCAGTGCAGCCAAAAGTAAATAAATAAAATAAGTAAATTTAAAAAAAAATCAAAGAAGAGCTTCCCTGGTGATGCAGTGGTTAAGAATCCACCTGCCAATGCAGGGGACACGGGTTCGAGCCCTTGTCCAGGAAGATCCCACATGCTGCAGCCAACTAAGCCCGTGCGCCACAACTACTGAGCCTGCTCTCTAGAGCCCATGGGCCACAACTACTGAACCCGCGTGCCACAGCTATTGAAGCCCACACACATAGAGCCCGTACTCCGCAACAAGAGAAGTCACCGCAATGAGAAGCCTGCGCACCTCAGCGGAGAGTAGCCCCTGCTCGCCACAATTAGAGAAAGCCTGCGCCCAGCAATGAAGACCCAACACAGCCAAAAATAAATAAAATAAATTTTAAAAATCAAAGAACACTGTGAGGGTAATATAAATTAACATGAGTTAACCATTTATATTGGCTTGCACATTTATAGATTCTTGGAAACCAAAAGCGTGTGTGTGTGTTTACTTAATAGCTGATATTTCGGGATGGTTGAGGAATTAAGTAAAAACATGAAAGTGATATATGAAGAGGATTTTTATTTTATTTTTATTTTACACATTTCTTGAGGTTAAAGCCAGGTACAGGATACAGGTAGAAAAATAGATATAGGTGCCGTGGATTTTGCAGGATGTGAATTTTGTAGTCTTTTCCTATAATCTTTCTTTGACTGGAAAAGAAAACGATCCAGAGAAAGTGTGGCTACTTTATGATGTGGAAAATTGAGTGGTGTTGTGCTTATGGGACTTAACAGGGTAAAAGCTGCTGAAACACCTTTGCATGAGCTCATCTGGCTTCCCCACTAAGGGGGCCTTTTGGCAGTGTGTTCTAACCAACTGCTGTGCAGCAAGAGTCCAGCAGCTGGTTTGAATTAGATTCCCTCTGCCAAATATTTCATAATCAAATCTGTAGGAAAAATTCTCCTGGACTTTCTATTTTTTAATGTCTGATTTGGGATTAGCAATCAAACTGAATATGGTAGAATACACCCTGTCACTTTCCTCATACTTTGTCTTACTTGGATCATATGTGGAGTAGTTTTGAAACTTATTTAACTCTTCCAGAGATAGCTAATGTGTAATTGGCATGTTGGTTCTACAGGGATCAGCCCAGGGAGGTGGTTCTCAAATTATACTTTCATGGACCTCTGGGGATTCCTTCTTCAGGGGGTCTGTAAGTTCAAAACTATTTTCACAGTAATACTAAGATGTTGTTTGCTTTTTTCATTGTTGACATTTGCACTGAGGGTTGGTAAAATTGCTGGTACCTTAGCATGAATCAAGGCAGTTGGCACCAAACTGTATGGACTTGCAGGGAGAAAACATACCAGTTTAACCTCAAAATGTCTTTGTTGAAGCAGTAAAAATTACTAGTTTATTTAATCTCAACCCTTGAGTATTCATCTTGTTAATAATCTGTGAGATGAAGTGGGAAGTGCTCAGAGTCCACTTCTGCTGCATACTGAGTTATGAGAGTTGCTGCAGAGGAAAGCATGTGTGGTTGAGCTGCAAGCTGAACCAGCGGGTTTTTTCATGCAACACCATTTTTTCACTTGAAAAAACAACTGGCTGACACACTGTGGCTGGTCAGACTTGGGTATTTGTTAGACATTTTTTTTCCTAAAATAACCAAAATGAATTTGTCATTTAAGGAAAACACTGATGGTATTTGTTAACAATTATAAATTTCTAGCTTTCAAACAAAAATTAGAATTCTGGAAAACTAGTATCTGTCTCTGTGAGTTTGATAGCTTCCCAATACTTAAAGACTTGTCTGATGAGATCATTGGTGATACTAGCAAATGTGACTTTTTGATATAATAAAATGCTTTTAACATTTGGAAAATGTGCATAACTCAATGAAAAAATATATTCCAAATGACCAATACATGATGCTACAAAATCATGCAAGGGTAAGAAAGATCTATTCAAGCTGCAAGAGAGACCAAAGGATTTTTAATGTAACAGGATATGAAAACTTTATTGATAAGTTTTCAGATACTACATTGCAACTAACCTTTAAGAATCCGCTGTTGAGTTTTGGTTTGGTAGACAGAAAGATAACCACAATTATCTGAAAAGGCTATAAATACTCCTTCCTTGTCCAACTGCCTAGCTGTGTGAGGCTTGGCATACTTAAACTGCATACTGCAGCAGAATGCAGAAGCACATATAAGAATTCAGCTCTCTTTTATTGTGCTGGATATTAAAGAGATTTGCAAAAAATTTAAAACAATGCTACTCTTCACATTAATGTTTTGTTGTTGTTTGGGAAAATATTATTTTAATAAAAATAAGTTATTTATATTAACATCTAACCGGTTTGTTATTTTTTATTTTTAAATGAATTAATATTTTAAAAATTTCTCAGGGCTTCCCTGGTGGCGCAGTGGTTGAGAGTCCGCCTGCCGATGCAGGGGACACGGGTTCGTGCCCTGGTCCGGGAAGATCCCACATGCCGCAGAGCGGCTAGGCCCGTGAGCCATGGCCGCTGAGCCTGCGCGTCCGGAGCCTGTGCTCCGCAACGGGAGAGGCCACAAGAGTGAGAGACCCGCGTACCGCAAAAAAAAAAAAAAAAAATTCTCAGTTTTAATTTCTCATTATAGTAAATATCAATAAATATAATCCATATGAAGAAAAGTGTTTTGGAGTACTCAGTAGTTTTTAAACACTTTTTTAAAAAAATAAATTACTTTATTTATTTTTATTTTTGGCTGCGTTGGGTCTTTGTTGCTAAGCGTGGGCTCTCTCCAGTTGCAGCGAGCAGGGGCTACTCTTCATTGGGGAGCGAGGGCTTCTCATTGTGGTGGCTTCTCTTGTTGGGAGCATGGGCTCTAGGTGCGCGGGCTTCAGTAGTTGTGGCACATGGGCTCCGCAGTTGTGACTAGCGGGCTCTAGAGCACAGGCTCAGTAGTTGTGGTGCACGGACTTAGTTGCTCCGCGGCATGTGGGATCTTCCCGGACCAGGGCCTGAACCCGTGTCTCCTGTATTGGCAGGAGGATTCCTAACCACTGTGCCACCAGGGAAGCCCCCTCAGTTTTTAAGAGTGTTGAAGTGTCCTCAACAAAGGGTCCTCCTTTGTTGAAGACCAAAAAGTTGGCAAACCATTAGTTTTGTGCTTCTTAACTGTGGCTACACATTTGAATCATCTGGAGAACTTATAGTAAAATAAGGTTGACTGGGCCCCACCCTAGACCAGTTAAATCTGAATGTTTGAGGATGGGAGCCAGACATCAGTAATATTTAAAAGCTGTGCACCAGGTGATTCTAGTGTAGAGCCAGGGTTGAGAACTATAGTAATTAACTTGGCTAAACCAGTTGGTAGATTAGAAGAAACTGCCTTTTCCTTGAGAGACACAGGCTTGTCTTTTATCTGAACCAGTAGTGACTCCCTGGCAATGAAAGGAAATGTGAAGGAGCATCCATTTACTCTTAGATGTCATCTGCTCAGGTTACTGCTAGAGGAGTAAAGGAAGGAACCAGCAAATTTGTAGAAAAATATTACAGGTATATAGCCTACAATGAAGCTAAGAAGAAGCCATTTTATTTATTTATCTTTGGTATACATTTCTCATCCAAGTTTTTAAAAATCCTATGTGGAAAACATTATCTGCTGAGTGATTCCTTATAGTGAGGTAGTGTGTTCTGTTATACTGATCTACTTCGACTTGTTAAAAATAGGGAAAATATTTTTGGAAGAAGTGAATAAATTAAACTATATTAAGTGGTTGTCATGAAACAAAGTGTTGAATAGTTTAATGACTTTAAAGAGAACTGCTTTCTCCTCTTCTTTCCATATGTATACTTCACTGTTACTTTTTTAGCAGCTTTATTGTGATATAAGTCACATACCATACAGTTCACCCATTTAAAGTAGAAAGTTTAATGGTTTTTAGTATGTTCAAAGAGTTACAATCAATATTAGGACACTT
The DNA here is from genome assembly GCF_963455315.2 of Globicephala melas. Classification (NCBI taxonomy): domain Eukaryota; kingdom Metazoa; phylum Chordata; class Mammalia; order Artiodactyla; family Delphinidae; genus Globicephala; species Globicephala melas. The sequence continues at coordinate 45,336,138 of NC_083332.1, forward strand.
TCATCACCCCAAAAAGAAACTCCTTACCCGTTAGTAGTCACTCTTCATTTTCCCCTCCCCCAGGCCTAAGCAACCACAAATCTACTTTCTGGCTCTGTAGATTTGGCCTATTCTGAACATTGCATATATGTGGGATCATGTTACATAGCCCTTTATGTGTGACTTCTTTCACTTTGTGTAATGTTTTCAAGGTTTATCCACGTTGGAGCACGTGTCACAACTTCATTCCTTTTCAAGGCTTAATGATATTCCATTGTATGGATATAGCACATTCATCAGTTGATGGCCATTTGAGTTATTTCCACTTTTTTGACTAGACTGTTATGAATAATGCTGCTATAACACTCAGGTACAACTTTTTGTGTGAAGATATGGTTTTTTTGTTTTTTTGGCTATGTTGGGTCTTCATTGCTGTGCGTGGACTTTCTCTAGTTGTGGTGAGCGGTGCATGGGCTTCTCATTGCGGTGGCTTCTCTTGTAGCGGAGCATGAGCTCTAGGCGAGCAGGCTTCAGTAGTTGTGGCACGTGGACTCAGTAGTTGTGGCACGTAGGCTCAGTAGTTGTGGCTCACGGGCTCTAGAGCGCAGGCTCAGCAGTTGTGGAGCTCGGGCTTAGTTGCTCCGCAGCATGTGGGATCTTCCCGGACCAGGGCTCAAACCCATGTCCCCTGCACTGGCAGGAGGATTTTTAACCACTGCACCACCAGGGAAGTCCCTCTTTTCACTTTCTTGATAGTGTCATCTGAAGCACAGAAGTTTTTAATTTTGATGAAGTCCAATTTATCAGCCTTATATCGCTTGCATTTTTTGTGTTATATCTAAGAAGGCTTTCCCTAACCCAATGTCACAAAGACTTAATCCTATGTTCTCTTCTAAAAGTTTTATAGTTTTAGCTCTACATTTCATTCTTTTATACAAATGAAGTCAGTTTTTGTATATGGTGTGAAGTAGTGGTCAAACTTTATTCTTTTGCATATGAAAATCCAATTATCACAGTACCATTTATTGAAAAGACTTCTTTCTCCATTGAAGTCCCTTGACATCCTTGTCAAAAATCAGTTGATCATAAATGTGAGGGTTTATTTCTGGACTCTCAATTTTATAGTTTAGTGGTAAGTTTTGAAATCAGAAGTGTGAGTCCTCTAACTTTGTTCTTTTTCAAGATTATTTTGGCAATTCAGAATCCCTGGCATTTACCTATGGATTTTAGGGTCAGTTTGTCAATTTCTGCAAACAAACAAACAAAAAAAGATGAAATTCTGATAGGCATTTCATTGACTCTGTAGATCAATCTAGGGAGTATTGCCATCTTAAAAATATTGTCTTCCGATCCATGATACAGGATATCTTTTTATTTATTTAGGTTTTCTTTTATTTCTTTCAGCAATGTTTTTTAGTTTTCAGAATACAAGTTTTATACTTCTTTCACTAAATTTATTCTTAAGTAGTATTAAATTTTAATGCTATTGTAAATGAATTTTCTTAATTTTCTTTTTGGATTGTTCATTGCTAGTGTATTCCATCAATACACTGATTTTTATATCTTGATCTTATATCCTACAATCTTGCTCAACTTGTTTATTATTCTAATAGGTTTTTAGTAGATTCCTTAGGACTTTCTATGTACAAGATCATGTCATCTGCAAACAAGGGATAGTTTTTACCACTTCCTTTCCATTCTAGGTGCCTTTTATTTCATTTTCTTGCCTAATTGCTCTGGCCAGACTCGCCAGTAAAATATTTATTTATTTATTTATGTAGCTTTTTTTTTTTTTTTTTTTTTTTTTGCGGTACGCGGGCCTCTCACTGTTGTGGCCTCTCCCGTTGTGGAGCACAGGCTCCGGACGCGCAGGCTCAGCGGCCATGGCTCACAGGCTCAGCTGCTCCGCAGCATGTGGGATCTTCCCAGACTGGGGCACAAACCCGTGTCCCCTGCATTGGCAGGTGGACTCTCAACCACTGCGTCACCAGGGAAGCCCTGTATGTATCGTTTTGACTGTGCTGTGCAGCTTGCAGGATCTTAGTTCCCCAACCAGGGATTGAACCCAGGCCACAGCAGTGAAAGTGCTGAGTCCTAACCAGTGGACCGCCACAGAATTCCCTCCAGTACAATTTTTTTTTCAATTTATTTTTGGCTGTATTGGGTCTTAGTTGCTGCTCACGGGCTTTCTCTAGTTGCAGCGAGTGGGAGCTACTCTCTGTTGCGATGCGCGTGCTTCTCATTGCAGTGGCTTCTCTTACTGCCGAGCACAGACTTGAGGCGCACAGGCCTCAGTAGTTGTGGCTCGTGGGCTCTAGAGCACAAGCTCAGTAGTTGTGGCACACAGGCTTAGTTGCTCCGCGGCATGTGGGATCTTCCTGGACCAGGGCTCGAACATGTTTCCCTGCATTGGCAGGCAAATTCTTATCCACTGCACCACCAGGGACGTCCGCAGTACAATTTTTAATAGAAGTAGCGTAAGCAGGCATCCTTGTCTTTTTCCTGTTCTTAGGGGGAAAACATTGAATCTTTTACCATTAAGTATGATGTTAGCTGTGGGGTTTTTTTAATAGATAAACTGATATCCAGGTGAGGAAGTTCCCTTCTATTTTCATCCTGGAAAGGTTTTGGATTTGTTAAAATGTTTTTTCCATGTCTATTACAGTGATCATGTGGGTTCTGTCCTTTAGTCTATTTATATGGTTTTACTTATCAATTTATCAGTCAATTTAAAAATAATTTTTTAAATCAAATTAATTTGTAAGTCAATTACAATATCGATTTTTGGATATTAAACCAACCTTGCACTTCTGAGATAAATCTTATTTGGTCATGCTGGATTCAATTTGCTAATAATTTGATGGGGATTGGCCTCATAGAAAGAGTTGGGAGGTATTCCCACCTCTTCTATTTTTTTGGAAGACTTTATAAAGAATTGGCATTGATTCTTCTTTAAATATTTGGTAGAATTCATTAGCAAAGCCATCTGGGATTAAGATTTTCTTTGTTGCAAGTTTTTCACTGTTAGTTGAAGGGATTTTTAAAATATGTTTTAAACCAGTGGTCCCCAACCTTTTTGGCACCAGGGACTGGTTTTGTGGAAGACATTTTTCCATGGACTGGGTGGGGGTGGGCGGGGTGGGGATGGTTAAGGTGGTAATGCAAGCAATGAGGAATGAGTGGCACATGAAGCTCTGTTCTTTCCCTTTTATCTGAAAATAGTTTTTAGTTCATGAATGTCACATTTCTTAGCTTTGATCTTGAAACCCTGTTCTCATGAACATCTCATGGGGAAGAATATGTATGACATATGATAGAAACTCTAAGGGTCTTTCTTGCTTATGTTTCCCAATGTTTTTTCTCTTCTCTACTTTTTTTCATTGCTGTCCCATACTTGATTTGAATCTTCTCTCTAAAATGCTTAGCTCAATCTCTCATTTTCTTACATCTAAAAGTATTTCAAGGGGCGTTATTACTTATCCCCCCCTAAATGAGTTGGAACTCACTTTTTTTTTGGCCACACTGTGCAGTCTGTGGGATCTTAGTTCCCCAACCAGGGATTGAACCCACTCCACAGCAGTGAAAGTGCTGAGTCCTAACCACTGGATCGCCAGGGGGTTCCTAGACCTCACTTAAAAAAAAAAAATTATTTATTTATTTGGTTGCACCGGGTCTTAGTTGTGGCAGGCAGCCTCCTTAGTTGTGGCAGGCAGGCTCCTTAGTTGGGGCAGGTGGGCTCCTTAGTTGCAGCAGGCAGGCTCCTTAGTTACAGCTCACCAGCTCCTTAGTTGCGGCATGAGGGCTCCTTAGTTGTGGCATGCAAACTCTTAGTTGTGGCATGCATGTGGGATCTAGTTCCCTGATCAGGGATTGAACCCAGGCCCCCTGCATTGGGAGTGTGGAGTCTTATCCACTGTGCAACCAGGGAAGTCCCTAGAACTCACTTTTTAAAGTAAAAAGATGGCACATCATTTTTTTTTTTAATGTAGTAGAGTAGTATCATATTTTAAGTGAATGGGAGTCAAGAGTTGTAACCAAGTAGTTCCAAAGTTTTCTTTTTATGGCTGAATAATATTCCATTGTATGGATGTACCACATTTTGTTTATCCACTTATCAGTTGATGGACATTTGGACTATTTCTACTTTTTGGCTATTATGAATAATACTGCTATGAACACTTGTGAACAAATTTTTATACTAATAGATGTTTTTATCTCTCCTGGGTGTATACCTAGGAGTGGGATTGTTGGATCATATGGTAACATTTTTAACTTTTGGAGGACCCAGTCAATTTTTTAAAAAAATCACTGTGAAATTATAAATTTAATATCCATTGTAGTTTGTCCTTGTTGATGCTCAAAAATGGTCCTATCTTTAGCCAGTGGTAGCTCTTCAGGTGGACTTCTCAGCCTTTTTGACAGGACTTTTATATAAAAGTGTTTGAGAATTGCCATATTATCCATTATGATACAATACTCTGGACTTAACTTGTGTATTTTCTGCTCTAGATCTGACATTTTCCAAGAAGCCTCACTTTTTTTTTTTTTTTTGAGGGGATGGAGGTTCAATTTGGGCACTAACTACATTTGTTGCTATTGGATTAGTTATTGTTTATAGGCCTTTGTTGATGGACAGAGGTAGGAAGTATGTATAAGTGTATATATATACATATATATATTTTTTAAACATAAAATACATCGTTGAGTTCACACTGATACTCCATTTCAAGTTTGAGACTACAGTGTAATCACTTAACGTCTTCTATCTTACATCTGGTTTTCCTTTTTCCCATATCCAGAATTGCAGATCTTAAGGACACCAGAGATGATCACATTAGAACATCCCATAATTGCTCATTTGCTTTATCCCACGTTACATATCAGAATAGTGCTACTATTATTACTACTACAACATTATCACCAACAGTATAATTACTGAAAGTAGTTGAAAAAAATTTTTTGCAGCTCCTTTTTTTGTACTTTTTTAGTGGTTTCTCCTGCTTCTGTCAGTTCTCCACTAAACTCCCTGTCCGCACTTTCTTATTCCCCTTTGTTGATCTCTACTTATCTTACAGATTTCTTTTTTCTTTTCTTTTTTTTTTTGGCCCGCACCATGCCAAAAGAAAAAAAAGGGATCTTAGTTCCCTGACCAGAGATTGAACCTCGGGCCCCCTGCATTGGAAACGCAGAGTCTTAACCACTGGACCGCCAGGGAAGTCCCCTGGATTTCTAAACATTGGCTTATTTCAGGGCTCAGATCTCTTCTCTATCAACTACCCTGTCCCTCTGGTGATTGTATCTGATACCATAGCTTGAAATATCTCTTTTACACTGACAACTCCCAAATTTATATCTCCAGACAGAATTACAGACTTATATTCTGACTGCCTATTTAACACATCATTTGCATATTTATGATCACTAGGAAGCAAACTCTGTAGCAAAAGTAACATAAAATAATAAAATAGGTGTTTTTTTCTTTCTTATGTAAAAGAAAACAGCCGTCCTTAGCAAGAGGCTTCTACCCTTCAAGGTTGCCTCATGGCTCAAGATGGTTACTGGAAGCTTTAGCCATAATATCCAAATTGTAGGCAGGAGGAAGAAGAGGAAAAGGACAGAAGGGGCACATACCTGCTGCCTTGTTCTCCAGTTGTGGGGCTTTTCTGGTAATCCTACCCATTAACAGCTTGCAATTCATTGGACGTCTCTTTCTTCAAAGAAGTTTGGGAAATACTCTTTTATCTGTGCATGTTGTCATTCAGGATAAAGGCAGCTTTCTATTTCTAAGGAAGAATGAGAAAACGAATATTGAATAGGCAAGTAGAGTTTTAAGAGGTCTTTGTCGGGACTTCCGTGGTGGTGCAGTGGTGAAGAATCTGCCTGCCAATGCAGGGGACACAGGTTCGATCCCTGGTCTGAGAAGATCCCACATGCTGCGGAGCAACTAAGCGTGTACGCCACAACTACTAAGCCTGCACTCTAGAGCCCACAAGCCACGACTACTGAGCCCTTGTGCCACAACTACTGAAGCCCGTATGCCTAGAGCTTGTGCTGCGCAACAAGAGAAGCCTTCACAATGAGAAGCCCACGCACTGCAACGAAGAGTGGCCCCCACTCACCACAACTAGAGAAAGCCCACGTGCACAGCAACGAAGATCCAGTGCAGCCAGAAATATAATTAATTATTTTTTTTTAAAAGTGATCTCTTAAAAAAAAAAGTTCTTTGTGTATTTTGGATACAGTCCTTTACCAGGTATATGTTTTCATAAATTTTCTTCTACTTTGTGACTTGTCTTTTCATTCTCTTAACAGTGTTTTTCAAAGAGCAAATGTTTTTAATTAATGAAGTCCAACTTAATCATTTTTTTCCTTTATGGATCATGCTTTTGGTGTTGTATCTTTTTAGATTACTTAGATTTTCTGTTAAAATGTCTTCTTGAAGCTTTACACTATTACATTTTACGTTTAGCTCTAAGATCTATTTTGAGTTAATTTTTGGGAAGAGTGTAAGGTCTTCCAAAACAGAAAGCACCAGACCCAGATGAGTTCACTGGTGAATTCTACCAAACATTTAAGGAAGAAATTCCCTACAGTCTCTTTCAAAGAATTGATGCAGAGGGAATACTTCCTGACTCATTCTATGAGACTAGCATTATGCTAATACCAAAACCAGCAAAAGACATTATAAGAAAAATACAGACCAATATCTCTCATGAGCATAGATGTAAAAATCCTCAAAACGATACTATCAAATCTAATCCAAAAAAGTATGAAAAGAATTATACATCACAACCAAGTGGGATTTATTTTCGATATGCAAGGCTGGTTCAACATTTGAAAATCAATTTGTGTAGGGACTTCCCTGGTGGTCCAGTGGTTAAGACTCCACACTTCCACTGCAGGGGGCACGGGTTCGATCACTCATCAGGGGAATAAGATCCCACATGCTGCATGGTGTGACCACCCTGCCACAAAAAAAGAAAAGAAAAGAAAATGAATTTGTGTAACCCATCACGTCAACAAACTGAAGAAGAAAAATCTTGTATCAGGAGATACAGGAAAAGCATTTGACAAAATGCAACACCCATTCATGATTAAAACTTTCAGTAAACTAAGAATAAATGGGAACATTCTCAACTTGATAATGACTACCTACAAAAAATCTACAGCTAACATCATACTTAATGATGAGAAACACAAAGCTTTTCCACTAAGATCAGGCCCAAGGCAAGGATGTTCCCCTCTTGCCACTCCTTTCAACATCATACTGCAAGTCCTTGCTAATCCAGTAAGGCAAGAAAAGGAAGTTAAAGGTATACAGATTGAAAAGGAAGACATAAAACTATCTTTGTTTTCAGAAGACATGATCAGCTATGTAGAAAATTGAAAAGAATTGGTAAAAAACTCCTGGAACTAATAAGCTCTTATAGCATGGTTGCAGGATACAAGATCAGTGGACAAAAGTCAATTACTTTCCTATATACTAACAATGAGCAAGTGGAATTTGAAATTAAAAACACAATGCCATTTACATTAGCATCCCCCCAAAATGAAATACTTAAATATAAATCTAACAAAATGTGTTCAAGATCTATATGAGGAAAACTCCAAAACTCTGATGAACAAAATCAAAGAAGAACTAAATAAATAGATATTCATTGTTCATGGATAGGAAGACAATATTTTCAAGACGTCAGTTTTTCCCAAATTGCTCTATAGATTCAATGCAATCCCAGTCAGAATTTTAGCAAGTTATTTTATGGATATTGACAAACTGATTCTAAAGTTTATATGGAGAGGCAAAAGACCCAGACACACAAAATTGAAGAACAACACAAAATTGAACAAACACAAAATTGGAGAACAAAGTTGGAGGACTGATGTTACCCAACTTCAAGACTTACTATAAAGCTGCAGTAATCAAGACAGTGTAGTGTTGATGAAAGAACAGACAAATATATAGATCAGTGAAACAGAATAGAGAGCTCAGAAATAGACCTTTGTAAATATCATCAACTGATCTTTGACAAAGGAGCAAAGGCGCTACAATGGAACAAATACAGTCTTTTTCAATGAATCCTGCTGGAACAACTAGATATCCACATGTAAAAAAATTTTGCCCTTCACCAGAATTAACTCAAAATGGATCATAGACCTAAGTGTAAATTGCAAAACTATAAAACTCCTAGATGGTAACAGGAGAAAACTTAGTTGACCTTGGGTATTATAATGGCTTTTTTTAGATACAACACCGAAGACATGATTTATGAAAGAAATAATTATAAGCTGGACTTCATTAAAACTAAAAATTTCTGTTCTGTGAAAGACAGTGTCAAAGAATTAGAAGAGAAGGCACAGACTAGGAAAAAATATTCACAAAAGACACATCAGATAAATGACTGTTATCCAAAATAATACAAAGAGCTATTGAAGCTCAACAGTAAGAAAACAAGCAACTTGGGAATTCCCTGGCCGTCCAGTGGTTAGGACTCCATGTTTCCACTGCAGGGTGCATGGGTTCGATCCCTGGTTGGGGAACTAAGATGCTGCAAGCCACGCGGCACAGGCCAAAGAAAAAAAAAAAGAATGAAAACAAACAACTTCATTAAAAAATGGGCCAATGACAACATGAATACACGCCCCACCAAAGAAAATATACAGATCGCAAATAAGAATATGAAAATATGTTTCACATCACATATCATCAGGGAAATGCAAATTAAAACAACGAGATACTACTACACACTTATTAGAATAGCCAGTATCCGGTGCACTGACAACACCAAACACTGGTGAGGATTTGGAGCAACAGGAACTCTCATACAATGCTGGTGGGAATGCAGAATGGTACAACCAGTTTGACAGAGTTTGGTGGTCTCTTACAAACATTTTCTTACCATACAGCCCAGATATTCCACTCCTTGGTTTACCCAAGGCAGTTGAAAAATTATATTTAAAAAAAACCTATACAAAGATGTTTATAGCCACTTTATTCTTTTTTTTTTTAATTGATGTATAGTTGATTTGCAATGTGTTAGTTTATGATATACTCAGCTTTATTCTTTTTTTTTTTTTGCGGTACGTGGGCCTCTCACTGTTGTGGCGTCTCTCGTTGCGGAGCACAGGCTCCGGACGCACAGGCTCAGCGGCCATGGCTCACGGGCCCAGCCACTCCGCAGCATGGGGGATCTTCCCGGACCGGGGCACGAACCTGTGTCCCCTGCATCGGCAGGCGGACTCTCAACCACTGCGCCACCAGGGAAGCCCTTAATCAAAATTGAATCTTTTTTTGATACGCATGGCCTCTTGGGAGCATAAAAAACGCTAATGGGAAACTGGGGCCTTGGGCCATCCAGCCTAGTGTTCTGCCTGTGACACCAGGGGGTCATTTTATGGGAAAACAGAATGATATCTACTTCAAAGACTATACTCTTGTTTTGAAATATACTTATCTAAAAACTGCTGATGGGGCTTCCCTGGTGGAGCAGCGGTTGAGAGTATGCCTGCCGATGCAGGGGACACGGGTTCGTGCCCCGGTCCGGGAAGATCCCACATGCCGCGGAGCGCCTAGGACCGTGAGCCATGGCCGCTGAGCCTGCGCGTCCGGAGCCTGTGCTCCGCAACGGGAGAGGCCACAAGAGTGAGAGGCCTGCGTACCACACACACACAAAAAAAATGCTGATGGCTTTTATAATTTCTGCTTATTAATCAGCATAAATTGCTGACATTTTCCTCTGACAGTGCATTAATTACCTTTGATCTTTGTTTGTGGTTCTAGGTTGGTTCATTCTGGCTCCGGATGTCGATCACCCTCACTTGGATCTGACCTTACGTTTGCTACCAGGACAGGCTCTCGGCAGGGCATTGAGATGCATCTCTTCCGGGTGGAGACGCATCGGGATCTATCGACCTGGACCCGGATACTTGTTCAGGGTTGCCATGCTGCTGCTGAGCTGATCAAGGAAGTCTCTCTAGGTACAGATCCTAGCATTTCATTTCTAATAGTAATTAAATGGAACTGTTATACTTTGTGTTAAAGTAAGAACCATTATCCTGTATGCCAGACTTAAAAATATTCTGAAATAAGGCACCTTAAAGTGATCACGATGGAAAGAAACTGGGTTTCTCTGTTTCGGTAGCAAAGTTTTCATAAGCTTTTTACATGGCTCTGAACACATTTACAACACTCTCTGTACAACATGGTAGTTTTACTGTTCATTATTTAAATCTTTATAGTGTAAGTACTCATTTACTAAATACTAGGTGCATTGACCCTCTAGTTAAGAAGATTTGGAACATGGATAGACACTCTTAAAAATATGAGCATCTGGCAAAGCTTATAGCTGTAGAAAAGTAAAGAGAATTTGGAATAGGAGTCTCTCTTCCAAAGTTTGAAAATGTGTTGCCCAGTAGGTACTGAAATAAGCATCTAAAGGAAATAAGCCTCATGGTCTCTTTCCATTGTTGAAGTGCCCTCTTGTGGCTTGTCTATATGAATTTGGAAGTATGGTTTCATACATGTATATTTGTGTATATGGTTATGTATAGATATTTCCAGATTGCTTTTCATTTTAACAAGAACAGAGAGTAGTCAAAATGAAGACACAGTTACAGTTTCTAATATAGTTTTAGTTACTTTGAATATCTTGATTGCAAGTTGGTTTACTTAGTTTTGCTCCTGTTTTCTACGTATTTTGTTTTATAAACCTAGTTTTACAGAATTTATACAAAAAGAGAAAATGTTTTGAGAGCAGAATGTCTTTTGATTTATATTCCTTTCCATTGCTTTTGGAAAGTTAGGGATCTCCATGGCTTTAGAACTGCCTGGGCAGCATTTCCATGGGTCATCTTCTAACACTGGCACAAGGACAGCTTTTTCAATGTTGTCAAAGTAGCACAATTCTTCAACTATTTAGGACGTACTCTATATTTTCCTCACAACCACAATGATGATTCAAGCACTGACACCAATGCCTAGATCCCACCTTGGATTTTGACCAAAGCCACCACATCAGCAGTGTGATTTCTCACTTTCTCACTTGTCAGTCTCCTACCCATTTTCTCTATGGAGTGGTTGGTCACCACATTAAGGACTGTGAGGCTCTGGTTTTTGTCTTGGCCGCAGAATGTGCTTTCTGGGATGGGGAAGTCCTCAGTTGGAAAGTCTGGATGCTCTGTGTTCCTGTGTGGAGTCCCAGGGGTCAGGCCAGCACACTCATCACTGGCATATGGGGTCACCATAATCTTCTTCAAGGATCCTGAGAGATATGTTTCCCAAAACAAAGAGTGCAACGTGGCTTTTTAACACTTTTTAGTTTCGTGTTGTTTCTTTGGTGTCTGGCAGCTAAACTTCATACTACAGGAAACCAAAATCTATTCAGTCCTTGGCTCTCAGTTGTTTAAATACAGATGACTTGATGAGAGGGAGAATAAGGACCAACTGGTTCCTTATATTTTTAGATGGACAAAAGAACATATTTTTTGGTAACTTTGAACTTTTTTGTTCTCATTCACAGCTCTATCTTAATATTACCTTGGTAATACTTTCATTTCCACAATTCAGATCAATTGATGTACTTACGAATCACTTACTGTATATTTAGAGCTGTGCCAGAAATAGTAAACTGGCTGAAAGTAAACTGCTTTGATGAGAACCAGAATTTCTTTAAAATTTGTGTTTGTGTGTGTGTGTGTGCGTGCATGCGTGCATGCATGTACTCATGCGTGTAGGCACGTAGTCTGTTACGTCTTCATGTGATGTATATGCTTAGTGTACACATACATGTATGTACACATACATACATAAGCCAGCATGTCCTTCAGATGCATGTTATCACCCTCTGTTAAACTATTGGGAGATTCAGAAAGGTTTATTTAAAACTATATTTGAGGCACATCATACTACATATTCAGGTGTTTATGGTCTAAAGAAAGTCAGGAAGTGGACAAAAAGAAATCGGTTGAGCTTTTTTTTTGTCTCTTATGTGTTTGGTTATAGTTTACGCATTTAGAAGAATTTCAGTGACTACTTGTAAAATTTGACTAGTGAATGCCATACATTATCTTTATAATGTATGTTTAGTTTTAAGCCTTTATTAGATTATACTTAGAGTAGAATTGATCAGTAATCCTTCTGGTACACAAGGACTTTTTCCTTCTAGCAAATATAACTTTAAGATGACCAGGCAGAGAATGCAGTTAACACCCTCAGTTCCATAAAACCATTTTCCATTTGCCACAGGAATTGAAAATAGGAAAATACATACACTTTAGTGTGTGTAGTTGTTTGAACTTTAATAAGTATGCTTTTAAAAGGTTAATTTCATCATAACAATTATCCAAGCTCTTCAAGTTTTTAAATCATACATGAACTTCATGAAGATACTTTATATTTCTGTAGCTTGGTGATATGAAGACTAAGAAGTAGAAGATATAGGTAGGAGTTGCATTAAAAATATGCAGAGAATGTGCAAGAGAAGAAAAATGGGCATTTTAAAGTATTTAGAGTGGTGTTAGCATATATGAAAGAAGTTTGCTTTAACCATGTTGTTCTCAATTTCACAGAAATTCTCTTGAACCCCTTTTTGTTCCTTTACTCAACAAATATTGATTGAGTATATACTCTGCTTTTACTGACTATACTAAAATAAATAAGGTAGGTGTAGCCCCTTCCTTTGAAGTAGGAAAGACAGAAACAAAAAGAATAATAAGTACATGTTGGGGTTGTTATAAGTCATAAATGAGATACATGTGTCATCTAACCCTAACACACAACTCTGTAAGGCAAGTTTTATTACCTACATTTTCAAGATAAAGGAATTTGGGTTAGTGTGGCTGGAACGTGAACTGGAATCCTTTCAAAATGCAGTGTCTTAAGCTCCTGCATTTCCTCCTCTAAATGACTTATTCTTACGGGCAGATTAAACTCCTGGAGGACGTATACATTATCAGTTTCTCTTAATTCATTAAATCAACAAATGCTTAGTGTTTAATTGTCTACAAAGTGCTATGCTTTGTGATGAGAGAAATAGAAGCAAATAAGACCTGCTTCATGCCTTTGACCAAATAGCTATAAGAAAGGAACACAGCATCATGTTCTTCTTTTATAACCCTTGAGTGTGATTAGCCCACTAATGATACTTGATGGGCTGGCTTTTCCATGCAGTAACAGAGAATGCTACCTCAGCCTTTCTTTGAGAGCATCCTGGGCAGCCCACTGAAAGCCCACCCTGCAAAACCCACTCTCTTCTGGGTTGTTCTGGAAGGCCCAGAGGAGCCCAGGGTGACACAGCTCTGCAGCCGCTAAAGGGTCTTACTGGAAACATTGGAGCCCCCAAAGCCCCCCTACCAAATAACTGGCCCCAGAGCAGCAGAAACAGGACTTGCAGCATAGACTTACTTTGACATTAGAGTCCTTTTTTAAAAATTAATTAATTAATTAATTCTTAGCTGCATCGGGTCTTAGTTGCAGCATGCAGGATCTTTCATTGCAGCATGCAGGCTTCTCTCTAGTTGTGGCACACAGGCTCCAGAGTGTGTGGGCTCAGTAGTTGTGGCGCCGGGGCTTAGTTGCCCCACGGCATGTGGGATCTTAGTTCCCCCACCAGGGATCGAACCTGTGTCCCCTGCATTGGAAGGCGGATTCTTAACCACTGGACCACAAGGAAAGTCCTAACATTAGCGTCTTTGTTCTTCATGATACACTGGTAATCACCAGCAGTCTCTTAAAAGACACAAAGTAGAAAACATAGATTGTATTTACCAGTATTCATCTTGGTGTAACAATGAGATTTATTATTATTTATTATTAGTTAATGAGCCTTTTCTTCCTCTTAGCTTTATTAAATTTTTTACCATTAGGGAACTACTTAAAGAAAGTTATCTTTAATATACGTAATTACACTCAACAATATCCCCATGGTCTGAAAAAGCCAATGTCCCTGCCACTTAGCAGATTGTGAAGTAGTAGCCAGAGCAGTAGAAGGAAAACCAGCGCAGGTGAGGACAGTAAGTGTCATGGAAGCCTAAGGAAGAGGATTTCAAGGAGAGGAGTAGCCAGTAGGGTTAAATGTATCAGTTGGATGGTTTAGGCTGGAATTAAGAGAAAATGCCCTCTAAAATTAGATTAAACATTTAAGAAATGTATTTTAGATAGAAGAGAGAGAGCAAGCATAAAGGGGGGGGGGTCTTCTCTTCCCAGTCATAGGTTCATATGCACACCCTGGACCAATGGCAGTCACCAGGAGAAAGCTATGCTCTGACTGGCCCAGAGGCTATCTTCCCTTGAAGTTGAGGTCGTCCTTCCCTGAAACACATTAGGAGAGACTAGAAACCTGAATAAAATTGGAGTTTGGCTGTAAAGGAATAATGGAGAAATAAAATCTGGGTAGACAGCCAACAATGAGTCCTACAAGTATCAAGACAAGAGCTAAAGACGTGGGTCAGATTTAGGTACATGGAAATAATTGGTGCCCTTGGAGAGAGACGCTTAGGGATGGCACTGGCAGCTTGCAGAGGGCTGAGGGTTGAATGGAAGGTGAACCATGGATAAACTGAGTGTAGACAGCTCTTTTAAGACGTTTTGCTGTGAAGAGGAGGGGAGGGGAGTGGTAGAAAGAAGAAGGTAAAGAGTTGAGTAGTGGCATTTCTTATAATAATGAGAGAGACCTGAACATCTAAAAAAGCTAATGGAAGGGACCTGACTTAGAGGGAAGTGTTGAAAATGCAAAAGGAAGAAGGAATAATCAACCTTGGACAGTTTCTGGGATCCCAGTGGATGGGATCCAAAACACAGGTGGAGGGATTGGTCTTAGCCAGGAAGAGGGACAGAGGGAGGAGAGGAGGAATTGAGTGGAGATGTATACCCATATCTTAGCTGTTGAAGTGGGCATTGCCTTTTATTCCTGAGTAATTTGTGCCAAAGACACCCCCGGCTTTTACTCCATCCCTAACACCAGGTGCAATTGCAGGCTACTTTTATGTTGTTTGAATTATTAAAGTTGTATCATACTTGTATAACCTGAAAAACAATTTTTTATTTTTTTGCCTAATGAACCATTGATTAGTCCCATACACCAAAACCGTCATTATAAAGAATTTTATAATATAATGTTACTGAGAAGCTGGAAAAAATATTAGAATTTTAGTTTGAGGATTTCCTGGGAAGTCTAGGGCTGAAAATAATGGATTGTGCTGGGGCCCAAAGATTGGCCCTCTTTTCCCAATCCCAGTGTCTTATATTTACCCAATTAAATAAGGTCAGCCTAATCATCTAGAATTGTACCCCCCAAACAGGCATTAAGGCTCTAGATCAGTAGTTCTCAACCTCAACTGCACTGTGAAATAGCCTGCAGAGTTTTTTAATAATATCAATACCTAAGGTCTACCTCCATAGATTTTATTTTATCTTATTTTTTTTTAACATCTTTGTTGGAATATAATTGCTTTACAATGGTGTGTTAGTTTCTGCTTCCTCCATAGACTTTAATTCAGTAGGCTAGGGCATTAAAACGTCCAAAGGTTTTTTGGAACTTTAATGGGTTGAGAACCACTACTCTAGATTTTCAAATGAAAAACAGAATAGTTTATATTATTATTATTTGGGGGGGGTACCAAATTACTTTATTTGAAAGAATGGTACTAAGGAAAGAACTTGTAGATGTTTCGGTACAACTTACAGAAAAGGTAAAGGCAACCCAAACATGCATGCACTACCTTGATGCAGGGAAGTCATCCCCGTGGCTACAGGAAGCCAGCCTAAGGCTTAGCTCTCATTATCACTGTTTCCCAGGGTGTGCTTGTCAAAGGGATACTCTGCCATGCCAGATTCGGGGGCCCCCATCTTGCGCAAGTTGGTTACGTGGTCACCCAATTCTTTAATGGATTTCACCTTCTCATTCAGGTAATGAGTCTCAATGAAGTCACACAAATGGGGATCATTTTTGTCAGTGGCCAGTTTGTGCAGTTCCGGTAGTGACGGATTCACACTTTTTTCCAAGTGTAGCGCACATTCCATTGCATTCAGCCCATTCTCCCAGTCATCACGGTCTGGTTTCTTGATATCCTGAAGGAAGATTCCAGCACCCCGTTGGTTCTGCAGCTTCATCAGTTTCTCAGCATGTTCCCTCTCCTCACGAGACTGGTGAAGAAAGTATTTGGCAAAGTTCTTCAAAGCCACATCATCGCGGTCAAAATAGTATGACACGGACAGGTAGACTTAGGAGGCGTAGAGCTCCAGGTCGATCTGGCGGCTGATGGTAGCTCCCGAGCCCTGGTGGTAGTTCTGGCGCACCTACGAGGGGGACGCGGTCGTCATGGCGGGCGGCGGAAGAGAGGCGGCGGCGGGGACCTTGGGGCGGCCGGAGGGCGCAGTGAGGTGGTGGCGAGGGCTGGCGCTGAGCGGCCGGCCAGAGCGGGGCGGGGGGGTCGAGCGCCGGGTTCCGTCCAAGCACTGTTGAAGCAGGAAACTGCGGCGACTCTCTGCGAAGACTGCGTCCAGAATCGTTTATACGATTAAGGAGTCAAAACTATGTATTAAAAATAAATGAGTGTGTACGACTCTGAATACACTAAAAACCATTGAGTTTTATACTTGAAATGGGTAAATTGTAGGGTATGCGAATTATGTGTCAATAAAGCTTTTTTTAAAAAATACCATGTGACATTCTATATTTTGAGGGAGAAACGGGAAAAAATTCAGTGAATTCAGTTTAATGAACATTTTAAATAGAATAGCTACTCACTACCCTCAAGTTGTCACAGGCTTGTCAGGAAGCAAACAGAGAAATAACTGTCAGGCGTGACAGTGACCGTTGTCATCTGTCCTGGGTTTCGGTGAGGTCCGGGGGGTCACCATACAGCAGCCCCTTCATTTCTGACAGTCCTCGGGTACGCTGTGAGCTCACCCGTGGTCCTCCTGGGTCTTCTTCCAAGCGAAGTGGAACATAGCCCTCCTCGGGGCTTAACTCCTGCAGTCTCCCTCTGTCTCCTCCTCTTCCTCTTCTGAACCTCCATCCTCTGCCTCCATCTATTTCTAGGGTTCCCCTCAATGCCTCACTCAGTCTTCCTCCCCCATGCTCTCCCAAGAGTCTGTTTATTTTAACTTCAAAAAAATTTATACAATTTTAAAAGTTACTTTCCATTTACAATTATTACAAAATATTGGCTATATTCCCCATGTTGGACAGTATATCCTTGGGCCCATCTTACACCCAGTAGTTTGTGCCTGCCCCCCCCATGTGGCCCCCCCCCCCCCGCACCTCGGTGACCACTAGTTTGTTCTCTGTATCTGTGAGTCTGCTTCTTTTTTTGTTATATTCACTAGTTTGTTGTATGTTTTAGATTCCACATGTAAGTGATACCATACAGTTCAATAAAGCTATTATTTAAAAAATTAATGGGTACAATAATTGAAACCTTAAAGGTGAAGTCAGAATTTTCAAGTGCAGCTTATTCATCATATAAGGTCTCATCAGTGAACTTTGTTTAGAATGCCTGAGCTTGGATGAGTACATGTGGGAAACTCGAGATTCCTGGTTTTATGTGGTTTTATAGGCCTTGCTCCTCTGCTGTCTCCCACCCCACCGCTGATCATCACTTTGTTCTTGACCCCTACCCCAGATTGTGGGTGGGTATTGAAGGTCTTGGGGTGAGAGGAATTAGAGAAGAGATGAGGTTGGCTGTTTTGCATATTACTTGGTAATAAATTTTTCTGAAAAACCCTGAAAGTTTATTATTTTCATTTTTAGATGAGTTAAAATTCATGATAACTAATTATTGTGTACAGTACACACCCAACAAAGTACTTTTTATTAAACCTAACTGAAATAGTACCTCTATTAAGCCTTTTCCAATTCCCCAGAGTTTATCTACTTCCCCCTCCTCTATCCTCCCACAGTATTTTGTCCATTTCTCTATTATAGCACTTACTTCATTCTGCTGTATCCATATTTCCTTTTCTTTCTCACTTGTCTAAACAGGAACCATCTTTTGTTCAGCTCTGTATCTCCCTGCACCTAACACAGTGTCTGACACATAATATGTCCTCAAAACCATTTTTTTTCCAGTATAGATTAGTTGTGATTACCTGTTTGTCTTCTCTGCTGCCTTATGAGAGCAGAGAATTTTTTTTTAATATGAATAATGAATTAATGAACAAACAAACCAAAAAAACTAAAACATAATTCACAATTCCACTGGACAGTTAGTCTTCATGTATGTTTTCAGATTATTCTGAGTCCAGGCTCATGAGGTTGCTTCCCTTATCTTCAGCTCTGCCCACCATCAATCCACGATGTACCCGACACAAAGAGCACAAAGCACCCACTTCTGAGTGCTGACTGTTTATCTCCTTCCCTTGATTACCTCAAAAACTGTAGTTTCTTCCTCTCTTTTAAACTTCAATATTTGATGTCCTATGATTGTCCTTGAATGCTGCTGTTGTGTGTCTTTTAATATTTCTAATAACTACCCTGTCAGTAAAATTAGTATGTTAAATTTCTTACCATTGGGAATTCCCTGGTGGTCCAGTGGTTAGGAGTCTGTGCTCCCACTGCAGGGGGCGCGGGTTCGATCCCTGGTCTGGGAACTAATACCGTGCATGACATGAGGCGCAGCCAAAAAAAAAAATTTCTTACCACTTCTTATCTCTAAATTGAGGTGGATAATGGATTTATAGTCCTCCAAAAGGATTTTAGTTGAATCAAGACATCAGGATGGGGACTTCCCTGGTGGCGCAGTGGTTAAGAATCCGCCTGCCAATGCAGGGGACACGGGTTCGATCCCTGGACCAGGAAGATCCCACATGCCGCGGAACAACTAAGCCCGTGTGCCACAACTACTGAGCCTGCGCTCTAGAGCCCACGAGCCACAACTGCTGAGCTCGTGTGCCACAACTACTGAAGCCTGCGTGCCTAGAGCCCGTGCTCTACAACAAGAGAAGCCACCACAATGAGAAGCCCTCACACCACAACAAAGAGTAGCCCCCGCTCACTGCAACTAGTGAAAGCCCGCGCACAGCAACAAAGACCCAACACAGCCAAAAATAATAAATAAATTTATTTTTTAAAAAAAGACATCAGAATGGTTATAATAAGCCACCTGGACCAGCTCAGAGCTTTGTTAATGAGGCCCAGATTCTGTCCCATCAGAATAGGGCCACTTCTCATAGGTGCCTGCCCTTCTCTCTCTCTCTCTCTCTCTCTCTCTCTCTCTCTCTCTCTCTCACACACACACACACACACACACACACATTCTCTCTCTCTCTCTCTCTCTCTCTCCCCCCCTCCCTCCCTCCCTCCCTCCCTCCCCCACCGCCCCACCCCCACCGCCCCCATTAAAATCAGAGTCAGAGGCTTATTTCTCTTTGGTTCATTACTCCTGAGACCCTCTGAGGGTGAGGCAATCACATTGCCTCAACTGTTTTATTACTATTCAGGGAGAAGCCATTTAACTAAGACTATTAGGCACAACATTTTTATGGCCAGTTCATATTCTCATTCAAAATTATCTGGTATTATAAGTTTCGACAAACTGAGTTCTAAACCTAAACATACTCAGTATGACCTTTACTTCTCCTTTTCAAGGTTGAGGTAATCTTAAACAGTATTCTGTTTTTTTTAAAGTAACACACACAGACACTGACATTTGCTGTCCTTTCCTTTCCTTTCCTTCCCTCCTGAGGGGAAACAATCCTAAGCAGAACATTTAAGAAATCTCTTATACAAAAAGCTTGTTGAGGATTAATGGCTTGCCTTTGATGGCTGCCTTTGATGGCCAGATCTCGCTCCACTAGGGACACACCTGCAGGCAGAAATCCTCCCCTGCCTGCACTGGACCTTCTCCAGCCAGTGCTGTAAGGACTTGGGTGGACCTCATTCTTTGAGTATTTCTTTTCTAGACTAGAACTGACCCGTCTCTTCTCATCAGACCTCAATACCCTACTAAATTATAGCTTCAGGGATACTAATAGAACAAAATTCTCTTGAAAACTGTACCCTGGTTGCCTTGATTGGGATCTTTTTGTTCTCCTTCCAAACCCCTCAGCCAGTCATTTAGAGATTATTGCATTAGATTACTTCCACAGGTAGTTAATTTTATCCATGTCCCCCCCCCCCCCCCGAGCAGGTTCCTTTTCTGAAGGTAATTAATATTCAAAGTTCACTGTTCAAAACTCTCCTATTCGAGTAGTGCTGAAAAGGGACACTGCCAATATTTGTTATTCCTTTGCCTTATTTCTTGAACATGCCAGCTGCCTTGACTAATTGAGTGTTTTTCGTGTCCAGCGCAAGGATACATTGGTCTGAGTATGAGGACTTGCTTGTTTGGGAGCCATTCTTCCTGTTCACAGTGACCAAGCCTCACTCAACTCTGATCCTTTAGGTGATTGTAAACTCAGCTCTCAGAGGACTATGTTAATTCCCATGTCGCAGAGGGCCTTTCACTTGTAGCCTCTGTACTGACAACAAAACTGCTCAAGTGTTAGTGAAACAGGGACTTCACCAGTCTTGACAGAAGACATTTGCCTGTCTTGATGATCGGTTTTTTTGGTCCCATCAATTCAGATATATCTTCTGAATTTTATCTTTGATAGGACTGACAGTGTGACTTCTCAAATACCAACCAATCCATGTTACTACCCTGAAAGGTGCTGTTTCTCCTTTGGTTGTTCCTCCTTCTTGCCCACTTGAAACCTTATTCTTACTTCTCACTACCTATCAAGTGTGACCGTTTTTTAGGTCACACTAAAAAACGTTTTTTAGGGCCTTTCTCAAGTTTTTTTAGGGCCTTTCTCAAGTCCATCTCCAGGAAACCTTTCCTTGACTTTGGCCTTATTCAGTTTGGTGTTCAGTCATGTTCTATACCATCTACCTTAAGCAGTTAGGGATTTCATGTCTATGTCTGTCGTTTGTGAGGTGTTGAGAGCAGGGACCATACCTCTTCTTTTCCAGTACCATATACAGCCTACTGTCAGCACAAGTATTCACTTGGTACTCACTGAATTGAACTGAATCAGATCAGATGTCGAGGAAAGTTATGGAAATTCTTCCTCATCTCAAACAAGACTCACTTCAGGATGTTCCAAATAGGTTAGGTATCACACATTCTCAAGAAGATTCTTTTCCCTTTTTAGAAGTCAGGAGAAGCCTTTATCACTTTCTAACTGAAGTAGTAACTTTATTAATGATGTTTTTTCTTGTCTTCAATAGGCTGCACATTAAATGGCCAAGAGGTAAGACTCACTGTCCACTATGAAAGTGGGTTCACTATCTCCAGGGAAAATGGAGGTTCCAGCAGCATATTGTACCGTTACCCTTTTGAAAGGCTGAAAATGTCTGCTGATGATGGCATCAGAAATCTGTATCTGGATTTTGGTGGTCCTGAGGGAGAACTGGTAAGCGTGTTTCTGAAAAACATGTTTATTCTAATAGGTATTCTCTTTCTTCCTATTGCTTCTTACCTCTTCTATAGAAAATTATGGGCTTACAGACTGATATTCCATTTGGAGCCAAGAAATTCTTCAGTTTTCAAAGATGCATGGGTTTGGTTTTGGGGTTTCACTGGTTTTTTTTCCCACATTAGGAAATCATTCCCTTTTTTAAAAGTTTTGTTTGAATTTTAGAAAGAAAAAATAAATAGCCATTTTAAGAAACAGGCTTTTAACAAATATAAGGTACAAAATACTAAACCTGGCAAACTTTAATAAATGAATTCTATCCATTGATATTATCAGCAATTTGTTGGGATAAGAGTTAAAAGTAATAAAGTGACAGTTGCTACAGAAATTCTGCTGATCAGAAAAAAAAGATATGGAGATATGTACATACAGCCATCATCTTTTTTTTTTTTTTTGCGGTACACTGGCCTGTCACTGTTGTGGCCTCTCCCGTTGCGCAAAACAGGCTCCGGACGCACAGGCTCAGCGGCCATGGCTCATGGGCCCAGCCGCTCTGCGGCATGTGGGATCTTCCCGGACCGGGGCACGAACCCGTGTCCCCTGCATCGGCAGACGGACTCTCAACCACTGCACCACCAGGGAAGCCCGCCATCATCTTTTTTGACTTCTTGTCCTTTAAAGGAAATATCAACAGGAATTCATGAGTCCCCTTGGAGAACTAGAGAAGTGTGTCAAGTGTACTTTAGAAATCAGAAATCATGATAAAGAAGTCAAAGTCATGCCTTTTCTCTCTTATCAGTATTGAGCCAGTAGTTCAAGTCTTGTCTTATACGTGAAATCTTATGTCCATTGACACAGTCACGATAGGTGTAAATTTGAAAAACAGAATCTTGAAATTTTAGAACTGAAACAGATCTTAGGGATAATGAAGTTCAAACTCCAAATGAGAAAACTGTGGCTAGAAATCTTATTTTATTTTATTTTTATTTATTTATTTTTTTTTTTTTGCGGTACGCGGGCCTCTCACTGTTGCGGCCTCTTCCGTTGCGGAGCACAGGCTCCGGACGCGCAGGCTCAGCGGCCATGGCTCACGGTCCTAGGCGCTCCGCAGCATGTGGGATCTTCCCGGACTGGGGCACGAACCCGTGTCCCCTGCATTGGCAGGCAGACTCTCAACCACTGCGCCACCAGGGAAGCCCTAGAAATCTTATTTTAAATGATGAACCTTTAGGAAACTATGGATAGCCATGGACTTCAAAAGCCTGTTCATCTGATGTCAGCTGTCCAAATTAGAGACCTGTGCTTAGAAAGGTATAACTAGCCCTCCCAACTAGCTTCAAGGGTTGTCATTCCCACCACAAACCGATAAGGGGTATCAAAAATCATACACATAGATGGTCACACTTCAGCTGAATTTACTGTGATTCCCCCTGGGAAATATACTTACAGTCAGTGGTTTCCATATAGGATATTCCTCTTTCCTTTACATCTTCCTACGTGGCATGGTGAAATCTAGTACACCACCAATAGTGTCCTAATTGTGGATGTGAAATTTCACACTGGTGTTTAATTTTGACATAGAATAACCTTACTTCAGAGTACACTTCCATTTGCGGCTCTAAGTTCTGAAGAGTTGCCATAAATCTGGCACATCCATTATCCAAGTTCTTTTTAAAAAGTAGAACATCATGTCCAAATTTGTTTATTTTGCATGTTTGTTTATTAAAGCATCTGTATATAGCAGTGATAATTAATGTCCTTTCTCCACAGACCATGGACCTGCACTCCTGTCCGAAGCCGATAGTATTTGTGTTGCACACATTCTTGTCGGCCAAAGTCACTCGCATGGGACTGCTTGTATGAGCAGCAAAAAAATCAGTAAAGAGCCTTGAATGTCACAAGAAGTATTTCCACCTCAAAAAAAAAAAAAAGCACAAAAAGAAAGCTCTTTGCTCTCTCCTCCAGCACAGTGCCTTGACAAGGACCTACAAATCACTGCTGAACTGTAACCATGTTTAAAGAAGAGCTTGCCTTTTTCAAACTACCTTGCCAGAAATTCTAGGACTCTAGTAAGCTGCAAAATAAGGCTGTTGATTTATTGTCTAGTTTCCTAATGTGGTTTCTAAGTAATTAGGTTTATTTCCCTTGATAAGAAGGGTGGCTCATTCTTTTTCTTTTTGGACATAATCAAACATCTAATAGTTTCTTTTTTTTTCTTTTTCTTCTTCTTCCAATAGAATTTGTTTCAGGCTTAGCCTTGATCTTTTGCTTAGGACAGCTATCTCTAACCAGGTGCTAGTTTGCAGCAGCCCGTGCTTCTTGGTCACTCCATATAGTTTATACATTTTGTTGGATTTTACTGTCTTCACTTACTCGTTCTACCCTAGGAAGTCCTTGAATTGCATCACCAAAGGGTTCTTCATCTGTCATGGCTCTCCCTGCATCCCACCCTGGCCATCACTTCCCACTGCATCACAAGCTTTGCCACTCATAAGTGCTAACTTTAAGACTTAGAACTTGCAAGATTTGATTTACCTTGCCTTCCACTCCCTTTCTAGTAGTGACCAACTTGAAAAACAAGTTGGAAACCACTGCTTTGAAAGAAAAGTTTTGCTTGTTTTAGGATTTTCTGATTTTATCTTTTGTAGGAGCCAGGGGATAAGATTTATTTTAAAAGAAAATCCTCATTTTAGCCTAAGCCATTTTTTATTGCTTACCAAATGTGCCTTTGGTTAGGGTTAGTGGAGCTTTATTAGTTTGAATGACTGGATATCACTGCCATTCCAGGGAGATCATCTATCTAATATTGAAGAATAATTTTTGCGGTGGGTTTCCTTAGTGCGGTATCTTTTTTAGTTGGCAGATCTCTTTAAGGAAGACAAATCCTGGAGAGCCAGCTTGTTGAAAGAGTACACTTTGTCAGTGAAGCCAGCTTGCTCTTTAGCACAAACATCATGGCACATTGCTTTGAGCTGTGTGAGCCCATGCAGGATCCTGGCCCTGGCCCTCTCCCTCTGTGGCAACAGAGTGGCATCCGTCAGCAACTCTAATTCAGTGCTGGCTCAGTGATGCATCCTACAATGGGCAGGGTGATGAGACCATGGAACAGCTACCTGGGCTTTGCTAAGCGTTGTCAGATATCATCATTAGGACATAGCAGCAGTAAGATTGCTGATTTTGTGGTACTGGAGAACTCAGCTGCTTTTTCCTAATTATGAAGGAGTATGTATCTGAAAACATTTAAAATAGTATAATAGCTATATAAAATGTCAAGGTTAGCACAGTCCCCAGATCTGAAAGAAAAGGTAACACTGACTTTGATGTTCTCTCTGCTCTCTGAAGAAAGTTCTAGGAATAGTTCTCATTTACTAGAGTTATCAGGAATGCCATAAGAGGACGTGAGCACTATGGAGGGTGGAGAAGGGTAGCAGTCCAAAGATGAAAAAGAAAAAAAACCCAAAAACCCACAAATGTACTATTTGCAAAGCAAGAGCTATTTGGTTTGAGTGCAGACTGACCTATAGGTGGGACATATAAAAGAGCAGACTCATGAGCAGAGAGAGTTCTAGTTGGACATTGTAACCTCATTGTCTTCCCTCTGCCCCATAAATGAGTTCTTCCCCCAGCTCCAGTCCCCAAAGTCTGATCTACTTAAAACTGGAAATTGAAATCTAGACTAGAATATATCTTTTAAGAGCTTTTTTATGTTTTGAAAATTCATAAATCTAAGTTTGGTTCCATCTGGCATACGTTTGCAAATCAGAGAAGAAAGAATCTTGAAGATCCAGCTATGGTTTCTGGAAGCAGAATTTCAACACACAATACCCTCAGATAAGGGAGCTTAGACACTTTTGGCAGTGAGAGTATTATTAATCTGAGAAGTCGAACAATGCAGTCACAGACTTTTGCAGCAAAGCCATTTGGTGAGGTTTTCTGTGTTAGTATGAAAGGCTAAGCCACTGAGAATATTTTCCGGGAGAACTTCTGAGCCACGCTGCTCATTCCTTCTATGAAAAAGATCTGTTAAAAGGTATGATTAAAATGTGGGCAGGAGAGGTAAGCATTGTGTGCATTTCGGCTCATTTTGCTCAAGCTTTAGCTGTCATAGCACCAAGATCCATAGGTTTCTAGTATCTTTTGAGTCTTGATGTGAAATGAAAGTGTATGGAGGGTTTCCTTTGACCACTAGCGCCCCAAGAGCAAGAGCCCTTCAGCTGCTTGTTTAACATACTTCAGCAGCTTTCCAATCATGGGTGACCAGGTTGTTCTTTAATTGTGTTTGTGGGATTTTCAAACCACAAATGAAGTGCTTTTTATGAATGGGACAGCCGTGATAAATAGGTATTTTGTATTAAGATGCCAGAATGTGGCAAATTATTTTCAAGTGATAACTGAAGAGGGGCATTTTTGATATTTCACATCTTTTATAGAACAGCTGACTTTTCACTTCTTTTTCATTTTGAAATAGGAAAATTGTTGAGAATGTGGTGGGCTTCCATGTGTAGAGTGGAAAGGAGCTGCATAGTAGTGCCCCCTCATTCCGATGGACACTCCTCGTGCCCTCGGGAACCAGGGCTTAGACGTCTTCTCCACATTCCACACAGAGGCCTACGAGCAGCCAATTGGTGTGTGAAAATTCTTCCTCCTCATTCTCTAAAACGTCTCCGCTCCCTCTCCCCCCGGAAAAAAAAAAAAAAAAAAAAAAGGAAAGGAAGAAAAGGCTCAATTATACTTTTTCTGGAAAAGGTGAGTCCTTTCCTGAAGTCTTCAAACAAATCTTACCTGGAAATTAGTATCTAATATTTTATATGAAGAAATACTTTAATGTATGTTTATACAGTATTTATTAGGTAGTTGTAACTATAAACTCAGCTACCTAGTAGAGTTTCAGATTAAATATTGGGACATGTACAGGAATCAAAAATACTACTTTAAATGGCATTCATCTATTTTAAAGCCATGTTTTAGCACTTTTTAGGCTAGCTAAAGTCTGATAGTGCTTGTTTTTATCATCTGTACTCTCACAAAGTTTGTTATTGACAATTATTGCATGCAGGAGGGATCAAATTATTTATTATATTTTTATAAGTGGAAAAATCACTCTAACCAACAAATGATTAAAGTTGTTACTGATTATTTTCTTAATTTATCCTCCTAACAGAATGGTAACAAAGCTTTTTTCAGCTGATTAAATGCACTTAGCTAATAAACCAAAATTTACTCTTTAAAAAAAATTTAAACTGTGTGGAATCTGGACAAGACTATGTTTCTCCTAGAAAAAACACATTTCATTGTAAATGGTTTTGATGGATAAAAGTGTGTCCACTTTTGAGAAAAGATTATAATGGATTTTTTTAATTTTGAGAGAACCTCCAGGTCTCCTTGTTTAATTTATATCCATATTTTTAATTCAAATTATCATGTAAGCTGCTATGCAAAATCTATTAAAAGCCCTACTTACTCAAAGAGTTAAACATATTTGAAGCTTTCAGGGAAGACCTGTAGACTTAAGCACTTTCTCTGCTTATTTTGTATCTTAGACACTTATGCTGAATTATGTTCTTATTATTTTCACTGGTTATAAGCTATTGATTGTACATAATATTTAAACCATCCAAATATCTAGCATACATTTTCATGTCGCTGCCATCCACTGTTGACGCCATGAATGAAATGGCTGGTTAGAAAGCCAAAGGTCGTTTTCTTTCAATATCCAATGAAGTAAAATGCTGGATCTCTTTGGTCTCAAAGCATATTGAGATCTGCATATCTGTGTAAGGAAAAGAGACTTCTTTGGGATTCTGCTTAAACTTTAAGTTGAATTTGATTATAGTCATATTCATTTGTTTTATATATCTCTATCAGGTATATTACGTGCCAGGTGGTATTATATCCTACCTTGAGATTGGAAATCTCTTTCATTTAAATTTGAATTCTTATTGTGGCTTTTTTTTTTTCTCCATTAGATCAAAGTAGAGGACTCTGACGTCAATCTGCTACCATTCTCTCTGTGTCCCTATTTTAATTTTTTGATAATCTACAATTATTTTGTTATATATACTGTCTTTAAAAACTGACAGCAGCAGTCCCCCAACCCCTGCCCCCCTTTTTAAGCTATATATTTCACTGTGCTGGGCATAGAGACACTCAATAAATGTGTGATGACAGACAATTCTAAAATAATTATGCTGTATATCAGGATTATGTGTTTTGAGCAATATAGCTATTCCTATGGTATAAGGATATTCAGTGAAATTTATTTTATACTAGTAATAGACTACTTAAGTGGTTGATTTGAAACCCTTTCTCTAAAGCACACACATACACACATCTAGCAGATCAGTGATAATTTCAAGTTAAAGTAAGGTACAATTAATAGACAATAGAACACGTCTCTTTTTGACACTAGTTAAACTGCCAACTGGAAGAATGGTTGTTGTGTATTAACTTGAAAAATATTTTAACAAGATTTCTTCTTTTATAAACTTGATAAACGTGAGCTTAATTTCTTGTCACCTCTATTCTTCCTTTCCATTTTAGGTGACTGAACCAAAGCATATTCTGGTTTTAAAAGTGAATCTACATTTGATATAATGCATAAATATGCTGTTTGTAAATGATTGCTTGCTCTCCAATGAACATTTGATTGTAGTCAACAAAAATCTACCAAATGAACTGTAATCCTTGAATTGCCACAAAATAGATTAGTTGAAACTAAAAGGATATAACAGAGAAATGATACTTCATTTTATTGTAAGATTAGGTATTGTGGTAGATTTCTAACTTCTGAGTCCTGTAAGTACTTTACTCAGTTTTGTAATAATCTTACCTCCCTGCCATTGACACAAATGCAAAAGTTTTTGAGTCCCTCTTTATCCTAGTCACATGTACACCTTTGGAACCTGATTATCACCTCTTCCAAAGTGATAGAAGTCTCTTATGAATAGACAAAAGGTTCTTTGGGACCCTAGAGAAATTTTTGAAACTGCAAACCTAATTAATGATATATTAATTCATGGATTCTTTCATCTAATAAGCATTTATTAATGTACAGTTCTGCACAGGCACTCTGAAAGGTCCAAAAGAAAGTTCCTGCCCTCAAGTAGCACATAATCCATTACTTCTCAATCACACCATGCCATCTATTTATCAGTCAGAGGTTAAGTAAATAACCACCTCATATTTTTACCAAAGCATATCTGCAGTTCTGCTTATCTGGCAAATTGGAAAATATTTAAAAGGATGCTCAGTCTTTGATCCATGCTAGCATGAAAGAACTCCAAGCACATTTTAGTAGGTTGGTCTTTTCATCATGCATCATTTTTTAATTCAAAATCAGGCTTTAGTTTGTGAAGGAGACTAGTGTAGAATATCCTTAGTAAGATAAATCACAACAACGACAAAAAGTTAGCTCTATTGCCCAAAGTGGATCAATGAGAAAGTCTTTTTAAAGAAAAGTTTCTTTTAACTGTAAACAGAAAAGATAAATGTATATTTCATCTACCCACTTTATAGATTGTGCTGACCCAGTCATTTTCACATTTGCAGCCTTTAAACATCTCATTTGCTGAAAGTCCTTACATGTGGTAGATGGACTGTTGCTCCATTTGAGAGATCAAAATAATGAAGATATTTAAAACTTAGCAAAATTCCACTTATTCTAGAACACTCAGACATTCAAACTCAGTAGAAAGGGCACCTAAAAAAAAATAAGAGCAGTTGTGTGAATTTTTCCATATTTTCCTTCAGTAACAGCCCCTTTCCATCTAGCTTGCCTTCCATCTATCACTAGAGGCAGCCTTTCAGGCAACATCCTTTGTCATGCCCAGAAAGGCCCTGAGAGGTCAGTGATTGGAATGGCTTAGGGAACACAGTCTCATGGGCTCCTTCCCCTTGGTTTTCAGCGTCCTGGAGTTGTGCACACAAATTAGGTCATGCCTTCAATGTCTTGGTCTTTACTTTAAACCTGCCCTTTGACAATCAGGTGCTAATGATTGTATACTATTAGAACCAGCACATAAGTATTGTCATGTTAAGTGTCTGTTCCTCCTAGGTTGGAAGAAGTGCTTTCCTTCTATCTCAGTCCTGTTCAGGTGGGTGTCAGTTACATTTTTTCACCTGTTTTGTGAATTAACAGAATTTGGAGGAGGAGAAATGATCTAAACTAAGTTTTGGGTTTGGCACGATCATCAATCTTGATGATACTCTTCACACCTTAAAGCAAACCTGCCCTATCATAAGAACCAATTTCTGATTGTTTTTCTCTAGTTAGGACTCCAGTGTTATGTTTACAGCCTGTTGGATGGATTCAGCGTGATAAGACCTGGGTGCCCAAAGAATCTGTTTCCCTTGTGGTACCAGACCCAAGGTCCTTTACAAAATAATGTGGCAAACCACTACCTATAAAGGCCTGTTTTGGCTAATCTGTGCAAACTTTTATTATACCCTCTTGTATGTATTCTGTCCTACGCAACTCTCATTTTTTCAAGTATTAAGACTTAGAAAGCTAGGATGACACTTCTACAAAGAATTAGAAGTATGTGATATTCTGGTGTTTTCCTTCCTTTTGGAACCCTGTATTTAAACAAGACTTCTTTTTAAGTGTTGTTTAAAATTTAGGTCTCAAGTCTTCTGGCATCACCAGACTACCAAATCAAAACCCATGGCATAAAACAGGGCAGTATTTGTGTTCGTAATAATAAGCTTTATGTGTACTGTGTAAGTATAATGCATAGACAACACTTTCCCTTGAGTTGCACATCAACATAGAGCATTGTACATTACAATGAAATTTGCAACTTAAGGGTATTATATATATAAATACATATATACCTTTGTAACCTTTATACTGTAAATAAAAGAACTGCTTTTAGACTTGTATTTTTTTTTTTCATTTTTTAATGTTAAAATAGTTTCAAACTTAAACAGGAAAGGTTTAAGAATAGTACAAAGAACTCCTACATCCGTGTCACCCAAATTTCCCAGTTGTTAACATTTTACCACATTTGTTCCATTACCTTCTCTTGTCTTTTTCTGCCACGATGCTCATCACCCTTAAATTCTCTAGTGTGTACTTTACAAACACAAGGACATTCTCCTGTATTGCCACCCTACAGCCCTCCCAATCAGGAAGTCAACTTTGGTACAACACTACCACCCATCCACAGACCCCATTTAAGTGCTCCAATCGTCCCAACAATGTCTCCTTTTCCCTTATGGCACAGGATCCTATCCAGTATCACATGTGTTTGGTTGTCACATCTTAGCCTCTTCTGGTGCCATTTTTAAACAGATTTAGGACAACTCCAAACTCTTAAAAACTTAGTTTCGGTTGTAGTTCTACCACTGACCATCTGTGTGATGGGAGCTTAATCACTGGATCAATCTGAGCTTTATCAAACTTTGAGTCACACAGAGGAGGGGCAAGTGAGAGATGGTTTCTCAAGAATCATGTTTGGAGATCACTGTTCCATTGATTTCAGTATCAGTCACTTTGTGTGATATCTCAGCAGAATTTTGCCCTGGCCCTACCTCTCCAAAATGTTACTCATCTGAACCTTGTTTTTTATAAATTTATTTATTTTATTTATTTATTTTTGGCTGTGTTGGGTCTTCGTTGCTGCACGTGGGCTTTCTCTAGTTGCAGCGAGCGGGGGCTACTCTTCGTTGTGGTGCATGGGCTTCTCATTGCAGTGGCTTCTCTTGTTGCATTCTCTTGTTCATTCACTTGTTGGAGCATGGACTCTAGGCACGTGGGCTTCCGTAGTTGTGGCTCGCGGGCTCTAGAGCGCAGGCTCGGTAGTTGTGGTGCACGGGCTTAGTTGCTCCGCGGCATGTGGGATCTTCCTGGACCAAGGCTCAAACCCGTGTCTCCTGCATTGGCAGGCGGATTCTTAACCACTGCGCCACCAGGGAAGCCCTGAACCTTGCTTTTATTCCTCCTCCTCCACACTGTTCATGCCCCCAACCAAGAAGCTCCTTAACAAATTGCTCAGAACCTACTGCTTGGCATGAGCCCTAGAATGCTGGAGTTTGTATAGTCTGATTTTATGAGGTTGTATTGGCTAAGGAGAGTTGATTCACTGGTCCAAGCTTGGGTTTACAACAAGTGCCACATCCTCAGCATCAACAGAACCCAATATAGAAAAGTGCTGTGCAAGAAAGAACAAATGGGCAGCCACTATGGAGAACAGTGTGGAGGTTCCTTAAAAAACTTATAGATAAATTTACCATGAGATCCAGCAATTCCACTCCTGGGCACATATGCGGAAAAACTCTAATTCAAAAAGATACATGCACCCCAGTGTTCATAGCAGCACTATTTACAGTAGCCAAGACATGGAAGCAACCTAAATGTCCATCGACAGAGGAATGGATAAAGATGTGGTACATATATACAATGGAATATTACTCAGCCATAAGAAAGAATGACATAATGCCATTTGCAGTAAAATGGATGGACCTAGAGATTATCATACTAAGCGAAGTAAGTCAGAAAGAGAGACAGATATATGATACCACTTATATGTGGAATCTAAAAATATGATACTAATGAATGTATTTACAAAAGAGAAATAGAGTTAGACATAGAAAACAAACTTGCGGTTACCAAAGGGGAAGGGGGGGCAATAAATTAGGAGTTTTGGATTAATAGATACACACTACTATATATAAAATAGATAAACAACAAAGACCTACTGCATAGCACAGGGAACTATATTCAATATCTTGTAATAACCTATAATGGAAAAGAATCTGAAAATATATATATATATCTGAATCACTTTGCTGTACACCTGAAACTATCACAACATTGTAAATCAACTACTTAAAAATAAAAAGAGCAAATGGAATTGGGCATTTGCAAGTCAATGACTTTCTACCTAAAATGTGGGAGCTGAGAATCTGATTTCTGCTCTAGTGAAAAAGAACATGAAGTTATTGATCTGATTCAGAATCAAGCCTAAACGTGCTCCATGTGCCAGCCCACAAGTAACTTAGATTTAGTGCCTTTATTCCCCCTTTCCTTCCTCCATTCACACCTCCACCCCAGCAATGGCAACACCACTGCAGAATTGAGGTGTCCTCAGAGCCTGTTTTCAAGCTAGCATCCTAGAAGAAAGTCAACGACCAGTGATCCAGTGGTGATGGGGAGGAGTTCTGGTTTCCCATCGGAAGGACAGAAGTTCCTCTAGGAGGCGGGGCTTCCTCCCGGAAGCTCTGCCTTGTAAAGCAGTCAGCGTCTGGACAGCAGGCTCACGCAAGACAAGCTAAGCAAGAGGTCAGAGCAGAGTAGGCAGAACAAAGGGAAGATGAACACAGCCAGTGGAACTCAACCCCGCCAGCCCTTGCTATGGGCTGAACTGTATCCCACCAAAATTCATACATTGAGCCCTACCCTCAGCGCCTCAGAATGTATTTGGAAATAGAGCCTTTAAAGAGGTGATCCAGTTAAAATGATCCCATTAAGATGGACCCTAATCCAATCTGACTGGTATCCTTATAAGAAGAGGAAATGTGAAAAAGAGATACCATGGCTCATGTGAACAAAGACTCTCTGAGGACACAGCAAAAGCGTGGCCATGTGCAAGCCTAGAAAAGAGGCCTCAGAAGAAACCAACCAACCCTGCTAGCACCTTGATCTTGAACTTCTAGCCTACAGAACTGTGAGAAAATATATTTCTATTGTTTAAGCCACCCTGTGGTATCTTGTTATGGCAGCCTTAGCAGGCTAATACAAACTTCTCTAATTGTAGGGACTTTTCATTTTAATTCTGTCTTCCATCTGGAACAGCCTATCAAGTAACTGGAGTTAATATGTTCTCAGTTTCTCTGTTTCATGCTTATCCACCCGTTAGGTCCCTCTCTTTTGTTTGCTTATTAATTCTTTAGTTAATTATTAGTTCTTCCAGCAGATATTGAGTATCTGTCTTGTGCCAGGCCCCTGGAAAAGCCCCAGCCCTGTGCTCTCAATGACGTAAAAGCATAGTGACTATGACATAACATCATTGGTGCCAGACATCAAATGAAAGCCTCTCCACTCAGCCATCAGTGTCTAAAAGAGCAGTGTTTCAGGGTAGAAGCTGAGAAGCCATGATTTGGAGGGTGTCTGCCTCCTCATCTCACCCAGACTCCTCAAAGGCCTTGTCCTGCCACTCCTGCCATTATCCTGACTCCAGTGTCCACAGGGATGCTCAGCACCGGGCCTTTTGGTTCCTTGAACTCCCCGTGTGTGATGATAGCCCCTTTCGCTCCATGTCACCCATCCTCCAGCTCCCATGGTAGCCCCTCGACTGTGTTATACCTGAAACAGAGCCATTTCCAAAATTAAAAACTGAAGGATCCCTCTCCAGTGTGTTCCCACTGTGACTATCCTTCAATCTTTGGAGTCCTCAATTAGTCCACTGACACTTTTACTTTCTCCCTATTCACTTCCCACCTTACCTGGCTCTGATTCCATTGTAGTACCACACTCACCAAACCTGTGAATTCCCCTGATGCTCTATCTTCAAGGCAGCCTCATGGATGAACCCGCACTCGAGCAGCCGAGTACCGGGGAGAAAAATCCAAAACAAATTGTCATCTCTATACATTTATGGAAGTTGCCACCCTTTACCAGGTTTGCCCTTAACACAGTTCACTTGAAATGATTTCAAACCATCCTTACTCTCCTCACACCCCAGGCCTTCTACCTTCTCTCCCTCTCTCTCAGCAGATTCTCTTTCCTTCTAATTCACCAAGAAAACAGAGTCCATCCAAAGGTACTCTCCTAACTTCTTGTTACCTTCTGGCCAGCCTAGGTAGGCAACTATCTTCTCTGCTTCCACTGTAATGTCTGCAGCCAATCCACCCACCTAGGCTTTGGTCCTATTTCCGTTGGCTAGCTTTCTTTACTAGATCCTTCCTATTGGTTTTTTAAACATGCTGAACTCAATGAATGTGAACAACCAATCTGTTCTGCCTAAGTTCACCTGGGTAGAGCCCCTAGCTTTGGAGGCCTAAGAAAATCACTTTCCTAAGGAGAAAAGTAGTATAAAGCAAAACAGAATGGGCTTCAGACAGCGCCACCGGCCTCATAATAACCCGTTACCAGGGGCTGAGCCCCAGTGTGGGGTACACTGTTTACATTAGCTAGCTCATTCATTTTCTCCGAAAGGCAAACAAGGTAGATACTAATTATTATCATACCCTATTAAACATCAGGAACCCAAAGCTCTGGGAAGTCAGGCTTATTGTGCGAGTAAAAACTGCCCTATAGGTGCTGTTTTATTCAAAGTGGGATCCAGGACTTGAGGATTCCATTCTGCTCTGCTTCTGGCCCCGCCCCCTCGGGCCCCCAGTCCCGCCCCACCCCCGACGCGCCCCTTGCCCCGTCCGGACCCTAGTCCCACAGCCACGGCGGGGAGCGGCGCCTGCAGTGCCGGTCGTGACCGCCGGGGGGCAGCCGCGCGGCTCGGACCCGACCGCTCTGCGCCGCGCTACTCGCTCGCCCTCAGACTCCGCTCCCCTACGAGCGGCCACCCTGCCCGTGCCCAGCGCCGTCCCGCCGCGCTCCCCGCGCCGAACCAGCTCCGCGGCTCTCGGGGCCGGACCGAGGCTGCAAGCAGCGCCGCGGGGTGTGGGGCGGACCCAGGAGATGAAATGACAACGTCAACCCTCCAGGTACCTCGGCGCGGCGCGGCGCGGCCCGGCCCGGCTTGAGGAGGCCGAAGGAGGCGCGGCGGGGCCTGCGAGCGGGCAGGCGGGCGGCCTCCTCGGAGCCCCGGCCTCGCGCCCCCGCCCCGTCGCCCTGTCGTCGCCTCCGCCCGTTTCTCTTTTCTCGCGCTCGGAGCCGAGGGTCGCCTCTCGTCCAGAACGCCCGGCTCCCTCGGCCGTGCAGAGCCCCGAGGCCGCTACATGTAGCCGGCGCCCCGGGACTGCCCTGGGGATCAGCCTCACCCGGGCCTCACAAGCGACACCCGGGAAGCTTGGGCCCGCGGTCGGGCCGCTGGCTTCCCCTCCTCCTCCTCCTGCTTCCCTTCGAACAAACCCCCGCTCCTTCCACGGTCTCCGATTTCCTCTTCTCGGCCAAAGACCCTTCATTCATTCCTTATATCGCGTCGGGTGGTGCTGGGGTGGCGCCACCTGGATGCATGACTGACCCATCCTCCAGGTGCTGCCGGCATTTGCTGGGCCGGAAAACAAACTGTTTTGCCTCAGACCTGAGCTTGAATCTCGGCTCTGCCACTCACTAGCATGTGACCTTGGGCGCTCGTTAGCTGATCTTGGAATCTCGGGTTTTCCGTCAGTAAAGTGGGGTAATACCCTGTATAGGGTTGTTGTGATAGTGGTTCTAGATTGAGTAGGTCAGGTAAAGCATTCTTAACACAGTGTCGTTTACATACTAAGTGCTCATTAAGTGATGACAGACACAGTGCTTGGGAGAGTTAGGCAAGAGGTCATGGAAGAAGAGGCATTTGGCTGGGTGGTCAAAGGATGGGGGGGGCATGCAGGTACCTGGAGGTGGAGGAGGGATGGTTACTCCAGGTGGACAAAAAGAGGGGAACAGAGGCGTGGAATACAGTGGGTTACTAAGCCAGGAATTTGCTGGAGTCCAAAGCCAAGCCCCACCATCCACCAGCAGAAGCTGTTATCACACGGGTCGACAGACATGGCCTGCAGATCTCACCTGCCCAGTTTTTATTGGGCTTGTGAGATAAGAATGTTTTTTCCTTTTTTTAGAAGAACAGCTTTATTAAGATATAACTCACATGCCATACAATTCACCTATTTAAAGTGTGCAGTTCAGTCCTTTTAGTATATTCATAGTTGTGCAACCATCACAACAATCACTTTTAGAACACTTTCATCACCCCCCTGATCCCTCTATTCCCCCTAACCCTAGGCAAACACTAATCTACTCTCTGTCCCTATGCATTTCCGTATTCCGGGCATTTCATATAAATGGAATTATATAATATGTGGTCCAGTGTGACTGGCTTCATTCACTTAACATCGTGTCCTAGGTTTTTACGTTTTTTTTTTTTTTTTTTTTTTTTTTTGCGGTACGCGAGCCTCTCACTGTTGTGGCCTCTCCCGCTGCGGAGCACAGGTTCCGGATGCGCAGGCTCAGCGGCCATGGCTCACGGGCCCAGCTGCTCCGCGGCATGTGGGATCCTCCCGGACCGGGGCACGAACCCACATACCCTGCATCGGCAGGCGGACTCCCAACCACTGCGCCACCAGGGAAACCCGGTTTTTACGTTTTTAAGTGTCTGAAAAAAGGGATATTTCATGATATGTGAAAATCATGAAATTCAAATTTCAGTATCTATAAATAAAGTT
Source organism: Globicephala melas (assembly GCF_963455315.2). NCBI lineage: Eukaryota > Metazoa > Chordata > Mammalia > Artiodactyla > Delphinidae > Globicephala > Globicephala melas. The sequence continues at coordinate 45,372,835 of NC_083332.1, forward strand.
TTATTGGAACACATCTCTGCTCATTTGTTTACATATTGTCTGTGGCTGCTTTGGGGCTACAAAGGCAGAGTTGAGTAGTTGCAACAGAGATTGTATGGCAGGAAAGTCTAAAATATTTACATTCTGTTCCTTTACAGAAAGTTTGCCACCTCCTCTGTTAGCACATCTTTGTTACCCTTTTCTTCCATCCTCATCCTTTGGCACACCTGTTACTAGAGATTCAGCAGGGCTGGTAGTTTTATTTGTCACCTTTCCATGCTGTTATGCAAAACTGTTCGTCTCCAAGTTGCAGATCAGTCCTCTTGTATGTGAAAAACTCTTTATGGTTGCCAGAACAACCGAATATACTCTGAGGTGCAATAATTAATAGAGTATCTAGAAGGAGGGAGGGGATGGGCCTGCCTTGCCATGTGAGAGGCAGAGCATACCTCGAGTATCGTTCTGAACCCCCCTTTCAAAATGACAGACCCAAGCAAAGTGTATAGAGTGGAGAAGTCCAAGGAACTGGGGGTGTGTGTTCTGGAAACTAGAAGCCACTGGTGATGGGGGCACCCCTTTCATGTCTATCTGGAGGAAGGGCCTCGTGGAGGAGAGTAGACACGTGAAGCTTGTGGTTAAACTAATTATGCAGGAAGGTTCAGGGTGCCTAGCCATTATCTATTTCTAAGTATTGTAGGGAGCTGAAGCTTGAAAACAGTAGCCAACACTCACCTTTCCTCATCTCTTCAACCTGGTGAGTTTGTTTTACATCAGCCTGGCGTAATCTATCCCAGTCTGTTTGTTCCGTAGCACTCCCTGTGTCTTTCTGAGACTTCTTATTTTCAGATGAGAAAGGGCTGCACAGATGCCCAGGCCCTGCCAAGAGCTGGTCAGGAGGCTTATTGTTCACTGTGGAAGGAACTGTGTGTATACAGTGGGTTCTGCCTGCCTGGTGTCTAGTGCTGTATCAGCCTGCAGAGGATAATTCTGGTAGTGCTTCCCAGGTTGGTAAAGCTGTGGTTTCTAAAACTGGATATGTAGTCATGGGGCAGCTGCCTGAAAGATCCAGCATGCTTTAAGTTCAGGGCAGAGTACAGACCTACAGGGTTTAAAGGTTTACAGAGGCTCTCACAGAGTTCTTAGGAGGTTCCAGAGGATCGCTGCCCTCCACTGGCAGCTCATATATGCCTCTGGAGTAAGCACACACTTTTCTTCCTGGATCTACTGGTGTATTGAATCACACGTCTAAGCATCCCTTCCCTAGGTCTCAACTTCAAGGAAACTATCTTCTCTTTTCAGCCTAGAGAAGTGAGTTGGGCCAGTAGAAAGAAGCAGAGATCCCTTTAAGTCCCTCTCATAAAACTCTTGGGTCGATGGAGGACTTTCCTAGCTGGCTGGCTCCTCTCTGGCCCATGAGGTCAAGGACGGTTTCTGGCCTCCATGCTGAACCACACAGCAATCAGTTGGTTCTGAGGTTTGCCCTGTTGCAGGCTCTCAGTCCAGGTCTATTTCTCTTTCCCCCAAAGCTGTGAAATAGAAAGTGAACTCTCCCTTTGAGCCCTAACCTGAGATACATGATCAGGCTTCTGCTTGACTGAGAAGGAGGTTGCTTTTAACTGTATGAGTGTATTGTGAAAAGGAATGGCTGTCTTTTAAAGCTTCCTTTCAGGGCCTTTCTAGTTGATGTTGGACAAGTAGGCCAACATAAAGGTCTGTGACTGACAGAGTCCCGGGCCTGGCAATATCTCTTAACAGTGTATTCCTGCTGCCTGGAACCCAGGGGCTTTCTGGATCTCTTGGGAAGCACTGGGTTATGTTTTGCCTTTCCAGAAAGCCATTGATCTGGTGACAAAAGCCACAGAAGAGGATAAAGCCAAGAACTACGAGGAGGCCCTCCGGCTCTACCAGCATGCCGTGGAGTATTTCCTGCATGCTATCAAATGTGAGTCCCACGTGGGGTCCTCCCCAGCCGCAGAGCCCCTGCGAGAGGAGGGCGGGCACACGGGGGCTCGCAGGGGCCCCTACGTGGTTCCTCTTTGCAGATGAGGCACACAGCGACAAAGCCAAGGAGAGCATTCGAGCCAAGTGCATGCAGTACCTAGACCGGGCAGAGAAGCTGAAGGATTATTTACGAAATAAAGAGAAGCATGGCAAGAAGCCAGTCAAAGAGAACCAGAGCGAGAGCAAGGGGTGAGTACGGAGGAGCGGAGGACCTGGTGGGGACCAGAGCCCCCACGAACAGGTGTCTGTTTCCTGTGTCGCCGTCGTCTTGGTGCTGACGCTGCTGTGGACTTTCCTGGCACCTTCCTTTTGGGAAATTCTGTTCATAATAGTGATAATGCCTGCAGCTGCCTTCGTCAGGCACTTTACAGGAAACTTCCACTTATCAATACATCATCTCATTGGATCTGTATGGAAAAGCTGTGGGCAAGGTGGGGAGCCAGACTCTGAGGATCTAGCCCAGCTCTGCCACTTCCTAGCCGTGTGACCTTGGACAAGTGCCATGACCCTCCTGGGCCTGCACGTTCCTCATCTGTAGGAGGAGGAAGGTAGTGGGACTTCCCTCCTAGTGTTGCTCTGAGGAGCAAATGAGACGATGCGGATAAGGCCCTGAGAAGAGGGCTTGGAGCGCAGTAAGGATCGAATAAATGTCAGCTGCTGTTATTCTCATCTTCATCTGACAGATATGGCAGCAGACTCAGAGAGGTTCAGGGATGGCCACAGAGCTGGTACTTGATGGAGTCTGGACCCACACCCGGGGCCTCTGTTTCTGACTTTAAAGCCATGTTCCCTCTACAGCCTGTCACCTCCCATCTGTGTTTTGAGCACAAAGGCCAGTGGTGTCCTGGAGGTGAGGGGAGGGTGCCCAGCTGGGGAGTAGGAGAGAGGAAGGTGGTGTGTCAGCTGCCTCCCCAGAGTGGGAGGCCCTGCTCCTGGACGGAGAGGACACGCCTGTGCTTAGACTCCTGGACGGAGAGGACACGCCTGTGCCCAGAGTGCGAGACACACTGAGGTAGGGGCAGGAGGGCAAGCACCTTCAGGAGGGCTGGAAGAGTTTTAAGGATGGCAAGTTACTTATGTCCGAATAGGGATTGGCCCTGGAGGCACAGCCACTTGCTGTCCTGTTTTGAGTCCCTATAAAAGGCCAGTAACAGCTCCAAGTGCTTGCCTGGCTGCTCTTGAAGTCCAGCCAAAGTACAGGTCCCTCACCAGCCTGCTAGAGAGGACACATGCCGCGATTCTTATGCCCTTGATGAAGAAGCGAGGGTGGGTTATGAGAGTGTTTCCTGGAGGATCCAGAGGGGAGTGCTGATGATGTGTGGCCCCGACATCCCCGAGGTGCCTGTCTGTGGGTCTCTCACCACTGTTGAGCAGGGAAAGCATCTTTTTAGCACCAGGCTGGCAGCCAGAGCCTGGCCTTGCTCTGAGAGCCCCCTTGCCAACTGCCTCTTGCTCCAGCCTGTCATCTTCTGTCTCCTTTCCCAGCAGCGATAGTGACAGTGAAGGGGATAATCCAGAGAAAAAGAAATTGCAAGAACAGCTGATGGGTAAGAGGCTTGAGGCCTGTGGTGATGGGAGGGGGACGTGGCAAGGAGCCCCTGGTGAGTTGGGCACCAGGTCGAAGGCTCTGCCCTCATCTTGCAGGTGCTGTCGTGATGGAGAAGCCCAACATTCGGTGGAATGACGTGGCCGGGCTGGAGGGGGCCAAGGAGGCCCTCAAAGAAGCTGTCATTTTGCCAATTAAATTCCCACACTTGTTCACAGGTAAGAGTTGAGCCACTTTAGGCCCAGATGCAAAAATATCAGGCTTCTGGGAATTCCCTGGCGGTCCAGTGGTTAGGACTCTGCGCTGTCACTGCTGTGGTCTCGGGTCAGTCCCTGGTCAGGGAACTAACATCCCGCAAGCCGCGTGGCGTGGCCAAAAAAAAAAAAAGAAAAATCAGGCTTCTGAGGCCACCAGCTGAGGGCCCCCATTATGAAGGTGTCCAGGTGGCAGATGGTGACTTGGCTCCCTTTTGCCCTTAGCAGGCAAGGGCCCAGGGCCTGCTCATCACAGTCATCTACTCCTTGGCTTCTCTTCAGTGTCAGAAACACTTCTGTGGCTAGAACTTTGACTTGACCATCTCAGTGGTAGGCAGGGTTAGGAACCAGTGCCAGCCAGTGTCACTTTGCCAGGTCCTGGGGGTCATGAGCCAGGGCTAGGATCAAGCCCTCGGCAGGTGATTTAGTTCCCTTTGCTCCTTTGCTCCTAGAGCAAAGTTGTCATGTAGAACTTTTCATTTCTGCCTGTGTTTACCATGACTGAGATCCCTCTGCTTTTTTCTGTTCCCTTTCCCCGGTCAGGAAGAAGCTTACTTCAGTTCATTCTTTCTCGTAGGCAAGCGTACCCCTTGGCGGGGAATACTGCTCTTCGGACCCCCTGGCACAGGGAAATCCTACCTGGCCAAAGCAGTGGCAACGGAGGCCAACAACTCTACCTTCTTCTCTGTGTCCTCCTCAGACTTGATGTCTAAGTGGTTGGGGGAGAGTGAGAAGTAAGTCAGCCGCCAGGCTCCACTCTCCTGGCAGCCCTGGCAGCTGCTCGTGGTCCAGCTTCCCTGCCCTTGGAATCACCTCCCAGAGGAGCCGCTGTGGATGGCCAGGAAGAGTAGCTGGGAGAGGGGTATCTTGCTAGCTCGTCAGGTGGGACACGGTCCTCACAGAGCCAACGGAGACTGGAAGGGAACTTGGGAGCCATAAGTCCTCATGAAGGGAAGGGAAAGGTGCTCACAGTAACTGGGTTTCAGCTGAGTGTTCTCTGTTGGGGACTTTATACAGTTAACTTATTCCCCATACCGGCTCCCATTTTGCAGATGATCAAACTGAGGCGGAGAGGAAGGGAAGTGACTTGTCCTCAGACCAGAGCTAATGAACGGGGCTGCCAGGATTTGAAGTTGTTGCCAAGGCTTGCTCTTCCTCTCAGTGCAGTGCTGCCAGAGGATCTGTTACCACTATTTTTTCTGTCGTCTCAGCCTCTCCAAGGGAAGGGCAAGAGGAGAGGTGGTGCTTGGGACCCCGGCTGGGCATGTGTGCAGGTGTCTGGATCCCAACCCTGTGTCTCACCCTCACAGGCTAGTCAAGAACCTGTTTGAGCTGGCCAGGCAGCACAAGCCCTCCATCATCTTCATTGACGAGGTGGATTCACTCTGCGGATCCCGCAACGAAAATGAGAGTGAGGCCGCCCGAAGGATCAAAACGGAGTTCCTGGTCCAGATGCAGGGTGTGTGCCAGTCCCGGGTCCCCTCCCTGGTTCTCGTCCCCCGCTAAAGCCAGCCTAGGGCGTCATTATTTAGCTGTGGCTGGACCTGACTGTCCTTTCAGTGGAGGGGATATCAGAGAAGCAATTCTTAGCTCCTTCTCATTGAGGAGAGGTTACTGCAGCCTTGGCTGGCCACCTCTCCGCCCCTCCCAAGGCAGGCAGGGCTGTAGGGCTCTTCACCCAACTAAAGCCAGCCGGGTTCCTGACGGTGGTGTCACAGGGACAGCTCCAGTTCAGGAGGCAAAGTCCCTGAGGTCCTTCCCACAGGTTCTGACTGATCCTTGCAGGTGTTGAGTTGGCGTCTGTGTTTCCCTTTCTCCACAGGGGTGGGGAATAACAATGATGGGACTCTGGTACTTGGTGCCACAAACATCCCGTGGGTTTTGGATTCAGCCATTAGAAGGAGGTGAGTGTTCCCCAGTAGGAGGCAGGGGCCGAGATCTGTCTCCAGCCGTGGTCAACCTGCTGCTGGCAGCAGGGGGTGCAGCCTGACCCCGTTTCTCTGGCGGCTTCTCCGTGTCTGCAGAGCCCTTAGTGAAGCCGGCTTCTGGAGGGCCCCCCAAGCCTCTCCATTGAGACCATCCCGCCATCCACTCTCAAGTCGTGCCATGTGCTTGTCTCTCTAGGTTTGAAAAGCGAATTTATATCCCATTGCCGGAGGAGGCTGCCCGTGCCCAGATGTTCCGGTTGCATCTGGGGAGCACTCCTCACAACCTCACAGACGCCAACATCCACGAGCTGGCCCGGAAGACGGAAGGCTACTCGGGCGCAGACATCAGCATCATCGTGCGGGATTCCCTCATGCAGCCCGTGAGGAAAGTACAGTCAGCGACACACTTCAAAAAGGTGAGTGGGCCAGCAAGGAATTGTTTAGAAAGTGTCACAGGAAAGGGGATATTGGCTTTCTGGCTGCTTGGGTGACACATTTTGGGTCTCCTGGGGAGCCAAGGGTAAGTGCATGGTGAGCTCTCTGACTCCAGGGGCTGGGGTTACACCTGCTTCCACCTCCCCTGCAGTTCTGGCTGGAGGGCGACCATCTCAGATTGTGTGATGCTAGAGGACAGGGCACCGTGACTGTCACCTCTGCCACCCCTGCAGTCAGCACTGTGCTGATGCGCATGGTAGACCCTGCTGCATGTCTGAAAGCAGTGGGTGCAAAATCACACACCATGAAGAAGAACTCCATTCACGCAGCAGATGTTTGTCAGGTGTCGCCGAGGGTCCTACTGTGTGCCTGGCACTGTTCTAGGTGTTGGGGAGACACTTGTGACCACAGCAGACAAAAATCCCTGCCCTAGGGCTTCCCTGGTGGCGCAGTGGTTGAGAATCTGCCTGCTAATGCAGGGGACACGGGTTCGAGCCCTGGTCTGGGAGGATCCCACATGCCGCGGAGCAACTAGGCCCGTGAGCCACAACTACTGAGCCTGCGCGTCTGGAGCCTGTGCTCCGCAACAAGAGAGGAAGCGACAGTGAGAGGCCCGCGCACCGCGATGAAGAGTGGCCCCCGCTCGCCACGACTAGAGAAAGCCCTCGCACAGAAACAAAGACCCAACACAACAAAAATTAATTAATTAATTAATAAACTCCTACCCCCAACATCTTCTTTAAAAAAAAAAAAAAAAAAAATCCCTGCCCTACAAGAGCCTCGTTTCTAGTGGGGGAGACAGACAACAAACAAAATAAAGACTCATTTCTTAGAGGGTAATGAGGGGAAGACGGAGCCAGGGAGGGAGGTCTGGTGTTTCTGAGGTTTGGAGGGGGTGTGGGTAGGTTTCACTTTTAAAGGACATGCCACACTGGGTGACACTGAGTCAAGAGTTGAATGACGGGAGGGATTGAGCCTTGGGGATATTTGGGGAGATGTTGCCAATGGAGCACGCAGCCTTCGGTTGGAAAAACATTTTGATGTCACTGCACTTGTGGTGAGATTTGATGGAGTTGATGAGGAAGAGGAAGCTTTCTAGGCATTTGGGCCACAGATTGAGATTCCAGAGAATAGTAGCTGGAATAGCATGCTGATCACGAACCTCTGAAATCAGACTTGGAGCCACACTGACTGCCCAGCCCAAGGGTTTGAAGGAGCCCATCAGTCAGATCAGACTGATGATCTAGAAACCCAGGCATTTGTTCATACCATGCTCAGGACTCAGAAACCTGAGTCGTCCCGCCCCTTCCCCAAATGCCATGGGGCAACCCCTCCAGCCAGTCAAACTCCTGTTTGGTTTCAGGTCTGTGGCCCTTCCCGCACCAACCCTAGCATTATGATCGACGACCTTCTGACCCCATGCTCACCAGGGGACCCAGGGGCCATGGAAATGACTTGGATGGATGTCCCCGGTGACAAACTCTTAGAGCCTGTGGTTTGCATGGTAAGTGGCCAGCTGGGAGAGAGGACTACACAGAGCTTGTTTTGTACACAGAAGGAACCAGTAAATGTCTGTCAGCACGGTTTGATTTGGTGCAGTTGCATAGGCAGCCTCTCATCTGACTGTTCTTGGCCTCTCCTTATCCTGGTCTTGCCTGTTCTGTGAGGCAAGTGTTTGCTATTGGGCCTGGTGTGGTGGGCGTGCAGTTGGAAAAGAGCTTCTCACATGAGTTAAGAAATAATGGGAACTTAGATTCTCTCAACCGGAAGTAGGCCATCTGGAAATGACATGAGCTGCCTCAGGAGGGGAGCGTCCCTACCCCAGGAGGCCTTCAGGCAGAAACCAGGCAACGGGAGTTCTGCATTAGGGGCTGGGGCGTGACCTCGGCGGCAGGGCTCTTCCCACCCTGGACTGCATGGGGTTGAGACTAAGGCAGGCTGAGGCCCTGGAGCCCAGCCTCCCTCACCCACAAGCACTTGTCTTTGCAGTCGGACATGCTCCGGTCTTTGGCCACCACTCGGCCCACCGTGAATGCAGATGACCTCCTGAAAGTGAAGAAATTCTCAGAGGACTTTGGACAGGAGAGTTAAAACCTTCTTCACATGCGTGATGGTGAAGGTGGGAGTTGATTGGGGTCAATCCATGGTACTCCCCATGGCAGTGGCCAGACAGGGCTCCAGGGCTTGTCCTAAAGTCACTACAGCATCCCCTCTGCTGTCTGGCCATCAGCTGGGGGAGCAGGAAGGAAGGGCCTCCCCGGCCGCGGAGACGCAGAAGCACATTCGGCACCCAGTGGAATTCGGGCTCTTCCTGCTTCCTCCTCCTCCTCTTGTGGATGCTCACCACCTCCTTGTCCTGCTCCTCCATGGTTTTTTTTTAAACCATTTTTTGTTCCCCTAAATTAATGCTGCTTGGATTTTCGTCGTTTATAAATAAAGTTAAGATCTGCCTGAAGCGTCAAGGAGCGGAAAGCCCGTGCTTCGGGCTTGGTGCGGCAGACCTTCGGAATGGCTAGCCAGAGCCCCGCTGCCCATCCCTTCCAGACCCAAGTTTTGCTCCATGTGAACAGAATGGCTGATGCTCTGGGTCCCCAGCCCCGGCTCTGTCTGTAAAGGCCAAGAGTAAAGCCAAGCCATTCTCTCCCTCCGGGCCCTGTGTCCTCCCTGCAGGAGAAGAGGATGGTTTTTGTGAGCACAAAGCTGTATAGATGAGAACGAGTGAAGGCAGTCAGTCGGGTTTCCCTGCTGCCTTTTCTTCCCTCTGAATGTGAGAACACTGAACCCGGCCACTGCCCCCGGGTCCCTGTCCTGGAAAGGGGCTAATAAATCCTTTTCCTTTCTTGAGCCACCTGAGTGATCTCATCTTTGACTCTTGTCTGAGGCTCTTTGAAGGCCACACTTGCTTCTACTAGAAAGATCCTCTGGGGTCTGCTCCCTTTTCAGTGGAGTAGCAAGTAAACAGGAACGTCACCAGCTGCTGCAGTTTCCGGGCCTGTTCTCCAGTCAGGTTCATGAGGCCTTTCTTCCCCCAAGGCCTCAGAAGTGCGGTGGGGGTGTTTAAGGGACTTGGGCGATTGTTGTTGTTCAGCCTACAGATCAGGGGCTGCAAACTGGGAAGCCTGTGGGCCAGACGTGGCCTGCAGTTGTGCTTTGGTTTGGTCTGCTGCCAACATTTAAAGTCAAGTTGACATAAAAATTTAGATCTCTGGCTTCTGAAACAGTAGTTTAGGAAACGCTGGACTTGAATCCCCATGAGGCAGCCTATCAGCTGCATCTGAGCAGGGCCTTTCTTGTTCATAGGAGGACTGTGTTCTCCAGCTCACGCGTCCCCACCTGGACTGCCTCCTTTGCATTTCCTGTCCAGCCCCTGTGGCCATTTGAACCTGTGACTCCTGATAGTGATACAGCCAAGGCTCCAGAGCTAGCAGCCCTGGAAGTGCTGTCTGAGGGGCAGCAGAAGCAGCCTGGCATCCGGTTCCTGTAGCTCTCCTCCCCCTCCAAAACCTAGCATTCTTCCTCTGTATCTTCAACCAGAATGGTCCAGAGCTGATTATGTGGCCCCTCTTGATCTTGTTAGCTTTGCACTGTGGTGTTTAACTTTTGCTTGGTTCCTTGAAGGCTTAGGCCCAGTGTTCCTCTCCAGTGCTGGTGGATCAGCAGGCCTGACCTCCAGATGTCACTGTGGCTGGGATCTTTGTCACTCACTCAGGAGCTCCCCTATTATATTCTTGATTAGTTATGTGCCTTCAGCCGCCAATTGCTGGTCTATAAACCACCCCCTCCTTGTACTGCTTCATTTTAGTTAGTTGTGTCTGGTTACCTTTACTTAAATCAGAAGGCTCTTGCCTTTTTTTTTTTTTCTTAACCTGCTTCCTTATTTCTACTGCTTGAACACCTTGGCAAGTCACAGGGGTTAGCAGAAACTGTAGGACTGCCGTGGTTCATCCTCACAGCTCTAGTCACAGCTTTCACAGCTGCCCTGCCTTTCCATTTATCTCTCTTCCACCAGTAACAGGGCAAATGAATGTTCTGTTCACTACTGAGGCTGGCACGGTGGCTATGCTTAATGTGGCTAATATGTGCAGAGGAATTTCCTTCCCTAAGCGCTTGCTCTGAAATTCACTTCCTCCCTACCTGGGAATTCTGTTCTAAACCTTCTGCCTACATTGATTTTCGCTGTGGAAGTTGACTTCTAAAACTTTTATTAGCTCAAGGTGCTCATCTGTGTGGTTCTGCAGCTGATAATATCTGGCCAAGGTGGGAGAGATTTTCTTTCTTGTAAATGCAAGAATTTTTTGTCTTTGGGTTGTAGTGTCTTGGGCTAGTTGATCAAATCCTTCCTTGTATGTGGATTTGCTTATAACAGTAAATTTCATATATTGTCAGCAGCGTAGTCTCAGGCTTTCTCCACAGTCCACCCTGGGCAATCATTTACTTTTAGGCCTTGATTCAGGAAGCTTCAGGCAAATACTACTGATCTGCATTACAAAGGCATTACTAAGGACGGTTAACCGCAGAGCCTGTAAGGAATCTTCAGAATGTTTTGATGCCATCCTGCAGGAGCTTCTGAACAGTGTCCAATAGAAAGGAGGCTCACTGAATTCTAACTTTCCTAAGGATACGTGTTTTCAGTATACGTGAGAGCTCACTACAGATTCCCAGGTGGCTGAGTCTCTGTCCTCACCTCAGGGCAGTGCTGGGCCCTGTTTCTCTCTGAAGTGTGATGCACAGAGAGCCAGTTCTCTTTTGCTTGGCCTCACAGGCCCCCAGGCTTGGCTGTTTAGAGAAAGCCATGGGGGAAAATGGGTCTTTCCTGGGGTCATTTAATTAACTACTGTTTAAAACACATTTTCTCTAAACAACTTACTGGACTTCTTACTCTATGGGTACTTGGATTTTGAGGACTTTGGTAAGAGTACCTGCATGGCAAAACTCAACATAAAACTGAGGTAAGACAAGTATCAAAAGAAATGAGTTCCTTAACCTCTTGACAAAGCTGTGACAGAATCTTAAAGCTAAAACACTGGTCACCATGATGCTAATTTATTTTTTTCAGAATAAGTGTGCTGACGAGGAAGCACAAGTTCTGCTTTCTGTTTCTGCCCTAATTGTGACAGGAAGAGGCTCTTTGCTCCTTCTCAACTACAGGCATCCCCCACTTTTTGTAACTTCACTTTACACTGCTTTGCTTTTATGAAAGACCTATATTAGTACCTGTTTTCACTAATGGAAAGAAATTTGAAGAGGATTTTCACTTCTACGAAAAAGGTGAAAGCTGAAATAGCATTCAGCTTTTGTTTTGCAGTGAGCCATTATAGAAGCAGCACGCACTCAGAGCTGCCAGAGTGGCACCGCCAAGCTCCTTACCTGGGAGCTGTGCTCAGCATCAAGCCACCACAGTTTTGAACTGTATCTGTGACAATCTGTGCTTTATCTCCATTTATTTTGTGCATCTGTTAGCAAGATGTGTCCCAAGGTAACTGCTTCTTCAATTTATGCTATTTCAGCTTAGGAAAGGTTTCATCAGAACACTCTTCTTTCAGATCGTGAGGAAACCTATATCACCCCTCCCCTAGCCCTGCTCCATGGCCTCCATCCAAAGAATGAGCCAAGTACCAGCTGCCTAAGAGATCTCAGCAGAAAAGTCTTCCCCAGGTCTGTTACAGGTGGAAAGCAAAAGCTGGAGACCTAAACTGTATCTGAACCTGTTAAAATGTATGAATACTCAGTTACGTTAATATTGTCATTGAACTGGGGACATTCTGTCCTGTGTTTTACTTCCACAGGCAAACTGGTATCCAAAACAAATGGAGACTATGCAGGTAGCACACTTGAGCCCTTTGTAAACGTAAGAACTTGGTGAAGGCGATCAACCACAGCCTTAATCCGCATTTTAAAACACAGCTTTCAGGTGTTTGGGGACTATATTATCTAATCTTGGCTTTGGGAACAGATGATACAGCTCTTCTGAAATCATGTCTACTGAGAGTGGCTATTTACTTGCCCGTGCCCCATCTTTATCTCCATACAAAATTGCCAGGAAATGTCCACTCCTTCAGGGGAGTTATTTTTCTTCTCAAGTTAAAGGCAATACATTGTCCATAGCTCATTTCAGGGCAAACATTAACATCTTCCTCCAACTCGGGAAGGCATGCTTTGACAGGCCATTGTTTTCTGTCGGAGCAGAGCCAATACCAAGTCGATGCCAGGTAAGACATGCCCAGCTTAAAGCCAAAATGTTTGTGTCTTGGTTTTCAGGGTCCTCAGATGCAGCAGGAAAGCTTTAGTCATTCACCTCCATCCAATGGATGTTTGTAAATGTCTTGCTGTCCATTTTGTCAATGAACAGGCAGCCCTGCAAGTGGTCCATCTCATGCTGGATAATGCGGGCTGCCCACCCACTGGCCTGCCACACCACCTGCTCTCCTCCGGGGTCCATCCCTGAAAAGGAAGGTACAGCCTGGGTGAGGACATGCTGAACTGCATCATTCTCAACCTACTTAGCCTTTCCTTGCCCCTGGCTGTTCCTATTTACAAGAGGCAATATCAGAAGGGAATGCAGACGGCAGCCCCTATGCTTCCTAGAAAAGAAGTCTGAACTCTGCCTCTTACCAAGTATTCAGCCTGGTTCCCAACTCTGACGAGTAGGTTGCTGGGTTCGCTATGGGGCTGAAATGAGAAATGATCCTCCCAAGTGACTTGCTCAAGAGGAACAATCATCCCAACCCCAGCAAAGAATCACACTCTGCAAAACATACTGTGGTATGACAGGTAATGGCTTATCACTTTGGGTTAGGCAAAGCTGGATTCTACTTCTCCCATTCCACGTGACAGATCTAATTGGCGCAGAAGAGAGAGAGAGAGAGTGTGTGTGTGTGAGAGAGAGAGACAGACAGACAAACAGGCACAAGGTGAGTGACAAGGCAGAGGATGTGGTGTGAGCTAACAGGGGAATCAGGCCACCCTCCCAAACCCCAACCCCCCAACCCTGTGCCCCACTTGAGCTGGCTCTGCTCTCACAGGCGCCTCCTGCCCCATCGCATCGCGTCAGTCCTGAATTTTGTCCACTCCAGGGTCTGCTCGTGGGTAGGTAGGTTCCGCTGATCAGCCATCAACATGTCTACGCTTTAACTGGAACTTTGCGGAAACCGTTTCGTGGGATCCGAGGCCGCCGCCTCCGCAGGTTAAAGGAGAGCACGCATTTACCTATCCGCCCCAGGGACCCCACCGCCGCGCACCTGAGATCTGCACCGCCTGGAAGCGGGGCACGCAGGCCAGGAAGCCGCTGATGCTCTCGCAGCCCTCGGGGAAGGTGACCAGGCGGCTGTCCAGCACACGCAGGCTGGGGTTCACGAACACGCGCAGGGGGAAGGTTTCCATCTGACGGGCCTCGCGCACGCGCGGCGCGCATGCGTGGAAGAGCGCCTCGGGGAACTCGACCGCCAGCACCTGCAGCGGCACTCCGAGCTGCGGCGCGCTCAAGCCCACGCAGCGGCGGCGTCGCATCACCTGCACCAGCCGCTGCACCAGCTGCTGCAGCTCGGGTCCCGCCAGCTGTGCCGGCTCTACCGGGGCCGCCACGGCCCGCAGCGCCGGGTCCCCGACCTGGCACACGCGCGGGTACGGCGGCTCCGGCGCTCCCTGCACCAGACGCCGCACGTAGCGCCAGTAGGAGCGCCGGCGCGCCGGGCCCTCGAGGCCATCCGGGGGGTGCCTGGAGCTGCAGGCCCGGGCGCCGCCGCCCGCTATCCGCTCTCCCCACTGCAAGGCCGGCCTCACGCAGCCACGCGCCCGCAGCCACCGCAGCAGCAGCCCAGCCCCCAGCTGACCCATAGCGCGTGGAGCCTAGCCACCCGCCCGCACGCGTCCCTAGCCGGCCCCCGTAGCCGAAGCTCCCGCCCCCAGGGACTCCGGGAAGTGCAGTTCCCGCGGGCCTTCCGGGAACGCCGGCGCCGCTCACGCTTCGCAGCCTGCCTCTGGGTGGCGTCCACCAGCTTTATTATTTAATTCCATTTCTGATAGTTTAATCAAGCATTTACAAGAATATCCAGGAGGTTCTCCCGTTAATTATGCCTTCGCAGCCTCTCCCACGCGCGGCAACTCCCGTTCCCACCGGGCGCTGCAGTAAGACAGACCCTCGGGGGGCGCCTGTCAAGTGCCTGCACTAGGCTCGTCGGCTGCCTGCGGCGGTCCCGCGGATCCCACCTCCTGTTGCCCCCCGTCAGGGAAAGCCGGGGTGACAGGTTCGAGGACTGGCCCCTCGTCTGGGGGTTCTGGCGCTGGAGCTGTGACCTCGGGGACTAGCTCCTTGTCGTCTAGACAGAAGGCCATCTCTCTCTTCGGCAGGATAAAGGCCAGAGGCTCCTGGACGACGCTGACGTTCACATGCCCCAGGTTTCCGTACTTGGAGAGCTGAGTGGGTGGAATGCCTGGCCCAGATGGTAAAGAATAGAAGTGGAAAAAGCGTTTAATGAATTTAATTATGTGTCACAGGTAAAAGAACAAAAACAAAAAAACACTTATTGGAAGTAACGAACACAGTTACCATATTTCAATACAGTAAAAATCACCTTTGTGATATGGGACAGGCGCCTATGCGGTAAAGCCAGACTTTGAAAGTAATGGAAACAGAACAGTGCAGGACGGATGGAGAAAGCACCAGGAGAGCCTCAGCAGGCACTGGATTCCCTGGACAGGCCCAAGGAAAAGCTGGGGGAGCAGAGAGCAGCCACTCTGCTGGTGGGATCACTGGCCCACTACCCTTTGGGAAATTGTGCCTCCCACACCCCCTTCACAGGCAAAGAGAGAGGGGGCATAGGGAAGGGAAGGTAAATTCTAAAAAATATTTTAAAAACACCATCTGTAAACATTTAATGTCAATGGAATCATACATTATGTGGTTCTTTTGTGACTGGCTTCTTCCACTTAGCTAGATATAAACATAATGTATGATTCTGTTGATAAGAAATGTCCAGAAAGGGCAAATCTACTGCAACAGAAAGGTTAGTGGCTGCCAGGGGCTAAGGGCAAGATTGGGGAATGACGACAAATGAACACCGGGGATCTTTCTAAAACTAGATGGTAGTAACGGTTGCACACCTGTGTACACTTACTAAAAACCTTGAATTTTACAAATAGGTGAATTATTTAGTATGTGAATTATGTCAATAAAATAGTTTTAAGAATCTTTTCCCTTCTTTTACCTAAGGTCTGTGCCATCTGAGCTGGAGGAAAAAGGACTTGGAGACAGCGATTTAAATAAGGAACGAGGTCTTCCAGGAAGACAGTGCAGAACTGGACGAAGAGCTCTTGCTCCCCACTGCTGAAGGCAGCCTCTTCGGCACGATGGAAGGCCAAGATTACTTTTGTTACCTAAGAGACAAGGGCACCATCAATCACTGGGTTAGTCTATCACCATCAGCAGTGTATAAAACTAGGTACAAATGTGCAGCCCTCAAGTTTTCATGAAGAAAGTTGTTCCAAACCGTACATGATATTATTATCTTGTTTAAATTCACAATTGTGGTCAATCTTCACAATTCTGTCACTTCACTGATGTATTTCTTATCCAACTAGTTTTATTACTAGTGCAGTTTCCAGTTCCAGTGGAGGAGCATCATGAAATTATACACAGAATACATTGCTTTTGGCTCCCATGGGAGATGGACCAGAACTATGGTGGATCCAGGAAGATGAAGCAACACTATAAAAGGCTTCTACTGAGTAAGGCCTCTGAAGTTCCACAATGCTAGAACCACTAGAAAATTGTAAAGGAGGAAAAAATAGAGCTGGAAAAGAAGTTCCACATACAAATGACAGCCTAGCTGACATTACAGGCAGGGTCACAGTGACAGAGTTAAGAACATAAACTCTGGGGAATTCCCTGGCAGTCCAGTGGTTAGAGCTCTGTGCTTTCACTGCCGAGGGCCCAGGTTCAATCTCTGGTCACAAGCCAAGAGGCACGGCCAAACAAACAAATAAATAAATAACGAACATAGACTCTGGTGCCAGACGTTCTGGGCTCAAACTCCAGCTGTGCCACTCACTGGTTCTATGGCCTCTAAGTGATTACTTAAGCACCCCACGCCCTCTGTGCCTGAGTTCCCTCATCTATAAAGTAGGGCCAGCAACAGGACCTAACCTCACAGGGTTGTGAGAATTAAGTTTTAATATGTGTAAAGTATGATAAATTACGTGGCATGAAGTAAGCTCTAGATGAATATTAGCTAATTACTATTATCTGAATTTCACTGACCCTAAAAAGCTTCGTTGCTCATGCTTCCTTGCTCTTTTTTTTTTTTTTTTTTTTTTTGCGGTACACGGGCCTCTCACTGTTGTGGCCTCTCCCATTGCGGAGCACAGACTCCGGACGCGCAGGCTCAGTGGCCATGGCTCACGGGCCCAGCTGCTCCGTGGCATGTGGGATCTTCCCGGACCGGGGCACGAACCCGTGTCCCCTGTGTTGGCAGGCAGACTCTCAACCACTGCACCACCAGGGAAGCCCTCCTTGCTCTTTCTTACAGGAGGACATCAACAGAAAGATTTTATACAACCACATCACAACTGCCACCTGGCTGACAGCAACTGTAAGATGTCATCAATTATAAGAAACACCCAATATCTAAAGATTTAATGTGTAAAAATGCACCATACTCGGATATTAGCAATGTTGGTAGTATTACTTGTATTAGGCAGAATTCTAATATGGCTCTTGTAATCCCCACCCCCTGGTATCCACTCCTTTGTGTAATCTCCTTCCCTTGAGTGCAGGCAGAATCTGTGACTTGTTTCTAACCCACAGAATATGGCGAAGGTGAAGGATTTGGCTGTTTTAATTAACGTCCCTAACCGGCTGATTGAATTAATGAAAAGGGAGGTTATCCTGGGTGGGCCTACCCTAATTAGATGAGCCTCTTAAAAGAGGGTTGAGGACTCCTCTAAAGGAGACTTAGCAAGGAGAGATGCTCTCCCATTGGCTCTGAAGAATCAAAAAGCCACACTGAACTGCCTGTGGAGTGGGCTGGTCTCTAGGAGTTGAGGGCCTCAGTCCTACAACTGTAAGGAACAGAAATCTGCCACTGTAAGTGAGCTTGAAAGGAGGGGACCCTGAGCTCCAGATGAGTCCACAGCCTGGCCAACACCTTGATTGCAACCTTGTGAGCAGAGGACCAACCCATTTAGGCTGTGCCTGGACTCCTGACCGACAGAAACAGCCATGATAAATGTGTGTTGTTTAAACTGCTATGTTTGTGTGAGTTTGTTATGCAGCAATAGAAAATCAATATATTACTGAACCATTACTACAGGTGAGACACTTCATGAAAGGAGACTAACCAGAGCTTTTCAACCAGAAAAACCTCTAAAACCACACTAAACCGAAGTCAGCAGGCACCACTGTCACACAGACTGGTTTATTACAAAAGTCTGGCCACTTGTTACTAAAGGAGGCCCCAGAAGAGAGCCAACAGTATGTGCTCACCTTGGCAAGGGCATCTTCCAGGGCCACAGTCACATCCTGCGCCAGGGCCATGGGGCAGCAGAGGCGCAGATCATTGAAGGCGACCAGAATATTGTTGAGGAAGCAGGCAAGCGGTGGGAAGTCTAAGAGCACCATGGGCGGCTGCAGGGTCCCCGGCTGAGTGACTGGAACAGCAGCAGGCAGGTTACTGCTGCTCAGGATGGCTGGAGCTGAGATGAGGGTGTAGGAGTTCATTTCATCCTGGAACTTCTCGACCGTTTCCTGAATTGCTTTCTGGAAAGTGCTGATAGCCACTCGCTGGAAAACAGGAGCTAACTGACCCCGGAAATCAGCCCCTACCCGGCTAAAAGACAGTCCAAAGTACATGCACTGGCCCAGCAGAGAGTCCAGACGGCTGCCTATCCCTCGGTTAAGGTCAGTCTCCAGCACCTGCAGGAACTGTGAGACTTTCTGCAGCACCCAGCCATGGAAGATGGCACTCTCATTCACGGTGTGCTCGCCCATGGCAGGGGGCAGCAACGGGTCCTCGTCTGAGAAGATGGCACGGTACTGGGTGATAATATCGAACAGATGGACACGGCAGGCCTCGATGGTTTTCGTGATGTGGAAATAGGGATCATCACTGGGGATGGCAGTCAGGATAGATCGGAGCCAAGCATCTCGAGCCTGAAGAAACTTGACCCTCAACTCAGCCTCGGTGAAGACATCCATTTGCCGTAAGAAGCCAATGACACGGAGGCAGGCAGGGAGCTGGATGTTCGTCCTCAGTTGTTGGATCAGCTGGCTCAGCATCAGCTGCATGGACTGGCGCACTTCGTTCACAATGCCCTGACGACACAGGGGGTGAGTCACCACGCTGGGAAAGACACTCCCTGGAACCCATTCCACTAACCCTGAATACTGCAGACCAACATTCCCACTGCTGTCCTGACATACAAAGTAGATTTCCTAAAACATGCATACAGGTTCACCAGCAAAGGTTTGGTTCACTGTGGCCTACGGGCCCTGCCTGGTTCTTCTGCCCTCACCTGCTTCCTAATGCTCTCCCCTTGCTCACTGCAATCCAGCCAGAATGGCTATCTTTATACTTCAAACACTCCAACTTCTTCCCTCCTTAGCCTGCTATACTTGTTCGTACCACTTTCTGGTTGGCTCTCCCCCCACATCTTCATGTGGCTGGCTCCTTCTCGTCATCTGGGTCTCAGCTTAAATGTTATCTCACCAGAAGAGCCTTTCCTGACCACTCTACCTAGAGTAACCCACCTTAGCCTCCTGCCCCATTCCCTGGTTTATTTTGTTAAGATACTTAACACTATTTGAAAGGATATTATTTATTTATTTGCCAACTATCAGATTATGAGAGCCAAGGCCTTGTCTTTGTTCACATTGTACTCCCAGCATCTAGATCAATGCCTGGCACATGATTAATATTTATCAGCTGACTGAATAATGAATGTATGTTTTATGATCAAGCCTGCCTGCCTTGCAGAAACTGATGTGAAAAATGCAAGGAGTTTCCCTAAGGTTTCTGCCTAAAGGGTCAGTGATGACCACAGAATTACTGATCACAAGAACATCAGCTTGAGTCCTCTCTGGGCAAGTTGGCTACCTGGATGACAGGGATGGAGGAGTATTTCCTTTCCAGTCGGCGTACGTAGGCTGCAAGCTCCAGGGCCTCTTCATAATAGCTGTTCCGGACACAGGTGTCCATGAGTTGAGGGATCTCCAGGATTTCCAGGATTTCCGTGTGCCGGTTTAGAGTCAGGGTGTTCATTCGGCGATTGGAGCTGATCTCCTCAGCCTCTTTCACAAAATTCCTAGTAACAATCAGGAGTACATTGGTGGTTCACTGCTCTGCATCCAAGTCTTAGCTACAAATTCCAAGCACTTACTATGAACTGAGCACTGGGCTGATTTATCTGATTTAATCTTCACACCAACCCCATTAGATAAGTACTTTTACCCTTGAAATTTTAATCCCAGAGATTTTAAGCAACTTGTCCAAGATCACACAACTAATAAGTGATAAAAAGATTTGAACCCAGATCTGCCACTTAACAAGCTGTAGCAAGGTACTTAGGCTCTCTGAACTGTTTCTTCATTGGTAAAATAGTAACAGGACCCACCTCATAAGGATGTGAGAATTAAATGAGATGATGTGTATAAAGCATTTAACATAGGACCTGATATGGAGTAAATGTTCCTTTAATAACAGCTATTCTTATTATTTTCATAATGCCCTAACTAGCCTAGAACTACAGCCTTACCCCCAAGTTCCCTCAGCCTCTTAATCTCCTATGCTATGGTCCAACCTCAGTTCCTGCTACAGTCTCCATTTCTTCTCGGTAACTGCAGACACCTGCTTTGTGAAGCCCTCCATCTATTCTAAGGGATTGGAAGAGTATGAAAGCTATTCTCAAATATGCAAAGACTCAAAAGAAAACTTAAACTTTTATCACGAAAGACTGGAAGGCAGAATTAGGGATAATGGATTGAGGGTCGAGGGAGGGAGAATATGGGTCAAAAAGGAAGTTTTTTTTTTTTTGGATGATGATTTTTACTGTCCCCAAACGGGAGGATTTCCTTGTCAGCCTCCTATCAATGAACGGTTTAGAGCAGATGACCTCTGGTCCAAGCTGTTGTGTGTACATGTGTGTTGTGTGTTTGTGTTGTGTGTATAGGTTTACATAAATATGCACATATATTAAGCTGACAATTGTAGAGTGTTAATTATGTCGGACCCAATGATAAGTGCTTTGCATGGATTCTCTTTATTTAGTGCTCACAACAGCCCTATGAGAGAGGGACGTGCTGCTGGGTTCCAATTCTGACTTCAAAACTTACTAGCTGTGCCCTGGGACGGTCACTAACCTCTGTGTCTTAACTTCCTCATACGCAAAATGCAAATAACAATACCTACCTCGAAGGCTGCTGTGCAGTTTAAATGGATTAATGAAATGCTCAGAGGAGAACCTGGCATATGGTAAGCGCTATCTAAGTGTTAGCTATTTCTATCGTCGTAAATGATAGCGATTACAGGTATTAAAAGCCCCTTTAGCACCGGACCCGCCGCACCTGCAGCTCTGTTGGAAGCTGGGCAAGCGGTCGAGCAGGCGGCCAAGCGACTCCTCCACGTCGCCAAAGAGGCGGTGGATGCGCTCGGTGCACTCGGCGCCGCGGATGAAGGTCTTGTAGTTGGCGAAGGCCAAGTCGCGCGTCTGCTGCAGCAGCTGCGCTCGCTCCTCGGCCAGGCGGTCGGGCTCGCGCCGCAGCCGTTCCAGCCCCGAGCCGCTCAACTCCCTGAGGTAGCGGCCCACGTCGGGCCGCTCCCGCCACTGGGCCTCCGGGAAGCGGTCCCGGAACAGCGACGCCAGGAGCCCTTCATCCTCCACCTCCCCGAGAGCAGCCGCGGTGGCCGTCGCTGTGGCCGAGGCCGTAGTCGAGAGCGGAAGAGTCGCTGTCGCCGCCATCTTCTCAGCAGCAGCGTCACTTCCCCTCCCGCTCAGCGAGGGCGCTGACTCCGTAGAATCGAAAGCAGCCGGGGCGTACTTCCGGTCTCTATGGTTTCTCATCAGGCCCGCTTTCTTTCCCCGATAGTCGTCCAGGTTACGGGGCGCTAGCGTGGGGAAACGACTGGAAAGCAGCTAGAGAGGCAGGCTTTGAGGTTGCCAAGGAGCGGCTGATCTTCCGTTTCCGGTAACTGAGGCACGAGGATCCGGCGTTCCAACCCAGCGGGAAAATGCGGCCTCTGACTGAAGAGGAGACGCGAGTAATGTTTGAGAAGATAGCAAAATAGTAAGAGTGCGCGGGGCAGAAGAGGGAGTGTGTGGGTGGCGCGGAGGGGCATGGGTGGAGCGGGGGGCGCGGTGCCGGGATGAGTCCGGGCGCGGCCTCTAGTCCTCCTTTTGCTCTCAGCATCGGGGAGAATCTGCAGCTGCTGGTCGACAGGCCCGACGGCACCTACTGTTTCAGGCTGCACAACGACCGGGTGTACTACGTGAGGTGAGGCGGCGCGGGGCCGGGTAGGCAGCATGGAGCCGGGTGGGGTCCTGGGTCCCTCCAGCCTCCCTCATCTGACACTGCCTTTTTCTTTATCCCTTCAGTGAGAAGATTTTGAAGTTGGCCGCCAACATCTCCGGTGACAAGCTGGTGTCGCTGGGGACGTGCTTCGGAAAATTCACGAAGACCCACAAGTTTCGGTTGCACATCACGGCTCTGGATTACCTAGCACCGTATGCCAAGGTTTGTGGGGTGGTGTCAGTCCGCCACTAGGGATGGAGGAAGTCTAGGCTGAGGGCCACATCAGAAGGCAGAATTGGGCACCTTTTCTGCGACGGAGTCGCTGACGGTGCTTAGGGTCAGTGCCAGCACCTGGAGATGTGTGTACATCTTAATGCCTGGGCGTGGTCGGGGCTCAGGTGTAGGAGCCCTATGTGGCCGCAGTGGTGGTTATCTCCAGTAGAAACTGAAAAGCCTATGCAGACCCAGCTCAAGACCAAAAAGCAAATAGGTGGCTGTGAAGAGGAGCGTAGTGGGGTACAGAAAAAGAGCTGTTAAACTGCCCATGGGAGAAGTTGATTGTAGAGTCGAGGTAAGAACCTCCTGGCTGGTCTCTTCGTGGGGTGAACATATTAAGGGAAGCATGACTCTTTCTCTCTTTTCTTTAAAATTTATGTTACAAGACAGACGAACCTCACAGGTGACATATATAGCACGGGGCATATGGTCAGTAATATCTTAATAATCTTGTATGGAGACAGATGACACAGATACTATAACTTTATATTATTGTGATTCTTTTGTAATGTATAGAAATATCAGATCACTGTTTTGCACCTTTAACTAACATGGTATTATAGATTACTATACTTCAACTGAAAAGAAAATAAATAAAAGAACCAAAAAACCTTAGTTCATAAGGGATAAAAAGAAAGAAATTAACCATAGATCTAGCAGTTAGCCTATCTGCAGGGGTCTAACTATTTAGCATTTTTATGTCTCTTGGATTTAATTCTCTTTTTTACAGTATAAAGTGTGGATAAAACCTGGAGCAGAGCAATCCTTCCTGTATGGGAACCATGTGCTGAAATCTGGACTTGGTCGAATCACTGAAAATACTTCTCAGTACCAGGGAGTTGTGGTGTACTCCATGGCAGACATCCCTTTGGTGAGTAGAGATGGTTGCTGTTAAAAAATCAAGTATCTTTTTATTCAAGATGGATGTATTTTCAGTCTGCGCTTGAGAGACTAAATTCTCAGCACCTTTTGAATTCTTCAAAGAACTGTATCTTTTCGTCTTTGTTGTTTCCAGACCTCAATACGTACTTATTGAATGACTTGAGTGAATCAGTGTCTCTTCTTTTGAATCCCAGGGTTTTGGGGTGGCAGCAAAGTCTACACAAGACTGCAGGAAAGTAGACCCCATGGCGATTGTGGTATTTCATCAAGCAGACATTGGGGAATATGTGCGGCATGAAGAGACATTGACTTAAAACGAAATCATCGCGAGGACTTGTGGCTGTGTGGAAGGGCCTAGCTTTGTTTCCTGTGTCTGTGTAGGCTCCACCATCATGTTGAATTTTGTCAACACTGTGACCTCTTCAGGGACTTCTTAGTTTAATATTCTATTATGGACAAATGCAGGCTGGATTCTTATTATGCAGAAATGGCTCAAAAACGGGGTTTTGGATCTTTGTGATTATGACTAACTAGAATGCTGTGTTTTATATTTGAATCAGAGGGCTTCTTGTTTTGAGTAACAGGTTCTAAATTGTTGGAACTGAGGACAAGAATAGCGTATTGTTATCTGTGATAACACTGTTTTCCAAACACATGATAAGAACGTAATGAATTTTCTTATTTATTAATACTATGAAAGATAGATATTGCCATCAGAATAGTAGGTCGTGTGTGGAATTTTACAAATGAAATTTGGATAAAACAGTAAGAGCAGTTTATTCTGCCGATTTTCTTTACGGTAGGTGCTGTGTAGTGTGGAAAAAAACTTGGATTCAAACACCAGTTCTCACATCTACCAGCTGTATGGCCTTAGATGAGTCATTAAACTTTAATAAGCTTCATTTCCTTCTGTTTCAAAAAGCAGCCTAGCCGTCTTCCTAAGAATAGTTTTTAGAAGTGGAAATCGTGATCGTAAAGCATCTAGCACAGTGCCTGGCAAATGAGAGTGTTGAATAAATGGTAAGAGTTATTTCTGTAACATTTATACTGAGTATTTCTGTTACTAAGAGTAGGATCTTATGAACATAATTTGATTATATTATCTTGGCTTTTACAAGCGGTTTTCTCACTCTTTTTCTTGAATGGTATGATCCCAGGCTGAATGTTATTTTTATCACCTTGATATCTAAAACAATTTCTCTTATAAATCTTTTGGGTTTTTTTTTTAATTAAAAAAATTTTTTTATTGTAGTATAGTTGACGTACAATATTGAGTTAGTTTCAGGTGTACAGCAAAGTGATTCATTTATACATATATTCTTACAAATCTTTAATTACGTGACTGGACTGGACAAAAAGCACTACTCAGAAACCCTGAAATAATAATTTAGCTCCTCCATCCTTCTCCCATGCCTTCCAAAATTATTTTTAGAATTACTAAAATATTTTTTAGTGAAAAACATGTCACAGACAAAAAAATTTTTAAGTACCTGTATTGTAAAGCAATTTCTTTAGTGCATATACTGCTTAATTTAAATTCCAAAGGTGACATCTCTAAAAATAAATCATTTTTCAATTACAAAAAAGCACTCTACCAACTCCTGTTTTTGTATGCAACATATAAAACCCAGTTTTATATGTTTTTGTCCCATATTTTTCAACTTTTCTCCCTTCCAAGGTTCTCTGTTAATTTCTAAATAAACATAGTGAAGGTTAAGGGGCTGCAGTACGATGGACAGTATTTTGATGGTAGCATTTAATGTGTACTTTAGAAATAGTCAACGTCAAAACTTTACACACTTTTATTTATTGCTATTTTGCCTGTGTAGATGAGAGCAATAGGCTACAACTTTCTAACAAGAAAAATTGATTTTTTTCCCAATAACTTTACAAAGATTTGAGAGAGCTTGTGCCCCAGAAGAAAAGAGCCAGGGCACTGTAGTTGTTCGAGCTTAGCATCTTGGCTTCTTTGTGTCTGTAGTCGTTGGGATGTTGAAGAGACGCTTCAAGAAATACAGCTGCAGGATCCCAGAAAGAATAATAACAAGGCTCTGGGCTGTCGACCACCAATTCACATAGTTATAGTTTGACTGGAGTAGGAAAAAGTCAGCCATTTTTCTCATGCGAGCGAAGTTGTAGTATCGCCACATGTGAAAGATATTGTTCTGCAGCTTTCGTGTACTCTTCTGCAGGACAGAAAATGAAATACAGAAAGGGTTCCTCCGTAACCTCATCTAGCCTCCCCTGGGTACCCACCAGCACTAACTTAGTTTATCTGGAAGTTGAGTAACTTACGATTTTATAGTATGTAATAAATTGGCTCTTGGAGTTGTTGATAAATGCTAGTTTTGTTGTCTATGAAAAAATGGCTTGGACTTCAGTTATAAAAAAATAATTTTTATAATGAAAAACTTCAGTGCTAAAACTAGAAAGTTCCTCCAGATTATCTCTAGATTTAGACATGTACTCAGCACATCATTGCTGTTCTGGGTGATGTCTTCTGTTCTTTGTATATGGTAAAAGATAAGGGCCTGCAAATTTTTATGGAAGGGCCAGACAGTAAATATTCTAGGCTTTGCAGGCCATACAGTCTCTTGCAACTACTAAGCTCTGCCACTGTAGCACAAAAGCAGCCATAGACAATATGTCCAGTTAGCTGTCCCTCATTATCAGTGGGGAGATGGGTTCCAGGACCTGCAGAGGATGCTGAAATCCCATAGTCAGCCCTCCGCATCTGCAGGTTCTGCATCTGCAGATACAGAGGGCCAACTGTAATTGTCAAATGAGCATGGCTGTGTTCTAGTCAAACTTCACTTACAAAAACAGGCAGTGAGCTTTTGTGCATCAAGCAGACTATCAAGAAAGTCAAGAGAGATCCCAGAAAATGAGAGAAAATATTTGCAAATCATATATCTGTTAAGAGACTAGTATCCAGAATATATAAAGAACTCTTAGAACTCAATCATAAAAAGACAAATAACCAGATTTTAAAATGGGCAAAGGATTTGAATAGACATTTCTCCAAAAAAGCATGCAAAGATGCTCAGTGTCAGGGAGACACAACTCAAAAATCACAAGATACCACTTATACCCACTAGGATTGCTATAGCAAAAAAGACTATAACATGTTGGCAGGGATATGGAGAAATTGCAACACTCATACACTGCTGGTGGGAGTGTAAAATGGTTTAGCCACTGTGGAATATAGCAGTTCCTCAGTGAAGGTAAAAAGTTACCATATGTGCCAGCAGAGTATACCGCTTATATGTGTACAGAGATGAAAGCATGTTCACACAAAAATTTGTAGGCAAATGCTCACAGCAGCATTGTTCATGATAGCCAGAAAGTGGAAATAACCCAGATGTCTACCAGCTGATATGTAGATAAACAAAATGTGTTTTAAATATACAATAGAATACTATTCATCCAGAAAAAGGAATGAAGTATTAATACATGGTACAATGTGGATGAACCTTAAAAACATGCTAAATAAAAGAAGCCAAAGACAAAAGTCCACATTGTATGATTCCACTTAATATGAAGTGTACAGAACAGGCAAATCTATATAAACAAAGTAGATTAGTGAGGGATTACCCAGGGCTGAGGGGCATGGGGAACACAGAGTGAATAATAGGTCTGCAGTTTCTTTTTGGGGTGATGAAACTATTCTGGAATTAGATGCTGGTAATGGTTGCAGGACCTTGTAAACCACTAAACTGTACACTTAAAGTGGTGAATTGTATCTAAGTTAAAAAACAAACAGGCAGTGGGCCAGATTTGGCCTGTGAACCGTTGTTTGCCAATTCGTGGTATAAAACAAGTGAGGAATTTCAAGAGCTCCAAGTCACAAAATTAATTAAAGGCTTCAAATCCCTTTGCCTGTTTGTTTTCTACCCAAATGAGCCCTCACTCTGATGATATTACTCCCATAATTCTAATCTTTCCTCCAAATATAAAGTCAGTTTCCATGGATGTTTCTCTCCCACAAAACAGTTACCTCAATTGCATCCAAAGTATCATTCAGTTGTTTTCTTTCATTCTTCTCTTTGTGGTCCATCTCAGGCCCCTCATAGAAGACTCCAAAATTGAGGTATACTTGTACAGAACCAAAGTGATTTTGCTGATTTTTTAGACAAAGCTGATAAAAACCTGTAGGAATCCCTAGATCATTACCAAATCTTGGTCTCCCACCCTCCCACCCTCTAGATTTCCCTGGAGATAACTCTTCTCCAGTGTTAAATGTGCTACTATAGCACCTTCTTTTTACTTAGGAAGTACAAAATCCAGTTTTTGATGTGGAAGATACTGATCTTACTTGAAACTTATTTTACTAATTATTTATAATATTGTTTTGCCAAATACTGGTAGCTTTAGCTCTATGTTGGATAGAAAATGTTTTCTTCCTCTTTTTCAACGTATAATTCCCACATCTCTTAAGGAATTTCTGATCAAGAGCATATTAAGAGCATAGTGTTTGCTTCTTGCATACCATGAGAGTTGGGATATCATTTGAATTTGAAAGTAGGGAAAAAATGTATGCTTTGTGAATGAAAGAAGCTATCCTACTGGAGTAACTTCCTGCAAGGTGGTCTGTATGGGGGCTGATGATTGGGGTATGTACTGGTGCTTGTTCTCAACTGGGGTCACCTCCCCGCGTGTGGTGATGGGGGAGGAGTGAGGAGGAGCAGGGTTGGAAAGGTGTGGCAGTGTATTTGATTGTCGAAATGGCTGGAAGGCACTACGTAGGGGCCAAAGATGCTGCATAATAATGCTGAATATCCTGTGCCACTCAGTGATTCTCTTACGTCCCTGTTGAGAAATAGTCTTTTTTTGTGCACCTGGCTGGTAGAGAGGACAGTTCAAACTGACTGGTGCCGTCCAGGGTGAGGACAGGCTCGATCTGGCTGTAGGAATTTTCTGGTGACTGGAGAAGTGCTTTGTTGTAGAATGCGGATATTTTTCATGGCCATGCATTTCCTTGTGTTCTGCTTTTTGGTAACTGGCTCAAGTGTTTTGATGACTGAAAAGAAATACTGTCCCATAATAAATTTATTAATTGGAATTCTGTTTCATAAGTGGGTCTGCCTGTTTTGATCACTTTCCAATAATCTGGTTCGTTGGAGATGATAAGATAAAATCGAGCTTCTGGACCCTGGAGTTATAATAATTAGTCACCTGGAGACTGCTTCCAAACTGCCAGTGGACCGCTGATTAATGTCCTTGGCCATTGGCAGTCTCCAGGAAATCTGGTTTTTGGTGTTGAAGGCTAAATCTTTTTCTTACTATTTCACCATCCATATGTGAAAAAGCCAGAGCTTTTACATCTCAGGTACTTAATTAAGTTCAATATTTCCTCATTATTTTCCCAATTTCAAAGAAACATATGATTATTATAATAGCCGTGATGACGAAAACAGACCTGTCTCTTGGGTGGAGAAGTTAATCTGGCCCCGAACATTCTTAGTGGTGTCTATAAGGAAACCCTGTGGGGTATGTGCAGTGGCAGCAACATGCCGGTCATGTGACATTCCCAGTGTCCGCTGAACCTGCCGAGACACATGAAAGAGGGAGAAAAGCTCCTGCTGCATCATCAGGAAGCTAGCTGAATGGTAAGATTGACATCCAGTGACCATCAGCACAGTGGTTCTCAATCAGGGATGGTACTGCCCAACCCCCACTTTGAATTTGGGCTGAGACGTTGCCCTGGTGTTGCGAGTAGGGGAAGGGGGGCGGGGACAGCAATGCTGAATAGCCTGCCGTGTTAGAAATAGTAAGCAGGACAAAGAAATGACCCAAATGCCAATAGCACCCCTGGTAAGAAAACACGTCTCAGACCATGCAGCTGACATGTTGGTGTATATGAATCTGGCTGTAGAGTTCTTGGCAGAACTCACTTGGTTTTGACCTCCCCAGTGGTATACTAGATTTGGGCTTATTTGATGCTTGACAGTAAATAAATAAGGCATTCAATAGGTACTTGCCTCCAAGCTGCGTCTTGATAAGCCCAGGCTACAGTGACCTGACTAGTAGCTACTATTCTATTATAAATTCAGAGATAAGAAAAATCTCTGGTACGTTAATTTAAAATAAATTGTAAGTTACATTGGAGTAGAATAAGATCAACATAGTCTTTTACTCTGTAAACAAAATTTAGAAAGTTAATAGGTTTCTAAGATAAAGAACAAAGGAAATGAACAGCTTCTAAGTTTACTGTTGAGCAGACCATCCTTGGGCACAGCATGGATTAAAGTACTTGGCCTGTGAACAGGCAACTTGAAAACATTTACCTTCCTAAAAGCAACAGGTCTGACTGCATAGAGAAGCCTTGAGTTACTGATTCTCCAATTTGCTGGAATTACCCCTAAAGGCAAGAGAGTAAATGTTGCTCCCCCAACCTCATAAACTGAAGCATCTTTGAAATCTCTGGGTTTGTCTCCAAAGTTCATGTGACTTTTCATTCAACTTGGTACCATATCCATATTATTTTAATATTTAAAAAATGGATTCTTTCGCCTCTCATCTCTAAACTCGAGTAAGTGTGATGATTACCTCTCCAGGAAGAGGCACCCGGTTTGTCCCATGACTTTGAGCACACTTCCACAGCCCCCAATTTGAGAAGCCAAACCATATGTTTTAGTGATTATTCATCCATCAGGAGTTTCCATTTAACTGCAGGTCTGTTTCATTAACAGGTGGGGAGTCACAGCATAATAAAGACAACTAGAACCTTGTGTTCATTTAAAACCTGACCCCCTTTACAAAAGGAAATGAACAAACAAGAAAAACAAGTCCCCAGTATGACCCACCTCATAACTGAAATAGAAGTATCCAGTCTGGTGGGCAAATTGCCAAAAGCATTCTGTGCCTCCTGGAGGGATCACGATGGCAAAGTCGTATCGATCCGCACCACGGAAGAGGGGCTGGTCCCCAGAGCCACTAAGAGGTTCTGTCTTCTGGCTCCTTGCAGAGCTCACTAGGTTCAGAACCACCAGTCCAGCACCAAAGAGCAAGGGGAACATGCTGCTCTCTGGAGACTGCTCTAACTGCTTGCAGCAGCCCAGTGGAACCAAGCAGTTTAGACAACTGCTGGGATAATCATTAACTCTGCAAGTCACACATAGGCGAGTCTCAGGGCCACACATAGATATTCCAGAATAGAACTGGCATGGTACCCCACGTTGGGCTCACAGGAAAGAATTTTGCTTTCACCTCAAAAACTCAGTGGCTTACCAGACCTACATCACGGGTGCTAGGTAGAATCTATTACTTCAGAAGAGAGATTTCCACCCCTCCTCTGGGCTGTCATTTTTCAGTTCTTGCCTCTTGGGGGTAAACATTAGGCAAATTTATTTACAACCACCTGAATGTACGGACTCATTTCTCGGTACACAGTGGCTGGGGAGATTTTTCTCATTCGTATCAAATTGCTAGATGATACGTGTCCCTCCTATAAGACGTGAGGGGCAACACCTGTTTCAACAGACCTCTTTCTGCCCAGTGCTACAGTTTAGGCGAGCAAAGCACAGCATGGAAGTGTGTGTAAAAATTTAAATGGATGAAGAATGAGCAAGAGACAGTGGTCAAACCCCTCCACTGATAATCCTCATTCTGCTACCTTCCACCTGACTGATACAGTCATCTAAAGCTATCCAAAATCCACTTAAAGACTATTACAGGGACTTCCCTGGTGGCGCCGTGGTTAACAATCTGCCTGCCAATGCAGGGGACACAGGTTCGATCCCTGGTCCGGGAAGATCCCACATGCCGCGGAGCTACCTATGTCCGTGCGCCACAACTACTGAGCCTGCGCTCTAGAGCCTGTGAGCCACAACTACTGAGCCCTCGTGCGACAACTACTGAAGCCCACGTGCCTAGAGCCTGTGCTCTGCAACGAGAAGCCACAGCAATGAGAAGCCCGCTCACCACAACGAAGAGTAGCCCCGCTCGCCGCAACTAGAGAAAGCCCGCATGCAGCAACAAAGACCCAGTGCAGCCCCAAAAAATAAATAAATAAACAAATAAATAAAAAGACTATTGTTCAAACCCTTGATCTTTCTTTTATCTGTGGCTTCTTCAGCACCCACAGGGGGAAAAAGGCTGACTTCATGGCGGAGACAGTTACGTGCATCTTATTTTATTCTCACAACAGCCTACAAGGGAAGTACTATTACCTACTACATTAGAGATGAGGAAATGGACATCCAGAGATTCCAGTGGCTAACTCACCATCTCCAAGAACAGCTGGCACAGCTGGGGCCCTGAGTGGGCCTCAGACTCTTACCCATCAGGACAGTGTGTCTGTTAGTCTCTGAGTTCTGACAATGTCTAAATGTTTTTATCTCAGCCATAATCTTAAAAAACAAAACAGCATGAGTACCTTCTAACCAAGTATTGCTTCAGAAGGC
This sequence comes from Globicephala melas, assembly GCF_963455315.2. Classification (NCBI taxonomy): domain Eukaryota; kingdom Metazoa; phylum Chordata; class Mammalia; order Artiodactyla; family Delphinidae; genus Globicephala; species Globicephala melas. The sequence goes on from NC_083332.1 coordinate 45,404,040, forward strand.
ATCACAGTGACTCCAAGTGGTAATACTTTAACTGTCACAGCTATGTGTTATGTTATGAAGAACACATTTCATAATTGTGTTCAGTTCCAGCAAAGGCCAGATGACATCACAGCAGTCTGGAGGCACAGAGGCTCTGCAGCAGTCTCACTAAGGTGAAGGTGGGAGAGACTGGGATCATTTCTCAGTACATAGTGGCACAGGCATCCCCACCAGAGTCCCACCACTGCCACAGTCCTAGCACTACTCATGTGGTGAGCAGTGACTTAGATTCAGCAAAACAATCACCAGTTCATAGTAAGTTGTATAGTTCTATAGAAACTGTAGGCAGAGTTTTATGTCTGTATACATTTTATAACATAATAAAGATAGCATTGAAGTTATGTTAAAAAATGTTAATGGATCTATGCATTTCTCAAATTTTGAGAAACACGATTAGGATATTTTGCTTCCTTAAATGTATCACAGTGTCATTCTTCTACCTAGAGAGCGCCATCTAACAATGTGAGAGTTGAAGGTAAAAAGCTTCTGGATCCTAAAGCTTGGTTTGGAGGGAGATCACAAGTATCTACAACCAGATCAAGTGGAGATCAAGTTCTTGCCTTCTCACTGTAGTTTCATTTGGGGTTAATTGCTAGAAAAACAGCAGTACCCAACCCCCAAACACGTAGTTAATAGGTAATAAAGCTGTACAAAGTTTCCAAATTTCAACTATAGGATGAATTTTTAAACTTTAGCATTTCTTTACATCTTGCCTTTCCCTCACTCAAAAGTGAGAAAAAAGGAATTATTTTGTCCCCGGAGGTACGTTATATGAAGAAATGGACAAATTAAGAGGAAACTTTCACATCTCTGTATGGCACAGCTTCCAAGGATTAGAACATCCAATACAGTTTGACATCAGCTTCTTAACATGGACAATATGGTTTAGCAAAGCTTGTTCAACATTTTGCTACCTCCATCTTTTCAGCTGCAATAAACAGCTACTTAAATTTGAGAGAAGCAAGACTTTAATGAAGAATGCTACAAGTTATGGACAATAATTCTCATTTTAAAAAAATTACAGAAAACACTTTACTGAAATTCTTTTTTCCTAAAAAGACAGTCTTTAAGGATGTCTGAGAGACAGCAAGCACAACACAGTACAAAAGGAGAAGGGAATGTTGAATTCCAGTGCAAGACACTAACACAGCACAATTAGGGAATCAGGTGGAAGCAACCATTTCACAAAGAATGGAATTAGGCATTTATACTCAATCAGGATTTTTTTAAGCTTTAAAAGTCCAGCATAAAGAAGGGAATTGGGAAGAGAGGATGGGGAGAGGGGCTAAGCTTATCTACAATCACCATTTTACCAAAAAACACACTGGTTCAACCACGTGAGAAGTGGAGGTTAAACCTGCCTACATAGCCCAGCAAATAGAGCAAATGCCAAGGCAGTCACGTCTAGGAGTTGATGTCACAACTGGCTAAAGAATTTTTAAAGGGACTCTGATTCCACCAGGACTGGTTTCTCATCAGCCTGGGCTCATGACAGATGAAGTTCCTTTCCATGTGCATCAGAAGGCCAAAGCTTTACCTGGAACAAGTTCGCTCCAAGTAATGCTCATGTTGCTGGTTTTAACAGGTCATGGAGTCAAAAGTGACTCCTAACAGACTCCACCATTTCCTAGGAGAAGGTTCTACTGATTACCAGGGATTTAAATTCAAGCAAACCACTAAAGAAGGGAAATACTAATGGTATTCTGGCACTGTACAAGCTATGTGCCTGTCATCTCTGTCAAGGACATGGGGTGGACTTGGCTTTGTTTCTCAGCTCCATGATCTCCAACTGTGATGAAGTGGAACTGGAACCTCCCCCACATGGGAGGAAGATGCCCAAAATTCTCATCCCAGCCCAGCTTCTGAAAGAAACAGCAGACTACCAGGGGCTATTATTAGGAACCATGCTCCTGTGAATTCTGTGGAAATGAAGGCCTGTTTCAGTTCATGCCAAGTCTTTTCATGGTCCGCCAGCGATCCTTAATCATCACAGCTGTTCGGTTAACAAATGGGTAGTTTTTAGAAATGGCGGCCCAGTTTCCTTCCCCGTACTTCTGCACTCCAGCCTTGACCCACTCGCTTTCCTCTACAGTCCACTTCTGCAAAAAAAACCAAAAAAACAAAGGATTTATCACAACCTGTGTTTCCACTTATTTATACTTTCATATAGTAAAGAGGTAAACTCAATCCTAGGAGAATAATCTGAACCCAAAGGAAGGATTTATACTTTTAAAACATGATATAGAATATAAGTTAACACCATGGATTTGGACATTTCCTAATTTTCAGTGTCCTGCCATTTCAGCCTCAACTGATAACCATTTCTGGATTCAAAATTTCAAACGTGTGTTGTTCATGGTTAGGAAATGCGTTAGCTTTCTGACCACCTAGATTTTTCTTCCAGAGAGTATTTAACTTAGTTTGGATTATCTGAAAATGACAAATAAAATTTTTTACCAGGTGCATGGGTAGTCTATGCCTGTGAGATGTGGGTACTTATTTTATCTCTCTTCTACCTACACAACCAGAAAAGATCAGAAAAGAGAATTTAAAATTACCTGCTTTCGTGTTATATTGGTTGTATTCTCTTCATCTGGTGCTGCTGGAAAACATTAAAAGTAGACTCATTTCAGAGCTTACCTCCTCGGCACAAACCACAAGAAAAAGACATAGAACGTCTCCAAAGGGAAAACTTGATTCAAATTTTACAAACTTTGAGAAAAGAAAGGACATCACTAAAGGATAATTTGGTTTTGTCCTCTGCTTGCAAGATACCAATCATTTCAGTCCATGAGAATCTGTACAAAGCAAATACTTTACAATCAGGCATTCAATAAATGTTGGTTAATGATGGATTTCAGGCTCTTTAGTAAAAGCACTATCATTTTCTCAACTTACTGAGGAACTGTGGTATTTAAAATCCTAATATATATATACACATACATATATATATATATGCATGTGTAATATATATATTTGTGTATATATATACACATATTTGAGTGTGTGTATGTACATATATAATTTCTGCTTTATTACCCCTTGTTAATTACTGCTTTGAAATAACACAGTTTTACTGTTTTTGAATTTCCAAATCCTTGATTGTTAGATATAATTAAATTTGGGGGCTTCCCTGGTGGCGCAGTGGTTGAGAATCCACCTGCCAATGCAGGGGACATGGGTTCGAGCCCTGGTCCGGGAAGATCCCACATGCTGCGGAGCAGCTAAGCCTGTGCGCCACAACTATTGAGCCTGCGCTCTAGAGACCATGAGCCACAAATACTGAGCCCGTGAGCCACAACTACTGAAGCCCGTGTGCCTAGACCCTGTGCTCCGCAACGAGAAGCCACCACAATGAGAAGCCCATGCACTGCAACGAAGAGTAGCCCCCACTCGCCACAACTAGAGAAAACACGCACACAGCAACAAAGACCCAACATAGCCAAAACTAAATAAATAAATACATTTTTTTTAAAATTTGGCTCAATTCTTCAAACATAAAGAACGGGGTAATGATTATTGCTTCCCACTCCAACAGACCATGTGAGATCTGGTCAAACTCTACCCTCTCATCCTATGGAAATAGATCAGGCCTCAAAAACAGGGACCAAGATAATATTTTAAAGGACCAGGGGGCTACAGGAGGGTATACAAGTATAATGGACATGCCATCTCAAGCCAACAAGAGCCAGTTAAAAAGCTGCAAGAAAAGGCAAAGTTGCATAAATGTGAAACTTGCTACAGTGTCTGCCTCAGCAGACGCCACTGTCCCAGTAATGCTTCCTGAAGAGTGAAGAAAGGTGACTCAGGAAAAGGGATACTTACAGGAGCACATTATTTATTTTTAAATTATGAAGTATTTCATGATATAGTAGAAGACGATTTCTGAAACTGACAAATCTGGACTGCATCAGAGGTGGATGTTTTCTAGAACTTTTATATCCTGTTCTTAAAATATTTAATGCCACTTTTATTGTTACTTCTCCCATTTTCTGTGTAATCTTGATTTTCCCAACTATGCTTTTGCCAATGAAAGGTCATTTTTAAGGGCAAAACCTTTGAGGTTGGCAAAGGATTACTGTTGCTGCTGTGTTACAGAAGTCTTCAGAATCTCCAAAACTAAGGTTTAGCATGTATATATTTCCATCAGAGAGCAAAATATGTGGTGGGAGAGATCCTAATGCAAATACTATGAAGTTCAATATTAATTAAGGAAAAGTAAAGTTTCTCATCTTAGAAAAAAACACATATATAGAAACGGGTAAGAGATTATTTACTTAAATAAGACATGTAAGGAATGACCACTTCTACCTTTTCTAATTAAAAAACTTTAGGAAGAACATCAACTACAATTAAATATAGGATTTATTAAACCAAACCAGGAGTTTTCTTTAAATATAAAGCGTTGCTTTGATAGTCTCCATTGTTTAATGGGAAAAGACATAAAACTGATTCCTCATGAATCACAATGAGGAACTTTTAAACTTTTTCTAGTTTGGAGACAAGCAATTTCTGGAACATTGATGTGACAGTAACATGCACCTACACTTCAGCAAGTGTCAAGGAGAGACCAATGAGAATCTTCTGGCTTACCCTGAACTTGAAACAGTTCGTCCTCTTCTACCCAAGTCTCTTTTTCTTCAACCCCATTAGAGTTGTTCCACTTGCCTTTGGGTACTCTGAGGGAACATCAGCGAGAGGACAAGGTGTAAAACAAAGTCATCCCAGGTCATCCCATACTCTGTCCTTAGCTCTACTCGTGGCCCTGTATTCCTCCCTGTTCTGCTGTGACCACATTCGAGATTCACCTACACACAACTCCCAAATCTTGACCTGGGCAGGCCTCTCCATGTCAACATCCCCCAGGTTTCAGGACCATCTCTCAAACTCAGCACTGGATACATCACCATCCCCCTCAATGATCTGTTCATTTTCCTGTTGTTTGTCTGGTTGGTTGGTTGGTTGGTTTGGTTTGGACTCTATTACAGATTTCAGCATTCTTCTAACCTAGAGCTGCAAATTCCTTCCCCTCCATCACAGACATGCTCTATTCCTATCTCTGGACTGTTCTCCTTTCCCTCCCCATTCCCCTAGTCCAAGCCCATGGTCCAATACCTTTCACCAGCATTACACTAGCCTCTTAACTGGAGTCTCTCCCCACTAGCCCCTTCCCCTTCCAAAGCCACCTGAACAATCATCCTAAAATTACTACATCCCTCCCCTATTCAGTGATGGCTCCTCACTGCCTAAACAGTGAAGCCTAAATGCCCATATGGGGGAATCAAGATCATGCAGTCTGGCCTGTCAGTTTCTCAGCAGTTCCTCCTGTCCCCACCAACACCCACACCGCCCTCTGCTCCTCCTTCCTCCTGTAAGTTCTGTGCTTTCCTGCCTCTCTATTTGCTGTTCTCTCTCCTTGGGATTCCCTTCCCTGCCAAGTGAAGTCCTGCCCATCTTTCAAGGCCATCGTTCTCAATGAAGACTGCCCAACACATACAAAAAGCCCCCGCTCCTCTGCCCTTATGATAGTGCTTCCACTTTATTACACAACCGTATCACGACATACCCTTAACCATAAGCACCTTGACGGCAGGGACCATATCCTCATTTGTCTACTCCAAACACCGGGCACAGTAACACACACCCTCATAGAAGCTGGAGAGATACTAGCTAAACTAATAATGAGATTATCAAAGTATGTAAAGGACTTATACCATCAAAGATTAGAATAGTAAGCAAACAAGAATCATTCCTGTGAACATGAAATTTTGAGTACTTGGGTGCAACCAAAAACAGTCCCAAACCTGAAAAATAATCCAAAACCCAAGTTATTAAATAAATGAAAATTATAGTCACTCTTACAGAACATAGCACAAATCTGACCTCAGAATTATAACATCCTTTACAAAACAAACATGGAAAGTATCTGAACTAAGTTTTGAAGAATTTATATAGATCAAAGTCACCGAAAAACCTGACCAAGAGAGTAGAAACAAACTGTTGTTTCCGTCCCCGCTATAAAAAAAATTTATTTTTAAGGCTGTCTGGGTATTTTGCAAATGAAAGCAGTTTGCTTAATAAGTGCATAAACATGAAAAAAATTCCTTGAGTTCCATGAGTTTTCTATGCAATTACCTAAGTGGCTGGGACAAATGGTGGACTCTTTACTTTTCTTTATTTTTAAATTGGATCATATCCCCCAAAGGGTTATTTCTAAGAATAACTGATTTGCTTGAGACAAAAAAAAAATTACACGAGTTTTTTTCTTCTCAGGATATTAGCTGTGTCAATTACTATTCATAAATAAAGGTCAGACAGCATTACAGTTTCAGTTTTCCATCTATTTATCCAAGTCCTGGGATAAAAACTGATTTTAACCTCAGGGTCCATCATTTTCACCTAAGTGGCTATTCACCCTTCCTGCAGACAGTCTTTGCAGATCACTTGGTAACTTTCTGCTCCTCCTCTGAACTCAGCATTTGCTATTACATGTATAAACATTTTGGTATTTCTTAACTTCTCATGTTGTGGAAGGGGCTGAGACCTTGGTCCTCATCTTAACTGTTAGGTGGCCGTGAGGGCAAGCCGGGTCACTTCCTGGCTCATTGCGCTCCTGACTGGCGAAGTTAAAACTTAATGGTCTAGAGGGGTTGGCAAACTACAGCCTGTGGCTGCTGGTTTTGTATAGCCCTTGAACTAAGAATGGTTTTTACATTTTCCAAAGGGTTGTGTAAAAAAAAAAACAAAACAAAACAGAAGAATATGCAACAGAGACACAAAGCCTAAAATGTTTACCCTTTGCTAGCCTTTTATAGAAGTTTTGCATGTGGCCCCTTAAATTGCAAGAACCAAGAACTGTTACTTTGTTTGGTTAGTAAACTATCTAGTAAGCACTAGTTCTGTGCTGTGGGGGATATAAAAATATAGTAGTCGTGGCCCTGCCGTCTAGGTGATAGACCCTAATCCTGCCTTCCCCTCCTCAGATTCCACTGGCCCAGCTTCCCCTGGGTCCTGACTGCTCACCGGGCAGCAGTCTCCAACCACCCTCCTCTTCTCCTTTCCCTCAGTGTCTGTTCAAAAGCCCTCAGTGGTGTCTGCTCAGAGGCTTTCTGATTAGGTGTATTAGACTTATCTGGGGCACAGTTAGCAAAGCAGATTAGAGAACACTACCCTGTCCCTTCTAATTCAGTAGACAGGAGCCTGGGAATATATATTTTTTTAAACACTGCACAGGTAATTGTGATATGAAGCCCCTCTTGAGAACCTCTGCCTGATAGAATATAATAGGAACTCAAAATCTGGCCCATCTACCCATCCAGACTTTTCTCCCTTCATCCTCTCTGTGCCCTATATTCTCCTGCCATACAGACTACATGACATTTTCTGGCTCATACCAGGCTTTCTCATGCTGTAATTCAAGAGGCTTCTGTTTCCTAGAACCGACCTCCCAATATTACTGGATGACCTCCTACTCATTCTTCAAGGCCAGCTCAACACTTGCTCCTCAGCAAGGTTGCTCCACCCACAACTCTGCTGCCCAGGCCCAGCTCTTCTTCCCTGCAGCTCCCAAGGCACCTCACATACGCTTCGTTTAGGGCCGGGGTCATAGGATCCCTTTTTTTTGTAAAGGGCCAGTAGTACCTTCAGCTTTGCAGGCCTTACTGTCTTTGTTGCAACTACTCAACTCAAGGTAGCATCAAAAGCAGCCACAGATAATACAAAATTCATGGGTGTGGCTGTGTTCCAATAAACTTTATTTACAAAAACAGGCAGCAGGTGGATTTAGCCAAGGGGCCATAATTTGCCCACCTCTGCTTGAGAGTACCCATCATACTTCATACCCTTGACACATGAGAGAGGTATATCTGAAACCTTCACAGAGTCTCCCATTTATAAAACCACTGTAATCATGCACTCTCTCCAGTTTCCTTGTCTGTTCATGGGAGCAATACTTATACTTCATAGAATTGCTGTGAGGGGTAGAGGAGATCAGGTATCAAATGAGAGCAATCGTGTGCTGACTGCATCTGCCTGCCCAGCCAATGACTCACTCACTTCCAGATGCAGGAAGTGGTGCATATAGTGCAGATTTGTGCCCGAGTATAAATCATTTATCAGATGCCACAGCCCTACAGGGCACCCAGCACAAGCATGCCAGGACACAGGTCCCCCAACAGCTGTAACAGAGAGCAGTAGTAGAGATGGCAATAACCGTGGGAGATCAGTGAGGTGATCACTGACAGCAGGGTGACCAGGGGAAATTTATGGAGGAGGCAGAGTTTTAAGAGGCAGCTTGGTGTACGTGGTATACAGGCCACGGGCTTTTGTGTCAAGACTGACTGGGATTAAAAATCTCAAAGCCCAATTTTGCCATTTTTTATCTGTGTGACTTCAGGTTAAGTTAGTAACTTTTCTGAATCTTCCTCACCTATAAAGTGAGGCTAGTAAATCACTCACAGAGTGAGTGTAGATATTCAGTAAGATAATATGTGAAAGTGCTTGGCCCGCAGAAAGTATTTAGTCAACATCAGCTTCTCTTCTCTTTGAAAGACAGATGGGATTTTGATAAGCAATGGTGGAGGAATGATAGTCCGAATGTGGGGAATGAGAGGCAGCAAGAAGAGTACCGTAGTAGAAACAGGGTTCCAGGGAGAGCAAACAGACCAGTTTGCCTAGAGGAAAGATCCACAAGAGGGCACAAATGGTAGCAAAACTGAAAGCCAGGTTGGGGGTCATGATGGGGAGCAAAATGAAAGCATTCTAACCACTGCCCCACAGAACCTAGCAGAATGTGAGAGATTAGTAATTACTGAATTTGCCAAGTCTCAAAATGCTCATAGAACGTGCAAAACTATAAATATTCATAAATCTCTTTTAAGGATCAAAGTATAACGTGGCCCAATTCAAACAAACTTCCTTTAACAAACAAGACTAATATTTAGTAGTCAAGGCACTCAGAAGTTTGCTAAAAATGGAAGCAGCGGTGAGTAGGAGGCTCTGACACCCTTTCACCCTCACTCCTGCCTAGTGCAATGCCTGGAAGCCCACATGCGGGGCATCAGAACTGGCAGGATGGCTACGACGTCACTCCCCACCCTGAGTCACATTCTAGCAGTCTGAGCAAGCCTTGGTGGTGAATAACTTAGCTGAAAGTTACTTCATTCCCGGAAGCAATACCAGGCATAACCAGGACCACCAACCAGCCCCCAAACTTCTACAAAGAAGGTCTTCATACTTGGGATTCTTCTCCCCAGGGAGGGGTTGGTTGAGGATGGTGGGCTTGGATGGTGAAGCAGGAATGACTTCCTGGGCGGAGTCGAGGCCTGCGCTGGGCTCAGTGCTCTGGCTGTCCTCCTCCAAAACCAATCGGCTTATTGTCATGCGCTTGTTCTTGGGCTGCAGTTCAGAGCCACCCTCACCCTCAGCAGGGGCTGAACTTTCGTTTTCATCTTTTCTCGGTCTCTTGTTTTTGAGGGCTGGTGATGGTGGGCACACTTTATTAGGAAATACCATATCTTTCTGGTCCAGTTTTGAGAAGGCTGCCTCAGAATCTTGTGCACTGGACAGAGTCTTGAAAGCTGCTTTCAGAGCCGTAATTCCAATGGTGGTTGGAGTGTTCTGTAGCTGCCTACAAATAATGCGAACATAACAGAGATCAGTTTCACCATTGTGGATGCTTGTCCAAGCAGCCACAACTTTTTCAAAGTGGGAAGCTTCAAATTAGAAACTCCTCACCTTGAGAACTCTTCATTAAAAAAAAAAAAAAAAAAAAAAAAAACAGAGAGGGTACGTGATACAAGCTTTATTTATAAAAGCTTCCATTTATAAGTGTTAAACAGAGGCTTCAAATATGATATGTAAGTTGAACTATGGAGCTTAAACTTCAAGTAAGAGAACCCTAAAGGAACTAGGGCCAATGATACTCCCTCCAGAGACCTCTTCAGCCTGTGTGCTGTCTAACCCATTAGTCTGCATGGACTAAAGTGGTGCTTTCCACAATGCAAGAACTCTGTGTAGTGCCTAACAACTACAATCCATCTGGACAACCAACTGATAATCCAGCAATCTCACCTTGAAGTCTAAACTCTTCTTCCAGCTGTCCTAGTCCAACCCTCATGTGAGAGAAGTAAAAGACTGGCCTCCATTCTGCCCTCTTTCTCCTACACTACACTTATAAATGGGATCTTGAGAATTCTCAGAGTGAGAAGAGTGCCACACAGTCTTGGAGAAACTGCCTTTTCAAAATAAAGTTCATCTATCATTTGGATGTTTTAAGTAAAAACTGTTAGGAGAGGGCAAACTGGCAGCCTGCAGGCCAAACCCAGCTGGCAGATGTGTCTTGTCTAAGCTATTCAAGTTTTTTTTTTTTTTTTTAATTGGACTAACTGCCAACATTCAAAAATTGGGAAATCTCAGAAAAAAATTTTTGGACGTCTCACATAAAAATTTGAACTGAAGTTTGGACATCTCACGTAGCAACAATCACATGAAGCTGGAAAGCATGCCCTCTCTGTGTCCCAGTCCCGTGCTCTCAACTGTATTATCCTAGACCCACTTTGCTCCTTTACATCTCCTACTGGGCCCCCAAAGACATCTAAACGTGTGACCTCTGCTTTGTTAACTGGTCCTGGGAATCTGATTCACAAGTGTGAGCACTGCATTAAGAGATGAGGTATCAACAGGGAAGTACTGAGTAGATACAGGTGAGGCAAGGAGAGAGAAACAGAAGGAAAGAACCTTTGAGGAATAGCCAGTCAGGAACTTCTGCCAAGGATCTGACGTCCCGTTTTCAATATTCCCATCTTCCCAGGATGTGCTCTGTAAATCCCACAGTGCCTTCCACGAGTAACCCAGTAACATGTTAAGAGGTCAAACCACTGATCCTGCTCGAAGATGACGACTATGCTTCCCACACATCACCCCAGTGTTTCAGCCAACATCACAAAAGGGCATCTCTCTCACCTGGCAGGTTCTCTGAGTGGCTTTTCAACAGGCTCTGGTGCTGGCTGTTTATCTTCCTTCACTGTGGTTGAGGTGGAAGACTCAGATTTCAAAGCCTTTTTGGCCATCTGGGAAAGGAAAGATGTCGTCAGGAAGAGGAAGTCACAGAATTTCATTAACTGCTTCTTTCACCATGAACATATTCAATATGCAAGCATGCTCACTTACAAACCCAATTTAGGCATAGACTAGAGGAGGACATAAAAAGGGATCGAACTTACAAGAATTATCTCAAATTTCTTCCTCCCTTCCCTCAAAAAGTGGCTCACAGTTTTCTATACTAAAGGAGAACTCAACCTGAGTGGTGCTAAAAGCATCTTGATGTTCCAAGAATTCTGAAAGGTTATTTTGGACAACAAATACTTAAATGATTTTACTTTGTATCTCCTCTTCTATCCTTCCAATCTCATCCCTAATTTAGTTTCTGAATACCTAATAGACCTTTGGGGTCATATGCAAAAGTCAAATCTTTTTTTTTTTTAACTTAGGGATGACTGATGTCTACATTAATGTCTTTTAGTTTGTGTATAGAATTTTTCATGATTGTTTCCACAAATGTTTTGCCTATTAACAACTCCTTGAAAATCCTTACTTGTACCACATGAAGCCCTCAGTAGGCCAATCTTGCTCTAACTCCAGCTGCTCCTCTGTTACCCTCAGACTGAACTTCTACACATTTCCAGTCAGTCCAGTATCATTACATTTTAGATTGCATGTCTGTAAGGAGTGGTATCTTAAGAGCTGAGAATTCTGTCCTCAACAGAAAGAGAGTGACAGGTTATTTTCCAGTTACCTGAATATGAAGGAAGGGTTCCTAGGCCAGGCTCAAGTATCCTGACACTTGCTCCTTGAACACTCCAAACTATCTGCTTTACAAATAATTTTGAGAATTGCCAAATGATTGCTAGGATCACTGACACTATCCTGATATGGGCCTTGCAGATCTACTGTTAGGAACTAGGATAATTTGAACACTCTCAAAATCCTTGTTTTAAAAAAAACCCTCTCGGGCTTCCCTGGTAGCGCAGTGGTTGAGAGTCCGCCTGCCAATGCAGGGGACACGGGTTCGTGCCCCGGTCCGGGAAGATCTCACATGCCATGGAGCGGCTAGGTCCATGAGCCATGGCCGCTGAGCCTATGTGTCCAGAGCCTGTGCTCCGCAACGGGAGAGGCCACAACAGTGAGAAGCCCGCGTACCACACACACACAAAAAAAACCTCTCACTCAGTTCATGGTCCACCTTCTATGACAGACTAGGTTCTAATTCTCCCCTGTGCTGTCTTGAGCCTCACTGCATCCATTCTTTGTGCTTATCCCTCTGATCCAGTTAAAGTATGTCTTCATTTGGGCTCTCTTGCTAATCATACTCTAGTCACACTTTTCTCCAGTTATGCCTCCTTCCTGTCAACAACCCCATCATACCACATCTATCAAACCACTCTTCCTCTCCCAAACTTAACTCAGATTTCATCTCCTTTGGGAACCACCATCAGTTGTAACTGAATGTTCTCCTACTTTAACCACACAGATGAATGCCACATAGAGGAAGTAAAAATGGGAGGTGAGGGAAACTAGGAATGTTGCATTTGCCTCTGCCAGGATCTCTGCTTCTGAATATATAAGGCATTTAATTAAGAAAGATAGCACATATAATTCAGTTTTTTCCACACATTTAGTCTTTTCACTTTAAAAAAGAGCTGTCCTTTTCTAACTGCCTACACATCCTCCAGGCTACATCACAGTTATGGGAAGAGAAGGCCAAGCCCCACCGTGAGGAGGTAGGGCTCTGCATCATCCAGGTGACTCTCCAGGAAGCGCAGCATCTTCTGCTGGAAGGTTTCGTAGGAAAAATTCTGGATAACAGGGTGGGCCAAGTTCTTTTCACGGATAATGTTCAGGAGATCATTTCTCAGCTTCTACACAAAGGACCAATTTTTGCAATGTGAGAAAGAAAAACTCCAGTAAAAATTCAATGATGATGAGTTAAAACAAAGCTATCAGAACGTTCACAATGCTGTCAATGATTATCACTGGTACACATATAAGAAGGGAAGCCTACCACAATGTAGAACAAGTCAAAAAATTACTGATCAGCCACAGTAGGCTACTATGTAGCTATAAAAAAAAAAAGGATGAAGAACTTAACATCTAAAGTACCTTTATACTTTTACATAAAGATCTTTAAACTTCCAAAAAAAGAAAACTAAAAAGGATGAAAAGTTCCCTATGTACTAATATAAAAAGATCTCCAAGATATATTAAGGGAAACAAGCAATTTGCAAAATGCTCAAATTAGTGTGTAGAATATGCTCACATATGTATATGGGAAGAACAGGAAAAATGGATATATGTGTATGTCTGTATATATACACACATGCATACTTATTTGCTTGCATATGCACAGAATATCTCTGTTAAGAATAAAAGAAAAAAACATTGGTTGCCTCTAAGGAGAGGAACGAGATGGCTGAGTCAGACATGAGAGAATTTTCACTAAGCTCTTTTGTTGTACCTTTCGAATGTTGTATTACATATATGTATTACCTTTTCAAAAACTGAAAATTTATATTTATAAAGGAAAAAAAATAAGAGCAGGGTATCAACAGAGCTTTTGACACCAGAAAATAGAAGATAAGTCCTCACCAAGGCAGATTCTCAAGTCTGCAGGATCAATGTTTATGTAAAGTCAGAAGTGTTAATACCAGTGCTGATCACTAAAGTTCTGTCAGAAAGCTGACAGTAATGGGCAAGTAAATGATTTATGTAAAATTTTCAAACAAATTTTTGAAATGCCATTCTAACAGTAAGTTATCCGGGATAAAAGGCAACATGCTCAAGGTGCTGAATATTTAAAGGCGAATATTTAGATAACATTCCTGACAGAGAACCCTTTCCCTGTTTCCCCACAAAAGGCAATGAGCTGGATTTAGGTCACGGGAGCAAAAATATATCAAATTTACCTGAGTTGTGGGGTCCTTGGACATATGTTTTTTCAAAATTTTTGAAGCCTTTTCAAATTCTTTGTTTTTGATACAAATAATGACTGCCTACAAAAGGGGGAAAAAGACTTTTTTTAAAACTGCTGTAATAATGAAAGGTATAATTAGAATATCAAATATCAAAATAAGCTCAACTAAAAAGTAAAACTGAGTCTTACATACCCAAGAACTTTTTCACATTCTATCAAATTCCTGTATTTAAAAACTAACAATTATTATTCAAGCGTATGAACAACCGTACGCTCTTTCAGTGTGTAAGGTAGTAGATTTTTAACATTACATTGGATTAAAAAAAAAAATAGCTGATAAAGCAAAATCTGATCTCCTGGATTACAGACATTTACTCAATCTGAATAGGGCTTCCTAAGGAAAGGCAAAATGGACAGGAGTCATCCCAGGTCCCCAGAACAACTGGTTTTGTTCTTTTTGGATGCAAAAGCTTTGATGTAATGGGGGGAATGAGAGGAGGAGATACTGTGGGGTGGGGGGGGAGGAGGGGAATAATTTGCTGACCACAGAGTTCTGCTAGTTCCATTCAGGAAAGGCCTGAGGCCAGTTCGCTAGGAGAACCAGCACAGCCTCTCATACTGTAAACCCCAGCGGGCCAACTCCAGTTAAAGTGTGCAGGGAATTGCTGAGACAAACAAACCCAGCTCAGCCACAAGCAGCAAAGAAAGGACAAAGTTTCAGGTAGGATGAGAAGGTCTCATCAGCCACAGAGAAAAAGGAGAATCCTTTCGTCAAGACCCCCCAAGAGAACATATGTAGAGGGCAAATAACAGTGATTGAAAATTAAAAAGGATATTTAAAAAACATATGTGCACTTTTTTTAAAAATTAGAAAAGCAAGGAAAAATTGGGACCACCTGGAGTTATCTAACAGGATGAAGTAGCTACCTTAAATCCAGTCTCAAAGAAACCTATCTCACACACGAAAAAGGGAAGAAAAACTGGTCCATAGATATTTTCAGTCTTCACAGGGAAGAATTTAAGGAGAAACATACAGACCAAGAGAAGGAGGACTAGCAAGGGAATTCAGAAAGTACAACTCTCTGGTGCTTCTGTCCTCCACATGCTGAACACAGCCATACAGGGCAAAGGAAACTGGTGTCAAACGCTTCTGAAGAGCAGGCACAACACTAAGTTCCTACTGCCAGGGAGGGAACAAAGTAAGTAAGTCTTTTCATTTTAATCAGATCATCATATTCACTTTTACATCATTTTCAGCAGAAAAACTATACTAAGACTATACTTATTTTCTTGAAGCATACAAAGGTTTTACTTTTTATAAATCGTTTAGGTCCTATTACATTGTTTTTTTTTAAAGATTTTTTTTGATGTGGACCATTTTTAAAGTCTTTATTGAATTTGCTACTATATTGCTTCTGTTTTATGTTTTGGTTCTTTGGCCACGAGGCACTGGAATCTTAGGTCCCCAACCAGGGATCGAACCCACACTTCCCGCATTGGAAGGCAGTCTTAACCACTGGACCGCCAGGGAAGTCCCAGGTCCTATTACGTTTTAAAATGTTATTTAACTTGCATAAAGTAAAATTAACTTTTTTGGCATACTGTTCTAACACATGTATCAACTTCTGTAACCACCACAATGATACCAAAAACCTTGGATCAAATAAACCTCCCTTGTGCTGCACTCTGTAGTCACCTCCTCCCCATCCCTAACCCCTGATCTTTTCACTGTTTCATCTCTTCAGAATGTCATATAAATGGAATCATACAGTATATATGAAATCACACAGCTTAATTTTTAAAGGATGTAGCCTTGAGTCTAGCTTCTTTCCCTCAGTATAATGTCCTGGAGATCTATCTGTATTGTTGCATTATCAGTAGTTCCTGCTATCTTATTGATGAAGCAGTGTTCTGTTGTATGGATGTACCAGTTTGTTTATCCATTCACTCACTGGAAAAACAGTTGGGTGGTCTGCAATTCTGGTGATTATGAATAGAGGTGTTAGAACATTTATGTACAGGTTTTGGTGTGACCATAACTTCATTTCTCTAAGGTAAATACCCAGGGGTGGGACTGCTGGGTCATTTGGAAAATGCATGTTTATAAGAAATGGCCAAACTGTTTTCTTGAATGGCTATACCATTCTGCACCCCATCAGCAATGTATGAGGGTTCCAGTTGCTCCACATTCACACTAGCACTTGTTAGTGTTAGTAGTTTTTAAAGTTTAGCCACTCTCATAGGTATGTCCCAGTATTCTCTGTGGTTTTAATTTGTATTTCCCTATTGACTAAATGATGAGCATCTTTTCATGTGCTTATTTGCTATCTGTGTATTCTCTTTGGTTGTTTTTTTAAAATAGTGGTGTTTGTTTTCTTGTTCATTTTGAGAGTTCATTCTCTGAACAGTGTTTTTCTCAGAACAAAAGTTTTAATTTTGATGAAGTCCACTTTATGCTCTTGCAGATCTTGCTTTTAGTGTCATATCTAAAAACTTTTTTGCTAAGTCCAGGACATGAAGATTTTTTTTTCAAGTTTTCTTCTAAAAGTTTTATAGCTTTACATTTTACATTCAGATTATGATCCACTTTGAATCAATTTTGGTATGAGTTTTAGGTCAAAGTTCATTTATTTTTTGCATAGGGACATCCAATTGTTTTAATTCCAGTTGTTGAAGACTATCCTTTTTCCGTTGAATATCTTTTTCCATTGAAATGCCCTCATGTTTTTTGTTAAAAATTGATCAGTCATATTTGTGTGGGTCTATTTCTGGACTCTCTCTTCTGTTCCATGAATCTATATATCTACAGTCATGAGTACTGTAGCTTTATAGTAATTCTTAAAATTGGGTAGTGAGTCCTCCAGCTTCATTCTTCTTTTACAAAATTGTTTTCGTTATTTTAGTCTTTTTTTTAACCTTACCATATGTCTTTTAGAATCAGTATCGACAGAAAATCCTGCTGAGATTGTGATTAGAATTACATTAAATCCATAGATTAATTGGAGAGAACTGACATCTTAACTATATTAGGTCTTCCAATCCATGAACAGGGTATGTCTTTCCATTTAATAGGTTGTGATTTCTTCATCAGCATTTTGTTGTCTTCCACATACAGATCCTACACATGTTTTGTTAGACTTATACATATTTTCCTTTTCTTTTTTGGAGCTATTGTAAATAACTGTTTTGGTAATTTCATTGCAGATTTTCATTTTCATTTCATTTCACTGCTAGCAATATGAAAATATGATTGATTTTATGTGTTGATCTTGTATCCTGCAGTCTGGCTAAACTTACTTATTATAGCTTTTTTGGTATATTCCACGGAATTTTCTGTATGGATAGCCATGTCATCTGGAAAAAGGGACAATTTTATTCCTTGTTTTCCAGTCTGTTGCCTTTTATTTCTTTTTCTTGACTTACTGCACTGGCTAGGTCTGCTGGTATGATGTAGAGTGGAAGTGGTGAGAACGGACACCTTTGCCTTATTTTGGATCTTAAGGTCAAAGCATTCCATTCTTCACCATTAACTATGTTACCTGTAGTTTTTTTTGTAGATGCCTTTTATCAGGTTGAGGAAGTTCCCTTCTATTCCTGGTGTGCTGAGTGTTTTTACCATGAACTAATGTTGAATCTTGTCAAACGTTTTTTTGCTTCAATTGATATGACCATATGGTTTTTCCTTTGGACCAACAGGGTAAATTACATTCACTGATTTTCAAATACTGAATCAGCCTTGCATTCCTGGGGCTTTAGTTTCCCTATTCTGCCACACACTAACTGCATCTGCATCCAGGACTAAGCATCAGGATAGACAGTAAAAAAAAAAAAGGAATGGAATCCACTTCAAGTTCTGGGAGTCACAGCTCCACTGCTAAAGAGAAGGGCTTCTCTTCCTTTAGGTTTAGGTGCCTGCTCTCCTGCCACTGTCATCACTGGGTCACTGCTGCTACCAGTGTAGTAATGCCTGGGTGCTAGGATAGAGAAGGGAAAAAAGGAAAAAAAAAAAACCCAAAAAACGAGATTTCTTCCACCCTCTCTGATCCTTAGCAGATCCCCTTTCCTGCTCTTCAGACCAGAGAGAGCCTCTCTTGGAGTTCTTTCTATTCACACCTGGGGTGCACTTCCAGGTTTCAGGATCCTTCAAGTCCAGGCCTGGTGATACTGGAAAGGGAAAAAATGGTAATCTACTCATCACCAGTTTGGACCTTCATATTCTGGTCTTCTCCATTAGCTTACTACCCTTTACATTTCTGAGTTCTCCATTCATTCTGTCCAGGATTTATACTTGCATTAAGAAAGACAGAAGAAGGGCTTCCCTGGGTCCAATGGTTAAGACTCTGTGCTTCCACTGCAGGGGGCACAGTTTTGATCCCTGGTCAGGGAACTAAGATTACACATGCCATGTGGTGTGGCCAAAAATAAATAAATAAAAGAAAGAAGAATATGCTTATCTATCTTTCCCAGAACTGGAATACAGCTCTCCTACTATGTTTAATTTGTGAAACAAGAAAGGAAATGTGAATGCTTTCAAAATCTTAATTGAAAGTCTGCCTCCGAAGTTTGTACTATGAGCTTTTTTAAAACTATGCATTAATTTCCTGAGAAGTTTTTTCATTTGTTTTTGTTTTTTAAGAGATCAAACTTTGCTTTTTGAAA
Organism: Globicephala melas; assembly: GCF_963455315.2. NCBI lineage: Eukaryota > Metazoa > Chordata > Mammalia > Artiodactyla > Delphinidae > Globicephala > Globicephala melas. Next base: position 45,422,707 of record NC_083332.1, read on the forward strand.
ACTTGAAAGTTTTTGAAATAAGTATAATTTCTTCTCTTATGTTTCTGTTAAGGTTCTTACCATCTAAGCAATAGCAATGGTCTCTGGCTAACTTAAACAAAAGGGAAATTCCAAGCACAGATTTTCAATATAGGTGAGATAGGTTTATGTTAGAGGCAAGGCCAGAAAGGACATAAGAAGAGAAAACCAAACTCACAGAAATGAAGAAAGGCTAAAAAAGCAAACTCACCAAAGAAACCAGGCTGTTATGGGAAGCACAGATGCTCAAAAAGCCTTGACAAAGCTTTTTGTTTCAAGAATTAAAGTTTCAAGACATTGTGTCTGATGCACCAGCCCCTCAAATGTGGTAAGGTCCTCAAAGAAAATCAAGGTGCTATTACCAAAGGTACACAGCAAAAGCACCACCTAAATGCTTCCCAAGAACATGCCATATATGTTACTCTCTCCTGTTCACAGAAATCTGAGGCATCTCTCTTTTAGTTATGAAAAGAAAACCAATGTAGTCTTAATATTATTATCAGCTTACAGAAGCAATTCTCAAACTTTTTGGTCTCAGGATTCTTTCTTTATACTGTAAACTGTTAATGAGGACCCCAAAGAGCTTTTGTTTATGCGGGTTATATCCGTTGTATTCACTGTATTAGAAATATAAAACTGAGAAAAATTTTAAATATTTATTAATTCATTAAAAAATAACAAACTCATTACAGATTAACATAAATAACATATCTTTATGAAAAATTACTTATTTAATAAAAGTTTAATGAGAAGGGTGGCATTGTTTTACATTTTTCCAAATCTCCTTAATACCTGGTTTAATAGAAGAAAGATGGTATTCTCATATCTGCTTCTGCATTTCTTCTGTTGTGATATGTTGTTTTGGTTGAAATATATTAAAAAATCTGGCCTCACACAGATATAAAGTTGGAAAAGGGAGTAGTATTTTAATAGCTCTTTCAGAAAATGTGGACATTCTTCTTTGACTCTACACCAAACTTTGGCAAGTGAACTCTTCATCGTTATTACATTAAAATCTGTTAGTCTGTCTTGCACTTTTAATGGATCTGTTACCCATGAATGATTTTGCAATACAATTCATCGATCATTTGGAAATTAGTGGTTTACTGAGTCATGATCTTCCAAATGTTGATACATTCATTAAAAATCTTTTTAAAATCACAGTTGTTAATATCACCATCAATCATATCAGAAAAGTCTGAATATTGGGAAGCTACCAAGCACATGAATATAAGTTTTCCAAAATTCTGATTTTCACCTGAAAGCTTGAATTTTACCTCTGCCAACAAATACTGTCACTTGTTCTCCTTGAAGTGACTGCCAGATTACCACATCTGAATAACCAAAGTTTGTCAGTTATTTCAAGTAAAAATGGTACTCCATTACAAAAGCAGCTAGATCAGCAGCATGCAACTCAATCACACAAGTACTTATCGGGAAGAAAACCATCATGTTTTTGTATGCAGCAGAAATGCTACAGAAAAACTTCCTATATTGTCAGACTAAATACTGGAAAAACGTCTGCTCAAGACTTAATAAAATTAGTAATTTTTACTGCTTCATCAAAGACATTCTTAATTAAAACTGGCTGTTTTTTATTTTTTAAACTGCAAGCATGTGGCAATGAAGAATACAATGACTACCAGTACAATTTACCACTGCCTTGGTCACGGTCACGCTAAAGCACCAGAAATTTTTACCCGTCACTGTTTTTGCATCATCAGTGTAAATGTCAGTGCACTGAAAACCTCAACTAACATTTTGGCAATACTGTAAAGATAGTTTTGACCCCTGAAAGGGTCCCGAAGACCTGCAAAGATCCCTGGATCATACATTGAGAAGCTCTAACTTAACAAACAACTTATTTGATAAGCTTTTTAAAAAATTTAATAAACTTTAAGATAAATTGCTGTGATACTTTAGAGATCTTAAAAACGCATCAAAAAGCTTCAATGAGCCGAGGTATTCCAAGGTAACAAATTCTATGACTAAATGAGAAATTAAAAAAATAAATCAGAGACGTGATACAGTATCATTTAATAACTTGGATATCAAGGTAACTATGGTAGCCAGCCTCTAAGATGGCTCCCAATGATACCCACCTCCTGCATAGTGCGATTCCACCCACAAATTCCAGCTGGTCAGGTCTGTGTGGCCAAGAGCATATGGCAGAAGTGGTATGTCACTTCTGAGATAAGTTTATAAAGACTACAGCTTTCTGTCTTGGGCTCTTGTTCTCTGGGATCCTCTAGGGGAAGCAAGCTATCTCATTGTAAGTAGCCCTAAGGAGAGGCGAGGAGCTGAAGTCTCCAGCCAACAGCCAGCGAGGAAGTGAGTCCTGCTAACATCCATGTGAGGGAGCATGGAAGCAGACCCATCAGTCCTGGTTGAGTCTTGAGATGACTGCAACCCTGGCAGGCAGCTTGACTATCATCTCACGAGAGACCTCGAGTAGGAAACACAGCTAAATCACTACCAGCTTCTTGACTCTTGGAAACTGATAGATAATATTTATTGTTTTAAGCTGTTAAATTTGGGGTTGATGATAATATTTATTGTTTTAAGCTGTTAAATTTGGGGTTAATTTGTTACACAGCAGTCAACAGTAATATAGTAAGTAACAAGAGATCTGGTACCTGGTGGAAAATGAAAAAGCAGAAGGGAGTCAACATAAGAAAATGGTTGACTATTTTAAGGGAATCTGGTTTTCCTTAATAGATTTTTCCTAATGAAGCCCCCAAACAGATCTATGAACTTAAATAATAAATATTCAACTGAAAGATAAAAGCCCATAGACTCTACCAGAAGAGCAGCCAGAAGACAGATCTATACCCCTTGTGTTCTGAAGGAGTTGCATTTCTGAATTAGCTGGCTACTTAACAGTAGTTACATAAAGTACCCTGAACTGGTACCACTTCTTCCCATCCAAAAGATCCTTAGCTATTCTGCAAGTAGCCCTGGATTTCTCCTCCCTTGCTAATATGTCTTTTCTGGCATTTTACCTCCAACACAAACCTGACTTACCTATACTAAAAATCTATTCTTGCAATCGTTCCTCCTTGGAATTGGAATTTCCTAAGCATTCTTTGTAAGTCCAACAGTAGTTCCTGCCCAAGGTCCTTAACTGAATAATCTGCACCCCACACACAGTTTTTTACCTGTTGTTTTTTTAAACAGGGTGTCTGAGTACCCAGCACATAGCCAAGGGACAGAAAGTCTTTGCTAAACAAGGTTTTGTCCCTTACGCCCCCCCACCCCCAAGATCCCATCCTTTTATGAGGTGCTGTTATCTTTTCTTACCAATTTCCTTACTTTTACCGCCAAGGCAATGCTGAGCTGTTGTCCTTCAGTCCCCACCTCTGCATCTGCTTCCACACCCCCAGCCTTGGTTATTGGAGAAGAAAAAGCTTTTTCTGACTGGTTTCCATGGCTGCTTCAATGTTTTAAATATAAATAAGTTCCAGTACTTGAAGCTACCTGAGCCATGACATAGTTCCAGTCCCAAATTCCTAGACACTCTACAAGCTTTTTTCTTATCGAGAACACTGCCTGCGCCAGCCTTCTACCACTACTGTTTTTCAAAATGGCTGGTATCTCAGCACCTCTGATTCTGTCTGTTCAAAGGGAATGTTCCCTAAGCCTCTTTCTGCAATTGCATGAAAGAGCTCAAAGCATTCCCACATTTCCCAAGGCACCAGCTATTCTCCTTGGTCTATAATAAACAAGGGTGACAAGATCCTAGCCCATTTACTTTTAGCCCTTTCACAGTGCTGCTCTGAATGGTAATAACCACCTACAAAATGTCATTCTTCAATGCCAACTCACTTCCTGTGTACTGTGGCCCCTCCTGCCAGGGCCACAAGGGAGACCACCAAAATCACAAAAGCTGAGCCATTAACAGTTCTTTCCAAGTCTGGGCTAGGAAAGGGTCACCTGATTTTCGAAATAACATCTATGTGTGTGAGTTATGTGTTCTGAGTGTGCTCTGCTCACTTGCTCTCTCTCCATCCCTGTTTGTCCTCCACCCCACACAAAAAAGATAAGCAGATTCCTCAAAGACCTCTGATCTTTGGTAAAAGAAAAAAAAATTTTAAATAGAGCCTTACAGCCTCCTTGACCAGTTTTCTACTGGATTCGACCACTGCCTCTGTCAGTGTAAATTCCGTTTTAATCATCTCCAGCACATTGATAGCTGATTCCAGTGGTGTGAGCTCAGCCTCCATATCAAAGGAACAGTCTAGGACAAAGAGCACAATTTTCACTTTAACCTATTTTCTGAAGAGCAGAAGAATTATGTTCATATATATGTATATATGTATATATATATATGTATATATATATATATAGAAAAGAAACATGCAAATATAGTAAGATTTGCATTTAATTTGCTTACATTACTGGCTACAGGCTTACAAACATGTTAAGGGTCCAAATTCAAATCCATGAATTTCAAGTGACTAATTTTCAAGACAGGTAAAAAGTTATTTTTTAACACATGCATCTGTATCTCAAATGGCAGGATCAGATACAAACGGCCAGAAACTAAAGATCATTTTGCTAAACAGCTGTCAAGTTCAATTTAGGAAAAGAAAAAAAAAGTGCTCATAGTTTAAAAAGACTCTACTATGGAGGAAAAATGGCCATCTTCACATAATTCACTTTACAAAGCAACAAAGTTGGGGCGAGCAAGAAACAGGTGGGAGGAAATAAAAAACATAGAAAAGCAGCCAAGAGAATACTAAGTGGAGAAAACTAAGGCCAGAGAATAAACACCGTGATTGAAACATAGTAGCCCACCTTAACCCTGAACCCTTCAGTCTAGGATGTAAGTTTGAAAACAACGTAACCCTAAATAAGTGAAGCCCAGAGAAGAACATAAAAAATAGCCATACCTAAATTTTCTCCTTCTTCAATGCGCGACAGACACTGCATAACCCGCAGCAGCCGAGACACGGTATGCTCCTTCCCCAAGGGCCTGACAAGCAAAGCTGGGAGAGAAGACATTGTTGGCTCGGCGACCCCCAGCCGCTACACTCGGGCCCCACAGATCACCTTCCCAGGAGCCCCAGCCTCCTTCCCCAGGCCCGGCCCTCACCCTGCATGATGTCCCGGATCTGCCTGAAGTCCCCGTACCGGCTACCCCGAAAGGCCCGCAGCGCCTCGTGGAAGTAGAACTTGAGCACCCAGCGGTTGACTGCCTCCTCCAGCCGCGCCTCCCCCGCGCCCCGCTCCGCGGAGCCCCCCAGCCTCGGTGCGTGGCGCCCCCGCCGAGCCCGCCCGCCACTGCGGGACGCCCGCCTGCCTGCAGCCCTCCCGCTGCTGTCGCTGCTCCCGCCTCCTCCCGCCATCGCGTCCGATCGCTGCGCGCCCTCCCTGCCGGGACGCTTCTTCGACTGTGACGCCGCCGGGTCACGCACAACGCCCGGGCCGGAAGCGGAGCCAGCCGTCCCGGCTCCCGCGGCCATGATACGGACGGCGTTCCGAGCCGCCCGCGGGCTTCTGGGAGGGCAAGGACCGGTCGCTCCCAGCTTTCCTCTTGGACCCCGTAGTTCCCGGTGTGCCGGCCGCAATGCCTGCTGGGACTTGAAGTCCATGCTGCTCAGATGGGTAAATCAACGGCGGTAGGAGGTGTCAACTTTGCTCCGAAATTGTGGAACGAAATACTAGAGACGCTGGGCTGTGTATAAAATATTGAAAAATAAAATAAATTATTAAACATTTTTAAAATCGTGAAATGTAAAATGCAGAGAGGAAACTTTATTAAACAAGTTTACATTTTAACAAGTAAAGCAAAAGGCCAGTGTTAACCCAGCCGAGGTCAAGAAATAGAATATGGCCGGCACCGCGGGAACCTCTAAGACATATAAGACGTATAATTAGAAAAAAATTGTTTTTCTTTTTCTTAAAATTTTTCCCTTTTTAAATTTTTGTTTTTTCTTTTTTAAATTCTTTTTTCTAAGACATAGTTTTTAAATTACAAAAATAGCACATTTAGAACACTTAGAAAAAATAATCAAAACGTTAACATTTAAATCAGCCATAATCCCACACGAAAAGGTAAGTTGGCATTTAGGTTTCTAGCATTCCAATGTCTTGTATACCTGTTTGTGTGTGTGTGTGTATGTGTGTGTGTGCGTGCGCGCACGCAAAACTGAGATTATACTATGTATGTTTTATATAACCTTCATTTTGCATTTTTCCATGTCATTAATTTTTTTTCTACAGTATCTTTAGCAGCTACATAGCATTCCAATATAGGGATGAACCAACGTCTTCTTTATCTAAACCACTACTATAAGACGTTTAGGTTATTTCAAAGTTTTGCAATTCTAGACAGTCTCAATATTAGAAACATCCTTTTAACTGTATCATTGCAGAAATTCATAATTGTTTCCTTAGGATAATTTCCTTAAAGTAGAATTACTGAGTCGAATACACAGTAGAACACGGATCAGAACATTCACTCATCACTCTTCCCTTTTATTTTGAACATTGTGCAGACTCCTTAAAATGACTTATAAAGCTTGAAGAATTCGCCTATTTGCCAACCTCATTTTGGGCTCACGTTTTGTGTGTGTGTGTATACAACTTCTATCATTTCCTTTTCACCTACTACTCAATTTGCCCAGAGGCTTCATCTTGTCCATTCCAGCCTAACTAAATCCTTCCTGTTCTTCAAGCCTCACTTAGAAGACATTTCACCCTTTCTTGACTTTCTGGATTAGGTTAAATCCCCTTGCTGCTCCCTCCTTAGCACCTCCTACTTCACCCTTCCTGAAATACATTCTTCACAGTTAGCTCCTTTGGGGGCTGGTACTCTGTCTTCCTTTTTACCCTGCATCCCAGAACCTAGCCCAGGGCCTGTCACATTTCTTGAGGTTGGATGGAATTGAGTAGGCACGTAAGGATTTTGATACATGTTGAAAAACTGTACCACCAGCAAATTATATTTACTGAAATTTAATTTCATGTCCACCAACAAACTACATTTACTCAAATAGGAACATTCTTACAGCTGCCTCCCATTTCTTACATGTTTGTGTCATGATTTTCTAGATACAGAACAGCTGACTACATAATCTTATGACTGCACAGGATAATTTCCCTGAGTTCTTTTGTCCCTTTCTATCCTTGTAGATAGGCCTGGAGAGGTCCCTTTCTCCTTTTCAAGTCTGTTCTTGTCCAACCCCAGTTCCAAATCCACTTCCATCCTCCACCTTACTGGACATGTTCCTGAGCCTTTACTTACTTCTTTGCAGTTCTGTGATGGATTTGCCACACTGACCTTGGAGAGCCTGTTCCCCACTTCTTCATTGTGTGTATCACTATCTTCCACATCTACCATATCTTCCACAGGCAGAAGAGTGGGTGAGTAAGGGGCATTTCCAAAGGACTGGATAGGCCTGCAGTGGTGTAGGAAGGAAGTGGGGATATAGGATGTAAGCCAACTATCGGTATCTCTGATGCTCTTGGAATTCACCACCCAGTATCTGGACTAAATAGAGAAATCCCATTTCTGGTGGGTGGGTGTGCCCCCTCCATGGGAGGCCTAGTAACTGGTCTAGCTTCAAAAGCTGTTCTGCCAACCCCACTGGACTAGAATCAGCAAAGATCAAGTTTGGGGCCACTAAAGGACAACTCAGGAGGGCAAGTGACAGCATCAGTGAGGATGTGAAATGACATGATGGATCCTTGAATGAATTAGACACAGACCTTAATCTGTACAGTATCCTGATCTGACAAAATCTTTGTATGGTGAACATTCCAGAATAGGGGAAGAGGCCTCTCAGTCTGACAGATCTTTGGTGAGTGTGGCTACTTTGTGATCCCAGTCTGCCTGCCTTAACCAGGAGCCAAATTACCTGCCTCAGATCCTGACTGTTCCATTTGCTAGACGTGTAACTTTGAGCAAGTTACTTACTTATGCATCTCTGTGCCCCTGTTTCCTCATGTGTCAAGTACAAATAATAGAGGTACCTCATGGTGATTGTATGAAACTTAAATGAATTACTATTTCCAGTGCCCTTAGTGAAGGGCTTGGCTTGTTGTGAGGACTCAGTAAGTGTGAGCTATTTTTATTAACTCAGCCATTGCCTGCCTGAAAAGTCTTTCCTCCTCTTCTCTATCAAAAATCTTCTCATTTTTCTTTTTTTTTAAGTTAAGGTATAACTCACATAAATTGCATAAATATTAAGTGAAAAGCTTGATGAGTTTTCTCCCCATTTTTCAAAGTCCCACCATTATATGGTTGTCCCAACATCACTCTCTTTCTTATCACAAATACCTTACTCTCATCTAAGGAATCTGATTTGAGGAATTTCAGGGCTTCATGTCCTCTCCATGGGCACCAGCAGGAGGCAGTGTGGTATAGGGGGAAAGCCACAGTCAGCATGTTAAGGACCAAATAGGCTTATCCTGGCCCAACAACTTAACAGGAGTACCTCAGAGATGTTGCAGGTTTGGTTCCAGACCACCGCAATGAAGTGAGTCACACGAATTTTTTGGTTTCCCAGCGCATATAAAAGTTACGTTTACACTATACTGTGATCTATTAAGTGTGCGTAGCGTTATGCCAAAAAAAACCCCACCTTAGTTTAATAATACTTTTTTTAATGCATTCTTTTATTAAATTAATTTGTTAATTTATGGCTGCGTTGGGTGTTCGTTGCTGCGCGTGTGCTTTCTCTAGTTGCGGAGAGCGGGGGCTACTCTTCGTTGCGATGCGCCGGCTTCTCATTGCGGTGGCTTCTCTTGTTGCGGAGCACAGACTCTAGGCACGCGGGCTTCAGTAGTTGTGACATGTGGGCTTAGTAATTGTGGCTCAAGGGCTCTAGAGCACAGGCTCAGTAGCTGTGGCACACGGGCTTAGTTGCTCTGTGGCATGTGGGATCTTCCTGGACCAGGGCTCGAACCTGTGTACCCTGCATTGGCAGGCGGATTCTTAACCACTGCACCACCAGGGAGGTCCCCTTTAATTATACTTCATTGCTAAAAAATGCTGTCATTCTGAGCCTTCAGTGAATCATAATCTCTTTGCAATAGTAGCATCAAAGATCACCATAACAAATATAATGCTAATAAAAAATTTTGAAATATTGCAAGAATTACCAAAATGTGACACAGAGAAACAAAGTGAGCAAATGCTCTTGGGAAAATGGTGTCTGTAGCCTTGCTCCACACAGGGTTGCCACAAACCTTCAATTTGCCAAAAACACAATATCTGTGACCCACAATAAAACGATGTATACCTGTACTGGCTTGGGTAAGAATTTAACCTCTGGAAGCCTTGTTTTCCCAATCAAGGACGAGAGGCTACCAAATGGACCCTTCAGAGGGTTGTGGTGAAGATGAAATAAGGCCTATAAACAATGCCTGATATATTCCAGTTAAATCAGTAAGGTTCTAACAAATAACTAATACCCAGTGTCAGGGAGGGTGCTGTGAAACAGGCACTTTCAGCCAGTGCTGGTGAGAAGGTAAATCAGTACAACTTTTCTGGAGACCAACTCAGAAAAAAGAAAAAAAAAGCAAGAGCCATAAAAATTCCATTTTTTAGAAACTTATCCCATGGAAAAATCATAAATGAGCACCAAGATTTAAGTACAAGGATTTTTCATCACAGGATTACTTATTATGTACAAAAAATTAGAACTGAAACAATCTGATAATAAAATTAACTAAGTCATTCATAGTAAGGAATTTTATTCGGTACTAAAAATTATGCCCCCCATAAAATAAATAAATAATTATGGACCCAAAGATTATTTCATGCTCAAGATATAATAAGAAGAGAAAAAGATAGAAACATATAATGTGACAACAAATTTATGGAAATAATAATCATATAAAAATTTTTTTGCACATTCACTATTTATCACTTACTATGCTAGGGTGCCTTACATCTGTCATTTCATTTAATTTTCACCAAAATCCTATAAAAGAGGTCTCATTTTACCAGTGTTAAAGATGAATAAACTGAGACTCCAGGAGGTTAAGTGACTTGTCTAAGATATCATAATGAGTATGTTTGAGTCAGATTTTAGATCCAGATATGTTTGCTATTAACCAAGATAGAATGACAAGAGATTTCAAGTTTTTCTTCCTTAGACTTTTCTTTGTTTTCCTAATTTTCTCCAATGAGTAGGGGAAAAGATCTCCAATAATGTTATCTTTTATGAAGCCTTAGTATGGTGCCTGACTCATAGAAGAAGCTCAAGAGAACTCCAGAGTCTAACTTCCTGTCTAGGACAGCATTTTCTGTCAGACGTTACATGAGATTGTCTTGCATGGTGCACCAACATTAAAAATATTAATAATGATGAATTTTTGAAAACATGCACTTGAAATATGTATATATCAATCAAGCCTGTTACTGTTGGATATTATTGCTCAGGACAAAGCTTGAGTAGGTATTTAGGTTAAAAAAAATGAGTAATATAAAGAAAATGTGATGTGAGTACAGGTGGCCTGTGGAGGTACCAAATATTGTGAAGGTGACATGTGAGTGCTAAAGGTCTGCAAAATACTGTTCTGGCTTCTGTGGGCTGGAGAACAGCAAGAGGGAATGAAGCCCAGCGTGGACTGGAGTTCTTCAGGCCTTTTGATTCAGCACATGGGACATTTGTGTCAAGCACACACCTAGCTAGTCCCTCCCAACCCCCCCAGGCCAAAGTTCTCTGTGATCAGCAGTGAGAGTGACAGAAATTCAATAGAGGGGGGCATTGAGGTGGAATTAGAGGCAGTCTAGTTGGGAGGCTAAACGAGGGAATTGTCTTGAAGCCAAGGGCACCAAGCATTGGATGTTAGCTTGGGAAAACACTCTCTAACTAAGAATGGAGGAAGGTACTGTTGGAAACAATGGGAAGCTTAAACTGCAAAGCCGAGCTACTCATTGGCTTCACCTCTTCAAATCTGGGTCCCTTATCCATGCAGGTCAGAGACTCGAAAATGGTCTTGTTCTCCATGGGCATTTGCTCTATGTTTATTGAGGTCCTATTTTGTGAGTAGAAGCTCTGTAGGTTCTAGGGATACAACTCTGTAGATAAAACAGTAATCTTGCCTTCAAGGAGTTCAAGGTCTGGATGGGGGCAACCAACATGTAAAAATAATGACACTATATTTTAATTCTGAGCAATGGTTATGTATTATTTCTATAGTCCCACCACCACCCCATGCCCTGCAAATAAATTCTTCTGAAATGGTTTTTCAAGCCAAAGTGATAAGGAATAAATTATGATTGTATGGGGCAGGTTGAAAGAATCTAGGCTGGGAGTCAGACATACCTGGGTTAGAATTCCATTTCCATCGCACTCTAAACTGGAGGTTTTCAAACTGGAATTACATGTATCCTTGGGCATGAAGCCTTTTCAAGAGGGATCAGCCTTCATGTGTTCTCATTCTTAAAACTAATCTATCTGAGAACACACCAAGGTCAGAGATCCTGAGTGTTTCCCTGTCCCAATCATCTTTCTCTCACTTTGCAAAAGATAAGGCATTACCATCTAAATTTTACTGTGATGTATGATACTAGCTTAGAATCCGAGTTTAGTTGTAAATAAAGGCACAATTCAAAAGACTAACTAAGGTCCCATTAACTACTCTCTTATTCATTAAGAGATGAATTTTCAGTGGGAATAATTTTATGCTGCTTTGATCAATATTATTAATGTATAACTAATAATCATAATGCTAACTTAAGCCCAAAGAAAATTGTTGATATTTAGAGCCTTGTGGGCATAATATATTTTTTAAGGTTAAGTTGTACATTGTTGCAGAATAATAAGGTGATGAATAAGGAACTCTCAAACATAAAAATATATTACCTCAGAGTAGTATTTGGTGGGAGACATAGATTTCAAGGAGAAAAAGAATGATTTAAAATGTATGGGAAAAAAAAACACCTGGAAAGAAAAGGGGAATTTCCTGGCAGTCCAGGGGTTAGGACTCTGCTACAGTGTAGGGGGCACGATATGGTCCCTGGTCCAGGAACTAGGATCCTGCATGCCTCGCGGCAAGGCCAAAACCCCCCCCCAAAAAAACAGCAAAACAACAACAACAGAAAACCAAATGACTGTTCGATAAGGGCTTGTCCATATCTTTTCATTTATTTATCTGTTTGTTTATTTTTGGCTGCATTGGGTCTTAGTTGCTGCACGCAGGCTTTCTCTAGTTGCATAAGTGGGGGCTACTCTTTGTTGCAGTGTGTGGGCTTCTCATTGCAGTGGCTTCTATGGAGCACGGGCTCTAGGTGCACAGGCTTCAGTAGTTGTGGCACGCGGGCTCAGTAGTTGTGGCTCATGGGCTCTAGAGCGCAGGCTCAGTAGTTGTGGCGCGCAGACTTAGTTGCTCCACGGCATGTGGGATCTTCCGGGACCAGGGCTTGAACCCCCGTCCCCTGCATTGGCAGGCAGATTCTTAACCATTGCACCACCAGGGAAGTCCCTGTCCATATCTTTTTTTTTTTTTTTTTGCGGTACGCGGGCCTCTCACTGTTGTGGCCTCTCCAGTTGTGGAGCACAGGCTCCGGACGTGCAGGCTCAGCGGCCATGGCTCAGGGGCCTATCCGCTCCGCGGCATGTGGGATCTTCCTGGACCGGGGCACGAACCTGTGTCCTCTGCGTCGGCAGGCGGACTCTCAACCACTGCGCCACCAGGGAAGCCCCCCTGTCCATATCTTTTTATTTTTAAATGGATGATAGTGGATATCAAGTCACTATGGTATTTATATTTCATTGGATATATTTATGACAGTGCTATAACAATTTTATTTTTAAATGTTAAGACCTGTAATGTGCAGAAATTACATCTTTTGTATCTAGTTAATACATGATGAACCACTCCAGAAAGTTCCGTTATGCCTCTTTCAAGTCAGTCCGCATCCCCAACTGCTCTTTTGGTTTCATACATCTTAGTTTTGTCTGTTATTGAATTTAATATAAACAGAATCATGTAGAAGGTACTCTGTGTGTCTGACTTCTTTTGCATAACCATGTTTTTGAGATTCATCCCTGTTGTTCCTTTTTATTGCTAAGTAGTGTTTCATTGTATGAAAATACACAATTTATCCATTCTCCATAGATATTTGGGCTGGTTCCACCTTGGGGCACTTACATATACGGCTGCTATGGGCATTCTTTTTTTTTGCGGTATGTGGGCCTCTCACTGTTGTGGCCTCTCCCGTTGCGGAGCATAGGCTCCGGACAAGCAGGCTCAGCGGCCATGGCTCACGGGCCCAGCTGCTCCTCGGCATGTGGGATCTTCCCGGACCAGGGCACAAAGCCGTGTCCCCTGCATCGGCAGGCGGACTCTCAACCACTGCGCCACCAGGGAAGCCCTATGGGCATTCTTGTAACAATTAAAAAAAAAAAAAAAGTAAATAAGATGAAAAACTTTTAGATGTCAACTTTAAAATGTGCAAGGAGATACATATTCTTAGGCAGTAGTTTCTTTTCTTTTTCTTTTTTTTCTTGTAAAATATAATATACATTCAAAGAATGCGAAGCTGCTTTCCAAAGCAGTTCCATTTAACACTGCTGCCCAAGCCTAATACTGCAGCCGTCTGTTGAGCATATTGTTATATTTGTTGCAAATCTTTTCTCTCACTCTATGGTTTATCTGTTATACTCTTTTTTTTTTTTTTTTGGCTGTGTTGGGTCTAAGTTGCTGTATGCGGGCTTTTCTCTAGTTGCGGCGCGCGGGGGCTACTCTTCGTTGCGGTGCGCAGGCTTCTCATTGCGGTGGCTTCTCTTGTGGAGCACGGGCTCTAGGCGCGAGGGCTTCAGTAGTTGTGGCACGTGGTCTCAGTAGTTGTGGCTCGCGAGCCCTAGAGCGCAGGCTAAGTAGTTGTTCCGCACGGGCTTAGTTGCTCCGCGGCATGTGGGATCTTCCTGGACCAGGGCTTGAACCCGTGTCCCCCGCGTTGGCAGGCGGATTCTTAACCACTGTGCCACCAGGGAAGCCCTGTTATACTCTTTATGTAGTATACTTAAGAACCACTGTGTAATTTTAGTGTAATTGAATTTATCATTCTTTTCCTATATCATGAGCGCTGTCAGTGGTTTGTTGAAGAAATTCTTTCCTTCGTAAGTCATGAATATACTATTTTCTAAAAAGCTGTAGATTTTTGCCTTTCACCTTTAAGTCTTTATCCACCTGGATTTGATATTTGTGTATGGCGTGAAGTAAGGTCCAATTTCATTTTTTTTCCCCAATAGGTATACAGGGATCCCAGCACCATTTTTTTTTTTTTTTTTACATCTCTATTGGAGTATAATTGCTTTACAATGGTGTGTTAGTTTCTGCTTTATAACAAAGTGAATCAGTTATACATATACATATGTTCCCATATCTCTTCCCTCTTGCGTCTCCCTCCTTCCCACTCTCCCTATCCCACCCCTCCAGGCGGTCACAAAGCACCGAGCTGATCTCCCTGTGCTGTGCGGCTGCTTCCCACTAGCTATCTACCTTACGTTTGGTAGTGTATATATATCCATGCCTCTCTCGCGCTTTGTCACAGCTCACCCTTCCCCCTCCCCATATCCTCAAGTCCATTCTGTAGTAGGTCTGTGTCTTTATTCCTGTCTTACCCCTAGGTTCTTCATGCCATATTTTTTTCTTAAATTCCATATATATGTGTTAGCATACAGTGTTTTTCTTTCTCTTTCTGACTTCACTCTGTATGACAGACTCTAGGTCTATCCACCTCATTACAGATAGCTCAATTTCGTTTCTTTTTATGGCTGAGTAATATTCCATTGTATATATGTGCCACATCTTCTTTATCCATTCATCCGATGATGGACACTTAGGTTGATTCCATGTCCTGGCTATTGTAAATAGAGCTGCAATGAATATTTTGGTACACGACTCTTTTTGAATTATGGTTTTCTCAGGGTATATGCCCAGTAGTGGGATTCCAGCACCATTTTTTAAAAAGATCTTTTCCTACTCTCTATGGTGCCTCCTTTGTTATAAATTACATGGCCATAGAAGTGTGTCTGTTTCTAGGGATACACCATTTTTCAAAATCATTTGATGGCATGTGCAGGCAGAAAAATTATGAAGACCACTCTGTTAAACAAATTGTGTGGCCTTTGTCTAGTCATTTAACTTCCCTGAGTTCCCTGCACTATTGGGAGAATATAATGGGGTCGCCCAGTGAAACAGCTAGAAGTTTTGACATAATAAGCCTCAGGTAGCAGTAGTAGAAGATTTGGGTTTTTTTTCCTTTTTTCTTTCTGTTGTTATATTTTAAGTGCTATGGAGTACATGGAAACCACACCTGCTTGTGTCAGGAACTGCCAGAGGATGTGACATTTGGGTGGGTCGCGAATTACGGTGGAATCTGTCATCCTTTTTCATGACCGCAATCTGTTGGCTGTCCATGGCGCATTTCCCATGTGTGTTTCATCTGCATTATATTTTATCTGGCTTAGAAGGTCCCAGAGGGAAAGCACTGTGCCCTGCCCCATGTGTTGCTTGTGGGGACCCCCAGTAGCAGTTGCCTAAGAAGACCTAGAATTGGGCTGGCTCCATGTCTGTTAGAGACAGACATGTCACCCAGGGCAGGGCTGGGCCTTTTAAAAATTCCTGCCACTGTAGTGCTGCAGGATTCCTGAGTTTCACCCACACACTGCTCCCTCCCCAAACCCCAGCCAACGGCCAGCACACATACTGCCAAGGAACTCACCCACTCACCCCCAGCGCTACCACCCACCGGAGTGGTGAAATCCATACCACATCCCCTGTACAGTCTTACCTCTGGGAGAGAGAGCATAGGGTCTTGCACACAGTAGACACTCGATAAGCATCAGTTGAATAACAAATGAGTAACCATATTAAGATTAGGATAGAGGAGCACATTTCCATCTGCTGCAGTGTAGCAAGAAGTGGGTAGGTAATGTGCTGTCCCCAGTCCTGAGTGTGCATTGGAATCACGGTGGGGAGGGAAGGGCTGTTAAATATACAGATTCCCTCCCCCCAGCTAATGAATTAGAACAGAGAGGGAATGTGCAGAAAGGAGTTATTTTAAATTAAATTCTCTGGGAGATTCTGGTTTTGATGCCCAGTCAGGGATGGGAATGATAGGATTATTAAACCTCTGGACCCATTCTTCATTAAAAGTACCAATTTGACCATCTATCAAAATTTTAAATTTGCATGCCTTTGAACCTACATTTCTTCCTAGATTTTATCCTATGCCCCAAAATATAGACACAAAGTTATTTGGGGCAGCATTTTTTTTTTTTTTTTTGTCGCGCCAGGTCTTAGTTGCGGCAGATGGGCTCCTTATTTGCAGCACTTGTGCTCCTTAGTTGCAGCCAGCGGACTCCTTACTTGTGGCTTGCTGGCTCGGGGCAGCATTTTTTTTTTTTTTTTTGCTGTCTGCGGGCCTCTCACTGTTGTGGCCTCTCCTGTTGTGGAGCACAGGCTCCGGACGCGCAGGCTCAGCGGCCATGGCTCAGGGGCCTATCCACTCCGCGGCATGTGGGATCTTCCCGGACCGGGGCACGAACCCGTGTCCCCTGCATCGGCAGGCAGACTCTCAACCACTGCGTCACCAGGGAAGCCCTCGGGGCAGCATTTTTGAAACAGAAAAATACTTGAAACTAGGAGAATGTCCATTCATTCATTAAACAAATTTTATTGAGCATTATTCTCATTACAACAGACAGCAGTGACAACAAGAAAAATAATAGAGTCCTTACTTTTACAGAGACTGACATTTTATTCCATCAAAGGAGGACTGAACGAATAACTTATGATACACCCAAGCAATGAAATATAATTCTTCCATTGAAAGAAACAAGGTTGGTCAATATATACTGCTTTGAGAAGATGTTCAAGATATATGTCTTTTTTTTTTTTTAAATGAGCGGACTTCCCTGGTGGCTCAGTGGTTAAGAATCCGCCTGCCAATGCTGGGGACATGGGTTTGAGCCCAGGTCCGGGAAGATCCCACATGTCACAGAGCAACTAAGCCGGTGTGCCACAACTACTGAGCCTGTGCTCTAGAGCCCATGAGCCACAACTACTGAGCCCACATGCCACAACTACTGAAGCCTGCACGCCTAGAGCCTGTGCCCAGCCACAAGAGAAGACATTGTAATGAGAAGCCTGCACACCGCAACAAAGAGAAAGCCCACACGCAGCAACAAAGACCCAACACAACAATAAATAAATAAATAAAAATAAATAAAATGAGGTATAATTGAAATAACGTTAGATTAGTTTGAATGTATTACCTATTGAAAATCAGTAAAATAAATTAAGGAAAAAAGAGAAAAGCATGTTACAAAACAGTGCATATAGTATTGTCCTATTTGTGTATAAAATATATATACTTATGCATAGGTATATACAAATACACATAAGTAGAAAAAATATGGAAGAATATTCCCCAAAAATTGTTAATGACAGTTATCACTGGGAAATACGATTGAAAGGAGGCAGAGTTCATATTTCTCTTTATACCCTTTCATGCTTTTTAAACTTTTTAACCTAAGGAAATATTACTTTTCTAATTTTTTTGACTCAAAGGAAGTCCACATAACCTGGAGATTTTAAATTTCCAGCAGGAGGCAGCAGTGATTCTCAAATATTTCTGATGCCAGCGCAAAACAGCATCAGTGTCCACGGATTTGTAATTCCAGGCTCAAACACTATACTTGCATCACCAGATTATAAAGGAAAACAAAAAGCGATACCACAGAAAACTTAAAATGCTGTAGAAATTGTTGTGACAAAGCAATTCCTATATGGCTCTTTCTTCTTTAACATCTGTACATGCGTCTACACTGCCTTTTCCCTCTCTGCAGCTCACAGTTTTCTCATCTGGTTTTAACAGATTTTAACTGTCTGTTAAAATCGGACAGTTTGACGAGCTAATTTAAAAGATCTCTTTCCAGCTCTAAAGTTCTATGACTTTAAGAATCTAAATCAGCATCAGGAAGAAACAAGCCCCAGTACCCTCTGAAATTAATTGGCTTGTCAAAGAATCTGCTTTACAGCCCTTAGCTGATCAGGATGAATTATTACCGGTTTATCTGTAGTGTAGATCAAAGAATACTTTTTTGGGGGGGAGGGGAGGATGTTGGTATTTATTCACTCCACTGATGGAGAAAAAGGAGAACTCTCCCACTCTATAAATGTTTAGCATGTGTGTAAAGGTCGAAGGTCTGGTGTTTAGAAATTACACACAGGCTTACGAAAGAATCTTCACTGGGCTGGCCAAATTAAACAGCAGGCAGTTGTAGAGAAATAAACACAAGTTAACATTTAACCACTAGTCCCTGTTCTTGCTGCTGAGTCTTTCTCAATAGGAGGGGCCTGAGAGGGTCAGCAGGCCTGCTAACAAGACACTGAACTCTTCTGGGAAACAACGCATCTACCACTTCTGTAAAATACATATTTAATATATATATTTAAGCATCTGAATCATAAACTTTCTCAGCTATTTTTCATGCCCCAACAGCAGTGCTTTTTTTAATGGATAACCCTTAATAAATTGTAACATTTATTTAATTTTTCTTTTAACATTTGCCTAAGATGACACCCCTAAGAAGTGGCTGAGGCAGGATTCAAACCTGTGACTATTGGGTTCCAAGACCCTCACACTTGACCATGGTCCTATATCAATGAAAGGATCCACTTCGTCTACTTGCTAGCTGGAAACTGAATATCTGCAAGAATTGTTGGGTTTAAGTATACAAGGTGAATGATTATTGTGTCACAAAGCTCTGTCTAGCTCACGTATATTAAGCACTTACTATGTGCTTGCTAGTCTCCATCAGGTGCTGGGGGTAAGGGTGTCAGAAGATGAATTAGACTTGATCATTGCACTTTAAGAAACTTCTAGTTTTTGGAGCTGACAAGTATACAAACATAACATGTGAAAAATAATAGGAAAACACAAATAAGGAAGAAGAAATCAAGGCAGCAAAGCAGGATGGTTAAATCAGTGGGCTGTGGAGTCCGGTTCTTAGCTGTGGGACCTCTAAGCCTCATTTTTCTCATCTGTAATATGGGGATAGCCTTTAGTCTAGGTAATTGCTCTGAAGGTTAAATGATGTAATGTATTATTATTTTTTTAACTGAAAAAGAATTTATTTATTTATAATGTATTATTAAATTGCTTAACATTGAACCTGGCAGATGGAAAGACTTGTTAAAATATATTGTTTGATAAAGCTTAAGCAAAATAAGAATCATGCATGCCACCATGTTTCTGGGGTGTTGATGCCCCTTTCTCAAATTCTTCTGAATTTCCCAGCTCCAGGAGTCCCATTTCCTTGAGATTTATTGTTTTCCCTGGCTTAGGTACCTTTTGATCCTACTAGGATGTCTCCAGGAAGGAATGATGTGGCAAAGGGGCCCCAGCCCCCATACACCAAAAGCTTGAGCTACATCACAGGGGAGGAGAGCTGAGACTGGGAACAGCCCTCAGGACAGGCAAATCGGGAGAATCATCCCCGAGTGGTTGTTATAAGACAACCACTAGGTCTAGGGTCTAGGACCCACTCCCGAGATTTTCATTCTGTTCCAAATTGATTTTTGATACATACTTTACTAATATTTGAATATAATTGTAATCATAGGAAGGGTTTCACATGATTTTATCCTGCAGTCAGTTCCCTTCCCAGCCCATTTATTTACTGTTTTCTCCCAAACACTGACTCACCTCCTTCATCCTGAGTCAAGGACACTGCTTTGATATGCTACAGTGGCTGCCCCTTTCAGCCTTGGCATGAGTCTTGGCATGAGGACAGATGAGTTCTTTCATCTGAAACCCTCTGCCTCTTGACAGCCATGCATATGCTAACACCTCTCCTCTCAAACCCACTAAAAAACTCACCTCCTTCTGGAAGCCTTTCCTGCTGAGTTCTTTACTTTTGCAGTCCTGTTCCGTGCCACAGGTGCAACTGGGGTTGTTGGGATGTAGCCAGGCAAGTATTCTTGTGTCTTTGTTGTGTGTGTAAGTTCTGGTTCTTTCCACCAGAGGCAGCATGGATTTGTGGAGAGGGCAGGGCCTCCGGAATCTGGCATGAATTTGTACAGCAGCACCACTCGTGAGTTCTCAGATTCATTCTGGCTGTCCTTTGTCACCTTGGGACTGCTGCTTTATTCTCCTGTGAAGTCGTCTTCCATCCTGGCTTCTCCAGGCAGCTGTCCCCTCCCTGCTCCACTTTCCTTCTCTCCCAGAGTGGACAGAGGGCCCTCTTCTAACTTCCCCAAGCACAATTAAGACCATACGTATGCCCCACCATTTCCTGTAGTGTCCTCTGTCAAGGAGGGTTGATTTATAGGCCCTTCTTCCCTGAATTCTTGTAAGAAAGAAATGCGATCGGGCATGTTCACGGGACTTGGCATGCAACAGGTCATGGCAGATACTTTAGACTGACTGGTTTGCTCCAAATCCATTCCAGCCCCGTCCTAGCTCACTTCCTGAACTGCAGAGGCTGGAGAGATAAACATGACAACATTTCTCAAACTCCCTTGCGGCTCTGGTTCTGTTTATGACTTAGATTCCATTTGTGTGAGACTTTAGAGCTATGAGCTACGTGGAGGGACAGGCAGGTGTGAAGCATCCGTTTTGCTGAGGCCGATCATGGCAAAGGCAATGTGATCCTAGAAACATCAGCTGTGGTGGCAGCTTAGCAGTTCTGAAGCTTCTGGATGATGACAGAGGCTGTGGCTTGTTTGTCAATGAGTTCTGCAGTATAATTTTAGGAGTCATTCCTGGATGTTTAGCCTAGAGTCTATTTCTTAACTTTCTTACTGACTCTGTGAGCTAGCCATACCCTTTAATAAATCCCTTTGTGCTTAAATTAGCAAGAGTGGAACCTGTTGTCTGCGACCAAGAAAACTGACCGTTATGTAGGTGCTCAATAAATGTTAGCTGTTACTATTATTTAAATACTGTGTTGAAGTCTTGGTAAATTACATTTCAGGGAGGAAATTTTTTTTATTTTATTTTTTAATAAATTTATTTATTTTATCTATTTATATTTGGCTGTGTTGGGTCTTCGCTACTGCGCGCCGGCTTTCTCTAGTTGTGGCGAGCGGCGGCTACTCTTTGTTGCGGTGCGCGGGATTCTCATTGTGGTGGCTTCTCATTGTGGAGCACGGGCTCTAGGCACGCAGGCTTCAGTAGTTGCAGCACACAGGCTCAGTAGTTGTGGCTCACGGGCTCTAGAGCACAAGCTCAGTAGTTGTGGCGCACGGGCCTAGTTGCTCCGCGGCATGTGGGATCTTCCTGGACCAGGGATCAAACCTGTGTCCCCTGCATTGACAGGCAGATTCTCAACCACTGCGCTGCCAGGGAAGCCCCAGGAAGGAAATTTTAAACTAGCAACTGTATAAGACCGTGTAAAATGATTTCTACAGTAGCACTGTCCCAAAGAGCTTTCTTTGATGATGGAAATGTTCTATGTTTGCACCCAATATGGTAGCCACTGGTTATATGTGGTTATTGAGCCCTTGAAGTGTGGCTACTATGACTGAGGAACTGAATTTTTAATTTGATTTAATTTTAATTCACTTATATTAAAAAATAAATAACACATGAAGTTGGTAGCTACTGTGTTGGACAGCATAGTCCTCGAGTGTCTCAGCCTTACCTTCCAGAAGGGTCTTGACAGCCTTCTCTGTCTCTAGCCAAGAAACTTCTTCATCAGTTCTTCCTCAATCCCCACTCTCAGGCCACATCTTGATAATCTACAGAGGTTCAACATGCCCGCAACAATGACAACTTTGACACAAGTTTAGGGTCTCATTGTCCCCAAACTCCATTCCAGGATTGCAAATTGGCTTTTTATTTGCAAAACCCAAATGTTTATGGAAGTGCTTTTGCTAAAATGCAATCTGTCTTGAAAGGCAAATCTCAGCTTTCACTTAGAGAAAGAAAACCATTTATTGTATTAAAAATACATATACAGGGCTTCCCTGGTGGCGCAGTGGTTGAGAGTCCGCCTGCCGATGCAGGGGACATGGGTTCATGCCCCGGTCCGGGAAGATCCCACATGCCGCGGAGCGGCTGGGCCCGTGAGCCATGGCCTCTGAGCCTGCGCATCCAGAGCCTGTGCTGCGCAATGGGAGAGGCCACAACGGTGAGAGGCCCGTGTACCAAAAAAAAAAAAAAAAAATTCATATACATATTTCCCATAACATCTAGGTATTGAGTTCCAAAAATATTGGGGTCCTGTGTCAGTTAGACAAGTGGTTCTCATATTTTGCTGTGTATTAGAATCACTATAAGAAAGAAACTACTTGCCAGCCACACTCCAGACCAATTAAATTAGGGTTGTAAGAAATGATTAAAGACAACCAAAACTTTATCTGCAACACTCTAATTTTTTTCAAAAAAAAAGAATGTATTCCTATATCAACTAGTAATTAAAAGTTAATAATAATATAAGAAAAATAATGGTAGGATTTTAAAAGGGGTAATTTATTGTGAGATAAGATAAATAATTATAGACCTGTTATTCAAAGCCAAACTTTTTTTTTCCATTTTGATTGACTAGAGGCCACAAGGAGACAGTAATCATAGAGCCATCATCCAACAACTCTGGGAAGCTTCTGGAACACAAACATTCACAAAGAGTACAGATTTCAATCAGGCTTCTCTTCCATATAGCGACTTTCACATGTTATATGAATAAACCCAAACGATAAACCATAAGTGTTTTATAGACCTTCCTTCCCATACAACCCAAGGGAAGCTGAGAAAAAAGATAAGAGGTGTCCAAGTTCACTGTCAGGTGGTCTTTTTATTATTCTCCCCATCCCTCCACTTCCCTACACATAGATGTTCCCTGTGAAAGAACTTGGCTCTATGCAATTCATTCCCAAATGGGATGGTCCCAAAAAGTTTGACGAGAGGAACTCGCATTTCCTGAGATGATTCTCTCTTGACATTAATTCAAATTTAGGAAAGAGCTGCTTAAGCCTTTTATAAATTCTCAAGATTGATTTTATTTCCTTCTGTCCTCCTGGTGCCTCTTTAATCTTCCCAGAGTGATGCTATGACTTTGGTTCATGACTGCAGTGAGTGACAGATAGGAGCTAGCCCTTTCCTCCTGCCCTGATTAAAAAACAGTAGGGCGTTTCCCACAACTTGAGGGCCCAGGTGCTTGGAAATACTGCCAAATACTTCTTCCAACTTAAAAAAAAATGTAATTATATCCTGGGTTATAATTATGGGTTATATTAATAATAATTATTATTATTAATACCTAACCCATTAATTCTGGGCTAGGTAACATATTCAAAATTTTAAACTTCAGAAGATACAAAGAACATAAAGTGACATTTGTTCCTCTGTCCATGTCCCCCAGCTTCCCAGTTCCCTTCCCCAGTGCTACCAGTTTCTGGAGTATCTTCTCCAAAGTAGAGACTTTATGCATGTTTAAAAGAACACACTGGGAATCCCCTGGCGGTCCAGTGGTTAGAACTCGGCGCTCTCACTGCCAGGGCTCAGGTTCAATCCCTGGTCGAGGAACTAAGATCCCCCAAGCCTTGAGGCACAGCCAAAAAAATAAAATAAAAGAACATATTTATGTTTTCTTTCCCCTTTTATTCTTTTATTTTATATTAACGATAACACACCATACAAATATAATTTTCATTTGTTTTTATTCCTTCTACTCTTGCCACTAGAATGGATGCTGCACGAGGGGAGGGATTTTATGTGGTATAATGTTATATCCTCAGCGTGTAGAGTGGTGCCTGGAATATTGTATTGATAGTTTCTCCGTAAATATTTGTTGAATAAGTGAATGAACACACACTGTTCCACTTCTTGCTTTTTTTCCCTTAGGAGATCATCTCATTTCAGTGCATAGGGAACCTCCTTACTTATTTTCATGACTGGATAGTGTTCCATTGTCTGGATTCATTATGATTTATTGAATCAGATTCCTACTGATGGACACTAGTTTGTTTCTAATCCTTGGCTCTGAAAAATAGTCCTGACATTCATGTCCTTGTACAAACATCATGTCACACATGTGTGAGTATATCTGTCTGTAAGAGAAACTCTTAAATGCAGAAGAGCTGGGTCAAAGGGCGAGCTGCGAGGTACATTTTGCCGACTTCTTTTTAATCAAAAGCACCTTGCCATGTCTAAATAGCGTTACTGTGGTACTGTGGTGCATGGCAGTCGATGTAAGCCTGTTCTAAGGAAATCTATCATTAGTGAAATTGCTCTGGTTAGGCCTGAATTTACCACTTCCACTTATTCCTGAAAATCCAACAGAAAACCACCACCCAGGTTGGCACTGTTGGAACAACAGATGCAGCTCAAAAACACAACATAGAAAGACAGACGTACACCCTGTGTGATTCCAAAATCAAACAAGACAAATCTAGGTGACAGAAATCAGAACAGCGGCTGCCCAGGGTTGCGGGGCCACTGACTGGAAAGGGGTACTAGGCAAATTTCCGAAGAGATGCAAACACTTACATCTTGATTTGGGTGGTAGTTTACACGAGTGTTTGCTATTTTCGAGATTCACTGACCTGCACTAAAATGTTGACATTCGATTTTATGTAAAATAAGGGTTACTCGAACACTGCAATACGATGACAGTCAATCTGAAAACCAGGGTCGGCTACTAAGCGACTAACGAGGTAGCATATAGACAGTGGATACTTGGACAAAGGGATAATTCACGACCCTGGCAGGGTGGAGCAGGATGGCATGAGATTTCATTAAGCTACTCAGAATTGTGCACAATTTAAAATGTATAAATTCCTTATTTCTGGAATTTTCCATGTAATATTTTCGGACCTTGGTTGACTGTGGGTAACTGAAACGGTGGAAAGCAAAACCGTGGATAACGGATGGGGATAACAGAGAAAATGGCTGGAATGATACGCATACTGTTATAACCTGTATGAATTATTTTGCAAAACCCAGGTATAAGAAAATGCACGTTTCTCAATTTTGCGGGAGTCAAACTTAAATACAAGCCTGTCTGTACCTTTCCAGGTGATGGGGGGTGATACAACCTCAATCATTTTTGGCCACACTGCCCACTTGGCCTCATGAGATTAAAGAAGTATCTGGGGTTTAGGAAATTCAGAAAAACTGGAGAAGGGCCTTTGGTCCACATGGTGGTCCGTGAGATGCTCATTGTTCTGTGTGGTTTACTTGAAGGTGAAAGGCTCAGATTCAGTGTCGGGCTCGATCATCAGGATCCTCTTGGAGGGTCCCAAAACCTAAGAGATGTTTAGTGCTCAGTCTTGCTGACGCCACCAGCCACCTCTGTCCTGCCACCTTCGTCCTGCCACGTTCTGGGGCTCTATGTGGGATTGTTACTCTGGAACTTGCCCTCCCTTCATCCCCCAGCGGGTTTGCACTTTAAAAAAACTATCTTACAGAGAATGGGGGCAGCTAGAGAGGATTTGGGGAGACCCATTAAAGCTGGTAAATCCCCAAGTTGGACTCAGCCTCAGCTTTCATTAAATAGCAAATGGGGAAACTGGGAAAGGAGAAAGAAAAAAAAAATTTAATCTTCTAAGGGTTTTGCAAACAATTGGAGTAATTAAAAGTTCTCAGAAGTAGCCGGTGGTGCCCTTTTCACCGAGGGAATGTGGGCCAAGCATGATATATTAAAAGAGAGGGAGCTGCTCTATTGAAGTTAAAAATAATCTTCTGTCACATGGCTAATTTGTTGGAATGCAGCAATTAAAGGGCTCTGGGCTGAGAGAGCTGGAAGCAGCTGGGGAGCTTGCAGGCAGAGTGCACGCCCTGGGGACTGTTTGCAGAGAGAGAAAACACTGTCACAGCTGACTTGGGGCACCTTATCAGAAAGCCCATAAAGGGGGCAGGAAGAAGGAAAAGTGGGGTTGAGTTCAGAGCCGTGACCTGTGGGTTTATCAGACAGTGAAGGGGTAGGTCAGGACTTGTCACCTGTGCTCTGGGATGCTGATTCACTCAGCAAGGATGAAGGCTTTCCAGTTTCCCCTTCACTTTGAAAACGCATGCCTTTGAATCCATTTCAAAGGAACACATAACCCAAAGGAGCCCTTTGATCCTAAATCCATGGGAAAAACCAATCTATACAGTCTTTAGGGGCAAAGCTCAGGCCAAGAATATAAATCCTAGATTGGGGAGTTGGGGTGTTTTAAAAGTTTTTGCAATTTTTGAATTTTTTTTTTGAATTTTTGAGTTGAAAGAGTTTTAAGAAAAAAGTTACCTGGTATAATACCTGAATTTTCCAGGTGAGGCAACAAGCTGAGAGAGGCTGATTTGTCCAAGGTCACTCAACGAGCAAGTGACAGAAGCTAGGTTCTAACTTGGGTCTTTAACTAGAGAGGGAACATGGTGGTTAGGAAGTGCAGGATTCCCATGACCCTGATGTGGAATCCTGCCTCTAGGGGCTGTGGAATGCTCTTACAACCCCTAACCCTCTCATCTCAGTTTTACCTTGTGCAGAGTAGGAATAACAGTAGTACCCACCACCTAGAATTGTTAAAATGCATGTGAAGTGTTTAATGTCTAGCCTAGAGTAAATGCTTAATAAAGTGTGAGGACTTCCCTGGTGGCGCAGTGGTTAAGAATCCGCCTGCCAATGCAGGGGACACGGGTTCGAGCCCTGGTCTGGGAAGATCCCACATGCCACGGAGCAACTAAGCCCATGTGCCACTACTGAGCCTGCGCTCTAGAGCCCACGAGCCACAACTACTGAGCCCGCATGCCACAACTACTGAAGCCCACGCGCCACAACTACTGAAGCCTGCGCACCTAGAGCCTGTGCTCCGCAACAAGAGAAGCCACCGCAGTGAGAAGCCCGCACACCACCACAAAGAGTAGCCCTGGCTCGCAGCAACCAGAGAAAGCCCTCATGCAGCAATGAAGGCCCAACACAGCCAAAAATAAATAAATAAATAAAATTTTAAAAATATATAAAAAAATAAAATGTGAGCTGTTGGGCTTCCCTGTGGCGCAGTGGTTAAGAATCTGCCTGCCAATGCAGGGGACACGGGTTCGAGCCCTGGTCCGGGAAGATCTCGCATGCCGAGGAGCAGCTAAGCCCGTGTGCCACAACTACTGAGCCTATGCTCAAGTGCCCGCAAGCCACAACTACTGAGCCTGCGTGCCACAACTACTGAGACTGTGCGCCTAGGGCCCGCGCTCCACAACAAGAGAAGCCACCGCAATGAGAAGCCCACGCACCGCAACGAAGAGTAGCCCCCCGCTCGCTGCAACTAGAGAAAGCCCACACGCAGCAACAAAGACCCAATGCAGCCAAAAATTAAAATAAATAAATTTCCAAAAAAAACCCCAAACCATTAACCAATTAAAAAAAAAAAGTGAGCTGTTGTTCTTCCATAGCTTTTTCTACACCACCCTGCATCAATCTTCTATCGCCATTTTGCATGTTAACTTGCCCACACATCCTCTTTGGGTTGGGTGGGATTGTCTTTCTCTTCTTTCTACCTCCAACTCTCATCCGTTACATATAAAGGAAAAGAGGATCAGTCACTTGCTCCTAGCATTTTCTGCATTCCAACACACCCATATTGTTTGTCTTCTCTCAAGCTATAGGCCCTCCAGCCTGTGCTTTTAGTATGGTTTCCAAGTTGCTGGCAAGCAGAAGTGGCGTCAACATGAAGAAACAAGTATTGGTGCCCAAAATGCAGTAGCCAGAGCTATCTGAATCTTTTAGAATAATACTTGATCAATTTTCAAATTTATAAAGGGCACCACTAACAGAAGGGGCTCTGAACATCCAATGGATGTTTGGGCTTCATAGCCTAAGCACCCCTGGAAAGTGGAGGCCAAGTTCTATGTGTGCACATACATTGCAAAGAACAGACATCTGCCTGACACTAGCTTGAGCCAAAAAAGGGAAAATTTAGTGGCTCATGTAACCACAAGACTAGATTTCGTTTCTGACTACATCAAAGGGTCAAAAACATCCCCAGGGCATCTTTCTGCTTTGTTGGGCTCCATTTTTTTTTTTTTTTTTTTGTGGTACGCGGGCCTCTCACTGTTGTGGCCTCTCCCGTTGCGGAGCACCGGCTCCGGACGCGCAGGCTCAGCGGCCATGGCTCACGGGCCCAGCCACTCCGCGGCATGTGGGATCTTCCCAGACCGGGGCAGGAATCCGCGTCCCCTGCATCGGCAGGCGGTCTCCCAACCACTACACCACCAGGGAAGCCCTGCGCTCCATTTTTTAGAGTCTTGCCACTTGGCAGACAAAACAGCTGTGGAGAGCTCCAAGCTTTACTTTTTCTCCAGTTCAGTATTCATATAAAGAAGCAGTCTTCCTGCCCTTAGTCCTGTTCCCTGATTGGCTGCCTTCAATCAAGTGCCCATTCCTAAAACAACAGGGCCAGGGAAATGAGCTTCTCTCACTGGACAGATTGGATTACATGCCCCATCTGTAAGGAGGGGAGGCAGAGCATCTGATTGGCAGCCCCACTAGCTTCACATACACTAGAATAGAAACAATTCCTCGCAGGGAAGATGGGGCACAGAGACCAGAAGAAAGGGAAAGGCAGGCAGATATAAATCATTAATACCAAAGCCCAGCACTTATATGCACTTTTCTGAGGCGGTGGTTTATAACTTGCTTCCTATCCTCAAAATGTTCTATAATCCAAGAAATAGTAAGAACTTCGGGAGAGGAAAATGCTTTTCCCTCACTCCAAATATTTCCTTCCTGTAGAGGGTCATCATGCCCCAGGCTCCTCTTCATGCCTTCCCTCTCCTGCACTTAGGGGAAGGAGAGCGTTAGGAGAAACTGGGCATGAGTCTCCCAGTGTCTTCCTCTTCCTGGTCACTTAGGATTGAGATGCTGGGAAGGAACACAAGTTCTCTTCCTCCACATGGGGAGGGCACCCTGGTCCACTGTTGCCTGGGACTGTGGGAAAGTCTGTTGAACTAGGATTCAGGGAAGCCTGTTGGGCTCACATGCTCAGCTACATTCTGCGATGTATAGCCTTATCAGAAGATAATTCATCTCCTGACCACTCAGACCGCCAATTGATTCAGAGCCTGAGTAGGGAGGAGGCATGCTATTTATTGAGCCCCTTCTCAAAAGTCAACAAGAACCATCCACTTAGGGTATCAGGCACCCACAGATTCATCCTCTCACTCTCCCCTTCCTGGCTGGTCCCCACAGGAGGAGCTTGTCTCTTTGGGAATCCACAGAGATAGTGGAGTGCTGGGAGCAGGCTCAGAGGGAGGCCACAAAAATGATCAAAGGCAAGGAAGCTAGGTTTACCACAGTAGGTGAGAGAAACTGGGATTATTTCACTTGGAGGGGGCAAAAAATAAAGCCAGTGGTGGGGTGATTCAGGCGTGGCCTTGACCAGAACCATGCTGAGGGTGTGGCATCACTGGTATTTTTCCACAGCCTCACCCTGACCCTGAGCATAGTCATATCTGTCCCTTACCTCTTCCGTCCCACTTGTCTCCTTCTATGCCCACCTCTTTGAAAATAAATTGTTCCACTTCCACAGAGGTGTAGGAGGCACACAAATCAACTTAAATAAAATAACACTATAGTATAATTTCTTTTTGATTACAAAAGTGATACACAATCTGTGAGAAGAACTGAAAAGATACAGAAAATTATAAACATGAAAACTAAAATCAATTCGAAACCCTCAACCCTGAGATAGCTATTAGCTTTTTAGTCTATTATTGTCCAGCCTTCTCTCTCTACATAATTTTAAATGTACTCTTTATTTCTTTAAAAATTTATAGAAATATTTTAAATAAAATAGCGGCATGTAGTGTAAAAGACGAAAATGGTATATTATGCTATTTCTCTTACTCTTATGATCTATGTGTACTATAAAGTGAATATTTTTAATTGTTACCACTTCCTTTTGTCTCTCCTGGCCTTAGGAATGGTTGACATTAATGGCACTTATTTGAGAGGAAAGTACTGGTGTCTTGAGACCCATTTTAGAGACAGGGAACTGTGACTACCCATAGCCACACCCAACTCCTGCTTGTGTGGCCAGGATCACAGGGGACAGAAACAATTTCCTAACATAATAGATAACTGTTGAGAAAAGGGAGTGAAAAAGGTGGCTTCCATAAGCCAGGGTTCTTGACCTTCCTTCTCTATCAGAAATACCCATCAAGGGGCTTCCCTGGTGGTGCAGTAGTTAAGAATCCACCTGCCAACGCAGGGGACACGGGTTCGAGCCCTGGCCTGCGAAGATCCCACATGCCGCAGAGCAACTAAGCCCGTGCGCCACAACTGCTGAGCCTGCGCTCTAGAGCCCGCGAGCCACAACTATGGAGCCTGAGTGCCATAACTACTGAGCCCACGCACCTAGAGCCCGTGCTCCACAACAAGAGAAGCCACCTCAATGAGAAGCCCGCACACCGTGACGAAGAGTAGCCCCCACTCGCCGCAACTAGAGAAAGCCCTTGCGCATCAATGAAGACCCCAGGCAGACAAAAATTAAATACATAAATAAAAAGAAATACCCATCACATCTACCACAGTGGCCTCCCCAGCTCCAAGATTTTGATTCTGGGAGCATATAGCTGCAAATGAACAAAGAGTCAGGGGAAAGTTCTTTATCAGCAGGAGAATTATTTTATTCAATGTGTTTCCTTACATTAGTTGGGACAATAAGGGGAAAGAATGAGAAGAAATAAAAGGCCAGTTACTCAGGCCACTTTTAATGAATCACCCCCCAGTGTCACTACCCATCCCCAGTCAGGAAAAGCTTGAGTTTTTCCGTGCCAAGAAAAACAGAGGGCAGGAAGAAACAAATTACGACCTTGTTTGTGTTTTGTGTCTTAACTATTTGATTTATAGGCCCAGATCCAATGATTATGGATGAAAGAAAATATCCCAGTGTCCCAAACCTAACCTGAACTTAACCGGGGTGGGTCTCACGTCCACTGCTCAAAGTTAATGCGAAGTTAAAATGCTTTAAGAATAAAGGTTCAGGGTTTGGGGCTGCCTGAGCAGGCCAGTGGCAAGGCCAAATTCTTTTCTCATCACCCCAATTAGGATGACTACTATGAAAAAATAAAAAAATAATAAGTATTGGTGAGAATGTGGAGAAATTGGAGCCCTTGTGCACTGTTGGTGGGAATGTAAAATGGTACAGCTGCTATGGAAAACAGTATACAGTTCCTCAAAAAATTAAAAATAGAATTACCATAAGATCTAGCAATTTCACTTCCAGGTACTCAAAAGAATTAAAATCAGGGTCTCAAAGAGACCTACACCTAAATATTATTGTTTTTGGTTGGTCTGTTGTTTGCCCAACCATTATTCCTTGTCCTGGGAGGCAGTGGCTAATACATTTGCCTTTAAATCTATTAATGCCCCCCAGGTAGCTGCCTCAGACTTGGGAGAGTTCTGAGTTAGGCAAAATGAGGGCAAGTCTTTTGATCTGGCCCTTCAGGGAGCCACCAGACTGGTTGAAATGAACAACCACAATTCTTTAAGAATGAGGTCACTTCTACTACCTCCAGGACTAAGAACTTCTACTAGGAATGGGGGCTGTTTTTGTCAAAGCTTCTGCCAAACTGAAGAGTAGGGGATGGGACAGGGTAATTTAAAACACCACAAAGCTCTCTGACTGAGAATCAACTGTTTTTACCTTGATTAAGCATTCACCTGGTTGTTATAATCTTTTGCTTTGTTTCCAGAATGCCAATAAAGTTGATTTTGAGAGTAAAAAAGAAAAGAAAACTATCATGTAGCCATGAACTCTCTAGAAAGAAAACAGAATGATGCGTTGGACCAAGTATCCACTTAGGATGTGGTGGCTCACCGAGGCCTCACCCAGGGGTTGACACTTAACCAGAGATTAGAAGGATAAAATCTAAATGTGAAGTTGGGCAGAGAGAATACCCCTAAAGTAAGCTTGTGCTCGGCATGTAGAAATCAAACCATCTCAACTCAAAACAGATTCTTGCCCATTAAGATTATTTTTCAGATTGATCTAGATGGAAGGTTGATAAATTCATTTCTGACTCTGAAGTATAGAAAAAGTTCTTTGACCTCACTCATAAGAGAAATGCAAGTCAGACCTAGAGTGTGATACAGTTTTAAAAATGTCTGATTGTTATATTCCAGAAACTTTGATAACACACTCTGTGGGGCTCTGAGGAAACTGGCACTCATGTGCGTTGCCAGTGAGAATATAAATTTGTACCATTGCTATGAAGGGCAGTGAGAATATAAATTGGGGCAGTTGCTAACAGTACGGATGCATGTGCTTTTGGCTTAGAAGTCCCATTTTTTCTTGTACATGTGTACAGTGATATAAGATCAAAGTTATTAATTACAGCATTATTTGTAATTCCAAAACACTGGAAACCCAAGTCTCCATCAGTAGGAGACTAGTTAAATTATGATACATTCATACCAAACCATGAATACTGAACTATGGGAAACTATGCAACTGTAAAAATAAATGAGGAGGCACTTTATGTATTATTATCTAAACATATCTAAGATGTCATTAAGTAAAAATAGCAAGATGCAGAACTGTGATGTTTAGCACCTTTTATATATGTGAGTAAAACTAAGTATAAATATTTATATTTACTTGCATTTGCGTAGAGAAACTCAGGAAGGATACCCAAAAAATTATTAAGTGATTATCTGGGGTGGGTAAGTGGAAGGGAATGGAAAGTATATAGAAAAGGTGGCCAAGAGACTTTTTATTGAGATGTTTAATTTTTTTTTCTTTTTAGTTTTGAGCCTTGTGAAGTATTAAGGACTTAAAAAATTAAATTTAAAACTTGTTCCCTCTACTACCCCTTATCTTAATTTATTAATTTATCACTTAATCTGTAACCATTGTTCACTGCCCTCAGACACTCCCCTGAGAAAGTGTCTACTTAAATGAACGTGGATGATGGTTTATAAAAAGTACATTAGTGCATATAAATTATATCTTTAAAAATCTGATTTAGGGACTTTCCTGGTGGTGCAGTGGTTAAGGATCCAGCTGCCGATGCAGGGGACACGGGTTCGAGCCCTGGTCAGGGAAGATCCCACATGCCGCCGAGCAACTAAGCCCATGCACAACAACTACTGAGCCCGCGTGCCACAACTACTGAAGCCCACGCGCCTAGAGCCCGTGCTCCACAACAAGAGAAGCCACCGCAATGAGAAGCCTGCGCACCGCAATGTAGAGTAGCCCCCACTCGCTGCAACTAGAGAAAGCCCGCGCGCAGCAACGAAGAGATTAATACAGTCACGGAGGAGCTTTCTGTGCCTTGCTACTCATCCTCTACAGACTAAAAGGTCACTGACCAGAGACAACGGAAGCATCCTGAGGGCAAAACCAGCCTAAAGGAAACTTTGTGTTTATGGAAACATTACAATGTTTCAAAGTGGCCTTTGGCTCAGTAGACTGTAGTAAAAACAATGGCATCATCCAGTCTCTGAACTAGACCATCTTTATCAAAAAGAACCTGTCACAGGATGAAGAACTTATAAGTGTTAACGTCTTTTCACATCCATGTTTTTTGTCGGCCCCACGTCTGGGAAGTATTGTAGCCTTTTTACATTTTTCAGTCCCCTCCTTATGCCCTTCCCCTAACCACTGAATTAGACTTCTAACACTCTTAAGCTTTGTCTGTTTTTTCCTCGACAGCTTTATTGAGATATAACTCACATACCATGCAAATCACCTATTGAAAGTATACAATTCAGTATCTTTTAGCATAGTTACAGGGTTGTGCAACCATCACTGCAGTCTAATTTTAGAACATTGTCACTGCCCCCCAAAAAGAAACTTCATACCCATTAGTGGTCACTCCCCATTTCTCCCAACCCCCTCGGCCATGTACAACCACCAAATCTACTTTGTCTCTGTAGATGTGCCTTTTCTTGAAATTTCACATAAATGAAATCATACAGTATGTGGTCTATTGTGATTGGCTTCTTTCACTTAGCATGATGCTTTCAAGGTACATCCATGTTTTAGCATGCTATTTTTACTGCTGAATTATATTTCATTGTAAGGACACACATACACATATACATGTGCATATATAGATATACATAAATTTTGTTTTTGAAACATATGAATATTTAGTACATGTTAAAAACAAAAAACATTAAAAGGAAGAAAAGTGGGTGTACTAAAGCCAGGAACCAAAATCCAGGGTAGAAAGCATCCTTATGGATGGCTCTTTGCACAGCTACAGTTTCTTTTGATTCTAGAAACTGGGCTGGGCTGTGGGGATGGAGCCCCACAGTCATAAAACTCAATATGATGGTTCTGGGGGAAGTTCCAGAAGAGGCTGCCCAACAGGCCAGAGAGGTCAGGCTGGCCAGGGGGGTTGGAACAACACTAGGATGCTTGGAATCAAGTAACTCTCCCCGAGGCCATATCTTGGACAATATGGGCTCTTAACTTTGCAGTTTCCTGAAGCTTCCCCGATACTGGATGGCCAGGCCTGGCTCTGGGAAGGGGAGGAGAGTGTTGGACTGTGATGGCTTTAAGAGTTTGTCTTCCCACTGGCAGGGGATGAAAATAGGTTGTCAGGGGACATAATACCTTGAGAAGGGCGAGAACAGATTTGAGGGCTACCTTATTGTATTCTATTCTTGGAACAGGAAAGGGGAACTTCCCCCTCAAAAAGAGTGTGAGAACCCAGGAAGTGTGTTTGATGTCTGCAAAAAAATGGGACAGAATCCTCGTTCCTTGCTCTATTCTCAAGGAGCATGCACAGTGTCTTTCTTGACAGTTTCCTGTTCCATTTCCACCATTTATACAAAAGCAGTAAAATGAGCTTGCAAGGTAAATAACGCGTACCCTGGAGCAGCATCTCACACACCAGCCTGTTATCTGAGATAAATTTCAGAGCACACAGCTGGACAGCGATGGGGAGAGGATTTTCTAATACATATGTAAAAACAGTGAAAGTAAAATGTTAATGTTGAAATGTTTTATATGGGAGTAAAATGTTAATGTTAAAATGTTTTATATGGTAAATGCCGTCTTCCTCTTAAGAGAGTAAATTTCCTTGAGAACTGGGTCTCATTTATAGCACCTAGAAATTATAACTCCAAACTAGCCAGCATTTACTGAGGACACTGTGGCAGGCACTGTGCTGAGTTTTGTTTAATATATAGACACAGTACTTAGCTGTAGTTACTCAGTAAATATTTATCAAAGAGCTTGAAAAAAAACTATCAAAGACAGTCAAGAAGAGAAAACTGGGGACTTCCCTAGTGGTGCAGTGGTTAAGAATCCGCCTGCCAATGCAGGGAATACGTGTTCAAGCCCTGGTCTGGGAAGATCCCACATGCCCCGGAGCAACTAAGCCCGTGTGCCACAACTGCTGAGCCTGCAGTCTAGAGCCTGTGAGCCACAACTACTGAAGCCCCCGCGCCTAGAGCCCGTGCTCCACACAAGAGAAGACACCGCAGTGAGAAGCCCACGCACCCCAAAGAAGAGTAGCCCCTGCTCATCGCAACTAGAGAAAGCCTGCGTACAGCAACGAAGACCCAACGCAGCCAAAAATAATAAACAAATAAAATAAAATAAAATTTATTTTTAAAAAAAAGAAAACTGCAGAACAACATTCCTCATGAATATAAGCCCAAAGATCCTTGAAAAAATTGTAGAAAATTGAACTTAACAATATATACAAAAAGACTAACATTGTAACCAAGTGAGGTTTATCCCAGAAATGCAAAGATGGTTAAGTTTTGGAAAACTATTCAAAGTAATTCACCATAGTCACAGAATAAAGGAGAAAAATCAAACGATTATCATCCTAATAGATGCAGAAAAAATGTTCAACAGGCTTCAATCTCCTTTTATGATTTAAAGAGAAAAAAAAAAAACACTTCAGGAAAGAAGGTAGATAGGAGAATTCTTCCCTCTATCAGATGAAGAGTATCTACTGAAAAATCTAGACATCATACTTAATTGTGAAAGACTGAATGCTTTCCTCCTAAGATTGGGAACAAGCTAGAGTTGCTCATTTCACCATTTTTATTCAGTGTTCTACTAGAAATTCTAGTGTAAAATAGTCCTTGTTAGTGATATAAGGAAAAAAAAAAAGGCATACAGGGCTTCTCTAGTGGCGCAGTGGTTGAGAGTCTGCCTGCCGATGCCGGGGACACGGGTTCGTGCCCCGGTCCGGGAAGTTCCCACATGCTGCGGAGCAGCTAGGCCCATGAGCCATGGCCGCGGAGTCTGTGCTCCACAACAGGAGAGGCCACAACAGTGAGAGGCCCGCGTACCTCAAAAAAAAAAAAAAAGAGGTAGTGGGGAAAGTCAGTATATATGTGATTTTGGTGAAGGGGGAGTACATGCAATCAAGCACATATTTTTTGCAGAAGTTTTCTGCTAGTCTCGTGAAGATTACTGCTAGTCACGAGGAGCAGACGTCACCATGAAGGATTTTAGTGCTTTTCTAGATTTGAGGAGATGCAAGAATTGGGCTCATAAAATTGTCTCCTGAAAATATCTATCTGAAGACCTGTTTT
This sequence comes from Globicephala melas, assembly GCF_963455315.2. Taxonomy (NCBI): domain Eukaryota; kingdom Metazoa; phylum Chordata; class Mammalia; order Artiodactyla; family Delphinidae; genus Globicephala; species Globicephala melas. Next base: position 45,459,180 of record NC_083332.1, read on the forward strand.
GCCAGTTTTTCCCAGAGCACAGAGTGCCTCATTCCTGATCTCCAGCCTAACTCCTTTCAATGGGTGTTGAAGGTCAGCAGCTGCTGACTTTCATAATTTGATCCTTGTAGAGGTAGATGGCAAATGCCAATTTGTAGGCGACATCTTTAATCCTAGGCTTCTTCACAGCATCATGAAGCGTTCTAAGATGGTTAAGATGGAAATTCAAGGCCTCTTGAAGTCTAGACGTAACTTGCACAGTATCACTTCTGCCACAATCTGTTGGCGAAAGTAAGTAACAAAGCAAGCCAACATTCAAGGTGAGGAAGAGACTCCACGTCTGGGCAGGAGGGAATCTGCATTTTCTTTTTGTTTTTTGGCTGTGCCACGTGGCTTGCAGGATCTTCACGTTCAGGGATCGAACCTGGGCCCCGGAGTGAAAGCGCCAGGTCCTAACCACTGGACCGACAGGGAATTCCCAGGAATCTACATTTTTAACATAGCCTTCTCAGTTGACTCACACACACCGGGGTTAAGTGTGAATTGTTCATTTCACATATATGTGTACAGAGCTGTGTCCCTTTGTATTTGCTACAAATCTCTATTGCTAGCACTTAAATTTATATATATGTAAATGTTTTGTTTCTTTCAGAAATTTCTGAAATAGTAATGTGCTTAGGTACTATATGGAGATAGAATCACCGGAGCTCATAATGGTAGCAGTTTGTGAAAAAGAAGGAATTTCAGGACCTTGAAAGGTGAGTAGGCACTGGAAGGAAGGGGGGTATCTTAAGTGGGTGGACCTGGCATGATCACAGATGTGGGCTTATACCAGTAGGTTTAGGGGTCAGTGGCTGGTGCACAAGATTTAAAGGGAATGGTGGAAATGGTTGGGGATGGATTATGGGTATGGGAGAGTGACACGATGAAAATGACATCTCGCCATGACCAGTTTGTACGTTGCAATGGCAGTTAAAAATAAATAGCTAACAACACTGCATAGAAACCAAACTCATAATTCGAAAATGCTGGAACCTCTAGCCAGCGACAGTTGAGGCGAATACTATTTTAGAACACAGAGAAACGAAAACAGTGTACATTGCCCTGATCACTGAAGAATTCGCTTAAAAATCAGATCCCCCCCCACACACATTCCGCCCTGATCGTTATTAAGATAAAACTGACATACAACAAAATCAGATTCTTAGTAGTGGCACAAACTTGGGATACTACATATCGTACCCCCAATCACTTTCTCTAGGCCTCGGCCCACCGCCTGTTATTTATGTATTGATTACTATGTGCCAAGCGCTCTGCATGTATGTGTATACACTCTCTCTCACTTAATCGGCCAGATTTCTCTACAGGGTAGAGTGTATCATGCCCATTTTACTGGTGAGGAGGAGACAGCCTAAAAATGTATTTGCCATATCACAGCCTGGAGGCTGCAAAAATGTAAAGCTGGGGCTGGAACAGAGGCTGCGCCGGAAGTGGGCGGGGAAACGAGTTCCGCGTGATTCAGGAGGGATCCACGGCAGAGGGAAGGGAAACGTGAAAATGGTGATTCGGCCCCATCTTCCAGAATTCTGCAGGCCCCTACGACAAGTGAAGAAACTTCTCTTTCAGACGACGTGTCTCGCTTAGGCGCCTTTCCAAAATCACGGTATCTGATTGGTGAGATTGGAGGAGATGGATGGTCCTGATTGGTAAGTTGGACCTCGAACCAGGCTTACGCCCCTAGGATCGGGCGAGGAGTGGGTGGGATTTGAAATTGAATCCCCCGTTTCATTGGTGAAAAGAAAACGAACCAGGAACTATTAGGAAGCGTAATTGGCTGTTGCCAGGAGCCTCCGCTGGCCTTATGGGCCCGGGTTACGGAAGCCGGGGAGGACTGAGCGTGAGGTCTACCTGCAGGAAGTTGGCAACGGAAACCGGGATAGCGGTAGAGAAGAGGTACCTCAGGCCCGATGGAGACTGTGGAAGCAAGTGGCAGCGATGGGAAAGGGCGAGGGGTCGAGACCACCGTCACGTATTACCGATTGGAGGAGGTGGCGAAACGCAACTCCCCGAAGGAGATTTGGCTGGTGATCCACGGGCGAGTCTACGATGTCACCCGCTTCCTTAACGAGGTGGGGCCCGGGTGGTGGGCGGCCCCTGGGAGCTGCAGCGGCGAGGGTGGTCGGGCCCGGAAACGCTGCTAGGGTGTGTATAGGAGGGAAGTGAGGCCTGGCTGAGGGCGAAGAGGCGTACGGAAGGGAGCACGACACTCCGAGACGGAGATGGGGGGGCCTTAGGTGTGCATGTATTTCCAGCCGTCACTAAACTCTCGTGCCTTGAGTCACATATTGAGCACTTACGACGTGCTTGGCTAAACTCGGAGTCACCATTATGCCCACTTTACGGAAAGGGAAACTGAGACTCAGGGTCTCTCACCTAACAACCTAGAGCCATTCGAACCCAGGTCTGAAAGCTCCAAACCTCTGCCCTTTACACTATGCCTTCTGAAGTAATATCATTTTTTGCTTTTCATTTTCTCGAGAAGCTGAGATGCCTCCTCCTTTCCCCCCATTATGCTGCCTTTCTTTTTTCTATTTTGAGTTGACCTTGAGTCCAGAGGTTATGAGTTGATTTTTTTTTTTTTTTTTGGCCATTGACTCAGGTTCTGTCACCCTCTTTTGTAAATCAAGCCTGTTGTATTAGGTTTTTTTTTTTTTTGTATTAGGTTTTACAAGTTCTCAAGACCCTGATACAACTGAGTGATTGTTTTGTTTTCAAGGAAACAGACTTTCAATTTGTTTAACTCTGCTGAGGTGTAATTTACATACAATAAATTGTGCTTATTTAAAATGTACAGTTTGATGAGTTTTGCCAAATGTATTCACCCATGTAATCACAACTTCAATTAAGAAAGAGTGTTTTCATCACCCTAAAAAGTTCCCTCTTGCTTTTTTGCAGTCATTCCCCTCACTCCCAATCCCTGAGGGTTTAGGATATTTTAAATGCTTATTTATTTATTTATGGTGTGTATTATTTTATTTTGAGTAATAGATTAATAATCTTATGGTTAATTCCTTGTAAGTTCTTGCATAATATAATCCTGCTGTAACTGAGAAAAAGTTTCATTTCGCTTCATTCTCTTTCTGGAGCAAATGTACTAGCAAAATTTGTTTTCTACTAATTTGGGGCTTACGGGATAAAGCTCTACATCCTGATTCATAAATCTATAAAAACTTTTAAAACGTAAAATTTCCCAAAAAGAATATTGTTTCATTTTATTATTACTTTTTTAAATAAATTTTTTTAAAAATTTATTTATTTTTGGCTGCGTTGGGCCTTTGTTGCTGTTCGCGGGCTTTCTCTAGTTGAGGAGAGCGGGGGCTACTCTTCCTTGCGGTGCATGGGCTTTTCATTGTGGTGGCTTCTCTTGTTGCGGAGTACAGGCTCTAGGCGCGTGGACTTCAGTAGTTGTGGCTCGCGGCCTCTAGAGAACAGGTTCAGTAGTTGTGGCGCTCGGGCTTAGTTGCTCCACAGCACGTGGGATCTTCCCCGACCAGGGCTCAAACCTTTGTTCCCTGCATTGGCCGGCGGGTTCTTAACCACTGCGCTACCAGGGAAGTCCCTTTTATTTTTGGTCCCCCCCTTTTTTTTTTTTAAGGACATTGTTTTAAATAAATCTTTCTAGTGGACAATAAGGTAACATCTTAGAATTTAGTAACTTCTTGTATTTGTAGGGCGTATGGCATTTATGCTTTTAAAAGTGCTTTCCCGTTATTTCAGCCTCAAATTAGCTAGTTGAGAGTGAGTTGGATAGTAGTGAACCTTATTTTAACAAGGATATAAGAAACCGGTTCAGAGAGATTTTGGTCAGACAGTTGATTAGTGGCAGGGTGTGCTTTAGATAAATACCTTGGTTTCTCTTGTCTACACAGTATTACTTTGGAATTCTAGACTTAGCTATGTCCTTTGATGTATGCCTCATAATAAGTTTCAAGTGTGGCTTGTAGCATGCCTGGTAAAGCATAGTTCATAATGGGCCAGTAATGTTTTTCATTTGTGGTTTCATTTCCCCCCCAGTTTCTTCTTGATTGATTCAGAATAGATAATGAACTTGGAAGGAACACTTAGTGCGTGTAGTGGACATGAGTTTAATCTTTAATAGTGGTTCCCAGCCTGGTTTACCACATGCTGATGGAGCCAGAGACATCACAGGTGTGCCAGGGGCGGCCCTTCAAGCTTGAGTTGCCAATCTTTACCTGTAGTTAGCCATTCTAACTTACCTGTTCCAGCATCTCTGTCCCTGTGTTCTTCTTCACTCCAAGTCTAGTCATTCATTCACTTACTCATTCAAATATTTATCAAGTGTCTACTAAGTGCCAGATACTGTTCTAGGTGCTGAGGATGCAGCAGCGGAGAGTTAAGCATTTATGCCCTCATGGAGATTACCATCTATGGGAAGCAGAAAATAAGCAGAGTAAATAACTAAAATATATGCTATGTTAAGTGCTAAGGAGAAAAATAAAGCAGGGAAGAGGTCTGTGGACATGTATGGGGTGAGGGCGTGAAGATGAGGGGTTGAAATTTTAGGTATGATGGCCAGAAATAGCTTGATTAAGAAGAGGACTAGAGTAAAGGCTTTCTGTTAAGGGAGCTGGCCATGTGGATATCTGCAGGAAGAGCTTTCCTGGCAGAGGGAGCAAGTTCAAAGGCCTTGAGGTGTAAGTATATCTAGTGTGTTTGACGAACAGTGAGGGAGGTTATGGTAGCTGGAGAGTATTAGATGAGGTCAGTATGATCAAGGAGGGGACAGGTCAAGTATAGCTTTTGTGAACCTCTGTTTAGAAAGAAAATCACATAAAAATGGTTACAATATCTTATGACATTGACTAGAACATATCGAAGTGCATCTCTCTTAGCAAGGGTAAGTATGATTTTGTAAACCTTTGTTCACAAAGCATGTTTTTGTGAACCTTTGTTTCAGTTAATATTCTTGTTTTCTTACTGTATCACAAGTGAGAAAAGTTTGGAAGCCATTGTTTTATGTATAATTAACCATTTCTGAAAAGAGTAACAACACGTAGTGCTGTTTTAAAGCTTTCTATGTATTTTTTAGTGACTGTTGGCATAAGTGGGAATACTAGGTTGGAGGGAAAAACAATACAGAAGGAAAGAAAGTAAAACTCTTTAAACCCCAAGAATTTGTTTGAATCCTTCTACATCGTCCACGCATACACCAATGTATACAGATATGTATAAGTAGAAATGGAATCATAGTATTCCTTAATTGAATTATAGTGTCTATTAATTGATTTGGTTTAATAGTAATAGTATTTCTTGGGTGCTTATTATTCTGGTGGCTTACATGTAATTTCTTTTTTAACCCTTCTAACAACCCATTTTAGAGATTAGAAAGCTGAGGAGCAGAGAAATAACTTTCACAAAGTCATAATGTTAAGTGGTACAGGTGGAGTTTGAACTCAGGCAGTCTGACCAGATAACCTATGCCCACTACATTAGAATTTGCCTCAGTTTTTTTTCATGGCTATAGAGTATGGAATTAGGTCTGTTTTACAACCAGCTTCTTCCACATCTTAGATATAATTTGGAAGAATTGGGAATGTGATAGAGGGAAGTTAGAATTAGTACCTTTTTTCTGGAACCCAGGTAATTTTTTCATTTTTTGAATAGGTCATACGGGTACGTTGTGAAAAGCCTTCCTCCCATCTGCCCAGTTCGACCTCCTCCTAAAGTTAGCTACTGCTGTTTGTGAATCCTTCCAGAGTTTTGTTTTGCATGTACAAGCAAAAGTGAATGTAGTTCCTCCCACTTTTTTTTTTTCACCCATAAGGTAACAGCATACAATACCTGCTGAAATATGCCTTGCTTTTTTCATGTAACTGTATATCTCAGGAGTCTTTCCATATCCATACCTGGAATACTTCTTTATTCTTCATAGAATTTGTTGGACTGATTATAATTTGTTTAAGCAGTCTCATATTTATAAACATTTGGGTTGTTAGTAATATTTTGCCATCTAAGTTTTTCCCCCGCCTAAGTCAACTCTATTGAGATCTAATGTACATATAATAAAATGTATAGATTTTATATGTGGAGTTCAGTGAGCTTTGAAAAATGTCTCATCTGTGTAATCACCATCACAATCACTGTATAGAACATTTCTACCATCTATGTTCCCGTACAACCACTGATTTGATTTCTAACACTGCAGACCCGTATGTGTTCTTATTTGTCTAACATCTTTCGCTTAACATATCTGTGAGATTCATCTATATTTTTTCTGTGTATCTGCAATTTATTCCTATTTAGTGCTTCTAATTTCATTGTAACCATACTAAAATTTAGCTATTTGCCTGTTGATTGACACTTGGGTTGTTTCCAGTTTTTGGCTATTATGAATAAACCTGCTTTGTACTTTCACGTACAAATCTTTTTTTTTTTTTTTGGCGGTACGCGGGCCTCTCACTGTTGTGGCCTCTCCCGTTGCGGAGCACAGGCTCCGGACGCACAGGCTCAGCGGCCATGGCTCATGGGCCCAGCCGCTCCGCGGCATGTGGGATCCTCCCGGACTGGGGCACGAACCCGTGTCCCCTGCATCGGCAGACGAACTCTCAACCACTGCGCCACCAGGGAAGCCCACGTACAAATCTTTGTGTGGACATATGTTTTCATTCCTCTTGGGTAAATAGCTAGGAGTGAGATTGCTGGGTCATATTTTTTTGTTTTTGTCTTTGTTTTACTTTTTAAGCAACTGCCAGACCTTTTCCCAGTCGCACCAGCAATACATTAGTTTTCCAGTTTCTCCACATCCTCATTGACACATGTTTTGTCAGTGATTTACTTTTAACCACTCTAATGGATGTGTGCTGATATATAATAATGGTTTTAACTTATATTTGCCTGATGACTAATGATGTTGAGTATCTTCATGGGCTAATTGGCCATTTGCATGTCTTGTAAAGTGTCTGTTCAGTCTTGCTCATTTTTAATTGGTTTGTTTTCTTATTATTGACTTGAAAGCAGTCTTTATATATTTTGGATGCAAGTCCTTTCAGAAATATGCATTGCGAGTATTTTCTCACAGTCTGTATTTTGCCTTTACATTTTCTTAAGTGTCTTTTGAAGAGAATTTTGGTGATACAGACACACACACACACATATATATATATATATACATATACATACGTATATACACACACATTTGGCGATATATATATAACACATTTTAATGGCTGGGTGTGGGCTTTGGGGTTCAAGAGTCTTGTTCAGTTTCCTACTTTACCGTAACCTTGGGCAGTTGTGCTCTGTAAAGGCCTTTTTCCATCTCCTCAAGGGAGATAATAGTACCTACTTCACAGGGTTGTTGTTGAGACAATTGATTTAGGTAATTCATATAGACTTATCATGGTACCTGGCATAAAGAGTTCAGTAAGTGTTAGTGGTTATTTTTATTAATAATAAAAAATTATATTGTTTCCTGTAGCATCTTTTGAGCGCTTACTAACTAGCGCATGCTCTGAAGATTTAAAGGTGAATTAGATGCTTTGGACTTGCTGGGAAGATGAGATCTGTGTACAAGCAATTGTCGTGTAAGGTAGAGTGGTCTTGCCTTTGGAAAGATGGAGAATGCAGGCTCTGTTTGGTGCCACCCTAGGGTACCCCTTGAAAGCTTCAGTGTCTGACTAATAACAATTCTTACTGGATTTCTCCAAGGCTGGTCAAAAAAAAGTGCAATTTGATCGTTATCTAGCTTGTGGAATTACCAAATCTGTAGAAAGTATGCTTTCTTTCCTTGAACGATCTCAAGTGGTTGGTCCTAGGGAAGGCTAGAAAGAAGATGAGGCAAAATTTAAACTCCAGCACTGTCTAGGTGAGCTGCCCTGATCACAAATTGACTTTGGTTTATTTATTCGTGCAGCATACATGCCAGAGAGGGAGAGAGGGCAGATGGGAGGGAAGGAGGGCAGAGTGAGCGCCCCCTAGATCTCACTATGTTCCAGGTTCTATGCTATGTTCAGGAATACAGCCATGAATAAGACAACCATGGTCCCTGTTCTCAGGGAGCTTATAGTCTAGTGGAGGAAGAAAGACATTAAATAAATAATTGCAATTGTGATAGTACCATGAAGATGCCTAAGGAATTGTGAGAATCTGTAGCAGTGGTACCTAGTACAGTGGGGATAAGGGTATGTAATCTGGTGGGAATAAGTTATGTTCAGATCTGCAGACCTGAAATTCAGACCGTGAGCAATTGTGACTGCCAAGGTTACACCATTTCTGGCAGCCATCAAGTTAACCTCTCCTAGGTGACACCCCTGCCTTGCTAGGTTCTTTCTAATCCAAATGCAAATACCTATGGACCTGCACCATTTCCTGCTGTTCACCACCCAGGTCTATTATCTTTTTCTGAGTTGTCAGACCGTTTTTTAGGAAGTAGTTTTTGTCCTCTCCAAAACTTTAACATCCGTATCTTATTTTGATGAGGTATTCTGCTAATCTGTTTGGGTAGGCTGGCCTAATTTTGCAGCTTCTGTAATCTTAATGTTTCTAGATTTCATTTTCCAAGTCAGGTGATCTTTTGCAGTACGCGGGCCTCTCACTGTTGTGGCCTCTCCCGTTGCAGAGCACAGGCTCCGGATGCGCAGGCTCAGCGGCCATGGCTCACGGGCCCAGCCGCTCTGCGGCATGTGGGATCTTCCCAGACCGGGGCACGAACCCGTGTCCCCTGCATCGGCAGGCAGACTCTCAACCACTGCGCCACCAGAGAAGCCCCCTATTGTTACATTTTTATTACATCAGCATGGAATTTCCATTCACAGAGAATTTGTGTAATTTTTTCCCAGTAAGATTTTTATCCTGTAACTGTTTGTCATTCTTCACATTCTCCTCTTTTCTGCCCATCTGTCCCCTATCCTTTCCATAGAATTAGTAATCTGGAAGTATTATTTTCTGTTAGCAATTTGTCCTCTTTCTTTTCTATATTAAAACATAAAGTTTCTGTCCTCCTTTCAGTAATACTTAGTAAATGAACTTAAGGAAAAGCCAAAAGGCTTCCCCTGCTCCCTACCACATATTCCGTGGACAATTGACCCACTAAAAGCCTTCCCAAGAGGACATTACAAAGTTTCCTTTGTATCTAAAGTATTTCACTTGATTATTGCTGGTCTGAGATAGAAATGAATCGATCACAGGCATTGTTTCATCAATTGAAAGTTTATGATCTTGGTTGCCATATAGTTTATTTGAAATATTTGTAGTGTTATATAATTGCTCATGCATTAAAAGCTGAGACAAGATCCATTAGTCTTAAAACACAAAGGCTATCCAGTTCAAAAGAATCGTTTTTACAAATTCATATGAGATTTAAAAGCAAAATAGATCCTAGAAAAAATGGGAAATGTGTACTGCCTTATATTAGGTTTACTTAATAAAAATAGGGAGAAACTTATGATTGTCCAATAGATTTGAATAGCACTGGTAACCAACCAATCTAGGTGACTGAGGATAACCTCCAGACTCTTGGTCTTATTTGTTTTGTTTTGCTGTGATTCAGACAAAAGTAAACTTTTGGGCTTATGTTAATTATAGGTATGTAAACCTAGCTTTGTGTGTGTATGTGGTAAAATATATATAACATAAAAATTTGCCATTTTAACCATTTTTAACTGTACTATTAGGTGGCATTAATCGCATTCACAGTTTGTGCAACCAACATCACTATCTATTTCTAAAACTATTTCATTACCCCAAACAGAAACTCTGTAACCATTAGGCAATAACTACCCTCTCATCACTCTTCCCAAGCCCCTGATACAACCTCTAATTTACTTTGTGTCTCTATGAATTTGCCTATTCTAGCTACCTGATATAAGTAGAATCATACAATATTTGTCCTTTTGTATCTGGCCTCTTTTACTTAGCATGTTTAGGTTTTTAAATTTTTATTTTTATTATGGTAAAATATACATAACATAAAATTTACTATTTTAACCATTTTTAAGTGTACGGTTCAATGGCATTAAGTACATTCACACTGTTGTGTGTCTATCACCATCAGCTGTTTCCAGAAATTTTTCATCATCCCAAATTGAAACTGTGCCCATTAAACAATAACTTCCCATTGCTACCTCCTCCCAGCCACTGGTAATCACTTTTCTACCTTATGTCTCTGTGAATTTTACTGTTCTAGGTACCACATGTAGATGGAATCATACAGTATTTGTCGTTTTTGTCTGACTTATTTCACTTAGAATAATGTCTTCAGGGTTCATCTATGTTGTAGCATGTATCAGGATTTCACTCCTTTTTAAGGCTGAATAGTATTCCATGATATGTGTATACCACGTTTTGTTTGTTCATCCATTCTTCAGTGGACACCTGGGTTGTCTCCACCTGTTGGCTTTTGTGAACAATACTACAGTGAACAATGGCATACAAGTGTCTGTTTGAGTCTTTGTTTCCAGTTCATTTGGATATATACCTAGCAGTGAAATTGCTGGGTCGTATGGTAATTATATTATAATTAGCTTTTTGAAGACACTCCAAACTTTTCCACAGCAGCTGTACCATTTTACATTCCCACCAGCAATGGATGAGGGTTCTAACTTCTTCATGGAACACTTGTAATTTTTCTGTTTTTCAGTCATAGCCATCCTAGCAGGTGTAAACTGGTATCTTTTTGTGGTTCAATTTGCATTTCCCTAATGACTAATGATGTTAAGCATCCTTTCATGTGCTTATTCGTTCTCTGTATCTTCTTGGGAGAAACGACTATTCAAGTTTTTTGCCCATTTTTAAATTGGATTGTTTGTCTTTTTGTTAAGTTAGATTTCTTTATATATTATGGATATTAATCCTTGATTAGATATGTGACTTGCAAATATTTTCTCCCATTCAGTAGGTTGTCTTTTCACTTTCTTGATAATGTCCTCTGACATTTTGATGGAGTAAGTCCTTCCATATCAGCAGTTACTTTCAATGTAAATGGATTAAACTCTCCAGTCAAAAGACAGAGATTGGCAGAATGGATAAAAATACGTGGTCTAACTATATGCCATCTGTAGGAGACTCACTTTAGATTCAGAGACACTAATAGGTTGAAAGTGAAAGAATGGAATCATATTCCATGCAAATAGTAACAAAATAAGAGTAGAGGTGGCTATAATAATATTAGATGAAAGAGATATTAAATAAAAAAAAAGCTTTTAATGGGCATAGAGTTGTTTTGTTTTGGCCATACCCTGTGGTTTGCGGGATCTTAGTTCCCTGACCAGGGCTCGAACCCATGCCCCCTGCATTGGGAGCACAGAGGCTTTTTAAAAAATAATTAATTAATTAATTTTTTGGGCTGTGTTGGGTCTCTGTTGCTGTGCGTGGGCTTTCTCTAGTTGTGGCAAGCAGGGGCTACACTTCGTTGCGGTACGTGGGCTTTTTATTGCGGTGGCTTCTCTTGTTGCAGAACATGGGCTCTCGGCATGTGGGCTTTAGTAGTTGCAGCATGCAGGCTCAGCAGTTGTGGTGCAGGGGCCTAGTTGTTCTGCGGCACGTGGGATCTTCCCAGACCAGGGATTGAACCCATATCCCCCGCACCGGCAGGCAGATTCTTAATCACTGCACCACCAGGGAAGTCCTGGGAGCAAGGAGTCTTAGTCACTGGACTGCCAGGAAGTCCCCATAGAGTTTTAGTTTTACAAGACAAAAAGTTCTGAAATAGATGGTGCTGGTGGTTGCACTGTTTTACATTCCCAGGGTTATAATTTCTTATGTCCAAATCAACACTTGTTATTTTCTGTTTTTTTGATGATAGATATCCTAATGGGTGGGAGGTGGTATTTCATTGTGGTTTTGATTTGCATTTCCCCAGTGACTACTGATGTTGAGCATCTCTTCATATGCTTGTTGGTCATTTGTGTGTCATCTTCAGAGAAATGTCTATTCAACTCTTCTGCCCATTGTATAATCAGGTTATTTGATTTGTTGTTGAATTTTAGGAGTTCTTCATATACTCTGGATATTAACCCCTTATGATTTACATATCTTTTGTTCTGTTGGTTGTCTTTTCACTGTTGATTGTGTCCTTTGATGTATAAAACTTTTTAAGTTTGATATAATCCCATTTGTCAACTTTTGCTTTTGTTGCTTTTGCTTTTGATGTCATATCCAAGAAAGTATCACTAAGTCCAATGTCATAAAAGATTTTCCCCTAATTTTATAGTTTTGGGTCTTATGTTTAGGTCTTTAATCCATTAAGAGTTCATTTTTGTATGCGATGTAAGTTAAGGGTCCATCTTCACTCTTTTGCATGTGAATAGTCAGTTTTCCCAGTACTATTTGTTGAAGCGACTGTCCTTTCCCTGTTGAGTGGTCCTGGCACCCTTGTCAAAGATCATTTGACTATACCTAGAGTATACGCAAAGGCAGTTGTGTCTGTGGTATTTTGGAACTTATTTTCCCACTATTTATATATTCCTAAGATTTAGCCATATGGTGTCACTCTAGTAAGTGACCACATTTGGATAACCACCATCTAGGACATTATAACATCCTGGAACTTCTCCTTGTAGACCCTCCCAATCACTGCCTCCTTCCTCATTCCCAGAGGTACTAGCTCTCTTGACTTTAACACTATAGATTCATTTTGCCCTTTTCCTTTCTTTTCTTTTCTTTCTTTTTTTTTTGGCAGCACCATGTGGCATGCAGGATCTTAGTTCCAACCAGGGATTGAACCTGTGCTCGCTGCATTGGGAGCTCGGAGTCTTAACCACTGGACCACCAGGGAAATCCCTCGTTTTGAACTTTTTACAAATGAGTGTCACAGTATATATTGTTTTGTGTCTGGCATCTTTGGTTCAATATATTATATTCTTTTGTGCATATTGCAGTGCCTCATTCTTTTTCATAGCTGATTAGGATTCTATTGTATGATTATACCTCAGTTTATTCATATTCTCCTTATGGATATTGGGTTGTTTCAGGTTTAGGGTCATAATGAATAATGATGCTATGATCATTTGTGTGTGTGTATAAGTTCATATATGTATACACATTTCTCTAGTATATACTTAGGGAATTGATTTTATTTTTTTAGAATGAAATTTTTATTGAGATAACAAGATTCATATGCAGTTATAAAAGAAATAATAGAGAGAGCCTTTGTACTTTTTACCCATTTCCTTGTACTGGTAAAATTTTGCACAACTGTAGTTGTACAAAACAACTCAAGATATTGATACTGATACAATCCACAGATATTATTCTGATTTCCCCAGTTTTGATTACAGTACTCAACATGCAAATTACATTTAACTGTTGGTATAGAATGGCACACTGCCACTTCCCTAGGACATTTAATTCAGACAGAATTATCCCTGGGCAACCGTTATCTTTGTATCTGCCAGCAATTGCTCTATCTTCCTTCTTATAACAATATGTAAACTCTCATATCCAGAATAACTGGGTCTTTAGTTCAACTGAGTGGTTACATACAGTACAGAACCATTGATTTCTTTTTTTTCCCCTGGTGGATTTGATATATTCTGAGATCCAGATCAAGAATCTCCCATATTTAACCTATCTTTGGTCATCCTGAAGGCACTTGAGAATCCAGCAGTATATCAGGGTCATCAGCTTTCCCTGGACAGTATTAAGAGATATAGAAGGTTTGCTAAGTCTGTCCTGGTCCTGAGTATTCACTCTGAAAAAGAGTTTATTTGAATAAAGTTTTGACACATTTGCTCTTTATGTCATTCTGTAGGCTCAAAATGAACAATACAGAGACTTCTTTTGCTCATACATAGTTTCTAAATTTTCAGTAATGAAAATTATTAGTTTTTTAAAGGAAGTTATAAAAATACTAGCACATAAGTTAAGCATAAAAATACAGGGTATTCGGATCCCAAGAAAACGGGAGTTTACTGTGGTCTAGAAGTCAGGCTGATTGCACATGATAATTAGTTATAATTGGCAATGTTTCTTCCAAAGGTTGAATTTTTGCTAAGTTTTTATATATTATCACTAGCTTGAGTTTCCCCCCTTCTCTGCCTTTCATTTCTACAGGCACCAGAAGGAAATTTAAAAACATTTAAAAGATAGCTCTTCCCTTATAAGTCACCCAGCACACAGGCCTCGTTTCTTCTAGTTTCAAACATAAAAAAGAACCTGGGTCAGACAAGAATGATCCTTGTTGCATACGCACCAGTTCATGCATTTTCCTTTTTATTCTGTGAGTCTCCAGTGCAAACAAAAGTTAAAAGGTTAAGGACTACTCCAAGTTCCCAACAGCTAATCCCTGGTTGACCTTCAAAAAGAGGTCTTTAGGGCTTCCCTGGTGGCACAGTGGTTGAGAGTCCGCCTGCCGATGCAGGGGACGCGGGTTCGTGCCCCGGTGCAGGAAGATCCCACGTGCCGCGGAGCGGCTGGGCCTGTGAGCCATGGCCGCTGAGCCTGCGCGTCCGGAGCCTGTGCTCTGCAACGGGAGAGGCCACAACAGTGAGAGGCCCGCGTACCGCACACACACACACAAAAAGAGGTCCGTAATTCATTTTTGAATATGCCTTCCAAGTGGAGGCGTTAGGCCATGTGCTCCTCTTTGCATCACCTGGTGCCCTCTGGTGATCTGTTAGCTCCAAAACTTTTCACTTTGTCTTGAAAGCTTTCTTGGTATCTGTGGTGGGCATGGCCATGGCTGCTGCAGTCATCTGTGTCTCCATCATTCCTGATTGGTCATTGGCATTATCCCACATTTGGAGAGTGAATGCTCTGAAGCCCAAATACACAGCAGAAGTACCAGGATGCAGCTATTAATAATGGGTAGTTCGATTCCTTTCTGTAGCGTAAGCTTACATAGGGTCATTGGAAATAGCACTTTGTGATAAAGCCTAAGAATGTCATGTTGATCCATCCACCAATAAGAATCACAGTGAGGACATTTGTGACATTCTCTTTCATCACATCTGTGAGCATCGTGGGATCAGTTGTAGGAGAAGGTGGTATTATTTTCCTTTTTTTTTTTTTGAAAACTCCATCCTCTGGGTTGTTGAAGTAATATTTTTATGTCAAGGACTGTTTGGGAATATAATTTCCATTTTCCCTGAGGACTGTGCTTTGAATTAATTAATTAATTTCAGATATTTGCTCCTGGTTGAGCTTCTTGTCACTCTGCAGTAGGATAGACACCTAGTGGTGGATCACACCCCCAGGTGATGATAAAGATGGGTTGGACCACCCAGGCTCATGTTGGAGTTGAGCAGCCCACTGAGAGCCAGTCCGACCAGGGTCACGGGGCTTCTCCTCCCTGGGGCACTGGGGCTCCTCTCGGGATTCTCCTCAGGGACTTCTCCTGTCCTGCAGCCTGGGCATTATCTTGGCTCAGGGCTGGCCTGGGCTCTGCTGTGGCCTCAGGCCTAGTGCATTGCCTCTGGTGCTATTTGATTTTAAATAATGTCTGAAGTTTATAGAGTTCTAAAACAGTAACGAAGGGTTCCCTGAAATATTTTTGCTTGCTCTAAACCATCTGTATTAAGACCACATTTTGGAGTGAGAGTTATTTTACTGAACCCTTTTTTTTGACCACTCTGACCCTCCTTGGCCTCTATGAAAAATAAAAAGCAGGCTATAAAACAGTATATACCATATGAACTCATTTTTATGAAGACACAAAACCTGTCATCACTGCCTAGTACATTAAATTGTAAGTACTCAATAAAAATTGAAGCATAATAATTGAAATGATTGAATGGACAGGAAAAACAGTTGTATGTACCAAAATGTTAACTAACTGTACTTATTTCTGTTATAAAGCTGTAGTTGATTCCTTATTCTTTTTTTCCCCATACAGTAGGAAAAAAAAGTATAAAAGAGTTGCTTATTTATTTCTTTATGATGGGAGATTGGTGAAAATGAAAATACTTTGTAGTTGTAGAAAGAGCTATGTAGGGAGTCATAAACTCAGCCATTCTCTGGAATATCTCAAACCACTAAGACATTTTGTTATCCTTTTACTCTGAAAAGGCAGCATAATAGTTGGGATGTGTCATAAGGAAAAGATGTCGTCCATAGTTTAGGTACATAGAGCAAGTTGGGGCGCAGTTCCAAAAATAATAGCTTACCAGGGCTGAGAGGGTTCAGATGTAACAACAGATGAGTGGCAGCTGTCTAACTCTTGCTTCAAAACAGCATGCTTAATGCTGGGGTGGGAGACCAATCACTGGGTGGAGACCTTTTAGGAGCCAAAAATAGAAGTTTCCTTATCCTCACAGAGCTCAGAGGCAAGTGACTGACTGGGAGGTTACACTTAGAGTTTTTGTGCTTCTGTTGAATTCATCTTTAAAATAGGGATGATAATATTATTTCTGCTTAAAAGGTTGTTATAAAAAGTAACTACTTAAAAGCATTACTTGATATTCCAAAAATATAAATCTATATATGTCTAATAGTGTAAATTCTAAACTTGCTAGTTGTAAGTAAATGTTTATTGAGTGTTTAAGTCAGGGACTGTGCTAAATGCAATTTTTAAAAAATTATTTTCTGAGTAGGTAATACTGTACTTGCGAAACCAATTTCGGTAGGGTGTACAGTGAAAAGTCTTCCTTGCACCTGTCTCCCAGCCACCAGGTTCCCTTAAATGTTTCCGGAGAGATTTTATGCATATGCATGCATATGTGTATCTGCTTTTTAAAATGATAGATGGTAGCACATTATACTAACTATACCTTTCTCTTGTTGAGTACAGAGTATTTCCTATCCTTATCTCATATAGTACTCACAATAGTAAAGATAGGTACTCATATTGTCTCCATTTTACAAATAAGGAAACAAAGACATCTCAATTTCTTAATAACTTATCCAAGGTATATAGCATGTAACTTATAGATAGAATCTACTTTCTAGGTATAGAGGCAATTATGTTGGTATTATTTATTTATTTAGCTTTAAAGTTTGAAACCATTTCAAACTTACAGAAAAGTTGCAGGAATAGAATAATATTCTTTCTTTGGCTTTCCTAACCTTGATATTTTTGGAGGTCACAGCTTGTCGTTTCATAGAATCTCTCTCAATTTGCGATTGTCCTAGGTTTCCTCACAGTTAAACCCACATTATGCATTTTTGGCCAAAAGACACAGGAGTTCCGTGTGTTCTCCCCATTGCATCCTGTCATGGGGTATGCAGTGCTGATTCGTCCCATTGCTGCCATTAAAGGGAGAAAGGGGAAAAGAGGAGAGGCGAGGAGGAAGTAGCTTACATTAGTTAGCTTTTCAGACAGCCCTCTCTTCAGTAAATATCTTTTCCTTGTAGCATCCTGGCGGAGAAGAGGTTCTGCTGGAACAAGCTGGTGGAGATGCAACTGAAAGTTTTGAAGATGTAGGCCACTCCTCTGATGCCAGAGAAATGCTCAAACAGTACTATATTGGTGATGTGCATCCGGTAAGAATTAGCTGAGCTCTAGGAGTGCTTGTAGAGAGAGGAAGCTATCCAACAGCCACAGATCATGATGAGGGAATGAGTTACTAAAATGGAAATTCGTTCAACCCAGCCATTAGGCTAAATTTTCTCCAAAATCATCTAGCCTTACTGTGCTAAGATAGAGCTTCTTGTCTGTAAATCAACACATATAGTGTCTATGAAAAGGAACTGATTTTGGAGGTGGGATTATTTTTGATTGATTTTTTTGTAATGCAGTTAATATCTCTACCTAAAATAGTAGTTTGGTCTTGCAAATTCATTGCTAAAAGTGGTAACTATGGACTTTTAAAACCATACCATTCTAACAAGGGACCCTGATGCGCTCAGAGTCAGGGGTGCAGGGGTGGGGGAGTGGGCAGTACCCTTCTGTAGACCCTGGCATCTCCCAGGGAATTACTACCAGAGTGTAGTCTCATGTTCCAAAGTTAGAAATAAGCAGGTAATGAGAGTTCGTTTAGATGTGTCTTAAAATATTATTTGTTTTCCTCTTTAAACAGAATGACCTTAAACCTAGAAGTGATGGCAAGGTAAGAAGTCCTCTATTTCTCTTGTGTCTTTCAAGTGTTTATATTTCTATTTACTCAAATAAAATTGCTTTTTCTTTTTAAAATGTATTGTAACAAGAGAAGTGTTTACTTTTCCCCCAAACAAAAATCCTGTTTTTCAGGAATTTGGACTCAGTACCATCTCAGGAAAAAAGAATAGCTGAGTCTGGAACAGTAGGAACATTTTGTTCATGCTTCTATTCGCTTTTCTAAAAAACTGAAACTCTAAAGCCATGCCCCATATTGCTTTGAAAGAAATTAGTTTATAGGTTCAGTTATAGAAAAGTATTTCTTATTCTTACATTTAATAGTATAGATGATAATAATTGCTTCTGTGTTGGAAAAAGAATTGGAAGGTCGGTTTACTCTTGCAAGTCTTAGAATGAGTTGTAGACTGGAACAATTGAGTAATTGACTGGAACAGGCCTTTCTGTCCCTATTCCCCTATGGTGTAGGCTCAAATAGGCCTACACACCCTTCCCATTCACACAGTGATACCACAAAAACAAAAGATTAAATATTTGAAAACCTTAATGTGTACTGCATAATGTACCAGGAAGAAAATATGAAAGCCTTTTTGCTTCCCACAAGCTGGATGGTTCATCTCCCTTATTCCCCCACTTTTTTCTCGCTATTTTCCTTGACTTCCCCTACCCTCTAATTTAAAGGGACAGCAGTTAGTTGTCACCCAGAACATCATGGAGGCAATGCTCCTTCCTTTTTTCCTCCTAGCTTCTTGCTTCCCTTTCCTCATTGAGCTGGTATTACTGAACTCATATGACACAGCAGTTAAAGTTGGCCTATACACAAGAATTCTTTCAGTTCAAGAGATTGCTTGATGGTATCTGCCACCTGTTGCTCTGCCATCCAGAGTGCTTGTGTAAATTAACGCTTCCGTCTTGCTGCACTCTGCTACTCTGAACTGTTGAATTGTTTATGAAGGGGGCATGAAATAGTTCCTTAAATGCTTTGTGAGCACTGTTGGTTTGTTTGTCCTCCCCTCCTAACACATGTACTATCCATTCTTGAATCTTCACTTGTGTAATTAAGGTAAAATTTGAACTAAGCATGGCTTGTTTGGTATATTGAACATGTCCAGAAACCATTGCTTTCAGAGGTCAACATTTGATTCAAGGGATGTTCCCATTTGTACAAGAGATGCACCTTGTATCCAGGAGGCATAACCCACTTCTGCACAGCACTGTGAGAACACCCATTATATTTAAGACAAATAAAATTGTGGGGGAGTTATAATGTCTAGAAGTCTACAAATTGCTTCTTGTTGCTATTTTTCTTCCTTGGTAGTATAGTATGTAGTTAAGACCATTCTTAGGAATGGAGAGCAGTGTTTTTCAAATTCTATTCCTTGTACCACCTGTATTGTAATCTCTTGGCATGTTTTCTGAAATGCGCATATTTCCTGGGCTGCCATTACTACTACTGATTCATGATCTCTGGAGGTGGGAATTTGCACTTAACGTAACCCAGATAGCCAAGCACCAGACTGTGCTGAATGACATGCCCATCTTTTCATTTAAAAACTTAGGGAACTTTAGTTCTCTTCTGTGGAAAGCACTGTCTGCCTTCTATATATAGGCCAAAGAATTAACTAGAGATGTCTCAGATAAATTAAAACTGTTGAACCTTGGACTTTTTGTAAGAAATAAAGAAAAAGAAATCCTTTTAGCTGGTGAGATTTGGTGAAATTCTCTAAAAATTCAGAAGTCTCCAAATGTAGTTTGGCCCCAGCCTGGCTTAAAGAGTGCTTAAAGGCAGTGTTTTCAAGGCTGTTTTTATCATGTCTGCTATACCCAAAGGATAGTCTCCATTAAATAGAGAGTTTGATTATTGAGTGTTTCCAGTCACACTGCTGTACTTCTGGCAGATCCAAGACCACCTACATAGGTTGTCATAGAGCTATAGTCCAGCCTGATTTTAGTTCCAGGAACAAATTCTTGATCCTCCACATTTATTTCTTACATGGGTTTTAAAGAGGCACTTCTGTGTCTAGGCTGCAGGTGTCTCTTTTCTCAATTTTTTTTTTTTTTTTTTTGCGGTACGCGGACCTCTCACTGTTGTGGCCTCTCCCGTTGCGGAGCACAGGCTCCGGACGCACAGGCTCAGCGGCCATGGCTCACGGGCCCAGCCGCTCTGCGGCATGTGGGATCTTCCCTGACCGGGGCACGAACCCGCGTCCCCTGCATCGGCAGGGGGACTCTCAACCACTGCACCACCAGGGAAGCCCTCAATTTTTTTTTACATTCACCATGAAGAAGTACATGTAAAGTTCATTTCATTAATACTTTCCTTTCTTTCGGTTAAGGTTTCAGAACCTCTGTGAGGAAGTGATTTTTTTTTAATGCCTAATGTCTTCTGCCTTATGCGACAGAGTTTTCATTTTCATTCTTCCTTTATTTTTCTGCTTCTCTCCTCCCTCCACAGCTCCAAGCTCCATGTCTCTTCCCTGCCTGAAACTACCTCTCTACCCCCTCAAAAAAACTTTTTTAAAAAAAGCACCCAAAACATGCTATTCTAGAGTGTAAATCAGAAACTTTCCCAGTATTTTGGAAACTACCTTTCATACTGCTTTTGCTATGACATGAGTAAATAAATAATTGATGGTCACCTTGTTTCCTTGTTAGATTGATAATGCCTGGGGTTCAAGACCCTGAAATGTTTGTTACAATACTAAAACTTAAAAGCTTAAAAACTACAGATCTGGCAACAGATGTTTTTCTTACCTGCTTCAGTCAAAGATAACTAACTAGAATTAAAAAACCTTTTTGTCTCTAAATCTCTTCCTGGCTGGATTAGTCCCCATGCTGAGAGCCATCAGTCTTCCATTCATACTTAACACTTTTCTGGTCTGCTTTGAGTTATGGAAACTCACCTTAGAAACAGTGTTTTCTGTGCCAGTTTGCCTGCCTGCCTACTGTGCTAAAGTAACCTAGACACATTTGTGGTCCATGAGGTCTCTCTTTGGATTATGGGTTTACTTCTTGGTTAACATTTTTATCACTCAGTCTACCTTCAGTTCAGGAGATAAGGAACATACAAATGCTAACCTGACTAAAAAAAGTGGCACCATTTCATTCATTTATTCAACAGATATTATCTAGGTGACAGTTCAACTGCTTCACTGGTCAAATCTCATTACGGTGCATAGACCCAATAACCTGACCATTTTTCCATTTAACTTTTTTGAATGGGTAGTTTGTGGTGTACATGGTTAAAAATTCAAATAGTACAAAAAAGTGTACTATAAAAATGACTGCCATCGGGCTTCCCTGGTGGCGCAGTGGTTGAGAGTCTGCCTGCCGATGCAGGGGACACGGGTTCATGCCCCGGTCCGGGAGGATCCCACATGCTGCAGAGCGGCTGGGCCCGTGAGCCATGGCCGCGGAGCCTGCGCGTCCGGAGCCTGTGCTCCGCAGCGGCAGAGGCCACAACAGTGAGAGGCCCGGGTAATGCAAAAAAAACAAAAAAAAACAAACAAAAAAAACCCCAAAACAAACAAAAAAAACAAAACAAAAATGACTGCCATCGCCAACTCTGTCTCCCAGTTCCCCTTCTCCTGAGGTAACCAGCTACCATTTTCTTGTTTACTCTTCCAAAGAGATTCTGTGCATACATAAATATAAATAGTTGGATGGATGGATAGATAGACTGATTGATCAGAGGACAGACCAACCATCCCTTGCTTTAAAAATCTCATAGGTGCTATTCTGCCCCTTCTTTCTAAAAAATTTTATCTTAGTGATTGTTCCTTATCCATTTATAAAGATCTCTCTCATTCTCTTTAATACTTAGTATTCCATAGACAAAAGCTTTGATGAGATGACATTTGCTATAACAGGATTTGATCTGTTTCTTTTTTTTAAGGAAGTAAGATTGTCTTTATAAAGGCTTAACATGGTTTTGTTTGTTTGTTTGTTTGTTTTTTTGGTTGCGTTGGGTCTTCGTTGCTGCACATGGGCTTTCTGTAGTTGTGGCAAACAGGGGCTACTCTTCATTGCGGTGGCTTCTCGTTGAGAAGCACGGGCTCTAGGCACGCAGGCTTCAGCAGTTGTGGCACACAGGCTCAGTGGTTGTGGCTCATGGGCTCTAGAGCGCAGGCTCAGTAGTTGTGGCACACGGGCTTAGTTGCTACGTGGCATGTGGGATCTTCCCGGACCAGGGGTCGAACCCACGTCCCCTGCATTGGCAGGCAGATTATTAACCACTGCGCCACCAGGGAAGTCCCTTAACATGTTTCTTAAACTTCATTTTTTAACTTAAAAAATTTAACTTTTGAAATTTAGTAAACTCCATCTATGTTAGATTTATAACTTGCATTTATAACTTGCAACTTTATAATTTATAACTTGCATTTAAAGGCAGATACATTTTTTTCTCCCAGATGCTACAGACTTTTGTTATACAGTTTTCTATTACACGTACGTAAAGTATTATACATACATAACATTCAGTTTACCTTCTCTTTTGTGGGAGGGAAACTAAAAAGAATGCATGCTTTATAGTTATGTAATGTAGTTAGTTGGTTGCATCATACTAAAAATTTCCTTTTAAGAATTGTTAAATATTCCTATCATATCTACAACCTAATTTATTAACGTTTAAAATGGGTATGCAGATGCCCTTTAGATGAGTAGTGCTTACTATTTACCAAAGAATTTTGTATGATGGTTTCATTGTTGCCTGTTTTTTTTTCCCCTAACATTTGTATTTTGTAACGTAATCTTTTGAAATAAAGCATAGAATGTAATGGCAGGATCACTCTTGAAAGACAAAATACCCTTTCTGAGGAATCTGAAGGCTTAGTGTCTTCTTGTAATGCTTTATTGAGAAATGATGTGTAGTTTTGGCAAAGCAAGATGTCAGAAGGACAAGGTAACATCTTTTGCAAGTCAGCCCTCCAATGTTATAACAAGTTTTTCACTTCTTAGGTCCCAGTAGAAATTAGTGTCTGAGTGTTTTAATTTTTTTTCTTCAGTGATGTCTTATGTATCTTATAATGGGTTCTTGAGAGAGTCGTATAGAAATTTGTTTCAGCAGGTGTTTTTCATCTTTGAATTTGCCCTTATGTACAGGGAAATATTACTTATATGACTGGGCTGACTCTAGGGATTTATGCTTTACAAGACAGTAATTGTTAAACTGTATTCTCATCTAGAAAGCAATTTTAGTACATTAGAGCGTCATGCGAAGGCTGTCCTCAAGATCCACACCACATGGCCATGAAAATATTGAAATCATATACTTTCAAAACTCAGACTTTTTAGGTTGTATGATGAACCTAAAACTAAAATTTATGTACTGTTAGCTAATGTTACACAGTCCATTGTATTATGGGGGGAAAGTCCTTTGCAGTAGTGTTTGAAGCCCAAAGTTCCCAAGTTGTTTTTCATAAGTTTCTGGCCACGTAGAAACCAAATTATTCTAAATAAAAAGCTGCAAAGACTACCAGACCACCCAAATACTCATTGAATTTGCTGAAGGTGTCCTATGGTTTAAAATCCACTTTTCCAATTTTAAGTACTTGGAATCCTCTTGGAATGGCTAACATTCAATTTAGGAATTAAAACATAAGCTTCTTATATACCTTATATTTCCCTTTTATTTAAACCTCTGAAAGTCTAAGTATAAACTGTTTAGGCTGAAGATACACGTAACTCTCTGTCTATATGTTTGAATGCATCAGAACTATAATTTTGGCACATTGCTTCCTACGTTTATGTTCTGGTGACAAAGTACACCATTCCTTAAGCATGTGTTCTCCTCCCATGTTTTTTTCATAAACAGGGTTCATAGTGAAATCACCCCCCACTAACCCCCAAATCCCTTCCCATATGTTTGCCAATTATGACATTTCTTTGTCATTCTTTTAACCACATCAGAGAGGGTTGGTACTCACGGCACACTGTCTCGGAAGAGTATCTGGAAGAACACACCTTTATGTACGTGCTGAAACATAGAAACATCTCTGTGTGGTTGTGCTCCTTCAGTCTTCCTTCTTGGATGTGGGAGAATGGTATTAACTTCTCTCTAATCTTTAAAAGTCTGCTCTTGTAGGTTTTGCTAAAATGCCCTTGGGTCGGAAAATTGTGTTGAGTTAATTGAATATGACTTTAGAATTCAGGTTCATCTGATTTGAGCCTTTCAGTTCACAGGTGAGGAAACTGATTGAGGATATTAGACATAAATTCAGTTATAATCAGCTTTAATAAAAAGGTTACTCAAATATTATGAAATATTTCCTCTTGTTCTACAAAGTCCATGTTTAGTATTCGTATGTATATAAATATATTTATTTACTTATTTATTTTATGACGGAATTAAAGGCTTAATGAATCTTGAACTTTAGGAACCACTGTATTTAAACAGTTAATTTCTGTTAATTTTGGACTAAAATCAGAGTAGACTTAAAGCAATCTGGTTGTTTGGAATT
Organism: Globicephala melas; assembly: GCF_963455315.2. Lineage (NCBI taxonomy): Eukaryota > Metazoa > Chordata > Mammalia > Artiodactyla > Delphinidae > Globicephala > Globicephala melas. Next base: position 45,483,627 of record NC_083332.1, read on the forward strand.
GGATTCCAGACTCATTGGAGAATAAAGAAGCATGCATATTAATCACTTGGTAAGGCTTTTGGTAGAATTCTGGATTTGAACTGCTCTCTTATAACTAAAATCATATAGTATTGCAATTACTACTATACATACCAAAGATGGAGAGCAGTCACTTCTCCTGACCAATCTTGCATGTAAATTAAAATGTGGGCAAGAACATAACCAGCCAAGATATGCCTGAACACCCACAGGGGTAAATTAAAGTCAATCATAAACTGTAGGAATTTCACCTAAGCATCTGTTAGATGCAGCACAGAGCTCTGGAGTGGAAATGAGAACGGGGGAGCTGTACACGGAGAGAATGGAAGGGTGAAGATGAAGGAAGGTTTTGTGTTAATAGAACCCTTTTCTTCTTAATTTTGTTAAATTAAAAATAACTTATTTGGCTTCTTTCCAAACTTGGCCAAGACACTTGGCTACAAGAGCAGTGCCTTAAAAAACTCTTTCATTTATAGCTGATTAAAAGTGGAGTCACTTTGGCATTTATTTGGCTCTTCGTATTCTAAAGAGGATAAGCTTCCTTCTCTTTTCTTTCCTAGATTGCTCTTAAAACAGGGGTTGAGGTACTTAGTTAAAAGAAAGAGAGGGAGGGAGGGAGGCAGGGAGGAAGGAAGGAAGGAAACCATGTATATTTTAAAATTTTTATTGCTTATTACAAACTATTACAGTTTCAGTATATTATGGTCTTGATTCGTCTGGCCTCTCTCTCCCCCTCTCTTTCTTCTCTCTCTTGCTTACTGCGTTGTCTGAGGCTCACTGTAGTTAGCACACACCAGTGCTTTTGGTTGTAAAAGAGGCTAAAAACTTTGAAATCTAGAGAATCCATTTATATGAACTAACCGATTTAATGTGGTTACAGATTAAACATCACAATACATATATTACTCCGTTTCGCTTTCACGTAAGCCTTTCAGATTACCTCCGCTTTTTTTTTTTAAATACTAAGTCTACATTTTTTTGTTCCATAAATCATTGGTATATGTGTGGATAAAGAAAGCACAAAAGACCGTGGAATTTTCTTGATAGAATTCAATTATTTCTTGGCTACTGTAGTGGAATATTTAAAAAGGCAACGTTGGGCTTCCCTGGTGGCACAGTGGTTGAGAACCCGCCTGCCAATGCAGGGGACACGGGTTCGAGCCCTGGTCCAGGAAGACCCCACATGCCATGGAGCAACTAAGCCCCTGCGCCACAACTACTGAGCCTGTGCTCTAGAGCCTGCGTACCACAACTACTGAGCCCGTGTGCATAGCCCATGCTCCACAACAAGAGAAGCCACTGCAATGAGAAGCCTCTGCACTGCAATGAAGAGTAGTCCCCGCTCGCCACAACTAGAGAAAAGCCCGCGTGCAGCAACAAAGACCCAGCGCAGCCAAAAATAAATTAATTAATTAATTAGTTTTTTTAAAAAAAGCTTTAAAAAGGCAATGTTGTAAAAAAAAAAAAAAAGGCACCGTTGTAAGTGAGATGCACACACAACCGTCATTACCATCCCAGCCTTCCAAATCTGTAAAACACTTGCTGTATTTCTCAAAGATTGACCGTAACATGTTTTAGCTAGCCTGACTCATTCTATTCAAGGAGAAATGTCCCAGATTGTTAACAACGGGGTCTCAAAGAAGTGTAGTAGTATAGTAATAGGATTTATCTAAAACTTTTTATTAGAAGTTTTACTTGCCTGTAGGCGATTTCTTTCAGGTTTGGGGCATGTGTTCATTTGCATGACAATGTTTTGGGTATATGAAATTAAAATTTATCTCATGGTCTGCTCTAAAATATCTAGGCCAGTATGTATGTAGGGTTTTTGGGAATCTTGGAGGTTACTGAAATCTGTAGTTATGTGTGCATACCCTGGCATATTATTGCATATTGGCAAAGATGATCTTTTGGGCAGCAGTAACTTATGCTAATGGGTTATTGTCCTCTGGCAGTAAGTTAGCAGGCTTTTTTGTACTATATAGCTAATTAATGAAATCCATAACTTCATTTGATATTTACATAAAGTGAATTTTAAAATTTAGTATCAGCTTTATTAAGGTATAATTCACATGCCATCCAGTTCACCTATTTAAGATGTATAAGTCAAGGGTTTTTAGTATATTCAGAGCTGTGCAACCATAATCACAAATTAATTTTGGAACATTTTCATCACTCCAAAAAGAAACCACGTAACCTTTAGCAGTCATTTTCCATTTCCCTCCAGCTCCTCTTCTCCCAGCCCTAGGAAACCACTAATCTACTCTTCTGCCTCTCGGTTTGCCTATTCTGAACATTTCATGTAAATGGACTTTATATAATACATGGTCTTTAGTTTCTTTCAGTTCACGTAACATTTAAGGTTCATCAGTGTTGTCGCGTGTATAAGTACCTTGTTACTTGTTACTGCCAGATTTTTGTTTTTAAGTTTATTTTGGTATTTTCTTTCCCCTAACTCCATTCTTGGTGTTTTCATTGTGAAATAAGCCCTAAGGTCTCTAATCGTAACTATTACGATTTCAGAGAGTAAACCAGTTCACTTCTCTAAGCCACAAAACAGTCATCTGCATGCTTTTGAGCATTTCCCAGTTGATCTCTATGTTACAAGACAGGAGTTTTTATTTTTTAACAGTGTTTTCACAAAATGTCATCTTAGCTACAGCCAGTGGCAAGCCACAGTGAACCAGGCTTACCATTGTGACTGCAAATTAGTTCATTGCAATATAGTTTGTACCAGTGGCTTTTTTTGTTTGTTTGTTTGTTTTTTACAAATAAAAAGAGTTTAGGTCATATTTCTCTATGCTTTCATTAGTGGTTCTTTACTAGGGAATACCTGTATATTATCAGAAAAAGAATTCCTAGTCCTCCCATCACATATGGATTTGTAAACATCAAATTGCATGAAAGATGAAGTTCTGTTATTAGCTTCAGAGTTTGCATGACTATTCGAGAAGATTTATATACTCTGTGTTAATCTTGTTTGTTTGTTTGTTTGTTTTTGACTATACATCTTCTTCAGGACCCTCCGAAAAATAATACGTGCAAAAGGTTGGTATTCCCTTAATAGATTTCCTTATGCTCAACATACTGTGTGGCAAAGAGGTTCTTCCATAAATATACATGTGTAACATAACTTAGAGTACAGTTTGACAGCTCATTCTTTTTTGGTCAAAATTATTACAAATTCAGTAGTTCCTTTGCTTTAGAAAAATTAATTTTTACAGTTTTAGTCTGAGTAATCTCAAAAAAGTTCTTGCCTTGAGTAATGTTTAAATCTTGTTGTGACATAAATTAGAATCACATGTAGTAAGAGGTAAGTATGCATGGACAAGTGCTACTGTTAATTCAGGCCCACAGTCTCTGTAGCTCAGCCAAGCTATGCAACTTCCACTAAAAACTTAATCTCAAAAAAAACCCAAAAAACTTAATCTCATTTAATCCTCACAACCACTCTGCACCTACCTTACATATTATAAATGTAATAATAAATGTAAAAATGTATTATTACATTTTACAGAAGAAAAAAATTGTGTATTGCAGTCATGTTCAGGAATGTGTGCTTCCTCAAAGGTTTACTTATCCCTTGCAGTAATGTTACTAACACAGTAGAATTAGCCCTGAAAGGTATACGTTTGTCATCCCTTAAGTGTCTCTGCTTGAGATAAGTGTAGAATTCTTGGCTTGTAAAAATTTATAGAGATTATATAGAGTTGTTTTATCTTTCTGAGATCCCACTTAAAGCATTTCATAGAGAGAAAATGTGTCTTTTTTTCCCATAAAAGTACCATGTCTTTTTTGTTTGAGGTGATGGACAGAATATTTTTAAAAAGTGGAAATTAAAGGAAACTGTTAGTAAATTCAGCTGTCTTAATATTAAGGATTTATGCTCATCCAAAAGCTCCATAAAGAATTTTGAAAATACAGGCCATAAACTTGCAGTAGACTTACACTACACTTAAAACTGACTAAAAATTACTATGTAGAATACATGAATAATTTTTACAAATCAATTAAAAAATAACTTAGTAGAATATGAGAAAAAGACTTAAACAAACACCTTACAGAAGAGGAAGCACAAATATAAGCATATGGGGAAAAAAAGGTTTAATTTCATTTGTCATCAGAGAGATGCAGATTAAAATCATAGGGTATATTTCACACCTGCCAGATTGGTGAAAATTTTTAAAAATTCTAAAAATAAGAGGCGTTGTTTAGGAAGTGTATTACCAATAATCTTAGGCCCTCTTTAGGGTCTTAGGGAGACGTAAATGGGTACAGTCCCCGTGGAAAACAATTTGACATTATCAAGTAAATTTGACAATATAATAACTTCTGACCCAGCAGTTGCATTTCTAGGGATATATACATACTCAAGAGAAATGTGTGTACAAGTATACCAGTGAACACGTACTAGAATGCTCACAGCAACATTATTCAAGATATTAAAATATTGGAAACAACCCAAATAACTATTCATTAGTAAAATGAATGAATTCATTCTGGGATATTCATATAGTGGAATACTTCAAAGCAATAAAAATAACTGAGTCACAACTACGTGCAATAACCTGAATAAATCTGAATGAAGAGAGTTCTGTATCATGGCCAGGAAGTTGTTGAATCTGTATCTCCTTTGGTGCAGTATAGGTGCATTTCCTCTGGTTCTGTTCTCAGTGGCCGTAAAGTTACAAAGGATTATATGAGGATTGGTGGTCAACCATTCTCAGTCTTGTGCACTGAAGACTTTATCTTCCGTGTTTTGAACTCTTTTGTCCCTTGTGGCTGCTCTGGAAGATATCTGAATTCATTACTCTCCTGGGGAGATTACTTTTTAAGTTTCCCTGTGCCATATTGCTGTTGTACCTACTGACCAACTTGCTTGTGTCTTTAAACAAAGCTACCTGGCTGACGTTCTAAACTTGTCCAGAACAGCTTTCTGCCATACTTAAATGTACAAAGTGCTAGGCATGTTTAGGCAAAAGAGAATCATTTTTATTATTGAACCTCAGCTGGCTTTTTGGGCTTCAAAGCCTTTTAATACCTAGACTGCATATGTCATAAGTGGAGGGGCAGCCAGGTCATTTGGATCATGGAAGAATTATACCTTAAAACTAGCAGAGCTAATAAGCTCTGTTAGAGAAGAAGGATCTTTTCAGCTGTGTGGCTTGCGGGATCTTAGTTCTCCAACCAGGGATTGAACCTGGGCCACCGCAGTGAAAGCGCAGAGTCTTAACTGCTGGACTGTCAAGGGAATCCCCAGGAAGGATTATTTTAAGGAGAATAATGACTGTCCTGAAACTCTGAGGAAAGTTTTTTACAGGACTTTTTAAGCCAACTACCATTTATTTAACTTTATTAGAACTATCAGTATGTTGTGTGTGTGCATGTGTGTGTGTCCTTATTAGTGTCTGAACTTAAGTAGGGATTAAGAGGATGGGAATCAGGATAGGAATCAGACTGCTTGACCAATTTCCCTTTGTGATTTTGGGTGCAAAGCTTGTATTTCATATATAAAATGAGAATAATAATACCTATTTCATAGGATTGTTGTGAGGATTAAATTTTAAAAATACATGTGGGGCAGATATAATATTCAACAGTTGTATCATTGGTTCTAAATTTATAATTATATACATAAAATGGTACTTTTTCATGCTCAAAGATGTTAATTGTAGAATATGTGAAAAAGCATAAAGAAAAATTTAAACTCTCCATAATCCTGTAACCCAGAAATAACACTTTATGTCTTTGTGAAAATATATATACTGAGGTGTGTATGTATATATATTTTTGGTATTACACCATACATTCCATTTTTAATCCTTTTAAAATTATTGTTTAACTTCAATCCAGATCTTTGGATTTTTTTATTTCCCCAAATAAAATTCTTTGCTATAAAAATATTAAAATGTGAAAATGTTTAAAATATTAAAATGTGAATGTTGAAAGATAGGGTACATTTGATATGAAATGTTCACAATTTTATTGCTTCTCCCCCCTACCCTCCCCCCCAAACGTCTAGCTACTGGTCGTATTGGATCTTCCCCATCGTAGGTGCTATTCTCTTAGGTTTTCTGTATCGTTACTACATGGCGGAGAGCAAGTCCTCCTGAGGAGACCTTGTTGAAGTCTGGAAAGCACATCTACTTGGGAGTGAGAACTGGACACTTGTTTGGAGGCTGCAGCGGTGCCCTCTTCTCGAATCCTGCCAATTGTATTCTTCTCCCTCGGACCCCAGACTGTTGGCCAGACATACGCCTCAGCCCTGGGACCAGTGTCCAAGTCATTTCTCAGAGCCTTACTCTCAAAGCACCTGCTCATTGTGTCCCTGCCTTTGTTTCCTCTCTTTACTCTTTTCCACGAGCACCTTTATGTTTCAGAACTTTCTTTTATATTTATAGTCTACGGATTCTAGTGACATTGCCCTTTGGTAAAATTGCCTGCTTCCCAATACTTTGAATGCACATTAGACATACTTAACAGGGCATCACACTCTGGTTTTGAAGCTTTTCTTTTTCCCTTTTTCTTCTAAGTAAATATTATTTTAAAAATTATGACTTAATTATCATAAGAGGTTTAATTCATGAAGTCAGGTTGCACACCTGCGACTTAAAACACAACTGCAGAATGATCTTGTTCCTTGTTTTTATTTGTTAAAACTGAGTGTAGCAGGGAGCCCTTGCCACCTCCTAAGGCCACCAAATGGTGCTGGGCAGAACTCTGCTTCCCATTTGTTTATGGGGAGTGGAGAGAAACAGGGAGAGGAAGAGATGAATTGGGGTGATAGAGTGAATTCACAGTAATCTTTCTTTTGAAAAATATTGAAAAACACTACTTTTAGGACAGGAGTTTAGAAAAAGCACCAAAAACTTTATCCTTTACTTTGGCACCAGTTCCTAGCCATCTTTTTTCTTTTCTTTTTTTTTTTAAACCCCTTACCATCTTGTATTGGTAAAATATAAATTTATAAGTATGTGTTTAGAGCTTTACAGTTTTGTTGAAGGATTTTGCTCTCTTTTTGTTTATCAACTGGCAATTTTTTATTCCCCTTTTTACAGAAGAGACTCCAAATTGATCAAAGGTACAGTATTTAATCTTCTGTTTGCCCCAGTAAAATAACTCCCGTGGTAAAGCGGCATTCAGAGGGGGTAGATTGGGACAAGAGAATGTTTTCCATTTCATGTGTATTTTTACCTCCATGGCTCCAATTTGTAGTTTTGTTGTTTTTTCCATTGAGAATAAAAAACTGGTAGTTTTTTTTTTTTTTCTCAGATGACTGTTTCATTGAGGAGAAGGTTATTATTTAGAGTTATGTTACTGTTTCTCCTTGGTTCGGACTTTCTCTGGTGTATCTGACTGCTTTTTTCCCCCCCGTGGAAGCACCTGAGGAGGCCGTCCACTGGGAGTTTTCTGCCGACAACTGTGGTGATTTTTCTTCCCATCCTTTGAGGATGACCAGTCTACTCTGAGCCATCGTCACATGCAGCAGGAAGCAGCGTGGTCCAGGAGGGACCATGGGCACTGCTCTGTATCCTCCCCTATTCCTGCTTGCCAGGCACTTGACAGGACAGGAAGCTACACAGCACACCAGTGTCTGCCCATGCAAACTATTTAAGAAAAAGTTCAACCCAGGTCTTGTATCCTGTGATTTAGCAGTTGAGTGAATTCACAATTTGTAAAAATCATGTTAACCTGCTAATCGCACACTTGGTTATGACATTATGGAGAAATTTTAGGGGCTTTCTGGCTGACTTTTATATGTCAGGGATATGGGTAAATTTTTTAAACATATCTTTTTTTTTTTTTTTGATGTGGCCCATCTTTTAAAGTCTTTATTGAATTTGTTACAATATTGCTTCTGTTTTATGTTTTGGTTTTTTGGCCACAAGGCATGTGGGATCTTGGCTCCCCGACCAGGGATCGAACCTGCACCCCCTGCATTGGAAGGTGAAGCCTCAACCACTGGACCGCCAGGGAAGTCCCTAAAACTTATATCTTTAGAAAATGTTTTGTATGTATTATAAGATGCCAGTGTAAGACAATTTTTTGAAAGAAAAATCTTTGGTTATTGTGTAACAGAGGTGGTGTGACTTGATGCTCCTCCAGGAAGGCAAGGAAGGGTTGCCTTGAATAAGAATTGATATATAATTGCTGTAATCATTAAGTTGCATGATCACATGGGCCCACACTGGGGTAGAAAAGAAGAACAAAGGAGTATTGAGGAGCTGGAAAGGGAACATTCAAGCTAAAACTAAGCCAGAAGATAACTTGGGTCAATTAAAAGTGCGTTGGCAGTCCCCAAAATTGAATGAAAAACATCTGGCTTAGAAGAAATGTTAAAGAACGATATTCTTAAGTAAAATTTGTGTTTTTTTGATATTTTTAGGGTAAAGACCAATGCAAAAGGTATGTTTTTCTATTTCATATTGGTTGTCTTTTCCTGTTTATATCTGGACTTGTTTTTGTTCAGAGCCAGAGGAAAAGATTTTCAGACTTTGTCTCAACCATCCATGAAATCCATCCAATACCCAGGGCTTCTTTTGATCTCCTGCTAATATCATGTCACTTTGTATTATAAAAACCACTTTTGGGTCCATTTACTATTATTCTGCTGCCTACATAAACAACCAGGTAGAGCTTGTGTGAGTTTGCAGAGGTTTTTTTCTAAACAATAAAGTAATATAGTATGTTAACCGAATCCATCAAAAAGCACTTTTGTTTTAAGAAGTAGACAGGAATTCTCGAAACAGTTTCGACATTGGTGGGTCGTGAAAACCCCTCTGGAGAGACAGTGGAGCCAGTCCCTGTTGGCCAGCCGGGCCTCCTTGGATGTCTCTGGGGTGTTTGGTTGTTTATTCCCAAGGAAGGCTCACTGCTGCTGCTCACCATACTGTACACATAATGGCTGGAGAGCACAAGAGGAGGAGATGAGGGGAAATTAGTGCCCCCAAAATAGGGATGTTAGTGCTGGGTCCCAAAATTTCCTGCCCCTGTCTCTGAGGAATTGGTTTTGGTTTCCAAATGACTTACATTTGTAAAGACAGGAACGTGGTATGGATAAAGTTTATACTGTGTTTAGTTCTAATTTGACCACTTAAGCAGCAACAAAAATGCATTGGAACCTATAATTTGAGCCGTAAAGTTCTTTCAACCGTTGTCACAAATCCACATGTTGTGAAATAAGAATATTGTTGAGTATATACTCAGTTCCCAAGTGAAGCAGTGAAAAATGCTTTACAGGCCAGATATATCATTACTTACATAGTATCTCATGCTTAAAATCTTAACTGATGCCTATCTGATTAAATTCCATTTTAGAAATGCAGAACTTTAATGTTCATTACTTCCTTCTCCAGGAGGAATGGATTCAGACATGTCTGAACATGAGATTGATCTTTTTTTTTTTTCTTTTCTTTTTTTAACCATCTCGTTCTTTTGCCAAATACCACAGAAGTAATGGGAAGTTTAGTCACATTTGATGGTTGTGCCCTGGAAGAGCTTGGGTTTAGAATTTGTGGGGGTGATCTCAAAGGGAAGTTTCAAGAAGCAGAGAGGTATTTGTCAAGTCACCTACCCTACATCTAGCATCCCACTCATGAATTTTAGGAGCTGCTTTGTGCCTACACCTATATTCTACATTTGCTATTTAGGCAAAACATTATTATGATTATTTAATTTCCTTTTGACTTCACCCTCTAAGCAAGTAATATTAACATTCCTTTTGTGTATTCAGTAATGAAGTTTGTTTACCTATTTTATTTCAGCATATTTTGAACAAAGATCTTTGTCTCTTTCTGCTGGAATGTGCACACAGTGAATGTTTGTTAGAACTACACACAATAAAGATACTGTTTTCCTTTTCTCTCCCTGACTACAGTTATTTTTTTTTTTTACATTTATTTAGTTTTGCTCTTATATTTTATTTTTTGGCTGCGTTGGGTCTTCGTTGCTGTGTGCAGGCTTTCTCTAGTTGTGGCAAGTGGGAGCTACTGTTCGTTGCAGTGCACAGGCTTCTCATTGCGGTGGCTTCTTTTGTTGCAGAGCACCGGCTCTAGGCGCGCGAGCTTCAGTAGTTGTGACACGTGGGCTCAGTAGTTGTGGCTCGTGGGCTCTATAGTGCAGGCTCCATAGTTGTAGCACACGGGCTTAGTTGCTCCACAGCATGTGGGATAGTCCTGGACCAGGGCTAGAACCCGTGTCCCCTACATTGACAGGCGGATTCTTAACAACTTTGCCACCAGGGAAATCCCTACAGTTATTTTAAAAAAAAAATTTTTTTTTTTTTTTTTAAGTAGAAATGTTGGTCCTGTAATTCTCAGGTGTTCTGGAAGAAAAGAATTTGAGAAGCATAAAAGTTACCTGTATCTATGCTACTACTGGGTTTAGTGTAACTGGATGGGGGGTTCTGCAGTTTTCAGGATTCTTACTGCTGCTCTTTCCTTGACGTGAGTTGCGCGTTTGATAATCCTGAGAGGCAGAAATCAAGACTTTTGCTGTATTAATGGATGTGAAGTGGCAACCAGGTAGACAGGTTTGGAGTTCTGTTTTTACTGAAACCATCTGGTAAAGAGAAGCCAGTTCAAGGTAATAATATGTTGTTATCTGTAATGCCAGTCTTCAAATGGTTGTTTTTCTTGGAAACAGCTAAACTGTTGGGGAAAATTAAACATTGAGATCGAAGTTCTAGTGACTATGTTAATGAAACAAGGTAAATAAGCCATTTGTATAATTACCTTTAAAACATACTGATAGCATTCTAACATAACCAATGAGACATCGTTCCTTAGGGCTTGGTTATTTCACTATCACATGAATTGAGGATTACTAACAGGAAAGAAAAGTCCCATTCTTATTACTAGTGTTTGAATCTAATGTTTAACCTTCAATCATAATAATTCACATCACTCTTCCTGATGCTGAGTATTTAGCAGGTACTTGACAAATCCTGGTTGATTCCTGAAAACTTGAGGTCGAAGATTGTCATTTCAACTATGTAAATTTAAGGTAAGAAACACCTTACCTTAAATTAAGAAACAAATGCAAATACAAATGCTGTTTGTTACAAGTGTGACAAGTGGCATTTTTGATCCATCAGTGCCAGTCTCAGAGCCGTTTCCTATTGTTTGTTCCTGGTTCTAATCTCTGTGACTGAAACACCATGGACCTGGAAAGAGAAAAATTTTTAAACCCAGGTTCCTGAATTTCATTTTTCTTTAGAGAAGCTTACTTTTGGGATCTTTTTTTTTCTAGTTTCCTCATCGAAGTTTTTCAGAAAAGGAGGTGGCATTACTTACAAAACAATAGGATGATGTCCACAATAAAAACGAATCTTCTCACAAACCTGCCCACTCTGATTTATTACCCAAGAAATCTAATAAGGAGCAGCACAGGTAAATGAGCTTTCTAAGACTTCCAATGTGACCTGCTTTTTCTTTTCTGAATCTTTTGTTTTAGGTGTTTTTTGTTTGTTTGTTTTTAGTTTTTGGATTTTTCCTACACTCATTCTGCTCCATCTTGCCCCTTTAAACTGTATACTCGGTCTCATGGTTTACTAATAAGTGACACCTTAGCCACGCTTCTCTTCATTTTTAAGTATTATGGTCCAAAAATGTACCCACTAGCCTGTTGTGGAAAACATTTGGAAGAAATTAAGCTGATTTGTTTTTAAGCCAGACCATGCATGTAAACTAGTGCAGTTCTGTTTGAACATCTTTATTAACCTTCATTTAGGGCTAAAAGTCTACCACTGGACCTTTCATGTATGAGTCAGTAAATTTGCTTTTTGTCTTAAGCTAGTTCAGATTTAGTTTCTAAAACATATCCTAACTACAGTGGCCTCTGCAGCTTACCTGACCTTAAAATGCCTGCCTTGGTAACAAAGGGTTCTGCCTCTCCAAGTATACCTAAGCTCTCATAGGGCAGAGACTCATTTTTTTATTCTGTGCTAAGTCTCTTTGCAAAGAAGAAATATTCTTTACTTTAAAAAGATACACACTCATTATTTTTGTCATAGAATAAGATACATAAGTAAGGAACCTATTTAAGCTAACAGGTAAAAGGGAACTTAACTTGTTATGAATCAGTTATGAATGAGCATCTGATGGAACTCAGGGTTAGGAAGTACAACTGGACCTCATGAGAACTAGGACCAGGAATCAGAAGACCAATAGGAATCAAGGTGGCTACGTTAGTTTCCAGTCCAAACCTCTTATGGAAATTAATTCTTAGAAGTGAGAATGTAATTGGCTAGACAGTGTCAAGAGTATCCATTTCTGATCCCATCAAGGGCAGGGGGACCCATTCCTCAGCTTTGAATGGCAGGGTGGATCATAGGGGAAGCAGATACCCAAGGCAGATGCTATTATCACATATTTTGTGTATTTTGTTTAAGTGTCTTCATTAATGTACTATACAACCTCTGAAGGAAGCGTCTTTGCATCCCTCAGGGTGCCCTGCTTTATGCTGGGCCATGGGAAGGGCTAAGCAGATTCAGTATGGTTTATCATGCTGTGTCTGAACGAACAACCTGGCCAAATTTGTTGAATTATCTGGGACTCCTAAGTAGAATTCTGAGATGAATCCCAATGCTGCCCACATCACTAACAACTGAAAAACCTCATTGACTCCTGCATCCCCACAAACCCATTCTGTTTTCTCTGTAAATAAATTCAGCTGCCAGTGTTTATTGGTTTCATAGAAATATTTTAAATGAACTTTAATTTTTAGAGCAGTTTTAAATTTAGAAAAATTATGACAATAATACAGAGAGTTCCCATAAACTTAGCACCCAGTTTCCCCTATTGCTAGCATCTTAAACATTAGTGTGGTACATTGGTTACAGTTAATGAACCAGTATCAGTACATTATTATCAAAGTCCACAATTTATTCATACTTCCTCAGTTTTTACCTAATGTCTTTTTTTCTGTTCTTCTTTTACACTTAGTCATCATGTTTTCTTTGCCTCCTCTTGACTGTGACAGTTGCTCGGACTCTTGTTTGTGATGACCTTGACTATTTTGAGGAGTATTGGTCAGGTACACCGTAGGATGCCCTCAATTGGAACTTGATATTTTTCTTATAATTAGACTGAGGTTATAGGTTCGGTTGGGGTGGGGGAAGCCTCTAGATATAATTTGTTATTATTGCATCGTATCAAGGGTATATACTATCAATACGATTTATGAGACTGACCTTGATCAAAAGGATGAGGTAGTGTTTATTAGGGTTTTTTTTGCTGTTGACGTATAGTTGATTTACAATATTGTGTTAGTTTGTAGGTGTACAGCAAAATGATTTTATATATATATATATATTCTGTTTTCCGATTCTTTTCCATTATAGGTGTTTATTAGGTTTCTTTTCTATAAAGTTACTCTTTGAAAGGAACTTTCCATACTGTTTCGTATTAGGAGGAAGTTACTATGGGCAGCCCACACTTAAGGAGTAGGGAGTTTTGCTCCACCTCCTTGAGGGTGGGGTATCTACATAAACCATTTGGAATTCTTCTGTATGGGAGATTGGTTCATAGAATTTTTTTTTTTTAAGTTCTCATCACAAGAAAAAGTTTTTATAACTGTGTGGTGATAGATGTTAACTAAACTTATTGTGGTAATCATTTCGCAACATATACATATATCAAATCATGATGTTGTACACCTAAAACTAATACAATGTTATATGTCAATTATTAGCTATCTATTTTATACATATTAGTGTGTATATGTCAGTCCCAATCTCCCAATGCATTCCACCACCCACCCACTGCTTTCCCTCCTTGATGTCCATATATTTGTTCTCTATATCTGTGTGTCTATTTCTGAGTTACAAACCGGTTCATCTGTACCATTTTTCGGTTCATAGAATTTTATACTTAATAAATATTGATGGTTTTTGACCACCCCCAAAAAAATAACAGTAAGGGGCTTCAGATTGAACATAGTAGTTTGACAAACTTATCTCTGTTCCCTTCCAAAAGCCACATAAATGATGAGAGTAAGGAATAAACAAAGATACAAAGTGAATAAGAGAGTACACCTCTGTCAATGAAAGATCTCAGGAAATTTTTGGAAGATGGAAGGCCAGTAAACTGAGATGATCTTGATGTGAGATTACAAGGCAAAGCTGAGGGCCATGGTGAGTGGGGATTAAGTGGAATTTCATACTCATTGCGGAGATATCTCCCCACCTGCACCCCCTTGGCTTGTAGAATACTAACAGTCAAGATTATATCCCCAGGCAGCGGTTAGGAAGGTTTCTCTCTGGAGAAACCCACCAGTTCTAGAGAAAAGGTCAACAGCTACTGACACCTGGTGGCTTCCACAAGGTCACCTGGCAGTGAAATCCTTCAATAAGCTCTTCGGATGCAAAGCATGCAAAAAGGTTTTTAGTGCCTTCCTTAACAGTTAAATATAAACAGATAGCCAAGGGCTATCAACCATTTTTGGAAGCTTTAGTACAAAAGATAGAGATCAAAACAAATAGGAAAAAGGGGAAGAAATAATGCAGAAGAAAAGAAAACAAAACTTGCAACTTCAGAGAGATGATATTGTATCCATGAATACAAACCAAGGATGCTATTTAAAAAGGGACAGAGGATAAGAATTCTAGAAATTACAAATTTGAGGCTACTAGTGAATGCTAAAATTAGTAGGCAAAAGCTTAAGAAGAAACGATATTTACATAGAGTATCTCCCCCAAAGCATTTACTAGTTACAAAGAGAAAAGCAGTAATTTTAGTGAAGAAAGCTGGCTGACTTAACCTGGTTGGTCAGGTTTAACATCATCAGTAATAAATAACACATCAACATCATGTACCCTTGAAATGATGCACTGAGAAGAACATATCCTGTCTATTGTATTCCCCAAAATTCGTAACCTCAATCTAATCATGACAAAATATCAGACAGACCCAGATTGATGGACACTCTGCAAAACCTTCAACCAATATTCTCCAAAAGTGTCAAGGGTCATGAAAGACAAGGAAAGACTGAAGAACTGTCACATACTGGAGGAGACTAAGGAGACATGACCACCAAATACAGTGTGGGATCCTGGATTAGATCCAGAAAAAGGACATTAGTGGAATGACTTGTGACATGCAAATGAAGTCTGTACTTCATGGCATTGTTGCAACATTAATTTCTTAGTTTTGATAATTGTACTTTGATTATGTAAGATGTTAACATTAGGGGACTACCTGTGCAAGTCTTTGTAAGCCTAAAATTATTCCAAAATAAAGTTTTCTAATGAAGCAGAAATAAAAAAAAGAAAGCAGTAGAAGAGATGGAAAATAAAAAAGAGGAAATCTCCCACAAGGTAGAACAAAAATGAAAAGATGGGAAATGAGAGGTTATACAAGGAGATACCCATCTCAATAAGAGGACATCTAGAAGTGAAAAATGAAGAAATTATTGCAGAAATAATACAAGAAAACATGCCAAGGAATTCCCTGGTGATCCAGTGATTAGGACTCGGCACTTTCACTGCCAGTGGTCCAGGTTCGATCCTTGGTCGGGGAACTAAGATACCACAAGCCAAGAGGTGTGGCCAAAAAATAAATAAAAGTAAAGAAAACATCTCAGAACAAATTATGATTTTTGAGGTTGAAATGACTGAGTGCTCAACACAATAATGAAAAATGACTCTTACCGAGGCATATCATTGTGGAATTTCAGAACAGAAGGGATAAGAAAATCCAAAACCACTGACCATGGCCACATCTTGGATCATCTTGAAATCACCTTGGAACATTAAAGAAATACTAATATCTGACCCTGCCACAGATCAATTAAAACAAAAGCTCTGTTTCAGGGGAACCTGATGCATGGTGATGGTTGAGAACCATGGTCTTAAAAACTTCCAAAGAGAAAAAGTAGATCACTTTGGAAGAATCAGGAAGTGATATCACAACTTCTCAACAGCAGCATTGTAAATAAGAACCCAGTGGAACAATGCTTTCCGAAAGAAAATGCCTTCTAAGCTAGAATTCTGGATACTTAAGAAATCTCTTGTTCATGAAAATTAAAAATATCACCCATAAGTCTGTTCAGAGGCTTGGGCTTTTTCTAAATGAGATTTTTTTTTTTTTAAGCAGAATGTACCCAGTCATTTTCTGTATCTGCTGTGCATATTCCTTCCAAGTTATTCTTTCTTAAGCACATTCTTTATTCAAGAATTGCCTAGTTTTCAATATCTTCTATGATTTGACCCAATACTACCTCCCTAGACAATCTGCTCTCAGCCAGCCACTCCTCCTACTGTCTTCTGCTTCCACCTTGCCCTTTCCTGTCTCTTGTACCCTTCAGAGTTCTTTTCCATGAGCCGTAATATCCAACTTACACCCCCACCCATCCCAAATGGGTTTTGTCCTGAGTTTTTTTTTTCTTTTTGGTCCTGAGTTTTGATTGCAGTTGACTAGACTGTTTGCTTGTAGAACTGCGTGTGTGTGTTTTTTTTAAACATCTTTATTGGAATATAATTGCTTTACAATGTTGTGTTAGTTTCTGCTGTATGACAGAGTGAATCAGGTAAATGTATACATATATCCCCATATCCCCTCCCTCTTGCACCCTGCCAATCCCACCCCTCTAGGTGGTCACAAAGCACCGGGCTGATCTCCCTATGTAGCACCGTGTTTGATCCAAGCTCAGTGGGAAGTGGAGCCACACTGGCAAGCATGAAGAGTGGCAGTGGATAGGCACCATATTTATCATGGTGGTCTAGCTGAATCATACCTGGACTGCAAAGTCCAACCCAAGTCTCACTTTCTCCATGAAACCTATCCAGTTCACTATTCACTATTCCCTTCTCTGAGTGCCTGGCACACACTTATGGCCATTTTCATTCTTTGGCACCAGACGAGTCCCTCTGTTAATCTTCCCAGCTAGAGTGGAGTGTCTTTGAGGACAGAGATTGGGCAATTACTGGGCATTATTTTGTGTTTCTCCACTGTACCTAGTACAGTGCTCTAACACAGTAGATGCTCAGAATACATTTGACTGGCTGGTGGAGTAATAGTGAAGTGGAAAATGTGCCCTCTGCAGGTATGGAAGGAAAAGAGCATTCCTCTTAAAATCTCTACAACCTTGATATGATTTTTATGGAGCAAATTAACAGAGGCTTTTTCCTAACATTTCATGTCCCCATTAGAAGATCCTTGACTGTATTGGGTCTTGGCATCATGACATACTCAACTTCTTTCAAAATGGCCTAACCTGTACCAAAAAGCAAACTGGGGTAATATTGGATTATAAATAAGATACATTCCCAGTTGACATAAAAGGGAATAGTAAAACAGATTTGCCTCGTGTCATTCTTGAGAAAACTGGAATTCTAACAAGAATGAATGTTCAGACATCCAGGGGATATTGGACGGCTTTTGGAAATCAAAAATGCAACTAAAATGATTGATACTCACAGGATATTATATTTTTACTCTAGTAAAAAGAGTACATTTTCTGGGCTTCCCTGGTGGCGCAGTGGTTGAGAGTCTGCCTGCCGATACAGAGGACGCGGGTTCGTGCCCTGATCCGGGAAGATCCCACATGCCGCGGAGTGGCTGGGCCCGTGAGCCATGGCCGCTGAGCCTGTGCGTCCGGAGCCTGTGCTGTGCTACGGGAGAGGTCACAACAGTGAGAGGCCCACATACCGAAAAAAAAAGTACATTTTCTGAAACATGAGGGTGTTTAGGCGCATTGAGATCTAGTGCGTTATAGTGATGTACTTTCTCATATTAGAACTTTGCATATTAGATAGTTTAATATTTGTGCTGATATGTTGCCTTGTAAAATATAGTAGCAATTAAAATTAGAAACATCTTTGAGAAAAATTTCCTCAACAGTTAGTTTTGTGGCAAATTTTTCTGAAGGATATGCTGGGTTTTTTACTCTTCAGTTGGAATTACCCTTGTATTCATTGTTTCTTGATGGTGCTAAGAATGTTATCAGTTTTGTATTTATCCACTATAAATGATTATTTGGAGACCTTTTTTTCAAACAATATAAAATTATTAGTACATATACACTTATGTATATAAAATGTATATACATATACAGTGTAATTAATACCTTATCTTTGAAATGTATCTGTCCTATCATCCACAGACATACATGTTTTACCACTTAACATAAAAATATCACTCTTGTATCTCCCATTATTGTGATTGTTTTTCACTGATGTGTATAGCTTACCTACCCAGATCTTCTTTGATGATAGATTTCACCAACAGGTATTCATCTGTGTTGGAATAATATGTGACTAGCACATTGAAAAAAGGGATGTAAATCTGTTACATTCCCAGCTACTGTAACAAGTGAATATTAATATGAGTCTCGTATTTATCATATTTATTCAAAAATTGGTGTTGTAGAGAATATTCAAACATCTAGGGGGACTGAATGGCTGGGGTATCATCGAGGTAACTGAAGGAACTGGAGTGTTCTGAAGAGCCATGACTCACTTTGTAGCATTTAAATGACGGGGTTGGGCTTCCCTGGTGGCGCAGTGGTTGGGAATCTACCTGCCAATGCAGGGGACAGGGGTTCGAGCCCTGGTCCGGGAAGATCCCACGTGCTGCGGAGCAACTAAGCCTGTGCACCACAACTACTGAGCCTGTATTCTAGAGCCCATAAGCCACAAATACTGAGCCCATGTGCCACAAATACTGAAGCCTGCATGCCTAGAGCCCGTGCTCTGCAACAAGAGAGACCACTGCAATGAGAAGCCTGCGCACCACAATGAAGAGTAGCCCCCCTCTCCACAAGAGAAAAGCCCGCGTGCTCATTGTAAAGAACCCGTCACTAGTGTGTGGCCAGCCTTCTCTAATGTCAGCCAAAATGTTTTCCCTTAGGGTTCCGATGGGAGGGCCTCACTGCCTTGCAGATGAAGGACTTCATCATTTTTAGAATTCAGTCACAATGACTATTAAAAACCAAAATGAAGGGACTTCCCTGGTGGTCCAGTGGTAAAGAATCTGCCTTCCAACGCAGGGGACGTGGGTTTGATCCCTGGCGGGGGAAGTAAGATCCCACATGGCGCGGGGCAACTAAGCCCATGCGCCACAGCTAGAGAGAAGCCCGCTCTCCGCAACTAAGACCTGGCACAGCCAAAAATAATTAAATTTAATAAATATATAAAGAAACAAACCAAAATGAAAACTAACAGGCTGGCGTCTGTCAAGCAGCATTCTCAGGCGTTCTAGTTATGGGAGGGTCCACTCCAGGGAAACCACTGGAGTTTGGTAAATGCACCACGGAACCTCAGGCAGCCTAGGTTAAGACCTCTACTTCATGGAGGAAGAGATGGAATATGTTCAGTTAGTTGTTTGTGGAAGAAGAATATATAGGCTTTAGGGACCAAATTATCTGGAAAAAGACTTGGCACCACTAGAGGAAAACTAGGTAAGAAAAGTTACTGTTAAAAAAAAAAAAGAAAAGCAAAGGAAAAAAGAAAAGTTACCGTAAATCGTAGGTTGGAGAGTGGAATTGGACATGGGATAGCAAGTCGTTGGGAATGTCAATCCTCATGAGGGAGAGGCTTTGGAGAGTAATCACATCACGATACTAAATGGGGAATCTGGTTGGTGGTCAGACCCATGGAATTCAAATTCCTTAGCGCTGCAGAGCCCTGTCCTGATTGAGGGGTCACATTGATCCACAGAACTGGAAGCTTATCAGAATGTGGAGACATAATTTATTTCTGCTCCCCCTAACTCTTCAAGGCGCTTGCACATTCAATATATCCTCGCTAAACCTTATGAGGTAGGTAATTTAGATATGATCATGAGAGAGACAGTGACTGAGAAAGAAGCCTTTAGAGTCAGACAGACCTGCATTTGAATCCTGTCTCTGTCTTACCCGTGGAGCGATGTCGTGAAATTTACTCAGCCTGTGTCGGTGTTTCTCACCTCTGGCGGACATTTGGCAACATATGGAGACATTTTTGATCGTCACAACTGGAGGAGTGCTATTAGCATCCAGTGGGTAGAGGCCAGGGATGCTGCTAAACATCGCACAATGCACAGGATAGCTCCCTACCACAACGAACTGTGCAGGCCAAAATGTCAACAGCGCTGCTGTTGGGAAACCCCTGACTCTAATCTGATTCTTAGTCTCTTCATCCATACATTGGGGGATTTTCACAGTACCTCACTGGGTTGTTATATAGCGTAGATGAAGTAACAGTTGATGTTGGGTTGTCGGTTCTTCCACTCTCCCTGCCGTTCTAGGAGCTGCGATCTTAGGAATATACATCTCTACAGAGTTAAATTTCCATGGGCTGAACTGCCAGCCATCCATAGTCCCCAGTTTCATGATATTCGTCCCTGGCAGGCTTTTTGCGTGGTATGACTCTGACCTTTGGCCACAGTTCATTGGATCAGAGCAGAGGCTGGATCCAAACTAAAGCAGTAAGAATTCTTTTCCCAACGAACTTTGTAATTTGTACTGAGAGATGCCAGGCTTAGTCTGGCTGGTGTTTTGAATGCAGAAGATATAAACCTGGGACTTGTGAGTGAGATGCAAAAACAACCAGTTTATAGCAGAAGAGAAGTATGCAACAGTTCCAGAGGGAAAAGCAGCAATAAAAGACAGAGTCCCCAGAGTCTGTTCCCCACTGCACCCTGCCTTTAGGTTCTAGAGGCCATTTCTGCAACCATGTAATACTTCTTGCCTAAGCTGGCTTCAGTTATGTGTTTCTTGTGCTCATGGGATGTATTACTAATAACTGATGACACATGTGAAAACACTTAGCACGGTACCTGGGAACAGTAAGTCCTGAACAAGTGTCAGTTGTTATTATCATTCCCATTTTAGAGAGAAAAAAGTCGAGGCAGAGAGACAAATAATTTTTCTTCTGTCACACAGCTCTTTGGTGGTAACCCGATCTAGAATCCAGGTGTCCTGACCCCTAGATCTGGGTTCTGTCTCTTCTCTCTTTTTTTTTTTTTTTAATTTATTCATTTATTTTTTGGCTGCGTTGGGTCTTTGTTGCTGCGCACGGGCTTTTCTAGTTGCGGCGAGCGGGGGCTACTCTTCATTGCGGTGCACAGGCTTCTCATTGCTGTGGCTTCTCTTGTTGTGGAGCATGGACTTCAGGTGCGTGGGCTTCAGTAGTGTGGCACGTGGGCTTAGTAGTTGTGGCTCACGGGCTCTAGAGTGCAGGCTCACTAGTTGTGGCACACGGGCCTAGTTGCTCCGCGGCATGTGGGATCTTCCCGGACCATGGCTTGAACCCGTGTCCCCTGCATTGGCAGGTGGATCCTTATCCACTGCGCCACCAGGGAAGTACCCTGTCTCTTCTTTGAATTGTGAAATGAAACTTTCAGAATAGTGAGTAAGTACCTATGTACAGTTAAAAATAATTCAAAGTGAACCCTGGTGTATTCATCACCCAGGACAAGAACTAGAAAATTGGCTGCCCTTCAGAAGACCTTCCTGTGTCCCTCCCGCTCTCCCTGCCAGAGGTAACCAATATCCTGTTTTTTGGTTGAAATAACTTTTAATAGTTTTTCTGCCCACATTTGCATCCCTAAAGCACATGATTTCATTTTACTTGTTTTGGAACTTTATATAAATGAAATTGTACTATACGTATTCTCTTTGTGACTTGTTTCTTTCAACACTGTGAGGCTCATGCATACTGTGATGTGTAGCTGTAGTTCATTTATTTTCTTTGATGAATAGTCCACAATGTATTTATGCAAGCTACTGTGAATGGACATTGGGTTATTTCCTATTTTTGGCCAACAGTATGACTGGGAGCATCCTTGTTTGTATATGCTAGTGCATATGTGCAGGGGTGTCTCTTGGATGTGTAAGTAGAAGACCTGCCATGTCTGAGACTTCCTTTGCTCCACATCCTTGTCAGTGTGGGTTTTTCTCCATGCAGATGCCCATACCTCGGGCTACTAGATAAAGAAAGTACTGTATAGTGCTGTGGGACACACATTTAAAACACAGAATCCTTCCTCAAAAAGTTACACATAGAATTACCATGTGACCTAGCAATTCCACACCTAGGTATGTACCCAAGAGAATTGAAAACATATGTTCACACAGAACTTGTGCATGAATGTTTATAGCAGCATTATTCATAATAGCCAAAATGTGGAAACAACCCAAATGTCCATCGACTGATGAATGGATAAACAAAATGTGGTCTGTACCTACAATGGAATATTATTCAGCATAAAAAGGAATGAAACACTGATATATGCTACAACATTATGCTAAGTGAAAGAAGCCAGACACAGAAAGTCACATATCACTCTGCTTATATGAAATGTCCAGAATAGGCAAATTCATAGAAACAGGAAGTAGATTAGTGCTTAACAGGAGCTGGGAGGAGGGAAAACGGAGAGTGAGCCTAATGGGTACAGGGTTCTTTTTTGAGATGATGAAGATGGTCTCACAAATTTGTGAATATACCAAAAATCACTGGGGGCTTCCCTGGTGGCACAGTGGTTTAGAGTCCGCCTGCTGATGCCAGGGACACGGGTTCGTGCCCCGGTCCGGGAAAATCCCACATGCTGCGGAGCGGCTGGGCCCGTGAGCCATGGCCGCTGAGCCTGCGTGTCCGGAGCCTGTGCTCCGCAACGGGAGAGGCCACAACGGTGGGAGGCCCGCGTACCGCAAAAAAAAAAAAAGATCACTGAATTGTGTGCCTTAGCAGGGCGAGTTTTACGGTATGTGAATTATATCTTAATAGAAATGTAAATATAAACGTGATCAACAAACAGAATGACATGAAGGAGGGCATCTTGCGGGGGGTGGCTGGTGGCGTTGGGCAGGGGGACGGACCTTTAGATTTGGTTCCTGGGAAGGTTGTTCCAAGGAGGAGGTGCTGTTTAGCTGGGACCTGAAGGATGAGCCCCAAGGTGATGAAGGTGCCATAGGCTGAGATGGGGAAGCTTGGAGGAGAATCAGATTTGGGGGAGGAAATCAAGAGACCTCGCTGGGATATATTAAAGATAGAACCTATACAAACGCAGAAGAATAAATAACAAGGCTGAGCAAGACTCCGCGGGGCTCATGGAGAGGCTGAGCAGGAGAGGTGATGGCTGCGGGCTGACACCCAGTGCCTGCCTCTCAGAAGCCAGGACGTGTGTGGACTGCACCCTCCCTGGAGGTTACACCAAGTGCTGGCACAGCGCTCTGGCTCCCGGCCCGCCCGCCTGCTTGTGGGGCTCCTTCCAGCATTTTTTGGGCCTTCTGCCACGTCCCAGGTCCTCCCCTTACAAAGGCAAGAAGGGCAGGGGAAGGGAGTGTCCCTTCTGAACACCAGATGTGACACAAAGCCTTAAATAGGCAGGAGCTCCAGTCTGATAGCTGGGGTGGCCATAGGGAGAAAAGTGGGCTTGCCACCCCTAAAGTGTCCAAAATCTACTTAGAAAGGCACTGAGGCCCGTGATGAATACTGTGGTGCCCAGGGCACCCAGAGGAAAAAGCAGGCCCAACATCGTGGCTGGAGCCAAGTCAAAGGGTCAGGAGAGAACTTAATCTCAACTAGCACATTCTTTCTCACCTAGTGGGTCCTGCGGTAGCAGTCATCACTTTCAGTCGGCACCTTCGGGTGCTTCTAGCCCACACAACATGGCACGCTTCTGTATTTTCTTCCATAAAGGTCTCTCCCCTATGGCTCTCTGCCCAGTCAGTTGCCCACAGACTGGAAAACAAAGGCTCGAAGCCTTCCCCGGAGACCTGGGCTTAGGGATGGGCCTTGGGCAGGCTGGGCGGATGTTCTGTTGATTTTTTTTCCAAGTGCAGAGAATGTGACAGCCAATTCCTGTTGGAAATAGCTTTTGTTTTCTTTGGAGCACAAAGCACTTTTCCTTTCTCGTGATTGTCTCAGCTCAGGTCATGTTTAGGATGATGATTCGCTAACCTAATTGCATGCCTTCCAGATCCATGGTTCTTAACCTTTCAGGGCATAGACCCTATTGCAACTCTGGTAAGAACTATGGACCCTCTTCCCAAAATGTACATACATACACATGCACATAAATACCCCGAATTTAATATTTAATGTCAGTCCTAGCAGGTTCAGAACCCCTGGGTTGCGTAGGGGTGGGTCCTCCCTACCCCACCACCCCTCACCCCCTGCCCCAGCTTTCTTTTCCATCGGGATCTTAAAATTCCCTCTCTTAGCCGTCCTCAGGGGCCAGCATTTCTCGCCTGGCTCCTGCCTGAATTAATCTCATGTATACAGCCCACCGAGGAGCAGGGACTCTGGCTGGATTTGGGCTGTCTCCAGTTTCAAGTCTCCAGTCCACTGGTGCTTCAATTTTTCAGGCAGCAGGGTATTCCAGTGGGATTTGTAAAATCTCTGTCTCATCCGTGCCTGGTTATGGAGGAGCCAGGCAACCAGTCTCGGCAGATTATAGAAGAGGTGGCACAGCTTTGGATGAGACTAGGGAGACAGGCGTTGTCTGGTTTTGTTAAATTCCAGAAGCAAGTCACTTTGCCAAAAATGCCAAAAATAAAAGACTGTCTAGACACTTACACACTAGAAGCTCTAATATGAGGAGAGACCATCCCAAAGATCATTGATTTATACTGTAAATGGCAAGACAATTTTTTTTTTTTTTTTTGGCCTCACTGTGTGGCTTGTGAGATTTTAGTTCCCTGACCAGGGATTGAACCCCGGCCCTCAGCAGTGAGAGTATGGAGTCGTAACCACTGGACCGCCAGGGAATTCCCTGGGTTAACTTATTTAACAGGCACGAATTATATCCCTGTCCTGTGCCCGGCACTGTTCTAGGCACCGGGGTGCACGGTGAGTCAGACAGACAAGGTACCAGAGAATTTTAGTTAGCGGCAAGTGCAAGGATGAAAATAAAATAGGGTGAAGTGATGGATGTGATGGCGGTGGGGACATGATCAGAGAAGATATCTCTGAGAAGGTGCCTTGGAGCTGAAACCTGCGTATTGAAAACGAAGCATCCATTGGGAGGAGGAGGAGAGCTCCAGGTGGAGGGAGCAGCTGCAAAGGCCCAGAGGCTGGAACCAGTTGGGCTGCTTGAGGACAAGGAAAACATGTGTGGCTGGTGCAGCTTCCGGGAGAGGGGAGGTCGGGGCTGGGACGGAAGAGGTAGGCAGCGGATGGACAGCTTCGGGCTTTGCGGAAAAGACCACAGAGAGTGTGGAGCAGGCGTCTGATGTGATTGGATTTGCATTTTGAGAACCCGCCTCCGTGGAAAGAAGTGTCTTCTGGGAGAGCAAGAGCGGAAGTACGAGGCTGACGAATGATCCAGGTGAGTGGGAGATGGTGGCTCAGACTTCTTGGTGGCCGTACAGATGGCAAGACAACCGTTTTCCAGTGAACACACTTGGTTCATGTCATAATATGATATGGTTCATATCATAATATGATATATTATGTGGTTCACACATAATATATGACAATGCACGGCGGTTAAGACCCCGTGGGAACCTTACTTTACTGCGCGGAAGGACCAGAGTTAGGGTGTTCTTACCAGTGCAAGGTTTCCTGTTCGTGCCCTTTCAGGAAAAACAAGAACGAAGATATAAATCCTCCTTTACAGAAAGTTGCTTGGCTGTTTTTGTCTTTGTAGAATGTTAATCTCCTTGGCAGGCAGGAGGTGGGGAGGAGAGCTGGTATGTATTAGGGGCCTACTGCATACCTTGATCTCATCTAATCCCACAGTACCCCTACAAGGCTCCTGGGGTTTTTTTTTTTTTGTTTTTGGTACGCGGGCCTCTCACTGTTGTGGCCTCTGCCATTGTGGAGCACAGCCTCTGGACGCACAGGCTCAGCGGCCATGGCTCACGGGCCCAGCTGCTCCGCGGCATGTGGGATCTTCCCTGACCGGGGCAGGAACCCGCGTCCCCTGCATCGGCAGGCCGACCCTCAACCACTGCGCCACCAGGGAAGCCCTCCTGGGGTTTTTTGTTTTGTTTTGTTTTTGAGATGAGGAAACTGATGTTCAGAGAGGTTAGGTATATTGACCAAGGTCACAGCTAACAAGTGACAGAGCTGGGATCCAAATCCAGGTCTGTGTGATTCCAAGTCTTTCCACACCATCCCAGGTGAACACACTGAGAAGGCCCTAGTAACCTCGAGACTCCAGGGTTTTAGCTACTCCTTGGATGTAAAACTGGTCTCTGTTGGGGGTCCCCTGACTTTTCTAGAATATGCAGTGTGCTGAATACAGTGATGTCCAAGACTAGCATTTAAAGACGTTCCCTAAAAATAATAAAATAAAGACATTTCCTAATGTTTAAAAGATTTAATGATGCCAGAGTATCTAAGGGGGAAAGAAGGATTTGGGTCTTGAGATAAACAGGCTCATTAAGTAGCAACAAATCAATAAGGGTGAAATCAATTAGGGCTAACTGGAAGGTAGGATTTATGCCATCTGGCTTGACTCTCTTGAAATGAGAGACTGATGGTGGCTACCAGTGTATCATGGAGGCGCAATTCAGGGACAAAAACCCTGATGTTGAATTCTATGCTGTAATCCTCCCCCTGCTGCTCTGCGGCCAGTGTTTGGTAGGAGGGCTCTGGAGGGCTCCAGTATTTCCAGCAAGACCCCTGGTCTGGGGTCCTTGCACCCTCAGGACTCTTTGTGTCACAAGGACTCCTTCAGGTCTTGAGCTTTCCAGAACAACCCAGAAGGGAATGGCCCTTGCAGGGTCCACCTGGTCTGACTGCCCAGGAGTGTCTCAGAGAAAGGCTGGGGCAACATTCCCAGCAACTGGACACAGGAAAAACCAGCCCATCACACCCAGGGTTATACGCAGGGTTACAAAGAGAAACATGACACTATGTTCCTGTCTTTGGTGCTTCAAGCTCTCTGGTGGGTGTGCACACCTGTGACTCGACTGCAAGCTCCATGCAGGGAGGACTGTGTCCTTTTTTTTTCTCTTCTTCTTCTTATTGTTTTGCTGTTCTTGAATGACAGTATCTGAGGTTGACAGACACTGTCTTCATCCTCCAGGATTTGACATTTCAGCTGGAATTATAAACCCATAAAGAGAAAACTGAGGCATTATGGGCAGTAAGTTTTGAAATTAGATCTGGCTTCCAGCAGAGATCGTGAAGCCTTGGTTTCCTCATCTGCAGAATGAGTGATGAGGCACATAATAGAAAGTGGCTGTAAGGCTTGAATGAGATGATGCATGTAAGTGCTGAGCAGAGAGCCCAGCCGCATAGCAACCCTCAGAGCAAGTGCATAACATTTCTGCCACGACCCCCTTACACCTTCCATGGTGCATGTTTCAATAGGAACTTTCAGTCCTTTTGACTGTGATTCATATCACAACCCTATAATGTGTGTGTGTATATATCTTTTTTTTTTTTTTTTTTTTTTTGCGGTACGCAGGCCTCTCACTGTTGTGGCCTCTCCCGTTGCGGAGCCCAGGCTCCGGACGCGCAGGCTCAGCGGCCATGGCTCACGGTCCCAGCCGCTCCGCGGCATGTGGGATCTTCCCGGACCAGGGCACGAACCCGCGTCCCTGCATCGGCAGGCGGACTCTCAACCACTGCGCCACCAGGGAAGCCCGTGTGTATATCTTTAAATATAACTACAATGTAAATTTTATAAACTAGTACCCCTTACTATGTGTGATGAATTCTGATAGTTTCTACTCTATTCAGTGTTGTTGAAAAAAAATGCTGAAGGGGCACAGGGGAACTTTTGGGGTGATGGACATGTTCTATATTTTGATTAGAGTGGTGGTGGCGGCATGGGGGTTCTTGTCAAAAATCATTGAACTCTACATTAAGATGGGAGTTTACATTTTAGTGCATGTAAATTATATCTCAATAGATTTGCAAACCTCTAAATTACTTTTTTATTGAGACACATTCCATAAAATTCAACCTTTTAAAGTGTACAATTCAGTGATTATTAATATATTCACAGAGCAACCATCATCACTAGCCAGAACATTTCATCACTCCAAAAAGTAACCCTGTACCCATTGATAGGCACTTCCCATCCCCCCAACCCTAGCCCCTGGCAACAATTAGTCTACTTTATGTCTATGTGGATTTGCTGGTTCCAGTCCTGTGAAGCCAGGATCAGAGTCTTTGAAGCTGGGCGAGTTACTGGGCCTCTGGGGGAAGGGGCACACTCACACACACACACACACACACACACCCCGCCCCAGAACTGAGATTTCTCTCTTAGGTCCAGGTATTGGGCGACTTCCAAGAGCATCAGTGACTCCTGTAGGTGACTCATACCTTTCATCTCCACTTTTTTCCACACTTACTCCAGGCCCACCCAGTCCTCTGGAAATGCCCCTTACTCACTTATTCCCCTCCTGTGGGAGATATGGACAAGGATGCACCCAAGGAGGTGTGTGGAACGGACTCTCCAAGGTCAATGTGGGAAACCCATCACAGAATTGCAAAAAAAGATGCAAGTAAGGTTCAGGAATGTGTCCAGCACAGTAGGGGCTGCAAGTGGATTTGGAACTGGGGGTGGACAAGAGGAGGAAGCAAAGGGACTTCCCTGGTGACCCAGTGGTAAAGAATCTGCCTTCCTATGCAGGGGACATGGGTTCTATCCCTGGTCAGGGAACTAAGATCCCACATGCTGCAGGGCAACCAAGCCCGCACGCCACAACTACTGAGCATGCGCACCTCAACTAGAGAAGCTGCGTGCCGCAAACTACAGAGCCCACGTG
Source organism: Globicephala melas (assembly GCF_963455315.2). Lineage (NCBI taxonomy): Eukaryota > Metazoa > Chordata > Mammalia > Artiodactyla > Delphinidae > Globicephala > Globicephala melas. The sequence goes on from NC_083332.1 coordinate 45,512,295, forward strand.
CTCAGGAGCCTGCGTACCACAACGAGAGAGAGAAAACCTGCAGGCCACAACTAGAGAGAAGCCCGCACACCACAACAAAGAGCCCGTGCTGCAACAAAAGACCCCGTGTGCTGCAACTAAGACCCGACGCAGCCAAACAAAGGAAAAAAAAGAGGAGGAAGCAAGGGGACTGTTACTGGCTACCTGGAGAAGAAGAAGGGGACCTGGAGGTGACTCGTGCCCCATGTCCCTGCCTCTTCCCTGCCCCGAGGCTCCACCTGGAAATGCTCTTACTCCCTTCACCCCCTGCTGCCTGGGAACGGTGCAGACGAGGAGACACCTGAGGAAGGGAGAGGGTGAGAAGTAAGGGAACTGAAGCTGCAATGTCCTTGAGGATGGGACTGACCTGGACCGACTGATGCCAGCTCTGCCATCATCTGGAAACGGGTCTGACACAGGGGCTTTCAAAAGAGACGTGGAGGTGTTATCAAGGGCCACCTGGAGACATAAGAGAAAAAAGTCCTGGAGCTTTAAAAGCCCACTTTTTCCAGCTGTCATCAACAACAGGAAGGGAGGTAGGACTCTGGTGATGCCTAAGGAATGAAAGCACACTGACAGAATAACATTTTAGAAACGTGTGAAGCACGCTGCAGAGCGTAAGTGCCCGTGATCCTGTTCATATAAAAAAGATATTATGTGTGATTGTTCATAACGGACCCAAGTCTGAAAGGATTCTCACAAACCTGCCATTAATAATCTTCGGGGAAAGGAATTTTACTGTCTACTATTAATTTTTTTACAATCATATGCTATTTGTGTAATTTAATGAGATATATTTTAAATTTATTTTTAATCTATTTTTAAATAGGTGATACATTCACATGGAAAATCTCCTTCCCATTCTTGTCCTCATCTGCAAAGACACCCACTCCGCATGCCTTAGGTAAGTAATGTTCCTAATTTTTTTTTTGTATCCTTCCAGAATTTCTTTATGCATATGTAAGTAAATTTGAATAGAGATTCTTAGTTCAACTTTTTTGGAGCTCTAATTTGGAAATTAGAATTCAAACCCAATGACCAGATATAAGGGCTCTGAAGTTTTCCCATAATCAGACATATCTACGGGGGGCCAGTGGGCACGAGGTATACCTTTCCAAAGAGGAGAAAGCTTTTAAACATGATATATGTAAAACAATAATTGAGAAATGCTCATTATAAAGGGACCAAGAGGGAATCCCCTGGTGGTCCAGTGGTTAGGGCTTGGTGCTTTCACTGCTGGGGCCTGGGTTCAATCCCTGGTCAGGGAACTAAGATCCCACAAGCGATGCAGCACGGCCAAAAAAATAAATAAAGGGGTCAAGAAATGCAATAAAAAGGAAAATCACCCCAAATTGCTCTACCCCAAAATAACAATAATTAACATCAATAAAACATCACATCTGGACCAGTGATGTCCAGTAGAACTTTCTGCAATAATGGAAATGTTTTCTGTGTTATTACAGTAACCCCTAGCTACATGTGCTATGGAGTGCTTGAAATGTGGCTAGTGCAACTGAGGACCTGAATTGTTTATTTTAATTAATTTTAACTTAAATATACACAGCCTTGTATGTCTAGTGCCCGCTGTAATGGGCAGCGCGGTTCTGGACCCTTTTTAGTGCATATGTCTGAGTGGATAGATGTAAAGAGAGGCTGGGGAGGCAGGCTATTTTGGCATCACCTGCCAGAAGCCTCATAAGTGTGATTACTAATTAACCTGGGAGTTCTGCTTGTGGGAATTATCTTAAAGTAACGGTTCTCAAAATCTAGCTCTGAGAGTGTTTATGAACATGAAAAACTGGAAGGCTGTAGAAAAATATTTACTGACATGAGACTATGTTCACCACTGTCTATTAAGTGAAAGGCAGGTTACAAAGCAGGAGGATTTCATTAAAATATAAATTGTCTAGAAAGACACACTTCAAACTGCTCAGCACATGGTAGGCACTCAATGAATATGTGTTAATGAATGAGCGAAGGTTAATAAGAGTCAGCACTGAGTGGTGAAATGGTGAGTGATTTTATATTTTCTTCGGTTCTGTTATTTATATTTTCTAACTATCTATGGTAAATTCATATACCTTTGTAATAAGAAAAAATATGTATTGAAAAAAGAAGTATAGTTGCCAGGTTGTAATATTTCAGAGCTGGAAGGAACTTTGGAGACAAAGGCGCACATGGCTAATTAATGGCAGGAGCCCAGATTTCCCAGCTACACACAAACATCTCCCAGCGCCAAGGAGAAAAGATTGCTGGATGGTCTCCTGTTCTGGACTAGCCCTGGCAGGACAAAGTCTCTCAGTGTGGCAGTTCAGCAGTGGATTTAGGGAGGACAAAACAAAGGGTATCAACGCTCTTCAGCAAGATATAAAACATCGTGAAGAATCTCACTAACAAACTCTGGGCGTCGTGATTTTGCTCCAAGTGCACCATTTTGACCCCAGCAGAGACACCCTGCAGGACTCCAGTCCAGCCAGCATGTTGGAGAGAAGTCTCCGTCCCTTGCAGGAGGAAGTCTCCTGGTTGTCTCTACCGTTTTGGCTCTTCTTCAAAGGCTGTTCTTTTTCAAAATTCTTGACTGAATCACTCAGTCCCTACCTCAGATGTCCTTTCTTTTTATCCAGCCTTTGCTATTGGCATTCACCCTCAACTTTGGAACTTTACTATATGAAATGCACTTTACTATATGAAACGGTTGATTATTGCCACCTCGCAGCTCTTAGTTCCATGACTCAGTTCATTTTACCACACTTTTTCTGAGTACTGACTAGATCGTCAGCATTGATGGATACAGAAACATACAAAGAGGTGTTTATCCAAGAGAAATGAGAACATACACCCCAAAATGACTTGGACAAAAATGTTCACAGCAGCTTTATTCACAGCAGCTCAAACTGGTAACAGTCCAAATGCCCATCAACAGGAAAACAGATGAACAAGATGCAGCAAATGCATTCAATGCAGTGCCACTCGGCAATAGAAAGGGATACAATACCGACACACACAACAACGTGGATGAACCTCAGAGACACTATACACAGTGCAAGAAGCCAGAAAAGAAGAAATAAAGAGTGCAAACTATATGAATCCATTTACATGACGTTTCAGAGCAAGCAAAATTAACCTAAGGTGAAAAAATCAGGACAGTGGTTATCTCTGGATGGGGGGGGTGGATGGTCCTAGAAAATAGGACAGAAAATAGTTGGGGTGGGACACCCCTGGTGGCGCAGTGGTTAATAATCCGCCTGCCAATGCAGGGGGCACGGGTTCGAGCCCTGGTCTGGGAAGATCCCACATGCCTCAGAGGAACTAAACCCGTGCGCCACAACTGCTGAAGCCCGCGTGCCTAGAGCCCGTGCTCCACGACAAGGGAAGCCACCACAATGAGAAGCCTGCACACTGCAAGGAAGAGTAGCCCCTGCTCGCTGCAACTAGAGAAAGCCTGCGTGCAGCAACGAAGACCCAACGCAGCCAAAAATAAATAAACTTTAAAAAAAAATAGTGGGAATGGACATGCTTCCTATCATGAAAGGGGTGTGTGTTATGCAGCTGTGCCCACTTGTTAAAACTGTGTAGCCTAAGATTTGCATATTGTAATATGTGTGACTTCTCCCCAGAAAAAAAGGCAGGGGGTGGAGGCTGTAAGAGAAAAGCAGTGAAGAGAGTAGGAGTGGGAAGTGGGTAGAGGAATAGATGAAGCAAGAGTGGCAGAATGTTGGTAATTGTAGCATAAGCCAATATCCCTGATGAACATAAATGCAAAAATCCTCAACAAAATATTAGCAAGCCGAGTTCAACAATACATTAAAAGGATTGTACACCACGATCACGTGGCATTTATTCCAGGGATGCAAAATGAAGGATAAAAGCCATATGATCATCTCAACAATGCAGAAGAAACATTTGACAAAATTCAACATCTGTTTATGAAGAAAACTCTCAACAAAGTGGTTATAGAGGGAAAATACCTCAACATGATAAAGCCATGTATGACAAGCCCACCACTAACATCATACTCAGTGGTGAAAAGCTGAAAGTTTTTCCTCTAAGATCAGGAGCAAGACAAGGATGCCCACTCTTGCAACTGTTATTCAACATAGTATTGGAAGTCCTAGTAAGAACAATTAGGAAACTCTCTGTATTATCTTCATAATTTTTCTGTATATCTAAAACCATTCTACAAAATAAGGTGTATTAAAATGTTAATAATCTAGGCCCTGCTCTCAAAGAAGGTAGTGGCTGGAGGCATGAATTCCTAGTTGGTCTCCTGGGTTCAAACCTTGACTCCACCATGACCTTGAAAGGACCCTCTTGGTGGCCAGTTTCTTCTTCTGTAAAGTGGGGGGTGATACTCGTACCTACCTCATGGGGGCGCTGTGAGGAGCAAATGAGATAATGATACAAAGTGCTCAGTACCACCCCTGCCTCAAGTTAGAAATCAATGCAGATAAAGTAAAGTGATTGAGAGTGTGCATTTCTGGGCCAGGCAGTCTGGATTCAAATCCTGTTTCCTCCAGGGCTTGTTCATAAAATCGTGGGCTGGTCCCTCGGACTGAGCCTCAGTTTCCTTAGCTATAAAATGGGACGAATAGCACCCCCTGCAAGGGGGATTGGAGGATTGAATGGGCTCATGCATTCAAAGCCCCCCAGCACAGTGCATGCACAGGGTAAGCCCTCGATCAGTGGGAGCCGTAGGAGGAAATCAGATGTGCGGTTAGAATCTAGAGCAAATAAAACTGCCTGGGCGTCCAAGAAGGCTTCCCCCAGGAGGCTGTAGAAAGGGGCCCCACTCTGGCTTGTGCACTGAGGCAGCTGATTGGCTGGCTTCACGGTTCTCCAAGGTCCTGTGTGACCTCCTCCTCCACCCTGTGAGGTCCTCCCAGGTCCCCAGCGTTGGAACAAAGCCTCCGTCTGCTGTTCCACTACTGTTCTCTGTCTGAACTCTGATTAGGTCCTTATCTCAGCCGGCTTTGCCCTGCTTGGCTGCCTGTCACATTCAATTCCATTCCAGGGCTTTCATTCTGCCCTGGCTCGAGTGTCTCTGAGTGTGAGGCTCTCGGACACAGGGCCTGGTCTCCATCGTCCTTGGTTCCCATAAGCCTGAGCACCATGTCTGGAATGCAGCAGCTTCTCAGTTCATGGCAGTGGAACAGAATAAAATTATTCTGAAGCCAGCTACCAGGCCTTGATATAGTTGGATTTCAAGGCACTGAGATACACTGGCACACTTCCCCTATCAAAAAATACCTGCTCTCTCTGGACTGCCTCTGGCCCCAGATTCTACGATTAGAACTTCATTGCTTTGGCTTAAGGCAAATTAGGACCTTGTACCTGATAAAAATGCAACACTCTGTATTAGAGTCCTAGCAGGGATCAGACAGTACACTCGAAAGGGTTTAACTGAAAAATAAAATAAGGCAATTAATGGCAGGACAACTTACAGTGAAGTGGGCAGGATGGAAAGAACCAGCAGGGATGGCGAGGCGCCCTGGGACTTGCGACAGCAGGCAGCTGTTAGCATCTAGGGTGGCAGAACCAAAGGGAGCCCAGTGAGAGCTGAGCTGTGGAAGAGCCGCCTTGAGGGGGACAAGGCTGTAGAGACGCAGCCACTGCCCAGTGGTGTGAGGCTGCACCAAGGATGAAATATCTCCGTGTTCTTCTCTACTTGCCCTCAGGTCTCCTGGCAGGGGCCCCACTGGCCAACCCAACCAGAAGCCACAGGGTGAGGGGGCCTGGGTAATTGCGGTCCCCAGCGGTCACCCTCCCCAGAACTAAGAAAGATAGAAAATGGATCTGGGGTGGGAATGAGGGAGCAAACCGAGAATAAACCTTCAGTGGTGACATATTCTAGTTTTATCAGTCATGTACAATTCAATATAAATAAGGGCATCAGATCCTTCAGGAAGCTGAGGGAAAGGAGACTAGGGACCAGGATGCTGAAGTGTTAGAAAGGAAAGAGCGTCACTGACTGGGGAAATGATCCCCCCACCCAAAAAAAGACAAACGTTGCCTGTTTCCAGTGGTGGCTCTGGAATGTCCATATGAGAAGGCTCTAAGGATGGTCATTTGAATGGATGGGAAACAGCCATAGCTATCGCATAGCAAGCTCTGGGGCTTTACTTAGATTTGAGTAGCTGGGGGTGGTGCTTGTGAGGATTATGGGGGGCATTAAGTCTCTTCCCCATCTCCGACATCCCTTCAGCTCCTGTACAAACCTTTGTCCTCCCAGGACTTCTTGAAACCTCTTGGAGATGCTAAAGTGTGCTGTGATCCTGAGTTCTGGGAGATGTGACTTGTAATCTGGGAGATGTCCTTAACCACAGGGGCACCCCACCACACCTCCCATGGGACCAGTGGAGCACACTTTGTGGGAACTGCAGGGATTTGGTAGATTATCTTAAAGTCTGGGTTTGGGAAGGAGGAGGAAAAATGGGATCAGTGTCTAAGGCTGTGTGAAGGGCATTAGGAGAAGCACAGGGGCAGAGGAAGGGAGTCCTCGGGTGGAATGAGGCGCTCTTGGAGCTGGAAAGGGCCAGGGATCATCGAGGACCTTGCTAGTCAAAGTGAGGTCCAGGGACCTTGTGCCTTTTTCGTTCAGAAGGTCATTCAACAAACACTGAGTGACAAGTCCAAGCCTAGCACTGGGGATACAGAAATTAAGAGCAGGCAGAGAAACACATAGGAAACTTCACCTCAGTGTGGGAAATGCTAAAATAAGGATGCCGAGTTTGGGGACTTCCCTGGAGGTCCAGTGGTTAAGACTTCACTCTTCTACTGCAGGGGGCACGGGTTCAATCCCTGGTCTGGGAACTAAAGGTCCTGCATACTGTGTGGCACGGCCAAAAAAAAAAAAAGGTTGCTGAGCGTGGGCGGATATGGGCAGACTAAAGAAGGTCCCCCAACCTGGGGGGGTGGGGTGATTGGGGTATACTTCCTGGACTTGTGCCCGTACAACTTGCCCAAATTTCCTTTCCTGATCCCACGCTGCTCCTGCCGTCAGCACCACTCAGTCTGCCTAAAATCATCCTCCTCTGATCATTTCACTCTTTGTGTGCCCAGGTTTCATTTCATCAACTAAATTGGGCTCCTCTTGTTCCCTCCCACTGTAACACCTAGTAGGCCCTGAATCCTCAGTATGAGAGAGTGAGTGAATAATGAATTGGCAGATGGATGATCTGGTACAGTTGATAAGTGTACTAGGGAATGGTGAGACCCCTCCTTCTTCCTATCATCTATCAACCTGCTTTGCAGACAGACCCCTTATCCATCTCTTCCTATCTATATATGATTTTTGAAATATGATTATTTCCTCATTTATGGGTTCTTTAGAAGCAGCATGTAGAACAAGCCAGGAGGCCTCACATAAGGAAGTGGTTAAAAGCACAGACGCAAGCCAGACGTCAAGGTTCAAATCTTGGCTTCGTTATTTACTAGGTCAGTGCCTTGGGACATGTTACTTTACCTCTCTGTGCCTCAGTGTCCACAACTGCCAAATGGGGATAATAAGAGTACCATGCTCATAGGGCCACTGGGAGGTTATACAAGTTGTTATCTGTAAAGCGACTAGAACAGTGCCTGGCCCTTGGTAAGTACTATGAAAAGGTATGCTGTTCTTGACAACTTGTGTGCTGGACCTGTGATTCACTTGCCTGGTCTCAGGTAGTCAGGAAGGCTGAGAACATCCTCTAGAATGGTGAACAGAGGAAGGTTGATCTTTCCCCACACACATCATAGAATTCAAGCTGGAGGTAAACGGTCTTTGTCCCCAGCAGGTGGCCACTGGGCTGTGGGCTTGCCTGGGGCCATCACAGTCTAGTAACCACTTTCATAAGAACTAGAAAGACCTTCTTCTCCTGTCCCCATCGTGGGTTCTGTGATTGAGTCTTGTCAGGAAGCTCCCTGACCTCCTCCTCTTTGAAGCCCTTGGGGCTGATGGCCTTTCCACTTCCTCTCACTGCTAATTGGCAGTCGGTGGATTGGCTTTGGGAGGCAGATGGTGATACCTGGGCTTGGCTGGCATTGAAACTGTTTTGTAGAATTCGGATTTAGTGAGTTTGCAAGGCCGAAGGGCCAATGCATTTAACTTGGGCATCCTCTGGACCTTGATTGCATCTGTTTCTTCTAAGTCAGTGGAGCTCCCAGCTGCCTCCTACCCACCTAGTAGGAAAGGAATCAGGGTGTGCACCCTGACATCTGAGACTGAGCATTTCTTACTCTGGGCCAGCTCAAAGACACTTGGCTAACTCTCTGGCTCTGAGATGTTCTTGGAAACTTGGGGGATTTTGTACTATGGCTTTCTGGCGAGGCTGCCTCTGATCTGGAGGGAACAGGAGACGTTTCTGCCTTCCAACCCAGGGCTCAACTCAGCAGAAGGCTGCACTCAGTCTTGGGGAGCAAGAGGCCAAGTGGTGCCGCTCTCCAAGCCTGGGATGTTATGGAGGAGCTGTACAGATGCTGTCAGACCAGAGGTCAAGGGTGGAGTGAGCTGAGACCTCCACTTCCAGGGACTGACTGTGGGGTCACAAGGACCATGCAAAGTTTTGGTAATGCTGGGGTTCCTAATAACTGCCAGGAGATGTCAATTCAGACAGTTGTCACCTCCAGCACCCTAGACACAGTGTTTGCTCGTTCATGTGGGGAATTGGCACCCACCTGACCTAGACGATTTACCGTTCCATATTCTGCAAAGGAGCAATGACACCACAGTATATCCTGTTCTTCACAGAAGACCCTCAGGAGTTTCCTTCTTCTTAAAAACTTTTTATTTTGAAATAATTTCAAACTTATAGAAAAGCTGCAATAATATAAAGAATTCCCATATATCCTTCAGCCTGTTCACATTTCTCTGCATTTATTCTACCTCTTTCCATGTATATGTGTGTACATATATGTGTGTGTATATATACAGAATTTTTTTCTGAACAAGTTGAAAATAAGTTGTAGGCACACTTACCCCTTAATACTTCAGTTTGTGTTTCCTAAGAACAAATTATTTTATTACGTAACCACAATATAAGTATCAAATTCAGAAAAGGTAACATTGATCCAATGCTATTATCTACTCTACAGTTTGTATTCCAGTTTCACCAGTTTCCAATAATGTATTTTATAGCTGTTTTCCCTTTATCAAGGAACTCATCCAGGATAAGCATTACATTTTATAGATAGGCGCCTTTAACGTCTTTAGAATTGTTCCTCAATCTTTCTTTGTCTTTCATGTCCTCAGGAGTTTTCTAAACGAATTTAAATCTAAAAGCATTCTCGTGGCTGTCACTTCTCTAAATGCTAACTCAAAAAGAAAAGACCTTTTCAGTTCCTTACCTTTGAAGCCTCAAGACAGGTGGGTTTGACAACAATCTATTTTGGTCACGCCTGGGCATTTTTGGCTTATCCATCTACGCTGGTCTCAAATGATCCTGGGGTTTGCTCTTGGGTACAGAGTAGATGCTAATAAGTATTTGCTGATTTGCCAGGAGAGAAAGTGGATTTGACTTCTGGATTAAATAACCTAAACGACATTCCAGGAAGGGTTTTGCTAGAGAGACAAAGTGTTGGCACTTCCAGAGGTGAATACCTGGGGCATCAACCCAAGGACAGTGGCAGGCTTGGAGTTCTTTATCTTATTTCTGCTAGGCACTAAGTACACTAAGGCTCTCCTCAAATTCCCCTGCAGGAGAGTCAGGAAGCTCCATTGCACGTTCAATTCATCACATGGAGGGAGCGAATCACAGTGATGTTAGGATCCTACAAACTTTGACATGTATTTTTTTGCGGTACGCGGGCCTCTCACTGTTGTGGCCTCTCCCGTTGCGGGGCACAGGCTCCGGACGCACAGGCTCAGCGGCCATGGCTCACGGGCCCAGCCGCTCTGCGGCATGTGAGATCCTCCCGGACCGGGGCACGAACCCGTGTCCCCTGCATCGGCAGGCGGACTCTCAACCACTGCGCCACCAGGGAAGCCCTGACGTGTATTTTTTTGACCTCCTGCCTGGAGTCTATAATTTGGATCATCTCCTTAGGAACAACAGAGAATAGAGCTTTGAAGTCAACTTCTTCATAATAGCCAGCCTCCAAGATGGCTCCAACCTTGCCTCCCCTGGTATCCCCCCCTTTTATGTAATTAGTCCCCTCCCACATGAATCAGGGCTAGCCTATGTAGAATGTGGTGAAAGTGACACATATGAGGCTAAGTCGTAAAAGATAATGCAGCCTCCATCTTGGTCTCCTGGCTAGTTTGTTTTAGAGGAAGCCAGCTACTCTGAGGACACTCAGGCATTCCAGTGGGGAAGCCCATGTAGAAGGGAACTGAGGCTCCCAACCAACTAACTTGCCAGCTATATGAGTGTCATCTTAGAAATGGATCTTGTAGCTCCAGCCAAGCCTTCAGATGACTGCCACATAGACCATCATCTAATTGCAGCCTCATGAGAGACCTGGAGGCAGACCCTCCTATTCAAGGTGCTCCCAAATTTCTGACTCACAGAAACTGAGAGAGATAAGTTACTATTATTTTAACTCATGAAGCTTTGGGAGTTATTTCCTGTGCAGGAATACATAATTGATACATTATTCCATTGGAAATTATACAGAGGCACATGATCCAGCAATTCCACTCCTAGATATATACCCAAGAGAATTTGAAACATGTTCAAACAAAAAGTTGTACAACATATTCATTGCAGCATTACTCACAATAGCCAAAAAAAGTGGAAACAACCCAAATGGTCACCAGCTGATGAAGAGATAAATGAAACGTGGTACATTCATACAGTGGAATATTATTTGGCCATAAAAGGGAATGAAATACTGATACATGCTGCAACGTGGATGAACCTTGAAAACATTAGGCTAAGTGAAAGAAGCCAGCCACAAAGACCACATACTGTAAGATTCATTTGTATGACACATCCAGAATAGGCAAATCTATAGAGAATAGAAAGTGGAGTAGTGGTTGCCTAGGGCTGTGGAGGTACAGGGTTTCTTTTTGGAGTGGTGATGAGAATGTTCTAAAATTGGTTGTGGTGATGGTTGCACAACTCTGTGAGTATACTAAGAGCCATTGAATTGTTCACTTTAAATAGGTAAATTGTATATGTGAACTATATCTCAATAAGGCTGTTATAAAAAAATTATAAAGAGACAAGCTATCCTAGGGACCTCATAGGGGTTTAGTTCCTGTTCTTTTCAACTAAGATATTAGTGTGTCTTTTGCCAGGTGCTTAGAGAAGGTCCTAAGAGATTTACCTGGCTACATGGTGGAAAAGAACTGCTGGAATTAAAAGGGAGGAGCAAAAGGAAAGTTCTGCTAAAATAATTAAAGAATCATTCTAACCTACCAAATGCTGTACAATCAGAGTCATGACTCGTAACCCTGACAAAGATTAGAGTTTGGGGAGAAAATTAATAATAGAACCTGGATTCCTAATTAAGTCCTGTTAAGAATGTGATATTCCCACCCTCTAAGAATGGCAACCACTGTCAAGAGCAGTCTTCTTCCTTTGCCTGCTGAAGCTTTAGCCCTGCCGAAGCTTTAAGCCTCTCCCCTTTTTTTTAATCGATCCAGATCACTGCTGTTTCAGCCTAGAGCATCTACTCTTAACTCTCTGAAGTTACAGATTAGAAGTAGTCGTGGGACTTCCCTGGTGGTCCAGTGGTTAGGACTCTGTGCTTCCACTGCAGGGGGTGTGGGTTTGATCCCTGGTAGGGGAACTAAGATCCTGCAAGCTTCATGGTGCGGCCAACCTCCTAGACCCATCTCCTAGAGTAATGGAAATAAAACCAAAAATAAACAAATGGGACCTAATGAAACGTAAAAGCTTTGTGCAGTAAAGGAGACTATAAACAAGATGAAAAGACAACCCTCAGAATGGGAAAAAATATTTGCAAACAAATCAATGGACAAAAGATTAATCTCCAAAATATCTAAACAGCCCTTGCAGCTCAATATTAAAAAAACAAACAACCCAATCCAAAAATGGGCAGAAGACCTAAATAGACATTTCTCCAAAGAAGACATACAGATGGCCAAGAGGCACATGAAAAGCTGCTCAACATCACTAATTATTAGAGAAATGCAAATCAAAACTACAATGAGGTATCACCTCACACCAGGTAGAATGGGCATCATCAGAAAGTCTACAACAAATCTGGAGAGGGTGTGGAGAAAAGGGAACCCTCTTGCCCTGTTGGTGGGAATGTAAATTGATACAGCCACTATGGAGAACAGTATGGAGGTTCCTTAAAAAACTAAAAATAGAATTACCATGTGACCCAGCAATCCCACTCCTGGGCATATACCCTGAGAAAACCATAATTCAAAAAGACACAAGCACCCTAGTATTCATTGAAGCCCTATTTACAATAGCCAGGTCATGGAAGCAACCTAAATGCCCATCAACAGACAAATGGATAGAGAAGATATGGCACATGTATACAATGGAATATTACTCAGCCATAAAAAGGAACGAAATTGGGTCATTTGTAGAGACGTGGATGGACCTAGAGACTGTCACACAGAGTGAAGTAAGTCAGAAAGAGGAAAACAAATATCGTATATTAATGCATATATGTGGAATCTAGAAAAATGGTACAGATGAACTGGTTTGCAAGGCAGAAATAGAGACACAGATGTGGAGAACAAACATATGGACACCAAGGGGAGAAAGCAGTGGGGGGGATGGGTGGTGGTGGTGGTGGGTTGAATTGGGAGATTGGGATTGACATATATACACTAATATGTATAAAATAGATAAATAATAAGAACCTGCTGTATAAAAAAATAAATTAATTAAGTTTATTCCCATTTGGCATATGCAGACCTGTACGTTGGGCTCCAAAAAGTTTTGTTCATTACTTTTATTTATTTTAATTATTTTTAAATAATTTATTTTTTTGTTCATTACTTTTATTTATTTTTAAAATTATTATTATTATTATTATTATTTTGTCCATGCTGCGCGGCTTGCAGGATCTTAGCTCCCTGACCAGGGATTGAACTGAGACCACAGCAGTGAAAGAAGCACAGAGTCCTAACCGCTGGATCGCCAGGGAACTCCCATTACTTTTAAAACAATATCTGGCTCTGCTTATTCCTGTTTCCTTTTTCAAAATGTTCTTTTAGAAACAATTATTTATTTTTCAAAATTAGCATTTATAATTTTAGAGATCAAGCATAATCAAGATGGCCTGTAACTATTTAGCATAAATAAAGGACAGAGAAATTATAGGGTTTTTTTACACTCTTGTAGAGGTTTTTTTATTTAGATATCATTAACATTCAGATTAAAAGTTTTTCCTGTTTTATTGAGATATAATTGACATACAACACTGTATAAGTTTAAAGTGCATGGTATAATGATTTGACTTACACATATTGTGAAATTATTACTACAATAAGTTTAGTTCACTTTCATCATCTCATATAGATAAGTATTGTTGTTGGTTTTTTTTTAAGTGACATGGTATTTAAGGTAAATTGTAGCAGCCTTCTACAGATAAGGAAAGTGAGACCTAAGGACATTTAGTGACTTACTCAAGTTGATACAGGTAATATAGTGGGGATTCTCAATCTCAAGTTCTACAGTTACTCCATGTTGCCTATACCCACATGTAATGGCATTGAATAAAAGGGATTCAATATCTCTTTTTTTCCTATTTATTTATTTATTTATTTTTGCCTGCGTTGGGTCTTAGTTGCGGCGAGTGGGGGCTACCCTTCGTTGTGGTGCACGGGCTTCTCGTTGAGGTGGCTTCTCTTGTTGCGGAGCACGGGCTCTAGGCACTCAGGCTTCGGTAGTTGCGACATGCAGGCTCTAGGGTGTGTGGGCTTCAGTAGTTGCAGCACGTGGGCTCAGTAGTTGTGGCTTGCAGTCTCTAGAGTGCAGGGTCAGTAGTTGTGGCTCACGGGCTTAGTTGCTCCTCGGCATGTGGGATCTTCCCAGACCAGGGCTCAAACCAGTGTCTCCTGCATTGACAGGCGGATTCTTAACCACTTCTCCACCAGGGAAGTCCCTCAATATGTTATGAATGGCACCCATGCTGACCATACTCAACCGCTAAGTATTGACCTGAGATTGAATTATTCTATCCATCTGAAGCCTTGAATACATAACAAATACATTAATGTGCATTGTAAGAAATGTAATGAATTGTACTCAAATTTCTTTAATTTCTCAACCTCAACCCTTAGTCTTTTATGTTGAAATGAGAAAATTTAGGATCATTTTAATATGAATTTTTACTCTGGGATCCAGAAGTCTTTCAGAGCTCCCACTTACAAAACAGCTAAACAACTGTGCCAAGAACTTACCCAGATTCATCATTTGGCTGTTATTGGTGTCACCAGGAAACCTTTTATTTTTATATATGAAAAAAATGCCTTCTTATCATCATGGTATGCTGGTGGATTTCTTTTGGTGGGATGGGGGTGTTGGAAGGAGGGATTTTAAAGAGGTACTTACTGATGTTCAGGGCTGGTACGAGGGTGAGGCAGGTGCAGAATTTAAGGGCGTGACAAAACGCAAAGCAATCAAGATAAATGCCATTTTAATGGGATAGTTTTAAAAAATCAAAATTAATGCAAAGAATCCGTGATGAACAAAATGCTAAAATTATAAGTAAAGGCAAGACCCAGCAGGGTTGGGATCAGGAGATGACAAATGATGTGAGTTCTGCAAGTGCAGAGTCAGATTCTGTTTTATTTAAAATTTTGATATTTTGTTCATCACAGAGATTTCTTTTTTTAAAAAGAAAACATTGCAGTGAAATATTATTTATCTTGATTGCTGAATTTTTTGGCACCCCCTTAAATTCTGCACTTGAGGCGAATGCCTCTCTTGCCTCGCCCTAGCCCTGAAGACCTTTCCCAGGGAAAGCTGGAAAGAAGCTCGCACACCACCCACCCCACGTGTGCCTGGCTTTGGTGAGCTGAGCCACACGTGTCTCAGGAAAATTTCTTTCCCTGGTATCACTGATGGTGAGAGGAAACTTGTTTTCACTCTTTCCGTTTGGACACATTTACCTGTTCATGGGGCAGTCTCTGGCTGGTGGGCAGCTTTCCCAGGTGTTGTCATGGAGTCAGCTGACCCCATAGACCAATGCGGGACGGAATCTTCCTGCTGAGTCTTGACATTCCCCGAATGCAAAGTAAGGTTTCTGAAAGTCCTAATGGAGACCCAAAGGTACACACTATAAGCTTAATAATACTTGTCAAGTTGAATTAAACTTCTGAATGTTCTCAAATGCTCCATGTTTCCGAGGTTACCTTTCTTCTAACATCCAAATGAGAGACTTGGGCATTGTCGTATAAAACTTGGGATGCTCCCGAGGGGAAAGGAGGATGGTTTGCACTGTCTCTGTCCTTTCCTACTCCCAGTTGCTGCTACACTGACTCTAACCCTGCAGGACTTCTTGCCCATGCAGCTGTAGTCCTCTCTGGGCAATGCTCTTTGCCCCATGCAGACAGCTTCTCTCCCCACCTCTCCAAGGTACCAGTAAGAAGCCTATCTGTGGAACAGATTTTTCCTGAAGGTTTGTGGGGAGTAGAGAAGGGCATGACAGCACAGTCCAGGACAGGAAACTATTTAAAATTTTAAAAAGATATGTTTGGATAAATAAGACCTAAGATAATTCATTGCCAGCAAATCTGCTATATAAGAAATGCTAAAGGGACATTTCTCAGGGTGAAAGGAAATGATATCTGATAGAAACTTGGATCTCCAGGAAGAATGAAGGGCAAATAAATATAAGAATAAATATTAGAAACCATTTGAAAATACTTCATTTCTTGAAAATACTTATGAATATTTAAAGCAAAACTTTTAACATTGTATTGTGAAGTTTACAACTTATGAAAATGTAACAATACATATTTTAATATAAAGTGGCACAATATTAATTCTAAATAGACTGTTAAATGTTAAGGATATGTATTTTAATTTCTACAGTGACCACTTAATTTTTTAATTTAATTTAATTTTTATCTTATATTGGAGTACAGTTGATTTACAGTATTGTGTTAGTTTCAGGTGTACAACAAAGTGATTCAGTTATACATGTACATATATCCATTCTTTTTCCGATTCTTTTCCCATATAGGCCATTACAGAGTATTGAGTACAGTTCCCTGTGTTATACAGTAGGTCCTTGTTGATTATCTATTTTATATATAGTAGTGTGTATATGTAAATCTCAAACTCCTAATTTATCCCTCCTGCCCACCTTTCCCCTTTGGTAACCATAAGTTTGTTTTTGAAGTCTGTGAGTCTGTTTCTATTTTGTAAATAAGTTCATTTTTATCATTTTTTTTTAGATTCCACATATAACTGATATCATGTGATATTTGTCTTTCTCTGCCTGACTTAACTTCGCTTAGTATGATAACCTCTAGGTCCATCCACGTTGCTACAAATGGCATTATTGCATTCTTTTTTATGGCTGAGTAATATTCCATTGTTATATATGTACCACATCTTCTTTATCCATACCTATGTTGATAGACATTTAGGTTGCTTCCATGTCTTGGCTATAGTGAATAGTGCTGCAGTGAACACTGGGGTGCATGTATCTTTTCAAATTATGGTTTTCTCTGGATATATGCCCAGGAGTGGGATTGCTGGATCATATGGTAGTTCTGTTTTTAGTATTTTTAAGGAAACTCCATACTGTTCTCCATAGTGGCTGCACCAACTTACATTCCCACCAACAGTGTAGGAGGGTACAGTGACCACTTTAAAAATGCAAAGAAGCATAACAAAAAAAGCTAAAAGATAAAGTAGATTTCTAAAGAAATATTTAATTAACCCAACAGAAGGCAAGATAGGAAGACAAGAGAAACAAAAAAACACCAGGGGACAAAGAGAAAACAAATAGTAAAATGGTAGACCTATATCCAACCAAATCGATGATTACATTAAAAGTTAATAGTCTGTAACACTTCAGGGACTTCCCTGGTGGCGCAGTGGGTAAGAATCCGCCTGACAATATAGGGGACACTGGTTCGATACCTGGTCCAGGAAGATCCCACATGCCGCGGAGCAACTAAGCCTGTGCACCACACCTACTGAGCCTGTGCTCTAGAGCCCGCGAGCCACAGCTACTGAGCCCGTGTGCCACAACTACTGAAGTCTGCACACCTAGAGCCCGTGCTTCTCAACAAGAGAAGCCACTGCAATGAGAAGCCTGCATACTGCAAGGAAGAGTAGCCCCCGCTCACCGCAACTAGAGAAAGCCCGCACGCAGCAACGAGGACCCAACGCCACCAAAAATAAATAAATAAATAAATTTATTTAAAAAAATAGTCTATAACATTCCAATTAAAAGCAGAAATTGTCAGAACGGATAAAAATGCATGCTTCAACTATACTCTGTCTACAAGACACACAAGAAAAATTGATAGGAAATGAATGGAAAAAGATGTATCCTGTAAACAGTAAGCATAAGAAAGTTGAAGTGGCTAAATTAAGATCAAATAAAGTAAACTTCATGACGGAGATTATTATCAGAGATAAAAAGGGGAATCTCATAATAACAAATAGCACCAGGAAGGTGTAGCAATCATACATAACAGAGTTTCAAAATGCATGAAGGAAAAACAGAATGACAGAATTTGAAGAAATACACAAATCTACTATCATAATTGGATATTTTAGCAGCTTCTCAGCAATTATAAAACAACTTGACAAAAAATTAGTAAAGATATAGATTTGAACAATACTATCAGCTATCTTGATCTAATTGATATTTGCAGAACAATGGATACAACAGAATGCACATTATCTTCAAATGTCCCTGATACATTCACCAAGGTAGATTGTATGCTGAGCCATAAAACAAGTGCCAGCAAATTTAAAATGGCTAAAACTGTACAGAGAGTGTTATCTGACCACAATGAAGTTACAAATCAGTAATAATAGGTGTAGACAACTCCAAATACTTGGAACTTAAACAGCACAGATCTAAATAATCCAAACAACCTCAGAAGATATTACAAAATATTTTAACTGAATGATTATAAAACTAAGACATACCAAACTGTGAGACAAAACAAAGCAATTCTTAGAGATATATTTATAGCTTTAAAACCGGACAGTAGAAAAAGGCTTAGGTTTCACTTTCAGAACCTAGAAAAAGAAGAGCAAAGTAAATCTAAAGTAAATGATAAGAAGGAAATAATAAAGAGGACAGAATTTATAAAAGAGAGAGCAGATAAGCAGTAAATAAATTTAACAAACCCAAAAGTTGGTTATTTGAAAAGGTCAACAAAATAAACCCCTAGATGGACCAACAACTTTCCTCCCACCTCACACAAAAAGAGAAGACAAATAACCAACATCAAAAATAAAAGAAAGGATATCACTACACATACTAAAGACATTAAAAGGCTAGTAACAGGATGTCATAAACAATTTTACGTTAATAAATTAAACCATGTAGATGAAATGGACAAATTCCTTGAAAATAACATCTTACCAAAAACTGACATAAGGTAAAATTGAAAATCTGAATGTCCCTTTAGCTAGTAAATAAATTGAATTCATTATCAAAAACCTTCCTGCAAAGGAAGCTCCATGCCCAGATTGTTAACTGGTGAATTCTATCAGATCTTAAAGAAAAAATGTTACCAATGTAACAAAAACTCTTTCAGAAAATAGAGAAGAAAGAAATACTTTACAATTTGTTTTGTGAGGCCAGTATAACTCTGACACCAAAACTTGCAGACATTGGAAAAGAAATTTAAGAAAGGGGGAAAGGGAGAGGGGGAGGAAGGGATCATAACCTGTGGGGTTTATCTCAGAAATGCAAGACTGGTCTAATATTGGAAAATCAATGTAATTCACCATATTAACAGAAAAAAGAGAAAAAAATATGAGCATCTCAAGTAGTAAAAAAAAATTTTCAACATTTATTTATGACAAAAACTCTCAGCAAGTTAGGAATAGAAAATAATTTCATAAATCTGAAAAAGGGTATCTATGAAAAATCTAGAGCTAACATCATATTTAATGGTGAAATATTGAATGCTTTTCCCCTAAGATGAATAAGACAAGTATGTCTACTCTCACTTTTTGTATTCAGCATTGTATTGGAGATCCTAGTTACTGCTGTAAGACCAGAGACATAAAAAGTGAAAAGGAAGAAGTGAAACTTCTATTTGCAGATAGTATGATTGCCTATATAGAAATACTAAGGAATCTACAACAGAACTAATAAATGGAATTAGCGACATCACAGGATACAGTGTTATTATTTTAAAAATCAGTTGTATTTTAATATACCATCAGTAAACAATTGGAAAAATGAAATTTAAAACAACAATTCCATTTACAATAGTATCAAAATCATAAAATGCTTAAGAGTAAGCTTAATAAAAGACAAATCCTGCACACTGAAAACTATAAATTATTGCTGAAAAAAATTCAAGAAGACCTAATAAATGAAGAGATATACCACGTCATGGCTTGGAAGACCTGATATTGCTAATCTGTCAATTCTACCCATGTTGATATGGAGATTCAACAAAGTCGCTTTCATAATCCTAGAAGACTTCTTTTTAAAATGACAAGCTGATTCTAAAATTTATATGGAGGACCTAGAATATCCAAAGCAATACTGAAAGAAAAAGAAGATGAAGCAAAAAGTTAGAAGGACTCATGCTACTTGATCTCAAGACTTACTGTAAAGCTATAGTAATCAAGACAGTGTGATTCTATCATAAGGATCAACAAATAGGGTACTTCCCTTGTGGTCCAGTGGTAAAGAATCCTCCTTACAATGCAGGGGACAGGAGTTCGATCCCTGGTCGGGGAACTAAGATCCCACATGCAAGCGGGTCAACTAAGCCCACGCGCTACAACTACTGAGCTCTTGTGCCTCAACTAGAGAGCCTGTGTGCTGCAAACTACAGAGTCCACGCCCTCTGGAACCCACACGCCACAGATACAGAGCCCACGTGCCCTGGAGCCTGTGCACCACAACTAGAGAAGAGAAAACCCGCATGCCACAACTAGAGAGAAGGCCGCGCGGCACAAAGATCCCACATGCCTCAACGAAGATCCCACGTGCTACAACTAAGACCCAACGCAGCCAAAAATAAATAAAATAAAATAATAAATAAATCTTTTAAAAAAACGGATCAACAAGTAGATTAATGGAACAGAATAGAGAGTTCAGAAATACACTTATAGGATGGTTTAATGTTTGACGAGGTAAAGCAATCTAATAGAGAAAGGAGAGTCTTTTCAGTTAACAATGCTGGAACAACTGGATATCCATATTTTAAAAAAAGAACCTCAAACATTATCTTCTGTACAAAAATTAGTTTGAGATGGAGCATGGACCTAAATATAGAAACTAAAACTATAAAGCTTCTGTAAGCAAACCTAGGAGAATATCTTTGTGACTTGGTGGTAAGCAAAGATTTTTTTTTTTAGACAGGAAAACAAATAAGCAGGCCATAGACTGGGAGACATTATTTATAAAGAAAGCATTTGTCTGACAAAGGATTGGTATTTGGGACTTAGAAAGAACTCCTATAAGTCAAGAGCAAAAAAGACAAACAACACAATAAAAAATGGCAAAAATTTGAATAGACATTTCACAAAGGAAGCTAGATGAATGGCCAGTGAGCACTTGAAAATGTGCTCAATGTCATTAGTTATCAGAGAAATGCAAATTAAAACCACAGTAAGGTACCACTACACACCCACCAGAACAGCTTAAATGAAAAAGACGAACACCACCAAATGTTAGCAAAGGTGTTGAACAGTATAAACTTTCCTATCTTGTTGGTAGGAGTGTAAAATCATACAACCACTTTGAAATGAAGGTCTGGCAGTTTCATATGAAACTAAACATACCCCTACGACCCAGCAATTTTGGTTTTAGGTTATTTACCCAAGAGAAATGAAAGCCTATGTCCACAAAAAGACTAGTATGAGAACGGTAATAACATTTTTCTTTCTTTATTTTTTTATAATGTTTTATTTCTTTATTTTTAAATTTATTTATTTATTTATTTATTTTTGGGTGTGTTGGGTCTTCATTTCTGTGCGAGGCCTTTCTCTAGTTGCGGCGAGCGGGGACCACTCTTCATCGCGGTGCGTGGGCCTCTCACTGTCGTGGCCTCTCTTGTTGCGGAGCACAGGCTCCAGACGCGCAGGCTCAGTAGTTGTGACTCATGGGCCTAGTCGCTCCGCAGCATGTGGGATCTTCCCAGACCAGGGCTCGAACTCGTGTCCCCTGCATTGGCAGGCAGATTCTCAACCACTGCACCACCAGGGAAGCCCAGCATTTTTCTTTATAAAGCTCAAAACTGGAAACATTCCAGATGTCAGTCAACAGGAGGATGGATAAACAAATTGTGGTGTATTCATGAGATGAAAAGGAACAAACTACTTATTCATGCAACACCATGAATGAATTTCAGAAATATTATGCTGAGTGAAAGAAGCCTTAGGCAAAAGAGTACATACTGTGTGATTGCATTTATATGAAGTTCTAAAGGAGGCAAAACTAATCTATGGTGAAAAAAAATGAGAACACAGTGATGGTGCAGGAAAATTGGGAAGAGTCATGAGGGAACTTTCTAGATGACAATAATGTTTTAGATTTTGTTAGAGGTTTGGGTTACACAGGTGTATGCATTTCACAAACTCACTGAATGATACTGTTAACATGAATACATTTCACTTGGTGTAAGTCTTCCCTCAAAGGAAAACCCATAAATAAGCAGTAAACTTTTGTCAATGATACGTTTACTGAAATGCTAGGGAAAGTTCAACTTACTTTGAAATGCATCCAAAGTAATTCATATATAGATGTTCACTATATAATTATTTCGATTTCCTATGTTTGAAAATTTTCAAAATAAAAAGTTGGAAAAGAAAGTGAATACTAGATTTGTCCAAATATGTTTGTAACGACACTGTTTGCAATGGCCCCCAAATAGAAATAACTTCTATGTCCATCAGTAGTCGAGGGGATAAATCAATTGCATTATAATCATTAAAATGGAAGAGTCTACAGCAATGAAGATATATAACTGTATGCAACAGTATGGTGGAGCCTCACAAATGTAATGTTGAGTGAAAGAAGGCAGATACCGGGACTTCCCTGGTGGTCCAGTGGGTACAACTCCGCGTTCCCAGTGCAGGAAGCCCGGGTTACATCCCTGATCAGGAAACTAGATCCTGCCTGCATGCCGCAACTAAGAGAGTTTGCGTGCCACAACTAAAGATCCCACATGCTGCAACGAAGATCCCGCGTGCCACAACTAAGACCTGGTGCAGCCAAAATAAATAAGATGATAAATAAAAGTAAATAAATAAATATTAAAAAAAGGAAAGAAGGCAGATACTAAAAGGCACGACCCACTTTAATAATATACAAAAACAGGTAAAATTAGTCCATGCTGTTCAAAGTCAGGATAGTGATTGCCCTGGGGTGGAGTCATGATTGGAAAAGAACACGAGGGCTGGAGTGCTTGACTTGAGTGCTGGTTATATGGGTGCGTGAAAAGTTATCAAGTGGTACACATTTCTCTCTATATCTATTACTACTTCGGTAAAAAAGTTCCAGAAAAAAATGAATGTTAGACCTCACTCCTCTTAAAACAGGCTGCTCAGCCCCACCCCACCCCTTGGAATTCATTGCCAGCCATCTTTCTCCCATCTCTCTTCTCTCAGTTCCCAGGCTCTGACACGCCTGTCTCCCTTACCTGCCAGGGAAAAACTCAGTGCAGAGGAATTTAGTTCTCTACATCTACCTTATTCTAGGCTCCAGAATGGAGCGAACTAGAAAAGGCTCATTAATGACTTACCTAAACCAAGGAGCCATGCAGCCCCAAGATAAATTCCTTTGCTTCCTGATAGCAACAACAACAAAATTGCTGCAGGCGTCCTTTACAAGCAAAATTGTCTTCCCTTTACACAGGTGTCTGCATCTTCCTTTTCTGCCACCTTCACTTTATCCGTCATACCCCTTCTTTTTAAAGCGAGACAGCAGCTTACTCCCTTCACCAAATCTGTGAAGCAGTGACTTGCCTCAGAGATTGTTCTGGTGTTTCAGCTCAGGCCCAAGATTCCCTTGACTGGTGAGTCAACCCCTAGACCCCAGCAAAGTCAGAGGTGGGGTTAGGAGTGGGGATGCACAACAGGGGGAAGGGGAGGAGAGGCATGACGGGAGGGGAGTAGGGTACAGAAGCGCATTGGGGGGCAAATCAATCTCTGCTTCTTCCACCCTTGTGATTGGTTGAGATGTCTAAATGAATACACATCTAAACAAAACAAGAAGACTGTTTAATTAAACATTTCTTCTTTTGATCAATGGGTGAATTTTCAGTCCTCTTGCTACTTGACCCATCAGAAGTGTCTGACAGTTGATTTTTCCCTCTTCCTTGAAAGACCCTTCCAGGTGGCTTCTTATCTCCCTGTCTGTTCCTTCTTGGTCTCCTGCTGGTTCCTCTTCATCTCTTTGACCTCTAAATGTTTAAGCGCCCTGGGGCATGGTCCTTACACCCCACCTCTTTAGTTACTTTCACTCTCCGTGGTTTCTCTCAATTTTATAATCTTTTTTTTTTTGGCTGCTTTGGGTCTTCGTTGCTGCACACGGGCTTTCTCTAGTTGCGGCGAGCGGGGGCTCCTCTTTGTTGCGGTGCGCGGGCTTCTCATTGCGGTGGCTTCTCTTGTTGCGGAGCACCGGCTCTAGGCGCTCAGGCTTTAGCAGTTGTGGCACGTGGGCTCAGTAGTTGTGGCTCATGGGCTCTAGAGCACAGGCTCAGTAGTTGTGGCGCATGGGCTTAGTTGCTCCGCGGCACGTGGGCTCTTCCCGGACCAGGGCTCGAACCCGTGTCCCCCGCATTGGCAGGCAGATTCTTAACCACTGCGCCACCAGGGAAGCCTGATTTCACTCAATTTTGTGGCTTAAAAAATACCACCCACACCCTAATGACTTCCACATTTGTGTTTCTAGCCAGATCTCTTCCCCTGAACTCCAGAACTGTTTAACTACCTGCTCACCTAGATCTCTAATAGGCATCTCACATTTATCATATCCAATACTGAGCTCCTGATTTCCCTCCTCCAAACCTGTTCCTCCCACAGTGAGCTCAGTAAATGGCAACTGCATTCTTCCAGATGCTCGGGCCAAAAACTTGGGTGTCATTCCTGACTCCTCTCTTTCTCTCACCTCCCACCTCCCATCTGTCAGGAAATCCTGCTGACTTCACTGCAGAATACATCCAGACTCTGACTGCTCTCACTGCCTTCGTTCCCTCCATCCGAGCCACCATCATTTCTCACTTGGATTATCAACAGCCTCCCAACCTCATCCCCCCTTCAGCCTGATCTCAACACAGCAGCCAGGGTGATACTATTAAAATGCACGTCTGCTCGAAACCCTCCAATGGCTTCCTGATTCACTCGGAGTGCACGCCAGCATCCCTATAATGACCCGCAACGCTCTGCACAGCCTGGCCTCCTCTTTTTACCTCTCTCTCCTCATTTCCCACTGCTCTTTGCCTTCACTGGTTCTAGTCCAGCCACACTGGCCTCCTTGCCATTCCCCAAACACCCCAGCCACACTCCTGCCTCTGTGCCTTTGCACTTGCCCTTCCCTCTGTTTCAAATGCCTTTCCCCCTCCATGACTCATTCTCTTGTCTATTAGAGCTTAAGTCTGGTATCCCTTTCTCAGTAAGGCCTGCCCTGGCCACCCTGCTTAAAATTGTACATTTTCTCACGTCTTCTCTCTCTCTCCTTTCTCTGCCTTATTTGCCTCGCTAGCACTTCTTGCCATCTAATATACATATATTTTCATGTATTTATATTTTTAGAATGTGTCTCTCCCCACTGGAATGTAAAGTCCACGAGGTCAGGGATTTTTATCTGTTTTGTTCGCTGCTGAGTCTCCTGGAACAGTGCCTGGTCTGTGTAGGTGTTCAGTATTTGTTGCATGAGTGAATGGTTCCTTCAGAATGGCCTGAGAGGTTCTAACAGGTAAGAGGAGGTCAGTCAGATGAGGGAAGACCAGAGAGGCTTGAAGATACCTGGGAGGGGGTGGAATTTTCTTCAGTCTTTGAAGAATGGGGAGTCCTTGGAAAAGTAAGAAGAAAGAGAGAAACCTTATCATAGTGAGTAAGAACTTGGTTTTGGAGTCAGCTGCTATGGGTTCAAGTCCTGCGTTGGTCAGTTACTAGCTGTAGACAAGCCTCCTAATTTCTCTGGGTGTCAGTTTCTACATCTATAAAGTAGAGATAACCATAGCACCAACATCATAGGGTTTTTTATTTGTTTTGTTTTTGTTAATTTATTTATTTTATATATTTGTTTTTGGCTGTGTTGGGTCTCCGTTGCTGTGCACGGGCTTTCTCTAGTTGTGGTGCGTGGGGGCTACTCTTCATTGCGGTGCGCAGGCTTCTCATTGCTCTGCAACAAGAGAAGCCACAGGCTCTAGGTGCGTGGGCTTCAGTAGTTGTGGCACGCAGGCTCAGTAGCTGTGGCATGCAGGCTCAGTAGTTGTGGCTCGCGGGCTCTAGAGCGCAGGCTCAGTAGTTGTGGCACACGGGCTTAGTTGCTCCTTGGCATGTGGGATCTTCCCGGACCAGGGCTCGAACCTGTACCCCGCATTGGCAGGCAGATTCTTAACCACTGTGCTACCAGGGAAGCCCCCCTCATAGGGCTTTTTTGTGGGGGGGGGTTTGTTTGTTTTGCTTGTTTGTTTTTAAGAACTAATGAAATAACATACAAATGATATTTAGTGAGGGTAGGATGCTTAGGAAGACTTGGCTCAAAAATTGCTGGCTGTTATTATTGTGAAGAGATACCTATAAACTAAGACGTCATGTTGAAGGCATTATGGAGCATCTCAAATGGGACAGAGAGATGGAGCTATAGCTGGGCTTGACTTTTAAACTCAAGAGGAACAACCCCAAATGTGTACAACAGCTTCTTCCTCAGAACTCTCTGTCCCTGGACTCAACCAGCTGAGCTGAACCTAACTCCTGTCCTGCGTTGATTAAGTTGGCCCTGCTTACAAACAAAAAGGGAATCAGAATTAGGCACAAATGTGGTGTGAGGCCTCTACTGGGGACCAAGCAGCTCCCAGACGCCTGTCGCTGATGCAATCAGAGCAAAGAGAAATGATTCATTTTGGTCCTGCCATCGACCTCAGGATTTTGGCCAAGTGCAGGTTTGGGGGTTGGTTGGTGGATTATTTTTTCCCTTCCTGAGTAGAAAGAGTAACTTTGTGTTTCAAAAAGGTACTTTCATTATACAGAGAAATTCTGTGGTGAGGGCTCGCTGGGCTCGGTTTGGGATGAACCACCTTTGCTTATGTCTGGGGAGAGAATAAAATCTAGTGCCCCTATTTTTTTTCCCTCCCACCCAGTAAAGACACAGAGCTGAAAGGTGTCTTTCAGAAAACCTGGAGACGAGAGAGTTGACTTGTAGGTAAAAGGACGCTGTACAGGAGGCTGCCAGAGAGAAGTGGCTTCTTGTTTGTTAGCGTGGGTTTGTGGTGAGGAGGTCGGTGAAGCCCTCCCCCCAGAGTATCCGGGACTAAACAGAACAAATGAAACCTCTATTTGTTGGTCTCTACCTTGGATTTAGATGGTGCTTTATGGCCAGGGTTCTTGGGATCAACTGAAACCCAGGCTGGTGTTTATTCCTGGGATTGCAAAGACAGACAAATACCTCTCTGTCCTTCCATCTTCCAGGCCAAGAGGGCAGGAGACACTTTCAGTCAAGCAGCCAGGCAGTGAAGAATTATTTTTGAGGTGCCCACGGTGTCCCCAATGCTGAGCCACATAAATATAAATAGAAAAAGTACAAAATTGAGGCTCCAGCCCTCAGGGCACATAAAATCCAGTTAGCTGGAGGAGGCATGGTGGGCAAAGCAAACTCCAAGCAACTGAACTGACAGTAGTGTGAGGTACTAAGAATTAATCTTACAAGAGGTAAGAGAAGAGGGAGATGAGTGGGAGAAGGCTTCAGAGAGAGTGTTCACAAGACCAGAAGCACCATGGTGACAGCAAGCCTATGTGTTCTGTTCTCTGCTGTAGTCTGGCACTTAGCATAATTCCTGATACAGAGTGGGCATTCAGGAAATAGTAAAGGAAAGGAACGAAGAAGGAGGGGGCTGATATTAGGAGGATTAAATAGGTGAGGAAGAGGGAGGAGGGCATTCCAGCATGAGGAAAGGCCCAGAAAATGAGTCAGATGTCTTGGTGAGACCGGTTTAACCACAGTGAAGGGTGTGTAGTGAGGAGTAGTGGGAAATGAGGTTAGATATGGGGCCAGACAGGGGAAGGCTGGAAAGCCAGGCAGAAAAATGTAGAGGAGGTCACGTCAAGCTTTTATTGAACGTGGACCATTTGCTAGGTTCCGAGGCAAGGGAAGGTGGTGAAAATATAAAGAGGAATTAAAAGGCATCACCATCCGTTGGGGATGGGCAGAATGGCTGCACGTTATTGTAATAACTGTGCAAATGATGGTATGGAAGAAATCTTTTGATGCTCTAATCACAGTTGGTTGGGATGCAAGAAACTGAGACCGTGTCAAACTCGCTCAAATTAATTGAATATCTATTGAAAGGTGTACCAGACATCCAAGGCTAGGAAGTAGAGTTGAAAAGGGAAACCAGGAGGCTTGATCTGGTAAATTGAGCTGGTTCTTCTCCCTTCCTTTCCGCCTGCAATGCCTCCTGGATTGTCTCTACCACTTTCTCCATGCCCAGCTCCCTTCCCTTGCTTCTCTCTCTTGCTAGGATTGCTAGGATTTTACTCGGGCTCAAGCTTCACACCACAGTACCCTTTCACTCCAGGGCCAGTCATCCTTATCAGCTCTCTGAGCCTTTTAGATCAGAACATCAAGGAAAGAGAAACTGATTGGCTCAGCTCAGCCTATGGATGGGTACCCTGGGTCAGGTGATCCCTCAGAACCAATCAACTGTGGTCAGGAGGCAAAGTATGTGATTAAAACTTGACTAAGCCTACCAAGACCTGCAGATAAAGGAGGATTCCAAAGAAGGCGTGTGAACCAGGAGGCAATAATAGGTTAAAGATACAGGGAGAAAATCAACTCACTTCGTAGGGGTGGTAAACGGAGAAGGCTATCAGACTCTTAAGCAAGGCCTGATTTAAAGGTCTGATTTAGGGCTTCCCTGGTGGCGCAGTGGTTGAGAGTCTGCCTGCCGATGCAGGGGACACGGGTTCGTGCCCCGGTCCGGGAAGATCCCACATGCCGCGGAGCTGCTGGGCCCGTGAGCCTTGGCTGCTGAGCCTGTGCTCCGCAATGAGAGAGACCACAACAGTGAGAGGCCCGCGTACCGCAAAATAAATAAATAAATAAATAAAGGTCTGATTTAGTCTTAGGGGAAAAAAGACACCCCAGCTGTGGATGAAAGCAGCATTTTAGAGCGTTTAGGCTGGCTGTGGTCCACAGGACTTTTCCAAAAGTTGAGAGAATGAAGGGACCCAGACCATCAAGAAAGCTTTTGCCTAATCCAGAATGGAGCAATTTAGAAACAGGGATTAAAAAAAAATGTAGCCTGAAATTTTTTAAGGGCAGAGTCTGCTTCTCATTTAATTGCTCTAACCCTGGCCTCATGGTTAAGCTCAGAGTAGAAATTCACTACACATTTGTTGGACTGAATAGAATTCCACTAAAACCCAAACAAGGAACACATTGCTATTTGTATTCTGTTCAAGTCGGAGCCAGGACGAGGAACACAAAACAAAACAAAAATCAAAATATGATTTTTTCTGATTCCTGATTCAGGGCTTGGGTCACTGGATAAAGACTTGATGAGAAGCAAAAATGCAGCAGAAGGAGAGTCTGGGCCAAGGTGCCTGGCAGAGGGCTAGATGAACAGATAGCCTGTGCCCAGTGGCTCAGCGGCAGATCAAAGCTGGCTTCCCCAGCACAGGCAGCAAGCATGGCAGGAATCTGGGGGACCTCTCACCCAGTCCCCCATCCACACTCACAGATGGAAAGCCTCACCGTTAGTGGTCACACCTTTGAACACCGCCAGCACACGGGCGTTTGTGACAAAAATTTTATAGTCTAGTAGGTAGCTGTCTCCAGATAGGCAGCTGTGATACAACTGGGCCATGTGATTCCTGGCCTGACCCCCTGGGTTCACAGCACAGGTCTGCCACTTGGGCAACTTGCTTAACTACTTAACTACTTTGTGTCTCAGTTTCCTCATTTGTAAAACAGGAATAATAACCCCCCTTAGAGGGTCAATGAGGAGATTAAATGAGAGAATATATGCAAAAACAATTAAAACAGTACCTGGCACATAGTAAACAATCATTATTACCTTAATTGGTAGCAAAACACTAGACTGCAGAGAAGAGCTTCCCAGACTGGAGGGTCCTGGAGATCATTTAAACCCACAGAGAGCAACCTGTTGGTGGCTGTGATTTGGACCTAAGACTCATCCCTCTTTTCTTCTGGATTAGATCCATGATTGGTCTAGGAACCGCCACAGAAACCAAGCAAGACCAATCAGAATTCTTCCCTAGGATTTTTCCAATTGGATCTTTTAACTGGTAGAAAAGCAAATATCATCATTACTCACCACTCCCCCCCTTTCCCCTCTTTTGGGGTTCAAAAAATAAAGATGGGAGCCCAGAGCTACATTTCCTCCTTTCCACCTCTGTGTACAGAAGCTGGCCTGAGAGATTAAAGCTGATTTGCAGAGAGAACCTGGACCAGAGTCCTAGCTGGGCAGAGTCTGAGTATCTGAATCCTGTTGACCCTGGATCCAAACTCCCACTCCCACTTGACTGTAGGTTGATTACAGAAGCCATTAAATTAATTTCTCTCTCTCTCTCTTTCTCTTTCTCATTCTCGCTTTCGCTTTCTTGCTCTTCCCCTCTCCCATTCTCCCTCTTTAAACTGCTTTAGATTACATTTCTGTTTCTTGCAACTAGAATTTGTGCTTGAGGGTCAGTTCAGGAGGAGAACATCTGAGTTTGCATTTTCTTTTACGTTAGAGAATGACAATACGTTGTTTTATGGCAAAACAGTATAGATTATTACAGTTTACATTACTTTGTTTTAAAATAAAGAATACTAGTGAAAAGATTGATGGTGCTTTGTAGCCACTAAAATGTTCCTATCTTGGACCATTTGAAAAGGAGCAATCTAGGGACAACGTTTACAAGTTTCATCTCTTGAATTTTTTCTTCAGAGGTTAGAGTGAATTTACACCAAGGGTTGCATACCTCAGTGCTACAGGAGCCAGGCAGGGTAGTATCAATGAATGAAGTAGATGGATGGTGTAAGACAAAAGGGAGTGATGGGGACTGTGGCAGAGTGGTGAGTGCTTGATCCGTCTTAAAAAGCCCGCTACCACTCAGCCCCAGCCCATTGTTTCCATGTACAAGTATGGGGACGGAGTTGCCAGATCCTCTAGTTTTTAAGAGATTCTGGACATTTGGGATGCTTAATGTGAACTTCTAAATTTTGAACTTTGGCTATGAGTTTGACTTTAAAAAGTGGGTGTGTAGGTAGGGTGACCAACTGTCCCAGTTTGCCTAGGACTGAGGGGTTTCCTGGGAGTGTGGAACGTTCATTGTAAACCAGGACAGGTTGGTTACTTATGTGTAGCCCAAACAGAACTCATGTGAGACCTCTGGCTCACACACACCGCCTCATTTCACCCCAGAACGATCCAGTAAGGTAGTATGTGATCAATAAGATTGAGGCCTCTCCCTACTGCTTCCTCTCCATGGCTGTAAAATGTCATCTCTGCTTGGAGAAGACAGGGCCCTCTGGGCAGCCAGGAGATTAAGGAGTTTCCCCCTTAATCCCTCTTCTTTAGGCTGAAAGAAAGGCTCCATGTATAATTACATTACAAGTCGTGAACTTGGACCTGGCCCACTTGTATGCATGTGGAGACCAAGGGTGCAGAGTTGGGAGGTGACTTACTTAAAACACACGGCATGTTGGTGGCAGAAGCTAACCTCCAGTGTCTTCTTCACTGACTTGGTACCTGTCTCCTCTATTAGGGAAAGGGAAGGGGACCAACATTTGCTGACAGCCTCCTAGTTGCCAGGTCCCATGCTGGGCACTCATATAGCCCTCCTAACTCCCAAGAAACTCCCGTGGGAGGAACTGGAGTCCCAAACCCATGCCCTTTCCAGGCCACCACCCTGCCAATCCAGGCATGCCAGGAGGGTGTTTGGAATTGCCAGGTTGTCATTGCACAAAGGGAGGGGTGTGCGGCTCAGGATAGACTGAAATAAGGGTCACAAATAGGATCCCTCTGCACAATGCTCGCCAAGCTCTGTGGGTGGGTTACAGGGAGAGACAGATCCACCCCCTCATGAAATCGTTCTCTGATGAGATGATGCACGTTAAGTGAACTGTAAACTTTTAAGAGCATTCCAGACCCACTCATAAACATTAGGAATCATTCCCTTTGGGAAAGCTGGTATTCTTGAGGCAGTAGAGCGTACTACCACCCTAGAGGGGGCCCTGCTAGGACTTCCTCTCAACTAGAAGTCTGAATTCTTGTAAAGGAGCCAAAATTAGAAAGTAAGGTTTGTGTTTCATTAATACCTTGAGCCCTTACACCTTATGTGTCTCTGACCTCTTTTAACAGAGGAGCAGAAAGAACTGGATTATATCACAGTTACCAGAGGAGGCTTTTTTTGATCGGATCTGAGTTCAGATCCCAGCTCTGCCACTTACCTGATGGGTGATGTGGGATACAGGCTGCTAAACCTTTCTGGCCCTCAGACTTCCCCTCTGAGAATAACAAGACCAGGACACGGGGCTATTGTAAGGATTAAAAACGAGATGATACATACTTTCCATACAACCCAGAAATCCCACTCCTATATATTTACCCAAGAGAAATGATAATGCATGTTCACACACACAAAAAAACTGTATTTGAATGTTTGCAGCAGTTCATGCATAATTGTCCCAAACTGCAGACAACCCAAATGTTCTTCAGCTGATGAATGCATAAACAAACTGTGGTACATCCATACAATGGAATACAACTCATCGAAAATAAGGAATAAACTACAGTTGACCCTTGATCAACATGGGTTTGAACTATGCTGGTTCACTTACATGCAGATTTTTTCAATAGTAAATACAGTATTACACTAACCACCATTGGTAGAATCTGAGGATGCAGAGCCATGGATACGGAGGAACCTCAAATACGGAGGGCCAACTGTAAGTTATACCCGGATTTTCAGCTGGGCAGAGGGTTGGTGCCTCTAACCCCTGTGTTGTTCAAGAGTCAACTGTATTGGGGGTTTCCCTGGTGGTGCAGTGGTTAAGAATCCTCCTGCCAATGCAGGGGACATGGGTTCGAGCCCTGGTCCGGGAAGATCCCAGATCCCACATGCTGCAGAGCGACTAAGCCCATGCACCACAACTACTGAGCCTGTGCTCTAGAGCCCGCGAGCCACAACTACTGAGCCCGCTCGCCTAGAGCCCATGCTCTGCAACAAGAGAAACCACTGCAGTGCGGAGCCCGCGCACCGCAACTAGAGAAAGCCTGCATGCAGCAATGAAGATCCAACGCAGCCAAAAATAAATAAATAATAAAATTTTTTTAAAAAGAGTCAACTGTATTGATACACACAACATACACAGCGATATCAGGGATGAGTCTCAAATGCATTCTGCTAAGTGAAAGAAGGCAGACATAAATGATTACATATTGGATGATTCCATTTGCTTGACATTCTGGAAAGGAACAACCATAGGGACAAAAATGTATGAGTGGTTGCTAGGGGCTGGAGAGGGGAGTGTAAATTGAGTGGCTGGGTTGGGGGTAGTGGATGACTACAAAGGGTCATGAAAGAATTTTTTGAGGGGGTGGTGATAGAACCTTTCAGTATCTTGATGGCAGTGGTGGCTACATAACTGTGTGCATTTGTCAAAACTCACAGGACTGTCCACTGAAAAGGGTGAATTTTCCTGTATGTAAGTTATGCCTCAATAGACCTTTTTTTAAAAAAAAATCTTATTTATTTATTTATTTGTTTTTGGCTGCGTTGGGTCTTCGTTACTGCACGAGGACTTTCTCTGGTTGCTGCGAGCGGGGGCTACTCTTCGTTGCGGTGCGCAGACTTCTCATTGCGGTGGCTTCTCTTGTTGTGGAGCACGGTGGCTTCTCTTGTTGTGGAGCACGGGCTCTGTGTCAAAACAAAGGAAAAGGGCCTGGCTCAGTGCCCCCAGGAAGAAAAGTGCTATAGACTCCTTTTCACTAAAGTGTTAGTAACAGTGTGTTCTTCTCTCCAGCAGTTTTACTTTTGTAAAAAGAACCTGCAACTTTTGTAGAGAAAGAAGGGTGGCAGTCCATGCCAATGTATGTTTATATTTATTTGTGTGTATGAAAAGATAATACAAGAAACTAATAACAGTGGTGAGGTGACCGTGGGAGTGCTGTAGGAACTGGGCAGGTGGGGGACCCAATCAGAGAAAGACTTTTCAGTATAACTTCTGTGTGTGTGTGTGTGTAATACAGTCACATGGTTTAAAATGTATATCATTTTATATACATTTATATAAATGGTGTATACGTTTTTGAATTATGTGAACGTATTACCCATAAAAACATTAAATTACAAAACAAATAATAAAAAGGCTTAAAAGAAGGGGAAATCTTTAATCCCTAGGCATGACTCTCCTCCAGTGGAATCTGTGAGGGGGTGGCATTCTGTGGCAGCCACATCACGTGAGCATCTGCTTACTCGGCCTTGACCCCACCCACCCTGCTAATAGACTGAAGGGAAGACTTAGCTCTTTGGGTCGGTGGACTCCTGTTCTCAGGAGGGAGCAGAACTGAGAATACTCTCGTTCTCCCTCAGATCGCTCTCCGCATGTGTCTCCCAATGGCAGAAATCCATTTTTTTGTCTTTCACCCCACAACTGGAGTAGGACTTCACCTACAGATGCTCCCTGAAGGAGTAATTATAGGTCTGAATTCATGCTTTGGTATAAATGATATCAGATTCTTAGACTCTTTCCCAGAGACATATTTTTGAAGAGAGCAAGCAGACTACCCATATTCCAGATGTCTGGGCCACTTCAGGGCACCTGAAATGTAGGGCAATTGAAAGACGCTAGTTAATTACTTCTTGGTCTTCTCAGGTGTAGACCTAGGTGAGAGCTCTAGGAAAGGCCAAGCGGTGGGGTCTGCCATGTTTGTGTACCGGCTTTGGAGTCAGGCCTGACTTTGAGTCTCACCTTGGCCTCTTCCTATTCTTGAGCCCTTGACCTAGGATCTCTGTACTTCAGTTTCCTCATTTCTGAGGTGAGACTGCTGATGACACCTGTGTTGTGAATGGGTGAGGAGATGAAGTGGGGACCACAGGCAGTATCAGTGAAGGATGCACCTTAGGTGCTCAGCACCCAGGCACCCTTCTCAGCCCGCTCTGCCTGGGCCACCTCGAGGCTCACGTGTGGTTTAGGGGGAAAGGGTGATAGACAGAGAGGAACAGTGAAGTGGAACAATACGAAGAACGAAAGCCGAGCAGCAGGGCTGACTCACTGGCTGACTCATTTCCTTGCTCAGGGATGATCTGAGCGTCCACCGAGCATCCATCCTCGCGTCTTCACACTCTGTTCCCTTTTTGTGGGGAAGACCTCAGGAGGATCGCCCTGCCCCCCCGGAGAGTGGGGAGCAGTGTGCCAGACCTCCCCTTTCATAACCAGGACCAAAGGAGAGGTCAGCTAGCTACAAAGTCATTTTCCGATCCACAAAATAACAGTCCCCATATGATGCAATCATTCTAAGAAAGGACAGTTTTTGTCCTGGAATACAGGAGAGATTCTAGACTCTTTGTGCCCGTTTCTAGATATCACAGAGATATCTGCATACCATAGAACACTTGGAAACCGCAGAAAAGTGTAAAGAAGCTGAAAAAAAAAAATTCACCCATAATCCTATCATTTAGACTCAATCATGGTGATGAGTTTGGTATTTTTCCATTCAATTTTTTCCTCTGTATTTTTTTCATTCTTCGGTCAAGTTTGTTTGTTTATATTTGAAACAGCACTATTCAAAAGATATGTGAATCACAAATATGAGCCACGTACGTAGTTTTAAATGTTTTGGTAGCCTCATCAAAGAAAAATGCAAGTAAACAGGTAAAATTAAAAATGTATTTAACCCAGTAAATCAAAAATACTGCCATTTCACCATACAATCAATATAAAAATTATTAATGAAAGATTTTACATTCTTTTTAAGTCTTTGAAATATTTTCTGGGGAATTCCTTGCTGGTTCAGGGATTAGGACTCCACGCTTCCACTGCAGGGGGCATGGGTTTGATCCCTGGTTGGGGAAGTTCCTGCATGCCCCGCTGCACAGCCAAAAAGAAGTGTGCTACACTATAGCACCTCTCAATCCGGACTAGCCCCTCTCGAGTCCTCAACAGACACATGGGGTTAGTGGCAATCCTATTGGGCAGCACAGCTCTATGAAATTTCTATCTTGCCTTAGTTTTTTGCTTAAATTGCATCTTAAGTATTTTTTCATATCATAAAATATCTTTTTTTTTGCAATACGCGGGCCTCTCACTGTTGTGGCCTCTCCCGTTGCGGAGCACAGGCTCCGGACGCGCAGGCTCAGCGGCCATGGCTCACAGGCCCAGCCGCTTTGCGGCATGTGGGATCTTCCCGGACCGGGGCACGAACCTGCGTCCCCTGCATTGGCAGGCGGACTCTCAACCACTGCACCACCAGGGAAGCCCATAAAATATCTTTTGAAAAAAGTATTTTAAGAGTTTAAGCAACATGTATTCACTATCTAATTCCAAAGGTAATAGATTGGTTTCTGTTTTGTTTTTTGTTTTGTTTCTCCTAACTCAGGGACGGTGTGTGTTAGCCATTTGATACAATTATTTCTAGACTGTATTCTCCGTAAGTATTCATATTGAGCAAAAATTGGACACATACAATATGTTCTGTTTTATAACCACTCTTTTCACTTAATGATACATGTGGACATACAATAATGATGACAATGTCACCTTTGAGCCTCTGCAGAGAGCCAGGCATGTTCAAACACCTGTTCTCATCTCAGTACTGGGAGGTGGGAGCATTTCCATCCCCATTCCTCAAAAGTGATTTTCATTGTTGCAAAATTGGGATTCCACCCAGATCCTCAGATTTTATCTCTAGAGCCTTTCATTTTCACCATATGGTCTCCTTCTGGAGGGAGGCAGGCAGGGGATCCAAGATATGCCAAAGAAGCATTTACAAATTAACTTTTGGAGTAGAATTCTCAAAAAATTGGAGCTGTCTCTACCCATGGGTTTGCCTAACAATCTCTGAAATTACCCAGTTAAATCCTGTTCCCCCACTGCACACACATGCCCCCAAGGCTGCCATCTTCTTGTGGGACATTCTTCCGCTTCCATGTTTCTCCTTCTCTGTAACTTCCAAGAAAGAATCCTGAGAGTCTCTCTAAATCCAGATAATTCCTTGCTCGGGGAGGGGAGTGTGCAGCTGTTCTGTGCATTATAGGTTGTTTATCGGCATCCCTGACCTCTGCCCACTAGATGCCAGTAGCACTTCCTGCCAAGTTGTGACAAAAGTGTCTGCAGACATTGGGCTTCCCTGGTGGCACAGTGGTTAAGAATCCGCCTGCCAATGCAGGGGACACGGGTTCGAGCCCTGGTCCGGGAAGATCCACACGTGCTGCGGGGCAACTAAGCCCATGCGCCACAACTATTGAGCCTGAACTCAGGAGCCCGCGAGCCACAACTACTGAAACCGGCGTGCCTAGAGCCCGGACTCTGCAACAAGAGAAGCCACTGCAGTGAGAAGCCTGTGCACCACAACGAAGAGTAGCCCCTGCTCGCTGCAACTAGAGAAAGCCCGCGCGCATCAACAAAGACCCAATGCAGCCGAAAAAAAAAATTAAAAGTGTCTGCAGACATTTCCAGATGCCCTGGGTGGTGGTGGTGGGGAACATTGCCCCTGTTTGAGAACCACTGCTCTAAGTATTATCAGATGGAGGAGTCTTTCCTAAACCAGTCATTTGATGTGACCCAGAGATGAGGTAGGACAATTACTTCCTATATAGACTGTTGTCCTCACTAAGATAGGAACCTTTTCTCTCCACCAGGGAGTCTCCAGGATCTGCATCTAATAATTACTCGATAAATGTGTGCACAATGAAAGATGCTGGTGATTTTTGTTGTTGTTGCTGTTGTACCTTATATTAGGCTTTTCAAGACTGAACTAAATGCACCCAATATGTGTCCTAGATGGTAGTGCCTTTC
The DNA here is from genome assembly GCF_963455315.2 of Globicephala melas. Taxonomy (NCBI): domain Eukaryota; kingdom Metazoa; phylum Chordata; class Mammalia; order Artiodactyla; family Delphinidae; genus Globicephala; species Globicephala melas. The sequence goes on from NC_083332.1 coordinate 45,549,576, forward strand.
ACAGATACTTTTTTCCTGGAGTTCTGTACCTTTCAGATTCTGATATTCAATCTGTTATTTTCCTATGCCAAAGAGAATAATATGAAATCTTAGCATTTACATTCCTGACTATCACATTACATTTGGATCGTGCACATATGTCCTATGCTAGACTGACAAATATTTCTATGAGGCAAATGAAAGATAATTTTTAACATTTGCATCATATGCCATCTTTTGAGCATACCCTCCTCAACTGTTTTTTTAATTTGGGGCATTTAGATCGTTTTCAATTTTTTCTCATTTTAAATAACACTGCAGTGAACATCTTTGTGTATGTATCTCTGCTGTACACTTGTTAAAATAAAGAATTCAAAAGAACAAACTCTTCCTGCTCAACACATAGTCTCCTTTGCTGAATTTTACACCCGGAAATTCCTTCTCTGATTCAGAAAAAAAAACCTCCAACATGAACTGAACTAATAAGATACCATTAAATTCAGCTCAAGTTGGCTTCCCTCTTTGTGACTATAACCAGAGTAGTGGTTTTGTAGACAAACTCATTGTCTGTCACTAACTCTTTGAGCTTCAATTTCCTCATCCATTAAATGGGAGTAATAATAGTACCAACTTCATGGCATAAGTGAGATGAGACATGCAAAGTTCTCGGCACCTATTAAAACCAGAAAAAAGTGTTAAGTATAGTAAAATGTCAATGGTAGAATCTAGGTGGTGGGTATATGTGCTCCCTATATAATTATTTCAACTTTTCTATGTGTTTGAAGGTTTTCATAATAAAATGTTGGGAAAGGAAAGCTTCATAGATAAATGTAATGTTAGTTGATCTCATGGTTGTTTACTAAGGAGAGAATGGAGCAAATCTTAGAAAAAGTCAGGTGCAAGGTAAACACGTAATACCAAGTTTGAAATGTGGAATCTGTTCCTTGGGTACCACATCCAATGTATTTAGATCTTCCTTGAGTATAGAAAAGTGTGACCAGAACTTGTGTGAGTGCTGGAAAGGACTGTTGGTTATTTTACCATCTGGTCTCAGAATGTAAACCACAGTGTGGGGATAGCATATGCTGTAGAAGTGGTTTATTTTTTTAGGCTTCAGAGATTTAAAAATGTATATATAGTTTGTTTGCAAAGTTACTTTGAAACATTTAGAAAAAAGCACCTGCTTCCAAGTCAGACGCATCTGAATTGCAATCCTTTTTCAGCTGCTTAGTAGTTGTGTGGTATTTAAGTGAGTCACCTCTTTGGGTTTCAGTTTCCTCGCCTGTAAAATGGGGACAATAATAGTACATTCAGGGTCTTCCTGGTGGCGTAGTGGTTAAGAATCTGCCTGCCAATGCAGGGGACACGGCTTCAATCCCTGGTCTGGGAAGATCCCACATGCCATGGGGCAACTAAGCCTCTGCGCCACAACTTCTGAGTCTGTGCTCTAGAGCCTGCAAGCCACAACTACTGAGCCCGCGCGCCAGAACTACCAAAGCCCACGTGCCTAGAGCCTGTGCTCTGCAACAAGAGAAGCCACTGCAATGAGAAACCCATGCACCACAACAAAGAGTAGCCCCTGCTCACTGCAACTAGAGAAAGCCCGTGCGCGCGCAGCAACGAAGACCCAACGCGGCCAAAAATAAATAAAATTAAAAAAAAAATTAACCACTGGTGATGAGGCACCATTTACTTAAAAAAAAAAAAGTAGTACATTCGTCACAGAGAGATGTGAGGATTAAGTGAGAGCACATAAAAGCACTTGATGCTGGACTTGGCACAGAGGTGTAGTTTCTTCCTTTCTAAGGGGCAACACTTATACATGTTGTTTTGCCAGCAAATTTTTCAGAATGCCGCTGTGCTAATGTAACCAAAGGTGATTTTTCTGTTGGGAAGGTCACACAGGGCTCAGGAACTGCCCACAGGCCAGCGTTGAAAAACTCAGCTTGTTGTTGTTCCGATTTCCTCCTATTCAGAGCCCCTGCACGTGGTGACTGACTTTATGATTCATTGAGATCCCTCCCAGAAATTTCACTTTGACCTTAAATGTGTGAAAATTCCATTCCTGGCAAGTGGAGCACATTGCTTTGGGAAAGACAGCTGAACATATTTTGTGTTTTGAATCCTTTGCTATTAGTTAACATCAGAGGACCCAAAACGTGTGCCCATCATCGGCAGAATATGGGCTTGCCAGTACATATTATGGAATGCCACGCCCCTGTGCTTCCTGATATTTACAGAATCCACCCCTCTTCCCACCCTTCACCGCTGGCAACACAAAACACATCGAAAATTACACTCACTATTTTCTACAACAATCATGGCCATGGCCAGCGTCGCTGTCCTCTTTGTATGGGAGAGAGGGAGCGAGGAGGGCTGGTGCTACTCCATATGGAGCCTTAATGCCAAGTAAAAGAGGCCCCTGCCTTCTGGGCAGATGCAGCCCTTGCCAGTGTGCATGACTTACAGAGCATAGAGTGGGGGCCCCCCTTAACCCCTGAGTTGAGTGCCCTTGTGCAGGGCACAGCCTCGTGGACCCTGGGAACAACATGGTTTTGGTGTTAGGTAGAGTCTGCTTTGAATCTAGTCCCAGATATTTACTGGCTGTGACCCTGAGCACAGTTACTTACCCTCTCTGAGCCTCAGTTTCCTCATTTGATTGTAATTTCATGCAATTGTTTGAAGGGTTAAATGAGATAGAATATTTTAAAACTGTATGTGTGTGTTTGAATAAACATAAAAGAAAATGCCTGGAAAGAGACACACTGAGCTATTAAAAGTGGTTAGAATTTAGGGACAGAATTACAAGGCTCCTTTTTGTGCACCTATTATATTTCTAGTTATTTATTTTAAATTATTTATTTATTTATTTATTTTTGGCTGCCTTGGGTCTTCGTTGCTGCGCGTGGGCTTTCTCTAGTTGCGGTGAGTGGGGGCTGCTCTTCGTTGCGTTGCGTGGGCTTCTCACTGTGGTGGCTCCTCTTGTTAAGGAGCATGGGCTCTAGACGCTCAGGCTTCAGTAATTGTGGCTTGCTGACTCAGTAGTTGTGGCTCGCAGGGTGTAGAGCACAGGCTCAGTAGTTGTGTCGCACGGGCTCAGTTGCTCCACGGCATGTGGGATCTTCCCAGACCAAGGATGGAACCTGTGTTCCCTGAATTGGCAGGGGGATTCTTAACCACTGACCCACCAGGGAAGTCCGTATTTTTATTTACTTATTTTTAATTGAAATATAGTTGATTTACAGTGTGTGTTAATTACTGCTGTACAGCAAAGTTATTCAGTTATACATATATGTTCATTCTTTTTTTAAATATTCTTTTCCATTATGGTTTATCATAGGATATTGAATATAGTTCTCTGTGCCATACAGCAGGACCTTGTTGTTTGTCCATTCTATATATAAAAGCTTACATCTGCCCACCCCAACCTCCCTCCATCCCTTCCCCAACCCCTCCCCTCTTGGCAACCCCCAGTCTGTTCTCTATGTCCGTGATTCTGTTTCTGTTTCACAGGTAGGTTCATTCGTGTTATATTTTAGATTCCACGTATAAGTAATATCATATGGTATTTATCCTTCTGACTTACTTCACTTAGTATGATAATCTCTAGTTGTATCCATGTTGCTGCAAATGGTATTATTTTGTTCTTTTTTATGGCTGAGTAATATTCCATTGTATATATGTACCACATCTTCTTTATCCATTCCTCTGTTTACAGACATTTAGGTTGCTTCAGTGTCTTGGCTATTGTGAATAGTGCTGCTATGAACATAGTGATGCATGTATCTTTTTGAATTATAGTTTTGTCTGGATATATGCCCAGGAGTGGGATTGCTGGATAATATGGTAATTCTATTTTTAGTTTTCTGAGGAACCTCCATAGTGTTTTCCACAGTGGCTGCACCAATTTACATTCCCACCAACAATGTAGGGGGGTTCTACAAGGCCTCTTTTTGGTTTTTGTTTAAATACTTCTGTTTTGTTTGAACTTATTTTAATACATCTTTATTACTTTTAAAAAATAATATTATTGGGGAATTATTTAAGATTTACAGAAGACATTCAAAAATAGTGCTGAGATTCTTTATACTCCTTACCCCCTTTCCCCTACTGTAACATCTTACATAATCATGGAACATTTGTCAAAACTAAGAAACCAATATTGGTAAATTTCTACTATTAAACTTCAGAGTTTGTTCAGACTTTACTGGTTTTTCTCTAATGTCTTTTTGCTGTTCCAGGATCTCTCACACCCACATTGTATCACTTCTTAATTTGGGAACAACAAAAGAGTATATGTTAAAATATATATGTTTCAACCAAATGTGGGTGAAAGAGGAGATCAAGAGGATTGAGAATGGCTCTGTCATAAATAGCTGTGCAACTTTGAGTCAGATGCTTCCCCTCTCTGGGCCTTAGTTTTCTCACGTATAAAGTAAATGGGTAGGGCAAGAGATTGCTAAGCTCCCTCTCTTAAGTCCAGCTAACACCGTTTTTCAGCGGACAAAAAAATCAGGACGTTAAAGTGGGATGCAGAGGCGCTTTTATTTATTTACTTTTTTAACATCTTTTAACTATTGGAGTATAATTGCTTGCAGAGGCTCTTTTAAAACACACATCTCGGGCTTCCCTGGTGGCGCAGTTGAGAATCCGCCTGCCAATGCAGAGGACACGGGTTCGATCCCTGGTCTGGGAAGATCCCACATGCTGCGGAGCAGCTAAGTCTGTGTGCCACAACTACTGAGCCTGTGTGCCGCAACTACTAAAGACTGTGCTCCTAGAGCCCGTGCTCCACAGCAAGAGAAGCCACCACAATGAGAAGCCCGCGCACCACAACGACCCACTCACTGCAACTAGAGAAAGCCCATGTGCAGCAACAAAGACCTTATGCAGCCAAAAAATAAATAAATAAAACACACTTCTCAAAATGTTAAAATAGATGCCTTAGCTCCAAGGAGTCCCTTTTGGCCTCACTAAGGAAAGGAACAAAGATCTGATCACATCTGCCAACTGGGGACTCATCTGACTCCCATGGTCACTGGGGATGGAGGTATTTGGTGATCTAACAGTTCTTTTCCATTTCTGTCTACTAAGATGTATTTTTGTTGGAGAGGGAGATTTTGTCCAAATTCTTAGAGAAATAAGAAACATGGTAAATCCTGTATTCTCAATTTGCTTTATTATTTATGACCTCCAGATCTCTGGTGAGGAGGACAGGACCTGTACTGGGCTCCATCTTTTTACCAGCTGGTTTAGTCTTAAGTTCATGGTAGCCTGCCCAAGCTATGACAGTTGAGCAAGCTTTAGATAGTAAAAGTCACATCTGATGTCCTTTGCTGCAGACCATTGGCATAAACTTATTTATTCAGAATTGTGTCCATGGCAGGCATATTCCGTCCATGTTTGGCTGAAAGAGCAGGCAATATTGTCACATGCTCAGTGAAGCTTTCCTCATCTACCCCTTAAAGATTAGGTCAGGCCCCTGGTAAATGCATTTCTTGTATGAGGTTTTTTTTTTAAACTAAATTTATTTATTTATTTTTGGCTGCACTGGGTCTTCATTGCTGTGCGCGGGCTTCTCATCGCGGTGGCTTCTGTTGTTGTGGAGCAGGGCTTCAGTAGTTGTGGCTCACGGGCTCAGTAGTTGTGGCTCACGGGCTTAGCTGCTCCACAGCATGTGGGATCTTCCCAGACCAGGGCTCAAATCCACGTCCTCTGCACTGGCAGGCAAATTCTTAACCACTGCACCACCAGGGAAGTCCCATGAATTTTGTTTTGTTTTGTTTTAATGAGTTTTTATGTAAATGAATTTTCCAGTTTTCTGCACCTTAGCTCTTGGATTCATTCTGGTTTTGACATCTGTCTACTTAAATCCAGCTCATTCCTTTTATCTACTGCATAGTGCTTCATGATATGACCATTTTATGTTTTATTAGCCACTCTCCTACTGATGAATATTTTAGTTTCTAATTATTATTATTATTTCTGTTACAAACAATACTGCAATGAACATCTTTGAGTGTCTCCTTAGGCTTCTCCCTGGTTGCTCTCAATAGTGGAATTGCTGGGTGATAGAGAATGCCTAAGTTTAATTTCATTGTTTCCTTCCAAAATCATGCTGTAATTCTTTCACCTGTAAAATGAGAGGGATTCAGTGATTTCTAAGGTTTCTTTCCCCCCAGCTCTAAAATGCAATCATTCTGAGACAATAGAGGGGGGAGGCAGACTTTAAACTCTTGGCAGTTATCTCATATATACTGTGCTCAGTCAGATGCAGCGGAAACAGATAATATCCAGGGTCATGTGTTCCCTGTTGTTCCCTCTCTAGGTCCCTGGGAAGAGAAACCTCCATAAAACACCAGATCAGATTTTCTTTTAATCCTCTAAGTAATGAAGTGGATAAAAGTTTCTGACAGTGGAAAACTCCAATTATTCAATTACATTAAAATAAATCTGTCACTAGACTTGGAAACTCAAGCTTTCCTTGCTCAGAGAGTTACAAAAGTAAAAAGGTTTCCATGCTATGCACAATTTTTCTAACTTGCCCCACATGACTGTGATTTAGAGTCATTTTACCCACTCACACCTGCTGTTACCCAACTGTTAATATCAATGCAATGAATGACAAAATAGTTTGTAAGAGGAACCCTATCTAATTCCAATAAATACCTTACTTCTATTTATTTTGAACGTGTCCATTTTCTCTGGGCAGTAACCTCAGTTCAGGATATCAGAATACCACTTGTACAGGCAAATATACATTATATTCCTTAGAAATTAAAGACACAATAGACATTGATACCTTGTCCATGACTCATGTCCTCATGACTCCAAGCTCATGAGAGGGCTTTAACCCACTGATCAGGGTGGGGGATATTATTAGGACAGTATGGGCTTTTCCATCACCTATTTAATTGCAGCTACTCAGTACTGGGGATTATATTAAGAAGAATGTTTATAAAAATGCATAAGATGATAGCTCAGGGTTGATTCTGGACTGACATTACCGCCAGATATTAGGATTATGTCTGCTAAAAACAAAACTTTAGAACAAGACAAAAATGATTTGGTGGTTTCCCTCCCATTATAGTTTTGCTTATTACAAAATCTTAGGAAATTATGAGAGAAAAGCAGAAGGAAGAATAAAAGGATGATCACTATTACTATTTTGGTGTAGTTCCTTCCCATTTTTTTAAGAAATTCTTTTGTATTTGGAGAAATTTCAAAAATACACAAAAGTACAAAGAGTAACAAAATAAAAACCAGACCTATATTCTGACTGCTAACTCAGAAATAACCATTAACATTTTGTAATATTTGCTACCAATCTTTGTTTTGTTTCTTTATTGAAAGAAAGATTGAAAATAAAGCTAAAGGCTGATTTAACCACCATCCCCTATCATGAGGTTGGAATTTTCCCTTCCAGTTCATTCTTTTTTTTTTTTAATATTTATTTATTTATTTATTTGGCTGTGCCGGGTCTTAGTTGCGACATGCGGGATCTTCGTTGCAGCGTGTGGGGTCTTTTAGTTGCAGCATGCAGACTCTTTAGTTCCGGCATGCAGGCTCTCAGTTGCAGCATGCGGGATCTAGTTCCCTGACCAGGGATCGAACCCTGGCCCCTTGCATTAGGAGCTCGGAGTCTTAACCACTAGACCACCAGGGAAGTCCCCAGTTCATTCTTTTTTATTTTTATTTTTTAATTTTATTTTTATTTACTTACTATTTTTTTTGGCTGTGTTGAGTCTTCATTGCTGCACGCGGACTTTCTCTAGTTGCGACCAGTGGGGGCTACTCTTCGTTGCAGTGTGCGGGCTTCTCATTGCGGTGGCTTCTCTTGTTGCAGAGCACGGGCTCTAGAGTGCATGGGCTTCAGTAGATGTGGTGTGTGGGCTCAGTAGTTGTGGCTCGTGGGCTCTAGAGTGCAGGCTCGGTAGTTGTGGTGCACAGGCTTAGTTGCTCCACGGCATGTGGGATCTTCCCAGACCACAGCTTGAACCCGTGTCCCCTGCATTGGCAGGTGGATTCTTTTTTTTTTTTTTTTTTTGCGGTATGCGGGCCTCTCACTGCCGTGGCCTCTCCCGTTGCGGAGCACAGGTTCCAGACGCGCAGGCCCAGCGGCCATGGCCCACGGGCCCAGCCGCTCCTTGGCATGCGGGATCCTCCCAGACCGGGGCACGAACCCCTGTCCCCTGCATCGGCAGGCGGACTCCCAACCACTGCGCCATCAGGGAAGCCCGGCAGGTGGATTCTTAACCACTGCACCCCCAGGGAAGCCCCCTCAGTTCATTCTTGAATATATGTGTGTGTGTGTGTGTGTGTGTGTGTGTGTGTATTTGTAAGTATGTATATACAGAGATACATATATAGAGAGAGACACATACGTATATTTTATATGAACAATATATGGTATTCTTTTGAGTGGCTTTTTAAAAAATTTATTCCTAGTTATAGGTTTTTAAAAAATTTCTGGCGACATATAGTGTTGCTTCAAGGTATCGATACTGATACTACAACATTGTTCTTTATCTTAATATCCATCTTGAGGTATAGGAATCCTGAGCAGGATAGGAGAATAAAACCTCCATTCTCTCATCTGTAAAATGGGAGCAGTAATAGTATCTGCCTCAGAGTGGATGTGATGATTGATGAGATTTAATGATAATATGAATATCAAGAACTCACTCTGTGCCTGGCACATGTGCTCCCTGCCATTTCCCTCCAGCATTGAGAGCTCTCCAGCGGTTTGATGAGGTTCCAGTCCAACTACTAATTATGTGACCTTCAGCCACATACCTGAGCCTCGCTTTTCTCATATTTATATTGCAAATCATAATAATATATATCTCTAGGTTGTTGTGACAATGACACGAGATAATAACGTGCCTTGCATGGGACCTGGAATATTGCAAACACTAAGGAACTGACAGCTATTATTATTATTATTACTATCTCCTTATCCTTTAAAATGAAAACTTTTTTTTAATTGAAGCATAGTTGATTTACAATGTTGTGTTACTTTCAGGTGTACAGCAATGTGAATCAGTTATACATATACATATATCCACTCTTTTTTAGATTCTTTTCCCATATAGGCCATTACAGAGTATTGAGTAGAGTTCCCTGTGCTATACAGTAGGTCCTTACTAGTTATCTATTTTATATATAGTAGTGTGTATATGTCAATCCCAATCTTCCAATTTATCCCTCCTCCCACCTTGTCCCCTGGTAACCATAAGTTTGTTTTCTACATCTGTAACTCTATTTCTGTTTTGTAGATAAGTTCATTTGTACCCTTTTTTTTTTAGATTCCACATATAAGCAATATCATATGGTATTTGTCTTTCTCTGTCTGACTTATCTCACTCAGTATCACAATCTCTAGGTCCATCCATGTTGCTGCAAATGGCATTATTTCGTTCTTTTATTATTATTATTATCACTATCTCCTTATTCTTTAAAACTAAAACTTGATCCTGCTTAACCAATCTTAATGACTGAAAATAAATCCATGGAAAAGATGTTCCATGGTCAAATGAGTTTGGGAAACCCTGTCTATTCTAGCCAGCCCTTGATTCACAGTGCATAGTAAGATATCAAAAGTAAACCAGTCCAAGGGAAAAAGAGTTTTAACCCAACATTTCCCAAACATACTTGATCGCAAAACTCTTTTGTTCCACTAACATCTATAAACATCCCAAAGAAGTAATGTCCTATGTGGAGCACATTTTGAGTATTGGTTTAAGGTATGACTCCCTCAGATTACATAAAGGCATCTGAACCGGGGGGCTTCTTTTTGTGTCTACTCAAGAAAGCCTAATTCACTCAAGAAAGCTTAGCTGGCTACTCCAAAATCTCTGACGTTAGAATACTGGCATAAATTAGAATATGTGTTGATAACCATTTACTAATTCTCAGATTCTCGGACAGTTTTGAGTACCCTACAGATTACTGGTCCTGTAACAAAGAGCTTTCTTTAGTTATTTTAGAGGCAGTTGTCCGTTCATCATTCATATGTTAGACAGAGTTTTGTGACCTAGGAGCAAATCTCTGTATAATGGATGAGACCCTCCTTACCCAAGGCTTGGCTTTCAAGTCTGAGGTTTTTCAGATGTCCTTGAGACACCATAAACCATGGCAAAGACAAGCTATGGATAGGGAGGAGATATTTGCAATACATATAACCAACAATGAATTTGTATCCAGACTATGTGGAAGACTAACAAAAGACAAACAACCCAAATGAAGAAAAAAAAGAAAAGACCAAGGAAACAAACAGGAGAAGACCTTTAATGGTCAATAAATATCTGAAAAAATGTTCAAACTCATTAGTAGTAAGAAAATGCAAATTCAAACAATGAGATACATACATGTAGTAAAAGTATAAAACCAAGCAAGGGATGACACACTCCAACTTCAGAATAGTGGTTACTATAGGGAGAGAAAAAGGAAAAAAGGATGGGAAAGGAGACTTCAGTGTTATGTATAATGTCTTCTGTCTTCCTAAAAAATATGGAGAAATATAGGGAAAAGTTGAATTTGTTAAATCTGAGTGATGGATACATGGCATCTATTTCCTGCATATTTGAAATATTTCCTATTTTAAAATAAGCGAAAGAAAAACTTCACCTTGATTATATGAATGCCACTTTGTAAGACATCACTTTATAAAAATATTTTCTTCAGTTTCAAGTATTATTTTTATTTCGTTTCTTTCATTTATTGATTTTGCTCTTTGATCAAGACTTGTCTGGAATAGTTTGTAGACTGTAACCCCAGGGATGTTGGCTGTTGTGGTTTAATTATCCTCTAGGGTCTAGAGTCTAGGCGTTTAGGCTTTGCTTAATAGTTGTTGCCTTTTTCCTTTTTTAAAAAACTGGGCATGGATTTAAGTCAACTTGACAATAATACCTAGACGTACCACTTAGGACTCAATAAGCTTGCAAGTAACAGAAAAATCATTTCAAACAGGCTTAAGGTAGAATTTTATTTGGCCACGTAATTGAAAAGCTCTGGGTTGCAGGGGAGCTGGTCAGGCTTCAAGCACCAATGGATCCAGCGTTTTAAATGATGACATCTATTCCCACATTCTAGTTTTTCAATATTACAAATAATGTTGCAATAAGCATGTTATTGCATGCTTATATACATGAGTAAGAGTTTCTCAAATCTAGAAGGGGAATTGCTAAGTCAAGAGTATAGACATTTCCGGGCTTCCCTGGCGGTGCAGTGGTTGAGAGTCCACCTGCTGATACAGGGGACACGGGTTCGTGCCCTGATCCGGGAAGATCCCACATGCCGCGGAGCGGCTGGGCCCGTGAGCCATGGCCGCTGAGCCTGCGCGTCCGGAGCCTGTGCTCCGCAACGGGAGAGGCCACAACAGTGAGAGGCCCGCGTATCGCAAAAAATAAAAATAAAATAAAATAAAATAAAAAAAGAGTATAGATATTTCCAACTTTCCAACCACTATTGCCAAATTTCTACCCAAAGTGAGGGGTTTGTTTGTTCATTTGCTTATTTTTTGTTTTGTCAATTTATACTTCCACCAGCATCAGCAGTGTATGAAAGTTCTCATTTCCTTACCTTTCGTCCTAATTAAATTTAGAATTTTAAGGTCCCTAAATGTTTCAACTCTTCAGCCAGGTGAACAAGGTCAACATCAATATCATAAATCATGTTGATATGTACCCTTGATATGATGTGGTGAAAATGGCACTTTAGCTCTGTGGTCTTCCTCTAAAAAGTACATTGCCCCACTCTAATTACAGGAATAACATCAGGCCAATTCCAATAGAGGGGTAACATACAATATACCTGTCCAGCATTCCTCAAACCTGTCAAGGTCATCAAAAACAAGGAAAGTCAGAAAATGTCAAGCCAAGAGAAACTAAGGAGACATAAGGACCACATGTAAAGTAGTATCCTGGTTGGGAGATCCTGGAACACATAAAGGACATTAGGTAAACTAAGGAAATCTGGATAAACTGTGGACTTCAGTGAATAATGATGTGTCAATATTGGTGCATTAATTGTAACAATGTACCATACTTATAAGATGTTAACATACAGGGAACCTGGGCTTGAGGTAAATGGAAACTCTACTATTTTCTCAGATTTTCTGTAAATCTAGAACTATTTCAAAATATAAGTTCTATTAATTTTTTTCTACTCCTGAAGTTATTTGATTGTTATTGTAATTTTCATTCCTCTAGTTACTGGTGAGGTTGAGCATCTTCTCATATATTTATTGACTATCCAGGATTCTCTTTGATGAATTTCTTGTTCACAACCTTTGCCTTTTTTAAAAAATGTGTTATTTTTTTAAAAATGTTTGTTGGAATTTATATATATTCAGTGTATTAATCTTTTGTTGGGTCATCTATTAATTTTGTTGTGTTGAGTTGCAAATATCTTCAGTTTGTAAGTATCCTTTGATATTTTCTATGGTATATTATCATGTTATATTAATATGGTCTGGCAGATATTTAAAATTTTAATGTTATCAATTTTAATGTTTTAATTTATTGTTTTTATTTATTTATTTATTTTTGCCTGCGTTGGGTCTTTGTTGCTGTGTGCAGGCTTTCTCTAGTTGCGGTGAGCGGGCTCTTCACTGCGGTGGCTTCTCTAGTTGCGGAGCACAGGCTCTAGGCGCGCGGAGTTCAGTAGTCCTGGTATGCGGCCTCAGTAGTTGCGGCTCACGGGTTCTAGAGCTCAGGCTCAGTCGTTGTGGCGCACGCACTTACCTGCTCCGCGGCATGTGGGATCTTCCCAGATCAGGGCTCGAACCTGTGTCCCCTGCCTTGGCAGGCGGATTCTTAACCACTGCGCCACCAGGGAAGCCCAAAGTGCTTTTCTTTATCTTTGTACTTTTGAGTCTTGTGTAGAAAATCTTTCCCTATTCTGATGTCACAAAGATAGTCCTTGTTCTCTTCTAACAATTTTTACAGGTTACGTTTTCACCTTAAAGATTTTTAATCCACTTGGGATTTCTTTTTTTTTTTTTAGTCATCAATTTTATATACATCACTGTATACATGTCAATCCCAATCACCCAATTCATCACACTGGAATTTCTTTTTATCTAGTGTAAGGTAGGAAACAAATTGATTTTATTTTTTGTATTAGTAGCTAATTGTTCCAGCATCATTTATTGAGTTTTTAATCTTTTCCCACTGATTTATAATGCGATTTCTATTTTATGCCAAGTTTCCATGTGTATTTCAGTTGTTTCTGGGCCATTTGTCCCTTTAATCTGTTTGTCTATCCCTAAAGAAAAGTCGAATTGTTTTTTAAATATGGCTTTATGATAAATTTTTCTTATCTGGTCTGGTAAGTCAAGTTCCCTCCTCCTTGTTTTTTTCCCTCAAAATAATCTTGGCTATTTTAGGCATACTTGTTCTTTCATGTGAAATTTAAGATCAGTTTATCAAGAGCCATAAAACGGCCTTTTGGAATTTTGATTTTTACAATGAATTTCTAGACTAACTAATATTATAGACTAATGAATTTATAGGCTAAATTATAGACTAATATTGAGTCCTTCTATTCACTAACAAAGTGTAGTCTGTGTTTACCTAAGTCGTCTTTTATATCCTTCAGTGTTTTGTAAATTTCTTCTTAAAAGTCTTGTCCATCTTTTGTCTCTTTATTCATGGGTATCTCATAGTTTTTGTTGCTCTTATTGTATTTTTTATCATTAACAACACTCTTGATTTTTGGATGTTGTTTTTACCAGCAAGTTGCTGAACTATTCTGATGTTTTTCTTGGACTTTCTACATAGACAACCATTTCAACTGCAAATAACAAAGATTTTTCTGTATTATTTTTGAATCCTTATTCCTCTTTTTTATTTTTTCTTATTGCATTGGGTTGGACTTCTAGGACGATGTTTAATAGCACAGAAAGGAAAGCATCTTTGTCTTGTTTCATATTTTTATAAAATGTTTCTAATTTTTCAGCACTAACCATGATGTTTGCTGTAAGTTTGCTGTTGGTTTTTGGTAGATAGTTGTCTCCCATTATCTGTTTTATTCTTACAGTGATAGAACCCCAGATTTTTAGCTGATCATATAGCTACCTGAAATGCATACTATATTTCTCAGCTTCCCTTGCAGTTAGTAGATGTGGTTATCTCTAAGAAGATATAATTATGTATCACACAGAGGTGGTACATATCCTTGAAGGAAAGGGGAAATGCTTTCCCCCTTCCTTTTCCTCCTCCTTTCTGTTGACAGGTATACCTTCTTCTTCTATTTATTTATTTGGTTGCGCCGGGTCTTATTTGGTTGCAGCAGGCGTGCTCCTTAGCTCTGTGGCTCTCAGGCTCCTTATTTGTGGCATGCAAATTCTTAGTTGTGGCATGCATGTGGGATCTAGTTCCCTGACCAGGGATCGAACCTGGGCCCCCTGCATTGGGAGCGCAGTCTCTTAACCACTGCACCACCAGGGAAGTCCCGATAGGTATATCTTCTCGATAGCTGATCTTTTGATGATCTTGGAGCTGTCATGCTAGCCAGGATCGCCCAGATTCACATGAGTAAGAAATAAACTCTTATCTTGTTTGAGCTACCCTTTCTGTTTTGTCATTTGCAGGTAAGCTTATCCTAATTAAACCTTTATTCGATAAGAGAAATTCCCTTTTATTCCTAGTTTGCTTAGAGTTTTTGTTTTACATCACGATTGAGTAATGAATACTACACAATGTTTTTTCTGCATTGATTGAGATGACCATAATTTTGTCTCCTTTACAATATTCTTTCCACCTCACCTATAACATTTGTTTACCTTGTAACTTGTTTCTAACCAGGATAGGAAGATTGATTTTATTATTCTAGAACATAGATTAGAAAGATATGTTTCCTGCCTAATTATAAATATTTTGAAAGTTGGGTGAGAATAAACTGATTAAGGGGCATAGAACTCTAAGTACTGTTAACATGGGATGAATTTCTTTAAATTGATTTGCCCATGTAATTCAAAACTTTAAAGAAGTAGAAAGGAAAAAGATAAGACAAAGAGGAAAGACAATTCTTTATATATTTAAAAATTTATTTCAAATGATGTATTATGAATAACAGGAATTTTAAAAAGAAAAATCTGTAAAGCTGTGATCTCGGTGTAAGTATTCTTATTGTTGTCTACTGTCTTTCAGTCCTTGTTCGTATACTGTTGTTTTTTGTGCTTATGATTTTAGTATAGAGACATTTTTCGCTTTTTGAAAAGCTACTTATTTTTATAAAGTTTAGGTCCTTTAAGTTTCCATGTAAGAATGAACATGAACAACATGTTCATGAACTGAACAACAATAAAAGTTCATAGAATAAGTGTCCCTTCTCACCTGAGTCACAGAATAAAAGAACTTATAGAACTGAAGGGAATTTTTTAACCTCATCTTTTGAAGGTTGATTTAAGTATTTTTTTCTATAAGATATTTATTTTATGGCAGGTTTGATAGAGTGCTCTCAAATCTTTAAATTCTTATATTTAGGATTATATTTATGCGGTCCAATCTTTGTGACAAACTCAGTTTAGGAAAGCCTGAATTTTTCAACACTTCATCAATTACAATAACCATTACTGGTGACATTTGTGTTACAATATTACACTTCACAAAGTGCTTTTTCACAATTTAGTTCATTTTTTCCCTGTAATAACACTGTGAATGACAAAGGTACTATTATAAACCCATTTTGCAGAAGAGGATATTGAGGCTTCAGAGTGTTTAAGAGATTTATGCATTTAATAAGTGGCAGAGTAGAGACTCAAAACAAAATATTCTGCTTTTCCATCTGCACTAATAGTTTTTGAGCTCCACCAAATCAGATAATGCCAGCCTTTTTTCAGTTTAGAGTAGAACAATAATTAATTAATGGGCCAAACTTTCTCAGTTAAAAATTTTTCTCTGGACTTCCCTGGTGGCGCAGTGGTTGAGAGTCCGCCTGCCGATGTAGGGGACATGGGTTCGTGCCCCGGTCTGAGAAGATTCCACATGCCGCGGAGCGGCTGGGCCCGTGAGCCATGGCCGCTGGGCCTGCGCGTCCGGAGCCTGTGTTCCGCAACGGGAGAGGCCACAACAGTGAGAGGCCCGCGTACCACAAAAAAAAAAAATTCTCTGATGTGTCTTTCTTTTTTTTAAAAAAATACATTTATTTATTTATTTATTTTCGGCTGCATTGGGTCTTCGTTGCTGCCTGTGGGCCTTCTCTAGTTGTGGAGAGCGGGGGCTACTCTTTGTTGAAGTTCGCGGGCTTCTCATCGCGGTGGCTTCTCTTATGGCAGAGCATGGGCTCTAGGTGCACTAGCTTCAGTAGTTGTGGCAGGCGGGCTTCAGTAGTTGTGGCACATGGGCTCAGTAGTTGTGGCTTGTGGGCTCTAGAGCGCAGGCTCAGTAGTTGTGGCGCACAGGCTTAGTTGCTCTGCAGCATGTGGGATCTTCCCGGACCAGGGCTCGAACCCGTGTCCTCTGCATTGGCAGGCGGACTCTGAACCACTGCGCCACCAGGGAACTCCCTGATGTGTTTTTCTTAACTGGATACCTCATGCTTGTCTGTACTAGATGCTGGAATAGGATGGTTTCTGATGTAGCATGAAGTTATTTGTTTTGTGATTTTAAGTTTCCCTATCAGCATTTCTGCAGTGTTTTGCAGAGAGCTCGGATTTCCAGGTGTTGAGCCACAGGAATATATTTTAAATTCGTTGCATTATGTTATGCTGAGTAAGCCCTCGAACCTGCAAGCCAAACACATTTTAGGTCCCAAAATAATGGTGAAAAGCTACTATGGACTTGCTTCATTCTCTCCTATTTCATACATTGTTTTTCCTTACTGCTCATCAAAGTAAAACTTATCGAGGGGCATATCCAAGGGAAATAATTAAGAAAAGGCTATAAATACAGATTAGCTACAAGGATGTTCATCTCAGTGGTATTTACAAATGTTTTCAAGAAAGGAAATAAACTAAATGACAAAAGTAAGTGATTGGCCTGCCTGCCAATGCAGGGGACATGGGTTCCAGCCCTGGTCGGGGCAGATCCCACGTGCCGCAGAGCAACTAAGCCCGTGAGCCACAACTACTGAGCCTGCGCTCTAGAGCCTGCAAGCCACAACTACTGAGCCCATGTGCCACAACTACTGAAGCCCGCACGCCTAGAGCCCGTGCTCCACAACAGGAGAAGCCACCGCAATGAGAAGCCCGTGCACCACAATGAAGAGTAGCCCCCGCTCGCCACAACTAGAGGAAGCCCGCGTGCAGCAATGAAGACCCAATGCAGCCAAAAATAAATAAATAAATTAATTAATTTTAAAAAAAGAATCATAAAAAAGTGAGTGATTGGCTAATAAATTAAGATTGATTCTACAGTCAAGTACTCCTTTGCCATCACACATTATTAAAAATATTTATTGATGTGTACTGATGTCCACAGTTACATCAAGAAGGCAGAATAATAGTATACATAGTGTAGTCAATTTTTGTATATAGAATGCAAATATACATAGAAAATTTCCAGGAAGATATATGGTAAGTGATCATCTCTATGTGGTGGTTTAGGAGTTTTTGACTAATTGTTATTTATTACTTTTTTATTTATATTTTCTGCTATTATTTTTGGTTTTTCCAATGAACACGTATTGCTTTAGCAGTATAAAACCCCCACATAACTTTTTTTTTAATTAAAATAAGGAAACAATCCACTCAGCCCTGTATAAAGCATTGGCGAACATGTTACCTACTACGTTCTGTCAACTTAGAGAGTGAAGGGGGAGGACATGGCTGTGCACAGAATTTAATTTAGATATAAGAAGAATTTCATGAAGGTAAGACCTTTAATCTGTTAAAATGGTAAGCGTCTAGAGAATTCCCTGGTGGTCCAGTGGTTAGGACTGGGTGCTTTCACTGCGTGGGCCAGGGTTCAATTTGATCCCTGGTCAGGGAACTAAGATCCTGCAAGCCATGTGGCAAAAAAAAAAAAAAAAAAAGTAAGGGTCTAGGTGAAACACTTAGGTGAAGGGAGGTGATTAGGGTGCTGATTCCTGAGGCTGACCTGAATGTACAATGCTGGAGAGGATTTAAAGGTAGAAAATCAAAAGCTTTCTAAAGCTGGCTTCCTAGGATACAAATTTCCTTGGTAATGACCCTGAGATGCAGTCAGTTAACAAGCATGCATCGAGGACAGGAGTTCTGAGGAGAGAAAAGACATAGAAATTCAGATTTCAATTATTCATTCATTCAGCCATTATTATTATTATTTTTTTTTTGCAGTACGCGGGCCTCTCACTGTTGTGGCCTCTCCTGTTGCGGAGCACAGGTTCCGGACACGCAGGCTCAGCGGCCATGGCTCACGGGCCCAGCCGCTCCGCGGCATGTGGGATCTTCCCGGACCGGGGCATGAACCCGTGTCCCCTGCATTGGCAGGTGGACTCTCAACCACTGTGCCACCAGGGAAGCCCCGTTCAGCCATTATTGATTGCTCTCTACAAACACTGCATTGTGCTAAGTGTTGGGCTCTGTTCTTTACGAGTTAACAATTTAGTTGGAGAGATAAAAGATGAGGCTCTAAATCATTTGAGAAGTACTGGAAACTATGAAGGAAAAATCAGAGAACTTAGTTCAATTAAAGAAGACATCAGAATAGTTGAGATGGGTGGGAATAGGCTTCCTGAAGATTGAAATTTAAAAGTTGAAGGAAGTTTCACAGAAGAGAAAATAAATGTGAAGGGTTTTTGACTAAAAATCTGATATCTCACGTGAACCTACGGTCTTTTCATTTACGAGATGTACTGCTACTTCTCCAAAATTTGAGATTTTTAAAATGTGCTCCCTTTATGCAAAATATTTAGCTCTTTTGCATTAAGAAAGGATTAGAGGGAATTCCCTGGTGGTCCAGTGGTTAGGACTCTGCGCTTTCACTGCCCAAGGTGCGGGTTCAATCTCTTGTCAGGGAACTAAGATCCCACAAGCCGCATGGCACGGTGAAAAAAGATAAAAGAAAAAAGAAAGGATTAGGTAATACGAAGTAGAAAGAAGATTAGAATTACAGAATTTCAGAGAGGGAGGTTACCTTTGCTATTATGCAGTCTGCCTCAGGCGCTGTAATTGTCTGTAAATGTCTACCCAACGTCTGTTTTCCCCCTCTTCCTTGCCACCTGACCCCCAATTGTGTTCAGAGAGCATCAGCGTAGCCATCTAATGTACCTACACATTTCCCAGCCTTCTTTTAGCTGGGATGACCACGTGACACAATCCTGCCCAGTGACGTGTAAGTAGAACCCACCGTGTGGGTGTTCCAGGGACCAGAGTTGTTCCTTTTGCCCTTTACCCTTCCATTTTCCTCTCGCCTAGAATGCAGACAGGATGCCTGGAGGTGACAGCCATCTTACAAACATGAGAACAAGGGCCCGAATCTCAAACCCTAGCAGAGGAGAAAGCCTGTGTGCCTGATGGCATTGTGGGACTTCAAGACTAGCCCTGGATTGCCTAATCCAGACTCCTTGCACGAGAAAAATAAAACCTGTGAGCCACTGGTGTGTTACTAGCATCCAAACACAATGCCTGCCTGATAAATAATCTAACCCACTTATTTCACAGCGAGGAGACAAAGGCCCAAGAAAAGTTCCATAAACTTGGGCAGATTGTATCAAGTTAAGACTTTCTCACTTTGAAGTGACAGAAAACCCAATCCCAAACCTCTTAAGAAAAAAAAAAAAAAAAAAAGGAATTTATCAATTCAGATCATTGAAGTCAGGCGTGGCTTCCTCCAGAGACTCAAATGACTTTTTCAGGTTCTGTTTTTCCTCTCTCTCCACCTCTTGGCAATGCTGCTTCTGCTCCCTCCACTTCAGACAGGCTCTTTCCTCTTTGTGGTGAGGTGTTGCCAGCCGCTCCAGCCTTACCCCACCCAGGATTAAGTCCAGAGGGAAAGCCAAAACTCCTCCCTGGAGGAAAGTCACACTACTCAGGAGAAGTGTGACTGCCTGCTGGGCATTCCAGAAGTGCACATCCTCTGCTTAGTGTGTGCTTAGAACTAGAACTTAGAGGACTCCTGGTTCCGAGTCAGTTCACTGGCCACTTCATCAAATAGCCTCTGATAGACTTATCATAAACAGGTGTGTGTATCCATGAGCAATACAGATCTGTCAGATATTTCCTTGGATCATGTGATTACATGCTCCTTGGGTAGGTTTTGACCACTGAGGTATGTGAACACTGCAGGGAAAATACCAAGTCTATCTAGAAGCAATGAGAACTCTAAAGGTGGTCCCCAACTCTGCAGACAAAGTCAGATTTGGGGCTTAGGGTGAACCTGCTCAAGAGCAGTGATACAGGCTACATCTTCCTCTTTCGCTCTGGAGGGAAATCTACTAGATCAGTCCTCCATGGGTTTTTCTCTCTGTTTTTCTCTTCCTGAATTTCCCCCCTTTTCATATCTCTTGCACCCAAAAAAGATACTTACTTAATAACTATAAAGGGCAGATGATCTATTTGTTCCTTATGGCTCCAGTTCAGACAATCAGGGCTAAGTTCAGAGTTCCCTTAGCCTGTTTTTTACCTGGCTTTTAAATGCTTTTGGTCTAGACCTTACAGAGTAAACCTTAGGTCCATTATTACCCAAGTCTTCCGTGAATGGAAGGTTTGCAAACTGATCCTCTTTAAAGACATCATGGCTGCTTTTTATTTCCACAAGCCTTTTTTTTCTTTTTTTCGGAAGAATTGTTGGCCTTTAGGATTCTTGAAATTCTTCCACATGCAGTTACTCTGAAAGCAAGCATTTAAAGGCTTAAATGTTAATGCTGAAGTATGTTTAGAGCGAAAATTGGGAATGCAAGCTCATGTAGATTTGTTTCTTATCAGTTTACTCTTTTACTGAGTTTCAGCAAGTTGTGTTTACTTGGATTTCCTACTGGTAAGAAGTAAATCTAGGATAATTTCTTTTCTGGTTAGAGTTTTTGCTGCTCTAGATAACTAAGTATAAATGTTAATTCATGTTTAGTGGTGTTTGCCTCTCTGTTAAATATTTTTTTGATAGGTTAATTTATTGGACTCCGACGATGAAGAAACTATTGGTGGATATTTCAAACCTTTGTCCCATTATCTCCTTTTCTTGAATATTCTCAGAATTTCTCTCTCCCTCACTCAACATTTAAGCAGTTTTGAGTTCCTCTAATTCTACTTTCACGATATATACTACACAACGCCTTCTTTCCATTTTTTTCAGACTCTTCTCTTTAGGGCCTCATTCACTCTTGCCTGGGTTCTCTTTCCAGGCTCTCAGATGCCAATTTGCTCTCCACACTGCTGCCTCTGTTATTTACTTAAAATAGAGCTCCGGGCAGGTCATTTCCCTCCTCAGAAACCTTCAGTGGCCCCCCAGTGCCTATAGGATAAAGAACAAAATCCTTGGCATAATGTTCAAAGGCCTTTCACCTCTGCCCTTTTTTTACTTTTTTTTTTTTTTTTTTTTTTACGGTACACGGGCCTCTCATTGTTGTGGCCTCTCCCGTTGTGGAGCACAGGCTCCGGACGTGCAGGCTCAGTGGCCATGGCTCATGGGCCCAGCCGCTCCGCGGCATGTGGGATCTTCCCAGACCAGGGCACGAACCCGTGTCCCCTGCATCGGCAGGCGAACTGTCAACCACTGTGCCACCAGGGAAGCCCCCTTTTCTTACTTTCTTAGTTTCTCCTTTCATTCTATCCATCTCTGTACCCAGTGTCAAATTCCTATTAAAATATCTACAAATGGCTTATTAGAGAGTTTGTTTCATTCTGTCTTGGTGCTAAATTATGTGCTCACAATCAGTTATAAGTTATTTAGGGCAAGGATGTGTTTTATTTATTTTGATCTTCTTAGAGACTGTACAACCAGTGTTCACAATATATTAGAGAGGGATCCATGAAATGTAATTCACCGTGATAATTGCTATACTAACAGTTTGAACAAAATGCTATGGGAACCCAGAGGGGAGAAAAATTAATATTGCTTGGAAGGGTTCAGGATGAATTCACAGGTGAACTAATATCTGAGCTGGACTTTGAAGGATAAGTAGGATTTTTACAGGTAGAGAAACTGAATGAATAAATAAATGAATATTCTCTCTAAGCCTCATATTTTATAATTAGATTCTAACACCTGTGGGTAGATCCCTTGTGTGTCGCTTCCCATGTCTGGAGCAGTCCACATTTCTCTATTCGGCTGAAACAAATGTTTCTCAGGTGGAATATATTATTTCTAAAGTCAGTCTAGTTTATCCAATAACTTCAACTTAGCCCTTCAATCCTGGAGCTTAGTTGTGGATTACCAATTCAACTATTTTATCATTGCATACTTAACCTAAGTATTTAGCCATAATCCTCAGCAAAGCTGAAAAAAAAAGACACTCTGCTTCTTTGACCATCTACTGACAAAGTCCAATGAAGCCCAGGTATTTCTTGGAATATTTGTATCAACACATAATAGCTGTGATGCATCACAATGTAAACATTTGTATGTTAGAACTTTGCCCTGCAATTATCTAGCCTCTTCTAACCACTTTAGGAAATTGGGGTTGGAGTAAAGAGATGTCAGCTGTGGGGTATAGCAGGCAGAGGAGAAAGAGTGATGTGTTAGGTGACATTCCTTCCTTTTCCCCTCTATCAGCTAAGAAAGCAAAAGGATAATTTATTTCTAGATACCTGTACAGAACTCTAGCTTAGCACCTGTCACAACGCGAGTTTGTTTACTTACAGGTCATCTCCCTCATCAGGCTGAGAGTAAACTTCTCATATTTGTCTCTGTAAAAATCTTCATGTTTCCTGTATCTAGCATAGTTCCAGGAGCCCATTTGTGGAAAGAGGGAAGAATGGATTTAATTAATATGGAGGAATGGTTTTTCATCTTTTCCAGGTTATGGATTTCTTTTTAAGAAAGCTTATGAATGTTAAAGACTTTCATCCCAAAGAAAGAGATGTATGTAGGTACACAGTTGCAAAAATTTGTATACAAGTTTAGGGAGATCACAGATGTCTTGAAGGACATGGACCTCAGGTTAAAACTCCATGAATTGAGAGAGGGTAATGGCAAATTGTAAAACCACTTCTAATTTGTACTCTTGGTCAAACTAATATTACAGCTGAGGTAGGGCTACTAGACTCAATATATATTATAATTAGATGTGGAAAGAGCACCATAGCAAACATAGGTGGTGGTATCAAGACCAGTGTGAATAAGAACTTGTGCAGTTTGCATAAGTCTAACCCGCCTACTGTTGGGATGGGATGACCTAGAGATGTCTTCCTTTCTTGGTTTAATTCACTCAGGGGTTTCTATTTTCCCATTAAAATTTCTCCTCCCTAATCCACCCTTTGAATCCCTCTGGCATTTACCTCCTTTCCCACTGCTAAGTCTGCTGGATTCAAACTGATTGCACTGTATCTCAAGACTTGCAATCATTCTAGATCTTGAGAGACTTTTGTTTCCATGAGACTTCAAATGAAAACTACATCTCAGACCAACCAACTCATAAAGTGCCAAAGTACTTCATCAAAGTGAATTAGATGCTTGATTATCAGATTTGGGCACTTTGAAAGATGTAAGAGGTGAGAATATTCTTAACTCAATGGCAAAACTATGGAAACAAATTTTGTCTTCAGAAGTATTTGCTAGAACACGTTCTAAGGGTGAAAATTGACACATAGACACAATCAAATAAGAATTTGTTTACAATTTCAGCACAAATTTAGTCACTGCTATTTCCCACCACTATCAATTCTCCATTTTAAAAATTTATTTATTTATTTTTGGCTGTGTTGGGTTTTCATTGCTGCGCGCAGCCTTTCTCTAGTTGCAGTGAGCAGGGGCTGCTCTTTGTTGCGGTGTGCAGGCTTCTCATTGCGAGGGCTTCTCTTGTTGCGGAGCAGAGGCTCTAGGCACATAGGCTTCAGTAGTTGTGGCTTGTGGACTCAGGAGTTGTGGCCTGCGGGCTCTAGAGCGCAGGCTCAGTAGTTGTGGCACATGGGCTTAGTTGCTCCACGGCATGTGGGATCTTCCCAGACCAGGGATCGAACCCGTGTCCCCTGCATTGGCAGGTGGATTCTTAACCACTGCACCACCAGGGAAGTTCCAATTCTCCATTATTAAGGAGTGTTCCCAAGGTGGGGCAAAGATAATTTGTGGTCTAAACGTTTTTTTGGTCTGTGACTCGAATCTCTAGAAATTTTCCTTTCAGGTTTTGTGTTTGTTTAGCAGATTCTCTACAATGTACATGTGACTAAAATTATTTCAACAGCCTTAATTGTATTACAATGATGAAGATTCTGTAGATCTTGTGACAACACATTCCTCTGTTCTGTATGAGTCTAATTCCTTTTCAGTGGTTGATATTTGAACCTCTTTCATTGAGAGCAGATCCAGCTACACAATTCACTAAGGGCCTAAACAGGTCCAGGAGGGGTTAAAGAACATACCATCAATATAAGAACTGCCACTCTATTGCATAATTTACACAACCTTGTAGTTGAATCTGGGCTTCTTGTGACTTTTTAATAAAATAACTACGGAATGTGATACAACAATTGGGAAGTAACGTAAAGAAATTCTACAAACTACTAAATCTGCTTTATGCTTTGTTCCATGACTCTATTGTAATTTTCAGTGACAGGAAATTTCCAAAGTTTATATGCTTAAAGTTTTACTTTTCGTTGTGCATAAAGTTTTATGAAGGTATACGATTTGGTGATAGGGTGGTTTTTAAAATATAAAATAAAATTATTTCTAATATCATATAGAAGGGAAAGCAGATGAGATATTTATGACCAGAGAAGGAAATATCATTGGAACTTGAGGTAGCATGTAATTTACTAAAGACACAATGATCAGATAGTTATTTTTGGTAACCCTGAATATCAGGAAGATCATATTGTATTTTGTGATCAGAGCAGAGCAAACACTGTTTACTAATTAATTTATGTGTGTTTTCAGTCACTGAAAATTTAAGTACAAACTGAAAATCTGGGTCTCTATGCTATTGCGAAGCAAGACCATGAAAACTGTCCATTTAAGCACTTTTTCCAAAAAATGTATATCTGTAAAAGGATGGGAGGTGGAGTTAACCATTGAATTTTCAAATATTCATTTAGATATAATCACTGCTTGATGCAGGGCTTGATGGAGTGGGCCCTGAGCTTAAAGAATCCCTGGAATTCACAGTCTAGGTCAAGTCACTCTTTGGGAGACCCCTATTCACTTTGCTCTTACTTAATCAGGGGAAATCTGATTAACATAAACAACAAAGCATCAGTCCTGGGGAAAAAGAAAATCACAAAAGGGCAGAGAAGTGTTGAGGGAAAGGGGAAGGAAGAGGCCTTGCCAATTCTTGACTTGTTAATTAGAGTCAGAACTGCAATGGGGATTTCCTATACCCTAAGTTTGTTGAATGATTACATAGGTCTGGGGAAGAGGGATACACTCAGAGTGACTCACCCCATTTATTTTTTTTTTTTGTATTGGGGTTTTGCCTGGTGCATTGCACTTTCCTCTCCTCACATTATATATTGACTAATGGAGGGGGGAGGTCTCCAACAGGTGTTTACACCTACTCAGATTCAAAAGCTTTGGCCTAGGCCTTAGCCCGTTGGGCAATGTGGGGTTTGAATCTTCCTCTCTTAAATGAGTGGGACTCGGACCAGTTTTGAAGGGACTTCCGTTGGGACTTGTTACAACAGGGTACAGTGGTGATGTAGACTTGAGGACAGTTTCTTGTTCTGCTTTGCCATCTTGGGGTGGGTCTGAAAAGCTTTCTTACCTCTGACAGGAAGAAAATGCTCACAGGGTTGATTACTACACAGAATGCAGTAAAGACAATTGGGCAACCTGACTCAGATGTTCAGATGGAAAGATAGGTAGACTCTGATGACACAAGTTTAAATTCTAGGTCTGCGGGTAAAGCTTTGCAGAGGGACCCACCCCAGAGACATCTGCACAAGGGCCTCCTTTGCTGAGAGCTTCTCCCCCATCCCCGCCACTCCAAGTCCAGATGAACTGCTCAAATTCCTAGGGGAAAGTCTCTATAAACTGTGTGTGTGTATACATATGTATGCATAACACTAATTTTTAAACTTTGTAACTATCTTTGTAGATAAAATAAGAGAAACTAAACCAACTCAAATAGCTTAAAAATGTTGCCCCAGTGACCGCTGGCATCAATATTCTACACAAGATTAAAATTCCCAAGTAGCATACCCTGCACTCCAATTGATATTTTAATAACTTGATTAAAAATTTCTCATAAGTCTATTAGAGTCAGGAAACGGTCTGCGGTGTAGGTGAAGATTTTCAGTTTTTGCAACGGAAACTTTTGGCCGCCATGAACAGAATAGCAAAAACTCAAATGTGTTCTTCCCCCATCCTTGCCTAGTCCGAAGGTAAAAAAATGAAAACTGTTTGGAAGAATGGTTTTTAAGTTTGCTTTTTTCCTCTACAACAGTCACGTGGATTAATATGATTCAATTTTTAAATCGACTTCTATCTCCCACACCGAATAAACCCGGCCATCCCAGCACAATCAGAAAGACTTAAAAAAACATTTTTTCTTTCAGCCCCTAAAGGTTGGGGGAGGGGGGAGAGAAAAAAGGGGAAGGAGAAAGGGTACTTTAATGAAAAAACAACCAATAACGCGAGGTCTTCAGGATATGGTCCGTCATTTCCTAATTAAGAAATGAGTTTGACAGGCTTTTGACCAACTCAATTCAGACATCGCTCTGCAAACCCCAAAGGGGTGGTGACTGTGCAAGCGTCGACACTCTCTTCCCCTGCGAGACCCCAAGCCTGCCCACCCAGGACGTTCCGACTCTGGGGTCTTTCCCCTCTTCTCGCAGACGCCTCGGCTCCCCCCCTCCCCAGCTCTATCTCCTCCTACGCTCAGCTCGGCGCTGGGCTGGCCGCCTTCGGCTCGCCGCCACCAGGTCGGTGCAAATACCTTTTCCCTCCCCGGGGCCCCAGGCGCGGACACCTCCCAGCCTCCCTCCCTCCCTGCCGGCGGGGACCTTTCCCAGCTCGGGAACAGCAGCCCCAGGCCGCAGTTCGCAGGAAGCGAAGCCCTTGTTGATGCTGTTCCGTGGTGCGCCGCTCCGCCCTCCGGCGTCGCCCGGGCTCTTCCCCGCTCTGGGGCGCCCCCCCTTCCGCGCCTGCGCAGTGCCCCGCGGGAGGCGGGGCTCAGATTCCTGTCAGCGGCGGCGGCGGCGGCGGTGGCGGCAGCGACCGTCAGTTTTCGCTGAGGAGAAGCACGAAACGGACCCGTTGGCTCTCCCCCTCCCTTTCCCCGCCCTGAACCCCCCTCCTGGCTCGCCGAAAATTAGTCTCCGTGGAGTTTCCCCTCCACCCCGACGCCGTTTCCTCGGTCCTCGGCTCAGTGGAAGTCACTGCCCTCGAGGAGGAGGCAGCGGCAGCCGCCCTCGCCTGCCGCCCCCGGTTCGGTGTCCGCGGTCCCGGAGAGGAGGTGCCGCCGCCACCGCCGCTCCCCCCCTCCCGCTGCCCTCGGGCCGGGCTGGGTCGAGCTGCGATGCCCTCGGACTTCATCTCATTGCTCAGCGCGGACCTAGACCTGGAGTCGCCCAAGTCCCTGTACTCGCGAGGTGAGTCAGGCTGGGGGCTGGGGCGTGGGGGCGGGGAGGCCCAGCGCCGCGGAGCCGGAGGGGTCCCGGTCGGGGGCGGCTGCCGAGCCCCTGCCGGGATGGCTTGTCTTGGGGGGTGGGGAGAGGCCGAGGAGGTCGGGGGTTGGTGGAAGGGGCCAGGGAGGAGTGGCGGCCCCTCCCCCGCGGAGCCGCCGGCCGCACGGGGCCCAAATGCCGTCGGCCCCCGGGTCTCTGCGGACCCGGTGGCTCTGAGCGCTCCTCGGCGGTCGGGCCCCGCCACCCTCCTCGAGCGGCCGGCCCTGGCCTCCCCGGCTCGGGGATCACCCCGGACTGGGCCCTGCGCTGGGGCCGCCGCGATCCGGCTGCTGCGGCTCCTCTTACCAGGACCATCGTCCCCGGCAAAGTTGCCCCCAAACGGGTGGCATAGCCTGGAGAGGGTTCTGGGTTCAGGGTCACCATTTTTCTCCCTCTCCAGGTTGTTTGTGCGCCGTCGTTCTGCCCCCCTCTCCCTCCGGCCTAGTCCACTCCCTCCCCTTGTTGGGACGGCCCCCCTCGACCAGGCGTCCTTCTTTCCTCGTCATCTTATGTCTGGAAAGAGCCCGAATTTTCTTTCCTTTTCTTTCTTTGTTTTTTTCCTCTCTTTGCACTTCTGTGGCATTCTAATTACTTACTTCTGCCTCTGTTTTACAAAGAGAGGGGTGCTCTCCCTGAATTAGTTTTATTCCTCTTCTGTCCCAGGGGTACCGGCTCAGGCACAGTTGCTGCCCTTTGAGAATTTTCTCTTTCGTTGCCGTTCCAGGGCTCCTTGCAGGGAGGGGGCATCGGACACAGTTTCCCGTTTTAAAACTCTTTTGGCTAAGGCCTGAAGGGGATTCCCGGGATATAAAATATTAACACTTGAGCTGATCGCTACTGGGGTTAAATTCCTATACTGGACACCACAAGAATGTGTTAGAACAGGTTCCTTGTGCAAGGGCCATCAAACCAAAATGCTCCCACTGCACTCTTAGTCACTTTTTAAATTACTGGGAGGGGGCAAAAGACATAACTGGGCTATTTTACCATGTTAAAAAAAACATTGTGTGCCATTGTGAACCTCCTTCCTGAGAAATTCAGGGTTTCTTCGGTTTTTGATTTGATGTATCCATCCGCTGATTCCACCCCCTGCAAAAAGGGGGTCTTCAGCTTAACATTCATGTATTTAAAATTGTTGAAGTGAATCAGAATGAGGTGGTTTTCTCTGGAAGGTGCTGGACTTTATAGACTGACGATTGAGTTTGTACACAGAGTCCTACTTAGTAACTGTAGCCATTGTCTGTTGCTCTGATGACTTTAGTTGGCAGTCACCATCCTGAAATAGTTTGGAAATATTGTAGTTTTGAGTGTCAGAAAGGAAGAGACGATATCTAGAGGTGATTCTTAGAGAAGGGCTAATGTGGTACAGTTGGGTGCTAAGAATAGTCAAGACATTAACACCGTTTGTGCAGTAATCATCAGATAATTTTCCATGAAACAAATGCTTTATGAAAATCTAAGTTTAGTATAGAGACCAGTGTAGAGGCAATTCAGCCTTCTTTTGCGAGAATATATTCACAGATAGGGACTTCAGCTCTTAAAATTACGTGACAATTATATAAGAGATGTATGCTATCCTTGGCTTTTTTTTTTAAGTCATTCAGCATAAAAAGTACTTAATGCTTTTTGTGTTTTTCAGATTCTCTGAAGTTACACCCATCACAGAATTTTCATAGAGCTGGACTATTGGAAGGTCAGCAAAGTGCCATTTTAAAGCATATTGTGTGAGTATGCAAAGGCTTTCTCTGAAATGGAGTTTAAATGAGAAAGTGTTAAACTTTGCAAACTCATACAATCTAGTTTTCTCCTAAAGAGCCTGATCCTTCTTTTAGAGCAGCTGAATGTTTTAGTGGATTTTGTTACTGTGTTTGATGTCCTTGTTAGCTATTTTATCTGTTTCGAGAAGCCTTGGGAAAAAACCCCACAAAACTATTAAAAATTATGTGTTGGGTATTCTACTGTAGAATTCCATATCTTGATTCTAGTTTTTTACAAAACAAACTGAATATGAAAAGGCTCAAACATTAAGATCATGAACATAACTAAAAGAGTGACACCAAACACATATTTAGTTTGGAAAGTCAGAATTTAGAACTTTCATATGCTGAGCATTTCAGAATGGCATATTAATTATTTATTACAGAAGCATTGATGTCATTACTCTTGCATCATTTTTAAGGATAAGGAAAGCCAAGTAATAGAGATGATGATTGAGCTATGCTTAGAAAAAAGGGTTTTAGAAAGTTCTGGAAATGTTAGAATGTGTAGCATAATTTAAACAGCTGACGATTACTTTAGAAAACATTATTCTGTGTTGTTTTTAGCATTTTAAGACAAAAAAAAGGACTACTTGTTTTTGCAGTTTTTGAAGTGATTTCACGTATGTCATTTTTGAATCATGTAATCCTGGGAACTGGACAGCAAGGATATTAATTTTCCTATTATAAAGATGAGTAACCTGAGGCTGAAATTAAGAGACTTGGGGGGGAAAAAATCATACGGTAGTAGAAACAAACAGTGCTTTTGTGTTGTAGTTGGTGCTCTTTACCCAAAGCCAGGCTGCCACTGTAAAATATATATGTAACCAGTAACATAAGCATTTTATGGTCCACTTAAAAAAGGCCCTAAATATTTAAGTTCGACTTGAGTGTAGGTGTCAAGGGAAAAAGTGGGTTTTGTAATTAAGCTTAAATTTGAATACCAGTTTAGCTACTTGTGACCTTTAGCTCTGTGACCTTGGGCAACTGATTTTACCTCTCTAAACTTTAATGTTCTTTTATAAAGATGTATATAATCTCTTAAATTTAGTGAGCTAATGTGTATGAAAATGCCTAGTATAGTGTCTGGCTTAATAAATTTTTTTTCCTTTAGTATCAGCTAAATTGTTTTAACTATAATTTAAAGCATATAAAAGTTCTCAGATTAATTATTGATTATATTTATACTTATAAAAAGTCCATAGGTATATATATACCTATGGTATATATTAGTATGAAAATCAACTACACTTTGAGGCAAGGAATTTTTAGAAGTGTTTCTTAGTGAAGTAGATTTGTTGTTTCTATTTGTATTGTTCAATTTGTGACCATGTTGTGGAGTTATATTTGTCTGTACAAAAACTCATCCATTTTCTGGGCAGCAAACCAGAGTGTTATAATCATAGAGATTATCAGGCAGGAGAAAGATAAGAAAAAAAAAACGAGTGTTAATTATTTAAGCAAATATTTTTAACAAGTTGATGGAAATGCAGGCAACAATCTAGTATGTATATTTACATGTTTATGCCAAAATACTTTCACTAATTTTTCATTTTGGTTGAGAGGATACTCAATTATTTAAAGTAATACCACCCTTTATTGATTATATATAAGTTGTAAAATGTATAAGTATCAAGTATGTCATGTTCTCATATCTTTGATACAAGGTATCATAAGAAAGTTGTTTGCTTGTGTGATGAAAGGATTTAATCTATGTACCCTATTTCTATTTTCAACCTTTTATTATGGACATTTTAAAGAATACACAGAAGTGGAGAGAATAAAATGATGAACACATCATTTTGTTTATTTATGGGTTTATGGGTTTATTTATTTATTTATGGGTTTGGTGGTACCCATCACCAAACTTTAATAGCTATCAAAGTATGTCTACTCTTGTTTTTTTAATCCTCTCTCCTCCCCCCAAGCTGTATTATTTTAAAGCAAATACCAGACATCATAATCATTTCATGTATAAATACTTTTGTATCATATTGATATTTTTTATATTACTTTTTAAAATACTGTATTCCAGGAAATACAAAAAATTCTTATTTCAGCAAGATATTGTACAGCAGGAGGCTACTGCTCCTAGTGTATAAGAGCAATCTGTGCTAAGTTTGTAGGTTATGTGGTCAGACTTGGGTTCAAATCCTTGTTTGATGTTTGTGTGTGACCTCAGCTTAGTCATTTAATCTTTCTGTGCTTCAATTTTCTCTGTTTTAAATGGGGGCAATAATATCTTCATCAGAGGTGTTGTTAAGATTATTTGAGGCAAATTCGTGTAAAGCATTTAACCTGGTGTATAGTAAGCTCTATAAATGTTAGCTAAATTTGAAAAATTAAATTTAAAATTATAAAAATTTAAACAGCCATCTATATAGTTCCTACTATGTGCCAGGAACTTTACAAATATGAACTCACTGAATTCTCATAACAGCTGTTTGAGATTGTTACTATTACCCCATTTCACAGATGAGGAAGCTAAGGAGGCATAGGGAGTTTCAGTAACTTACCTAGAGTCACACAGCTGGTAAGTTGTAGAGCCAAGATTCCAGCTCAGGTAGTCTCACTTCAGAATCTGTTATCTTAAGTACCATACTGTACTGACTCCCTACGATATATAATATGAAGTATTGTCTAGTAATATTTATGTATGTATGCTTTACATCAATAGTCTAGGTTTCTTTTTTCCTTTTTTTTAAACAAAGTATTTTTTAATGGTTTAATCCCCCCCCCCCCCCCGCCACCGCGTTGGGTCTTTGTTGCTGCGTGCAGGCTTTCTCTAGTTGTGGCAAGTGGGGGCTACACTTCATTGTGGTGTGCGGGCTTCTCATTGCGGTGGCTTCTCTTGTTGTGGAGCACGAACTCTAGGCACGCAGGCTCAGCAGTTGTGGCACACAGGCTTAGTTGTTCCGTGGCATGTGGGATCTTCCCCGACCAGGGATCGAACCCGTGTCCCCTGCATTGGCAGGCAGATTCTTAACTACTGTGCCACCAGGGAAGTCCAGTAGTCTAGATTTCTATCTAATAACTAAAAAACTCAGCCCAGTGTGAAGGGAATTTAATTATTATCATACAATTTGTTAAATTTTTTAGAGAACATAGGTTTTACAAATTAAAAGTTGTTTTTTTTTTTTTTTTTAAGGAAGACAAGGTTGGAAAACCTACAGTTGGGTATTTAGCTTCAAAAATAGATTTAAAATCTCTTTACTATTCAGTTTGCATTTATCTTTCATATCAATGCTGGTCCTTCTACTCCCTCTCCCCCTTTTCAAGAATAGGAAATTAGGGCTTCCCTAGTGGCGCAGTGGTTGGGAGTCCGTCTGCTGGTGCAGGGGGCGCAGGTTCGTGCCCCAGTCCGGGGGGATCCCGCATGCCACGGAGCGGCTGGGCCCATGAGTCGTGGCTGCTGGGCCTGCGCGTCCGGAGCCTGTGCTCCACGACGGGAGAGGCCGCAGCAGTGAGAGGCCCGCATACCGCACACACACACACACAAAAGAATAGGAAATTAGTTTCTTATTTTTTACTTGAGATATAGTTGACATATTACATTATGTTAGTTTCAAATTCACAACAGTGATTTGATACTTATATATATTGGGAAGTGATCACCATAATAAGTCTAGTTAACATCCGTCACCCTGCATAGTTCTGCTAATACCGTTTTATTTAATTTGGTGATTGCCTGACAATGGGAAAAGAGTTTAGCTATTTAATGTAATGATATGTAGCCATTAAAATAATGTTTCTGGTGACCCCATAATTACATGTGAAACTCCTAATAAGTAAATAAAAGATATTGTTGCAATTATATTAAAAATAGCTTGCATAGAAAAAAATCCTGGACAAAAGTATATACTACAGATTTTTACTTTTTGATTCTATTTTTGCATTTTCCGTACCTCTTTAAAGAAGGTAGTTTGTATATATTTTTAAAAAAATAAAATGGTTTACACTTACAGTGTTCAGACTTTAAGGCTAGGGTTCTTCTTTGGAGGACCTGGAAAAAATGTTCAACTACAGGAAAAAAAAGTTGCCATTTCTTACACTTTCTGTATTAAAAAATGTTGATTTTGGCATATATAGTTTGCTATATAAAAACTGAGATTAAAAATTAAACTAAATAAGCAAATAATAAGAGGTCATTCTAGAAGTACCTATAGAGATGTAAGATAAGATGGTAGAAAAATCAGATAAAACAGGAAAAATAATATAAGCAAATTGGAAGAAGTAAAGTAATAAAAACAATGGATTAAAATTTTTAAATGCTTTTAAAAGTGAGTTAAGAAATTACATATGGATCAAATTAAAAGAAAATATGAAATATTACATTGAGTAAGGGGAAAATAACCTTTTTTTTTTAACTACTCTCAATCTGTTTGATATTGTACCATGCATAATTTTACTTTATAGTTCAAAAATGAAAATCCTAAAAATAGTAACAGTGTTTTTACTGATTTTATGGAATATTTCTGAATTACCATTAAGCCTGATTTATTTCTTTCCTAGGGCCTGTGTTCGTAAGGTAGGCCATTAACTCTTTTTTTTTTTCCATAAATTTATTTTATTTATTTATTTATTTTTGGCTGTGTTGGGTCTTCGTTGCTGTACTCGGGCTTTCTCTAGTTGCGGCGAGTGGGGGCCCCTCTTCATCGCGGTGCGCGGGCCTCTCACTGTCGCGGCCTCTCTTGTTGTGGAGCACAGGCTCCAGACACTCAGGCACAGTAGTTGTGGCTCACAGGCCCAGTTGCTCCGCGGCATGTGGGATCTTCCCATACCAGGGCTCGATCCCGTGTCCGCCACATTGGCAGGCAGATTCTCAACCACTGCGCCACCAGGGAAGCCCCAGGCCATTAACTCTTAACATGATGAAATGTATGAAGATATCTTACTGGAAAGGACTTTTTGAAAGTATTTAACATTAAAAGTAATCTATTGGATTCTTTTCTTGTTTAGTATCTAGTATTCTCTATTGCTCCATACTTAATAAACTAAAAATATTATTGAGGAAATAATTATGGAAATGAATTTCAAACATATGACAGAATCATACCTAGTTCCTGCCAACTTTTTGTTTCTAGGATCCATCACTCTCTGATTTCCTATCATTTGTTTTTGTGTCTCTTCCTAAACTCTGCTTTTTTAATTTTTATTTTTATTCAATACTGGAATTCTATTGCTTGTTACAATAAGATGATAGAAATTCATATTTAATCAGATGGTCCTTGGTCTGCTCTTGATTCATTCTTGACTCTACTGTATTTATTCCAGGAGTCCCCTAAAACTTGAAAATGGTAGTACAGATAAACATTTCTTATTGTGGTCAATGTTATATATAAAAATAACCACTTTTTATTAGAAAAAGTTGACCCATCGGATTATTTTCTATTAAGAATAACAGGTAATTAGAAAAAAATAAAGATCAAATTAATCTGAGATACCAGTTGGGCCTGATTATGTAGTGACAGGATAATTCTGCTAACTTTATGAGAAGTAAAAGACTTTCTTCAATAGATATGTTGCTTATTATCTTACGCTCTTTTCTTGTTGCTAAGATTTTATTTCAAGTTACATGAAAGAGAGTCACGTCTTTTATTTCCTGTTGCCTTAATAAAAATCAAGGTTAAAAAACTAATGAGGTATATACACTAATTATAAACATGTATTTGAATGAAAAGGTAGAAATAGTCTATGGATTAACTACAGGTAATGATTTCAGCTTCCAAATGTAAATAAAACCTGATGTTGTGATGAAGGATCTATATATTTGATGGTTTCAACTAAAGATGTGATACATGAGATTTTTCAGTTACTTTTATTTATTCTTAATAACTTAAAAATAGATTTTTTCTCTTGCTTTTATTTTTAATATTTATTTGATAAGTAGGTACTGATTATTACTGCTGACCAGCCATGAATCCTTATCATTTCTTTCCCATTCAGAAATGTTATTATTAGTCCTTTAGTAAATTTGGTAGTTGGTTTTGAAGGTGAGACAAGAACAGAAAAGTTACTAATAAATAGTGAGCCAAGTTGATTACTCTTATCTTTATAAATTTAGTTTTAGTTTTAAAAAATCTATGTAAAGCAGTCTTTGTAGGACATGTCAAAAGAAAGTGTTGGTAAAGAGAATAAAGAATAATAAATTCAGTGTTAGTAATAATTGAAGTCATTTTTTGAGCAATTTGTATGTACCAGCATTTTACAGATATTTTCCACGTTTAATCCTCAGAAAAGTCCTGTGAGATAGTATCAGTATCCCTGTTTCATAAACGAGGAAACTGAGGTACAGAGGGATTCACTGATTTTCTTAAGGTTACATAGCTAGTGGAGGAGGCTGGTATTTGAAACTTGACTATTTTACCCCAGAGTTTTGAGTTTATACTTAACTTTCTTACAATACAAACATTTGATAATTGGCATTTACACTTCAGGCCCTAAAAAGATTACACCACTGTTCAGATGGTATATAAAGAGTACTTTGTGTAGATTTCTTTAGCTTAACAGTTCCCATAAAGTAAGGAGGGAAATTCTATAAGCCACACAAAAAATCAGTAAAGATTATGATGATAACCCTTTTTAGGAATATTTTAGCACTCAAAATTAGCAAATCATTTCCTGGCTTTGGTGCATGTAAATCAAGATTTTGCTGAAGCACACTGCTGGTTGAACCACCTCTGTTTTGACTGTTGATGGTGCTCAAAAGTGAAAAGGAAGGGCAAGCCACCACCTAAGGAGAACTGCTTTAAAAACGGAAGATGCCATGGGGCTCTTGATTTCTTTGGCAGTAGTTTTATGGAAGCATAGAAGTCATTGCACCCTATTTCTGCTGGTATGTTTCAGAGCGTAACTAAACCTGAGAAGAGATGAGTAACAGAAAAAGCAGTACTCATAGAGCATTGGGAGTTAGTTCTATTTATTGTCGTGGTTGGTGGTTGTTTTTGAACTTCCTGAAAATTCTGTTAGGCAGTAGAAAATTTGCGTTTTAATTCTAGTTAAGCCTTGAGACCATGTGGAAAATAGTGTAAGCATTCCTTTTCTTCAGCAGAGACATTGTCATCAGGCTTGCTTACCTAAGAGTTGTGAGGAAGAATAACTGAAATAATGTTAGAGGATTTTGAAAACTATGAAATGCTATACGAATAGTGATATTTTGCATAGGGCCCTATTAATTTACTTTGGTTCTTCTTTCCATTGTCTGTCTCTTTTTTTCCCCCAATCTTCCCATTCTACCCATGTCTCCATTTTCTCATGGTACTCTCTACATTTTGCTTGTTGGTTCTGCTGTTCTTGTATCCTTTCTTTCCTCTCTTTTAGAAAAACAAACCATCCTTATAGAGGTACACAGGTACACCCATTTCAAGTGTTCCTTGAGTTTTTAACAGGTGTATACATTTGTGTAATCACTACAGACAAGATACAGAACATTTCAGTCATCCCGTTAAGCTGCCTCTTGATCTTTTGTAGTAAATTCTGCCCACTCCAGCCCCTCAGGAAAACTGATGTTTTTCCTTACCAAAGATTAGTTTTGCCTTTCTTCAGAATTTTGTTTAAGTGGATTTATGCAGTACACACTATATTTACAGTATACAGTGTGTACTCTTTTCTCTTTAACTTTTGTTATTCAACCACCATAACCTTCTACAAAGGAAAACTAGTTTTTTAAAGGGCATAAAGTTAATAAGGCATTTTTTATTCTCTTATATATTCCTATATTCTATAATGTAGCCAAGTGTAGTTTTTTAGAGATGATTTTTTTATGCTTATGTGCAAGGTTACTTAGTCATAATATTATTATAGTTATAGTATTACATAGTAATATTATAATAATAATATTATTATTATTTATTCACTCAAAGTGAATTCACCCATATATCCTGGCCACATATTGCTTATAGTTTAGTAAAAGAGATTGTATGTAAATAAACAGTGATAACACAGAGTTTTAAAGGGTTTTGTAATTCAGTCTGGAATGAAGAATGAAGTTAATATGAAGTTTCTATTTGTTAATAGGAAAATACTTATGTGCGAAGTATACCTGAGCATATAGTTTGCCCCTATACTTAATAACTGTAAAATGAAGTTTAAAACTTTAAACTTTCTTTTTAAAATAGTTTTAGTCTTCAGAGGGTTATGGAGCTGAAGAGTATGTAGGTAGGGGGTATGTACTTATTTGTACTCTGATTATTTCTGTAGGTTAAGCAAAAATTAGGTAAAAACAATATGAGCTTTCTGTCCCATGTGAGTACTCTCTTGTGCTTAACTGTAAAAATACTACTGTAAATGCTAATTAATGATAATAAATTAATGTTCACAAGTTATAAATTTATAACTTGTGAACATTATAGGCTCAATTTATAAGTGCCTAGATAATGGGCAGTTATAAGTACTTTAGAAACACTGTAAATCAAAAATTTACTTGAGTAAGTTTTTATAAAATTGTATTGTGACCTCCAAGACTTTTTTCTATATTCCTTTTTCATTTTTATTGTTAGGTCATACTCTCTAGACTATTAGGCTAATGTAGAGTGAATGAATGGGAAATACAAACATATAGTTGAATTTTATAATTTTAAAATTATTTTTGAAGAACTTTTCATTTTCTTAGTTTATTTTGACCTATAATATTGAGTACAGGATGGAAATTTATATATAATACTTGAATAACATGCTTTGGATAAAATTACTACTTAATTCCTTTAAAAAACTCATTGCTTAAAAAAAAAAACTGGGTAATGAAGTAGTTGAAGAACAGAAAGTAATTAGTTAACCAAATTACTACTCTGTTATAGTAAACATAAATAACATGTTTATAGTATATAGTAAATAAAAACTAAAAAATAATTTTCTTGAGAATGTTTTTCAATCAAACTTCACAAGAATGGATAGAATCAACACTGTAAATTCTGCACAGAAAAAATAGTTTAGTGCATAGTGAATTGCGAACAAATAAACAGAAGAGTTGAAATAGAAGAATATGAAGTTTTTCTTAGAAATTAAAAGTGGTAGAGATAATAATAAGTAAATCAAAGTCCCATTTATTTATCTGACTTGTGAATAGAAACCCAGTTTCAAAAACACGCATTACTTAATAGCTGTGTGATTTTAGGCAAGTTACTTAACCTTTCTTCCCTCAGTTTGTTCTTCTATAAAGTGGAGATAGTAGATTCATATATTTGTTATGAGGATTGGATGAGTTAATATTTCTGAAGAACTTGGAATAATGCTTGGCACATAGTAAGCACTATATAAGTATTTGTTAAATAAGTAAAATAAAATTTATATCTACAGGTAAGTTATTTGACAAACATACTTACTCAAGATGTAGCAAGAAACCAGGATTTTATTACTATGCATAAGCTTCTGAACACCCAAATAAGATGTTGCTAAATTTATATACTAAGGTTTAGGCATTCACAGCACTATGTTGTGCAGGATTAGTCTTCCTAAAATACAGATCTAATCATATTGCTTACTTAAAAATCCTGTAATGGTGTCCATGGGTTTTAGGGTGAAATCCACATTCTTAAAGACTTGGTTCCTGATTATCTTTTTATTTTAATTGAGGTGAAATTCATAGAACATAAAGTTTATCATTTTAACAGTTTAAAATTTTTTTTTAATTTTTTATTTTTGGTTGCATTGGGTCTTCGTTGCTGCGTGCGGGCTTTCTCTAGTTGCGGTGAGTGGGGGCTACTCTTCGTGAGGTACGTGGGCTTCTCGTTGCAGTGGCTTCTCTTGTTGTGGAGCACCGGCTCTAGGCATGTGGGCTTCATTTGTTGCAGCACACAGACTCAGTAGTTGTGGCACGCAGGCCCTAGAGTGCACGGGCTTCAGTAGTTGCAGCTCATGGGCTCAGTAGTTGCGGCATGTGGGCTCTAGAGCGCAGGCTCAGCAGTTGTGGCACATGGGCTTAGTTACTTCACGACATGTGGGATCTTCCTGGACCAGGGATTGAACCCATGTCCCCTGCATTGACACGTGGATTCTTAACCACTGCGCCACTAGGGAAGTCCTCATTTTAACAGTTTTAAAGTGTATAATTCAGTGAGTTGTAGTCCATTTACAGTGTTGTGTAAGCAGCACCAGTATATAATTCCAGAACATTTTCATCACCCCAAAAAGAAACCCCTTACTCATTTAGCAGTCATTCCCCATTCCCTCCCACATCCCCAGCTCCTGGTAGCCACTCATCTGCTTTTGGTTTCTATGAATTTGCCTATTCTAGACATTTCATATAAAAGAAATCATATAATATGTGGTCTTTTGTGACTTCTTGTTTCACTTAGCATAATGTTTTCAAGGTTCATTCATGTTTTAGCATGTATCAGTATTTCATTTCTTTTTATGGGTGGATAATATTCCATTAGATGGTTACATACTACTATGTTTATCCATTCATTTATTAGTTGATAGACATTTGGGTTATTTTGGCTATTATGCACATTTGTGTACAAGTTTTTGGGTGTACACGCGTTTCATTTCTCTGGGTATATACCTAGGAGTGGAATTGCTGGATCATATGGTAACTGTATATTTAACTTTTGGAGGAACTGCCAAACTGCTTTCTGCAGTGGCTGCACCATTTCACATTTTCAGCAGCAATGTTTGAGGGTTCTGATTTCTCCACATTCTTGTCAACACTTACTCTTAGCTTTTTGATTATAGCTATCTCTAGTTGGGTATGAAGCAGTCTCCTGTGGTTTTGATTTATATTTACCTAATGACTAATGATGTTGAGCATCTTTTCATATGTTTATTGGCCATTAATATATCTTCTTTGGAGAAATGTCTGTTCAAGGCTTGGCTCATTTTAAAATTGAATTATTTGTCTTTTCATTGTTGAATTGTAAGAGTTCTTTATATATTCTTTATACAAGTCCCTTATTAGATATATGATTTGCCAAAATTTTCTCCTGTTCTGTGAGCTGTCTTTTCACTTTCTTGGTAGTGTCTTTTGATGCACAAATGTTTTTAATTTTCTCGAAGTCTACTTTATCTTTTTTGTTGTTGTTGGTTATGCTTTGTGTCATATTTAAGAAACTGCTGCCTAATCCAAGGTCACAAATATTTACACCTGTGTTTTCTTCTGGGAGTTTAATATTCTTGGCTCTTACATTTAGGTCTTTGATCCATTTTGAGTTAATTTTTGTCTATGGTGTACAGCCTGTGGTGTGTCATTCTTTTGCATGTGTATATCCAATTGCCCCCAGTACTATTTGTTGAAAAGACTATTGTTTCCCTTTGAATGGTCTTGGCAA
Source organism: Globicephala melas (assembly GCF_963455315.2). Lineage (NCBI taxonomy): Eukaryota > Metazoa > Chordata > Mammalia > Artiodactyla > Delphinidae > Globicephala > Globicephala melas. The sequence goes on from NC_083332.1 coordinate 45,590,255, forward strand.
CCTTGTTGAAAATCAGTTGACTATAGGCATATGGGTTTATTTCTGGATTCTCAGTTCTTTTCTATTCATCTGTATGTCTATTCTTACGCTACTAACGCACTGTCTTGATTACTGTAGCTTTGAAATTGGGAAGAGTGAGTCTTCCAATTTTGTTCTTCTTTTATAAGATTGTTTTGGTTATTCAGGATCCATTGAATTTCCATTTGAATTTTAGGATCAGCTTCTCAATATGTGCAAAAAGGAGAGCTGTGATTTTAATAGGGATTGCATTGAATCTGTAGGTCAGTTTGAGGAGCATTGCCATCTTAATAGTATTCAGTCTTATCGTCTATGAACATGGGATGTGTTTCCTTTAATTTAGGTCTTTAATTTCTTTCAACAGTGTTTTGTAGTTTTCAGAGTATAAGTTTTACACTTTTTAAACATTTAAGTATTTTATTCTTTTTAATCATTGTTTTTAAGTGTTAATAAAATTATGGAAATAATTTGGAGAAAGGTCTCTCAAAACTTAGGAGAGCTTTAGTATTTATTTTTAATAAGTTTGTTTTATTTATTTTTGGGTGTGTTGGGTCTTCATTGCTGTGCGCGGGCTTTCTCTAGTTGTGTTGAGTGGGGGCTACTCTTCGTTATGGTGCGTGGGGTTCTCACTGCAGTGGCTTCTTTTGTTGCGGAGCACAGGCTCTAGGCACGCAGGCCTCAGTAGTTGTGGCTCGTGGGCTCTAGAGCACAGGCTCAGTAGTTGTGGCCCACGGGCTTAGTTGCTCCGCGGCATGTGGGATCTTCCCTGACCAGGGCTCGAACCCGTGTCCCCTGCATTGGCAGGTGTATTCTTAACCACTGTGCCACCAGGCAAGCCCGAGCTTTGGTAATAAAGTACTAGATCATGCGTGTGTTCAGGAAATGAAACCGAAACCACAATAAGGTAATTGTACAATATTAGAATCAGCCATGGAATTAAAGCCACAGTAAACCATAAAGAACATTTAGTAAAGTCCAGTTTTGTTTAAAAAGTTATACTGGATGGTATTTTTCTCAAGGACAGGGACTATACCTCACATTCTCTTAGCATCTGGCACAAGCGCTTATATCCAAAAGGTGCTTGAATGAATGAATACCACATCCAGAAAAGAAGGAAGGAATAGTATTGGAAGTGTGAAATGATTGTGCTCTAGTTATATACAACCATGTAGAAAGCTTTAATTGGAATAATAATTGGATTAAAATGATTATAGGTGGAAACCTAGACCTTTAAAAAATTGGAGCTATTTAATTAGTAAAGACAAAGGTTTAGGTAATTCAGATGCAAATGTAGGTGGATTTGTTCACTAAATCTGGAATACTCAAATAAGAAGGTTCTCTTGAAGCTTGACCACCTTCACCCATTTAATTCACAGCCCTCACCTTCCCCGCCCCCACAACCCCCAATCTGTTCTCTGTATCTTTTAGTTCAATTTTGAAGAAAATAATTTTTTGATTACTCACGTAAGTGATATCATATAGTATTTGTCTTCCTCTGACTTATTTCACTTAGCATAATGCCCTCAAGGTCCATTCATGTGTTAAATGGCAAGATTTCCTTCTTATTTATGGCTGAGTAATATTCTTGTGTGTGCGCACATGCGTGTGTGTGTGTGTGTGTGTGTATGACATCTTCTTTATCCATTCATTTGTTAACGGACACTTCGGTTGTTTCCTTGTTTTGACTGTTGTAAATAATGCTGCAGTGAAAATGAGGGCGCAGATATCTTTTCAAGACATGATTTTGTTTTCTTAAGGTAAATACCTAGCAGTGGAATTGCTGGATCATGTAGTTCTATTTTTAGTTTTCTGATGAATCTTCATACTATTTTCTGTAGTGGCTGCACCTGATTGGCATTCTTGAGCACAGGAATTGATTATATTTAAACAAAAACATGTCAGTTAAATGAGAGAAACACTTAGGTGACTGGCTATAAACAAATACAATATGAAGAGTCTGACTATACTTCATTTTATTGATTAGGACAACTATTTCTGTATATTTAGTTTAATAGCAAGCAGCAAAATACTGCTTGTGCTACTAAACATATTTGTTATATTTAAGAACATACTGACTTTAATATATTGCTAAACATAAATGTTTTAAAATAAAAGCACTGATGCAATAAAAATATGTTAACTATTGATAAGGATATAAAAAGATTTTCAACATCATTAGTCATTGGGGAAATGCAAAGCAAAACCAGAGTGAGATACCACTTCACACCTACTAGGATGGCTATAATCAAAAAGACAGATAATAATAAGTGTTGGCAAGGATGTGGAGAAATCACCTCACACACTGCTGGTGGGAATGTAAAACAGTGCAGCCACTTTGGAAAATAATCTGATAGTTCCTCAAAGAGTTAAACATAGAGTTACCATATCCAGCAATCTCACTTCTAGATACATACCCAAGAGAAATGAAAACATCTGTACACATAAAATATACATGTGTATTTGTATACGTATGTTCAGAGCAGCATTGTTCATAATAGCCAAAGTATGGAAACAACCCAAATGTCCATCAACGAATGAATGAATGGATAAACAAAATGTAGTATATCCGTTTAATGGAATAATATTTGGCCATAAAAAGGAATCAGTTACTGATACATGCTGGAACATGGATGAATCTTGACAGTATGCTTAGTGGAAGAAGCCAATCATGAAAGACCACATACTGTATGATTCCATTTATATGAAATCTACAGAATAGACAAATCTAGAGAGGCAGAAAGTAGATTAGTAGTTCCTGGGGTGGAGGGGAGTGAGGGGGATTATAGTTAAAGGGCTTGGGGTTTCTTTTGAGAGTGATACAAATATTCTAAAATGTATTGTGATGATGGTTGCACAACTCTGAGTGTACTAAAAGCTAAGTGTCCACCAACAGATGAATGGATAAATAAAATGTGGTATGTACATACAGTGGAATATTATTCATCCTTAAAAAGGAATGAAATTCTGATATCATCTTACAACATGGATTAACCTTGAAAACATATGCTAATTGAAATAAGCCAGATACAGAAGGACAAATATTATAAGTTTCCATGAGGTATCTAGAATAGAGACAGAAAGTGGAATAGTGGTCACCAGGGACTATGGGGAGAGGGCAATGAGGAGGTATTCTTCAATAGGTACAGAGTTTATGTTTGAGGCAATGAAAACGTTCTGGAAGTGAATACTAGTGGTGATTGTTGTACAACATTGTGAATGAACTTAATGCCATTGAATTGTAGACTTAAAAAAATGGCTACAGTAGTAAATTTTATGTATATTTTACCACACACACAAAATGTTAAAAAAACAAAAAATAATTTTAAGACTCTGAGATATACTAACTTTTTTTATAAAGTTATTGAGACAGAGGTAATTGTGTGGTGGCACATGGAAGGGAGACTTTTTTCAGTTTCCCATTTAACACAGTATATTTTAGTTGTCCAAATCATCTAAATGTGCTTTAAATGTAGATAGGATGATCAGATACTGAGTGTGCTACATCTTGAATAATCAAAAAATTTTGATGAGCAAGATTAGGCAACAGATGACTGAAAAATTCATGAAGTAGATTAACCTTGTTTAGTTTGGAAATTTTTTTGACTATTAATATGCATGGTTGATTCATTTTGTTGATTTCCTGAAAGCAAATGTTTAATAGTAGCAAGAGGATTGCAGTTTTCTAATAAATGTCACAGAATTGTGACAGTGAGCTAGGAGGAAGAAAAACTGCATAAGTGAAGTGAGATACACTTCTGTAGCAGTGGAAACTATAAACCCTACTGTCTTGAAACGTTCTCTTTGTATTTGTATTATTAATTAGACATTAGTAGAAGATAATGAAGACCCTGGATAACTGCTAGATTTTTTTTTTCATTTTCTTAATGGTATCTTTTATTTATTTATTTATTTTAACTTTTTGTCTTAGAGTATAGTTGATTACCAATGTTGTGTTAGTTTCAGGTATACAGCAAAGTGATTCATGTATACATATACATGCATCTATTTCACATACTGCTAGATTAAATATAGGTATAACTGTATTCATCAGAGTTCCTGAGTAAGAGGCATTGCTGGCTAGTTTAGTATTTGTTTTGTGTGAACATGAAAGTGCTTAATTTATTTTTCTTTGATTTGTTATGGTCCTCAACTACTAAAATATTTTCTGTTTAAAAGGATGTTTTCTTAAATTATTGCCACAGCTCAAGTTTTAAGTTTGAGAATAAGTGAGAGAACTTGAACATGATTCAATGTTGAACATTACTTCAGTTTAGTGAAGTTAAATTTATCTTGACCAGTACTCGTATGTTTACTGGTAAAGGCATATTAATCTGTGTATGAATAGGCTTTATGAATAAATAATGTTTTAGGTATAAATTAGGCACTTTGGTAATTTATACAATAATTTTTGTAGACTGACTAGCGCTCTTACCGAGTACTAATTGCATCATAGATTCCTCGAGTACCCTATAAGCTTAATATTTCCCCTAATAATAGAAACCAACTTACTCCTAAGAATACTTAAGATTAGGTCTGTAATCACGGTTGCCTTTACTCATGTGTTGGAATTACAATGGGCTGCTTGAGATGGCAAACTTCAGAGGGGAGATGGCTGCTAATTCTAAAAATAGAAAGGTAACCTAGAGCTGAAAGATAGCTACCGATTGTGTTCTCACCATACTTGTTTGCTTATTTGTGTGAACCCAAAGTGCATTTTCCCTTAAATTTAGATGCGCTTTGTTCTCCTATAGATCTATACTAGTATCTCTTGAACTTGTTAGGGCTTTTCAGAAACATCAACTGTCAACCAACATAGAAACAAATTCTATTTTGGAATCTCCCAAATCAAATAGATTTAAAAGTGAAATTTAGCAGTCGTTTATTATGTGAGCAAAATAAAACAGAAAAAGTGAACTATGAGAAGTAAGGTCTTTTGGAAAAATCACTGTAGTTTGGACCCTATAATATTGCCCAGAAGAGAGCATATCCATTGGATATGCCAATTTAGAGGGAAATTGGTGGGAAAAAAAGGTTCTAGGCCTTCTTCCATTAAGAACTATTTGAATATTCACCACTGTCTAGTTCTGGAACAAAGATAGACCAGAGCATTACAGGGAGGGTCCTTCCCAGTGTGTTGGACCTCTTCTTTTCCTGCTTCCTTTTTAGTAGGATATTGTTCATCTACTTGTCCATAAATTGCGTATTGCAGAGATCATGGATTGTAGTAAGCATAGCTCTTCATAAAGGGACTGGATGGTGTGTCCTGTGAGAACAGTACCTTTGTAACAACCAAATGTGGATGTGCTATAATAGGACGGATAAGCAAATCCACATTTGGATTGCTAAAAATCCTTAAATGTAGATAAAACTTCAACTTGGAAATTCAAAGGAAATTCAACTTGGAAATTCAAAGGATAAAAATAAGAGAGTAAAAAAGTTTTATGAGTTAAAATAGCTATAAATAGACAGTAAAAAGCAATATCCCTAATTTTGGTATTCAACTAAGATTGACTAGAAACTTCAGGATGGTTCAAATCTCTCCTTTGAGTATTCAGGGTAAGTAAGGCTCTTGAATTCCAAATCCAGGAAATAAAAGAGAAGTGTCTTTTTTCTTTCTTTTTTTTTTTTTGGATCTGCAGCAGGAAGGGTTTGTTTTTGATACTTTGTTACTTTGTTTTTCATTATTCTCTCTGTGTATTTTGTCTTTCATCATAGGTGACTCTGACACCCCAGATATCTAAAGAGCTCCTTACTTTGACATTTGTATGTCTTCTTGGTACAGATTTTAATGAGTGCTAAATACCAGGTGATTTAATACAAGTATTCTGAATGAACCAGTAAATTGACAAATCTTGTTTTAGGCAATTAGGTGATGATATACAACAGAATGGTTTCCTGATAATTTTAGGTTTGAGCATTTATTAAAAACCAAAAAACCATATTAGTCAAAGTTCAGGATTTTTCAGGAGAGGTGTTTCACATTACAGAACAGTATTATTTCTTCTTTGTATCATTAAAAAAAAACAGTTGAATTTCAGCTTGTAAATATTGGAAAGTTGTTCACAGTTATTTTGTCTCAGGTTAGAAGATTATAAGGAGAAAATAACTTCTAAAGTGGTTTAGACAGTCATATTTTAAGTTTAATGTTCTGTAAATTTCAAGTTGTATTCTATATCTTTTTCTAGACTTTTCCCCCCTTAGCCTGACAGGTTAGAGATTGTCCCATTGTAATTATTTTTCAGTTTTGCTAAACATATTTTTAAATGGCTGCCTTTGGGCCAAGGATAAAAAAAGACACTGAGTCTTTGAGACATTGTCTCAAAGGTGAGTTGTTTTCTAACATTTCAGTCAGGTAGTTGTGCTCTATTGCCTCACTCAGTTTCTCCATTGAAATAAGGATCACACAGAAGTTATGTCATGAGACTCTATTCTCTATAGCGGATCCAGTTCCAAGGTCTAATGCCCAACTACATAGGAACATTTCATATCCCATTTTGTGGGGCCAGTATTCTTTTTTTTTTTTTTACTCCTTTTTTCTTTTTTGTCTGCGCCGGGCAGTATGCGGGATCTTAGTTCCCCCACCGGAGTTAGAACCCGTGCCCCCTGTAGTGGAAGCATGGAGTCTTAATTAACCACTGGACTGCCAGGGAAGTCCCATGGGGCCAGTATTCTTGTTCAACAGCAATATTCTTATTCTCTGACCATATAGAATTTAAAAACATTAAGGCAATTTCAAAAAACTTTTCTTCTCATTCTGTTACCATATTCTCTCCCAAAATAATATATTAATAATATGGAGAGGGCAGTGTGTATAGTGGCTAAAGATATGGGCCTTGGAGCAAGACTGCCTGGGTTCAGGTTCAGGTTATATTATACACTGGCTATGTGGCAGTTTGGACAAGTTCATTGACCTCTCTTTGCCTCAGTTTCCTCATCTGTAAGGTGCTGTTGATAATAGAGCTTACAGCGTAGGGCTGTGAGAATTAAATGAGTTAATAGAAGTAAAGTACTTAGAATGGGTGCCTAGCATAGGCTACTTAAGTTGATGTTATTATTACTGGAATATAGTTTCTACATATTTTTTTGAAAAGAATAAAAAATATACCTTTATTTTACTATCATTAGTGCCAAAGAAAAAGTGGAAGACATCACATCTTAAATAAAGCAGAATAAACATCGGTATTGGTCTTTTTGGCATTCTATGTTTATGGCCATATTTCTTTGGGTGGTTTCTTGATATATCTGACTTTAGGAATTATAAGAGTACCAAAGTTTCTTGGGTTTGAAAACAAGAATTTGTGCCAGTGCAAGAGAAACTGTGCTGCCAGCAATCTCTTCTTTACTAATGATTGTATTGTCCAGAGTGTCTGTGTTTTAAGGCTCCATTTTCTTATTTTGGGAGAATGAGACACAGGGAAAAAGCTTTAGATAGTTAATACCAGACTGGCTTCTGTGGAAAAATTAACTTACTTTTGTATTTTATTTGCAATTCAGTTAATCTAGAGGTACCTTTGTGGTGGGGGAAAAAGTACAGAATTTATAGTTAGGAAACATAGTATTGGGCCTTCCCTGGTGGTCCAGTGGCTAAGACTCCTCACTCCCAATGCAGGGGGCCCGGGTTCAATCCCTGGTCGAGGAGCTAGATCCCGCACACATGCTGCAACTAAAGATCCCACAGGCCACAACTAAGACCCGGCGCAGCCAAAATAAATAAATAAATAAATATTTTTTAAATGGCTTAAGTTAAAGCTCTTAAAAAAAAAAAGAAACATAGTATTTTAAAATACCTGTTTCATGTTTTGCTAGTCGTATTTCTTTTTATCCTTTTATCCTCATTTCCTCTTTATCTAACAGGGTTATTATGAAGTTTATATGAAATAATGGTTTTCATTATGCTAGTGCTTTTTTTTTTTTTTTCCTGTACGCAGTCCTCTCACCGTTGTGGCCTCTCCCGTTGCAGAGCACAGGCTCCGGACGCACAGGCTCAGCGGCCATGGCTCACGGGCCCAGCCGCTCCGTGGCATGTGGGATCTTCCCGGACCGGGGCACAAATCCGTGTCCCCTGCATCGGCAGGCGGACTCTCAACCACAGCGCCACCAGGGAAGCCCTAGTGCCTTTAAACATTATTTGAATGTGAACCTCCAATTTTCTCTGGATATTTTGAGGAAAAGTCGAAGATATATTGAAGGAAAGAATGTTAATTTTTTAGGACAAGTTATTCTTTTGGGGTGTTTAAGATATTTTTCATAGAAATTTTTTAAAAATTGAAAACTTAATTTTTTCAGATTATAATACAATTATACTTTTATGCTTATTACAAAAAGGGTAGGTCATTGTATTACATATAAAGCATATAAAGTAGAAAAGGAAAATAATATATAATCCTACCATACAGAGATAACAACTGTTCACATTTTGACATACAGTATGTCATTCTGTATTCTTTTCTGCGCAATGTGGGCATTTTACATTTATTTATTTTTTTCTAAAATAGAATCATATTGTGCTTTTTTTCTTAGAATGTTTTGGACACCACTCTAGGTTAATAAATGGAACATAATGTAGCTTTTTTTTAAATTATAAAGACTTCAAACAATATAACAAATACAAAGAATAAAAGTTACAAAAGATCCCACCTCTCATAGATAACCACTGTTATATTTCTATGCACATATATATATTTTTTATGTAAATGGGATTTTTATATGGTTTTATACTATTTATAGCCTGCTTCCTTTACTCAACAATAAGTTATAGATGTTTTCTGTGGTCCAAATAGATCTGTGTTTTTATTTTTAATAGCTACATTATATTTCATAATATGGATGTACCATCATTGCCATCATTTATTTAACTACTCTATTGATGACATTTAGGATGTTTCTGGTTTTCATTTTTATAAACAATGCTGCAGAGAGCATTTTTGTATATGCATATCTTTGCAAACTTAACTATATTTTTTTTCTTAATTTAAATTTATAAAAGTATAATTACTGGGAAAAAGCATGTACACATTTGAAATACAATGACCCTGTTGCCTTATTGCCTCCAAAGAGGTTTTACCAGTTTATATCCATTAGCAATACCAATTTCCTGGAACCTTTGCCAGCACCAAGTATTATTTTTTAAAGACTATTACAGTTTCATATGCTATGCTGTCTTATTCTTTTAGCCATTAAAATTGAATATTTTTCATGTATATATTGGCCATTGTGTATCTTTTTGAATTGTCTGTTCTTATCCTTTGCTAAATTTGCTATAGGAGTCTTCATTTTCCTCCTGATTGATTTAAAATTTCCTAAAAAGGTAAATTATAATTATTTTCTTTTGCATGAAATGTGGTAATTATTTGTCATTGATGTTTTTCTGTCAAAAATTGGTAAAGTGGCTGTAAGCTTGTTATCATCTCAAACTCCAAAGATCCACAGATCTTGAGTATTTTACATGTGCTTTATAGGATTAAGATACAAGTAGATCGTTGTGTTTTCATTTTTAAAACAGTATAGTGGTGGCACAGAAACAGACATATAGATCAATAGAACAGGATCGAAAGCCCAGAAATAAACCGACACACTTATGGTCAATTAATCTACAACAAGTTAGGCAAGGATATACAGTGGAGAAAAGACAGTGTCTTCAGTAAGTGGTGGTGGGAGAACTGGACAGCTACATGTAAAAGAATGAAATTAGGGACTTACCTGGTGGCGCGGTGGTTAAGAATCCTCCTGCCAATGCAAGGGACACGGGTTCGATCCCTGGTCCGGGAAGATCCCACATGCCGTGGAGCAACTAAGCCTGTGTGCCACAACTATTGAACCTGCGCTCTACAGCCCGCAAGCCACAACTACTGAAGCCCACATGCTCTAGGGCCCATGCTCCTCAACAAGAGAAGCCACCGCAGTGAGAAAACCGCGCATCCCAACGAAGAGTAGCCCCTGCTTGCTGCAACTAGAGAAAAGCCTGCACGCAGCATCAAAGACCCAATGCAGCCAAAAAAAAAAAGAATGAAATTAGTACATGCTCTAACACCATATACAAAAATAAGCTCAAGATGGATTAAAGACCCAAATATAAGACCAGGTACTATAAAACTGCTAGAGGAGAGCATAGGCAGAACACTATTTGCCATAAATCGCAGGAGTATTTTTTTGGATCCATCTCCTAGAGTAGTGGAATTAAAAACAAAAAATAAACAAACAGGACCTAATTAAACTTAAAAGCTTTTGCACAGCAAAGGAAACCATAGAAAAAACAAAAAGACAACCTATGGATGGGAGAAAATATTTTGAAGAATATCCTTGTTTGCTGGAAATACATACTAAAGTATTCGAAGGTGATGTGGCATCATGTTGGCAACTTACTCTCAAATGGTTCAGGAAAAAAGAAGAAAGTTCTTTGCACTGTACTCACAACTGTTTTATAAATTTAAGATTGTTCCAAAAAGTACATAGAGGCACACGTGCACACATTTTCACTAAAAATTTAATAATTACTATGTAATCCAAATATTCAATTCCATAACTGTAATTTTACTCTTTAAAATTGCAATTTCCAAAGAAATGAATATATCAAAGAAAACAAGCTTATTTCACATCTTCATATTTGGATGCATGATCGTAAAAAGGTAATCTACATTGGCCTCCCTCTCGTCTCACTTTTGCTACCATTTCTGCCTGAAATCAATCAAACAAAACCAAATACTCTGGTAGAGAAGGGTAGTCTGGGTTACAAAATATATGACAAGTTATCTTCTTCTGGTCATACTTACTTGTTTGATACCATACATATGTCACACTCACAAGCTCAGTATTTTTAACTATGCCATCCACTCTTCACTAACACTGTCAACCTGATAGACCAACAATTAATTTAAACATTCATTCAACATTTATTTAGCTCCTCTACCGGACTAAGAACACAATATAAGAGGAAATCACTCTAGTGAAGTTCACAGTTGAGAGAAAATAAAATTAGTCAAGTTTAAAGTAATGCAGTATGTGCTTTAATAGAAATATGGGATATTATGCAAGTGGAGAAGAGGGAATCCTTAACACTGTCCGTAAAGGATCAGAGAAGCCTGCACAGGGTATGTGACACTTGAGGTCAGTCTTGAACACTGAAATGGGTATTTGACAGACATAGTTTTAAAATTCAAAATTAATGGTAATTTTATTTTTTTGTGAAGAGTTGAGAAAATGCCAGATTTAACTACATTTTTTTCTAGTTATATTAGTGCCAAAAATGAATAAGCTAGTTTTAGGTTACCAGTGTGTTTTGAAGATTATAGATATGTGCATACCTTTACTAAATATGAATAAATGAATTCAGTCTTTCTGCACCACGTGGCATGCAGGATCTTAGTTCCCCTACCAGGGATCCAACCCATGCCCCCTGCAGTGGAAGTGCGGAGTCTTAACCACCGTACCACCAGGGAAGTCCCTAAACAACAAATCTTAGTCAGAATTTTATTTTAACTGGTCAAGTTTTTAAAAATGTGACTCTTACTGAGTTCCTATATCTCTCTGTCTTTATAGAAGATGTTATAGTGAAACATAACATCTAAGAAGGAGACTGGAATGGCATTTGCAATAACTTTAATTCACCTCTAGTATTATAGCACAGTTACATTTTTAATAAAGTAATTTTGAGGGCTTCCCTGGTGGCACAGTGGTTGAGAGTCCGCCTGTCGATGCAGGGGATGCGGGTTCGCGCTCCGGTCCGGGAGGATCCCGCATGCCGCTGGGCGGCTGGGCCCGTGAGCCATGGCCGCCGAGCCTGCGCGTCTGGAGCCTGTGCTCCGCGACGGGAGAGGCCGCAGCGGTGAGAGGCCCGCATATCGCAAAAAAAAAGAGTAATTTTGAGAATATAGATATAAAGGTTGTAATCCTAAAACTGGCAGGTGTGTAGACTAGGATGAGGAAAAGGAAGCAAATTAGAGGAGGAAAACGGTAAATTGAAATGAGTTTATTATTATAAGAAACTATGACACTTTTTGATACAGTATAAGAATATAAGATTATCAGCATTTTTTAAATATAAAAACTTGCATTTTAACCTGTTTTCATGTTAGAACTTTTTTCCCAGGTGCTATTTTCAGCTGTAGCTGTTAGAGGGCTGAATTTATTCCAGTCTACCTAGTTGTTCATTAACCTATTAGCACTTGACTAATAGGTTCAAAAAAATCTACTGCTTGTTAGTTGAAACTGCTAAGAGCTGCAATTGGAACTATTCTGCTTCTAGTATATCTTCCAAATCTGATTTCATTTTGAGAAAAGTTCCTTTTAACTTTAATAGACTGACTTACCATGTTATAATAAACAACAAGTAGGATTATTTCTATTATAGGAGAGTGGGCAAGTAGATAGCTTACATTAGTTTTGTATTACACTTCGCCCACAACTTTGTAGAGCACTTTGATATACATTACTTTATTTAATCTTTTTGCACCTAAGAGGTATAGTTATCATCTACATCTTATAGATGATAAAACCAAAACCCCAAATGATTAAGAGACTTGCCCAAGTTGGCACTGTTAATCAGTAGAACAGCTAGGTTTAAAAAAGGTATTCTGACTTCTGATCTGTTCCTTTTTTTTTCTCTAACCTTGGCCAAGATCATTTATTTACTGACTGCACATATAATAGTAAAAGACAAAAACATGATTCTTGCCCTAACTGAGCTTACCTTCTAGTTGGGGAGACAGACTAATAAATAATCCGTTAAAAGTAGTATGCTAAGTGCTCTGAAAGGGAAATACAGATTGATGAAGTGGGACGTGAGAAGGTACCAATGTGCCAGGGAATCAGAGAGGGGCTTTTGATAGAAGATGACATCCAAACTCAGTCCTGAAAGTATAAAAATTCATGAGGTGAAGGTGGAGGGGCTGTGTTGGAGGAAGAATGTTTTAGGCAAAGGGGAGACTACCATGTTGGAAAATTTGGAGATGAGCAAGAGCTTAGTATGTTGGAGGATTGAAAGAAATTCAATATAGCTGGATCATAGAGCTAGAGATTGGGGAAGAGTAGAATAAGGGAGGGAAAAGGTATAGCTGTGTAAGATGTGATAAACCAAGGCTGGATATGATAAGAACCTGAATAGCAACACAATGCAGAGAAGAGACCGTTAGGTATCATAGAAAGCTGAATAAATGTGATAGAGATATCATAGTCAACTAGTGATATTTTATACAGTTATTACATATGTCTTGTGTTTTCTTTGTACAGTGAAGGTCACATGATCCTAATAGTTGAAAACAGGTAACTCTGCACTCTTCACCATGGTGAATCTTGGAGATCACCTCTGGCTATAAGATTCTTTTGCAACCATTTCTACTCTGGCTTCCCTACTCTGGTATGTGTGGGTTAATCTTCCTCCAACGTGTTCTGAAGCAGGTCTTGGACCCAAAGTTAATAGAGGATATATAAGTAAGTGAGGGTTACCCTTGATAGACCTTAATAGTTATCTCTGTTGTCTAGAGAAGATGTTAGGGAGAAAGTAGGAATGGAGGGGTGGAAATTATGATTTGTTGCCATAATAGTATTTAGTTAATTTTTAAACATAAATTTAGGTTGTTAATATACTGAATATTAAGATATTTGGGGAGGTGGCCATTTATTCAATATATTTTGTGCTCAGTGCTTTAAAGAGGCTTACCATTGTTAATAGGGCAGGCAGACACAATTTCAGCATAGTTTGGTAAGTGCTACTTCAAAATAGTTTCATGCTAAAAATAAGGCAGCAGAAGATAATGAGTTCCATTTTGGATATGTTGAAATTAAGACTGTTGTGGGATATTGAGCACCTACTATGTACCAAGCACTAATCTAGATGCTGGGGACACAGAATTAAAGAAAACAAAGTTCCTGCCTTCACCAGTTTATATTCTGGTAGTTGGAAAGAGACAATAGACAAATAATCAAATGTCAGAGGGTAAGATCAGGCAAATCCATAGAGAGAGAAAGTCAATTAGTGGTTGCCAGGGATTTGGGGCATGAGGGAGTGGGGAATGACTTGCTAATGGGTATGTAGTTTCTTTTTGGGTTATGAAAGTGTTCTGGAACTTTAGGTAGTGGTGATGACTGTAAAACTTTGTGAATAAACTCAAACCACTGAACTGTACAGTTTAAAGGGTACCCTTTTGTTATGTAAATTATATCTTGATTTTTTAAAAATGGCAGGGAGTGAAAAAAACAAAGCAGGATTAGGAAGGATAATAAAGTGCTAGTGGGTGCTATTTTATATAGGGTGGTCAGGGTGCCTCAAAGAAGTGGTGCCTCATTTGTACAGAGACCTGAAGGAATTGAGGGAGTAAGCTATGGTAATATCTAGGGAAAGAATTTTCCAGATGGAGGAATAGTAAATTCAGAGGATTTGAGGTTGGGAAGGTGCTTGGCATGTTCAAGAAACTACTAGTAAGGAGGCCAGTGTGGCTGGAGCAGCGTTGGTAGGGAGGAGAGTTGTAGAGAGAGATGTTGGTGTGCTGAGATCATGTAAGGACTTTAGGTTTTACTCTGACATGGGAGCTGAGGAGTGATCCGAATTAGGTTTTATTTTATTTTTTAAAAATTTATTTATTTTTGCGGTACGTGGGCCTCTCACTGCTGTGACCTCTCCCATTGCAGAGCACAGGCTCCGGACGCACAGTCTCAGCGGCCATGGCTCACGGGCCCAGCCGCTCCGCGGCTTGTGAGATCTTCCTGGACCGGGGCACGAACCCGTGTCCCCTGCATCGGCAGGCGGATGCTCAACCACTGCGCCAACAGGGAAGCCCCCGAATTAGGTTTTAAATGGATTATTCAGGCTACAGTGTAGCTAACAAACTATAGGAGTGAAATAGTAATTCAGTTAGGAGGCGCTCACATTAGTCCAGGTGAGACAAGTAGACCAGGATTGTGGTAGTGGAGGTAGCAAGAAGTGGTGGAGTTCTGGATATATTTTGTAGGAAAAGCAGACAGGAATTGCTCATGGATTAGGTGTGTAGTGTGAGAGAAAAAGAAAAGTGAAAGATGATAACCAAAATTTTTGAACTGAGCAAACTGGAAGAATGGAGTTCTCATTTAACGAGATGGTAAAGACTCTGGTGGGGTGGGGGAGAAGTAAATGAAGAGATTGGTTTTAGACACATTAAGGATGAAATGTCTATATAAGTATCCAAATGAAGATATTGAGTCAGTATTTATATCTAACAATCTGGAACTGGAAGCAAACACTGATAGTCGTCAACTTATGAATATCATGCAGTTATGGTTCAAGTTGAAATTAACAATAAAGGGAGAAAAATAGGAAAGAAGGTGGTTGAGGATTCATTTCCCTGGGGAAAACACCCAAAATATTGAAGGGGAATGGAAAAAGTAGTAGACTAAAGAGGAATCAAAGAGGGAGGAAAAGAAATAGAAGATAATGGAGAGAAGGGTTTCCAGTAGTAGAGTCAGAAGTTGCAAATAAGTCAGTTAGGAGTTTATTGGTGACAGAGAAATTTTAATGGACTAGTGGGAACAGAAGCCAAGTAGTAGTAGTAGGTTGAGTAATAATTGTAAGTAGACGAAATAGAGGTAGCTAGTGAAGACAACTATTGTACTGTGTGGTTGTGAAGGAAAGTGGCAACTAGAAAGAGATACAGTAGGAATAGGAATCTTGTGGAATGAGGGAGTTGAAGATAAAGGATAGGAATTTATTAATAGAAGAAACTTTTCAAGGACCAAGGAAGAAAAAGGGATCTAGTACATAGGATTGCTTCTTCTCTTGGACCTAAAGGGACACAGGTAAGGATAATTTGTGTCTGGGAAAGGAAGTATGGGGAATTCATGCCTTATAGCCTGCCTATTTTCTCTCTGGAGCAATAAACACTCATTTGCCAAGAATGATAGATAGAGGTTGGTGGCTTTAAGATGGGGGAGCTGAGGGAATTGTCTGGCAGTCCAGTGGTTAGGACTCCCTGCTTTCACTGCCAAGGGTGCCAGTTCGATCCCTGGTGGTGGAACTAAGATCCTGAAAGCTATGTGGCATGGCCAAAAAAAAAAAAAAAAAGAGAGATTTCCTGAGCTACTCTGAGGAAAATCATGAATTCATAGTAGTACTAGTCTGTGTGTTTTTATTTTCTCCATTAAAGAATAGACCAGGGGCTTCCCTGGTGGCACAGTGGTTGAGAATCTGCCTGCCAATGCAGGGGACACGGGTTTGAGCCCTGGTCTGGGAGGATCCCACATGCCGCGGAACAACTAGGCCCGTGAGCCACAACTACTGAGCCTGTGCGTCTGGAGCCTGTGCTCCGCAACAAGAGAGGCCGCGATAGTGAGAGGCCTGCGCACTGTGATGAAGAGTGGCCCCCACTTGCCACAACTAGAGAAAGCCCTTGCACAGAAACGAAGACGCAATACAGCAAAAATAAATAAATTAATTAATAAACTCCTATCCCCAACATCTTCTAAAAAAAAAAAGAATAGACCAGGACTTCACTGGTGGCACAGTGGTTAAGAATCCGCCTGCCAATGCAGGGGACACGGGTTCAAGCCCTGGCCTGGGAAGATTCCACATTCCGCAGAGCAGCTAAGCCCATGCACCACAACTACTGACCCTGCACTCTAGAGCCTGTGTGCCACAACTACTGAGCCTGCATGCCACAGCTACTGAAGCCCGCGTGCCTAGAGCACATGCTCCTCAACAAGAGAAGCCCGGGCACCACAACGAAGTGTAGTCCCCGCTCGCTGCAACCAGAGAAAGCCCGCGCGCAGCAACAAAGACCCAATGCAGCCAAAAATAAATAAAATAAATTAAAAAAAAGAATAGACACTGATTCAGGAATATTGAAGATGAGGTTATTGAGGATTGGGCATGGTTAATAGGGTGAATATGTTAGAAAAACAATAAGGGCTGGGTAAAGGAATTCTTCAAGATACAATCTCATCTATTCCTTGAAGTTATCCTCCATTGGTCTTTTTCATTTGTGTTTCTTTTCACTGTTAATGCTGCCTTACGTTTAATCTATATAATTAATATGTATTTATATATTTATGTATCTTGAATTTTTTTAATATAGAAGGGTACAAAACAAGAATCGCATGAAAGCCCATTGTATCTAGATATGACCACCATTAACATGTTATTCTTTCAGCCATATCTCTCTGTACTCTATGTATGTATACACATCTACTTATTTGTACATTTCTGCATAAATGGGATACAGTACATCCTGTTTTCTTATCTACTTCCTGATATTATTATTTATAGATCTATTATAATTATTATAATAGCTGCAAAGTACAGTAGTCGCTCAATATCCACCAGGGATTGGTTCCAGGACCCCCAAGGATACCAAAATTAAATGCTCAAGTCCCTTATGTAAAATAGCTAGTATTTGCATATAACCTACACATATACTCCCATATACTTTAAATCATCTCTAGGTTACTTATAATATCTAATATAATGTAAATGATACGTGAATAGTTGCCAGTCTGTAGCAAATTGAAGTTTTGCTTTTTGGAACTTTCTTGAATTTTTTTTTTTTTTTTTTAAACTGTGGTTGGTTGAATCCAACGATGTGTAACCTGGGGATCCCAAGAGCTGACTGTATTCCATAGTGTAATAACAAATTATACTTAAATCAGCCAATCTTTGATGATGGGCTTTTTTTTTTTACTTTTTAACCGTTATAAACATCACTATAAAGAACACCATGGATACTTTTTTTTCTGTACTAGTATGGTTATTTCCTGTGAGTAATAATAGCTAATACTTATGTAGTGTTTTGTCTATGGCGAGCACTATTCTAAGCACTTAAATTTTTTTTTTGTTTGCGGTACGCGGGCCTCTCACTGTTGTGGCCTCTCCCGTTGCGGAGCACAGGCTCCGGACGCGCAGGCTCAGCGGCCATGGCTCATGGGCCTAGCCGCTCCACGGCATGTGGGATCCTCCTGGACCGGGGCACGAACCCGTGTCCCCTGCATTGGCAGGTGGACTCTGAACCACTTCGCCACCAGGGAAGCCCTAAGCACTTAAATTTGACTTTTACTTTTAAATTTGTTCTGCTGTTAAATTTCGAGGGAATCCTTCAGATGTGCATCTTTTAGCTTCATCTTGAGAATGGAGTAACTAAGTAAGACTACCCACATGTAATTAGATAAGACCACATCCAGACCATCCTATAATGTTTTGGTTAAGTGCTTAGGCTTTGGAGTCAGAACAGATCTGGATTCAAATTCTTGCTGTGCTACTTACTGTAGTTGTAGGACTCTAAACTTTAGCTTTCCAGTTTGTTAAATGAAAGACATTTAAAGCATAATACCTTTTTTCCCTTGGGAACATTTTATAACTAAGAAGAAATAATAATTAGTTTTTAAAAAATTTAATTAAAATCCTTCAGGATGCAATTTAATGTTAGAATTTCCTTTTCTAAGTTAAGGGAAGGTAAAGAATTCTTTGTTATCTTTTGTCTATAAAATGTTCATAAGGGCTTCCCTGGTGGAGTAGTGGTTGAGAGTCCGCCTGCCGATGTAGGGGACACGGATTCGTGCCCCGGTCTGGGAAGATCCCACATGCCGCGGAGCGGCTAGGCCCGTGAGCCATGGCTGCTGAGCCTGCGCGTCCGGAGTCTGTGCTCCGCAACGGGAGAGGCCACAACAGTGAGAGGCCCGCGTACCGCCAAAAAAAAAAAAAAAAAAACAATGTTCATAAGATCTATTACTATAAATCATGTATTCAAAGAATAGTTAATGATCAAAGAAAATGTCCATGATGAATGTTAAATTTTTAAAAAGGAAAATATAAAACTATGATCCCAATTTTACTAAAAAAAAAAAGTCTAGTAGGAAATAGATTAAAATGTTAGAATGTTTATCTCTGAGAATTGGGATTTGAAGTGACTTAATTTTCTCCTTTATACTTAAAAAAATCCCCATTTTCCATAATGATCTATCCTTTATATATCTTTTTTTGCCTATCAATTTTATAATTTAATGAAATATTAAAATGTTAAAATAGGAAGCTTCGTGTATTATTGGGTTGGCCAAAAAGTTAATTCCAGTTTTTCCATAAGATGTTATGGAAAACACCAGAACGAACTTTTTGGCCAACCCAAGAGAACATTGTAACTAACTGAACATTTTCTTTTTAATATTTATTGGCTGCATTGGGTCTTAATTTTGGCATGCAGGATCTTTCGTTGCAGTGCACAGGCTTCTCTCTATTTATGGTACGCAGGCTCTGGAGTGCGTGGGCCCTGTAGTTGCAGCACATGGGCTCTCTAGTTGTGGCGTGGGCTCAGTAGTTGCGGTGTATGGGCTTAGTTGCCCCATGGCATGTGGGATCTTAGTTCCCTGACTAGGGATCGAACCAGCATCCCCTGCATTGCAAGACCAATTCTTAACTACTGGACCACAAGGGAAGTCCCCCTACCTGAAACTTTTATGATACCATCTTTTTAATTTTTCCTCACAGATTTTAATTTTCAGTGTTTGCATTTATTACAGCCCTCTAAGTCCTCTTCATGTTTTTCATTTATATAATGCATTAAAGGACTTAGAATGTATTTTTGCTTTTAAGATCTGCTTCTGTTTTGTGTATAATTTCAGGATTGTCATTTCCTTCATATATATTCTAAACAAAAGAACTTGAGATCTGAACAATTTACTTGTCAGTACCATTATATACAAGCAGCTTTTGGTGATTGAGAGAACAACCAGTTACAGATTTTCAATGGCATTAATATTAATTAATGCAATTAGCTCTATTAATGATTAATTATATTATATTAATGACTAATTATATAAATAACAATGGCTAAAATTTGTTTAATTCTTTCAAAGAGCCTGGGTCATTAAATTCTTGAATTATCTCATTTAATCCTCAGAACAACCCTGTGAAGTGTAGGTAGCATCGTAACTAATCTGTTTTACAGATCAGAAAACAGACTGAAAGTAACTTGTCCAGGGGTACATGGTAGCAAGCAGTAGAACTGGCATTCAGATGGTACTCAATTTGGTACCAGAACCGCCTCTCCCTTCCTCCCCCCATGATAAATTTATCTGTCCTGGTTGTTGGCGAGATTTGCTGAGATAATTTATATTTAAAACATCTAGCACTGGGGCTTCCCTGGTGGCACAGTGATTAAGAATCCGCCTGCCAATGCAGGGGACAGGGGTTCAATCCCTGGTCCAGGAAATCCCACATGCCACAGAGCAACTAAGCCCGTGTGCCACAACCACTGAGCCTGTGCTCTAGAGCCCTTGCACCACAACTACTGAGCCCACATGCCACAACTGAAGCCCGTGCGCCTACAGCCCATGCTCCACAACAAGAGAAACCACTGCAATGAGAAGCCTGCGCACCACAATGAAGAGTAGCCCCAGCTCACCGCAACTAGAGAAGGCCTGTGTACAGCAACAAAGACCCAATGCAGCCAAAATTAAATAAATAAAAGCTAACTCTTAAAAAAAAAATCTAACACTGCATTTGTACCTAGTAGGTGGTCTGTGGTTGTGGGATTTTTTGGTTGTTGTTTTTTTTTTTAATATTTATAAATAAATTTATTTATTGGCTGCGTTGGGTCTTTGTTGCTGCGTGCGAGCTTTCTCTAGTTGCGGCAAGCAGGGTCTACTCTTCATTGTGGTACATGGGCTTCTCGTTTTGCTAGCTTGTCTTTGTTGTGGAGCACGAGCTCTAGGCATGCAGGTTTCAGTAGTTGTGGCACGCGGGCTCAGTAGTTGTGGCTTGTGGGTTCTAGAGCGCAGGCTCAGTGGTTGTGGCACATGGGCCTAGTTGCTCTGCGGCATATGGGATCTTCCCAGACCAGGGCTCGAACCTGTGTCCCCCTGCACTGGCAGGTGGAGTCTTAACCACTGCACCACCAGGGAAGTCCCTGGTTGTTTTTTGGCTTTATTTTTTCCTAATAGGAAGAGCAATTACTTTGACTTACGTGGCATATTCCACCTGGTGGTCAAATAAGGAATTGTTCTTTAAAATGTCTATTGATATGAAATTCACATAAATTAACCATTTTAAAGTGATCAATTCACAGTGTTATGCAACCACTATCTTATATATCTATCTCAAAAACATTTTTATCACCCGAAAAGAAACCCTGTATGCATTAAACAGTTGTTCCCCACCTCCGCCTCCCCCTAGCCCCTGGTAACTGCCAATCTGTGTTCTGTCCCTATGGATTTATCCACCTGGTTACTTTACATAAGTGGAATCATACAATATGTGACCTTTTGTGTCTGGCCTCTTTCACTTAGCATGTTTTCAAGATGTATCCATCTTGTAGCATCTATTAGTACTTCATTCTTTGAATACGATTCCATTGTATGGATACCACAGTTTGTTTATCCATTCATTTTCTGATGGGCATGTAGGTTGTTGCCACCTTTTGACTGTTGTGAATAGTGCTGCTAGTCACATGCTGTGAATATGCACATACATGTGTTTGTTTGAGTACCAGCTTTCAGTTCTTTGGGGTAGGTTTTTTGTTTGTTTTAAAAAAAGTGGCCTTTATTGGATTCTTTAAAATCCTATAAAAATATTAACAAAAAAAGTGGGAAAGCAATATATTAAAAAGTACTGTCGTACACATTTATATCTTTATCATCTTGCATGGAGACTTTAAAATATTAGATGTTTAGTAAATGTTAAATTGAAATATTGGTTTTGAGACTGCTTTCTAATTCTGATTTTGCTGTCAATTATCTGATTTGGGGCAAATTCTTAATCTCTGGCCCTATATAGATAAGGTTTATATATCTATGAACTATATAGATACAGTTCCTATATCTATAACATAAGGAAGTACAGTAAATAAACTCTTTAAAAATCAGATTTTTAAGTTCTGTGAAAGTCTATACTTTTTTTAAAACTACGAACTGTTTTGGTACTGCATCTTTATTTCACCCTCTGGAAGATCAGGTACTTCCCAGCCCTTGACTAACATATACAGTTTCTTTCTCATATTAAATTTGTCTCTGGAGAGGGATCAAGAAAGTTATGATCTATATGATCAAGAAAGTTGAGACCACCGTTTTAGTCTTTTAAGCTCTTGAAAAGTTTCTTCAGGAAAGACTCATCTTTTATCTTTCCCTCCTCTTATTTCGTAAGAAGATCTCAGTCATAAAACTCCTAGTGTAGATATTGAAAAATCAGATGCCTACAGAACTCAGTGTAATGTAAATCAATGAAATTGGCTGAATGGTACTTTCAGTAACTGGAAAGCACACTAAAAGAGTTTTCCTGAAGATGAGCAAATGAGCCTTTTCGACACAAAGCCTGGGCATTTCTCCCTCCAGCTGCTTCCATGCTACACCCTGGGGCAGATAGCCTCATCCACCAGAGGGCAGACAGCAGAAGCAAGAAGTACAGTCCTGCAGCCTGTGGAACAAAAACCACATTCACAGAAAGGTAGACAAGATGAAAAGGCAGAGGGCTATGTACGAGATGAAGGAACAAGATAAAACCCCAGAAAAACAACTAAATGAAGTGGAGATAGGCAACCTTCCAGAAAAAGATTTCAGAATAATGATAGTGAAGATGATCCAGGACCTCAGAAAAAGAATAGAAGCAAAGATCGAGAAGATGGAAGAAATGTTTAACAAAGACCTACAAGAATTAAAGAACAAACAAACAGAGATGAACAATACAGTAACTGAAATGAAAAATACACTAGAAGGAATCAATAGCAGAATAACTGAGACAGAAGAACAGATAAGTGACCTGAAAGACAGAATGGTGGAATTCACTGCTGCAGAACAAAGAAAAAAGAATGAAAAGAAATGAAGACAACCTAAGAGACCTCTGGGGCAACATTAAATGCAACAACGTTCACATTATAGGGGTTCCAGAAGGAGAAGAGAGAGAGAAAGGACCCAAGAAAATATTTGAAGAGATTATAGTCAAAAACTTCCCTAACATGGGAAAGGAAGTATCCACCCAAGTCCAAGAAGCGCAGAGAGTCCCATACAGGATAAACCCAAGGAGAAACACGCCGAGACACATAGCAATCAAATTGGCCAAAATTAAAGACAAAGAAAAATTATTGAAAGCAGCAAGGGAAAAACGACAAGTAACATACAAGGGAACTCCCATAAGGTTAACAGCTGATTGCTCAGCAGAAACTCTACAAGCTAGAAGAGAGTGGCATGGTATACTTAAAGTGATGAAAGGTAAGAACCTACAACCAAGATTACTCTACCCAGCAAGGATCTCATTCAGATTCGATGGAGAAATCAAAAGCTTTACAGACAAGCAAAAGCTAAAAGAATTCAGCACCACCAAACCAGCTCCACAACAAATGCTAAAGGAACTTCTCTAAGTGGGAAACACAAAGAAGAAAAGGACCTACAAAAACAAACCCAAAACAATTAAGAAAATGGTCATAGGCAGATACATATAGATAATTACCTTAAAAGTGAATGGATTAAATGCTCCAACCAAAAGACACAGGCTTGCTGAATGGATACAAAAACAAGACCCATCTATATGCTGTCTACAAGAGACCCACTTCAGACCTAGGGACACATACAGACTGAAAGTGAGGGGATGGAAAAAGATATTCCATGCAAATGGAAATCAAAAGAAAGCTGGAATACCAATACTCATATCAGATAAAATAGACTTTAAAATAAAGAATGTTACAAGAGACAAGGAAGGACACTACATAATGATCAAGGGATCAATCCAAGAAGAAGATATAACAATTATAAATATATATGCACCCAACATAGGAGCATCTCAATACATAAGGCAACTGCTAACAGCTATAAAAGAGGAAGTCGACAGTAACACAATAATAGTGGGGGGACTTTAACACCTCACTAAACCAATGGACAGATCATCCAAAATGAAAATAAATATGGACACAGTAGCTTTAAATGACACAATAGACCAGGTAGATTTCATTGATATTTATAGGACATTCCATCCAAAAACAGCAGATTACACTTTCTTCTTAAGTGCACACGGAACATTCTCCAGGATAGATCACATCTTGGGTCACAAATCAAGCCTCAGTAAATTTAAGAAAATTGAAATCATATCTAGCATCTTTTCTGACCACAAATCTATGAGTTTAGAAATGAATTACAGGGAAAAAAACATAAAAAACACGAACACGTGGAGGCTAAACAATACTTTACTAAATAACCAAGAGATCACTGAAGAAACTAAAGAGGAAATCAAAAAATACGTAGAGAAAAATGACAATGAAAACACGACGATCCAAAACCTATGGGAATGCAACAAAAGCAGTTCTAAGAGGGAAGTTTATAGCTATACAAGCCTACCTCAAGAAACAAGAAAAATCTCAAACAGTCTAACCTTACACCTAAAGGAACTCGAGAAAGAAAAACAAACAAAACCCAAAGTTAGTAGAAGGAAAGAAATCATAGAGATCAGAGCAGAAATAAATGAAATAGAAACAAAGAAAACAAGAGCAAAGATCAATAAAACGAAAAGCTGGTTCTTTGAGAAGATAAACAAAATTGATAAACCATTAGCCAGACTCATCAAGAAAAAGAGGGAGAGGACTCATCAATAAACTTAGAAATGAAAAAGGTGAAGTTACAACAGATACTGCAGAAATACAAAGCATCCTAAGAGACTACTACAAGCAACTCTATGCCAATAAAATGGACAACCTGGAAGAAATGGACAAATCCTTAGAAAGGTGTAACCTTCCAAGACTGAACCAGGAAGAAATAGAAAATATGAACAGACCAATCACAAGTAATGAAATTGAAACTGTGATTAAAAATCTTCCAACAAACAAAAGTCCAGGACCACATGCCTTCACAGGTGAATTCTATCAAACATTTAGAGAAGAGCTAACACCCATCCTTCTCAAACTCTTCCAAAAAATTGCAGAGGAAAGAACACTCCCAAACTCATTCTGTGAGGCCATCATCACCCTGATACCAAAACCAGACAAAGATACTAGAAAAAAAGAAAATTATAGACGAGTATCACTCATGAACATAGATGCAAAAATCCTCAACAAAATACTAGCAAACAGAATCCAACAACACATTAAAAGGATCATACACCATGATCAAGTGGGATTTATCTCAGGGAGGCAAGGATTCTTCAATATACGCAAATCAATCAATGTGATACGCCATATTAACAAATTGAAGCAGAAAAACCATATGATCATCTCAATAGATGCAGAAAAAGCTTTTGACAAAATTCAACACCCAATTATGATAAAAACTCTCCAGAAAGTGGGCATAGAGGGAACCTACCTCAATATGATAAAGGCCATATACGACAAACCCACAGCAAACATCATTCTCAATGGTGAAAAACTGAAAGCATTTCCTCTAAGATCAGGAATAAGACAAGGATGTCCACTCTCACCACTATTATTCAACATAGTTTTGGAAGTCCTAGCCACAGCAATCAGAGAAGAAAAAGAAATTAAAAAAATACAAATTGGAAAAGGAGAAGTAAAACTATCACTGTTTGCAGATGACATGATACTATACGTAGAGAATCCTAAAGATGCCACCAGAAAACTACTAGAGCTAATCAATGAATTTGGTAAATTTGCAGGATACAAAATTAATGCAGAGAAATCTCTTGCATTCCTATACACTAATGATGAAAAATCTGAAAGAGAAATTAAGGAAACACTCACATTTACCATTGCAACAAAAAGAATAAAATACCTAGGAATAAACCTACCTAGGGAGACAAAAGACCTGTATGCAGAAAACTATAAGATACTGATGAAAGAAATTAAAGATGATACCAACAGATGGAGAGATATACCATGTTCTTAGATTGGAAGAATCAATATTGTGAAAATGACTATACTACCCAAAGCAATCTACGGATTCAATGCAATCCCTATCAAATTACCAATGTCATTTTTTATGGAACTAGAACAAAAAATCAAAAGACCCCAAATAGCCAAAGCAGTCTTGAGGGAAAAAAACGGAGCTGTAGGAATCAGACTCCCTGACTTTAGACTATACTACAAAGCTACAGTAATCAAGACAATACGGTACTGGCACAAAAACAGAAACATAGATCAATGGATCAAGATAGAAAGCCCAGAGATAAACCCATGCACCTATGGTGAACTGATCTATGACAAAGGAGGCAAGGATATACAATGGAGAAAAGACAGTGTCTTCAATAAGCGGTGCTGGGAAAACTGGACAGCTACATGTAAAAGAATGAAATTAGAACACTCCCTAACAGCATACACAAAAATAAACTCAAAATGGGTTAGAGACCTAAATGTAAGACTGGACACTATAAAACTCTTAGAGGAAAACATAGGAAGAACACTCTTTGACATAAATCACAGCACGATCTTTTTTGATCCACCTCCTAGAGTAATGGAAATAAAAACAAAAATAAACAAATGGGACCTAATGAAACCTAAAAGCTTTTGCCCAGCAAAGGAAACCATAAACAAGACAAAAAGACAACCCTCAGAATGGGAGAACATATTTGCAAACAAATCAATGGACAACGGATTGATCTCCAAAATATATAAACAGCTCATGCAGCTCAATATTAAAGAAACAAACAACCCAATCCAAAAATGGGCAGAAAACCTAAATAGACATTTCTCCAAAGAAGACATACAGATGGCCAAGAAGCACATAAAAAGCTGCTCAACATCACTAATTATTAGAGAAATGCAAATCAAAACTACAGTGAGGTATCACCTCACACCGGGTAGAATGGGCATCATCAGAAAATCTACAAACAACAAATGCTGGAGAGGGTGTGGAGAAAAGGGAACCCTATCACCCTGTTGGTGGGAATGTATATTGATGCAGCCACTATGGAGAACAGTAGGGAGGTTCCTTAAAAAAGTAAAAGAATTACCCTATGATCCAGCAATCCCACTACTGGGCATATACCCAGAGAAAACCATAATTCAAAAAGACACATGCACCCCATTGTTCATTGCAGCACTATTTACAATAGCCAGGTCATGGAAGCAACCTAAATGCCCATTGACAGGCAAATGGATAAAGAAGATGTGGTACATATATACAATGGAATATTACTCAGCCATAAAAAAGAATGAAATTGGGTCATTTGTTGTGACGTGGATGGATCTAGAGACTGTCATACAGAGTGAAGTAAGTCAGAAAGAGAAAAACAAATATCGTATATTAATGCATGTATGTGGATTCTAGAAAAATGGTACAGATGAACTGTTTTGCAGGCAGAAATTGAGACACAGATATAGAGAACAAACGTATGGACACCAAGGGAGGAAAGCCGTGGGTGGGGTGGGGATTGTGGTGTGATGAATTGGGCGATTGGGATTGACATGTATACACTGATGTGTGTAAAATTGATGACTAATAAAAAAAAAAAAAGTTTTCCTTGTCGGAATATATACTTAATGTTGCCAGATCTTGTGATTTGTCAAGAGAAGCCAGAAATCTGGATTATATAAAATCACATTATTAAATGTTGACTACTAATTCAGAATGTGGAACACTGTGCAGGCCAGACAGAACACTTCTGCAAGTCCAGTTATGTACTGTAGAAACTGCAAGACCTGCAGAAAGAAGAACTGTGCATTTCAAAGTGAAATTAGTCATCTTGAACTGGTCATGAAGTATTCACCCAATTGCCTTTGGAGTAAAAGATATAATGCTCATAGAATATCTCAACAACACCTCCTCATTGCACACCTTATTGCGGACAGGGATTATGACTTTTATTTATATTAGTAGCTCCAATTAATATCTCCGTAACTCATTGGTTCCTGGTAATCCCTCACTGAATGCATGTAATTTTAGCAGCTGTGGCTCCCTTCATAACAAAGTTTATAGATTTATGGCAGAAACAACCACAGATTTTAACCAGTTCACGTGTAAACTTTTGGCACATTATAGGTTGGGAGATTTTAGGTTGGGGAAACAGCTGCAGTACTGTGTTGTTAGTGTGTGTTTAGCTCTTGTTTACCGTCACGTTTATATTTTTAGCCTTATTAGGACGATAGTAATTATTTGTTTTGTTTGTTTGTTTGTTTGTTTGCGGTACGCGGGACTCTCACTGTTGTGGCCTCTCCCGTTGTGGAGCACAGGCTCTGGATGCGCAGGCCCAGCGGCCATGGCTCACGGGCCCAGCCACTCCGCAGCATGTGGGATCCTCCCCGACCAGGGCACAAACCCGTGTCCCCTGCATCGGCAGGCGGACTCTCAACCACTGCGCCACCAGGGAAGCCCTGTTTCTGTATTTTTTACTTTGTTTCGCTTCCCTAAAAAATGAACTGATTTGCGTAAGTAGAACTTCATTGTTTTTATTTTTGTTTTTTAAAGGTGCTGGCCACATCATTAGGTATTTCTCTCTTCTGAGTCCTTTGTATGAAGTTTGAATTCTGTTTCATGCATCCATTCATCTATCCATCCATTTAGTAAACATTATATTGACCTTATCAAAGAGGCCAAGGCCTCGTAAGATCTGCCCTCTACCATCCGCATTAACCTTATCTCATGCTAGGAAGCAGACTCTTGATTACTATGTTTTAACCACATTGTGCACCTTTCAGTTACTCAAACATGCCATGTCTTTTCCTGCCTAAGGACTTTTGTACATGTTGTTACCTCAGATTATTTTACTTCTCTTTCTGCTCTTTGAGTTGCTGATTCTTCTTATCTCCAGGAACCTTTCAGAGAGGCCTTCCCTGACTCTTTTCTCTTAAAGTATTATTCTTTATCACAGATTCTTATTTGTTTTCGTCATAGCATTCATCCCACTTTGAATTGTTAAAAATTATTTCCTTGTTTTTCTGTTTCTCTCATTACAGAAAAAATCCTTAAGTACAGGAACTTTTTTGTGTTGTTCAATTTTGTATCCTTGGCTCCCAGTAAATTACTTTTGAATGAGTTAATTACTTGTCATCATAGTAATCATATTGTATGCCTACATTATGCTGGACAATTTGTTCTAGGTATGTTATGCACATTATTGCTAGTGCTCACAACTCTACAAGGTAGATAGATATTACTGTTATATTATAAATGAGACAATCAAAGGCTTACTGTGATGAGTAACTTGCCCAAAGTCAGAAAATAAGTGATAGAGCTGTAATGAAAGCCCAGTTCTCACTACCTTTGCTCTTTCATTATGGCATGCTACTTACCTCTTATTTGTTGTGAACAAATTGGTATCCTGATACAAGGATCATACTGCTTTTATACATTTCTATGTAACCTTGTGGCTTTCTCCTTCCTCACTACCCCCCTCATGCAAAAAAGATTGCAATAATATTTGAAATACCTAATAACCATCTGCTATATATAGTATCTCATGATACTGACTTTCTGATTTAAGCCAAATGAGAATTCATGTACTTTTGTTTAATAATAATATTAACACCCCCTAGTATTAGAAGTTTTATACCCTGAGTCTTTTTTGTTTGTTTGTTTGTCTTTATTTATTTTTGGCTGTGTCAAGTCTTTTTTTTTAATATTTATTTATTTATTTATTTATTTATGGTTGCATTGGGTCTTCATTGCTGCACGTGGACTTTCTCTTGTTGTGGTGAGCAGGGGCTACTGTTTGTTGCAGTGCGTGGGCTTCTCATTGCGGTGGCTTCTCTTGTGGAGCACGTGCTCTAGGCACGTGGGCGTCAGTAGTTATGGCTCCTGGGCTCTAGAGCACAGGCTCTGTGGTTGTGGTATACGGGCTTAGTTGCTCTGCGGCATGTGGGATCATCCCAGACCAGGGCTGGAACCCGTGTGCCCTGCATTGGCAGGTGGATTCTTAACCACTGCGCCACCAGGGAAGTCCCTGTGTCAGGTCTTAGTTGCGGCTACCCTGAGTCTTAATCCCTAATTCCTCTATATAGTATAATTGGTCCTTTAAACATTAATAGGTATAGAAGGATTTTGTACATTGCCTCTTAAGCATCTGCTTCTAGAGCACAGCCATTGGCAAAAAGAAATAATTGAATTATCTTCTAGAGGACTTTGAAGTTCTCCCACCGAAGTCCCTCAGTTTTTTACCTCTTCATCTCAAAAATTTGTTTAGGTCTTTTCATTTTCTATTTTCTTTTTCTTTCATGTTAGCAGAAGAAATGCCCAGTCTTTTTCTAAGGCGCCCTCAATCTCCTGGACTTGATTCCATGACATACTTTACCTTGCTTTAATATTTTTCAACTCTTCTTTTTCATTATTTTCTGTCATGTTTTTGTTTCCTTATAGCAGTAGTTGCCAAACTTTGTTTAACTCCACTTTCTATGGAGTTGCCACTGCACATGATACAATTCCAAAAGAAATTATACTTAAAAAGAAAGTTAGAAAACAAATTCCTTATGGTAGTATAATTCTATAACATTGCCCTAGAAAACTGTTTTATTATATTATTGCTATGCTAATCTGAACTTCTTCACCATCTAACTGTCCCTTAACCCTTTATTAGCATGTAGGCATTCTCACAGAAATTCAGTTATGTTTTCACAGTTGTCAAATGTGATGGTGTTATCTTAATTAATTAAATCTCTTCTATATGTTCTCTCTTGCATCTTCAAACTTTTCCTCATTACTGGCTGTTTTCCTCGTACTGTCAAGCATACATAATTTCTTCTTCCACACAATAAAATAGCAAACCCTTCATTTGGCCCTGTCTCCTTAAGTGTTCTTTTCCTTCTCCTTGGAAGGGCTTTGTGAAATAGTAGTCTATATTTCTGCTTACACTGCATTTACTTCCTCAGTTCCATTTGGTCTTCAACTCTTTGCCTTCTGTCTTCTATCCCCATCACTCCCTTGATAACTTCCTTGGCAAAGGTATCAAGAAATACCTTTTGCCACATTAAGTAAACACATTCTTTCAAGTTTTTTCTTACTTGAACTAAATGAGCCATTTTCATTTGGGGGCATCCACTTCCAAGATTCTTCTTTTTGACACTCTATTCTCCAGGCTATCCTCTGACTCTTCTTCTCTGGCTTTTTTCCTGGCTTTTTTTCTCACTCTAACCCTTCTGCCTCTTCATTCATTATATGATCTGTCAGCATTCTTATGTATTTCCACAGTTTCTGTTTTCTTGCTCATTCATGCATTCATCGAATGAGTGCCTATTTGTGCCAGGCACTGTGCTATTGCTGAGGAGACAATGTGAATGAGATGGACATGGCCACTGTCCTCATGACATGTATAGCATAATAAGAAATACAGGTAGATAAACTGGTAATTGTGGAACGATGGATAATAAGTGTTCTGGTAGAGGAAATACAGAGGAGGGATACCTAACTAAGACTGGAGTGGTTGGGAAAAGCTTTTTGGAAAAAGTAACAGTTGAAAGGGGCTGTGGGAAGGTCAGTGTTTCAGGCAGAAACGATAGCATCTGCAGAGAAATAAAGGTAAGGGAGTGCATTGCTGAAGTATTGAAAAATCATTGTATCTTGAGAGTGTGGAGGGAAAGAGCAGAATGGAGAGGGATAAGGTTGCATGGCCATAAAGTAAGCACTCATGTAAATATTCATTCAACAAGTATTTAATTAGTGTGTTATTTTATAGTTATACTGCCACATAATTATAGACTTTAGTAGCCTAGTTTCTTTTCTTTTTTTTTTTTTGTGGTACTTGGGCCTCTCACTGTTGTGGCGTCTCCTGTTGCGGAGCACAGGCTCCGGACGCGCAGGCTTAGCAGCCATGGCTCACCTCACGGACCCAGCTGCTGTGCGGCATGTGGGATCTTCCCGGACCGGGGCACGAACCTGTGTCCCCTGCGTCGGCAGGCGGACTCTCAACCACTGCGCCGCCAGGGAAGCCCATAGTAGCCTAGTTGCACGCTTGCTGCTATGAACAATCAAAACTAGGTTTTAGAAGATACCTGAGTCTATGATAATTGCTTATTGCTGTAGACTGGTCTTACGATAGGTTTGTGCTGCTTATGTAACTAGATCTGACGCAAAAGCTTCAAAGACTCTTATTGATTATTCAAAACCTTGGCCTCTGATGTCTGAGCTTTAATTATAATCATTGTCAATAATGTATAACCTATTCTTATTCTCTAAATGTTTAATATATATTATTACCTTATTCCAACTAGATTTTCAGTTTTTTGAGGGCATAGCCTACCGTGTTTTTAATTTCTTTTAAATATTCCTTTGTGCAAAGAATACAAAGGGTACAGCTGTATGTGCCTTCATGTACAGAGTATTTTTGTACTTTTACAAGATTAAGACTCTCTTTTTTTTAACCTCAGAGGGCTTAACCCAGTATTTCTTACATAGGGCACATATAATATTTATCAAATATTTAATTAAATAACTAAAAAAGTTCTTTAAAGTAAAGAACAACTAGTATGGGTTAAAATTATAATGACTTCTGTTTTTAGCCAAGATAGAGTAATAGGGGCCAGATTTACCCTCTTGCCTGAAGCAACTAAAAAGCCAGATAAATATATGAAACAATGGTTCTCTTTAACATCAGGCAATGAAGGAAAATGATCCTTAAGGAAAAAAACAAATGAGATGAGCCCTACAAGGGCCCTGGCTTACTCCCTGGAGAAAGTTCCAGGATTTTGTGTGAAAGGGGGGAAGTACAAATAGAGCCCAGTAATCTCTCTGAGTGGAGGAGGTAGAGTTCAGAGTCTGGGAAAGCCAAGATAGCTAGAGTTCTCATGGCAGAGTATTAGAAAGGAGGGAAATGGACACAGAGAATTCTGGAGATCTGCAGAGGGTCTCCTTTGAGTATTCAGCTGAGTGGTGATCATTACATGCATGTGGGAAAACGACCCAAGACTGAGGAAAGAACTACCTGAAAGGATTCCAGGAAGCAGTGCTTAGACCTCACAGAGGGCTGGATATGATGCCTGTTTGCACCAGCAAGAGTAGAAAAACTAACACTTGGGTAGTGTTAAGAAGGGTTTTGCCTCGGTAGTAAAGAAAAATTCACCCTGGACTAAACATGCTCTCGTCATGGCTAACAAAGCTTAAAAAAGCAAGAACTGAAAGGATCAAATTATTCCCAAGTAACTTAACCATATCCTAAAATAAAGCTCAAGAATATTTATAGGAATATGAAAATATCCAGCACACAAGGTAAAATTCTCAATGTCTGGCATCCAATGAAAAATCATCACCGTGTTTCTAAAAGTTTGTTTTATCTTATCAAAAATCACCAGTCATGGAAAGAGGCAGAAAATTTCAAAATGTAACGAGAAAAATCAATAAATCGAAACTGATTTAAAAATGACTTGTGGCTTTTTTAGCCTGTTCCCATTGGCATTTCCAGATTATTGGCCTCCCTGATACCCAGTCTGGTATATATGAGGCAAAAAGAAAACCCAGAGAACTTACTGCTGCATCATTCCTGGGTCCTACCATCCCTAGCTGGTCTACCTCTTTTCACCACCTTTCAGTCTTATTAGGTGTTGTTTTTTTTTTAAATCTATGTAATGTCCCAGGTTTTTCACTGAACTTAGTAGAAGGAATAGGGAAAAGTGTGTCTACTCCATCTTTCCAAAAGTGAATCCCTCTGAGACTATATTTTTGGAGTGTAAACAAATGTTCCTTGATGAATCAATTGGGCATCAATATGAAAAACAATGAACTTTGGCTTCGGTAATACAATAAAACCAATTCCAGATGGATCAGAGATATGAATATGAAAGGTAAAGCAAAAAGACTTCCAGAAGAAAACAGAAGAATATCTTCATGTCCATGGGATATTGCAAAGATTTCTTAAACAGGACACAAAAATCACTGACCATAATGAAAAGATTGATAGATTGAATTCATTAAAATTAAGAACTCCTGTTGATTAAAGATATCATTAAGGGGGTGGAAAGCAAACCACATATGGGAGAAGTCATTTACAATATGTATATTTGACATAGCATTTGCATCTAGAATAGATAATGGACTCCTACAAATTGATTTTTTAAAAAAAGGACAACCAAATTTAAAAATGGGTAAAAGGCTTGAAGAGCCACCTCAGGAAAGAAGATAACCACATGGCCAATAGGCATATGAAAAGGTGCTCAAAATCATTAATTTTCAGGGAAATGTGAATTAAAACCACAGTGTCATACCGTTCCATCTCTACCAGATCACTTATAAAAAAATTATAAAAGCATTTTCTTATGACTGAGCTTGTGGAGTAGCAAGAACTTTCATACACTGATGTTGAGAGTGTATATTGGTACAACCACTTGGGAAAACTCTTTGGCAGTATCAATTAAAGTTGAGTATACACATACCTTCTGACTCAGCAGTTTCACTCTAGGTATGTATCCAAGGGAAGTACGTATATGCACATATAAGAATGTTTACGGCAGTATTTTTGTAAAAGGTAAAAACTGTAAACAACTCAGTTGTTTAACAGCAGAATGGATTTAATTGTTGAATATTCACTTGACAGAATAATATATAGCAGTGCAAACGAATGAACTGCTGTAAGTATAACAACACTGATAAACTGAACAAACATAATTCTGAGTGAAAGAATCTAGGTACAAAAGAGAGGTATATCCTATATGATTACTTTATATAAAGTTTATAAACAGGCACAACTATAATCTGTAGTGATAGAAGTCAGAAGATTGGTTACCTTGTTGGGTAGTTCCTGGGAGAAAGCATGAAGGATGCTTAATCTTAGCTTAAATTCTTCAAGTTCAAGATTTAAGATATGTATACTTTACTATATGTATATATTATGCTTTAATAAAAAATTAAAACACTAAAAAAGAATCTATTCTGAAGTTATTAGTAATTTTAAAATTAGTAATATCTATCTTATTTATATGCACTTTACACATATATCAATTCTATGATTATAAATATAAAAGTACTTTGTAAGCTCTAAACTGTAATAGTATCAGATATAATTTATTTTTAGAACAGTTTTCAATTTTCTAGAGCTGTTTCTGTTTCTGTTTATGGACCACATTGTGGCACAAAGATTTATGTAAGCTACCCTTTCATTTGCTATTGTAAAATGACAACTGAAAATCATTATCAAAATTAATGAAAAGAGTGGCTTCATTGATCAGTAAAGTGACATCTGGTCAGTTCTCACAATCAAGCTATTTTTTTTTTTTTGCTAGAAACAAAGTATTAAACTTTTATATAACAAGTATTATTTGTATTAGAGAATAGCCAAGAGAGTTCTGGAAGACTACCATATGCTGTCAGTGGGCGAGTTTTACCCATTGAATTTCTTTGGTTTTTGCCCTTAAGAAGTATTTCTGAATAATTTCTCTCAGGCTCAAAATGACAGATGAGCTAAGTTGTTTCATTATTTTAGGTACTATTAAAGTCTACATGGTTGTATCAAATCTAAATAACTAAA
The DNA here is from genome assembly GCF_963455315.2 of Globicephala melas. Taxonomy (NCBI): domain Eukaryota; kingdom Metazoa; phylum Chordata; class Mammalia; order Artiodactyla; family Delphinidae; genus Globicephala; species Globicephala melas. The sequence goes on from NC_083332.1 coordinate 45,625,533, forward strand.
ATTATCTACCACCATGTGAAATAGCAATTGTCATTTTAGTCAGGAAAGATAAACAACATTCCTTTCCTCTTTTTGATATGTAAATATAAATACTGTTTAGGAAAAAAACCACTAGCAATATTTAAAGAGACAGTAAACTCAGACCAGTATGAGGCTGAATTTCATGCTTTAAAGTAATGGCTCTCACCATGGAGAACAGTATGGAGGTTCCTTCAAAAACTAAAAACAGAACTACCATACGACCCAGAAATCCCACTATTGGGCATATACCCTGAGAAAACCATAATTCAAAAAGAGTCATGTACCACAGTGTTCATTGCAGCTCTATTTACAATAGCCGGGACATGGAAGCAACCTAAGTGTCCATTGACAGATGAATGGATAAAGATGATGTGGTACATATATACAATGGAATATTACTCAGCCATAAAAAGAAACAAAGTTGAGTTATTTGTAGTGAGGTGGATGGACCTAGAGTCTGTCCTACAGAGTGAAGTAAGTCAGAAAGAGAAAAACAAATACCATATGCTAACATATATGTGGAATCTAAAAAAAAAAATGGTTCTGAAGAACCTAGGGGACAGGAATAAAGATGCAGATGTAGAGAATGGACTTGAGGACACGGGGAGGGGGAAGGGTAAGCTGGGAGGAAGTGACAGAGTAGCATGGACTTATATATACTACCAAATGTAAAATAGACAGCTAGTGGGAAGCAGCCGCATAGCACAGGGAGATCTGCTCGGTGCTTTGTGACCACATAGAGGGTTGGGATAGGGAGGGTAAGAGAGGGAGACGCAAGAGAGAGGAGATACGGGGATATATGTGTATGTATAGCTGATTCACTTTGTAATAAAGCAGAAACTAACACACCATTGTAAAGCAATTATACTCCCATAAAGATGTTAAAAAATAAATAAAATAAAGTAATGGCTCTTAGCCAGAGCTTCATAAAAATATGCATTATGTGATCCTACGTACTAAAACCTTTATTCAGTAGGTCTATGCTGGAATCCCAGGCATCTTCATTCAGGAAAAAAAAATATGTATTTATATATGCAATTCTGATATTCCTTGTTGATTACCACTCTCTTAAAAGGCAGAAGTAATAACTTGGTCATTTGTTTATTGCCGCTCACAGTAGGCAGAGTTTTTTTTGTTTTTGCGGTACGCGGGCCTCTCACTGTCGTGGCCTCTCCCATTGCGGAGCACAGGCTCCGGACGCGCAGGCTCAGCGGCCATGGCTCACGGGCCCAGCTGCTCTGCGGCATGTGGGATCTTCCTGGACCAGGGCACGAACCCGTGTCCCCTGCATCGGCCAGCGGACTCTCAACCACTGCGCCACCAGGGAAGCCCTAGGCAGATATTTTTGATCTTTGTAAACAATCAGCTTATGTCTAAAAGTATGAGGTTTACACATTTTTTCTGTTTGTTGTTGATAATCCTTGTGTAGAATAGAAAAGACAAAGTGAGTCTTGTTGATTTCTTCAGTATTGGCTTGAAGGAGGAAAAAAATCAAGTTACATGGGGAATTCCCTGGTGGTCCAGTGGTTGGGACTTGGCGCTCCCGATGTAGGGGGCGTGGGTTCCATCTCTGTTAGGGGAACTAATATCCCAAATGCTGCACGGTACAGCCCCCCCCAAAAAAAGAGTATTTTAAAAAAATCATGTTATATGAATAGAAAAAAAGAAATTTGATAGGAAATAAGTTTAATCACTGAAAATGAATACTCTAAAACATGAAAAGTAGTTTTTATTTGTTCACTTGAAAAATGGTTGTTCAGATGATGATAGGGTAGAAGTTGGAAGAAGGGACATGAGGGAATAGGGTATTTGGGGTCAGAAATAATGTAGAAAAATGACATTTTTAGTTGAGGTGGTAGGACATTTTGGTAATGATAGCAATGAAAAAAGGTAGATTTTTGTTCGTTATTTTCTTCTCCCTCACTAAGATTATGAGTATAAAAATAAGAATGATGTTTTAGAATTGTTTGAGTAGAGTCAATCAAGGTAGATGGTTCACTCATTCATTCGGTTCATTCACTAAGCACATTATTGAAGTGCCACACACAGTAATAATATAATAAATAAAAGAGATGGAGTTTCTACTTCAGTGTTCTTTCTAACTGCATAGACAGGAATGCTGGATAAAGAATTTATCTTTCAGGGCTTCCCTGGTGGAGTAGTGGTTGAGAGTCCGCCTGCTAATGCAGGGGACACGGGCTCATGCCCTGGTCCAGGAAGATCCCACATGCCGCGGAGTGGCTGGGCCTGTGAGCCATGACCGCTGAGCCTGCACGTCCGGAGGCTGTGCTCCGCAACGGGAGAGGCCACAACAGTGAGAGGCCTGCGTACTGTAAAGAAAAGAATTTGTCTTTCAGCCAGCTAGTCTCCTGCTCAGGACCCAGCTTTAACCAGTCTTGGCTATGCTAAGCAAATCATAACCTGATTGGAACATAATTTCTTCTTTGTAAAAACCGAGGGTTACACTGAGTACTTTTACCATTTCTACCTCTAAAATTCTGTGCTTTTTTATGTGAACTTTAATCTCCTAAAACTACATTAATTCTATTCATACCATTCTTCCCTTGCCATCTTTATATCTGTTTTCTTTTACTTTCCTTTTTTGCACATAACATCTGTGGCTTGGTACTGATTCCATTGGTTATTTATGTATTTACTTGTAGTCTACCTCACTGGACTGTGAATGTTTGAAAACAGAGATAGATACAGGTCACTTTAGTGTCTGCACTTACGCACACAAAATGAATTAGTGGTAAAAAAAAAAATGAATTAGTGGTGATTAAATTATGTTTTTCTTCTTTTAGAAACTAAGTTCCTGAGGTACCTTGTAATCCAAGGTCTGTGCAATTAGAAATAGCATTAAAGTTAAGACCTCTATTCTATTTACTTTATTATTTTGCCTGGCACATAATGAAATAATGTGCTTTATGAATGATAAGCAAATCATCATTTATAAACTGTCTTTTCAAGTTCAAAATGCATAAAATAATATAACATTAATCCTATTTATCGGGACTTCCCTGGTGGCTAAGAGGTTAAGAATCTGCCTGCCAATTCAGGAGACACAGGTTCGAGCCCTGGTCCCGGAAGATACCACATGCCGTGGAACAACTAAGATCCCACATGTGCGCCACAACTACTGAGCCTGCACTCGAGAGCCCGCGAGCCACAACTATGAAGCCCGCGCGCCTAGAGCCCGTGCTCTGCAACAAGAGAAGCCACCCCAACGAAAAACCTGCGCACCGCAACGAAGGGGAGCCCCCACTCGCCGCAACTAAGAGAAAGCCTATGCACAGCAACAACAAAGAAAACCCAATGCAGCCAAAAGAAAAAAAAAATCCTATTTATTTCTTTTCATTGATTATTACATACATTGATAAGTACATCATTAGTTTATTAAATGTATGATATAAGATGGTTGACTGTTAAGCAGTGGAACAGATCTCTATTAAGTATTGATTTTGGAAACATTAAGCTAAATTTTAAGTATGTATATATTATATTGTATATACTATAAAGTTTTAAAATAAATGTGTTTTGAGATGCTTGTACTGCTTATATTCCAGAAATGAACTTATTTTACTAATGCTACAATTAAATGTGAGCTTAGTAAGGGTCGAAAATTACAGGACACTGGAGCCCCCTTCTCTTTTTAGCAAGCAAGCAGTTACCATAATTTAAGTACATTAGAGTAGAAGGTCCATGGCACAGATTGTCTGTTTTATGACTGATGTATCCCCAGGAACTAAGAGAATGCTTGGCTTACATCAGGCAGTCAGTAGATATTTGTTGAGTGAATGAATAAAAGAATGAGAATATTTATTGACTGTGCTTCATTCTCTAGGGGGTACAGTGTTGTCACCACTGATATGTTATTTATTACCTCTTTTATTTATTAGCAGTGTTTCTGAAATAATATGAAAATTAGAAATTTTCCTGAAGCTTATTTCATAACTTAAAATTATGACCCAGTAACCTTTTAGTATTTTAATAACCTCATCAGCAAACATTGAGTGCCTATTGTAAGTATGGTACTGCTAAACTTTAGTCATTCAGATAAGACATACCACAGTTTCTGCCCTTGAAGAGTTTTCAGTTAATTGGAGAGATAGAAAATAGACATAAAGATGATACATAGCAATATGAGGGTATCAAAATTACAGTACATATGAGAAATTAAAGTTATGTTCAATGAAAAGTTTGATATTAAGTTTATGTGCATTATTATTCAAATTTTAAAAATGCATAGAAAAATAGGGAAGGGAAACATAAATATACTAGTGTTTTGGATGGTGAGATCATGGGCAAATTTATTTTTATTTCATACATATCTGTATTTTTAAAAGCAAACAATAACTTTAAATAAATTAATAATTTTCTATCCCAGATCTAGGATAGGATTTGTATTAAAAAGAAAAGTAGGGCTTCCCTGGTGGCGCAGTGGTTGAGTCCGCCTGCCGATGCAGGGGACACGGGTTCGTGTCCCGGTCCGGGAAGATCCCACATGGCGCGGAGCGGCTGGGCCCGTCAGCCGTGGCCGCTGAGCGTGCGCGTCCGGAGCCTGTGCTCCGCAACGGGAGAGGCCACAACAGTGAGAGGCCCGCGTACCGCAAAAAAAAAAAAAGAAAAGTAAAGCAGTCTATGTGCCCAGCATCATCAATTGCTAGATCCCTCTCCTGTTTATACATTCACTAGGATGCCCCATAGGTACCTCAGCCTCATCATTTAAAACGGAATTCATTGTCTTTCCAGATTTACTCTTACTCCTAAACTCTCTATCATGGGAAACTGCACCACCTTCCATTAATTTTCTCGTGCCAGAATTCCTGTGCGCTGTTTGGAACTATTTCTCTCTCTCTCTCTCTCTCTCTCTCACTCTCTCTCCATCCCCCTCTCTCCCTCTCTCCCTCTCCCTCCAATCGTTCCTCCCTCCCTCCCTTTGCTGCTAGTCATCCAATTCAGTTCATCAGTTTTCTGAGCACCTTTAAATTCGTATCCTATTTGCCATTCTCACTGCAGCTGCCTTGGTTCAGGACCTCATTATTTCTGACTTAGAGGATTGTAAAAAAACTTACTCTTTGCCACCTCTAGGACCTAGTCTATTTTGCATATACCTGGGAGGATGATCATCCTCAAATATAAGTCTGAGCTTATCATGTCTTTGCTTGAAACACTCAAAAGCTCCCTATGTGCTGAGGGATAAAATCTTTATTGCCTAGAATGATTATACAAGGCCTTTCATGATCTAGCCCCTCCATGTCTTTGGGAGCCTCATCTCATGTTACTCCTCCATGTAACTACTGTATTCTAATTTAACTGAATTACTTGAAAAACTGAAGTAACCAAAATACAAATACTCTGTTTGTTCAGATTTACTTTTAAGTTTCTCCTCCTTCTTCACAAATATGTTTGTCAAATACCCATTTCAGTGTTCAAGACTGACCTCAGGTGTCACATACCCTGTGCAGCCTTCTGTGATCCTTTCCGGATAGTGTTAAGGATTCCTCTTGACTTGCATAGCATCCCATATTTCTATTAAAGCACATATTGCATTTTTTTAAATTGAAGTTTAGTTGATTTACAGTGTTGTGCCAATCTCTGCTGTACAGCAAAGTGACTCAGTTATACACGTAAAGACATTCTTTTCCATTGTAGTTTATCACAGGATATTGAATATAGTTCCCTGTGCTATACAGTAGGACCTTGTTGTTTATCCATTCTAAATGTAATAGTTTGCATCTACCAATTGCTCCCAGTCCATCCCTCTCCCTCCTCCCTCCCCCTTGGCAACCACAAGTCTGTTCTCTATGTCTACTATGAGTCTGTTTCTGTTTTGGAGATAGGTTCATTTGTGCCATATTTTAGATTCCACGTATAAGTGATCTCATATGGTATTTGTCTTTCTCTTTCTGACTTCACTTAGTATGATAATCTCTAGTTGCATCCATGTTGCGCAAATGGCATTATTTCGTTTTTATGGCTGAGTAGTATTCCATTATATATATGTACCACATCTTTATCCATTCATCTGTTGGTGGACATTTAGGTTGTTTCCATGTTTTGGCTATTGTGAATAGTGCTGCTCTGAACATAGGGGTGCATGTATCTTTTTGAATGATAGTTTTGTGCAGGTGTATTCTCAGGAGTGGGATTGCTGGATCATATGGTAACTCTATTTTTAGTTTTCTGAGAAACCTCCATACTGTTTTCCTTAGTGGCTGTACCAACTTACATTCCCACTAACAATGTAGGAGGATTCCCTTTTCTCCACACCTTCTCCACAATTTGTTATTAGACTTTTTAATGATGGCTATTCTGACTGGTGTGAGGGTGGTACCTCACTGTAAGTTTTGATTTGCATTTCTGTAATAATTAGTGATGTTGAGCATCTTTTCATGTGCCTCTTGGCCATCTGTATGTCATCTTTGGAGAAATGTCTATTAAGGTCTTCTGCCCATTTTTGGACTGGGTTGTTTGTTTTTTTGTTGTTGAGTTGTATGAGCTGTTTGTATATTTTGGAGATTAAGCCCTTGTTTGTCGCATCATTTGCAAATATTTTCTCCCATCTATAGCATATTGCATTATTTTAAACTTCACTAATTTTATTTTCTCTCAACTGTGAACTTCATGAGTGATTTTCTCTTATAGTGTGTACTTTAGTCCAGTACAGGAGCAAAATAAATGTTGAATGAATGTTTAAATTAATTGTTTTCTGTGAGGTTGAGGGTGTTAGTGAAGAGGGGATGGCATAGCTAAAAATACTGAGCCTGTGAGTGGCATATAAGGTGTCAAACAAGTGAGTATGACCAGGAGAAGATAACTTGTGATATATTTTGTAACCCAGACTACCTTCCTCTACCAGAATATTTGGTTTTGTTTGATTGATTTTAGGCAGAAATGGTAGCAAAAGTGAGAGAGAGGCCAATTTATAACAGTTGTGAGTACAGTGCAAAGAACTTTTTTTCTGAACATTTGAGAGTAAGTTGCCAGCATGATGCCTACCCCATCACCTTTGAATACTTTAGTATGTATTGCCAGCAAACAAGGATATTCTCCAACATAATTACAATATAACCACCAAAATGTAAAAAATTCACATTGATACATTTTTTCCATCTAATCCTCAGACCCCCATTTAGGTTTCTCCAGTTGCCCCAGTAATGTCCTATATAACAGCAGCCCCCAACCTTTTTGGCACCAGGGACTGATTTCATGGAAGACAGTTTTTCTACGGATGGCAGTTGGGGGGGGCATGGATAGTTCAGGCAGTAATGCGAGTGATGAGAAGCGGCAGATGAAGCTTTGCTCCCTCACCTGCTGCTCACCTCCTGCTGTGCGGCCGGGTTCCAAACAGGCCATGGACTGCTACCAGTCTGCGGCCTGGGTGTTGAGGACCCCTGCTGTATAACATCAGCATTCAGTTTACAATTACATATCCATTTAGTTGTCATGTCTTGTTAGTTTCCTTCAATCTGAGATAGTTCCTTGGTCTTTCCTGGACTTTCATGGTTCTGATACTTTTGAAAGTTACAAGTCAATTATTTTGTGGAATGTTCCTCATGATTACATTCAAATTATGCATCTTTGGCACAAATACCACAGAAATAATGATGTATTCTTACCAAATCCTCTAGGGTAGCATGCAATTTTGATTTGTGTCATTACTGATGTTACTCACTTTGATCACTTAATTAAGATGGTTTCTGTCAGACTTCTCTACTTTAAAGTTACCCTATTTCTCCTTTGTAATCAGTATCAATATTTTGTAAGAGTTGTACTTTGAAAATATTTAAATATCTCATTCCTCCTCACACGTTCAGTTTATTCATTACTATTTTATGTCAGTATGGACTCCTATGTTTTCATTAGATTATAATCTGTTACTATTATTTTTTATTTTTATTTTTTTGGCTGTGCTGCACAGCTTGCCGGACCTTAGTTCCCCAACCAGGGATTGAACCCGAGACACGTCGGTGACAGCTCTGAGTCCTAACCACTGGACCGCCAGGGAACTCCCATGACTTATTTTCATGCTCATATTGTCTCATATTGGTTAGTGAGAGCCTCTTGAAGATGGTTTCTGTATTCTTTTGACATGTCCCCCATAATTCTTTGAGTACTTCCTTACTTTTAGCAAAACAGTATGTATTTCAGGCTCATCTTGTATTTTCCGTATCCCGGTTCTGATAACAACTATTTCTCAAGGAAGCCCTAGCTACTTTAGGTAAAAAAGAGTATTTAGAAACCAAGATCTGGATACTAGGTGTGCTTATTTTCCATGAGTGTGCTTTTGGAGTACTGCTGCTCACAGAATCTTTCAGAAGACAGAGCTAGGGAATATATGTATGCTTATATACATACATAATGTCTTTATTTATTTTTCTATCTTTCTCTCATGAGTTCATACTGATACTTCCAGTTGCAACTCAGTACCATAGGGTTCCTTCTTGTTTTTCTTCCTATGTTTGTAACTCTTTTGTTCAACATTGCAAAACTTGATTCCCTTTAATTTTAATATATTTACTTATTTGAGCAATCTTCCTCTGTGTAATCAAGCTTCTGTGGCCATTGCTTCTGTCTTTTGTACATGTTGATACCTAATTATCCAACTTGGACACCCATGACTTGCATCCAGGCTGTGGCTGCTTTCCTCCTACAGGAATGCTCTCTTCATCCCATGTGTGCTATGACACCCAGAGCTGCCCTCCTGCTTATCTGTTGACACCCTCCTCACCCTGCTTGGGTTCTGACTCCCCACACTGGGCAGCCCTGCTCGGCAGATATCATCCTATAGCTCTCACCCTACTAGGATTTTGATACTCTTACCTAAAGGTACCCTTTGCTCCTGCTCCTAAAACCCCCATGGATGTGTTGCTTACCCACTGGAACTCCAGCATATTATGCTGGGCTGTCCATCCATAGGAATGTCCTCTTCATCCTGCTCAGGCTCGAAGGCCTCACACGAATGCCCTCCCCACCCTGCTTGGGTTTCTAATCCCCATTCTGGACTTCCACACTCCTCATGGGCACACTCTGCTTCCTGCTTAATCTTTGACACCCAGCCCAGGCAGCCCTACTATATGGACATTCTCCTTACTGCTTGGGTTCTTACACCCAGTGCCAAGTGCCCCTGCACAAATACCCTTTTCCCCCTGCTCAGGCTCTGCTTCTCTGTGCTGGCTACCCTCCATCACCTCAGTTGCTTTAGCTGTGATGCCCTGTGCCATCCCCTTGAGGGTGCATTTGTCACCATGCTCTGGCTCTGACACCCTATGCTAGCTTCTCTGCGTTCCCTCCCATAGATAACCATCCTCATTCTGCTTGGTCTACCCATCCCAGGAGACTTTTACTTTGCTTGGGCTCTAACCCACCACAGTAGGTTTTCCCTCTGTGTGTCAGGCTTCCCTCTTCTCATCCTGCTTTCTTGGACTCCATCCCACCCTTCCACTCTTCTCCACCCCTCCCCACTCCCCCCAGATATAGTCTTCATTCTGCTTGGGCTCTGACACCACACACCAGGCTGTGGATATTTTATTTACATTGCTTGGATTCTGCATCTGATTATCTTTTCCCGCTCACCCTGCTTGGGCTCTGAAACCCTTTGCCAGGCCTCTGCTACCCCCACCCCCACTGTGGATTCCCTTCTCACTCCACTGGGCTTCTGACACTCAACCCCGGTCCTCCTTACTCCTCTTGGACTCTGAACTCTACAGCTCTTAAAGCTCTATTGAAAAGTATTCTTGTAAGATCTTTGAAAATTATAAATAAGCCATAAAGGTTTTAATCGATAGTTAGGTCATAGATAGGACTTTGAAAGTCTTCTGTCTAGAACAGACTTAAGTAATAACATCTTCTGAGAATAATATAAATAAATTAAAGTATATAACAAAACTGGTTAGTTAAATAGTATACTCCATTCTGTATCTTATAAATGTTGTTATGTAGCAAATAATTGTGAAATTTTAAAGTGAAAAGTAATAACTATTAGAAAAAAATATATGATGTACTATGTTAAAATGATTGTGGAACTCAATTTATTTTTCTTATTCCTGAAATAATTGTAATCTATGCTGCTGTATATTGTTTAAAATTACTGTAGAATACCAGCTTGAGGAAAACTATAATAAAATATAATCAGGAAGAGGTGATATGATTAAGTAAATAAGTAACAGCAAACTAATAAATTGACTTAAACTTAGCTGAGAAAAATTTATTAAAACAGAGATCACTTACAAGTTATTTTCGGACTTAATAATCTTTTAGAAAACAAATATCCGGTAGACCTGCAGCCAGTACATTTTCCAGTGGAGATGCCAACTATGATGACTGTCAAGCCTAAAAGTGTTTTTAACAGAATGAATGCTGTCTCTCTTCAACGCAGAACTATGTTGGCACAGTGGAGGTGCCAGGCATTTTGTTTTAGAATGTCTGATGTGAAACCATAGCTTTGGGATTCACCAGCTTATTGAGATAGTTAATAGAGACATGGAAGAGTAAGGCAATTAGTTCCCAAACCATTTGCAAGAACTTTTTGAAAGTCTTTTAACTCTTTTGGGTGCTTAAGTAGCTTTGTATATACAGTTTATTTATTTATTTTATAATATTCTTTAATGTGCTGCTTTTTCTTAACATATATATAAATTTATTTATTTACTTTTGGCTGCGTTGGGTCTTCGTTGCTGTGCGCGGGCTTTCTCTAGTTGCGGTGAGTGGGGGCTGCTCTTCATTGTGGTGCGCAGGCTTCTCATTGAGGTGGCTTCTCTTGTTGCGGAGCATGGACTCTAGGTGCACGTGGGCTTCAGTAGTTTTGGCACGTGAGCTCAGTAGTTGAGGCATGCGGTCTCAGTAGTTGTGTCACACAGGCTCAGTAGTTGTGGTGCATGGGCTTAGTTGCTCCTCAGCATGTGGGATCTTCCCAGACCAGGGCTTGAACCCATGTCCCCTGCATTGACAGGCAGATTCTTAACCACTGCGCCACCAGGGAAGTCCCTGTAATACAAAGTTTAAAAAAAAAAAAAAGTAAAATCCCATTTTAAAAACAGAATACAAACATTTATAAATACATTTTCCAGTATTAGAGTGTTTGCATCTAATATCAGGGAGCATTTATTATTTGAATAACTAATATCTGTGCTGAGCATTAATTCACCGTTTTTTAGTTTTTTTAAGCATTCCCAACACAAAGTATCATCCTTTTTACCACAAATACTTACATTTAGCTGCTTGCTCGACAATTGAGTTCAATTTATTTACAGAGCTTCCCCCCGCCTTTTATTGTTCATCTCTGCATGAAGTTAAGTCTGTGGTATTAGTTGTGTACAATTTTGAATTGTTATGTTACCTGAAAGTTAATAAGAGTCTTCAGAAAAGTTAAAGAGTAGATGGGCTCTGACAATTCTCGTCTTTACTTTCTGACCCTAAAGCAGCTGAATATTGAATGCTGTTAGCTATCAGGTCAACAAAGGTAAAGTGGCGATAAAAATTCCTAAAAAAGGAATAATAATTTACAGAGGTTTTTTTAATACTTATTTAATTTATTTATTTATTATTTTGGCTGCGCTGGGTGTTAGTTGGAGCATTCGGGATCTTTAGTTGTGGCTTGCGGGATTTTTTTTTTTAAGTTGCGTCATGTGGATGTCTTACTTGCAGCATGTGGGCTTCTTAGTTGCGGCATGTGAACTCTTAGTTGCAGCATGCATGTGGGATCTAGTTCCCCAACCAGGGATCGCACCTGGGCCCCCTGCATTGGGAGCACAGAGTTTTACCCACTGGACCACCAGGGAGGTCCCTACAGAGTTCTTTTTAACAGTTCTTCTTATTTAAGCCTTACATAGCAACTCTGTGAAGCTATGCACTATCCATGCATAGCCTTAATTTTTATTGTATTTATTGATTTGATTAGATTATATAGTTTAGTAAAAAGAACATTCATGAGCCCAGTGTCCAGACCAATTTATTTCTGCTACTCCTTTGTCCTGTATCTTTGTCTCACCATCAAAGGAAACTAATGTCCTAAACTTTATATTTATCATTCCCTTCTTTTGTTTTATCACATGTGTTTTTCTTTCTTTCTTTTTTTTTTTTTTTTTTTACTATTACACAAGTTTCACATTCTTGGTAAAATCGACCTCACATAATTGTTTTGAAATTAAGTGAGAATATGTATACAATGAGCTTTTGCACAGTGCCTGTCCCCACTCCCAAGTGCTCAATAAATGGTAGCTGTAACTGTATTATCAATGTTGTTATTTTGCAAAGGGAAGAACTAGAAAAGCATGCCTTTTCTCAGCTGTTTCATTTGTTTATCTCCCTGGACTCTTCTGGGGTAAAGTGAAGGAGATTGGGGGTTTGAGGTCTTTTCATTTTTTTCTGGAACTGAGCAACATGTAAAACAAAACAGTAAAGTGGAATTTGGTTGATCAGCAGTTAGGGAACCAGAGTTTCTAAGTGAGAAGAAAAAAAAATGCTGCAGTATTAAGTTACAAGTTTTTCCTTCTCTTTCACTGCCTTGTGAAAGGCAGGATAGGATTTCTCTCTCCTTGAATTTGATGCAGTGTGGTGGTACTCCCACCCTCTCCTCCCCATATAGCCAGTGTTGAAGGGTAAAAGACCAAATTCTCCCAGAAATGATCAGTGACATAAAAGGATCATTTAGAGTTTACTGAATGACTGAACACATATGGCAACCAGTCAGCCCATTTTTACATTGTTCACCTTCCCAGCAAACATTGGGAAGCATTAGTTTGCTTTCAATATCTGAAAATGATTTCATTCCTCTAATCGCCCAAGGCTCTGCACTATTGCACCAACATAAGGCAAATTCTTGATCTGAACTTGTTTTCTCTTCTGCCTAATTGCTTTTTTCATACACTTATGTTCATGATTTATGTTGGGACTTCCCTGGTGGCGCAGTGGTTAAGAGTCCACCTGCCAATGCAGGGGACACGGGTTTAAGCCCTGGTCCAGGAAGATTCCACATGCCATGGAGCAACTAAGCCCATGCGCCACAACTACTGAGCCCACGTGCCACAACTACTGAAGCCTGCGAGTGACAACTACTGAGCCCACGTGCTGCAACTACTGAAGCCTGTGCACCTGGAGCCCCTGCTCTGCAAGAAGAGAAGCCACTGCAATGAGAAGCCCGCACACTGCAACTAAGAGTAGCCCTGTGGGCTTCCCTGGTGGTGCAGTGGTTGGGAGGCTGCCTGCCGATGCAGGGGACACGGGTTCGTGCCTTGGTCCGGGAGGATCCCGCATGCCGCAGAGTGGCTGGGCCCGTGAGCCATGGCTGCTGTGCCTGCGCGTCCGGAGCCTGTGCTCCGCGGCGGGAGAGGTCGCAGCGCTGAGAGGCCCGCGTACCACCAAAAAAAAAAAAAAAAAAGAGTAGCCCCCACTCACCGCAACTAGAGAAAGCCCATGCACAACAGTGAAGACCCAACACAGCCAAAAATAAATAAATAAAAATAAATTTATTTAAAAAAATAATTTATGTTAACTAATTATTTACTTTATCATATTTGATCTAAGTCTATTACATGGATACTTAAGCAGGACACTTATATTGGGATTTTGGTCAACTGAAATTCATAATGAACCATTAAGTGAGTTGATTAAGCATTATTATTGCTCAAATTATTAGCAACGTTAATAGAAAAAAATATGAGACAACAGTCACCCCAATTCTGGCAGACCAAGGAAAGAATTCTTTAGAAAACAAAAGTGAAATCATTCCTAGATTTTGAAAAAAAGAGTGAGAAAGAGAGTGAGTGCATTTAAGTACATTACATTGCACAAGAGCAGTTTTTACCAGATGTTACATTGATCTGTATTAAATTTGATTATTCCTTTGCACAGGTATTCCAGCCTTTCATTATCTGTGATGAATTATGACATATGATATATTCCTCTTAAGCCTGTGTCATTTGCAAATTCTGTATCTCTGTTCAAGTTGTTGATGTAGTAACCACATTCCTCAAGGGGGAACCCATACATTTTTGGGTGTTGTTGTTTAGAGTCATCTGTTTTATGAAGTCTACATTTCTTACATTGCTCGTAAGAACTTTGTAAGATTTTCATCATTTTACTGACTATAGGATACCTATGCCTGTAGTAATTTCTTGATACAGTAGGTGAGCCTTAAAAGGGAAATTAGATTAGTTTGCAGTTTAGCTTTCATAATTTCACTTTTCACAAATAGAAACTATGTGAAAAGATATTTCTGTCCATGAAGTTTATTAGGAACATTGAGAGACCTAGCTCGCTCTTGTGCAGTTCTCAGTTGTTCTTATTCTATTCCTCTTTCTCTTTTTTTAAAAACAGCTTTACCCATGTATAATTTACATGTCATAAAATTCACACATTTAAAGTGTACAGGAGATTGGCTCAAGATGGCGGAGTAGAAGGACGTGCGCTCACTCCTTGTGAGAGCACCAGAATCACAACTAACTGCTGAACAATCATCGACAGGAGGACACTGGAACTCACCAAAAAAGAGACCCCACATCCAAAGACAAAGGAGAAGCCACAATGAGACGGTAGGAGGGGCACAATCACAATAAAATCAAATCCCATAACTGCTGGGTGGGTGACTCACAAACTGGAGAACACTTATACCACAGAAGTCCACCCACTGGAGTGAAGGTTCTGAGCCTCACGTCAGGCTTTCCAACCTGGGGGTCTGACAATGGGAGGAGGAATTCCTAGAGAATCAGACTTTGAAGGCTGGCAGGATTTGATTGCAGGACTTCGACAGGACTGGGGGAAACAGAGACTCCACTCTTGGAGGGCACAGACAAAGTAGTGTGTGCATCAGGACCCAGGGGAAAGAGCAGTGACCCCATAGGAGTCTGAACCAGACCTACCTGCTAATATTGGAGGGTCTCTTGCAGAGGTGGGGGGTGGCTGTGTCTCACCATGAGCACAAGGACACTGCCAGCAGAAGTTCTGGGAAGTACTCCTTGGCGTGAGCCCTCCCAGAGTCTGCCATTAGCCCCACCAAAGACCCCGGGTAGGCTCCAGGGTTGGGTCGCCTCAGGCCAAACAACCAACAGGGAGGGAACCCAGCCCCACCTATCAGCAGACAAGCAGATTAAAGTTTTACTGAGCTCTGCTCACCAGAGCAACAGCCAGCTCTGCCTACCACCAGTTCCTCCCATCAGGAACCTTGCACAAGCCTCTTAGATAGCTTAATCCACCAGTGGGCAGACAGCAGAAGCAAGAAGAAGTACAGTCCTGCAGCCTGGTGAACTGAAACCATGTTCACAGGAAGACAGATGAGACGAAAAGGCAGAGGACTATGTACCCGATGAAGGAACAAGATAAAACCCCAGAAAAACAACTAAATGAAGTGGAGGTAGGCAACCTTCCAGAAAAAGAATTCAGAATAATGATAATGAAGATGATCCAATACCTCGGACCAAGAATGGAGGCAAAGATCAAGAGGATGGAAGAAATGTTTAACAAAGACCTAGAAGAATTAAAGAACAAACAGAGATGAACAATAAAATAACTGAAATGAAAAATACACTAGAAGGAATCAGTAGCAAAATAACTGAGGCAGAAGAATGGGTAACTGACCTAGAAGACAGAATGGTGGAATTCACTGCTGCAGAACAGAATAAAGAAAAAAGAATGAAAAGAAATGAAGACAGCCTAAGAGACCTCTGGGGCAACATTAAACACACCAACATTCACATTATAGGGGTCCCAGAAGGAGAAGAGAGAGAGAAAGGACCAGAGAAAATATTAGAAGAGATTATAGTCCAAAATTTCCCTAACATGGGTAAGGAAACAGCCAACCAAGTCCAGGAAGCGCAGAGAGTCCCATACAGGACAAACCCAAGGAGAAACACGCCGAGACACATAGCAATCAAATTGGCCAAAATTAAAGACAAAGAAAAATTATTGAAAGCAGCAAGGGAAAAATGACAAGTAACATACAAGGGAACTCCCATAAGGTTAAGAGCTGATTACTCAGCAGAAACTACAAGCCAGAAGGGAGTGGCATGACATATTTAAAGTGATGAAAGGTAAGAACCTACAACCAAGATTACTCTACCCAGCAAGGATCTCATTCAGATTTGATGGAGAAATCAAAAGTTTTATAGACAAGCAAAGGCTAAGAGAATTCAGCACCACCAAACCAGCTCTACAACAAATGCTAAAATAACTTTTCTAAGTGGGAAACACAAGAGAAGAAAAGGACCTACAAACACAAACCCAAACAATTAAGAAAATGGTCATAGGAAGATACATATCGATAATTACCTTAAACGTGAATGGATTAAATGCTCCAACCAAAAGACACAGGCTTGCTGAATGGATACAAAAACAAGACCCATTTATATGCTGTCTACAAGAGACCCACTTCAGACCTAGGGACACATACAGACTGAAAGTGAGAGGATGGAAAAGGATATCCATGCAAATGGAAATCAAAAGAAAGCTGGAGTACCAATATTCATATCAGATAAAATAGACTTTAAAATAAAGAATGTTACAAGAGACAAGGAAGGACACTACAAAATGATCAAGGTATTAATCCAAGAAGAAGATACAATTATAAATGTATATGCACCCAACATAGGAGCACCTCAATACATAAGGCAACTGCTAACAGCTATAAAAGAGGAAATCGACAGTAACACAATAATAGTGGGGGACTTTAACACCTCAGTAACACCAATGGACAGATCATCTAGACAGAAAATTAATAAGGAAACAGAAGCTTTAAATGACACAATAGACCAGATATGTTTAATTGATATTTATAGGACATTCCATCCAAAAACAGCAGATTACACTTTCATCTCAAGTGCGCACAGAACATTCTCCAGGATAGATCACATCTTGGGTCACAAATCAAGCCTCAGTAAATTTAAGAAAATTGAAATCATATCTAGCATCTTTTCTAACCACAACACTATGAGATTAGAAATAAATTACAGGGAAAAAAACATAAAAAACACAAACACATGGAGGCTAAACAATACTTTACTAAATAACCAAGAGATCACTGAAGAATTCAAAGAGGAATCAAAAAATACCTAGAGACAGATGACAATGAAAACACGATGATCCAAAACCTATGGGATGCAGCAAAAGCAGTTCTAAGAGGGAAGTTTATAGCTATACAAGCCTACCTCAAGAAACAAGAAAACTCTCAAATAAACAATCTAACCTTACACCTAAAGGAACTAGAGAAAGAAAAACAAACAATACCCAACGTTAGTAGAAGGAAAGAAATCATAAAGATCAGAGGAGAAATAAATGAAATAGAAACAAAACAATAGCAAAGATCAATAAAACTAAAAGCTGGTTCTTTGAGAAGATAAACAAAATTGATAAACCATTAGCCAGACTCATCAAGAAAAAGAGGGAGAGGACTCAAATCAATAAAATTAGAAATGAAAAAGGAGAAGTTACAATGGTCACTGCAGAAATACAAAGCATCCTAAGAGACTACTACAAGCAACTCTATGCCAATAAAATGGACAACCTGGAAGAAATGGACAAATTCTTTGAAAGGTATAACCTTCCAAGACTGAATCAGGAAGAAATCGAAAATATGAACAGACCAATCACAAGTAATGAAATTGAAACTGTGATTAAAAATCTTCCAACAGGGCTTCCCTGGTGGCGCAGTGGTTGAGAGTCCGCCTGCCGATGCAGGGGACACGGGTTCGTGTCCCGGTCTGGGAGGATCCCACATGCCGCGGAGCGGCTGGGCCCGTGAGCCATGGCCGCTGAGCCTGTGCGTCCGGAGCCTGTGTTCCGCAACGGGAGAGGCCACAACAGTGAGAGGCCCGCGTACCGCAAAAAAAAAAAAAAAAAATCTTCCAACAAACAAAAGTCCAGGATCAGATGGCTTCACAGGTGAATTCTATCAAACATTTAGAGAAGAGCTAACACCCATCCTTCTCAAACTCTTCCAAAAAATTGCAGAGGAAGAACACTCCCAAACTCATTCTATGAGGCCACCATCACCCTGATACCAAAACCAGACAAAAATACTAGAAAAAAGAAAATTATAGACCAGTATCACTCATGAATATAGATGCAAAAATCCTCAACAAAATACTAGCAAACAGAATCCAACAACACATTAAAAGGATCATACGCCATGAAAAAGTGGGATTTATCCCAGGGATGCAAGGATTCTTCAATATACGCAAATCAATCAATGTGATATGCCATATTAACAAATTGAAGCAGAAAAACCATATGATCATCTCAATAGATGCAGAAAAAGCTTTTGACAAAATTCAACACCCATTTATGTTAAAAACTCTCCAGAAAGTGGGCATAGAGGGAACCTACCTCAATACGATAAAGGCCATATACGACAAGCCCACAGTAAACATTATCCTCAATGGTGAAAAACTGAAAGCATTTCCTCTAAGATCAGGAACAAGACAAGGATGTCCACTCTTGCCACTGTTATTCAACATAGTTTTGGAAGTCCTAGCCACAGCAATCAGAGAAGAAAAAGAAATAAAAGGAATACACATTGGAAAAGAAGAAGCAAAACTATTACTGTTTGCAGATGACATGATACTATACATAGAAAATCCTAAGATGCCACCAGAAAACTACTAGAGCTAATTAATAAATTTAGTAAAGTTGCAGGATACAAAATTAATGCACAGTAATCTCTTGCATTCCTATACACTAATGATGAAAAATCTGAAAGAGAAATTAAGGAAACACTCCCGTTTACCACTGCAACAAAAAGAATAAAATACCTAGGAATAAACCTGCCTAGGGAGACAAACGACGTGTATGCAGAAAACTATAAGACACTGATGAAAGAAATTAAAGATGATACCAACAGATGGAGAGATATACCATGTTCTTGGATTGGAAAAATCAATATTGTGAAAATGACTATACTACCCAAAGCAATCTACGGATTCAATGCAATCCCTATCAGATTACCAATGGCATTTTTCACAGAACTAGAACAAAAAATCTTAAAATTTGTATGGAGACACAAAAGACCCCGAATAGCCAAAGCAGTCTTGAGGGAAAAAAACAGAGCTGGAGGAATCAGACTCCCTGACTTCAGACTATACTACAAAGCTACAGTAATCAAGACAATATGGTACTGGCACAAAAACAGAAATATAGATCAATGGAACAGGATTGAAAACCCAGAGATAATCCCACGCACCTATGGTGAACTAATCTATGACAAAGGAGGCAAGGATATACAATGGAGAAAAGACAGTGTCTTCAATAAGTGGTGCTGGGAAAACTGGACAGCTACATGTAAAAGAATGAAATTAGAACACTCCCTAACAGCATACACAAAAATAAACTCAAAATGGATTAGAGACCTAAATGTAAGACTGGACACTATAAAACTCTTAGAGGAAAACATAGGAAGAACACTCTGACATAAATCACAGCACGATCTTTCTTGATCTACCTCCTAGAGTAATGGAAATATAAATAAACAAATGGGACCTAATGAAACCTAAAAGCTTTTGTGCAGTAAAGGAAACTATAAACAAGACGAAAAGACAACCCTCAGAATGGGAGAAAATATTTGCAAACGAATCAATGTACAAATGATTAATCTCCAAAGTATATAAACAGCTCATGCAGCTCAATATTAAAAAAACAAGGGCTTCCCTGGTGGCGCAGTGGTTGAGAGTCCGCCTGCCGATGTGGGGGACAGGGGTTCGTGTCCCGGTCCAGGAGGATCCCACATGCCGCGGAGCGGCCCGGCCCGTGGGCCGTGGCCGCTGAGCCTGTGCGTCTGGAGCCTGTGCTCTGCAATGGGAGAGGCCACAACAGTGAGAGGCCTGCGTACCAGAAAAAAACAAAAACAAAAAATAAACAACCCAATCCAAAAATGGGCAGAAGACCTAAATAGACATTTCTCCAGGGAAGACATACACATGGCCAAGAAGCACACGAAATGCTGCTCAACATCACTAATTATTAGAGAAATGCAACTCAAAACTACAATGAAGTATCACCTCACACTGGGTAAAATGGGCATCATCAGAAAATCTACAGAGAACAAGTGCTGGAGAGGGTGTGGAGAAAAGGTAACCCTCTTGCCCTGTTGGTGGGAATGTGAATTGATACAGCCACTATGGAGAACAGTATGGAGGTTCCTTAAGAAACTAAAAATAGAGCTACCATATGACCCAGCAATCCCACTACTGGGCATATACTCAGAGAAAACCATAATTCAAAAAGACACATGCACCCCAATGTTCATTGCAGCACTATTTACAATAGCCAGGTCATGGAAGCAACCTAAATGCCCATCGACAGATGAATGGATAAAGAAGATGTGGTACATATATACAATGGAATATTACTCGGCCTTAAAAAGGAGTGAAATTGGGTCAGTTGTAGAGATGTGGATGGATCTAGAGACTGTCATACAGAGTGAAGTATGTCAGAAAGAGAAAAAGAAATATTGTATATTAACACGTATATGTGGAACCTAGAAAAATGGTACAGATGAACCAGTTTGCTGGGCAGAAATTGAGACGCGGGGCTTCCCTGGTGGTGCAGTGGTTGAGAGTCTGCCTGCCAATGCAGGGGACACAGGTTCGTGTCCTGGTCCGGGAGGATCCCACGTGCCATGGAGCAGCTGGGCCCGTGAGCCATGGCCGCTGAGCCTGTGCGTCCGGAGCCTGTGCTCTGCAGCGGGAGAGGCCACAGCAGTGAGAGGCCCACGTACCGCAAAAAAAAAAAAGAAAGAAAAAAGAAATTGAGAGGCAGATGTAGAGAACAAACGTATGTACACCAAGGCGGGAAAATGGCGGGGGTGAGAGGTGGTGGTGTGATGAATTGTGATATTTGGATTGACATATATGTATGTCAGTATGACTCATATGAATAAAATGAATAACTAATGAGGACCAGCTGTATAAAAAAAAATAAAAAATACAATAAATTTTCAAAAATAGATGAATTTGAGCACTGAGCAATATGGTTACAGCCCTGCCCAACACCTTCATTGCAATTTTGTGAGATCCTAAGCAAAGTACCCAGTTAAGCCATGCCCAGACTCCTGGTCCACAGAAAATATGAGATAACAAATGTTCGGTTATGTAGGTTTTTTGTTAACAATCTTATTCACATATAATACAACTTGCCCATTTAAGGTATACAGTTGAAAGGTTTTTATTCTCTTCACAGTATTGTGAAACCATCACCAGAATCAATTTTGTAGTATTTTCACTACTCCCAAAAGAAAGCCCATATTTTTTTAGCTGTCACCCATCTTTCTTTCATTCACCCAGCCCTAGGCTACCGCTCTCCTACTTTCTGTCTCTATAAATTTGTCTGTTCTAGACATTTCATATAAGCGGAATTATACAAACAAGGTTGAGCACTGAGGGTTGAACAGAGTATTGCTTTTTGCTAAACTGTAAGTTCCTCTAGGTAAGGAAATTTAAAAAAAATAATAAAGTGTGCAGATTCAGTGGTGTTTAGTTATTTATATTTATAGAGCTGTGTAGCCATTGCCATAATCTAATTTTGGAATTTTTACCACCCCGAAAAGAAACCTTGTAACCATTCTTTCTCTTTAAAAAAAAAAAAATCTAGTAGATTCTTTTAAAATCTAGTAGATTTTTTAAAAAAAAAATGTAGTAGAGGTTATAGTTATCTAAGGAAGTCGTCTCAGGAAACTGCCTTTCCGTTATAGATTTCCCATTCTCTTTCTTCATATTCTTTGCTTATAAATCTAGAATTTCATTCCTCCTTATCTATTTAACTGATTTAAAAGATAATGCAAGAAAAATAGATATGGCAGCTTAACATGAGGGAGGACTATTTGTTGTTTTCATGGATTTAAAGGACCTGTGCTCTTGTTCAGGAGTTCTCTCATTGGCTAGTGGAGACTGTATAAGTGTTTAATTTGGATTGAATTTAGGACTAAAGGACAATAGTACTAACAGCATAATTTATATCCCTTTAATCTTTTTATGTTTTATGGGAAGCAGGCTTGAGAGTAAGACCAAGGTATGTGGTCATGGTGTACAGTTATATCTTGGAGGGAATCTTTGAGATAATGGGGTAAAAGAAGAGTTTCAGTGAGGATTTAAGTCTTAGAGAAGTTGTTTAAAGTAGAAGAGCCAACACAGTTTTGTCTGAAGTCAGAGCCTGTGATGGTAAGGACTGTCTTACCTGCTGTTTTCCTTGGATAGATAGGAAGAAACTTCTGACTTCTCTAATTTTCCAAACACTTGAGTCAGTTAATCAGAAAATACCTTTGGTGAAGGAATGAATCCATGCTTCCTACACCTTCCACTTGACTTGCTTATTACTTTGGTTTGGGGGTAGGCTATAGGGAAGATTGAAATATAACAAGTTCTATATTTAGTTACTTTCCAATGTATTTTTATTGACATTGCTTTTATACCTCTAATTTAGACTCTATGTCCTTCTTTGGGAAAGTGAAATGTGGTTAGTGATGGGGCTTTACTAGGTTAAGTTTTTTTTCCCTTGACATAAATGCATTTTGGTAGATCCTTTCTCTTTTTATCTAAGCTAATTTTTATTTTCATATTTCCTTTTTGTTTATTTTCCTACACCCCCCCCAAAAAAAAGGTCTTGAATATGCTTTTCTTCTATGTATAAGGGTCTCGTTTTCAACGTGGATTGAGAAAAATAATTGTATTAAAATCTATGTTTGATGATGTGACATTTGTTTTAATTAGTTTCTTGTACTATCCCCCCTATATTTGAAAGATGGAAGTAATCTACTTAAGTTTTTTAGCAACATTTTAACAAGCTGAAAAATTTTAGTCAGGGCATATTATATTCAGACAGATGTAACATCTGCTAAATGATTTGAAGATGAAAATTTCAAGTGTTAGGTAATAGTTTTTCGAAAGAAAAATTTTTAAGTGGATTCTTTACTGTGAACAGAGATCATTTAATACTACAACTTCTAATTTTAGCTTTCCTTCATGATATTCTTTCTTATTCCTATCCATATGAAACTCAGGATACGTATTTTAACTGGGAGGATCAAAGTATTTATGAATTCAGTAATCAGTTAACTGACAGTATTGTTTGCTACCAAGGATAAAATGTCTTACAGTGCTACCTTTATTTTTTTAATCACTTAGTACAAATAGTTAATAATCTTCTTTAATAGTTGGAATGTTGCTTTTCTTAGAATACTAGGCAAGTCCCTTAAACTCTGTGCCTCGATTCTTTAGAAAATAGACATATGATTCTAACTGGTCTTTTGAAGTTTCTTCCAACATTGATTCTACTACCTTTAGTGGATATCTTGATAATTATTTCTGTCCAAAAACCATGTAATAATAACTATAAAACAATTTTTAAATAGTAGATGTAAATTTGATTTTATGGACAATTAGAATATTATAAAATATATTAAAAAGATACAGTACTCTTTAATCTGGGATAGAAAAGTAATCATAATCTAATATAGGCACTTGTGCTTAGTGATTTAAGAGTATCCTATACTTATGCCTTTCTAGAGTTGGAGATACCTCAGAGTAAGAAGTAGTTCCTTGAGCCATAACATTTCTCTTTTTCTCTTCTTTAGGAGGGAAAAATGCATTGTGATAGCAAATTAAAATATTTGATAAAGGTGCTGAGTAAAAGAGCAGTAGACGATTGGTCTAATTGGAGAAGCCAATTTAAAGCTGATATACACTAGTACATGCCATCTCATATGTAAAGGATTATAAGTTATGCTCTTTTTTTTTTTTTTTTTCAAAGGAAGATATTGGAGCATCTTGGATTATTTGACATCTCTTCTGTCTAGTTTTATACAGTTTTAAAATTTTAATAACTTTTTCTGTAGATCATCGTAAGCATGAGGGATAAAACCAAGAAGAAAACAGGGGTTAGAATGAATGGAAAATTCATTATTCAGTTCAATAAAAGTATATAATAGAAAAATATTTGCTAATAATTTTTACAACAGTAGTTATATGAAGTTTAGTGTATGTGTATGAATAATATAGTTCTTATGAGTGAAAAGACATTAATTTTGTGCTCATAATTAGGTTATTGACTTATACTCCTTTTAAAAAAAGTTTTTTCCCTTTCCCCCAACAGAATCTGTCTATGATCTTCTCCCAAAGGAGTTACAGTTACCTCCATCTAGAGAACCATCTGTAGCATCAATGAGTCAGACAAGTGGTGGTGAGGCAGGCTCGCCTCCTCCAGCTGTAGTTGCTGCTGGTATGCATTTCATTTTACTTTTAAAAGAAAAAGTATTATCTGGTCAACATGAACAGTGCTGGCAAAATTCATATCAAAGAGTGTGATTTGAGGGTTTGTTTTAGGAGGTTTTAAACTACATACTTTTAACATTAAAAACTTTCAGTATACAATATTCTTGATACAACTGTTATTTCTTAAAATTTCACGTTGGCACATCTATTAGTGCCATCTCCCAGAATGGACCTTATCTTCAACTATGGGAACAAGTTTAAAGTTTTTTTGTTCACTGCACATAAAAAGGTTATTATAAATACCAAGCTATGGGTAGAAAATTATATTTGAGTCTCTATAAAACAATTATTTTAAAAAATTTGCTCAAAGGGGAAAATGTTTTATTTTGTATAATCTGAAAAAAGGACTCAAGCACTCAAGTGTCTTTTCTGTTTGTAGCATGTTACTATAACCTTTTCCCTACATTTAAAAACATATGTGACTTTATACTTATTTTAAATTCAGTTGAAAGTAAATGGAAGATTTGAATGTAATGTTTATATAAAGACATTTTCTTATATCAGTGAAAAAGTATGGAAAGTAATGTTTGAAATTTATCAAGTTTATTTTTAATCAGCTCTCAAATCATACACTTTATAATTATATAAAATTGGTTCAAATTTTGATTGAATTACAAGATTGACAGACAAGCTAATTGAAAAATGTCTTGATTAGTGATAAATTAATAAAGAATGCTTTCAGTAATATTAGATTGCCCAACTGTAATTCTTTTTTTAGTTGGGTTTATAGACTACTAAGTGTGTTTGGTGTTTTAAAAAAGTTAGAAAATTACATATATATACTCTGAAGTTTAATCTATCCTACTAATTAGAGGTTTCTTGCCTAATATGATACCTCTCATCTTTTAAAATGGTACTTAAAATCCATCAAAACATTGTTTTCAGTAAATTCTTTTTGTTTCAAAAAGAACAGTGAAGCGGAAGGTTGTGATTTAAATGAGGATATTGGTACTACAATAGAACTTTGGGTACTTTTCTTATTTGCATTAACCTAAGTCCAGTTAACCTTGTGTACCAATCTTTCCCCTGAGCCGTATAGTGCAATATGCAGCCTTCCTGGTTGAGGGCAGGAAAACTTTAAACATGGCCAAGAAACTTACCAGCCCTGCTCACTGTTCATGTGTTGCCAGACATTTTCTAACAGATTCTGTGGATTTAATTGTGAACATTTTAGTAATTGAATTGTTAAGATGACCTGGTTTCACTTTATATGCACTGAATATTTTTTCTGGAATTTAAATATTTAATCTAGTTTTAAAATAGTATCAGATAATAAAATATATATTTTTTAATTTTAATGAAATATTTCACTTTAAATCCACAGGTAGAAATTGACTAACTGATTTCTTTTGTATCTTTTGAGATTTGTTTAAAGACATGTTGAATCTGTATAGAACTAAAAGTCTGTTTCTTCTGTGCTTTTTAACATCTGTTGACAGTAGATCCAGTTCCTTTTAAAAGCTGAAAAAATGTTAGCTAGGTTTGGAAAAAGAACGACACTTCCTTTGAAATAATACCAAACTCAGTTTTAGAAGTTTTTATATATAAATATTGAAAGTTTTTGAATTTGAGTCACTAATGGAATGTTGAAGGTCCCTCCTTCCCTCCCTCCCTCCATAATCCTCTCCAGATAAATTTGAATGAAGGCTTTGAGTTGAAAAATCATGAAAATAAGAATTAACCAAAGGAAGTATTCTGAAGTAATGAATTCTTATTAGATCAAGAAGTTATTGACATTGTAAAGATTGTGAAGAGAGTAAAGAGGTGACCTTGATAATTTTCATATATTCACACACAGAAAGTTTCTACGATCTAAAACCAAGTCGTTTGTAATTTTTTTTACACATGTTTACTTTTAACCAAAATAGTCTTATTCTAGAATTCTAATGTCTTATTGGTAGAATAGAGTCTTTGTCATGTAACATTATAGGTAAGAGAGTTTAAATTGCAGAATAGTTATAGTAGGGATATCAGTTAGTATGTATAATTAGAGTTGCTTTTTTTATTTGACATATTAATGTCCTTAGTGACATACATGTCAAAGAGATTTGGAGTAACTTAGCAGTTATTCAGTGTTTCCTGGCCAAAAGACTAGATGTTTAGGGAAAGATACATTAATTTAGACTTCTTTGATTTTTTTTTTTAATCTATAGCATTTGCTGTTTAAATATGAAATGCATAAAAATGATGACGCTTGATGTAGTTAATTCTTCAGAGTTTTGAAGGAGCCGGATTGGCTGCTATCAGGTATGAGGGCCTGGTGGGAACAGACTTCTAGTTCTGCCATAAAGGTTTGTGTTTCACAAATTCTAAATCAATTTAAATTTTAAAATTTAGAGGCTGGGCATATAGGTGTTCATGTACATTTTAAATTATTTAATTATTAAAAATGTGTTTCTCAGATTCGCCAATCTAGATTTTTTTCCCTTTATGTATTACTGAAGGAATGAGTAAACATGATGCTGCTAATCCACAATCCAGAATACTGGGTAAAAAGAATGTCTCTTAAACCTTTTTTCTGCTTCTACACTATTCACACTTTTACATACTCTCATTAATAACATCTTTTATCTGGTAAGACCCAGAGTTGGGAATGGGGGAGAGGTTTACTTCCTTACAACTCCTCCCCTCTCCATAGGGCCAAGTGTCACAATCTGGGAGGTGTAGTTGGAAATCAACAGTCTGAAATCCGTACTCTTCCCCATTTTTAAAAGGCATCTGTTTTTGTCGCACTAGAAAGTTTCTTAGGAGTTTGAGGTTCAATATATAAATGAATAAAAGTTTTAGAAGTACAGACTTTCTGAAGAATATTGTAGGTTCTTAGTAATTAAGACAGAGACTGTTTTCCTAACACAAAAAAGTTATCCAGGGACTTCCCTGGTGGTCCAGTGGTTAAGACTCTTCGTTCCCAATGCAGGGGGCCCAGGGTTCGATTCCTGGTGAGAGAACTAAGATCGCACATACTACAACTAAGGCCACGTGCTACAACTACTGAGCCCGCACACTCTAGAGTCCACTCACTGCAACTAGAGCAGCCAGTTCACCACAACAAAGACCCAAATAAATAAATAAATTTAAAAATTATCACTTATTAAAAAAAAGTTATCTACATGAATTGATAAATTCTGGCAAAATAAGGAGTTGATCAAGAAGAAATGAAAGTTGTGAAAGGATTCTTTTTGTTTGTTTCTTTAATCCTACAGTATAGGTTGGAAGGAACTAAAATATAAGAAGTATTATTAAGGAGAACTAAAACAGTTACACTAGAATTTTGGATTTTTGAAAAGAGATATGGCAGATATTTTTCTTAAATAACAGCTTTATTGAGATACAATTCACATACCAATCGAGTATTTTTAAAAATCTACTTACATGTTTACAGTTTTATCCTTAGATTGTCTTAATTTATTTAAAATAGGGAGTCTTTCACAGAAGTGAACAATAAACTTTACTCTTCATTTTAAGAAATCAGATTATTTTCTTGTTCTATCCTAAATTCTATTTGTCCTCATCTTGGGATGTAGCATCATGTTTATTAGTTTATATCAAAATATTTTGCTAGGGTAATTATTTCAGGTTTCTTTAAAATGTTTTAATTCTAATTCTTGAAATAAACAATGAATTAATCAAACCATAGGTTTTATAATTCAGCCAGAGAATCTTAAGAATAACTAGTTAGTAATTCTTTTGTTGTTTTCATAAAGTTGTTATTTTACTTTCAGGAATTATATATTAGTCCTCTTTAGAAATAATATCTCAGTATATGAATACTTGGTAGCAGTTTTTAACATGTATAGGTATATACACTAATAAAGCACATACAAAAGTTTTTAAAGGCTGTAATTAAAGTTAATAATTTTACATGAAGTGATCCATATAATAAACTTTTCTGTTGGAAGAGACTTATTAAATAGTGCTTTGAATTTTATGCTTACAGCAAGTACCTAACAGGTATTTTCTATACTGAAAGAACTTAACTGTGTGCTATTTACAGTATAGGAGGGGACACTAGAGAACTAAATAATGTCCTATAATCAAAGAACAGCTATGCTTTAATTTATTGGTTTGGCCAAAAAGTTCATTCAGGTTTTTCCATAAGATGTTACAGAAAAACCCGAATGAACTTTTTGGCTATCCCAATACTTCAGACACCTTAATCACCTAAATTAAAATCATAGAAATTTGTAGACCATCCATAACAGCAAAACTATACAAAAATTGAGTTGAAGAAAATATAAGCTATCATTTTTGAGTTCCTACTATGTGATAGGAATTGTACTTTACAATTTACATGAAGTGATCCATATGATCTATATCATATCATATGGTGTGGATATGGATATCATATATATATGATCCGTCCATCATATCATATCATAACTCAATCCTTCCAGGCACAAGACACCTCTCTTCTTTCCCACTAAGGTCTAAGTTCTTTTCTCCTTGCCATTGTACTTTAGGGAATTTAGCATAATGTTCTGTCACTTCAATTAGGGAAACACAAGATCCTGGACTAGGCAGTGTGTAGGACATTGAGTTGAAAAAGCCATACTCATTCTCCTCTGCAAGTTTCAGGATCTAAAAAATAGGAATATTATTTCTAGAAGAATATAAATTGTTTATAAAAGTTATTTACAGTAACAGAGTACTTAGCCCATTGAATTTATTGTAACTTGTTTACTAGTGTTAGAAGATACTTGCAGTTATGTAATTCTTATTTTCTTGAGTTGACTAAATTTAAGGAGCAAATTTGCCTTTGACTGCTCTCCTGGGCTAACTAGGTTAACATATTTCAGAATTTGGGCCATTTATGTAGTATATATTCCGAAGATTAAACCCAAAGCCCATTAACAGGAAAAGTAATTCACCTATGTAACCTACATATTGATGTTGTGAGCTGAAGTGTGAATTGATCTTGGTTATTCCATATGGTCATTCCTACTTTTCCTAGAAAACTGGACCACTTCCAGAAGGAAGTCAGATCCTAGCTACAAACTCGTTGAAGTAACAACATGTTTAAAAACTTTTCTCCTCATTCTGACTTTTAAAATTACATAGTAAATCTAAATACATACATTTATACATATAGAAATATGTGTGTATGTACGTATGTATAGATGTGTACTACTAACATCTGCGTTATTAGAATGGAGAGCATCAGCAAACTTGGGCCATAATGGTTAATTCAGAAACAGTTACCAATTCAGGAGACTATCCATATTATACATTTTCACTGACAGAAAGTACACATGGCCTGTTAATGGTTTATTCCCTAAATGTTTACCTTTTTTGGTCCTCTTGCTAATTTTTAGCAACTTTTATAAATATTGTGGTTTTTTCATTTTCTGGTAGAATAAGCAGATTTTTATATTACCTGAGTCTATAGAATAGCATTTTAAAACTGCACATAGATTCTCAGCCATTCATAGACAAATTACATACATCAAATAGACACAATTTCTTTTTTTGTTTATGTGTTTTGTAGAATTTCACATTAAGAAATTAATGCACAGAAGTAGGCTTACTTTTTTTATGCTACCAATAAGATTGATAATAAGCGAAAAGTATTGCCATAACTAATTGTTTTATAATAATTAGTTGTATAAATAATAGTAATAAAGTTGTATAAAAACACTCCAGCTGGGACTGGAGTGAGGGGAATTGATTAGGGTAGGATACAACAAAAGACTTCACCTGTTTCTATGACATTATTTCTCTTTTCCCATATGTGAAATATAATAAAATTAGCATGAGCTTTGGAATCATAAAGACCTACTTTGAATCTGATTGCTATCATATCATTTCTATCATATAGACAGAACCTTGTGGAAGTTCAGTAAATTTCTCATATTACCCCTGTAAGTAGACAGTAACAACAACTTTTTCTTAAGATTATTATGAAGGTAAATATGTAAAATACTTAATACTGCCTGATAATCAGTGATCGTTCGGTAAACATTGACCTCCCTCCCACATGGATTTCTCCTTTCATTTGTTAGTAAGGTTTTAAAAAATAGATCTTATTTTTATAAAAACAAGTTTTTTAGCTTTATTTTGCTTCTTTCTTTCCATTCTCAGTCTGTTTTTTTTACCTCATTTTGAAGTTTTGCATATCAGACAACACATGGGCCATGGGATTTCCTTTCTGACTTACTCTTTAATGTTGACACTCTCACTAGGAGCCCTTGTAAATGAAAGAAGCATTGCTAGAGGATGATGAATCATAGGGAGAACAGACACTTCCCAAAGGGATGATTCTGCAAAGTTGACTGATTAAGTATTCTTCCTAGAATTCTCTTCCCACTTTTTAAAAAATGAAATGATAAAGATGCGTGATCAATTATCAAAACTTCTAGTAGAGCAATTTATGACTTCTGTTTTTTGTCTAGACATTTTATCTACAGTTGGATCTAATGTACACTGTAATCCAGATCCAGTTGTAAAACCATTCTGAATTATTATATCAGAAGATTTTAATGATACAAATACTATTTTCCCTTTTTTGTTCACCTCTGAAAAAGAAGAAATATGAAGACATTGGACTAGAGTTGATAGGAATGACTTTATTATTTAATTTAAACTATTTTAAAAGGTATTATATGATAAAGCATTGAAGTGACCTTCAAATAGCATCCCTCAGAACTGTTTTTTTCTCTCCAGTTCTTAAGTTAAT
This sequence comes from Globicephala melas, assembly GCF_963455315.2. Taxonomy (NCBI): domain Eukaryota; kingdom Metazoa; phylum Chordata; class Mammalia; order Artiodactyla; family Delphinidae; genus Globicephala; species Globicephala melas. The sequence goes on from NC_083332.1 coordinate 45,656,478, forward strand.
GTGGTGGTAATCTCTCTTTTTGTCTTAAAGTAAACATTACCTTTCAAGTAGTATAATTGCTGTCTTTTTGTTTAAAAAACCCTGTTCTTCCTGGGGTCTTTGACAACAATAAATGTAGTCATCAGCTAGTATAGTTATTCCCTTTTGTGTTTAAATTATTTGAGAGTGAGGATTCTTTCTGGGATTTTTGGTCTCCACCCAGTATCAATGACTGATACTACCCTGTAGTACTTAAATCACTGGATGATAGAAAGCATCTTTGTCTTCCAAGAGGAAAGGATTTAAAAAACAGATTGTGTAATATGTACCTAGTACCTATTTTACACTGTGATTAAATACTTAGGGTTGAATAGGATAAAATATATATTTAAAACATTGCTCTCAGTGTCAGGACACTTACAAATTTTGTAAGCATTTTATTTTTCAGGAAACATTCTTTAATAAATACTCTGTGAATGTTTATTAATGGCACTCAGACAAGGTAAAAATAATTATTTTAGGAGAATTTAGATTAAAAGCGGGAGAGTAATTATTGTGTAGTATTAGAACTATGACTGGCAGTTTGATGGACTGAAGGAGAGAAGGATGGTCTCTAGTAAATCAGTAACAACCCCTTCAGCTTCAGCAATAGTGCTAATTATTTTTTTTAAATAGAGCCTCTAGGATCAAACGTTTTATGCACAGTAACATATCTAATTTAAAAGTGTAAATTAGGACTTCCCTGGTGGTCCATTTGTTAAGATGCCTCACTTCCAATGCAGGGGCAAGGGTTTGATCCCTGGTCAGGGAACTAAGATCCCATGCTGCACGGCATGGCCAAGAATCTTTTTAAATAGTGTAAATTAGTAACTTTTTTGGAGGGGGGGGTGATGAGGAAGTGTTTGGAAGTTGGCCTGAGAAATGAAACTACTCTTTTGCTGGTAAAATGTATATATTTTTTAGTGCTTGAGTGTATTGGTCAGAACATATCGTCGTATACTCTTTAAGGGAATTTGGGTAAGGGCATAGTTTAAAAACACCTAGAGAGAACATTCTGGCTTATGGATTAGATTGCATTAGTAAACAGGAGAACAAATTGGTGAATATGAGTTAACAAAAATTTTGAATAAGAAATTTACCCACATGCATTTATTTGGATGTTAATAATTTAATTTTTTAAAGTTTGTTTTAAAACATTGCTTATAGTAGCATGTAAACCTATGTTGGGTGGGAAAAGTACAAATGGGAAATTAGAACTGTTTTAAACATGTAATTTAAATGATCGACCCTACAATTTTGGTTTTTTGGTTTTTTTGGTTTTGTTTTTATTTTTGTTTTTTGGTAAAGTAATCTGGATTGCTTATTTTATATGCTGGGATGCTAGTTGTTTTTTCTATTAATACACTTAACTTGCATTCTAGCTTCGCCATTCAGAGACAGGCATCGTGTGGTGGGTTGTGTGACAGTGTCTGTCAATAGTGAAGACAAATAGTGCCAGAGACATTTAACCCATCCAATCTCACCCAGGGTATAGGTCGGTCTCGTTTTCAGACTTCTTCTTAAGTCTTTTTTCTTTCTTTCTTTCTTCCTTCCTTCCTTTCTTTTTTTGTTTCTAAATAGTGGATTGATACTGATTGAAACTAAAACTTTTTTGTAAAGTTTTAAACTTTACCTTAATATTATAAGAAGAAGAAGAAGAAAAGTAGAAAACGAAGGTTGGCATGTAAGGTGTTGACAAAGCAGGTTTGCAGCCACTTTGTGTGTTCTAGATTTTTCAGTCCCTTGGCAACATGAATGTTGGCCTTATAATTTTTTTCTCTCAATATCTTTCTTCTTTGATCTGAAAATATATTCTTGTATCTGGTGACTTTTATCAGACAAATGTTTAGATTTGAAGTCATTGTTACCAGTAAGAAAAATGGAAATACTTAAAAAGAATTACTGAGACTGAACAGTAAGGGTTTTAGACCAGAAATTGTTTCCAAATGACCTGTGTTGATTTTTATTATTATTTTCTGAACAGTCAGTAGTTTACTCCCTCTCCGTTCCACTATTGGTTCACTTAGCACACTTGCAAATTTTTACGGCTTTTTTAAGGTAACTCAACTGATTTTGCACTGATGTTGAGAAGTTATAAAATATAAGTGCATATTTAAATGCTAGGGACCACATTTTTATCTTGGAAGCTTAGTTAAATGTCATTTCTGTCATATTTTTTTAAATCAGTGAAAGGTATTTGTTTCTTTTGAGGACTTTAAAGAATGTTTCTAATTTCAAAGGTTTCTATTAAAAGTTGAGTTAGTTCCACATAAAGTATCATCTCTTTTTTATGGTATTTAAAGCACTAAAATGATAATGATAATTTAAATAATTTCTCGTTTACAAATCTAGAACTAATGGTTCTTAATTTTAAAATACAGTTTAAGAAAGCAGTATATAAACTACATGGGTTTCTCTATGTGGTACCACTTAAAACTCCATTTTCATCTTTCCAATCAAATTAATAATATAGTTGACCCTTGAACAACACGGGGTCGAGGGTGGTAGGGGTACTGTCCCTTAGCACAGTCAGAAATCCATGTATTACTTACTTTGCACTCAGCCCTCCTTATCCTTGGCTCTGCATCCACAGATTCAAGCAACCACAAGTTGCCTAGTGCTGTAGTATGTATTTATTTAAAAAAAAAAATTGTGAATAAGTGGACTCACGCAGTTCAAACCTGTGTTGTTCAAGGGTAAAGTGTACTTGCAAATTCTGTAATATCCAGGAAGATATTATCTGCTATTCTTTTTATCCCAAGTGCTTTGAATATTCATAGTGAACCTTAATGATTACATCAGTTCTTGAAAGAAGCCAAATATACAGTTTAAGTTCACCATCATTACTGGCATTTGGCCTAGTAATTGGCTACTGCCAATTAATAAATCTAACAAGTCTGAAATTTTTATGTTTAGATATAGAATACTATAGATGTGATGCTTTTCTTTACTTGTAAATTTAAAAATTATTCTTTTGAGATTATAAATTTCTGTCAGTAAGTTATAAAAATGGTCTATCAGTTTTCTCTTTGGTGTTGCTGTGCTCTCTGTGGTCACAGAAAAAGCTATGGAAAAATAAAATTCTTTTTGGGGACTTTTCTGGCAGTCCAGGGGTTAAGACTTCGCCTTCCAGTGCAGGTGCGGGTTCGATCCCTGGTCCGGGAGCTAAGATCCCACATGCCTCGTGACCAAAAAAACCCCCAAACATAAAACAGAAGCACTATTGTAACAAATTCAATGAAGACTTAAAATATGGTCCACATCAAAAAAAAAAAAAAAGAAAGAAAGAAAACTCTTTAAAAAGTAAAAAAAAAAATAAAATTCTTTTAAGTTCAAAGATAAGTTTTTTCATAAAAGAAATAATAAAAATTTATTCACACATTACTTAGGTGAGTAAATAATTTTAAGAGGAAGAAACTTTCAACTTTATGAAGGATTGGTAAGGGATTTAAAAAACAAATAAATTATAAGGTTATAAAAAGAATACATTATGACTGTTCTGCTTGGTGAGAAAATAAAAGCAATTATTAAAACATTTTTATGCTGGAGTTTTTTATTTTAATAAGCAGCAATTAAACATAGTCTCTACATTCCTAACAGATAAAGATGGGCATTCAAACCCAAAAAGGGATGGGAGGGGTAGTTAGCATATTTTGTTTATAAAGGAATATATAGAAGAGGCAGGATTACATTAGCATTTTAATTCTATGGAATGTCAGTTAAGCTATTTCTTGAAATTTAATAATATATAGATTAAAACGTTTTTGTAAATATTTTAAGAACATTTCTAATATTCCCAGGAATTCATTGTGCTTTTCTGGGAATGCTTAGAAATGACAAATTACTGTTTAGAAATCTAAAATGTTCTTGCTATTATGTTACGCATTTACTTTTTAATAGATAATATTAAGAATTTGTTATTTTTAGTGAATTTATGGATTAATACACAAGTAGGTAATTTGGCTTATGTATGTTTCAAGAAAGAAAGTTATTAGCACATTCTTTGTAGAAATATTGAGTAGTTACCATTAAACTCTTAAGTTACTTCTGAACCTTCCCTGTATAAGTTAATGCTATTATAGCAAGGTATAAATCTTTTTTTTTTTTGACCTGATAATGTGTCCATTATGAACACATTGGTACATTTATTTACCAGTTTAACTTTAATGTAACTCATCATACATATCAAATATTGGCTTCTCATAAATCAATTTAATTAAAAAATTGAATTTTTACTACATGCAAGTCATAGTATGTTAGGTGTCAGGAGGGTCTAAGATGAGAAAGATGTTGTCCATACTCTCTAGGGGCCCATAGTTCTTATCCCTTATTACTTCACCACCTCACCTGGCATTATTAATGCACTTAGGTGATGTCTTGCTAACCAGAATGTAACATGCTTATGTGAAGGGTTTTATACACCATTTTCATCATCATCAGAGGGATAATGATACTATTGTAAAGAGTTTTATAGTTTAAAAAAATTTGTCTTATATTCATTGTATTCTTAAAATGAGTAGAACCTTTGTAATTTAGGATCAAACTGAGGTAACCTTTAAAAAGTAATTTTTTAAAATTAAATGATACTACTGTCTTTTGACAGAGTTTATGTTTTCAGCTTTATAGTTTTGTGCTAATGAACTTTTTTATTTAGTAAGTATATCCAGGAAACTGCAGGTAAAATATTCATAATGTGTGTTAGGTGTCAAAGGAAAATGTATAGAATATTTTAACTTATGTAGGGTATGAGATCACAGTTTGGCATACCTGTCCCAGAACAGATATTTACGTACAGTTAAATCAATTGGGTTTTATAACCATGATTTTTAAATAAGATTTGCAAGATAAAATCACACATACTTCAAAGAGCAATGCTAGGTTATAGCTTGCATATTAAATTCATAAATATATAACTTGCTTTTGAGTTCATGATTACATTTCACCTAACTTTCCGTCTGTCATGGACAGGGATCCCTGAGATGTTCATATTCTGCATTCTCATGTGCATGGTACTTAGATTCAAAAAGAGTGGGTGGGGGAAAGCTGCTTTATAGAAATACAAGTTCACAGAATTCATGCTGCATGCTTTGTGTGTTCCACTGCAAATACTGCATGCTGCATACTTGTATTTCTCTGAAAATGATGAACATAGACTCATACACACAAAAAGTTTAGTTTCTTTTTTGCCAATAGTTGGAACAGATGGAGGAATGTTAGACATAATACCTTCTCTATTTTTTCTAAAATGAATTCTGTAATATTTTTCAAAAAATAAGGAAAAACCTTGTTATTTAAACCCAAAGTGGCTACAAATCAGCTCCTAAACTGTCACTGACATTAGTATCTAGATTTTGTAGTTTTTACAAATCTTTTAAAATATTTATTTACTAAGAAAACATTGCATTAATGCATGATACGAAATTGATAAAAATTTTTCTTTAAATTGGAATGCAGTTTAAAGTGACTGAATTTTCCAATTTCAGCTACTGCATTTGACAAGGATACAAACTGGAAAATGGAACTGGTATCATCTAAATGCTCTAAGTGCTTTAACTCATGGTAGTTGAGAAAAATCTTTCCATGTGGCATTATGTAGATTTCATTATTGATGGCTAATATTAATAACTGTGCTCTTCAGCCTTGACAACAATGAAAAATTGTGGGTGCATTTAGTTCTTTCAAATGGTTTAAGTGTTTTGGTGCATGTTTTCAATTTAAAAATAGATCTTTGGCACTTGGCTTTTGATTATCGAAATATTGGCATTCTGACATTTCACTCTTTATATAATTGATGTGGATGTTGCAATTCCAGTAACTGCACATCACAGTTTTAAGTTTATCTTATTACACCACTTTAAAACAGTAGCATACATGGCTATAGATAAAAATTAATTTTAGATTTAAACATATTTTTAGTTGTCTGTCACGTTACCTATTTTCATTTTTGTATGTGTTTATGATTGTAAACCTTTCCTTATCTTATACAAGATAAAATTGTATAGGACTGATAACTTCCAACTTTAACATTATTAGTGTGCCTCTTGATATTATGTTGTTAAGGGTTTAGTAGTAGCATTTTTCAATGAGTTGTTATGCCAGTTGCCACACATTTTGAAAAGATCTACTTTTGACTTTTTTTGTTAGGCATAATAAGTAAATGGTTTTATAAAAAACCTTTTTATAAGAACTAATTCTGGTTCTCTCCAGAGATTTTTTTCTGTTTAACTCTTTTTTGTTAGACTTCAGCCAATAAAATTTACTGTTAACTCATCTGAAGAAATTCCCTTAATAGTTAAAATCAAGGAGGCCTTTTAAAGAGAGAGGAAATGGACAGTGGTAACCAATTGCCAATAAGAAAAATCCATCCAATAATACGTCCTTCTTCTGTTTTTCATTCTGCGATAAAGGGTGGATTTATTTATTTTAGAGATCATGGTTTTGAACTGCCACTTCCAACTTCTGGAGACCCTCAGTGGTTAACTTGCTTATCTTCTACAGCCCAGCATGTTCCAAATCAAACCTTTTTCACTTTTATTCTTGTAGATTTTAAAACAATCATAGTGACGGTACCAGTTCCATTTTGCCTCCAATTCAGTCGATTATATATTTTTTCTATTTATTTCTCATTTTATAATTGATATCTGGAATAATCAGCAGCTCTTTTCTCATTTATTTTCTCATATTTTTATTCCAGGATTTGCCTCTGAAGCAGGGAGTGTCTGCATTAAAAATGACCTGTAGTTCTCTGCTTCATAGGTTAGAAACTTATTTTAATATTTTGTGGCTAAGCACAGTCCCACTTTTCAAATTCTATAATGAATTATTTAATTGGCATTGAATGTGGACCACAAGCATATATTTCATATTGGGTTTTTTTTTTTATTATTTTAAATGATTAAAATTCAGTGGAACTATCCAGCTGAGGCAATAAAAGCTTTGTTTTTGCTTTACAGCTTAAAACATTAAATTAGATTTTAAAAAATCTATCAATTATAACACAAGTAAAATAATGCTATTTGGGCATTTTTAAAAATTGCATTTTTTAGGCCTTGTATTGCTTGAAGCATTTATATTCTAAAACTTAACCAAATTCCAACTATTCATTTTGGGGAAAAACAATCAGTTCACAAATCACATTTTCAATGGGACTGCTAGCCAGCATAGGTGAAAACATGTATAGTGTATTTACTCTTAAATTGTACACTGCAGATGCTTCTTCAGCTCCCTCCTCTTCCTCCATGGGCGGTGCTTGCAGCTCCTTTACCACCTCTTCCAGCCCTACCATTTATTCTACCTCAGTCACCGACAGCAAGGCTATGCAAGTGGAGAGCTGCTCCTCAGCCTTGGGGGTAAGTAACCGAGGGGTAAGTGAAAAGCAGTTAACCAGTAACACAGTTCAGCAGCATCCATCAACACCGAAGAGGCACACAGTCTTGTACATCTCACCACCACCTGAGGACTTGCTGGATAACAGTCGGATGTCCTGCCAGGATGAGGGGTGTGGATTGGAATCTGAGCAGAGCTGCAGTATGTGGATGGAGGATTCCCCCTCCAACTTCAGTAACATGAGCACCAGTTCCTACAATGATAACACTGAGGTACCTCGTAAATCACGAAAACGAAATCCAAAGCAGAGGCCGGGGGTCAAACGACGAGATTGTGAAGAGTCTAATATGGATATATTTGATGCCGACAGTGCCAAAGCACCTCACTATGTGCTTTCTCAGCTTACCACGGACAACAAAGGCAACTCAAAAGCAGGAAATGGGTTGGTATTCACATTTTTTTAAAGTTCTCTCACCATTATGCAAAACAAAAAAATAAATCATTCCTCATTTTTCTTAATTGCTCAGCTCAAGTTTGCATCTAAAGCAAAGATACTAGTTTTATCATTGAAATAACATGAAAATTTTAACTTAAAATTATCAGGTTTCACTAGAGAAGAAAATAAAATACCAGTAGATTTTACCAATAGTTATCTTAGTATGGGTAAGATTTAGTAGAAAATGAAAATAATCTGTTTAGAAATAATTTTTTAATTTCAAATGGACTTATACTTTAAAAGAATTTTAAAATATTTTTATTCATAAAAATAACTAGTGATGCAATGACTCCAGCTAAAACAAACATTTACAGAGGGCTAGTTTGTATTCCCTTTCATGTTGTCTCCCCAAATGATTCAGTCATTTTCCACTTTTGTGAAGATTTTAGTCTTTATTTCCCTTTTTTCTTTTATTTGATGAAAACAAGAAAAACTAAATTGATAGTTTGATTCTCAACTTAGATTCATGTATTTATTTTAAGCTTTTTCTTTAATATATTATGCCAATTCAGGATTTTTAAAAAAATAAATGTATCACTTTTTTTTTTTTTTTTTCTGTGATTCTGGGTTATATATCTAAAGGGTGATAGAACCAGGATCATGGTGCCTGTTTGAGTTTTCATTCATCTCTGCCAGTTCACAACACTCACTAAATATGTTTCAATAGCTATATTATAGAATATTCACTTCTGAAGTAGAGAATACTATGACTTATTTTTAACTTTCTGATTCCTTTAATACTTTTATTGTAACATTTAATTTCTAGACTTTTGATTAGATTTTCCTACAGTATATTCAGCATAGTTTGATAGAATTTAACTCACTGGATCTTGAGAGATTACTTTTTTGGGTGGCAGGGTATGTATGGTCCTTTAGTTGACCCAGGATCTCCTACAATTTCAGGCTGTCACAGAATATGATGGAGATGCTTTTGATTGTTTCACTATTTGATTACATCATTGGTATATTTTAAGTTAAAAATCTGGTTGAGAGTTATAGAGAATATTCTTAATGTGTATTAAACTTGTCCTTAAATATTTTCTCAGTATATTTTTAAAGTAATACCTACCATTTAAGTAATGATTATTCTATACTACTTTCTTCTCTACTCTCATTTAAAACTCCTTTGGGGTGATAATAGTAAATAAAAACGCACATTTACATATTTTTCATTTTTAGAAAGTCCAGATTAGGAAATTATCTAAAAGAAAACAACATATACCCTTTCCTAAAGTGTTGCCATTAGCAGAGTCAACAATTCTAGGACATATCTGTAGAACTGTTATCTATAGAAAATGCTCTGAAACGCAGTAGCAGAGATTTAAAAGGCTCATATGTGTCTATCATTAAATACAGGTATGTGTTTATTCGGGCTTCTGTGGAGAAAGTGTTTTTTTTTTTTTTTTAAGTTCCGTAAGAGAGATTTTCATTTTTATACTGAAATAAATGTTAAAGTTCAGAATGAAGAACAAATAAAATTTTGACTTACAGTTAGTCAACACACATGATTTGCAGTTGCTGTTAAAGAGATATCTTGACCTACATCTTTTCTGCTTCTGCTTTTGTATGATAGATATATCTTAGAAATGATTTGAGGTTACCCAGGGAAAGTATAATAACATTTGTCAAGACAAAATCTCTCATGAAATAATTCATGGAACAGAAACTCATCAAGCAGCAGAAGAAATGTCCAGCTTCTTAGGTAATGGAAAAATATTTGACACTAGCATATGAAAATGATAGAAGAAGTTTAAACTTTGAATTTATAAGAACTATATTAAGGAAAGGATAAAACCATATATAAATATAGAAAAATAGGCCTTTGAAAACAGTTTTTAAGGGGATCTCAAACTAAAGTTCTATGTTCTTCAATAAGGAAGATGTTAGAAACATGAAAGAAATTTTGCCATAAAATTTCTATTTATATAATGCTAAATTATAGAAAATGTACCCTCAAACATGTTGAGTACAGCAGTTTTTATTGATCTTCAAGATGGAAATAACATTTTTGTATGAATAAAATGTTATATGAAAGAGTTTATTAAGAAAACAAAATCATTTTTAAAAAACTACTCAGTATTTAAACATTCCTAGCCATATTTTTCTTAAATTCTTCACCTAAATGTCCTGAGAATCAGTAGCCAGTGTCTCTTTAGATATTCCTAGAAATTAAGATATGATGTCACCTGCATGTGAAACCTGTTTTAGGCATTTTATAGTGAAAATTATTTTTGTGACAGGCAACCAGAAGGATGTACAGCACAAAGGAATTAGTGTCATTTTAAGTTCTGAATAGAATATTCCAAGACAGTGGATTTTCTTTTTAGATAATCACTTAGAAGTAAAATCCCATACAATTAGCTACTATTTTCTTGTTTTTTCCTTAAGCCATAATGCATTAAAAATTAGTAATTTGAATGACTGCTTTTCTAAGAATTAGTTGATGTTTTTATTGTTTTACACAGCTAGGGATCTAAATATGTATGTATACAATTTTTACATTTAAGCCTAGAGAATAAAGTTAGTTTTAAGGGCTTTTAAAGGTATCATTTCAGAAATTGTTTGATTACATGTGCTATTCTTCTTTAAGCCATAATGTGTATACTTTATCAACTTAAAATTTTCATCCCAAGTGAAATATTTTGTTTTATTGAAATAGTAAAACTCAATATCATCTATTTACCCTCATAAATATTAGCTTGGCCAGCATAAATGAATACAAAAGCCACATCTTGCCAAATTAATGATATGCTAAATTTTCCTTATATTTCAGACTAAAGTGTTCCCTTTCCTATTATAAAATTAATAGATATTAATTACAAACATTTGAAAAATGCAGAAAAATAAAAGAAAATAACTAACCTATAATCTAATAAATCAGTACAACTATTAGATTTTGCTGTTTTTTCTTTTAGTCCCTTTCAGTGCATATTTAGAGAATGTTTTTACATAGCTTAAGTAGATGAATATTTTTGCTTTGATTTTTTTTAATGAGTATAAAACAGTATCATTATAGTATGCAAAGTACTGCACATTGTATTCAGTGCAAATATTTGAATTTCTACCCAGAATGATGAAAAAATAGGATTTATTGCCCTTTGTTCTGACTTTGACTTGATACTTTTGTTCATAGAATTTATTCTTCCAGGGCCTTTTAAATTACTTACACAGGTAATCTTTGACTTAATTATGTCAAACTTCATCAACAAGTTTGCCTTCATCAACAAATACTTTTTCAGCATCTTTTGTTTCAGGAATTGTGCAAGGTTTAGGGAATATGAAGATGATTGAGCAAAGTACTTCCCTTCAGAACCCTTCCTCTCACCCAGTCAGTCTAACTGCATACCTTACTGCATCCTAGCCATGGATTCACCCCAATCCAAAATTCCATTGAGAACATAGCCTTTTCCCTCTTTATTATTGATGACTGAGTTAACAACTTGGTTAGAAATGAAGAGGTAAACATTAGAGCTAGATTTAAGGCTGCTTAGCCACCATTGCTGCTCTATGTTTGAAGTCATAATATTTCTCCTAGGACCTGTTTGCTTTTGGACAGGATTTTGTCCACAGTCATCTCTTGGCTCCTTTATTTTCAATTTGAGTGTAAACTTAGGACTGGGAAAGTGATACAGAAAGCATTATAGGCCCTGACTCTATTTTTAAATATACATAGGTAATTTTTAAACTAATAGTATTGTTTTCTATTTATTTTTATCACATATATACAGTACTTCAGATTAAATGTGTTGACCTGAAGTCCTAACCACCATTTGAAATATTTTTCTTTGAACATACATTCTGCATAGCAAATGCATAATATACAAATAAACATTAGAAACCCAATTAAAAAAAATAAGTTAGATTGCCTATCTGTAAAGCACAGATTATAAATTTTTTATATGCTGAGGGCTTTAATTATTTAATTAATCACAAATTAAAGTACTCTGAAAAATTTAACTTCTGAGAACGATTGTTTAGAGTAAAGCTAATTTCCAAATTAAAATTGAATCACTGATTTTTTTTTTTTAGTATAATTTTCTCAGTTTGATGTACTAAGGAAAATATCCAAAAGAATATGTACATGTTCCTTCAGTTTCTTTAAGGCCTTTTGTGTTTTTTTGTTAGTTTGTGTCTTTGTGCTACCCCCACTTTTCTTTTGCTTTGTAAGTCCTATTAGAAAATAATAGTAATCTTGTAGCTTTAGGTAACACTCACACATATATGTAATTTTTAAACTTTATTTTGAATGAAGTGCAATGTGAAAGGTTATAGTGACATTAGCTATTGTCTTTCCTGTTATTCTTGGTTTATTGCATTCAGTCTTCCTTCCTCCTGCCACACATACGCATTCTTTGTCATCCCTGTCCAACTTTACCACCAAATTTTATTTTCAATTTTTTTTAATTGAAGTATAGTTGATTTACAGTGTTGTGCCAATCTCTGCTATACAGCAGAGTGACTTAGTTATATACATATATACATTCTCTTTAATTACAAAAGTTTTAAAGATACTTTACTTATGGAATGTAGTGTCCCTTAGGCTGTCTTTTATTTTGTCAGTAAGATAATCAGTTGTTTTTAATGTTATTGCCTATTCTCTTTCTTCCTTTATCTTAGATGACTTTTGTAGAAAACTCTTTTTGATACTTTTTCCACTTTGTGCTTTGACTTCTCAGAACATTGGAAAACCAAAAAGGAACTGGAGTAAAGAAGAGCCCTATGTTGTGCGGACAGTATCCTGTTAAAAGTGAGGGAAAGGAGCTGAAGATAGTTGTACAACCTGAGACCCAGCACAGAGCTCGGTACCTAACTGAGGGTAGTCGTGGCTCAGTAAAGGACAGAACACAGCAAGGCTTTCCTACAGTAAAGGTACTTATTTTAGTTAGCAATATATGAAGAATTTTATCTACTTTTACTTATTATTTTGTTTTTAACCAAAAAAGAGCTGCCTAAAATAAAACTAATAGTTGTATATATTAGAAATTAAAAGTCTGACTGAATTATAGGCCAAATATGATTACTCTGATGTCCTTTGAATTTTAGTTTAAATGAAAGGAGAGATGAAAGTGTGTTCTAACAAGTAAAATATATGGCAATCATGAATTATCTTCCCTTTATATTTGACATTGGTAGCAACTGTTTTAGATTCTTCTCACACCTTATATTTAAGAAGAAATTTTAAAGTGAGTCCGAAGAAATATTGTAGAAATTATCTTGGACTTGGAAAATAAGGTTTTTGAGATGGCTAAAGCAATCAGGACTACTCAACTCAGAAAATAATTGATTGATAGGTAACTTAAGTCTTCAGTTTAAAAAACAGGATATCGGGCTTCCCTGGTGGCGCAGTGGTTGAGAGTCCGCCTGCTGATGCAGGGGACACGGGTTCGTGCTGTGGTCCGGGAAGATCCCACATGCTGCGGAGCGGCTGGGCCCCTGAGCTATGGGCGCTGAGCCTGCGCATCCGGAACCTGTGCTCCGCAACGGGAGAGGCCACAACAGTGAGAGGCCTGCGTACCACCAAAAAAATTAATTAATTAATTAAAAAAATTTAAAACAGGATATCAGTTGAGTCTTTATCTTTTCAGAACTTAGACTAACAGAAGAAAGAGGGGACACTTAAATTTTAGCACCTGGGATACCTTATTGAAAAGACTATTTCTCTTTGAAGACAAACCAAAAGAAGTGGAGTAGGGGATGTTTATTTAACAAGTGTTCCTACCCCTTGCAAAATACTAAACAGGAATTTTGGCTAGTCACATGGTAGATTCTTGTAAATACAGTTTGTGTAAATGTGTTAGTTGAACAATATTTAATTGAACTGCCTTTCGTTTTATACTTGAAAGAAATAATGGTAGAAACTTGGGATCAAGAAGCTTACTCATGACCATTATACGGTTTGTTAATAATCACATGTACAGTATCATTCCTACCCCTCTACTACTCACCACGCCAATCCTTTTTCAGTCCCCCCATCTTAGGACAAGTAACAGGCAAGTGAGAAATTTAAGTTATGCTTTGTATAAATATTTGTCTAACCAGACATTTTGATAGTTTGGTAAATATTTTTAACCTAATTGCTCTGACTTTAAGTTATGCTTTGTCTAAATACTTGTCTGCAGAAGTAGTTAGATTAATTGCCTGTGATAAGGAGTGAATTGGCTGATCTTAAAAGTTTACTTATTCACTCATTCAGCAAATACCGTACCCTTCTATGTGCCAGACACTGATCTAAGGTACTGCTAACAATTTGGGTAGACTGCTTATTTGCTGCTTATTTGACTCATTATGATGATACCCATAGATACAGAGATACAGTTATTCTTGGATAGAGAAGATATATGAGTTTTTTTATAAGCACTTTGATGTGGATTGTACAAGTTATTTTGTGATTTTCTGCATTCTGTATTAGCAGCTTCAATGTTTACAAACCTTATCAAGAACCAGCATTGGAAACATTTGTTCCCAAGTGTTCTTTTAAATATTTATTTATTCTTCAGCATACAAATTATAATTTAATTTATGAAGGCTTGCTAGAGATCTGTAATGACCCATAGGTCCTGGTTTGAACCAGCAGTTTTTCAGACCATAATGTTTTGGCCTAGGATTTTGTGATGTTGTATATATGTATCTAGTCTATGAAAATGAGCTCCATACCCCTAGTATTTATATAGCTGCACTTCAAACACTTTCCTACTCAAACAGCTTTAACAGAGTAAAAATTTAGTAGATGTACTCTCATTTGATGATGATGATAATGATGCCACTAGCACAGTTTAGTGAATTTTCCATTAGTGGTGGTGGTAAATCCTGAGTAACCCACATGTTTTGGCAGTCCGTAAATTTATAAATACCTTAAAGGATTGTGTATGCATTCTCATCTGGTTGTACAAATTAATTACAAATGATAATTTATCATTAAACATCTAAAATTAAAATGTGATTATTGCAGAACTAAAACTTAGAGTTTTCTGCAAAAATTTAGCCAATTTTCCTTTATGAAAATATTTTACCTCTGTTTTTCTGGAAGACTTGTTATTTCTTTATTGTAATCCAGTTATAAATATAACAATATAGAACTTGGTCTTAAATGTTTGATTTTACAGTTAGATTATTTGAAATGCTGATTAGTGTTTATGCTCCCTGTTATCTCACTCCAGCTGGAAGGCCATAATGAGCCAGTAGTGTTGCAGGTGTTTGTGGGCAATGACTCTGGTCGAGTGAAACCACATGGATTTTATCAGGCCTGCAGGGTAACTGGGCGAAATACAACTCCCTGCAAAGAAGTGGACATTGAAGGCACTACTGTTATAGAAGTCGGCCTTGATCCGAGCAACAATATGACACTGGCGTGAGTACTTAGTAAAAAAATTTTTTGTTAATTCGTTACACTTTTGCAGTAGGCAGGAAAATTTTTTAGTTTCTAATGTATAAAAGATATTGAGTATTGTACTGAAATGTTTTAAGCATAACAAATAAAAAGAATAGTTTATTGCAGAATGGTAATGGGTGAAAACGAACTCTTTTGCCCTTTGCTAGAGAATTCCCATAGTGAAAGACAAGGATATAAAAGCCAGGTGGAATGCTGGCTTTTTGGAAAGTAATACAGACTTATATGTTGGAATTAATAATATTAACATTAAAAAATAAAATTATAAACAATTTGATTTGCTTTCCTAAATTCTCTTTTGTTAGTGTTTGCAGTAGAAACTGACAGAGATCATTCATGGTGCCTTGACCCATCTTGGTATGAAAAAGCATATTGCTGGTCTAAATTTACCTTCTGTTTCTATTTTCCTATGTTAAAAAATTATGTCCTGGGACTACCTATTTTTCATCTTATGCATTTTCATTTCCTGAAATATATTAGAAATGATTGAAATTAATTTTTTTCCTTAATCCTTTTATTAAGGACCTTTAATCCTAACAGTAACCATAACAGCAGCAAATATTGATCTGGGATAGACCTGTTCAGTAATTATCCGTATTGGATAGCTAAAGACTTTTCTCTACTTGGTTTTCACGTTTTGTTCTTTTTTTTTTGAAAACCATTTTGAATAAGTTAGTGAGAGGATAGTTTGAAAAGGGAAATTTTGAAACATATTTAGTGAAGGTTTATTTTTTAACTTTTGAAATTGTAAAAATAAATGTATATGGTGGAAGATAGGGAGTTACTGATTATAAAAATAGTACTTATTCCTTATAAGTTGAAAATACAGATTAATAAAAATCTCAATAAAATTTAGTAGTAATATAAAGCTAAAAACATACCCCTCAAACGCCAACTTCCAACTTAATAGAACTAATTACTGTTTTGACATTTATTTTTCCATCCTTTTTTCTGATAAAATTGCGATGATACTCTACTCACTGCTTTGTAACCTGCTCTTCACTTATCATGAGCATTTTACCATAACATTAAATATTATTTATAGCATATGTTTTAATGGCTGTGCAGTGTTACATTTTGGGGGGGAGACAGTTACTAATTTTTTTCAAATAAAATCCGTTTCTCTATTTTAATATCTGAATTAGGTGCAAAAAGAAAGAGGATAAATTTAATTTTTTAAAGCAAAAGTAACTCTTGTAAACCATTACTTATGTTCAGATTTTGAAATAGTGATTTTACTTCTGTACTATTTTTTCCATTATTATTATAAATGAAAAGTTGACAAGATGAGAAGTTATGAATATTCAGAACTTACCCTTCTCTGTTTTTTGAATTTGGAACCGTATAATTATATTACATACTCAAAAATTAAAAAGGAAGCAAATTATTTTTAAAAAGAAAACTTGTTTGATTAAGAATATTGTACTATTTATACAACAGAAAATATCAGTTAATATATTTTTTCTGTATTAGGGTGGACTGCGTAGGGATATTGAAATTGAGGAATGCTGATGTTGAAGCCAGAATAGGAATTGCTGGTTCCAAGAAAAAAAGCACTCGTGCCAGATTGGTTTTTCGAGTTAATATCACAAGGAAAGATGGCTCCACTTTGACACTGCAAACACCCTCTTCTCCGATTTTATGTAGTAAGTAAGAAAATATGGAGGTATTAAATATATGGAGGTTTTTTTTCATTTTCTATCAATCTTTTGATATCTCTAAATATCAGTTGTTTTTCATATTCCAGCTTGTGATCATGAAAAATTTGAAACATTTTCAAAGCTATAGTTAAATTTTCTAGGCTAAATTAAAGGTGGGTAATTTCTAATAAAATTCAAAAGGAATGTAGCATTTTGTAGTTTCCTTTTATCATCCTATACTGATTTAAAAAGTAGTTTGAACAGTTTGCCTGAAGTAAATTGCAAAGGCACAGGATTTTCACAGCATCTTCATAGTGTGATAAATCGCTGTGATTCTAAGTGTTTGTATTAGAATTTAAGAAAAAATAAGGTAAGCAGAACTTTGTAAATATATAGCAGTTGGAGTTCTGATTACGAATTAAAGTATTATAGTATAGTGGGAAATGAAATTCTTACTTTGCTAACCTTGGCATAGAAAGTAAATGACGTGTGTGCGTAATTTTTTTTTTTGGCTGTGTTGGGTCTTCATTGCTTTGCATGGGCTCTTCTCTGGTTGCACAGAGTGAGGGCCACTCTTCGTTGCGGTGTGCGGGCTTCTCATTGTCGTGGCTTCTCTTGTTATGGAGCACGGGCTCTAGGTGCACGGGCTTCAGTAGTTGTGGCATGTGGCCTCAGTAGTTGTGGCTCGCGGGCTCTAGAGTGCAGGCTCAGTAGTTGTGGCACATGGGCTCAGTAGTTGTGGCTCACGGGCTCTAGAGCACAGGCTCAGTAGTTGTGGCGCACAGGCTTAGTTGCTCCGTGGCATGTGGGATCTTTCCGGACCAGGGATCGAATCCGTGTCCCCTGCATTGGCAGGGGGATTCTCAACCATTGCACCACCGGGGAAGTCCGTGTGTGTGTATTTAAATTCAGTCATGTTGTATGTGCTTCAAGATATAGTCTGGTTTCCCTGTAATGAGTATTATTACAAGTAATAAATAGGAAAACTTTTTCCTTTGTACATCCCTTAAGAAGATTTTCATTAACTATTATTTTCTTTGGCCTTGCTTCTGAATTCAAAAGAGCAGAAGAGACTGAGTTCCATTCACTTGAATTTCCTATTGGGTCGTTATGGGTATTATGACCTTGGTACCCCCAGGATACTTACAAAGCCTTTGTTATTTAATTGTAGCTTAGTTTTGTCAAATTATTCACCCTTGGTAAATCTTATTTTTCCCTTCCTTTCTAATTCATCTCAGAAGTGACTGTACCCCTATGTTAGCTTGGCAAACACCCTCATTTTTTTTTTTTTTTTCTGTACGCGGGCCTCTCACTGTTGTGGCCTCTCCTGTTGCAGAGCACAGGGTCCAGACGCTCAGGCTCAGCGGCCATGGCTCACGGGCCCAGCCGCTCCGCAGTATGTGGGATCCTCCTGGACCGGGGCACGAACCCGTGTACCCTGCATCGGCAGGCGGACTCTCAACCACTGCGCCACCAGGGAAGCCCCACCCTCATTTTAAAAAGAAAGTCGTAAATATCTTCCTGATCTCAAGAGAGCTCATTTGGGGCTTCCCTGGTAGCACAGTGGTTAAGAATCCAATCCCTGGTCTGGGAAGATTGCACATGCCACGGAGCAACTAAGCCTGTGCACCACAACTGCTGAGCCTGTGCTCTAGAGCCCGTGAGCCACAACTACTGAGCCCACGTGCCACAACTGCTGAGCCCATGCGCCTAGAGCCCGTGCTGCGCAACAAGAGAAGCCACTGCAATGAGAAGCCCACACACCGCAACGCAACAAAGAGTAGCTTCTGCTCACCGCAACTAGAGAAAGCCTGTGCGCGGCAACAAAGACCCAATGCAGCCAAAAAATTTTTATAAAATAAAATAAAAATAAAGAGAGCTCATTTGGATTTCTCTATTTTTCATTATTATGAAAAATTTGTTTTGATACTAGTATTTCCTTGGGCTATTTCTGGATAACGTTCAGTTATAAATATACTGCTTTTAAAGTTTCTAGGTTCCATGTCCATTCTGTTGTGTTCAGATAGGGACAGAGTAAATAATCTGTAGATGGTTTATTGAGTTATAAAGCTTTTCTAATTTAGGTGCTAATTTACTGTAAATCACAATATGTCTCAACTTGAATAT
This sequence comes from Globicephala melas, assembly GCF_963455315.2. Taxonomy (NCBI): domain Eukaryota; kingdom Metazoa; phylum Chordata; class Mammalia; order Artiodactyla; family Delphinidae; genus Globicephala; species Globicephala melas. The sequence goes on from NC_083332.1 coordinate 45,675,472, forward strand.
TATTAGAATGGAGTTTCAATTTTAGTGGGGCATGTGCAGTTCTTCTTTTACGTGATCTAATACTTTGAGCATGACCATAGCCACTCTATGTTCCATTATGGGTTTATGGTTTGTGTTTATTTCCGTGAATATAACCTTTTTGGCAGATTAGAGCAGTTGGAGTAGAATGAGAGGTGAAAAGGAAATAGGTTAGTAAGAAGGGTTAGAATTGGAATGGGAGGTAGAAGGAAACAGGAAGATGAGAGGGAGGTAGAAAAGGAAGAGGGGCCAAAAGGTTCTAGAGCTGGAAGGGAGGAGAGGAAACAGATACTTGATCTTCCATCTAGAAACACTCAGTGGAAAGAAGGCCTAATGCCAGAATTCATGTTGTGCCTTGTGACCTTAGAAAAACAGTCCTGCTTCTACTTGTTGGTTTAACAGTGGCCATTGGATCCATTGTCTTTTTGTTTGTTTGTTGTTAAGGGGATAGAAAAATCATCCCCTTTTACATTCTTCACACCTTTAGATGTCTCCAGACAATACATGTATACTAGATCAAATTAAGAATATCAATTTTCATACCTTTTTAGTATCCACCCTTCTATAATAATTTTTTTAATATGGCAAAATTAATCATCGCTTTCTTCAGTATAATGTATTTTAGATTTTGTCTTACTAATGCTTATTGTATTAAATCTTACTGAATTTAACGAGTTCCTACTTTCCTTATTTCTAGCTCTTCCACAACTTTAGAAAAGGGATAATATCATTGAGTAAACTTCTCTTCTCTTCACAGACATTAAAAAGCCTTACTAATTCTTTTGACAGGTTGAAATATTTGCTTTGTTATTTTTCAGTATTCAGATATTCAGTATTCAGATGTTCATTAATTTTTTTCAGCTTTTTATTTTTGGCTGTGTTGGGTCTTTGTTGCTGTGCGAGGGCTTTCTCTAGTTGTGGCGAGCAGGGGCTGCTCTAGGCATGCGGGCTTCAGTAGGTGTAGCATGAGGGCTCAGTAGTTGTGGCTTGCAGGCTCTAGAGCGCAGGCTCTGTAGTTGTGACGAATGGGCTTAGTTGCTCCATGGCATGTGGGATCTTCCCGGACCAGGGCTCAAACCCATGTCCCCTGTGTTGGCAGGTGGATTCTTGACTACTGTGCCACCAGGGAAGTCCCTCAGCTTTATTTTTGTGGCCGCTATTAGAACAGCATCTAAAAGCACATTGTTTTTTATAATACCAGAAAGGTGCCTGCTTTTTTTGTTACAGTTTTTTAAAGCAATGTGATCACTTTCAAGAGTCAGCTTACTAATTACTTAAAGATAAAAATAAAACAGTTAATGCGTAAATAATCCTGACTTCAGTTCTGTTTAGTATGGAGTATGTCCTGTTAGGTAACCATTAAACTTTTTAATAGGAAAGACCTTTTAAGGTCAAAAGTTAGAAGTTAAATTGTCTTGAACAGACTAGTTCTTTGTGTAATGTAAATACAAATATATAAAAGATAAATACACATTGTACCTTCAGAGGGGCCTCATTTGGCCATCTTAAGCCTTTAATACATAAAAGGAAAAAATGAGGTAGGAAAAAAGTTTTGATAATCATGAATGAAGTGGAATTTCCATATAGTATTTTGAAAGTGGGGGGGGAGGTTATAGACTTTCCATTCATTTTGTTAATACAATATGTGCATATAATTTTGCACCTCTCGTTTTCTAATCAAAATAATGTTTATCATATTTTTCTTGAATGTTATATAAAAATAAGTATCTAGTTCCAGTGTTACTCCAGAAAGTTATAAATTCACTTAATTCTTTAAAAGGGTATGTAATTACCAGTGTGTGACCAGTAACTGTTTCCATTCTGTTCATACATTAACCCTGTGGGTTTCAGACAGTGTATATGTTTATACAATCACAATTTCTTTTAAACTCAGACATTGCTGAAAATATTATTTGCCATTCAGATATTGAATTAGGATAAGATACTTGTTTGTATTAAAATAAGTGAGGCTAAACGGTGCTACAGTAACAAACAACCAAAAAAATCTAAGTGGCTTACACAACAAAGTTTTACTTCTTCCTCATTTTATGATAATATTGGGTGTAGTTTGGAAGCAGCTCCATTTTCTTCACTCTGGGAACCAGGCTTTAGAAGCTGCCCCTTTCTGGGATATTGCCATTTTTGTAGTGGAGGAAGATGGTAGAACCACGTGGGGCTCTTAAAGCCTGGAAGTGGCACATTACTTCAGTTCACATTTCATTATACGAACAAGTCACATGGCCAGTTCTTACATGAGTGGAGCAAGAGCCTTCCCACAAGGAACGGCAGGCCTAGGGAAAGAGGGGCAGTATTTTGACAAGGATAATTTCCCATATTACTTTCTTGTAAAGATAAAATTACCTATTAAATATGTAAGTATTTAATGAGAAAAAAACTTAAACTTTTCCTAAAGTTTAATAGACTATCTCATTAATTTAGAAGTTGATAAGTTATACAACCATGTTAAAGTTTACCTTTGCAGTATATATGTTGTTAGGGTTTACTAAAACAACAAATAGTGTGTTCTATTTCAAAGTACTTAATCTTAAGGAAGCAGGTTTTTGAGTACCTAAAAAGTATGTATTTGCATTAACCAGTATCCCAGGGAGTATTCTGGTGGAAAACTAGTCCTTAGGCATCAATATGGAAGAATGTTTCTGGAGTCAGATATGTTGGGGGGACTGTGTACTATACTCACTTCTTGGATATTTACAGTGTACATCAGAATGTGAAATGCTTGGAGAAATCCTATTGTTCATTTAGCTTTGCTTAACTCAGTAATTCCCAGATACACTTTGGAACCTGTTTTACTATGCAGTACATATTAAATTTTCTTAAGGAAATCATGACATGAGGAAGTTGGTAGGCCAGTTACAATTTCTTAGATCTGGCTCCTGCTCAGTACTAGTCAACCTCTTTGTTAATTGTACTAGTGGTTAGTTAGTCTTTGTAATTGAAAAACAAGTGCATTTTATCTTTAACCTCAGGGTATCCTAGTTCAAGGAGATCCCCTGGTAGAAAGAATTACTCTGAATTGCATTCAGTCTGTTTTCAGGTGTTCTTTCGGTTTAGGGCCTGAGTCCTGGGTCTAGATCCTTAAAGATGCCCTCAATACCACCCATAGGCTCACATTGCCTCAGAAGTCTTGTAATGGCATAGCATAGCTGACATTTTTAAGGTTAAGATTGTGAGATAAAGTTGTTTTTAAATTGAATTTTTAAAAAATATTAAGACAAAAACATGACCAAATTCATATTTTACACCTTTTTTGTTCATGTAATGAGAAAACAAAGATGACATCTAATAAATTAAAATGTCATTGCAGACATTAATCCATCCCTATAAAATCTTACAATAGTTATTAAACATTAATACAGACTTTTCTGTTTTTTCTTTGCTTTCTGTTATGGTAAAATTTAATATGCAGAATAAAAGAAGTCAAATTCAGGGGTCAACAACGACAACTTATAGAACTGGATAATTGAGAGTTGATTTTAGATAAGAAGTAAGTGTTGGTGGTTCTTTTTATGGAATGCTTATATATGTCTACAGCTCAGCCAGCAGGAGTGCCAGAAATCTTAAAGAAGAGCTTACATAGCTGTTCAGTGAAAGGAGAGGAAGAAGTATTTTTAATCGGCAAGAACTTTCTGAAAGGAACTAAAGTTATTTTCCAAGAAAATGTTTCTGGTAAGTAGGCACAATACTGCCTTAGAAATTGTTGCGTGTTTCACTTTGTTATAAAGATATAGTTGTAGCTACAAAGTAAAAAATTTTTCACAATTTTAGTAAGTCACTGTTTTTATTTCAATCAGATGAAAACTCTTGGAAGTCAGAAGCTGAAATCGACATGGAATTATTTCATCAGGTATAATTTAAACTTTTTATAGTTTGATTGCTTACTCTCTGAGAAATTGAATTTTGCTCCAAAATTTTCCTGCATTAACAAATTTCTTCTTTATATGAGGTTGACATAAATCATTTAAAGTTTCTTTCTTGGGTTTCTTTAACTGAAATAGATTTATTCCACTGATGCTAGAAATGACAGTTCTCTATTTGAAAAAGTTAAGAGCATTAGCAAATTACCATTGTTAATGAATGAAAGATTTCCTAATATTTATTTGCTCTGAGGATTTGGACTATCTTAACGTACTATTTAGTTAAATCAAAGGGAAACATTTATTGAGTACCTGCTATGTGCCAGGTGTTTTATACTTGTTAGTTACCTTTTTGCATTCAGAAGCACTAATTGTTACACTTAAAGAGTCTATATTTGTAGGACCTTGCTATATATTGTTTTCCAAATAACAAGGAAAAAAGTTTGAAAACAAGGATAAAGAACTGACTTAAGAATTAGTATGCAGAGCAGATAAGACCAACCTCATAGAAGTTGAAACTAACAAAAGAGAAAGACAAACTTATGAGTAAATCAGATATAAGGCAAACGCAGAAGACTGGTATGTATAAGTACAGTTCATAAAGAACAGAGAAGCAAAAGAACACAAATCAGAGCCAGCCAAAGGGAGAGACACATAAAGTAAGGTCTGGGAGGGTCCTGAAGGTGAAGCTTCCTGTCCTCAGGGATGCCTTACCTTCTCAGCACATTGATGTGTGACAACATAGGCAGTACATACAGAGTACTGCCTGTTAGGAAGCTCATCCAAGCTATTGGTATTCAGAGTTTTTATTTGGGTTGGATCACATACTGCCTGTGCAGCTAACCTTTAGTCTCCAGTTCCCCCAGAGGTTGGAAATGATATGACATGTTTCAAAGCTCTCTTCATAAATTACATTGTTAGACTTTTCAGTGGCCAAAGCCCCTAAACAAACGAAGATACTTCTGTCAGACAGGACATTCTAGGGGCCTAGAGATCACCTCCCAGTAGACAAGGGAAAAGACTAGACCTCACTTTGAGTTAAATGAATTCTTCACTACATAGTATCATTTAAGGTGGAGCTTCCTGTATACCTAGACAAATGCTATGCAGAAAGTTTTCCTACATGCTGTCAAGAAGAGATAATAGGACTCAGCAGCCATTCCTTTGTCACATTTACCATCAGATAATCTCTGCTAGACTAGACTTAACTGAAATTCTAGTACCTTCTTTGTCACTAACAATCTGTGTTACCTGTGTAAGACAAGTCTCTCTTTTGCCCCACTTTTCTAATCTATAAGATAAACTCTTTTACTAGATTATTTGAGGTTCCTTCTAACTCTGGCATTTTATGATTTCTTGTATAACTTGTTGATCAGACCATTCCCACTTCAGAGCTTGTAAGCTCTGAAAAAGATTATCTGCTGAAAAAAGAAAGTCGTTACTTTGAATCCAAGCAGATTTTTCTAAGAAATTAAAATTCAGGGACTTCCTGGTGGTCCAGTGGCTAAGACTCCGCACTCCCAATGCAGGGGACCCAGTTCAGTCCCTGGTCAGGGAAGTATTATAGATCCTACACGCATGCTGCAACTAAAAGATCCCACATGCTGCAACTAAGACACGGCGCAGCAAAAATAAATATTTTTAAAAGATAAAAAAATTAAATTTCAGATATTCTTCTCTTTTTACCTCAGAGAACATTCTGCCTGCTCCACAGGTCTCCCAGTCCTTTGTGTGTTTTGTCTGTATTGTACTCCTAGCTCAGTGGTAGTTAATTGCTCTTAATTTTTGAGAGTAGTATTTTTAAAAAGCTTACTATCACTACCTACAATTTACTTAGTTTTTAATTCAAACCGCTTGTAGAATTTCTGGATTCAGATTGAGGAAGTAAGAAGAATTAGTATGAAAATAGGTTCATTTGGCTTTTATAAGGTTTCGAGGGCTTCCCTGGTGGTGCAGTGGTTAAGAATCTGCCTGCCAATGCAGGGGACACAGGTTTGAGCCCTGGTCCAGGAAGACCCCACATGCCACAGAGCAACTAAGCCCGTGCACCACAACTACTGAGCCTGCGCTCTAGAGCCCGCGAGCCACAACTACTGAGCCCGTGAGCCACAACTACTGAAGCCCACGCACCTAAGAGCCCGTGCTCCACAACAAGAGAAGCCACCACAGTGAGAAGCCCGCACACTGCAACAAAGAGTGGCCCCCGCTCTGCGGAACCAGAGAAAAGCCCATGCACAGCAACGAAAACCCAATGCAGCCAAAAAATAGAATAAATAAAATAAAATAAAATAAATTTTATAAATAAATAAAAGGTTTCAAATTAGATTTGCTTAAATACGCTCTCCAAAGCAAGTGGAGTAAAAGGTTTGTTTAAATAAAATATGCATCTGACTTTTAGATACTAATTCTGTTACTAATTACCAAAAAACAAGTTTTTATTCAGAAGAATAATTTCAGTTATTGAGTTTGCCAAATATGTAATTTTAAGACCGGGAAGATACTTCACAAATCCATCCATTCAACCATCTCCTTAACTGTAGGTAGGACTGCTTTGTGATGTAGTTGCAGTGTTTAAACAAAGGAAGGTGGGCAAGATTTTAAGATTCTCTTTCTTAGAAGTTGGATCACTGCAGGTACATTTTTTGATGGCCTCATGGGCAATTGAATATGTGCATTCAGATTTTTGCCCCCTAATACCTGTGGATGTACACACATTTATATATGTTTTTGCACCTGAATTAGAAGTGTGATTTTTTTTTGAGATGGCTAACTGGACTCAGGAAGCATTCTATTAATGCCATAAATAAGCTATATATATATATTTTTTAAATTTATTTTTGGCTGTGTTGGGTTTTCGTTTCTGTGCAAGGGCTTTTTCTAGTTGCGGTGAGAGGGGGCCCCTCTTCATCGCGGTGCACGGGCCTCTCACTATCGTGGTCTCTTGTTGCGGAGCACAGGCTCCAGACACACAGGCTCAGTAGTTGTGGCTCACGGGCTTAGTTGCTCCATGGCATGTGGGATCCTCCCAGACCAGGGCTCAAACCCGTGTCCCCTGCATTAGCAGGCAGATTCTCAACCACTGCGCCACCAGGGAAGCCCCAAGAAGCTATTTTTAAATGTATAATGTGACTATTTCAGAGAGTGTTTTATGATGGCTTAGAAACAAATTAAGTGCTCAAAAATCAAAATCTTGGCCTCATTTGTCACATGTTCTATTCAACTGAGTCAACCAACTACTATAATCTAACTAAGTAAAAAATGTCATCACGTTCACTTCATCCTCAGCTATCACCGTTGGCTTCCTGCATATCACATACTCAGTATAAAAAGAATAATCACTACTCCTTGATATTCCTTCCCAATACTATAACATACTAGGGAAGAAGAGAACAAGTCAAATGTGGTTCATTGTGTCTTCTAAGAAGAATAAGTGCTGCTGAAGCATTTATGGAACTCTTCCTTTCTCTTAAAAGGATGCTTCTACCACTATTTTCACATACAAAAAAATGACTTTGATCTACTGAGTTTTGGGTAAACTGAACCCTATTGACTTTAAATGAGAATTAAAGTGGTTAGGAAGTAGTGAACTGCATTGCGAAGTATTGATACATCTCACTGTTAAGGTTTACAAAACATATGGTAACTGACATTATGCTTGGTGGACATATTTTTTTCCTGAATATATATTCATTCTTTTTTTCAACAAATATATTTGAGTATATTTTGTGTGAGGTGCTTAACCATGGAGATAGAATGAAGAACAGAACATCCTAGGTTCTCATGGAGGTTACATTCTTTTGGTTGGAGAGGGACAAAAAGAAGCAGATAATCACAGTAATTTCAGGTGGTGATAAGTGCTATTTTAGAAATAAACAAGATTATGTGGTCAGATTGGAGAGGGGTGCTACTTTAAATAGGATTGTCAGAGAGGGCTTCTCGGAGGAGATGACATTTGAATGAGACCTGAAAATGGATAAGGAACTAGCCATTTGAAGAGGTAAAGGAAGAGTTTTCCAGTGAGAGAGAACAGAAAGTTGTAAAGGCTCTGAGGTAAAAATGAATTTAGTGTGTTAAAAGAATGAATTTACTGTGTTAGTGTAAGAAGGTCAATGTAACTGGAGTGTAACAAGCTGGAGGAGAAGGGGAATGAGATAAAGTTGACAGGGCAGGGACCTTGTAAGCCATTGTAAAACATTGGTATTTTACCTTAAAAGCAGTTTTAAGATTAATGTCCTGATGCTTTTAAATACTACGTTTTTTCCCCTAGTCAGACTTTTTAAACTTTACAACTAACAGGAAATGTACTTAATTATCATATTTTATTTGAAAATTTTAATTTAAACATTACTGCTTTTCTGACTCTTGTAATTTTCTTTCAATTAGAATCATCTTATTGTGAAGGTTCCCCCATATCATGACCAACATATAACTTTGCCAGTATCAGTGGGAATATACGTAGTGACTAATGCTGGAAGATCTCATGATGTTCAGCCATTCACTTACACTCCAGACCCAGGTATGTCAAAATAAAAAGTTCTGAATCAAAAGGAATAATTAACTTCTAGTTCTTTGGAAGAATATGAAGAAGACCAGCCAATTTAAAAGAGAAAGTTGTGTGCTAAGATGAATTGATATCAGTATTTTTTGAAGATGGCATTATTTCCTAAGAAGATGGCCACCAAACACTGCTTTTACTCTTATATTAAGGGAACTGTTTCTGCCTTATGCTCTAATAATAAAAGAAAAGCTAGAAATGCTCTGAAGTCAGGCTCTGCAGAGTTGTCATACAAGTTACTCCTTGTTAAGAATTACCATTCATTGAGTACCTCTTATGTGCAGAAAGGTGAAAGTGACGACTTTGAGAAACTGCTAATAGTTTTTAGTCTGGCTGGCTTATAGGATGCATTTTGGGAGAGGTGAGAGATAGCTTGGAATGATAAGTGATAATATCACAAATAGAATCATATGCCTGTAACATTTTCAAATTTGTGTTATCAAAAATATCAAAGACTTCTGGTGAATAAATATTTTATATGTAATTTTAAGCATTTAGGTAAAACAGGTGCTTTAGAAACCAGAGCAGTTGCTTATAAATTTAGATCTCTGGGTAAGAAGTGTCCTAAGAGTTTTTTGCCTACATTAATTTAGTTGCCTGAAGAAGAGAAGGCTTTTCCTGGGGAAGCAGAGAGAACATTTTGGAAATGGAAACTCTTCACATGTTTTGTTGACCTAGGCTTGGTTTCTGCCATGCTTACCATGGTTTACTCCATTCCTATCTCAGGAATCTTTAGAGCTAGAAGTTCTTCCATATCTTTACGTTTACCGATGTGTTATTCCCAAATAGTTCAGGATTCAGTGAGGTACAAAGTGAAAAATGGTAGCAAGGAAAGAAAGCCCTGGCAACAAAAGTGATGGAAACAGTCTCTAGGACAGAGTTATAACTAGTCTTGATAATTACATTCTATCACTTAATGTGATCTGTTCCCTTTTTGTTCTTTTTAATCATGTCTGAGTTTCACAATATTGGTTATTTCCCACCAGTTTGCTACAAAACTGTGCCATAGTATAGCACTAATGAAATCCTTTTAGTATTTATCTCAGAATAAAAGATCACAAGTAGAAATTTCAGACAGAAAAAGACAAAGTTTGGCAATAATATACTGGCTTCAACAAAACTAGGGAAGAGGATATTGGTTTATACTTAAAGATGAAATAGTTGATTGTTTTCTTTCTAAGAAGGCCTCAAAAATCCAAGAAAATTTGATTTAAAACTAATGGTAGTTAAAGCATTTTAGTAACTGCTAGTTACTAAATATTAACATTTAGTATTTGTGTGAGGAGGAGTTTGCTCATAGGGGGAGAAAAATGGCATACAGTAATTAATTGTGTGGGAAGGGAAGAAGGAAGTGTGTGTGTGTGTGTGTGTGTGTGTGTGTGTGTGTGTGGAAATAGCCTTAAAGTTTTTGCCATCCTGAAAATACTGAGGTTTTGTTGTTTTTGTTTGGTTTTATGATCAATAATAAAGAACTTAAGGACTTTGAAGTGCTTAGCATCAGCACTATGAATCTTCATTTCTTAGTGTTGAATGCTGATTATTAAAAATTTCCCTTTAATAAATTGCCAAATAAAACAGCTTTTAAGTGTTCTGTTTTAAAGCCTACACTAATCGGCTATATTTGGCCACATTTAGGCAATCACTAACATACGTTTATTCTTTTAAGTATTTCTCCCTTATATATATCATAGATAGCAGTCGCCCTCAGAAACTCTTAATTGAATAAATATATAATATGCAAATTTTATAGTGAGATCCAATGCTTCAGTTTCTGCCTTTATGATATAGCTAATTAAAGAATCTTCCCACAATTTCACTTTTTTATATTTTATAAAATGTGAGCATCTTTTTAGGTGTTCATGTGAGAGAATAGAGAATATGATTTCAGGAAAACTTGGTTATAGAAAATTTGTACTTTCTCATTATGATAAACTAATTGCTTTTGTGATTCCTCCAGGGACTGTGGTTAAACATTTGAATAGTCAGTGGTGTATAGTAATTGTAACAGCTAGAACAAGGCCCAGCATAATTTTTGTGAGTCAAGAGTAGAAATGGCAACTGCTACACCATTTTGCCTAAATATTTAAAAGTTATATATAAAAATAACAAATAATTAAATAAAGTATATTCCATCCTCCTAATTTGACCAAAATACCTTCATAATAACCTGGAAGGCCAGATTCGAATTGAGGATTTTCAAACTGCTTGGAGGTCCAAACTGGGATATGACAACATGAAGAAAGAGGAATCCCCAGGCTGGCACCCTTCTTTTCCCTCTCCTGGCTCCATCCTCTACCTGGAGGGCCCTGATGCACTGGCCAGTGCTCATAAGCTCTGTTCACCCTATAGGCCTGAGATTTCACACATGGTCTATAGAGTAGTTGTGCAGAAAATTTGGGGATCTTGTATACTTGGTACACGGTCTAAAAGTAGGATTGGGGCAGGGGCTCAAGTGTACATAAACTGGCTGGCTCTGCATGCTCTGCCAGACACAAGCCCCTCTAAAGCCTTCTGAGTCTATACTGCCAAAAATACATTGCATGTACATGCTCTTAGGCACTTAACTTTGCAGAGTCGTAAAACCTTTGTTTCATTGCCAATTAGTCACTGAAGCATTGCTTAGCCATTAATTTGTTTTACTTCCATCTATTAAGACACAGAAGTCTCCTTAGTTATTTTTTGCAGTGACTCTGCAGTAGTAATTGCTATAAGAAATGGAGGATAAAGTATTTATTCATAATTTTTTGTTGCTCTAAAGACAAATGACTAAAACTTGTTTTAAAAGTAGAAATTTAAAAATTTTTCAAAGATTAGTTTCCATTTTTAAATCTGTAATTATTAGAATTAATGTTATGCTTTAAAATTGTCTATGGATTTTTTTTTCTCATCAATTCTATTCAATTGATAATTTCATTCAATTGATAGTTCATTCAAATTATCATTTGTTGTGCAGTGCAGCATGCTTAGATAAATTTTTTTACTTCATTCTTAGGAGATGTGTACATTTTGTCTCTTTATTCACAGTTAACTATCTCTTTATGTTCTCTATAACCATCATTTTGTATTGTCATGTGAAAAATAAATTGAAAATAAGTTGACTCAATTCCCATTTTGAATAAATAAGGGAATAAGTAAAATAAATAAATACAATGAAAAACAGAAATTAACATCTATTTAAATAAAATTATTATACAGTCATTTTAAGTAAAAACCTGTTTATTTGGAATTTATTTAACTTTACCATTCAGAACTGTTCTCTACTCTCACGCTCATTAAATTTAAAGTTTTCATAGTAGATGTACTTGATATGTATAGATATAGTAGTGTAGTAATTCTCCTTTAATAATAGCAAAGATTATGTTTTCTAAGGCTTGCTAAAAAGAATAATCATAATGTTATAGATTTTGTATATTCATCACAGTTTTTAAAAAAATTTAGCTCAATTGACTCTGAATCAGTATTATTTTAAATAAATCATTTATGTAGGTAAATGGTGAATTTTTTTTTCATGCTAGTGTTACAGTATATTTGGTAAGTTTAAAAATCTCATATCAGTCTTCTACTCATCTCATATAAATATGTGTACTGTTACAAGAAAGATTTTTTGAAGTTGCGGTTGTTTTTATTTTGTTTTAATAAGTAAGCATATGCTTCTGCCCACTGGGAGACAGGTGCATTTTAGAGCGTAGACTGGTGATTATAAAACTCATCTGAACCTAGAATTTCTGCTAAACAAATAATTTAATAGTGCTTTGTGAGAAGATATTCCAGTTAAAGAATTTTAAGGTACACATTTTGTTAGGATAAGTTTAAATAAATACATTAATCCTTTTTGTTTGTCTTAATAGCAGCAGCTGCTGCTTTGAATGTAAACGTGAAGAAGGAAATATCTAGTCCGGCAAGACCTTGCTCTTTCGAAGAGGCCATGAAAGGTACCAAGTTAATTCTGCTCAAAAATTGTAAATTAGTGATGCTATATATTTTCTCTAGCAAACCTTACTATTTTATTTTCTCTTGTGTACTCGGAACACTTTGCAGGTTATCTTCCATATTGTAAAATAAATACTTGTTTGACTTTACTGAATGCAGAGACTTGCTTCCCAACTTGATATTTCCCTTCATTTACCATATAAACAACTTTTTTTTTAACATGTGTTGGAATAGAGAAGTTTTTGTTTTGTATTCCCTAATGTTAAAAATCTTAAAAGTATATATAGAATACAATAATGTATATAAAACAGCTTTATAAAGCTTCTTGCTGCCAATAAGAGTAGTTGCCATTGAGACTAAAGAGACCAAAATAGAAACTATTGGCATTTGAAAAAGTTGCTTTAGGTTCTTTAGGTACCATTCTTTCTTCTGACACCATTATTTCCAAACAGAAAATGAAGATATCTTCAGGATGTTATAATGTGTTTCTCAGTTATGGTGCTTTTGTGCCATTACATATGAAGATGTCAATTGCATAGTGGCCATTGATTTATTCCTGTAATTCTAGCTTTTACTTATATTTTTCTGCCATGAAATTCATGAGTTAAATTAAATTTTAAAATTTTGTATACTTATATTTTTAAGGGGCATAATATGCTTAATACATTTTATCAAATACAGTGGATTTTTTTTTCCTATTGTCGTAGTAAAATTCAGCATTCATATATATATTCAGTTTAGTATAGCTTGCCATTATAATTTCTATCAACAGTTCCAAAATAGATTAATTAGGAATTATGCACAAGTAAGTGCATAATGATCCGATTTAACTACAGGGAAATTTACAAGTCTCTGCTAGGGATAACCATGGCTAATGTTTCTCGAACATATATTAAATGCTAGGCAGCATTCCACACTCTTTACCACCATTATCTCATTTAATCTGCCAAGTCTATGAGATAGGAAATTTATGATTGTCATTTCACAGGTGAGGAAATCAAGGTTCCATAGAGGAATTTAAAAAGACAGGTCGAGGGGGCTTCCCTGGTGGCACAGTGGTTGAGAGTCCGCCTGCCGATGCAGGGGACGCGGGTTCGTGCCCTGGTCCGGGAGGATCCCGCATGCCGCGGAGCGGCTGGACCCGTGGGCCGTGGCCGCTGAGTCTGCGTCCGGAGCCTGTGCTCCGCAACGGGGGAGGCTGCAACAGTGAGAGGCCCGCTTACCACACAAAAATAAATAAATAAAATAATAAAAAGACAGGTCGAGCTTTAGTGTATAAGGTAACATCTAAGCAATAATAATTCAAACGATGTTTATTAGATGAATAATACCATAATTAATCAATCATTAAAGAAAGTCAGGGACATTTATGGTCTGTCCTTTGCCAACTTTGACGTGTTCCTGCTTTTCTGCAAAAACTCCTTCATGCTTCTTTCATAGAGTATCAGGCTGGTGGGACACTAATGTAATCCAGTGTGAAATTTCTCATAGTGAAGGTTAAAAGGTTTTAAATGCTATGTTTAATTTTTGGTAATAAAATGATTTAGTCATTTGATCAAAATCTTACAAGCCTAAAAAATGGGTAAGAGACACACATACACATATTATTATTTTTCACAATTCAGACCTTCTTATTTTGACAATTTTATCAACTGAAATCATGTAAAATAATTTTATGAAGATATAAAATTAAATACTAAACTATCTTATCAGTTAAAATTTTTCATTTGTCATTTTTAAATACAGTATCATTAATTGGAGATTCCTGATCAGTTAAACCAACAATAGCTTTCAACTAGGAATTTCCCTTGACAAATAGCTTATTTTTGTGATTCCTTGAAATCAGAGCTTTGGTATAATGCCCAGGTGCCCTCTGAGAGATTTAATTAGGTATGCTTTAATGATGAAGACTGAGCAACATAAATGACGTTTAAATTTGTGTTATGGCATAACCCTTCATATAACATTCTTTAAAATAGCCATCAATTACAGTAAGATTTAGAACTTGATACGTAAATAGGACATTATGGCCAGACATTGAAAGCTTTCACTCTGCAACAAGTTTCTCATTCCTCGGAGAGGGTTTGCAGGGGGAGGTGGAGAGTAAGGGGGATAACTGCACAACTGCTCAGTGAGATATTAAGGCTAGTGGTAAAGCATCATGGTTCATTTTTCAGTTTTACCCAACTGTGTATATATTAACACAAAAGTAATACAAATTACATAAAATAAAGTGTACAGTGTAAACTATTGTTAACAGCTTCCAGAAAGTTTTCTATATCTGTATACGTACAGGAAGATGTAAGTGAACATTCTAGACAGATCATTCAAAAACTCTGTGATGCAGGTTTAGGACCCAGGGATAGAGTATTGATGTGCAGTCTCTCAGTTTTAGCTTTGTAAAGAGTGGTTAATTGGATGAATGTGAAAAAATAGTTGCCAGCATATGTTTTTCTCTAACTGGTTGCAATTATGTGAAAAGTTTTAGGAGCTTGTAGGAATCATAGAGATAATGTAGTTCAATCTCATTTTACAGGTAAATAAGCCAAAATTTAGAGAAGTTAAGTGATTTGCTCAAGGTCACACAGCTAATAACTGACAGAGGTTGCAACTTAGATTTCCCCCAAAACTCTGTATTCTTTTTACTCTATTATTTCCATCCCTTATAAATCTTAATTTGTATTTTAACCAAATGTATTTATATATGACCTAAGTGCTGGTTGATGACAACAAACTTAGCAAAGATTTTTCTAAGTTTCCAAAATTGTTATTATTTGGCATGGATGGAAGGAGAACACTCTTTAAAAATTATTTGGCATAAACTATCAATAACAGTATTCTTCATAAATTCAAATGGATATGGGGATGGTTAAATATGTCTGTCTAATTTACTTTCTGGGGAATTCCCTGGTGGTCCAGTGGTTAGGACTCCACGCTTTCACTGCCGTGGGGCTCGGTTTGATTCGCTGGTCAGGGAACTAAGATCTCGGAGGCCATGCGGCATGGCCAAAATAAAAATTAATAATTTACTTTGTGGATTTTCTGAATTGGCTTAAAACTTCTCCCCCAACTTCTAGGTAGTACAGACCTTACTTGTTTGTATGATTTTCCTCCTTCACTAAAATGTAACCTCCAGGTAGTAGGGCTTTATCCATCTTATTCATCACTGGATCCTCATAACCTAGAACAGTGCCTGGAACTTTGTAAGGGCTCATTAAATACATAGTGAAAATGTAGGAAGAAAAGATATTAAAAGCCATTTAGTATTATTTGCAAGTCCGTTAAGATACAGTTGTGGGTTCTGAGAAAAGATAGTGTAGACTTAGCCCAGGCGGTGGTGTAAAGGTGATGGGACATCTGGTTCCTCAGTTTCCTTCTTTCTCCATTCCTGGATTGGAGGAAACACCTGAACATGTGGAATCCCAATGCTGGGCAGCCAGGGCCAAATCCATACCCCCTAACATCGGGTACCCTGGAGGTTGCAATCCTGCCCATCCACCACCTGCCAACCCTACCTTTCCTCCAGGCCCCTTTCCCACTCCCCCAGGATCACCCCAGGGGAATCCAGCTTTTGCCCCTTAGTGGACCTGTCATCCTGTGCCACAACCAGGTAACCAGGATGCCAACCCACAGGTCCTTACCCCCCTGCATACCCACCACCTGCCCTTGGCATGCATCCTGTGAATCCTTTGGCTCCTGGCATGGTAGGACCAGGAATGGTGATCCACAAGAAGATGCAGAAGGAAATGAAAAAAGCTCACAAAAAGAAGCACAAACACCACAAGCATGGCAAGCATTTCTCCTCCTCCTCCTCCTCCTCCTCTTCCTCCTCTTCCAGCAGTGACTCTGACTGAATACAGGGCCTGGACCCTTCCCTCAAATCCCTCCAGTTGTGCTTTCCCGTCAAGCTTCAGATGCCATCTTGTACTGGGGGAAATTAGCCCTTGAGTCTCTCCCCTCCCCACCCCTGCAATCTGAGCCTCACTCTGCTTTTCAACCCTAACTGGCTAGGGAAAATGGGAAAAGAATTGCCATGGGCTAGCGAAGGCCGTATTCTCACTGCTTGGATAGAATTTTTTTTTTTTTTTTTTTTGCGGTACGTGGGCCTCTCACTGCCATGGCCTCTCCTGTTGCGGAGCAACAGGCTCCGGACGCGCAGGCTCAGCGGCCACGGCTCATGGGCCCAGCGGCTCCGCGGCATGTGGGATCTTCCCGGACCGGGGCACAAACCCGTATCCACTGCATCGGCAGGCGGACTCTCAACCACTGCGCCACCAGGGAAGCCCGGATAGAACTTTTAGCTTATGAGTTTTACAAGAGTTTTACTTTTTGAAGATGGTGAAATTTGAGCAAAATGCTGAAGACAAGTTTAAGATCTGTAAAATGTGATTTTTTACTTTTTGTAATACTTTTGATTGGGGAGATGCTGTGGAAATTTAATTATGGAAAACAAAAAAACAACCTGTACCTTTCTTGTAATTGTGGCATGCTTGGGTGATTTAGTGGCAAATAAACATTTCCCAGCAGGCCTTTTATTGATTGCACTTACTGCAAGCCTGCTGGGAAGTGGAGCCCATTTTTGGCTGATGAGCTCTGACTGCCATTTTGGAAACTAATCTCTACTCCTTAGCTCAGTATGCTCCCTCAGGTCCTCCTCTCATCTCCAATTCTCAGTCCAAATAAAGCTGTTTTTCCTGAGGGGGTGGTGGGGGAGATAGTATAGACTCACTTTTCCCTGTTCCTCCTTTCTAAATCTACTTAATACCTTGGAAATATTCAGCAGTATAAAATGACTTTGAAATATAGAAAAAAGGAATAGGACTGGCTAAAGACCTTAGAACTTACAGAACAACACCAAGTGAGTTAACTGGTTTTCTTTTTATCTCCAATTTATCTGAGTCGGGCAGCAGTTGCGACTCAGAACTGGCAACAGGCATAGACAAAATAATAAATCTGTAAATAAGCATGAAAAGCCTGTTCTCTTTGGCCAAAAGATCAGGAAAGGGAAAGCCCAGTAGAGACTTAGTGAGATGACTCATACCAAGTGACAGCAGCTGACCCATTAGCAGTGTTTGGGGGCCAACCCATCCCCTACCCAAACCTGCAATAGCAACAGCAGAATTTGGAAGGGTTAGCCCACCCCATTCCCCACATCCGCCAACTGGTAATGGACCTGATCTGCCAACAGTGGAACCAGGAGGCCCAAAACACAGGGCTCTATGTGCCAGCAGCAGCAGGTCAGTATGTCTGCAGGAGTGGCAAGGGCAGAACCCAGGGGGCCAACCCATCCTCCACCCCACAGCAGGCAGCAGCACACAGGCTCCCTCCACCTGCACTGGTGGTACCAGTAGGCCCTGTGTGTCTTTATCCTTCCCCCAACAGTGGAGAGAGAACTAGACCTGGCAACACCTGGCCCTCCACCAGGGCCATAGTAAGATCCAGACCAAGTGTCTCGCAACCCTCTATCCAATGGCAGAAGGCAATCCAGGGGCAGAAGGTACACTAGACCAGGGTCTCCCAAACCTCTGCCCAGTGGCAGAGAGCTATGCAGCCCAGACCCCACAGTTCTTGACCTTGTACCCAGTGGCAAAAGAGAGCACATGTAGTTGCTTCCCTTCCCCAGCAGCACCAACAGTGATATAATGGGAACCCCATTAGTACCAGGAGACCAGAGAACATACCAGGAGAAAGGTTTTCCCTCCTCCAGGTCTAGCACCCCTCACCCCCACCTAATGACACCAGGCAGCCCAGGGAAGCACCTTCCACTCCTTCAGGCAGCACCAGCAGGATTCCAGCTGGAGCTCACGCAAAGCTAACACAACAAGCAGACCAGAATAGGGCTCAGAAAACTAAATTATCATTGGCCGTACAAAGACTTTATGCATATGGCCATAGAAAGACTTGTATCTTTGAGTGAGCATTAGACAAAAAGTCCTTTCCTTGTTTCTCTATGCTAGTAGACATACCTATTTGTGAATAGTCTCCTTAGGAGAAGTAAAAGACTCTTGCTCAACTTATTCCACGTATTCTCACTTTCCAGAAGAAGAAAAATCACACTAATAAGAATTATTCTCTGGGAATTCCCTGGCTGTCCAGTGGTTAGGACTTGGGCTTCCATTGCCGTGGGCCAGGGTTTGATCTCTGGTCAGGGAACTAAGATCCCACAAGCCGTGCAGTGAGGTCGAGAGAGAGAGAGAGAGAGAGAGAATTATTCCCTAAATAAATTTGGGGCAAATATGCATATAGATCTGTTAAGCAGTAACTGTGTAGGTGATGCATTTGTTTGTCAATGGATATTTATATGCAGTGTCTAATTGAAATGTAATATAAACTTGGTTTTAGATACTGAAATTTTTTAGGCCAGAAATACTGTTAATGAAAATATGTAACACTATAAGATTAACCAAATAGCCCACAACAAACTAAATTGACTACGATAAAGGAAAAGTAAAATTAATTCATTCATTTCTTCATTCAACAAATATTTATTAATTACCTACTATGCATCAGTCAACAACAACAAAATCTCTGCCTTCATGGAACTCATATTCTAATAGAATTCAAAAGCAAGAATAGCAGTTGATATTACAGGGTCAACGTAAGACAACACTAATGGTCTTTCAGATTGTCTTGTGGGGTGGGCCTGAATTACTTCTAAATGCCTGCCCTGTGCATGATCTGAAGCTTTGTCTCAGACAGAATTGGATTGTGAGTTGAATCATATTGGTATTGATAGTATCTAGGTGAAAATAGGTCCAGAGAACTCATGAGTAAATAATTAATTTCTTAGAGTAATAAAGCGTAGAATATTGAAAGTTAAATGGGCACTTTGCCCTCCCCCAGTATAATCAATTTCCATAGGAATTGTTTCTAGCCAGCTGGCTGTGAGACAAGCTGAATAAAGACTAGAAGGTTTCAAATATTTTTAAATCAAAATATTTACGAAGATAACTATCCTGCTCATATACCATATTCCATTTTAAAACCCTCTTTGTAGCCAGGATTTCTTCTCAATATCAAATTAAGAAATCTATGTATAAAGATATCAAATCACTATGTTGTATACCTAAGGCTAATATAATATTGTATGTTAATTATAATTCATAAAAAAAGTTTAACAGCTGAGCCTTCTGGGGAATCTATATTTCTTTACACAGGGTCTCAAAGTAGTGGTAAACCTTTAGATCAGAATTTGGCTATGTGTTCAATTTAGAAGACTGCCATTAGTGATTATCAGTACGCTCCACTAAGTGCCAATAGCAGGCTTAAATAGACGAAAAAGAAGAAAGAGAATCAAGAGGGAAAAATAATTATAATGAAGTGGTAGAACTTACCTATCTGCTGTGTATTGCCTTTCCTTGGTTGTTAATCTATAACTACTTCTGAAAACAGAAGTAGATGGAAGTAGAAAAATACTTGTTGGTTTTGCTTTGGAAATTTAATTGGTAAACCTAAAATAGGACTTAAATTTTTTTCTTTTCAGAAGTTTAAGTACTATCTAAAAGAGAAATGTGTTCATGTGTCAACTTGGCAAATTCAAGTCTTCTAAGACATTAATTTAGAAAAGTGAAATCTGTTTGGTTAATTGGTGGCATCTTTTAATGAGAAGCTTGAGTTTTGTTGAGGAAAGAAATGTTCAGACAATCCTATGGCCTTTAAAAAGTTTGGCTTTATACTGCCAGGCAGCCAGATACTAAGAGGAGAACATAACAGTTGTAATTGAGTAGCTTGAACCTCCTAGAGATTTCCAAGCTGTATCCTATAATATATTATGGTCATGTTAAGCAGTGTATTCATTCAGGCACCTTGGAAGGGCTGGGGAGTATCACTTGATAACTGAAATGCTCAATTGTTGATATTTAACTCATAGTCTCAGGCTCTTACCAGGAGTCCTCAGGGCACTGATACTTAAAAAGAGGGAAGGCAAAGAATTCCCTGGTGGTCCAGTGGTTAGGACTCTGCACTCTCACTGCCAAGGGACCTGGGTTCAATCCCTGGTCAGGGAAATAAGATCCCACATGCCACGCAGCATGACCAAGAAAAAAAAAAAAAGAGGGCACATTTTGATACACCAGTTTTGTATCTCATGCTACCATCATAGCATCAAAAAATAGACGTTTAAATCATGACTAATGTCAACACACAGTAGAATGAAATAGTTGATGATTTCAGTGATTTTAAACTTTTCTTTCTTTTTTTGATATGTGTGCAGCAATGAAAACTGCTGGATGTAACTTAGATAAGGTAAATATTCTTCCTAATGCTCTGATCACTCCACTCATATCAAGCAGTGTGATTAAGAGTGAAGATGTTACTCCAATGGAAGTAACAGCAGAGAAAAGATCTTCCCCTATTTTTAAGGTGAGCTGCATTGACTAGTGCCCCACATGTTAACCTCAAATATAAAAATTGCTATATTTTGAGTAGTTTGACTTCTTTTCCCCATATTTATGCTTTTTACTTCTCCTATTTCTTTTATATCTGTTTCTCTTCGGATTCACTTAATGAATTTTGCTTTGCAGAGTAAATGATTTTATATTCAAATAAAATAGCCTGCGAAGCAACTTCCAATATACATTTTTTTTAACATCTTTATTGGAGTATAATTGCTTTACAATGGTGTGTTAGTTTCTGCTGTATCACAGAGTGAATCAGCTATACGCCAATATACATTTTTGACAAGGGAGGGATTAATACATTACCTAGACCTTTGTGATGTGTGGTATTAATGAAAGTACTGGTTTTAGCATTTTCAAAACTAGAGACATTTTATTTCCTTTTCTCCACCAGTCTTTTCCTAAAGCTCCTTTTCCATTTTATCTTTGTTCCCCCCTCTCAATAATGTTACCAGTGATCCACAAATGGACATATTTTTAAATTGGCTATTAATTCATCAACCATAGAATTATTGTGTTCTTACTCTCCAGCAGCTGATTATTCTTCTACTTATTTGACTATCTTTGCTTATAATACTTATTTAAAAATCCCGATGACAGTAAGACATAATGTTATCACTGAGAATCACAGTCTTACACCTGTTTTCCAAATAATAATATAGAGGGTAAAATTGGCCCTGCATATGTTTTTATAATAATAATAATTTTTGAAGTATCATATGAGTTCATTTAATATTTATATGTACATGTTATTTGGCAATTTTTATTTTTTAGACTACAAAGACAGTTGGATCCACTCAACAAACATTAGAAAATATCTCTAACATAGCAGGAAATGGGTCTTTTTCATCATCATCATCATCTTCCCACTTACCTTCTGAAAACGAAAAGCAACAACAGATTCAGCCCAAGGCATACAACCCAGAGACCCTGACAACTATCCAAACACAGGACATTTCACAGCCTGGTACCTTTCCAGCAGTTTCTGCTTCTAGTCAGCTGCCCAACAGTGATGCACTACTGCAGCAGGCTACACAGTTTCAGACAAGAGAAACTCAGTCTAGAGAGGTATTACAGTCAGATGGTACAGTGGTTAATTTGTCACACCTGACTGAGGCATCACAGCAACAGCAGCAGTCACCACTACAAGAACAAGCACAGACTTTACAGCAGCAGATTTCATCAAATATTTTCCCATCACCAAATAGTGTGAGTCAGCAGCTACAGAATACAATTCAACAGCTGCAGGCAGGAAGTTTTACAGGCAGTACTACTAGTGGCAGCAATGGAAATGTTGACTTGGTCCAACAAGTTTTAGAGGCACAACAACAGTTATCTTCAGTTTTATTTTCTGCTCCAGATGGTAATGAGAATGTTCAAGAACAGCTTAGTGCAGACATTTTTCAACAAGTCAGTCAAATTCAAAATAGCGTAAGCCCTGGAATGTTTTCCTCAACAGAGCCAGCAGTCCATACCAGACCAGATAATTTAATAGCTGGAAGAGCTGAAAGTGTTCACCCACAGAATGAAAACACATTATCTAATCAACAACAGCAACAACAGCAACAGCAAGTGATGGAATCATCAGCTGCAATGGTGATAGAGATGCAACAGAGTATCTGCCAGGCAGCTGCCCAGATTCAGTCAGAGCTATTTCCTTCAACTGCTTCAGCAAATGGAAACCTTCAGCAGTCTCCAGTTTACCAGCAGACTTCTCATATGATGAGTGCGTTATCAGCCAATGAGGACATGCAAATGCAATGTGAATTGTTTTCTTCTCCTCCTGCAGTTTCTGGAAATGAAACTGCTACAACCACCACACAGCAGGTTGCAACTCCTGGCACTACCATGTTTCAGACATCAAGTTCAGCAGATGGAGAAGAAACTGGAACACAAGCAAAACAGATTCAGAACAGTGTCTTTCAGACCATGGTCCAAATGCAACATAGTGGAGAGAGTCAACCTCAAGTTAGCCTTTTTTCATCTACGAAAAGTATGATAAGTGTTCAAAATAATGGTACTCAGCAGCAAGGTAATGGTTTATTCCAGCAAGGTAATGAGATGATGTCACTCCAATCAGGGAATTTTTTGCAGCAGTCTTCTCAATCACAGGCTCAACTCTTTCATCCTCAGAATCCTATTGCTGATGCTCAGAACCTTTCCCAGGAAACTCAAGGTTCTATTTTTCATAGTCCAAGTCCTATTGTCCACAGTCAGACTTCTACAACCTCCTCTGAACCAATGCAGCCTCCAATGTTTCACTCTCAAAATACCATGGCTGTGCTACAGGGCTCTTCTGTTCCTCAAGACCAGCAGTCAGCCAACATATTTCTTTCCCAGAGTCCAATGAATAATCTTCAAACTAACACAGTAGCCCAAGAAGAACAGATTTCATTTTTTGCAGCTCAGAATTCAATTTCTCCACTTCAGTCAACATCAAACACTGAGCAGCAAGCTGCATTCCAACAGCAGGCTCCAATATCACACATCCAGACCCCTATGCTTTCCCAAGAACAGGCACAACCCTCCCAGCAAGGTCTGTTTCAGCCTCAGGTTTCCCTGGGCTCCCTTCCTCCTAATCCAATGCCTCAAAACCAACAAGGAACAATCTTCCAGTCACAGCACTCAATGGTTGCCATCCAGAGTAACTCTGCATCCCAGGAGCAGCAGCAGCAGCAACAGCAGCAGCAGCAGCAGCAGCAGCAGCAGCAACAGCAGAGCATCTTATTCAGCAATCAGAATACCATGGCTCCAATGGCATCTCAAAAGCAGCCACCACCAAACATGATATTCAACCCAAGTCACAATCCAATGGCTAATCAAGAGCAGCAGAACCAGTCAATTTTTCATCAACAAAATAATATGGCCCCAATGAATCAAGAACAGCAGCCCATGCAATTTCAGAACCAGCCCACAGTTTCCTCACTTCAGAACCCAGGTCCTGCCCAGTCCGAATCATCACAGACCTCCTTGTTCCATAGCTCTCCTCAGATTCAGTTGGTCCAAGGGTCACCCAGTTCTCAAGAGCAGCAAGTAACACTCTTCCTTTCTCCAGCATCCATGTCTGCATTGCAGAACAGTATAAACCAACAAGACATGCAACAGTCTCCCCTTTATTCCCCTCAGAACAACATGCCTGGAATCCAGGGAGCCACATCTTCACCTCAACCACAGGCTACTTTATTTCACAACACTACAGGAGGCACAATGAACCAACTACAAAATTCTCCTGGCTCTTCTCAGCAGACTTCAGGAATGTTCTTATTTGGCATTCAAAATAGTAAGAAACTCTTTCTAATTTCTCATTTCTTAAATGTTATTGGTCGAAATGGTCACATTATTATTACTAGAAGAAAGCACAACGTAGCGGTTTTAAGAGCACAGATTGTAGTTAGACACAATTGAGTTCAAATCCCAGCTATACCACTTACAGACTGAGACCTTAGGATATTTGACCTGCATGAACCTCAGTTTCCATATCTAAAGTGGTGGTAATATTACATACTTGAAAAGGATATTGGGAGGATTAAATGTGGTAACATATATAAATGTATGTGTTTGCCATTTTAAGATATAAACTTGAAAGGAAAATGAAGTAAGAATGACAGAAAATTTTTCAGCCAATTAAAGTAAGTAGTTTCCAAGGAGGTAGAAAACCATGTTTCTTTAAATGTTTATATAGCAAGGAAATTATATAGGACTTATGGTGATAACTAAGCATTGTTGTATTTTTATACTGCTTAGAGGAAACCTAGGATGAATTCTACTACTGTTCAATGAAAACCTTTTTGGAGGCTGTCAGGTGCCTCACTTTTAACTCTATAATGAGCAAACACAGTAATGAATTTATCCCAGCCACTAATAAATACCTTCTTATGAATCTTAACAGAAAATAACTAATCAGGTAGCTTCTCTATTTTAAATATCTCTGCAGACTGTAGTCAGCTTTTAACTTCTGGACCAGCTACATTGCCAGATCAGTTGATGGCCATAAGTCAGCCAGGCCAACCGCAAAACGAGGGCCAGCCACCTGTGACAACACTTCTTTCTCAGCAAATGCCAGAGAATTCTCCATTGGCATCCTCTATAAACACCAATCAGAACATTGAAAAGATTGATTTGCTTGTTTCATTGCAAAACCAAGGGAACAACTTAACTGGCTCCTTTTAACTGGATATGTGAGTATTGCATTTTGGCTTTTTTCTTATTGAAAAGCATCAATAAATTTTATTATTCTTAGCAGATTTGAGTTAAGTAATAACACTGTTAGGACTCTCATCTTTTAAAATATGGCTTTCTCACAAGATGGTACTTTTTTACCCTAAATAAATTACTCTGAATGATAGCTTAGGTCATATTGTTAATACTGGGCATTCCTTCTGGCTCTAAGCTTCTTTTCCTTGGAATGACAGAACATCCGATGAATGTACTATATATCAGATATAATTATGACTCATATCTCCGTTCCTCAAGAAATAAATATTGAATCTGAAAAGTCTGACAGTATAAATGTGATAAAGTATCATTTGTAGTACTGTAATATACTTTGGGATCATTCAGGGCTACGGGAACTTTGTAAAGGCTTTCCCTCCCTATTGAGTTATATTAAACTTCTTCTTTTTTTAGAAATTCCATGAAGAAAATCCTGATTTCAAGATACCCTGAGATCTTGTGATTCCATGAGGATTATTGAACTGTTACTTTAAAAAGAAAACAAAATATGAAAAACTGTGATTGAATAAATGGATGGATTTTACTCTGACTGCAAAAGAGCACACCTGTGCTGCCTATTGCAGTGATTAACCACCATTGTTAACACCTTTTTATTTTATATTCCTAATAACAGTGATGACTGAGAATCTATTTGAGTTTCCAGCTGACAGAATTAATTGTTGCTATTTTCCTAGGCATTATTTCTTTAAAAGTACAGTTTAAATTGATAAGCTGGATCACTCAGTTATTATTGCTATTAGAAAATAATTCATGTTTCATGTTTACTTTTGTTCTTCATTCAGATTTTCTTTCCTGCATTTAGTCAAGTAGTGGCTTTTGAAAAAGGAAAGTTCAAATCATAACTTAGGCTGTGATTTTTCAATATAAAAAGCACAGCTATTGGCCAAAGTGAAGCAGTCTTCATTCAGTTTTTATAGAGAAACTGAAGGGGTAACATTCTGACAGGTAAGCTGTATTAAGAGCTCTACACAGATAAGAGGACTCTATTTATCACAGACAACACACAAACTGGGAACAGCTGGAATGCTATTGATTTTATTTTTCAGAGAGTTGTTAATTCTCTGTGTTTCTGTTAAGGGTTTTAGCCGTAACTGTGCATAGAAAAATATAAACATCTTGCTCTATTTAAAAATGAAGGGGATAATATATGGTAAATTATGTTCTGATATCCTCCTACAATAGTTAAAACTGACAGAGTAATTCAAGTCTGTTTTCGTCTTATCCCAGTCTTGAACTGGTATTCCATTTTTATGTTCAGCGATACTGTTCTTCCCCTCTTCTTCACTTTATTTTAGACAATTAGTAATATATTACTAGCTTTGTGATCCTGTAGTAACTTAAATGAAAAGACCACTTTGATCTGGGGTAACCCAGCAACTCCTGCAGCACAGGCCGGGGGGTATCCTTTCAGGAATGAGGGGAGCTGACTCCTGAGAAACAAGAAACAATGCATTTTTTTTTCCATGAACGGTGCTGTTCTGACGTCTTCAAATTTTTCCCTCTAATAGGAAACAGTGTAAATGTTAACCTGAAAAAAAAAAAGACAAACTAAAATTTCTTGAAACATCACTTCTCCCTGAGCTGCAGTGAGTGTAATTCACTTGTCACCTCAGTGCTTTACAGTTTGAAGTGGTCACTTATCTGATGGTTCCCACAAGCCTTAGGCTTTACAGGGTCATATCATTGACTTAATATGAAGAATTAATTTGTGTTACATCTATACAGAGCAAAATAACACACTCCAGAACTTGCAGTTGTAGCATTAGTTATACAGATTTGGGTGTTCGCACCACCCATGGGATGCCTGCTTCTCTCTACAACCTGTTGTCTGGACACATGCTTATGTCTTACTCTCCTTTTGGCATGTAGAAAGCTGTTAATACAGTTTAAGGCCAAATTGTGTGTGGCTTCTATATGTAGATAAGATGTTTTGGCATTCTTGTCAGTTTCATTTATTTTTTAAGTGTACAAAAAATAGCCTGTTAATTGTTTGTTGAAGGCTACAATTCTGTTTTTTATTTTTTCTATCTGATACATTTAGCTGAACTTTGTGGAATTGTGGTGTTGGTTTTGTTTATACAGTCAGATTTTTCCCCCTTTTTGTGATGGTCTTCCTTGGTTCTTTGTGCTCTTCTTTAATTTGTTTTTTCTCTTTGTTCTCATTTATTCTTCCCTCCACCCCCAACCCTTTCTTTCTCTCTCTGATTGAGAGTCATTGAATTATGTTTTCAGTAGTACAGGCTTCTTGCCGATATGAAGGGAACTTTTCAGAAAGAGACCTACTCTGGGTCATTTAATTTTGAATACAGTTTTCAATCGTTCAAGTTTTGGATGGTTTATATCTAATGTGTGTTTCATTTTTTTGGAAAGCTATATTTTGTATTTAGGAAATGGTATACTATTTTGCTATTTGTACTGAGTGAGTACATTGGCATAAATATAGAAATTTATATATATACATATATATAAACTATTCTTTTTTTGCCACACATTTTTGTGGTAAATTTGTGAGTTTGTCTGATGTTCTACCACAACGTGGCGTCTGATAAAAGTGAGGGGGGGTTTGTTATGTCTTTATTGAGTATTTAAGTATCTTTTGAAACAAATGACCTTTTCATCTGTGGCCATTCCATCAGGCGGTTCCTTGATGTGATTAGTGGGCTAAAGGCAGCTCACTGTGTGTTCGCTGGATCTTTCACTCAGCAAAACGTTAGAGTAAGGAAACCCATCCAGGCAGTTGTGTAAGTTGAGTTTCACAAGAATGAGCCATTCAGTCTTTGCTCACTATATATTTAATATTTTATTATTGTTGTTATTGTTATTATTAATTGGCTTTCTGTATTCTATGCCTTTTATTTATAAAGACACTAAAAAAACCCCATGTTTGTAATTTTAATAACATTTTCCCCATCTTGTAATATCCAGAGCTACTTTATAAATTCTCTAAACCAAAAGCATTTTCCTCAATATATCTCTCTCTCCCCACCCCATCAGGAAAATTTACCCAGTATAGTTCAGGGTATGAGAAGGACCACACAATCCAGTGCTCCAGTTTTAAAATGTAAAACTCTTAACTGCAGAGGGTTGACTCATGTCAGTAAGCTTATCCAGTGGTATAAAAATAAGAAGTAGAAATAAAATGCTGTAAGTTTATTTCTGAGTTTTCTGAATTTTTTCCCAAGAGATTACACAGGAGACTCAGGAAGTCTATTTGTTCATCAAGTTCCAGTTAGAATGTTAACACTGCTGTATGGATAAAGTGGTGGCAAGAAGACTGGCTTGGGTGCTGACTTCTGTTATTTAGCAAGAAGTTTATCATTGTAAAATGCTGATTGCCAATGCCAAGTCACCAGGGACCAATTTTCTGTTTTATAATATCTAAGTTTAGAACAGAACATACACCTGAACTGTAGTGGTTTGATTGGATGGAGGCAGAAAACCCAATTTTTATTTTCATAAGTTTTGTGGTTATTTGTACAAGGGCTGTGCTAAGATACCATATTCTTATTCAATAATGATGATTTTTTTTTTTTACATTGTTAAATGTTCCTTACCCCTAAAAGGTCAATGTTAAGTATAGCATTCAGAACATACTATTTGGTTACAAAAAGTACTCGTCTTCTTATTGAAGAGTTAGCTTAGTAGTCAGTGGTTGATACTTGTGCTAATAATGCAGTTTCAAGATTACTGTTACAAGTTATATCTACATATAGGAGAGACTCCATGAGCCAACAGAGGCCTTGGAAACAACAATTTATTAAATTTACTTATGGCAGAAGGACCTAAATAAACTATAAACCACATTTTATTCCTTTTTATTGTTACATTCAATCGTTCTTGCTTTTAGCAACTCACATTAATGCTTGGAGCTTACCTGTGTGTCTGCGTGAGTGTGTGCGCACGCGCGCGCGCGCGTGTGTGTGTGTGTGTGTGTGTGTGTGTGTGTTTTATTCCTTATTGTCATTCCATTATATATCCACACCAACATGGGAGAAAATAATTAGAAGTCATATTTTGCTTCTGAGCTTTATCATGTTACCTTATTCTAATTACAAATAGAGTATCATGTTGTTATCTAACCAATGCAAATCTGTTTTCGCCAGTCTCCCTAGAACAGGTTTTTAAAGGGCTTTGTTTATTATAGAAGCAGTATTAATGAGGGACCTCCCTTCCTTTCTTTTTTTGTAATACTGTATATGCTGTAGTTGGGAATTTCATTATAGTGCATTTCTTGCCCATCAGAACCTCAGTTAATCTGCCTAGGAAAAATTGTGTCAAAGGGAATGAGAAAAGAAGTTATATTTGAGTCCCTCCAAAACTAAGATAATAATTCCTTTTGACCATTTAAGCCATTATAGATGCTTATTTTGGAAAAGTGAAGTCTGTTTAGATGCGTCAGCAATTATAGACCAGAAATTAAATGCTTTAATAACCAAAATCTCAAATTCAGCATGGTTTATAAACATTCACTAGGAGTAATTTGAGAATGTTTCATCTTTCTGGTGAGAATTTCTGTTCTAGTATCTGTTTTCCAGTTGTTTTTTTTCTAATTAATTGAAAATTATATGAGACCTATTAGCTTTACTCTGCTTCATGACCACAGGCTTCATCCCTAACCAAGACAGCCACATTATATCTGCATGCCTTTGGTTATATGGAGAGCCTTAATGAGAGAGAGAGAGAGAGACTGTATATAGTTCATCAGCTTTAGAATCTCATAACATGTATTAAAAATGGTTTTCTTCTCTGCTTATTTGTGTCACTAGAGCTAAATCATGAAGATAATGTTCATACTGTAGTAAATATCAGAATAATACCTAGAATATCATTTGTGAATTGTCCCAGTACTCTAATTGCTTCTTTAATCCCCATTTGTTTTTGTGTCATTCTAGGCTCATTTATTAATAAAATTCTATTTTTACTCCATTTTCTCTTTCAGGAAATTTTTTAAATTAATATTTTAGATCTAGATTAAATGCTTATGGAAAAGTGCCTTTTTACCATGTTAGTGCCCCTTTCTTGTAATTTCATTTTTCACTGTTGCCAAAAACACATAGCAAATGACTTTAATAGCCTCAACTTTCATTTTTTCTATTTAGTCATTTTTTTCTCCATTTCTTGATCACCATAGAAACAACTTCATAACTTTCTAACACCCTTTGGCATAAGAGGAACAGAAAAGATACATAGCTAGAATTGTTTCTTTGAAGGAGGCTAAGTAAAAGATCACAAAATTATACTATTTAGCATTTATAGAAATTAGCTAAATTTGTCTTCATCTTGACCAACTAATAATAGGTCTTATCTGAATGCTATTGAAAATTTTACTATATGTGAGACTATGTACACAAATATGGATAGTTAAATTTCAGAAAGGAAGTGTTTGAAGCACCTTCTCTGATCTTTATTATAAGATGGGTGAAAATAAACCACTAACACATAGTTTAGGTAAAGCTTAGTAATGTCAATTTTTCTAACCATACGGAGTCAAATAATTCATTATAGTGTACTTCTCGTCCATCAGAACTTTAGAAATCTGCCTATGAAAAATAGTGTCAAAGAAAATGAAGTTGTATCTGAGTCCCTCCAGAACTAAAATAATTCCTTGCAGCCAAATACAGTTGGATTGAGTATCCCTCTGTTTTTTGTTAATTTTGCCTATGTTCCAGCTCCTTACCATAGTGGTGGTGCCTGAAGAAAGAGCCATCAGCAACAAACAGGTCAGGAGAGTAGTAGCTTAGGGATAGAGCTGCTTTCCCCATGTGAGTATTTCTGTGACTGTTAGTGGCACTAAAGACTGCAAACCTTTATGCAATATTCTCAATACCCTAATGATATTATGCACTTTAATCATTCCAAAGAAGTCAAGAATGCTGTATAGTTATGATTCCTTCTTGATGAGTATATCTTAACTGTTTAGAATATTTATGTCCCTTTTTATTTTGGATAGCCAACTTGGTATGGAAATATTTTCTAAAAAGTATAGTAGGACTTAAGACTTTGAAATGTAACTGACTATAAGGGGAAATTATTACACTTCAGAAAATCATTTTAGAAACATTAAAATGTTCGGCTTTCTAATGATATGTTTGAGAGTTAATTAAAACCAGCCCTCTTCCTATATTTTTTGTTTCATATTAATAGCATTATAGTATATAGTTTTCTATATATATAGTATGTATAAACCAATGGTTCTCAAAGTGTGGTCCTCAGCCCACCAGCCAACATCCGTATCACCTGGGAACTAGTTAAAAATGCAAAATCTTGGACCTTATCCCAGACATAGTGAATCAGAAACTCTGGAGTGGGACTCAGCAATCTGTTTTTTAACAAGCCTTTCAGGTGATTCTGATACATGCTAAAGTTTGAGAACCACTGGTGTAAACTGTATACAGTAAGATCTAGAAAGGGCTTTTTTTCCCCACTCACACAGACACAGTTATACATTGTTTTTAATGTAAATTCAATTTAACCTGGTTATCTATAATCATTTATTGGCAATGATAATTTATTCTCAGTACTGCCTATAGAAATACAGTATATTTTATGTACATATACAATTAGTCTAGTTATTGATAATTCAGTTAGTTTGGCATTTTCATACCACTTACTAAAAAGTTTACATTAAATGACTGATTTAAATATATAGGTGCAATGTTCTGTGTTTATTTTAACTATTATGACAGTTAAGTAGCTAATACAATTGACGGGTGCTAAAGTCTCCTGTTTATCCATAAAATGGATACATTGTGGGCAGTGATAATAAAAGCTTTCTTTTCATTGCCTCTTACTTTACCAGCAGACCACAATTTTGGCCCATCTAGACCAACTCTCAGAACAAAATTATTTGTCATTCCTTATATTTACATTTGTATCTGAGCTATTAAACAACATAGCTAGCCAGGTCAACAAAACATCTTATTTAATTTCTTTTTTTAATAGATAAATCTTCTTTTAAAATAGCTTGCTTTGTATGAGAATTGATGCACTAGAAATATAACTATCCTTGGAACTTATGCTTCAGACAAGATGTTAAACAAGACACTGTATTATTTAATTTGAGCATTTCTCCCTTCCCAGTTATATGCATCCTGTTAAATGTAAACTAACCATAAGATAAGTAGATTTATTCATTCATTTTAATCTCCCTGTATAATTCAGTACCTCCATAATTGTTGGTGTTTACAAATCACCAATTAATAAACTCATGTAAGAAAAGTAAACATTTCAAAATGAAAATAATTGTACACTCACTTTATGAAAATCACCACTGCTATCTTTGCTTAAAACTAGCAGTGGAAATACAAGTGGCTTACTCTGCAAACTTTGGTGCTGGAAGTACATAGGCAAGCTGTTGGGAGATGCTCTAGCTACATTCCTCCTTTCTTGTTCCCCTTCTCCTCTTCCCCGCTTTATTGCATACTGTATTTGTATATCCAAAGCATTATACCATACCACAATTCTGTTCAACTCCAACTTGTAATATTTCCTTTAAAGGCTCTGTGTTTAACTGTATCACCCTGTTTTGTTTTGTTTTTTTTCCAGAAGTAACTTGCCTGATTTGAAATAGTTTGTATTATTATTATTATTTTAGCTAACGAACCTCAGGACAGCGCGCACACACACACACACACACACACACACACACACATCTCAGATGTTTGAGAGTGGCTTTGGAATCAGACTGTGTCCAATAAAGAACTGTCCTGCATGGAAGTGTTTATGACTTTCATAGCGACAAACTGATTCCAATGATATTGAGCTAATTTCCTCTGATCTAATGAATGTATCTGCTCACCTTGTTCCCTTACATTGAATTGATAAGCTCCAAGTATTTATTACTTTTTTTGACAGTTTTTACTGTTTCATTCATTTCTTTTACTTAGTCTTTTAATGAATATACTACAGTTATGTTATTAACCTGTTCTCAAGTGGTTTAGCTACCATTCTGCCATTTAATTTTTTTATTTAATTTTATTTGCTTGAGCACACTGATCAACCACTGAACTGCCTTCTTCCATTGTCCTGCAATGATGTAAGTAAGGGTTACATTTTTGTGTATATGGCTTTCATAGTTGGGATTTCAGAGCACTGACACCAGATATTTTCAGTTTATTCTCTGAGGGAATTTCATTTGCATCTATGTTTTTAGCTATCTGTGATAACTTGTTAAATATTAAAAAGATATTTTGCTTCTATTGGAACATTTGTATACTTGCAACTATATTTCTGTAAACAGCTGCAGTCAAAAATAAAACATTGAAAGTTTTCATTTTGTAGTAGTTAACTGTCTTTTTTCCTCAGATTTTATGAATGAAGTCATATCCGTGAATGTCAGTTTTGAGCGACATGAGTATGTGATTGAACTTAAAAAATCAGTAGGAAAAGGTATGAAATATAGAAATATTTTTGAATAGTTACATTGTACCAGGAAGTGTACCAAGTGACTTAGTGTAATAGAATTTTTGTTTGTTTTACTTAGTTTAAATGTTTCATGTTTAGTAAAACACTATATACATGTGGTGACAAATCTTGTATTATGGAGGTACTTTTGATGAAAACCACGTCTCTCCAGGCCTCAGTCCCACATCCAGAGGCAATCTGTTTTTATTTTTCTGTAAGTTATTTCCATATATATATATATCAGAATGTGGTACATATATCACTAGTGGTACCCAAAATGATTTCAGGTGATACATGGGTAAACATTATCTATATATATATATATATAAGGTTTGGATGTACATTAGAAAAATATATAATGTGTCTACTTACTAGACTATGGGGAAATGTGAGTCAAAGACAAATACTAAATAAATACTAATACAGGTGATACATGAATATCATGTATGTGATATATAAATAACTGAAGCTTCAGAAGCACTGCTTTAAACAGTATGCTTATACCTTCTTATCAAATATAGACAGTGTCTGTTGATTCTGAGAAAGTGACTGAATTTTTTTAACACATCCAAATGTTTATATATAAATGAGTTGTCACTTTAGGAGTCTAAAGTGACAACAATGCTGCTATTGTTCTAAATATGTTTAAAAGTTGTCTTTTGGCATTATTGACTGCAGCAGCACTGGAAGGGAGTAATAACCAAATGAATTTAAATAAGTATAAATATCAAAAGTACTGGGGTCCAAAAAACAGCGTATGTGGGCAAAAGACTGATCCGAAAATGGGACTGCATATGAGTGGCTGCCGGAAAGGCTGATGCAATCCTGGGTTACATAATTTAAGTTACAGTGTGCAGAACAAGGGAGATAGCTGTCCTGCTTTACTCCAAGCTGGTAAGAGTCCTGCTCTATTATCTTGTGAGGAGCAGACAATTCTCAGCGGCCATATAATTAGGCCTGTAAAAGAACCGAACACCATTTATCCCTGCTCAGGACACAGAGGGACTCTAGAAGTATAAAAGCAGCTATAGTTTCTCGACAGCAACACTTAATGGTCTTTCTCTCAGGAAGACAATTGATTACTACTCTTGTGCTCTATTTCATGTTGTCATTGTCCCTGCCTGCATAGTATTTAAAGCATAGGCTCTTTTTATTAAAAACTAAATTTGTTTACTTATTTATTTACTTTTGGCTGTGTTAGGTCTTCGTTGCTGCGCGCGGGCTTTCTCTAGTTGCGGTGAGCGGGGGCTACTCTTCGTTGTGGTGCTCAGGCTTCTCATTGTGGTGGCTTCTCTTGTTGCGGAGCATGGGCTCTAGGCACGCGGGCTCTAGGGCATATGGGCTCAATAGTTGCGGCTTGCGGGCTCTAGAGCACAGGCCCAGTAGTTGTGGCACACGGCCTTAGTTGTTCCTAGGCACGTGGGATCTTCCTGGACCAGGGCTCGAACCCGTGTCCCCTGCATTGGCAGGCAGATTCTTAACCACTGTGCCGCCGGGGAAGTCCAAAAGCATAGGCTCTTGAGTTTGCCTGCTTGGGTGAAGTTCTGGCTCCTATACCTACTGTTTAACCTCTCCATTCCTCAATTTCTTTATTTATAAAGTGGAAAGAAAAATGAATGATCCTCTTAGGGTTGTTATAAGAATTAAGTAAATTAGGGCTTCCCTGGTGGCGCGGTGGTTGGGGGTCCGCCTGCCGATGCAGGGGACACGGGTTCATGCCCTGGTCCAGGAAGATCCCACATGCCGCGGAGCGGCTAGGCCCGTGAGCCATGGCCGCTGAGTCTGCGCATCCGGAGCCTGTGCTCTGCAACTGGAGAGGCCACAACAGTGAGAGGCCCGCATACCGCAAAAAAAAAATAATAATAATTAAGTAAATTAATCAGTGTAAAACTACTTAGTTCCTGGCACACAGGAGCTAAGTGCCTAATAAGTGTACCAGTCCTGTTGCTACTTTGCTCTTCTGCCTCTGGTGCACTGGATCCATATCCTTTTGCTTTTTCAAATACATCCTCCTGTTCCTTTAATTGTCCTCTTTCTTTTTTTAATTTTTAATTTAATTTTTATTTTATATTGAATTATAGTTGATTTTATGTATGTTAGTTTCATGTTATATTAGTTTCAGGTGTACAGCAAAGTGATTCAAAGTGATTCAATTATACATATACATATATAATTGTCCTCTTTCTCCAGCATGAAAACCTTTCTCTCTGAGTCATATCCACTGGTATATAAATTTTCTGTAATGTCCCTCATCTCTTAAAAATATCAAACAATTTTCTTTGACCACACATCCCCACATCCCCCATATATACTATTTCCACTTTCTCTTATTCATCCTCTTGAACCCATTCCAATCAGGTTTTATCACCCTGCTCTACTGAAATAGCTCATCAGCATCACCAATGGCCACCCAAAAGTCAATTCTGAGGGCTGTTTCACTCAGTTTATCAACAGTATATGACACGCTTTGAAACACTTTCTTCACTTGGCTTTCAGGACACCGCACTCATCTCTCCTGCTACACTGGCCTTTTCCATTCTCGTCTTCTTGACCTCCTGACATTGGAGAACCCTAGAAGTCAATCATCAGATCTCTTCTCTATCATAACTCAATTTTTAGGTGTGCTCATCCAGTCAGATTGCTTTATAGACTATGTGTTGAAAATTTCCAAATGTATATCTCCAGCCATAACTTCTTTAACTCCAGGTTCCTATTATCGAACTATCTACTTGACAGTCTTAACAGGCATCTCAGAAATAACATGTCTGAAGTGAAATTTTGATTCTCCCCTTCCCACTCCCAACTTCTGCCGCCAATACTCTTTCCAGATTCTTCCCCATGTAAGCAAATGGAATTTCCATTCTTCTAATTGTTTAAGCCAAAATACCTTTGAGGGTTGGTTGGTTTGTTTTTTGACCTTGATCCAATCCATCATCAAATCCTGTTACTCTGTCCTTTGAAATACTTCCAGAATCCAACCACTTCTCAATACATCTATTGCTGTCACTTTGATCCAAAGCATTTGTTGCCTAGATTGTCATAACAGCTTCCCAGCAGTTCTCCCTGCTTCTGTCATTGCCCCTTATACTTGATTCTTCACATACCAGCCAGATTTAAATGTAAGTCATATGTTACACCTCTGCTCAAAACCCTCTAGTGACTTCCTATCTCTACATTTCACAATGCTTATAATGCCCTTTGTGGTCTGATTCCAGCTTTGTGTCTGACCTATCCCTCTCTTGCTTTCTGTGCTTTAGTCACACTAACTTCCTTGCTCTCCCTAAAGCATACTGATCATGCTGCTGCCTCATGGGTTTGCACTCACATCACTCCTGGCATGCTCTTCCTTCAGGGACCTACATGTATCATTCTCTCACTTTATCAGGGCTTTGCCCAAATATAACCTTATAGGAGAGATCTTTCTTGATCACCCTGTATAAAACTCGTATCCCATCTCTAACCCTCTTACCCTGCTCTTCCTTCGTAGCATTTATCACCACCTGACTGACATTTGTTCTTCTCTCATTCTTTACTAGAATGCAAACTTCATGAGGCTAGGTTTTTTGCCTGCTGTATTCCCAGTGCCTCTAGAAGAATGCCTGGCCCATTGATTAGATAAATCAGAATAAATCAGGGAAATCAGAATAAATATTGCTCCTTGGCATTTGTTTATTGCATTCTGTGTTTTTCTTGATTTCTATACCACTGTCTTTCCTGGATCTCCTGAAATGTCCTTTAAATTCCCTGAGAGAATCTTAGTAGGTTCCCTTGCCATTCAGAATGAAGCAGCCTTATTGGGCAAGCTCTCAAGCCAAGTCACCATATAGGCTTCTGGCCACAATTTGTCACTGAACCTCTGATTGCTTCTTGCCCAGTAGATTCCACTTTTGCCTGAATGCCTCTGTCACTAGCTTCTCTGAAACCAGTGAGTGTGGGTCTGTTTTGTAGAAATGGATTTTATTTATTTCATTTGGAACTTTTAGAAATTTACATAAAACTACAGTGAAGATGAAGGCAACAGTAAATATTTTCATATGTTTTCAAACTGAAGCACCCAGCCATCTGCCATTGTGGATATTGTGGAAAGAATACCCAGTGCCTGCTGGCATCTAGCACATGAGGTTCTCCAGCCTGACGCCATCATTTCCTTGGCAGGTAAGAGGCTGTTCCCAGTTTCATGCAACCTTGCTTTGCATCATTTTCTCATGTTTCTTTCTGTGCACCACAAGAGGGCGTTCTTTCATCATTTTCTACTTAGGTTATACCAACAGTGAGTAGAGGTGCACCTCAATCATTTAAATAGGAAGTTAGAATGTTACGCCAAAATTGTTCACCAAAGTTAATGAAACTCTAGGCTCACAATTTTGTCCCTAAATTCATGAAACCAAAACACATCTTTAAAAGGCAAGTCATCAGTTTATCAATGATACAGGAAAAACTTCCAGAAGGTTAGTTACATGGATCTGAAATAAAGTACTGTTTGTGGCAAGCGGTTTTTAGATACTGGGAGTACTGTTTCCTTTCGTGAATTCATTCATTGTAGCAGATGTAGTGTTTAGAGGTGTTGGTTTATTTGCAGACATTAAATTAGAAGATTGAATTAAAGAGGGTTTTTTTAGCTTTTCATTTCAAGGTGTCTGTGTGCACTGTATAGAAACAACAAAAGCTGAAGGAGAATGACACTCGTATTAGGCATAATATTCATTGTGTAGTAATTAAAGCCAATATATCTCACAAACAAGCAGAGAGTA
The DNA here is from genome assembly GCF_963455315.2 of Globicephala melas. Taxonomy (NCBI): domain Eukaryota; kingdom Metazoa; phylum Chordata; class Mammalia; order Artiodactyla; family Delphinidae; genus Globicephala; species Globicephala melas. Next base: position 45,713,633 of record NC_083332.1, read on the forward strand.
GTAATTACTAAACAAGTCCCTTAGGTCAGACAGATTTCGTCATTTCTTTCTCTGAGCAATTCCCTTCTGCCATAAACCACAGAGAGGTAATTAAAAGAAAAATAGATCATTGAGGAGTTGGATGCTCTCTAGCCAGATTTATTCCTAAAAATGTATCTCTAAAGAGAGGAATTAAATTGTGTAGAGGACCTTAAAGAATACTGTCTGGGATCTTTCTACACCCTTCTCTCTGGCTTTACGTCCTAAGCCTGAGAGGCCTTTTGAGCCTAATCAGATTTTGCCATGATAGCAGTTGGTTACATTTGGGACTTCCCTGGTGGCGTAGTGGCTAAGAATCCGCCTGCCAATGCAGGGGACGCGGGTTCAAGCCTTGGTCCAGGAAGATCCCACGTGCTGCGGAGCAACTAAGCCTGTGTGCCACTACTAAGCCTGTGCTCTAGAGCCCACGTGCCACAACTACTGAGCCCACGTGCCACAACTACTGAAGCCCATGCGCCTAGGGCCTGTGCTGCACAAGAGAAGCCACTACATGAGAAGCCCGTGCACCGCAACGAAGAATAGCCCCCACTCGCTGCAACTAGAGAAAGCCCACATGCAGCAATGAAGACCCAACGCAGCCATAAATAAATAAATTAATAATTAAAAAAAAAACCAGAATTGGTTATTTTTAACAAAACTATATAAAAATGTATGAATATAGTCTGTTCTATCCATTCCTTGTGGCAAAAGAAAAACACAAATCTTAAAAACTAAAGCAAGTCAAGGAACCCCAAGAAAGAAGTCTAGATTTGGCTATATTTTAGAAGGAAATCAAGTCTTGTTAATCTTATTTTCTGGCTTTGATCTGGTTGTCCGTTGGGATGGACTTGCCCGAGTGATGGCCCACTGAAAGGCCAAATTTCTTATTTTTCTGTTCATCCTGTACCTCCTTGTTCATTAAGAATCCTGCCTAGAAGTTTAGGTCAAAGAGTCTACTTGGAGCAAAATACAGTGGCATCTCATCCCAAATATTCTCCAGGCGTTTCTTCCATCCTTCCAGGATCTGAATTCGGACATCCTCGGGAGTGTGCCCAATGCTATATGTCAGTTGAGGTTCCAAGACTTGGAAGCCACAGAAATGCAGAGTGCCACTCTGGGGATACACAAAGCACAGAGGTGAGTTACAGATCAAACCCCACAGACCTTGTACCATATACAAACTACAAAAGTTAATCTGGGTTTCCCAACAGGACACTCTGATGTGGAGGCCTGAGGCACCCTGGAAAATTAGTTCATAGCTCCACCCTCTCACCTTGTGCTTTCTGTACCTAGTTGTTACCTATTTTAGCCTATTCAGCTGTGCTCTTCTTTGAATGAAGAAAACCTTGAAACTGTGCCAGCCTGGCATTCTCTGCCAAAAGTGCCCAAAGTTCTATTACCTAAGGGTGAGTTTCAGCTTCTTGGCAACTGACCCTTGCCAAGGCATGCACATGTGCATTTCTCTGCCTCCCTACATTACTAGACAAGTCTTGATAAATTATTCTTACCATTTATTCTCCAATGTTAATATTAATTCCCTAATCCTATAGGTGGCCCCTTTTTTAAAAATATTTATTTATTTATTTGGTTTCGCTGGGTCTTAGTTGCAGCAGGCGGGCTCCTTAGTTGCGGCATGCACACCCTTAGTTGCGGCATGCATGTGGGAATCTAGTTCCCTGACCAGAGATCGAACCCAGGCCCCCTGCATTGGGAGCGCGGAGTCTTAACCACTGCACCACCAGGGAAGTCCCTCCAAGAACAACTTGAGAGAGTAAACTTTTAATACCTGGCAAACCAACCAATTCTTTTTCAGCCCTGACTGTAGAACATTCACAAGGGACCAAATCTACTTGCCTAAACAACCTGCACATTTATCCTAAAAGCTGCAGATCTGGCCCCTCACAATTGGAGCATCATAAATGTGAGAATGTGAGAAGCTATTAGAGATACCTCAAGCCCCTCTTTTTACTGATGAGGCAAATTACTGGCAGATTCAGGGTGAGAATACAGGTCTCATTCTCAGTCGTGTCCTAAAACTCTACTTCCTTATCCCCTTTCCTGTAGGTCAACCACCCTTCAAAGAGAGACCTATCAAGTCTTAAAAATTCTTTCTCTGTCCTAGTTTTGTTTTTTAACCTCTGGGCATGTTCCTGTTGTTACTGCCTTTAAGTGAGTCAAGGAGAAGAAGAAATACTGGTATGTCCTTGCTTAGCTTTTACCAGGACAAGAGGCCCAATAGGTCTTTCTCATGGCAATTCCCTGATGAACTTAAGTCACACAGATCATTTGTTTGCATATGTGAGTGGTTCTGTTTATTCTAAATGATAGGATTTTAAATCCGTGAGCACAAGGTACAGGTTTCGTATTTTTGAAACCACACCCACAAAAGCAAGCTCTTGGGAAAATATTGATTTAGGCAACACACACTGAAGCCAACTTTGCCTGCAATCCTTGCTGTTCAGACTTGGCTGCCAAATGTGATTTCATAGAAGCAAATCTTATTGCATGTGTTTCTTCACACCCACCCAATATTTGTATTTTTAGGCAGAAACAGGAGTGTCAAGTTGACTGACCAAGGACAATAATTTTCTTTTCTTTAAAATTTTCTTTTCTTGAATGTGCTAACTCCTCCAGAAGGGATGACAGGTCCTGAAGAAAGTTCGCCCCTCAGTGACATCATGGGCAGCAGCTAAGCACCCTAAGTCTTCTATTTTGGGGGTGTTCCCCATCTGACCTCTTTGTCCTCTGCCCCACAGTTCCCCCTGCAGTGGTTTGGAGTCCCTGCCATCCTGAAAGGCTGGTTTGAGTGAGTGCTCATAGGGGAGTTTGCTTACTCGTATGCTGCCGTGTATGACAAGGGACCTTTCTGGGTAGGTTGATGGTTCTGCTTTTTCTAACACCTGGATTCTAGGTAGATTCTGTCCTGAGGCAGAGTTTTGAGCACAATTAGATACCAAAATCAGGCTCCAGGTCCCTTAGGGAGAGATGCATGTCTCTCCCAAAATTTTTAATAGATATTTTCATAGATATTTTGACATGATGTTCAGGATTTTCTTTAAAATACTCCAGGAAAAAACAGGAGTGAGGGGATACTGAGAGTTAAAGCTGGGTGGTGGATGCATCATTATACTATTTTCTCTTCTTTATGTATGTTTGAAATTGTCCGTAATAAAAAAGTCAGTCTGTCTTCATTTTGCAGACACCCAAAACTATACAAGAAACATTTTTAGAGCTCCTGGATTACAAGCCTAGATACATGCCTAGCAGTGTGCGGAGATAGATAAAAAACAACAAATAACTCCACCTAGGCACCAGCAGTCAGCACTGATTTTGTGTTACCATGACAACCTTCACCTGATTTGCCACATCCAGGAGTATGGAATCCTGGGCCTGCCCCTCTGTGTACCATCTTCCAGGCTGGTATTTCTGCAGAGTCAATACTGTGAGGCTCAGAGGAGCCAATGTATGAAGTAACATAAACAACAGATGGGAGGGGGGACCTTTGTGTTCTTTCCCCTGGGGCTGTTTCATAAACTTCCTGTCACCAAGGAGATGTGGAAGGTAATGACTTTTCTTTTACAGAATAAGAAGGCAGTGCTTTCCATCTCCACTGGTGGCAGTGGCTCCATGTACTCTCTGCAGGGTATCCACGGGGACATGAATATCATTCTCTGCCCAATTCAGGTATCTCGTTTTCAGTGACCCTTCAGGGGGATTAATGAACTTTCTGTGGAGTCCAAATCCTCCAGATAGCAGCTCCACAAACTAATTTCAGGATGCTTATGGAGATGGGGGCGGGGGAGAATTGCAAACTTGAGTGATTCCACAAGAAATAACTAACTGAAGAAAAAGATTAAACATACTAGGGAAAAAAAGCTCAAGGCTCAAATGTCATCTCTGCCATCACAGTCATATTTTCAAAGAGTAGTACAGCCAGATTCACGACATCTGTAAATCTGTGTAACACTGCGCCTTTGAAGTAATCACCCTTCTCTACAGAGAATGCAGTCAAGTGGCTGTTACTTTCCTAAGATTACATAGCTAATTAGGTGCCAGGTCTAGGACAAAAAGAACGCAAGTGTCCCAACACCCCTTTTGATGTCTTAGCCACACCTGAAAAATCACAAGGTCTGTGGCTTGCAGCTTCTTTTGTTCGGCCACAATATCTGGGCTCAGACAGCCTTCTTTATAAGCTAGAACAGACTCGGCAGGATACTGAGAGTTCCCGGGGTCCTCCAGTTTACCTGCAGAGAGGAAAAAGAGAGGCTGACGCCAGAGGGGCCAAGGTGGGGCCAGAGAACCCACAGGCGAGAAGTTCCACAAAGACCTAATTAAAGGGGAGAGCTGCTCCCACCTGTGATGTTGTTTCTGGAGATGACGGGATTGAAGTTCATGGCATACAGGTCCGACACAGTGACCTCCCATCCTTTCCTCTTCAAAGCCTCTACGGCGGCCTCCTTCATGGCATAGTTGAAGGATGTCCTCTCTGAGTGGGCCAGTAGGATCAGCTTTTCTAACTATTTAGACACACACAAGGAACATGGAGAAAATCAGTCACCAACCAGCAAAGCTCTGGCTACAGGTGAGCCCAGCTGGGATCCATAATGGAAGACGTGACTTTGTTAGACCTTGGGTTATGCAATCCATCCACTGCATCAAAAAATATATTTTCTCCTTACAAGTACCAACAATCAAAGGAGGCATTTTAACTCACTGGGAAAACAGTGGCTAATTTAGTAAATGGTGTTGGCATACTTAAACAGCCATCTGCATGAAAATAAAATTATCCCCTTAGAAGACTAACGTAAGGTGTTAGAAGTCAGTATAGCAATTACCCTCCATGAGGGGATAGTGACTAGAAGGGGACAAATGGGCTTTTGGGGTGCTGGCCGTATTCTATTTCTCTATCTGGGTGCAGATTACACAAGTGTGTCTTCCGTTTGTGAAAATTCACTTAGAACTTGTGCGCTTTTCAGTGTGTCTATTGTATTAAAGTTTTGGGTTTTAACTATCCCACTAACACACCACATACAGCAACAATTTGCTGGCAGATTAAAGATCTACATTTTAAAAAATGAAACTATTAGAATAGTATGGGATAGGGAACCTCTTGCACTGTTGGTGGGAATGTAAATTGATACAGCCACTATGGAGAACAGTATGGAGGTTCCTTAAAAAACTAAAAATAGAATTATCATATGATCCAGCAATCCCACTACTGGGCATATACCCAGAGAAAACCATAATTCAAAAAGACACATGTACCCCAGTGTTCATTGCAGCACTATTTACAATAGCCAAGTCATGGAAGCAACCTAAATGCCCATCGACAGATGAATGGATAAAGAAGATGTGGTACATATATACAATGGAATATTACTCAGCCATAAAGAGGAACAAAATTGGGTCATTTGTTGAGACGTGGATGGATCTAGAGACTGTCATACAGAGTCAAGTAAGTCAGAAAGAGAAAAATATCGTATATTAACGCATATATGTGGAACCTAGAAAAATAGTACAGATGAACCGATTTGCAGGGCAGAAATTGAAACACAGAGGTAGAGAACAAACGTGTGGACATCAAGGGTGGAAAGCGGCGGGTGGTGGTGGTGGTGGTGTGATGAATTGGGCAATTGGGATTGAAATGTATACACTGATGTGTATAAAATTGATGACTAATAAGAACCTGCTGTATAAAAAAATAAATAAAATTAAAAAAAAAACCCCACCGAAAAAAAAAAAGAATAGTATAGGATGCTTTGTGCACTCTGTTGCTTTATGTCTCATTTTTAATTGAACATTAAGGGATTGCAGTATTTTAATCATAACTCTTGCCAATATCTTTATCTAGAGGCCTGTTGCCATTTTGTCTTTTATGAAATTTTGTCGCCAAGAAAGGCAAGATTACATTTTTCCCTTCCAGACTGAGTTGGTATAGTGTATTCTTGGTTGTGAAAATACTCATAGCTTTGGGACTTTGAAATGGTAGATATTCGTGATATGTGAAAAAGCATGATACATAACTGTATGGTCTTATTTACATAAAAATGGATGCTTAGTTGTGTAGCTACCTACATAAACAAGACCTAGAAGGACACATCAAACAGTAAACTATTTGTGATTATGGATAACTTTGTTTTTTGCTTCTAATGATTTTTGGTTTCCTGTTATGCACATGTTAACTTTTAAGACATAAATGTTATTTTTTGTTTGTTTGTTTTGTTTTGGGTTTTTTTTTTTTGGTGGTACGCGGGCCTCTTACTGTTGTGGCCTCTCCCGTTGCAGAGCACAGGCTCCGGATGCGCAGGCTCAGCGGCCATGGCTCACAGGCCCAGCCGCTCCGCGGCATGTGGGATCCTCCCGGACCGGGGCACAAACCCGTGTCCCCTGCATCGGCAGGCAGACTCTCAACCACTGCGCCACCAGGGAAGCCCCATAAATGTTATTTTAAAAACCTTTAAAAAAAAAAAGAATAGTATGGGATGAAAGGGAGAATTTGTATAACCTCTGGACAGAGGCTACTTTTTAAGAAAGACTAGAGATTCAGAAACCGTGAAGGAAAAGCCTGAGAGATAAAGCCATATAAACATCAAAAATTTGTATTTAACAAAAGGTCCCATATACAGAAGCAAAAGACAATCAGGAGAAGATATCCAGAACTCATCACAAAGAGTTATCCTAAAGAATGCCTACAAATAATTAGGAAAAGACAATGCAATAGAAGAAAAAGTCAAGGATATGAACACATGATTCAGGGAAGGAAATTGCAAACAACAATAAACAAATGAGAACGTGCCCTGTCAGGCCTGCAAGGAAAAGCAAATTAAAATAAGGCATCATGGGACTTCCCTGCTGGTCCAGTGGTTAAGACTCCGCACTTCCACTGCAGTGGGCACGGGTTTGATCTCTGCTCAGGGAACTAAGATCCCACACGCCACGTGGTGTAGCAAAAAAATAAATAAAAATAAAATGAGACATTATATACCGATCAGTTGGCAAAACAATTTAAGACAAATAACATCAAGGGCAATTTAAGATTTCAGGAAGGGCTTCCCTGGTGGCACAGTGGTTGAGGATCTGTCTGCCACTGCAGGGGACACGGGTTCGAGCCCTGGTCTGGGAAGATCCCACATGCCGCAGAGCAACTAGGCCCGTGAGCCACAACTACTGAGCCTGCGCATCTGGAGCCTGTGCTCCGCAACAAGAGAGGCCACGACAGTGAGAGGCCCGTGCACCGCAATGAAGAGTGGCCTCCGCTCGCTGCAACTAGAGAAAGCCCTCGCACAGAAACGAAGACCCAACACAACCAAAAATAAATAAATAAATTAAAAAAAAAAAAAAGAAGAAGATGGAGGAGGCGAGGAAGGGTGAGGTAAATTAAAAAAAAAAAGATTTCAGGAAAACTGGCACGTTGCTGGTGGGAATATGAGTTGCCTCAGCCTTTGGGGAAGGTAATCAGGCTGAATCTTTAAACATTTTAAAGGCACATAAATCTTTGATCTAGTTGTCCAACTTTGGGGAATCTGTCCTACAGACTGAAAGCATCAGGATGGAAGAGCAAGGATGTGTACTGAACCATTCTAGTCATTGGCAAAAATTAGACATAACCCCGATTATCTATTTCTGGAGCACATTTGAATATATTACGATACACACATACTACAGAATATTTGCTCTTAACAAGAATGAGTTAGCTACACATAGTCACCCTGAAAGATATCCAGGATATATCGTTAAATGATAAAATGAGTGAATGTGAATCCACTTTTATTAACTCCATATATATAGGTAGATTTGCAGTATATTGGTATGAGGGGGAAAAAAGATGTGGAATGATCACATGAAACCGTTACTAGTTTCCTTAGGTAAGTAAGAGATGGCAAGAGGGTAGAGGCAGAGGGGAAAGGTGAACTTTTTCTTGGACCTCCTTTGTGTTAATAAAGTTGTTAGAACGAACCTGCTTTACTTTTGCAATAGCAGCATGTAAAGGGTGCTAACTACGTGCTAGGCACTGTTCTAAGTGCTTTGTATTCTTTTTCAGTTGTCACAGCAACCCTATGAGGTAAACAGAATTAGTATCCTCATATTATGGATGGGAAAACAAGCACAGAAACCTTAAGCAGTTACCCAAATGTACATACTAAGTGGTGAAGCTGGAATAATTTAAAAATATATAGACATAGATAAATCTATGCAACAACGTGTAGGGCGTGGGGAGGAGTACCAGAGAAAGGAAGTTTACCACCACCGTTCTCCCGAAAATTGGTGCCACAATTTCATACCTTAAGAACTCTGAACAGCAGCGACTGGGTGGAACTGGGAGAGAATGCACCTGCAACTTTTTTCGCTATTGTTTGAAGAAAATTAACTAGAAAGGGATGTGTGAGGCTTCAGTTCTTGCCCTGCTTTCAGTATTAACCACACCTGGTGTAGGCAGCTCCTACTGGCTTAAATTCAGCCACGTGTAAGCTTCAGCCACGTATAAGCTTCAGGCAAGCTTTTGGCGCTTGCCAAAATAGAGGATTTCCAAGCTTGGTCCTGGCGTTTCAGACTCCATAAACTCAGATTTGGTGGAATATAAATTTGATGAGGATTTAAATGCTACAGAAGTGATATATCTGCTTCTGACGCTGCCTGGGAAAATGGAAAGGAATTCCTGAGCCTGCCTCAACAAATTCCCACCCCCCTTTCTTATCAACTCATGGACTGAACGCTACCGAGAGCGATGTGAGTATATTAATCTCTGATATGCATTTTCTTTGTGATTTATCTTTGCATTAGTCACATCAGTGTTTACTAAATACTGCTTTGTCAGTTTTTATTCTCTTGGCTTACTCCTTACCTACATATTTTTAAAAATATATATATGTGTGTATATATATATATATATATATTTTTTTTTTTTTTTGCGGTACGCGGGCCTCTCACTGCCGTGGCCTCTCCCGCTGCGGAGCACAGGCTCCGGACGCACAGGCCCAGCGGCCATGGCTCACGGGCCCAGCCGCTCCGCGGCACGCGGGATCCCCCCAGACCAGGGCACGAACCCGCGTCCCCTGCATCGGCAGGCAGACTCCCAACCACTGCGCCACCAGGGAAGCCCAATATATATATTTTTTTTACTTATCAACATTAACAAGCAGTTTTTTTCTTTGTTTGTTTTTGGTTTTTTTTTGTGGTACGCGGGCCTCTCCCTGCTGTGGCCTCTCCCGTTGCGGAGCACAGGCTCCGGACGCGCAGGCTCAGCGGCCATGGCTCACGGGCCCAGCCGCTCCGCGGCATGTGGGATCTTCCCAGACCGGGGCACGAACCCGTGTCCCCTGCATCGGCAGGCGGACTCTCAACCACTGCGCCACCAGGGAAGCCCAACAAGCAGTTTTTAAAAATTATTTATTTTTGGCTGCATTGAGTCTTCGTTGCTGTGTGCAAGCTTTCTCTAGTTGCAGCGAGTGGGGGGCTACTCTTCGTTATGGTGCATTGCGGTGGCTTCTTTTGTTGCGGAGCACGGGCTCTAGGCACACAGGCTCAGTAGCTGCAGTGCACGGGCTTAGTTGCTCCACAGGCTCAGTTGCTGCACGGTATGTGGGATCTTCCCGGACCAGGGCTTGAACCCGTGTCCCCTGCATTGGCAGGCGGATTCTTAACCACTGCGCCGCCAGGGAAGCCCTAACAAGCATTTTGTAAGCAGTAAAAGATAAAGGCGCTTCCTAGAAAATGAGAAAATCAGGACATCTATCCCTTGCTTTCAAAGAGCTTACCATCTACTAACTACAGTATAGGCATGACAGTTACCTTCAAAAATAAGAAAAAAGTAAGACGAGATACAAACAGGAAGAATATATTTGCAAGAAATATAACCAACAAAGTTCAGTATCTGGAATATATAGATTCTTAAAAACAACCCAGTAGAAAAATGGTCAAAGGCTATGAATAGGCAATTAACAGAGCATTCATTTGCAATTAACAGAAAGGTCATGTGTATTTGCCAGAGATAAGGGTAAAGAAAGAGATTTACTACCAAAGCATAAGCCCCAGTTGCTTGTTTCCAAGTCATTTTTCACGGCCATATCTGAGTTTTTTTGGACTTGGAGGGTTCAGTTTCCCTTCGTGCCATTTAACTAGCTACATGACAGGCTTGACTTTCTTGAAATTTACCCTAAGAAAGGCGTAAGACACATACACTAATAACTAATAGAGGAAAACTGTTCACTTCAGGGCTGACCCCTCAGCAAAGGCCTTCAGAAGGAGTTGCCATCTGAGCTGTCTTGAAAGACAAACGGGATTATTACCAGTACCTCTAGTTTATCATTCAGTTTTTCTTATCCTGCACATCGACAGAAGTGACCATCTAACACAGCTAAGCACATCTTGTTAGTGCTTCTCTCTCCCTGCACCGGTTCCCTTTCAGATCTCAGGCCCTAAGTAATATGCCCCCAATCCAGTGTCACTTCTTTATGTCCTGAAAGCCCTTGTGCCTTCTTCACCATCCTACATTTTCTATTTCCACCCCACATCCACACTAGCCAACCTTCTTTCCCTGCCTTGAAATGCTAATGTTCTCACTGACCCATCCTCTCAGCCTCTCCACCATGGTTTATTGAGCACCTACTACACACCAGGCACTGCTCTAGGCATTTGGAATATATCAGTGTACAAAAGAGACACAAATCTTTGTCTTTGTGGAGAGTACATTCTGGTGGCCAGATCATCCTGTCTCTCGGGGGCTGACCTCTGTCCCCATCTATTGCTCTGACATTCCTACAATTCTCTGGCTTCATACTCAGGCCAATCTGAAACCAAGAGTTTTTACTAACCTCTCAGATCAAACTGTACTCTGTCAACCTGCAGTTTCATTGATGACCAACATAGAACTTAATGACAAAAAAGATAAAGCTGGCACAGAAAGAAAGGGATTGTGGTTCATCATGTCAATGTAAAGCATGTCTAGATCTCTTTAGCAGTAATAGACATCTTACCCGCATGATCGTTTTGGCAGGAAGAATAAGCAATCAAGGCAAACCTATTGGAAATATAATAAGGGCAGACCCTCAAATAGTCAAATAGTTTCATGCATTCTGCTTCTACTCTCTGGGCTCACTGAATTCCTCAAGGAATGTGCTGCTGGTTGGATGCATCTGTTACTTGCAAACAAGTTCTCTGGATGATTCAGTTCACCTCGAGATTTGGTTAGCTGGGTAGGCTAATACTAGTTATACAAGATCTACATCTTCCCATTTTCCCTCACTAGCTCCCCCCCTTTTTTTTGTCTAAGTTACACATAAATACAGAACATTCTGTAGAATTAGAAAATCAGGAAATAGTTTTCACCCTAGTATTTCAGGAGAGGTATTGGTGCCCTCCAGACAGCTGAAGAAGGAATAACCTAGAGGGAAACAGCCGCTCCCAGATGCTTCCACTCTAGGCCCCCAGAAATGGGAAGTCCCTGTTGTCTTGTTTTAAACAATGCCTCGTTTTGATCAGACTCTCAGCCTGAGAGATGTGATTTAAAAAATAAAAAAATTGTTCAGGCTCTAATGCTACTCCAAACTAAACTCTGGAATTCTCGAAGTTTTTGCTGAGTCTGTGTGTGGTATTTATTCATAGTTGACAATGCTGTATCGTGTTCACTTTCTTTAAGTCGGTCTTTCTCTTTGATCCTCTTCTGAGATTCTAGTCTTAGGGAAATCATTAGCTTGGTGGTTAGCAGTTGCAAATATGCATTTAAAACTTTTGAGGGCTTCCCTGGTGGCGCCGTGGTTAAGAATCCACCTGCCAATGCAGGAGACACGGGTTCTATCCCTGGTCCGGGAAGATCCCACATGCTGCGGAGCAACTAAGCCCGTGTGCCACAACTACTGAGCCTGCGCTCTAGAGCCCGTGAGGCTCAACTACTGAAGCCCATGCACCACAACTACTGAAGCCCGTGCGCCTAGAGCCCGTGCTCCCAACAAGAGAAACCACCGCAATGAGGCGCCTGCACACCACAATGAAGAGTAGCAACCAGAGAAAAGCCCACGTGCAGCAACGAAGACCCAAAAGCAGCCAAAAATAAAAAATAAATTAAAAAAAAAACTTCTGAGAAAATATAGTACACCTGGAGACAACTATGATTTTTATAAGCAGGAGTGTCTGGAGTGCATTTGAGAGCCACGGTCCCCAAGACCCAAACCAATCAGAATCATGTAAGTCAAAGACCCTGTTGAAGGAGTTACTTTTAAAAAAATATTTATCTACCTATTTATTTATGGCTGCGTTGGGTCTTTTTTTTTTTTAACATCTTTATTGGGGTATAATTGCTTTACAATGGTGTGTTAGTTTCTGCTTTATAACAAAGTGAATCAGTTATACATATACATATGTTCCCATATCTCTTCCCTCTTGCGTCTCCCTCCCTCCCACCCTCCCTATCCCACCCCTCCAGGGGGTCACAAAGCACCGAGCCGATATCCCTGTGCCATGCGGCTGCTTCCCACTAGCTATCTACCTTACGTTTGTTAGTGTGTATATGTCCATGACTCTCTCTCGCCCTGTCACAGCTCACCCTTTGCGTTGGGTCTTAATTGCGGCGTGCAGGCTCTTCTAGTTGTGGCGTGCAGGCTTAGCTGCCCTGCGGCACGTGGGATCTTAAGTTCCCTGACCAGGGCTCGAACCCACATCCCCTGCATTGGAAGGTGGATTCTTAACCACTGGACCACCAAGGAAGTCCAGAAGGAGTCATTTTTTAAAGTCAACTGGCTTATCCAATGGTCTTATGTAACTGAGTCTCAACTTTCCCAGAAGTGTCAGTCCAAGTGTAGCAAGTGGTATGGGCTACAGCGCAATTACCTCCCTGCTCAGCAAAAGATAGTCAGGGACTCTCCTATTATCAAGAACAACTTTGACCAGAGAGTCTAGCGATTTTTGTTGGGCAGATATTGCTTTAGCAGCAGATTCTGTGATATCTTCAAGAGTTAAGGAGAGATCCTTGATTATAGCCTCATTTGTACTTACTCTTAGCCTGGGCAGTAGGGATCTGCCAACGGAAGCAAAGTTTGAATCATGATGCCTCCTAGTAATCTCGGTATGACTCTGTGACTTGAGACTGGAAAGGTGACAACCAGGAAAATTTAAGGTCTGTAGACTGCACAGTCAGTTTTCTTCTGGTTACCCTTATCTTGTGTCTTTGTATGAAGCCTGGATGCAAGTTTCCCCAGGTTTGCGGTTGTTAACCAGAGTCAGGTAAATGGACCCCAGGGCTAGGGAGTCTGACACAATAGAGAGGGAGCTAAGTTTGTTCCAGAGAAACTGAGGCATTAGAAGTCAGGGAGGGGACTTCCCTGGTGGCGCAGTGGTTAAGAATCCGCCTGCCAATTCCTGGGACACAGGTTCGATCCCTGGTCTGGGAAGATCCCACATGCCGTGGAGCAACTAAGCCCGTGCACCAGAACTACTGACCCTGTGCTCTAGAGCCCGTGAGCCACAACTACTGAGCCCACGTGCTGCAACTACTGAAGCCCGTGCGCCTAGGGTCCGTGCTCTGCAACAACAACAACAAAAAGAAGCCCCCGCAATGAGAAGTCCATGCACCTCAGTGAAGAGTAGCCCCCGCTTACCTCATCTAGAGAAAGCCCACACACAGCAATAAAGACCCAACGCAGCCAAAAATAAATAAATTCATTAATTAAAAAAAAAAAAGAAATTGGAATTTTGTGATGGGTAGAACTACAGGATCCGCAGCAGCATGGCAAGTCTAACAGTCATTTGGAGGTTTGATTATCCCCCTTTGCAATGGCCTGAGATATGTGAATAGTGGCATTGTCTTTCCAGGCCAGAGCAAGGCAAAAGAATCATAAAGACCTTCATGGTGTAAGAACTGGGAAAAGGAGGGACTTCCCTGGCAGTCCAGTGGTTAAGACTCTGTGCTTCCCCTGAGGGGGGCATGGGTTCAATCCCTGGCCAGAGAACTAAGATCCCACATTCTGCACAGCGCAACCAAAAAAAAAAAAGATTTGAGAAAAGGACAGAGAGGGAAGGTAGAATGGAAAGAAATGTTCTGTGTTTTTTTTTTTTTTTTTTTTACTGAAGTATAGTTGATTTACAATGTTGTGCTAATTTCTGCTGTACAGCAAAGTGGCTCAGTTACCCATATATATACATTCTTTTTTATATTCTTTTCCATTATGGTTTATCCCAGCACATTGAATATAGTTCCCTGTGCTATACAGTAGGAGCTCATCCATCCATTCTATATGTAATAGTTTGCATCTACTAATCCCGAACTCCTAATCCATCCCTCTCCCACGCCTGTCCCCCTTGGCAACCACAAGTCTGTTCTCCTGTGGTAACTCTGTTTCTGCTTCGTAGAGAAGTTCATTTGTGTCATATTTTAGATTCCACATATAAGTGGTATCATATGGTATTTGTCTTTCTCTTTCTGACTTCACTTAGTATGATAATCTCTAGTTGCATCTATATTAGTGCAAATGGCATTATTTCATTCTTTTTTGTGGCTGAGTAATATTCCATTGTGTGTATGTGTATATATATATATATATATATATATATACACACACACACACCACATCTTCTTTATCCATTAATCTGTCAGTGGACATTTATGTTGCTTCCATGTCTTGGCTGTTGTGAATATTGCTGCTATGAACATTGGGGTGCATGTATCTTTTCAAATTAGAGTTTTCTCTGGATATATGCCCAGGAGTGGGATTGCTGGATCATATGGCAACTCTATTTTTAGTTTTTTAAGGAACCTCAGTACTGTTTTCCATAGTGGCTACACCAATTTACATCCCCATCAACAATGTAGGTTTCCCTTTTCTCCATACCCTCTCCAGCATTTATTATTTGTGTGTGTGTGTGTGTGTGCACGTGCATACATATATATATATACACACACACATATACATATATATATATTTTTTGGCAGCACTGCATGGCAGGTGGGATCTTAGTTCCCCTACCAGGGATCGAACCCACACCCCCTGCAGTGGAAACGTGGAGTTTTACACACTGGACCACCAAGGAGGTCCCCTGTAGATATTTTGATAATGGACATTCTGACTGGTGTGAGGTAATACCTCATTGTAGTTTTGACTTGCATTTCTCTGATAGCTGTGTTGAGCATCTTTTCATGTGCCTGTTGGTCATCGTATGTCTTCTTTGGAGAAATGTCTACTTAGGTCTTCTGTCCGTTTTTTGATTGGGTTGTTCGGGGGTTTTTTGTATTGAGTTGTATGAGCTGTTTGTATATTTTGGAAATTAATCCCTTGTCAGTCACGTCTTTTGCAAATATTTTCTCCCAGTCCATAGGTTGCCTTTTCATTTTGTTTATGATTTCCTTTGCTGTGCAAAAGCTCATAAGTTTGATTAGGTCCCATTTGTTTATTTTTGCTTTTATTTCTGTTGCCTTGGGAGATGACCTAAGAAAACAGTGCTACGATTTATGTCAGAGAATGTTTTGCCTATGTTCTCTTCTAGGAGTTTTATGGTGTCATGTCTTATATTTGTCTTTAAGCCATTTTGGGTTTATTTTTGTGTATGGTGTGAGGGAGTGTTTTAACTTCAGTGATTTAAATGCAGCCGTTCAGCTTTCCCAACACCACTCGCTGAAGAGACTATCTTTTCTCTATTGAATATTCTTGCTTCCCTTGTCAGAGATTAATTGACCTTAGGTGTGTGGGTTTCTCTGTTCTGTTCCATTGATCCATATGTCTCTTTTTTGTGCCAGTACCATGCTCTTTTGATTACTGTAGCTTTGTAGTATTGTCTGAAGTCTGGGAGGGTTATGCCTCCAGCTTTGTTCTTTTTCCTCAGGATTGTTTTGGCAATTCTGGGTCTTCTGTGGTTCTCTTTAGAATCTGATTTGGGGAAAATGTCAAAAGGTTTGAACATTTGATTAAATAGGATCACAGATCATTATGAAATAATACTGAATTATCTATTTAACCAAAATGACAATAGATGATGTTAAAGGCAAATACAGAAATTCACCTAAGTGTAAACAAAACTTAGCTCTTTTGAGAAGACAGTGTTGTCTTTATCAGGTTTTTGATTACTTAAGAAAACATGCACAGTAAATTATTTTGATAAGACACAAAATCTTCGCTTTCTGGGCAGATTACTTAAAACTTAAGGAAACTTCCACAGTCTTTCAAAAGCAGACCAAAAGTCCAATAAAACTTTTTTCTTTTAACAGAGAGAAAATTAAATTCTAATTTTGCACCAGTATACTGTTGATATTAAAATTTATTTTTTTAAAAAAACTTAAATTCATTCCAATCTTAGCCAGCTTGACTACACATAAAGTTCCTTTCCCAGGATTCCTTTTTTATAAACCTCATAACTTTTTTATGTCCATTCAGATCTTGTCCTGTTTATTTTTTTTCCTTTTTCTCATTCTGGAACAATGAATCATTTTACTTTCCTTATCTACTTTTCATACAGTTGTTGCCTTTAACTGTTAATTTTTCTAAGTAGTTTTTAAAAATTGAGGGACTTCCCTGGTGGTCCAGTGGTTAAGACTCTGGCACTTCCACTGCAGGGGGAGCAGGTTCGAGCCCTGGTTGGGGAACTAAGATCCCGCATGCCATGTGGCACAGCCAAAAAATGAAAAAATAAAAATAGAAATAAAATTTTTAAAAATTGAGATGTAATAGACATTGTGTAAGTTTAAGGTATACAGTGTGTTGCTTTGGTACATTTATGTATTGCAATATTATTCAGTAGCATTAGCTAACACCTTTATAATGTCACATATTTATCATTTCCTTTTTGTATTGAGAACAGTGAAGATTTAGTCTCTTAGTAACTGAAATTTATAATACAGTAGAGTTGACTATAATCATTATGCTATGCATTACATCTCCAGAACTTATCTCCTGGTTGTAAGTTTGTACTCTTCAACAACATCTCTCCAATTCCCTCACCCCCTAGCCCTTGTTTTTACAAGTTCAGTTTTTCGATATTCCACATGTAAGTGATATAATACAGTATTTGTTCTTCTATGTCTGGCTTATCTCACTTAGCATAATACCTTTAAGGTCCATCCATCTTGTCGCAAATGGCAGTATTTCTTTCTTTCTCATGGCTGAATAATACTCCATTGTATATATTTACTATATCTTCTTTATCCTTTCATCTGTTGACAGACACTTAGGTTGTTTCCATATCTTGGTTATTGTGATTAATTCTTCAATGAACATCGTTGTGCAGATATCCTCTTGAGATACTAATTTGAATTCCTTTGTATGTGTACCTAGAAGTGGGATTGCTGTTTCATATGGTTGTTCAATTTTTAACTTTTTGAAGAACCACCATAGTGTTTTTCATAATGGCTGTAGTAAGTCATTTTAATTACATATATTAGAATTTTTAACCCGTAGAATCTTTTATTCCTCCTGAAACTAAGAAGTAAGCAACTGTGGACTGTCTGTTACACTAGCATTCCATGGATTGGCAAATTTATGAATACATTTTATAATTTCTAGAAGTATATTCTTTCTCATAGTAAATGTTTCTATGTGGCACACAAGATATTTACTGATAGACCCAAATATTTTTAGTTTCTCTGTAAAAGGAAACCAAAAGTGGATACACCAGTAATTAATGTTTCAGTATTTTATCTTGTTTGGAAATGACCTAGATATTTAATGAATATCCATCACTTAACTTATCTCAGCATAACTTTAAGGTTTCAAGTACCAAAAAGATTTTGGAAACTGTTTTTTTTTTTTTTGTCTGCGCCGCGCAGCTTGTGGGATCTTAGTTCCCCAACCAGGGAATCAACCTGGGCCCTCGGCAGTGAAAGCGCAGAGTCCTAACCACTGGATTGCCAGGGAATTCCTGGAAACTTTTTTTCTTTTTTTTTTGCGGTACGCGAGCCTCTCACTGCTGCGGCGTCTTCCGTTGCGGAACACAGGCTCGGGACGCGCAGGCTCAGCGGCCATGGCTCACGGGCCCAGCCGCTCTGCGGCATGTGGGATCTTCCCAGACCGGGGCACGAACCCGTGTCCCCTGCATTGGCAGGCGGACTCTCAACCACTGCGCCACCAGGGAAGCCCCCTGGAAACTATTTTTAAGTTGACATACTGTGAAGCATAATTATTGTTGAAAAGGTCAGTTATAAATTTTTAAAAATTGTATTGAAGTATATTGATTTATAATGTGTCAATTTCTGCTGTATAACAAAGTGATTCAGTTTTACATATATGTATTCTTTTTCATATTTTTCTGTTATTGTTTATCACAGGATATTGAATATAGTTCCTTGTGCTATACAGTAGGACCTTGTCGTTTATCCATCCTATATATAATAGTTTGCAGCTACTAATCTCAAACTTCCAATCCTTCCCTCCCCCGTGCCCCTTTCCCCTTGGCAACCACAAGTCTGTCTCTGTATCTGTGGGTCTGTTTCTGTTTCGTAGATATCTTCATTTGTGTTGTATCTTAGATTCCACATATAAGTGACATCATATGGTATTTGTCTTTCTCTTTCTGACTTACTTCACTTAGTATGATAACCTCTAGGTCCATCCATGTTGCTTGCAAATGGCATTATTTCATTCTTTTTTATGGCGGAGTAATATTCCACTGTGTGTGTGTGTGTGTGTGTATATATATATATATATATACACACATACACACCACATCTTGTTTATTGTTTATCCATTCATCTATCAATGGACATTTAGGTTGCTTCCATGTTTTGGCTATTGTAAATAATGCTTCTATGAACATAGGGGTGCATGTGTCTTTTCAAATTATAGTTTTGTCTGGATATATGCCCAGGAGTGGGATTGCTGGATCATATGGCAACTCTATTTTTAGTTTTTTGAGGATTTTTAAAATTTTATCTTACCTCTATTTAATTTACTTTTTCTTAAAAATTATGTTTAGATTACTCAAGAAAATTTCATGAGACATTAAACAGCTAACCGTCATGTTAAATTCTTTTTCTTGCTGACAAATTCTGTAACAGAGATAACATGAACTTATCCGACTTTTAATAAACCTAGGTAGAATAAAAGTATTATATTTAATGCTGACAACTCTAAAGGCATGCCTGTTTTAATTAAACCACAAACAAACTAGCTTTTATTTACCAAAGATTATCCTAGACCACATGAACTTGAATAGAACTCTTTACAAATACCATCTGGAGGTAGAAAAAAATTACACATTTATAACATATAGACATACATAAACATACAGATGCAAATAGGATCTTATAGGTTTCATTTTATAATTTTAGCTATGGGACAGGTACAATAATGCAAAATTTACTAGTTTAAAATAGAACAGTTGGATCCAAATTGTATTTCTGGCAGATGGAATAAGTTAAGGTGTCCTGCTTAGATAACTAAAGCTTTTCAGTAATACTTGTGGTGAAGATTTTTAAGATTTTTCATGGGCCTAGTTTTCAAATAACCTTCCCCCCCCCCGCTTCTGATAAGAATTACCTTGGTTCCTAGAGGGAACTAGGTAGAACATTTCCATCTCAAAAGGCACAGAGAAAGAATGTAAGTTTCACCAAGAAAGACTTTTGTTCCCTAAGTCCAGATGCTTTACAATATCTACAAGTCTTTTAAGATGAATAGGGGAGGTTTGGGAATTGGTAGAAAGGAAAGGTGGGCTTTGAATTGCTTCTAGAGCTGCATTTCAGTTCTTGTAAAGACCCAATCTTCAATACAAGGACAGTTGTTTTTAATTCCTGGAAAAATTGGGTTGCAACTTGTTTGGATCCACCCGTCCAACTACATTATCTTTAATTTGCTTCTTCATAGCAAGGAGAAGCTCTTCAACTAAGATGGAAATCAAAAGGTTCCTAGATTCCTATGTTCTAGATTTAGAGCTGTTTGTCTTTGGGATGTTTTTCTTTCCCTCTGGGTACATAGTTTCATTTAGCTTAGCGGAAAAGGCCTTAAAAAAAAACACTCACAAAATTCCTATCAGGATCTGAATATCAGCGCTGCTTAAAAAAAAAAAAGAAACAATCCTTTCAAATATTTTGTCAGGTTTCAGCCAGCACAGAGAGT
The DNA here is from genome assembly GCF_963455315.2 of Globicephala melas. NCBI lineage: Eukaryota > Metazoa > Chordata > Mammalia > Artiodactyla > Delphinidae > Globicephala > Globicephala melas. Next base: position 45,733,678 of record NC_083332.1, read on the forward strand.
AAATATTCCTGTCAGTATTAAACAACCACTTGGATACAAGAGGAGTCTCCAAAGAGAGTGCAAAGGGTACTCCTCCCTCCATTCCCCAAGATCCAGAACCTTCCCAAAGACAGCCCAAATAAAGACAATTCTCTTGAGAGTTGCCAATAGTCGGTAGGATCCTCACTGCAAATGGAGTGCAACCCACATCTGTCTGGCCATGTCTAGCTGAAAACAGGGTGAAACCCACATTTCTGCCCAGTCATATTTTGGGGCGCCCAACCTGATGGTTGAGTTTCCTGCTTATGCAAGGACTGACAACCAGACAGAAAGCCAAACCAAGTTCACAGGACAAAACAAGACAAATGAGAAGGCAATAGCTGTCCCTGAGAGAGAAAGATCAGTAACCATTGGGTACCTCAAAACCAAATTCATGAGAGTCTAAATTTGGAAAGGAAGGGACAATGTGGACTTCTACCTTCCTCTCTTGACTGGGCACTACAGAGATCCAGGAGAGTTGGCTCTTGTAAGAATTCTCATCTTTTGCCAACTTCTGTCAGTTTTCCCAGGATCCCATCTGCAGGCTCCAGGGCAGATGGGGCTTAAATTAGAGAATGTAGCCCAGGTATCTACCAGAATTTGGCAAGGTTTTTTGCCAATTTTAATTTTAGTTTCCCCTTGGATATTTAAGGGAATAACTGGTAGAGTTTACCAGAGAATCTCTTGGAGTCCCATCCACATGGGAGGCACCCTCTTGGGGGCCTCCTTCAAGGGTGGATACGGGGGCCATTCAATTTGGTGTAGAACGATTTGACAAAAACCTTTGAGGACAATCTTTTTTCCAGTGTCCTGGTTGATTGCAAATGAGACACCAATTCTGGGCCAGTGTTTTGTTGATGGACCCCTAGGAGGGCGCAGTGAGGGAGTCCCAGGTGTTTCAGGTTTCTGGTCTTGGAACTGGTTGCAGCTGTGAGGTCACTAACTTGGTCTACTTTTGTTACAGTTTTATAGCTTATTCAGAGTGGAAAGGCAATTCAGATAGAGGACTAATAGACTGAGTACTCAGGGAAAGGAGGACAGAGAGGAGTAGTAGAAGCTACCTCCGTCTTAAAGTCTTTTGTTTTAAGTACCTACTGCACCTTTAATTTTTCATTAGCCTTTTGCAATGACTCTTTCAGTGAAGTTATTTTGCAATCTTAAAGCCTTTCCAAGCCTTCTGCATACCACTTAAAATAAGTGTTCCATTCTTTCAAGTGCACTTCGTAAAGTGAACAAACTTGTGTAATTAGAACATTGCCCATAATAGCCATTGCAACTCTAAATTGCCTTAGTAAGATTTTGCCATTTTAGTAGATATCTACAGCTTCTGGGACCACAGTTCTTAAACATAAAACAAGCAGTTGTGCCAGGTGGTGCATGCTCAGTTCTTTGAAATGTGAAGATCTCATTTCTTTAGTTAAGCCTTGGGTCTCTTGGAGCCAAATTAATACCTAAGAGGGATGTGCCACGGGTCTGGGGATTTTGTGGTGTTTTACAATATACTTCATTGTATGGAAATTTTCTTGAGGTGGCAGGTGACCTAGTGTTGACCTATCCCATTCCATGACCAATTTATCTTAACACAGGATTCTTACAGTTAGATGGCGAGCATTCTATCAGCTTTTAAGTGCTCAACCTGTGCCCACCAATTTTGTGGTTTTGGCTTCAAGATGCCCATTAACAATAGATCTATTATTCCTTTACCCCATATGCACATTAACAGAAACCAACAGTAACCAAGGAAACGGAACTGTGGACACTGCAGTAACCAAGGAGATGGCACTGTGGACTGGCCAAGAGAAGGCCTTAGGTGCTCATCACAAATGGTTCCCAAAGTGGAACTACAGACCGAACCAGCAGAACCCAACAAAAGGGGACTAGTGGGCTTCCCTGGTGGCGCAATGGTTAAGAATCCACCTGTCAATGCAGGGGACACGGGGTTTGAGCCCTGGTCCAGGAAGATCCCACACGCCGCGGAGCAACTAAGCCCATGCGCCACAACTACTGAGCCTGTGCTCTAAAGCCCATGAGCCACAACTACTGAGCCTGTGTGCCACAACTACTGAAGTCCGCGCACCTGGAGCCTGTGCTCTGCGACAAGAGAAGCTGCTGCAATGAGAAGCCCGCGCACTGCAATGAAGAGTAGCCCCTGCTTGCCACAACTAGAGAAAGCCCGCATGCAGCAACGAAGATCCAACACAGCTAAAAATAAATAAATTTAAATAAAAAAGGGGTGGGGACTAACTGAGCCCTCAGACTAACTGAAAGCTGGGGACTTGGGTTCCAGGTGTCAGCTCAAACTGACCCATTAAGCTGTGTCCTGGGACCACAGACTAACCAAGGGCTAAGGACTGGTGCTCTGTTAGAGACTCCTGTCAGTCTAGACCAACCCATAAATCCTGGACTGGAAAGCCAATTAGACCAGGAGCTCAATGTAGAGAGTGGAGTTCGTATCAAGAGGAACTTACCCACGGCCCTCAGAAACAGTGACAAAGAAAGAGAACTCAGGGACTTCCCTGGCGGTCCAGTGATTAAGACTCTGCACTTCCACTGCAGGGGTCACAAGTTCAATCCCTGGTCAGGGAACTAAGATCCCACATACTGCACAGCCTGGCCAAAAAAAAAAAAAAAGAACTCAAAGCATTTGTGGATATCAACACGTGTATTTCTTGTTGTCTATGAAGTCATCAGGAGTCTTCAGATCCCACCACTACTACCAAAACTTAAAATACAAAATTCAACTGGGTAAATTTTAAAGCTCTTATTGGCTTTATTTAATGATTCATGAATCAGGCAGCATCCCATCTAGCACAAAGAAAGGAGCTCCAAGGAGCTGTACAAAATAAAGGACTTTTATAGGTAGAAGGAGTTACTGAGTCCAAGCTCATACTGCTCACCGCATGACAGGCCAATAAATCAAGAGACAAGTTGTTGGGGCAAGGAACAGCAACTTTATTCGGAAAGCCAGCAGACCAAGAAGATGGTGGACTCCTGTCCCAAAGAACCATCTTACCTGAGTCAGAATTCAGGCTTCTTTTATACTAAAGAGGGAAGGGGTGTGGCTGGTTGTTGCAAACTTCTTGGTGCTGGAATCCTTTGCTCTTGCAGCTGTCCATGTCCAAGTAGGTCAGGTCACAATGTTCACATAAACCTCCTGGATACACACAGGCCAAGGGATGGCGGGTTCCACCACAAACCCAACCCGAGGCACCACAGTGAGTCCTGGGGCAGCACTATGGAAGCCAGGCCTCTTCTGTGTCCAAGTGGTTGTGGAGTTGGCACAGCTGGGGACCTGAGACATGGGTCTCCTGGGCAGTCACAGCATCAGTCCAGCTTGCCTGTGGAGCTCATGCTTCACCTTTTCTTCACAAACTTCTTTCTGGAAGCATTGGGATTTAACCGTCTCTTGCCGGCTCCCAAGGTGCTGTCTCGGACCTGCAAGGTAGCTGACCGGCTGGAGATGTCATTCTCTGCAAAGGGAGACACCCCAGCTATGTAGTCAGGGGCAAACACGTCAGTTTTCTGCCTGGCCTTTCGGGAAAGTCGCAGCTGAGGGAAGCGCTGGTCCTCGGTCAGGTGGGGGTTGATGGCGTACTTGCCCCCTTTGGGAGTGGGGAGTGAATACTGCAAATAAGACGAGGAAAGGCCGTTAGGAGGACGGGGATTCGTATTTATACACATCAGATCCTGTTACGTAAAGCTTACCTGACAACTCTGCACGCAGGCAGACGACACCAACGGAGTCTATCGTCACTGCCTACTGTGCACTGAGTACATGACATGCATCTTCCCACTTGAGCCTACTCTCACCTCACAGATGAAAAGCAACACGGTATTGTGACTACATTCCCTCAACAAAAGACGGAAAAAATTACACTAAAACACAGAACCCTAGTAGGCAGGTACCATTTTCATAATGGTATAGGTTAGCACTTCTGAAATAACCACACACACACACACACACACACACACACACACACACACTCCAGTTGAACAAAATTATAATTATGGAAAATGGTGTTATGAAGGGTGTTATGGATATTAGAGGGAGGGCTAGAATGAACTCTGGTGTTGAACTGAATCTGAAGTTATAAATTCAATTTTTAATACAGATAAGAGAAAAAGTATTAATATGTGTATTTATATATAATATTTCCCATCTTTGTCCACTGTGGACCTAGAATTAATGCCACCCTAGGACAATAAGCATACCCACTGTCCAGTGCCCAGATCTTTGCTTCTAAAAACTTAAGAGCTCCTTAGAGAAATGGCTGATTCCAGGGCACAGGCAGGGAAGTATAAGAGTCGGAACAGCTTGCTGTGCCAGAAAGTAAAATTGTTCAAAGAATAACTGGGGCACATCAGAAAGACACAGAAGCCATCCTGAAGGGGCTCCATGAACAGTTTGAGTATCAAAATAAATAAGGATAGCAATGGATCACAGCCTACAGACTACAATAAAAATACATACGACCACACTCATATAAATGATATATGGGAAAGTTCCTCTTTACAGCAGAATGGCAAGTAATAAATATGGAGAAGAAATGATGCAATTAGAAAATCACCATTTGGCAACCTTCATTGTAAAAACTGATTCAGATGACTTTAACCAGTAGAAGTTTGATGAGAAACAGTATTCACACAGTATCAGACTATCTTTCTCTAAGTTACTTATTAATCACGGATAATAACCTTACAGGAAATTTGGTAATCTTGGTTTTGTTAATTATATTGTGGTTACACAAGAAACCTCCAACTAAGTGATCAAAGTTATTATCAGCAGTAAATTGGACACAGCCTGAATCTAACCAGGAGGAAACACCAGACAAACCCAAGGTAAAGGAGAGTCTACAAAGTAACTGCTTTGTACTCTTCAAAACTGTTCAAAACTGTCAAGGTCATGAAAGACAGCAGACCTGAGAAACTACTTCAGTTTAAAAGAGACTAAGGAGATAGGACAATGAAATGCAACAGTGAAATGCAACATGTGATCCTAGACTGGATCCTGGACCCCAAACAAACCCCCTTCTCTTGCTGTAAAAGAAATCTGTGGCAAAGTTTGAGTATGGTCTAAGGACTCCCCTGGCAGTCCAGTGGTTAAGACTCTGCACTTCCAATGCAGGGGGCATGGGTTCGATCCTTAGTTGGGGAACTAAGATCCCATGTGCCACGTGGCACAGCCAGAAAAAAAAAAAAGTCTGGAGCTTCCCTGGTGGCGCAGTGGTTGAGAGTCTGCCTGCTAATGCAGGGGACACAGGTTCGAGCCCTGGTCTGGGAAGATCCCACATGCCGTGGAGCAACTAGGCCCATGAGCCACAACTACTGAGCCTGTGCGTCTGGAGCCTGTGCTCCGCAACAAGAGAGGCCACGATAGTGAGAGGCCTGCGCAGCGCGATGAAGAGTGGCCCCCGCTTGCCACAACTAGAGAAAGCCCTCACACAGAAACGAAGACCCAACACAGCAAAATAAATAAATTAATTAATAAACTCAAAAAAAAAAAAAAGTCTGAATATGGTTCATAGATTAGATAGTATTGAAGTAATGTTAACTTCTTGGTTTTGGTAATTGTATTGTGGGTATCTAAGACGAAGTCCTTGTTTCAGGAAACACACACTGAAGTATCTAGGTGCAAAAGGGCGTCATGCACAATTTACTCTCAGATGGTTTAGGGGAAAAGAAAAAATATAAATGATAAAGCAAATATAGTGAATGATTAAATTGGGAAATCTAAGTGAAAGCTAAATGGGAATTATTTGTACTATTTTTGGCAACTTTTTATTAAAAAAAAAAAACTACGAGATACCATTAAAAAAAATTATTTCAAAATAGAAAGTTAAAAAAAAAAAACAACCTTTCTAACGTTAGTGGCATGCACCATACCTGGAGAACTCAGAGCCAGGTCAGCCACACTCATACTTGCCTGCCTGTCAACCCTTCTCTCCTGATTCCTCAAAACAAATCCACCCCACTGTGTATCCAGCCCAGGACTCTCTTGTGCTGAGTATTTACACAACCTTCCCTTGTGGTTCTTGAAGCTTCTAGACATTCTACCCATCCTCAAATTCCCACACAAATCCATCCTCCACCGTCCTGCAAACCATCCCTCTTTGACCCCACATATATTTGGCCCTTGCTTTTTACCGTGTGGAATTACTGGTTATTTCTCCTTAGACTGCAAACTCCTCAAAAACCTCCCAGGGAGGTTGAGTTGTGAGCTCTCCCCACCTGCCTTGGTCCCTGGATCACAGGCTTTCAATAACTATCTTTAGAAACCAGGAGGGTCTGTTTGTCCTCTCTGATCATTTCGATCCTGGTGCTAAAAGGTCTCGCTTCCCCGACCTGGGCCCTGCCGTTAGGGGAGCGGGAGATGCGCCACTCACCCGGAGGCCCCGAGGATTCAGCACCTTAGGGTTGCGGGAAAAGTGCATGCGCAGGGTTCCATCGTCGCTGACGGTCACAGACACCTTCTTCAGTGTCTTGTTTCCACACTGTGCACAGAACACTCTGCTCATGTCAGATGTTGTCCTGCAGAAACAAAGGAGATGCATCACACTGGAGCCAGAGGCAGCAAACCCCATCCCCAGAGCGCAAGGTGAGTCTCGGGCCTCAGAGGAGGAGACACAAGAAATGGGGACAGGCTGGACTGCACCGCACACATCCCAGACCAAGGCCACCTGCCCTCACGCTGCTGATATAAGCACACTGCTGCTGCACGGCTCCCACGGCAAAGGTAAATGACATAAGGAGCAAGTTAGTAAGTAAGAAAACTGAGCAGAATGTTGTTACAGTAATAATGAACTCTTACTGAATTTTGTTAGGCATTATTCCACAAGTTTAACGTCAAAATAACCCTATGAAGTTGATATATCTCCATTTTACGGATGGGGAAACGAAGGCAAGGTAAGGTAGCTTGCTCAAGGTCACAGAGCTAGTAAGTGGCAGGTATAAGCCCAGGGAATCTGGCTCCAGAGTCAGTGCTCTTACCACCACCATACTTTCTCAAGGGTCATATTATTACATTACTCAACTATTTCTGAATACCTTGTGCCCAAGTATCAGCCTAGGCATTAAGCCAGGAGGTGGCTCTGGAGGTGCTGAGAATTTACTAACCAACAGGATACACTATCAAAGCTGCTATGACTGAATGGGTGTGGGTGCTGAGGCAGACCCACAGGCCTTGCCTCTCTCGCACCCGCTCAAGGCCCAACGATGGACCTGAACAGGCAAAGCTGCTGTTGTCAGGGACCAAGCAGGAGCCCTGGTGTCTGTCCTTGAGGAATTCTCCCTCAGTTCCCAGTGGTAAGGACACAAGAGCTGCGTGAAACTGCCAGAGAAGCCAAGCCCTTTCCTGAAGTCTCTGCAAGTGAACTAAGCAACAGGGGCTAGGAAATAATTATTTTGTGCAAGAAACCACTCAGTCACTGGGGTTAATCTAACAAGAATGGAGAACATTTCCAAGTGTTTCTAAGAACGAATGTTAATTTGAGGAACTTAGAGCTTTTGTAACAAAGGACAATGGGGGAAATGAGATTTCATGAAGCAAAAAGCTTTACCGACATGAGCCTGGCACGTTTACACACTAAAGATTCAAAGAATGCAGAGGCAGTTTTGAGGAGTGGCTCCCCAGCAGACCTGCAGAGGACGGTAACAGAGATGGGCCCCGAGCCACGTGGGGGAGGGCTTCATCCAGGCTACTCCACCGTCAGTGGAACAGCACTGGGGACACAGGGAGAGACACCTTACTGCTTCGGAAAGCAGTGCACACAGGCCTCCACAGTAAGGGGCTCCACCAGATACCTGACATGATGGCTACCATGTCTAGACTGAATCTGTGGAAAGGCTGGAAGCCACCAAGTTCCCAGGGCCACGCTTCACTCAACAGCAGGGCTGCAGTACAGTCTCTTCCATTCCAACCAGATCTCGGATCTGGGGGCCTTTCCACACAACACCAGCCCTCACCACGAGAAAAACCAATTCATGAGGCAGAAAAGAAATGGGGAGGAGTGCATGGTCAGTGAACTAAACAGTTCACCTCAATGGAGCACTTCCTATGCGCCAGACAAGCACTCTTTTATGTGACGATCTCCCTAGTTCCTCACAACCACCTTTCTAATTTTACGTAAGAAGAATCTGAGGTACAGAGAAGCTGACCAACTTCTGCAAAGTCACACAGCTACTAGGAGACAGAATCTGGATTGGAACCCACATAGTGTGGATCCAGAGTCCACTTTTTTTTTAAACAGAAAATTTCAAACATGAAGTAAACCAAAGAGCACAATGAACCCTCATGGACCCATCACCCAGCTTCATCTCTACCCTCACCCATTCCTCCCACTTCTGTTTTATTTCAAAGCAAGTCCCAGACATTATCCCATCCATAAACATTTTGGCACTTACTGCTAAACGACTAGGGCTCTTTGCTCCAGAACCCACACCCTTAATCCTAAACACAAAGGTAGGGACAAAAAACACCCGCCCTGGCTTTGTCAGGTGGGAGGTCACTGGCCACCTCTGTCCCAGGGCTTTCAGTGCCCTGGTGGGGGCAGAACCTGGCCCAAGTAGGAAAGACAAGGTGGAGGGAATGCCTGTACACAAGGCAAGGTTCTCCTTCAAGAAGTCTCTAGAAGGTTTAGGAACAGAGGAGTGTTCAACAGAGGGGCACTGAGCCCAGGTTATTGGCTACATACTTGAAACAGCCGTGGCAGCGCAAGATGTAGCTCCGGGCCTCGCGGATCAGCATGCCGTTCACGGCCAGCACATGCAGCCCCATCTGGAGCAGGACATTCTGCAACCAACAAGTTAAAGAGAAACTGAACTCATAGCAAAACGAAGAATTGTTTAATATCTGCATAATCACAGTTAAAAGAACTTCCCAAACCCTGGTTTGGCTCATAAAGGGCTTCTGCTAAAGAAAAGCAAGCTTAGGATACCTCTCAAGTCATGTAAACTAGGACAAGGACCCAGATTTTTCTTCTCTCAGGTGCCATGGACCGAGAACATCATTTCGCCAAGGCCTCCTTTAGCAATCTCTCTTAACAGAGACATTTATTGTGTGAGAGCAAATATACTCATTTCTGGACTCAAAACCTCTACAGTCTCCAAATACTTAACTGAGCACAGGACGTTACACACACTGAAAGAAAAGCAGCAACAGATCATGAATACTGAACATCAGAAATTTAATACACCACATACATTCTGTAGGTATACTATGATTCCCTAACCTCCAAGCAAAACTAAAAATTACCAAAGAACACAGGCAAAGTTTCTAGAGCCAGGAAAAGAAGCATTACACAACAGTCCTGTACACACCCCCAAACCTCCAAAGGACCACTGCCTGTAACGGGTACGACACCAAGCCCAGGGCCAGCCAATGCCCATTCCACCCACCTGCATGGCGAAGTCTGTAGTCACACAGCCGACCCGCACATCCTTCGGGATGGCACACTGCTGCATCTCCTGCTGGACCTGCTTGATGTTGCTGGGGGTTATCCACCCACCCCCGTCATCATCACTGTCTTGGTCCTTCCTTTCTTCAAATCCATTCTCTTCGTTCTCTTCCTCACTTGGAATAGCCTCACCTTTGTCAATCTGAAACGTTAACAGAATTCAAACTTCTCGCCCAAAGGAGCAGCTGGGAGACGCTAGTCTCTTGTCATCAGGAGATCATAAAGCAGGGCCTTACCAGCAGCTCCTGCAGTTCATGATCAATATTAGGCAAAGGATTTCTCCAGAACACAAAGGAACTGAATTCTAGGTCCTCAGGCTCACCGACTGGGTGTCCATGTTCTACTGTTCCTCGTGCGGGTTTAGGCTGAAGTTAAAAGAAAAATAATTTTAAAACCTGAAAATTGAGAGGGTTATAAATGAAATGATATACGATATACAAGCCAGATCAGACAAGGATGGACAAACTATGCTATCTGTCTAGGTAAATTTGGTTCCCTCTAAACAAACAATTTGTGGAGATCTGACATGTAACAGAAAAGAGCATGAAGAGCCTGGCCTGTCTAAGAAATTACCTTTGAGGGCAGATGGAAACCAGAAATGTGTAGAGGAGTTTCTGGGTGCTGAATTGATGAACTCACTTTAACCTTTAAAAAGAAAAGAAAAAAGTGACAGCTCTAAGCAAAGAAATGCAGGTTGAAAATTCAACATGGAAGAGTAATTTAAAAAACAGAAAACAAAATACTTCCCCCTGGTTATTGAAATAAAAGATATTCAATGTTTTTTAAAAAGTGGGAAACATAAAAATATATGTAAAAATTTAAAAAAAAATAAATTTATTTTTATTTTTGGCTGCGTTGGGTCTTTGTTGCTGCCTTTTCTCTAGTTGCGGTGAGCAGGGGCTACTCTTCATTGCAGTGCGCGGGCTTCTCACTGCAGTGGTTTCTCTTGTTGCGGAGCATGGGCTCTGGAGTGCAGGCTCAGTAGTTGTGGTGCACGGGCTCAGTAGCTCTGCGGCATGTGGGCTCTTCCCAGACCAGGGCTGAACCCGTGTCCCCTGCATTGGCAGGCGGATTTTTAACCACTGAGCCACCAGGGAAGCCCGTAAAGAATTATTCAGGGATTCCACTACTACCGAATAACCACTTTAGGACATTTCTTTTTTGTCCCTAGACATAAAGGTTTAATGAACATCATTATATGTAAAACTTGGAAGTATCTTTGGTTATATCCTTAGGATAAATGCCTAAGAGTGGAATTGCTGGGTCAAAAGACAGGCTGTTTTAAAGCTTCTGATACAAAACAGCTAATTCCTGCCCAAAAGACTGCAGGAAAGGGCAATTTTTAGGAATCTCAAATTGACAGAAGCCAAAGCAGAAACCCAGCTGAGCCACAAAGTCATAGTTTATATGAAACTATTCCCTTCACTCCCATCGCCCCAAAACATTCTGGTGACATACAGATGTCTATATTTTAGGCATCACTTTTAGACTTCTTGGATTGGAGGACTCTACACTTGGTTGAAAACAAGTGAAGGCAGTTCTGACTAGAATAGAATCATGAGCCCACTACAGTTTTGATGACCTTAGACAGCGGAGATCAAGTAATTCTTTGCAAACACTACTTGAAATTACTTATTACAGTATAAGGTTAATAATCTATCTTTCAAAATCCTCTGGCCTAGAAACAGGCAATGGGGTCCAGGCACAAAACCATTAGTCTCTTCAACTTAGCCAAGATGGACAAGTCCCTAAAAGCACAACAGGAACCCAGAATTTTGAAGGTAGCAAGAGTTGAAAAAAATGGTAATCATTTAAAGTGTTCTTTCTTGCTTCCTTCTGGAAAAGAATTCTATTTTTAAAAAACTAGTGAGAGGGGCTTCCCTGATGGCGCAGTGGTTAAGAATCTGCCTGCCAATGCAGGAGACACAGGTTCAAGCCCTGGTCCAGAAAGATCCCACATGCCATGGAGCAACTAAGCCCGTGCACCACAACTACTGAGCCTGTGCTCTAGAGCCCGTGAGCCACAACTACTGAGGCTTGCGCACCTAGAGCCCGTACACCGCAATGAGGAGCAGCCCCCGCTCGCCACAACTAGAGAAACCCTGCCCGCAGCAACAAAGACCCAACACAGCCAAAAAAAATGAGAATATTTTTACTCTTTCTGCATTTTATTATTTTAATTTAGTTTATCTATTTGGTTGCACCAGGTCTTAGTTGCGACAGGCGGGCTCCTTAGTTGTGGCATGCAAATTCTTAGTTGCAGCATGGGGATCTAGTTCCCTGAGCAGGGACTGAACCTGGACCCCCTGCACTGGGAGTGTGGAGTCTTAACTACTGTGCCAGCAGGGAAGTCCCTGCATTTTTAAATTTAACTAACGTTACCAAGAACCTACAGGTCAAGACTGAGACATGTTTGCTAATTGCAACGTATGAACCTTATCTGGATCCTGATCCAAACAAGTAAACTATTAAAAAATTTTTATAAAATAATTGAGAAATGTGAACACAGATTGGATATTTGATGATATCAGGGAATTACTACTAATTTTGTGTAGGTGTAATATTGGTTTTGTGGTTATTTTTTTTAGAGACATACCTTATCTTTAGAGACACACCAAGAAATATCTATCAGTGAAATGTTAGGCTGTCTGAGTTCAAAATATTCAGGGCTGGGGTCGGGTAAAGATGAAAACAGATCATGAGTTGACAACTGTGGAGGCAGGATGATGGGGACACTGGGTCCATTATACTATTCCCTCTACTTCTGTACATCTGATAGTTCTCATAATAAAAAAGTTAAAACAGGGCTTCCCTGGTGGCGCAGTGGTTGAGAGTCCGTCTGCCGATGCAGGGGACACGGGTTTGTGCCCCAGTCCAGGAAGAGCCCACATGCCGCGGAGTGGCTGGGCCCATGAGCCATGGCCGCTGAGCCTGCGCGTCCGGAGCCTGTGCTCCGCAACGGGAGAGGCCACAACAGTGAGAGGCCCACGTACCGCAAAAAAAAAAAAAAAAAAAAAAAGTTAAAACAGATAAAACCAACTATCTTTCTTATTTACCTTTTCTGGTTCTTGTTTTAGGTGAGACACCCCAACAAACTCTGCTTCCAGCTGGTAGGTAAGTGCCAGTACTTGGATATCTGTGGCAGAGAGGCTGGGATAGTCTCCAGTTTTCTTTGAAAACTCAGTCACTGTAAACAAGAGATTCCCAACTTCAGTTAAAAGCAAAGAGCTATATGACCTTGGATAACCATAATGAAAGTATGAAAAGAACTTAGGATCAGTATCCCAAGAAAAACAGAAGCCCCAAATCTTTTTTTTTTTTAAACTGAAGTATAGTTGATTTACAATGTTGTTAATTACTGCTGCACAGCAAAGTAATTCAGTTATACATATACATACATTCCTTTTTAAAATATTCTTTTCCATTATGGTTATCATTGGATATTGAATATAGCTGTCTGTGCTATACAGTAGCACCTTGTTGTTTATCCATTTTATATATAAAAGCTTACATCTGCTCACCCCAACCTCCCCCTTGGCAACCAGAAGTCTGTTCTCTATGTCTGTGATTCTGTTTCTATTTCAAAAAGGTTCATTTGCGTCATATTTTAGATTCCACATATAAGTCATATCATATGGTTATTTGTCTTTCTCTTTCTGACTTCACTTAGTATGATAATCTCTAGTTACATCCATGTTGCTGCAAATGGCATTATTTCGTTCTTTTTTATGGCTGAGTAGTATTCCATTGTATACATGTACCATATCTTCTTTATCTGTTCATCATCAATGGACATTTAGGTTGTTTCCATGTCTTGGCTATTGTGAATAGTGCTGCTATGAATATAGGAGTGCATGTATCTTTTTGAATTACTATAGTTTTGTCTGGATATATGCCCAGGAGTGGGAATGTTTCAGCCCAATTTTATGAAGTACGTACTGTTAGTGTTTCCTCAGAAAGATTAAGTAACCTGTCAAAGATCACACAGCTAGGATGCTGGAGAAAGCTAAAGAAGTCACAAATAGTGTAGGTAACAACATCTCCATTATCAGGCCTTTAAACCCTAAAACACTTCCAACCACCTAGGTCCTTTCCTGGGCAGGATCATCGCCTTGATCCCTAACAAGAGAACAACGCTGACTCCTAAGCCAAGTGAGAGTTGTTTAGTTTTCTTTCAGGACTAATGTAAGGCCTAAAAGCCATCCCTTTTTCTGACTTGAGGCTGGCCTCCATATCCAAAACAGTCATCACTCTTATCTACTGAAAAGAAATGGGCGAGAGTAAGAGACCTGGGTTCTTCCATTTTTTAAAAAATCTTTTTAACATCTTTATTGGAGTATAATTGCTTTACAATGGTTAGTTTCTGCTGTATAACAAAGTGAATCAGCTATACATATACATATATCCCCATATCTCCTCCCTCTTGCAGCTCCCTCCCATCTTCTATTTTTAATCCAAACAAATTTACTGAATACTTGCAAAGTGCCGGACACTGTGCTGAGTGACATTATTCCTCATTTAATGCTCCCAGCAACCCCTCGGGTAGGTACTGTTAATCCCATTTTACAGATGGAGGCAACCGAGGCCTAGAGCATCTGAGTGATATTCCCAGGGGCACATAACTAGTAACTGGCAAGGCCTGGCTGACTCATGACCCAGAACTCCTCTCTCCCACCACGGTCTCCTAGACCGTGGAGTTTCTTTTATTTACTTATTTTTTGAATTTTATTTATTTTTTTATACAGCAGGTTCTTATTAGTTATCCATTTTATACATATTAGTGTATACATGTCAATCCCAATCTCCCAATTCATCCCACCACCACTATCACCACCACCCCCTGCCACTTTCCTCCCTTGGTGTCCATACGTTTGTTCTCTCCATCTGTGTCTCTATTTCTGCCCGACCGTACAGTTTCTAAATCAACTCTGATAAAGTATCCAGACTCCGATTAGAACCAGAGCAGGTTCAGTCAGCAACCCGGGAACCAGCTTCGCCATTAACACCGGGCAGAGACACTCACCCAGCCGCACGTATTCCGGGAAGGGCTCCCTGAAACGCATCTCGTAGGGCAGGACTGCGAGCCGCCTGCGCGTGGCCTTATCCCGAATCTCGCTGACCACATCCCGAATGGTGTAGATGTTCTTCCCGATGTCCTGAGGAGAGATCGGCCCAACTCATACCCGTCCGCACCACGCAGCGCGCTGCACGATTTCCCAAGCTCCTTTAGGGGCCACCAGCCCAGACCCCGCTCCTCTCCGCCGGAGCTCCCTGTACCTGTAGAGCCGCGTCCCGCAGGAAAGCCCCTGCATCGGCTACAACGTGCTCCACCGGCGCCATCTTGGTCCATCGAGGCCGGAGCGTGCATGCGCATGCAGATTGCGCCCGCCCCTCTGTCCCGATCTGGGCATCTGGGAGCCGGGAAGAGCAGCCGCGGCTAGGCCCCGTCTCCTGGCGGCCGCCGCAGCATCTTCCGGCTCAGGGCTCTCCGAGCGCATGCGCGGTGAGGCCGCCAGCTCTGCCTGGGAGGTGTGGGCGGGGTCAAACCTTGGGAGGGGCGGGGGCCACCCGAGGAAATTCGCTTTGGCGTCTGCTCCTTAGCGCCTTCTTTACGCTTAAATGCAAATAGTCTGTATTAGTTTCATTGTTAAGAGTCAATCAATACAGATGCCCTAATTTAAAGATCACAACAACCCTATGAAATAGGTACTATTTTACGGGTAAGGGGTAGCTACTCAAGAAAACTAGTCCCAGCTAACATGGGTAGTTAGTGAGGTATCGAGATTAACACTGAAACAAACCGACTCAGAGCCGCTTTCTTACTACTGTGTCATACCGACCGCTGCTTGCTTACTTACCCCCGCTTCATTTTGAGCAACTTGGGTCCAGGATCTCTTACGCCACTTACATAAGGCTCATAATTACTTGCTGAGATTTCATAATTATGAGATCTGGTCTATTAGAAATTCATGCTGGCGAATTTTGGCTGAATGATGACTTGAGTTTTCAGTCATCCATCTTCAGAGGTGTTGAGTTATTCTAAACTTTCTTTGTCAAGTCTTCACTCTAGTTTTTACCCCTTGGTTATAATTTTTTTTTTTTTTCTTTTCTGTACGCGGGCCTCTCACTGTTGTGGCCTCTCCCGTTGTGGAGCACAGGCTCCGGACGCGCAGGCTCAGCGGCCATGGCTCACGGGCCTAGCCGCTCCGCGGCATGTGGGATCTTCCCGGACCGGGGCACGAACCCGTGTCCCCTACATTGGCAGGCGGACTCTCAACCACTGCGCCACCAGGGAAGCCCACCCTTTGGTTATACTTTATCCATCGTACTTCCAAAAATTGTTCACTGCCCTCGGGGGTCTTTTAATAGGTGCCCAAATCCCTTTTCCTTCCCCAGATGTCTCCATTTTTTTTTTTTTTTTTCTTTTTTGTGGGATCTTAGTTCCCCAACCAGGGATCGAACCCCGGCCCCAGCAGTGAAAGGGCCGAATCCTAAGTGCCTAGACCGCCAGGGAATTCCCTATCATATCAATTTTTTTGTTCTTATTTCTCTATACTTTCAGTTTCTCTGCAGAATTTTACAATGCTGACCATTTCCTCTTTCTGGACTGTCTCCTTGCCTCACTTTGGTGTTACATCACTATCCTGGTCCCGCTGTGTCTCTGATGATCTCTCACCCTCCTTCACTGTCATCTCTTCTGCGTTGCTCACGGGGCACCCACCACAGAACTGTCTTGGCCTCTGTATCTAAGTTTTCTCCTTCACCAATACTATCTATCCCCAAGGCTTATCACAATTATCGCATTATAGGAATGCCTTTGGAATCTCCAGGTCCAATCCCTGTTTATTCCCTAGCCTAGCCATTGGCCACATCTTTCTGAAATTTTTGGCATCTTCACTCCGGAGGAAGGTTAAAACTAAGGTAGTTTTCTCTCCTGACCCCGCTTAAACTTTCTTCACTGGTTGAGTTCCTATTTTTCCGAATGGCATTACCAAAAAAGGCACTCGAGGTAAGAATCTCTGAGTCATGTTTATTCCCACTCTCAACCCATACCACTCTTCCTAAACTTTATTGATGTCACTTCTGAATTGTTTTGAGGTGCCTGGGTCTCCTCTCCATTCATTCACCTTACTCTAATCAAGTTTTTATTTCATGCCTAGAAAATATAATCCACTCAACGCTAATATTTGTATCTCTAAGTTCTTCCTCAATTGCTCCTGTTGCCTAAAAAGGGAGGGAGTATATAGAAACTAGACTCCACAATAAAAGAGGTTTATTGAAGTTGGCAATAATTCTGTAGACACTAGGGTGAAGAAGAATGATCTAGATCAGTGCTGTCAAACTTGACTGTGAATTAGGATCACCTGGAGAGCTTGGCAAACTAGATAGCTGGGGTTCATCCTCAGTTTCTGATTCAGTAGGTCTGGGCAGGGTGGGAGAATCTGCATTTTTAATAAGTTCCAGATGATGCTGGTGCTGCTGACCTGGGGCCACACTTGAGAACCACTGATTTAGGGGAATAGCCAGGAAAAGAAAGATCAGGCTCTGAGCCATTCACTTTCTAGTAAATATTAAAAATACTTGTTAATATAAAAGGTTTCTTGACATTTTGTAGTTTTTGTCATTTTTTGTAATAGTTTAATCCCTTTTCTGTTTCCCTGTAATGCTCGCTAGTCTTCAAGTCCACTGAAGCCTTAGAAGGACTCTTATTTAGTGAACAAATAAGTACTGAGAGCTAATTTATACCACCACAATTTGGGTGATATAACAGTTATGAACAAAGTGATATTTTGTGTAGTGTCTAGGGGCACCTTCGAGCTTATGACCTTGGAGCCAAATCTTGAAGGATGAGTAGGGCAAAAGCATTGAGGTATGAAAGTCCAAAGGGAGTGTTCAGGGAGTTGAGGGTAGTGCCTGTGGTAGCACAGGGTGTCTGGGGACAGGTTCTCTCAGAAGTGAAGTGAACTCTAAAACACTTCAATTTTTTGAAGCTCCTTGTTTTTTAAAAAGTGAAGAAATCTCAAACATTATTATGAAATTATGGTCACTTGAAACAGTTTACCTTAACAAATTAACACTTTCAAACATATTTAGAACTCCATGTATAACTTATCTGGAGGTAATGACAACTTTTACATGTGAGGCCCTTTATGAAAGAAACGTCTTGTGTGCCAGTGAAGAGCTGACTTCACTTCCAGGACTGGAAAATGTACAAGCTATGAAACTATATGCTTAACAGTGGGGTAGGGGAGAGAAAAACTACATGAAATCAGTAAGTATCCCTAGAATTCCTCTGGACTTTCCTAGGAGTGTCCTGGACTTTCTTGTCTCTGCCTTTGCCCTTGTTTTCTCTTCTGCCTGAAAATTCTGCTGGCCAATCCCTGCGTACTTAGTCTCCAAGAAGCAGCTCGATTGTTTCCTTTGTAAACTGGTCCTCATTACTCAAATCAGATTTTTCTCCAAGGACGGATATGAACCCTTCTTTCTCACCATACTTAAGACATTTTGATTCTATCACTCAATAAGCAGTTATTACTTCTGCTTTGCATTGTAGTTAATTGTGTGTCTTCTTTAAGTAGGTTGGAAATCAGGGGTCTTTCTTTAGGGGTCTTTCTCCTTAAATGAACATTTCAATTTACTTTTTAACTTTTGCAGGGCACTTTTATGATGACATATTTCAGATTTTTTGTGTCTTAAAAAAAATCTCCTATATTGTAGGACCTTCAGCAATGAGTTCAGTGCTCAATAAATGTTGATGAAGTCTATTCATTCAACAGATTGTTTAAAGAGGCCTCCTATGGGCCAGGCACTGCTTTGAGAGCTGAGTTATAGCTCCTGTCTTCATAATTTTTGTAGTGGGAAACAGACATATATATATATATATATACACACACACATATACATATATATATATACACACACACACACATACGTACACACATTCATATGAAAGTCAGATAGTGCTAAGCTGAGGAAATATGGAGAGAAAAAATAAAGCAGGAAAGGGCTGGTAGGAGGGGAAGGAAGAGATGAGTTGCAATTTTAAATAGGGTGATCAGGAAAGGCTTCACTGAAAGGGACAGTTAAGAAAACATCTGAAAGAGATGGGGGGTGAGCCAACTGACTACCTGGGGAAAGAGCTTTCTAGGAAGAGGGAAAAGCCAGTCCAAGGGCCCTCAGGCCAGAGTGGCTGAAGCAGGGTACTGAGTGAAAGAGTAGTTGGAGATGAGATGAAACAAAGGGGAGGGGTGGGAGGTATCACCTAGGGCCTTTATAGGTCCAGGTATATATTTAGCTTTTACTTCTTTAATGCACAGTGAGAGCCTGCCTTGCCTAGTCCTTTTTTTCCTTTTGGTCAACACCTACTCAAATGCCACCAAATCAAAGAGGCCTTCCCTAATTCCCCTAAAAGAGAATTAGTACAACTCCCATCAATGTTACTAGAGAAATTTTAATAGTTTTTTAGATAGGAATTAAGGTGTTAAGAGAGAGCTGTAGCTCCTTGAAAGGCCATCTCCTGGATGGATTTGGAATTACTAAATGCTCAACCAGTTTCATTTGTACGCATAGCAAGATCCATCCAAACTGGAAGAACCAAAAATAACAGAATAATTAGTGCACAGTGCTTAGAGCTAATTAGGTGATTAGTATTAATTTTAGTTAATGGTGATTAAAAGTGAAAAATTCAGCCTTCATTCAACTTGTCAAAGCTGAAGTTCTCAACTATCAGTAAAGAATACTGATTTAAAATGTTTTTTCTAGTTCATAAAGGTCTGTCTACTCTGTATACTAAGGAAATGGGGATTGTCTGGTGTGGTGGGGCACTTTATGGACCCCCAGCAAGAGTTTTGGAGCCTTTCTGCCTTTGTTTCATGTCACAAGAACGGACGCTCCACAAAAGCTACTTTTGTGTTTCTAGAGCCTAGAACCGTGCCTGGCACATAGTAGGCTTTGGGTCGTCAGATATAGCAAATTAAAACACAAGATGCCTAATTAAATATGAGTATCAACAACAAGTAGTTTTTTAGTATAAACATGTACTGTACCAGGCAATATTTGGGGCACACCTACGTATTAATGGTTGTTTATCTAAAATTCAAATTTAACCGGGCGTCCTGTATTTTATATGGTAACCCTGAGTTCAGTAAATACCTGCTGACTTGATTGAACACCTCTCACTTGTAAAATGGGGCTAAGACAGGCCCGCCCTCGGGGTTGATGGGAGGAGTATATGAAGCGCCTGGAACTCAGCGAGCCCTCAATTTATTTGATTGCTCGGAGACCATCTAGCGAGTGGAAACCCCTCCCACTTTTAAACCTACAGAGGATAAGAAGGCCTTCTGGCGAGAGGTTCTCAGGCCTGGCCTAGGTTGCACACACCTGCGGTCCGGCCAGCCTTTTCCGGGTCAGGTGACCGCGTGTGGTCACGTGACCTGGCCCGAGTGCGGGCGGTGGAAGGCGGAAGTGGGAGAGGAGTTGGGCGCCGCTTCTGTGGCCGCAGCAGGTAGCGAGCACCAGCTCTGGGGCGCGGCGGGCGGGCGGGGGCGCGGGGAAGTCCGAGAGTGGCGGGCGGCGCGGGGTGGGCCGGGGGAGGCGCGGCCAGGGCGCTGGGGGGCGGCGGCTTCCTGTGGGAGGGGCCTGGCGCGGCGGTTCCGGCCTCCGAGGAGGGGTGTCCCGGTTCCCGCCCGAGAGGGGTGGGCTTGCCGCGGGTCGTGCGCGGGGGCTGCTCAGAGGTGGGCGCGAAGGCAGTCATGGGTGCGGCGGCCAGCAAGTCCTCCCAGAAGGGGAAAGCATCTTAGGTGCCAGGGATGAAGAGGAGTGACCTTTGTGCAGGGATCGGAACAAGGGGAAGGGGCGACTTGGGACTGAGTTGGAATGGGTCGCCTGAAATTGGGCGAGTGACATGGGGGGAAAGAAGGAGAAATCAGTATGAAGATGCAGGCTGAACTGCACCTGAGAGTCTTTTCTTTCCTTCCTCTTTGTAAATGATTGGTACCCGAGACTTTGATTTTGGTCCCATTCAGTTTTTAAACTTCAGGGAGGATCACAGAATCTTGATCATCTTGCTTTCGTCACACCCAGTTACTCCTGCTTGGATAGGGTTTCCACTTCTTGGGAACCTAGCCCTTGGGATCATCTTTCTTTGAGATTTTCTCAGATCAGATCAACTTCTAGGCTTAAGAAAAAGAGTGTGGGCACTTTGCTCTGGCTGTAAAATGACTTTTAGCCTACCATGTTGAGCACGACCTAATCCCAGCATTACCAGAGACTGCTGTAACCTTGGACACTGTCTACCTACCCTGCTTCATGAGTTTTCCTCTTTCTTCAGTTTAAATTATTCAGTTTCCTTTACCATGTGACTGCTTATCTTGACAAACTGTACCTAGGTAGCTGACTGAGAGGTCTGTGTTTTGTTCCTTAGAACTGTGACCTGGATCATAATTTTGAGATTAAATACCTGTGCTAAAACTGTTTATCCTCTTTTTCTGTATGTTTACTAACATTTGCAAAAGTGGAATGAATTTCACAGATGTGGTACAATTGGAGTGAATGTTCAAACTGGACATTTGCAGGAGCCGGAGTTGTTTTGGGTTACAAGTAGGAAAAAGAAAAGTACTTTGCTAATGTATAATGAGTTCAGGTTTTTGGAGTACTTGACAAACATTTAAAAATTGATTTTTGTGGCAGCTCTGTGAGTTAGATTGGGAAGGTGTTATTCCCATTTCACAGTGAACAAACAGACCTAAGAGAGATGACTTGATTTTTTGACAGTTGTTTGCTTTTTCTTGTCTGCTGGTCTCTTTCTCCCTGCTAGACTGCAAATTCCTCAAGGGCAGGGTTCATATCTTATTTGACTTATTTGGCTCCTAGCTTAGTGCCTGTCATGTTGTGGGCACTTGGTGTTTGGTGAATAAATGAATTTCTAAAGGTCACAGACCTGTAAGTGGAGGACAAGAGATTTGAACCTGAGTCTTAGCTCTTCTCTTGTCAGACAAGCTTGCCATTTTCTGTTACTGGTCCATGTGAACATGACAGTCATGAGGAAAAGGCTTGGGTTGGCTTCTCAGTCTCCTTTATTTAATGACTACTTTCCTAATTGTAAAGAGCTTATGACAGCATCTCATTTAATCTTCACCATGATCCTGTGAAGGTTGGAATTGTCCCTATTCTGCAGATGAAGAAACTGAGGCTTAGTGAAGTCCTCGCTTTAGAGTCTGGAAGTAGTGAGTGATTGAGTAGGGACTCACGCCCCGGCATTTTATCCTTAGACCCATTCTTTTCCATTTATAGAGGCAACATAAAGTTTTATTTTAAAATATTTTTTCAAGTGGACAAAGTATGACATTTTAAGGGAAAAATAGTACAGGTTACAGCAAAAATTGTGAATATGGAGTGTAACTGAAATTTAGAAAATCCTATGCTATATCATAGCTGCCTCTTCCTGGGAAAACATTTTTTCATTCAATGAATATTTATAAGTACCTACTCTGTACCAGGCATTGTTCTAGAGTTGCATTGTCCAGTATGGTGGTCACTTTCCAGTGTTGAACACTGGGGGTAGGCTATGAGTATAAAATACACACCAGATTTTTGAAGACTTAATATGAAAAAAAAAAAGAGGTAAACTATCTCCTTGATTGTTTAAAATATCATAATAAATGACAAATATATGCTATAAATCATAACATTTAAAGTTTATTGGGTTAAATACAATAGAATTGAAATTTCCTCTGTAGTTTTTATTTTTTAAAAAAAAAATTTTTTTTTAAGCTGTACCTATTTTTTTTTTTTTTAGCTGTACCTATTTTAAATTTATTTATTTATTTATTTTAGGCCACCTTGGGTCTTTGTTGCTGCGTGTGGACTTTCTCTAGTTGCAGCGAGTGGGGGCTACTTTTCATTGCGGTGCGCGGGCTTCTCATTGCGGTGGCTTCTCTTGTTGCGGAGTACGGGCTCTAGGCACGCGAGCTTCAGTAGCTGGGGCACGTGGGCTCAGTAGTTGTGGCTCACAGGCTGTAGAGCGCAGGCTCAGTAGTTGTGGCGCATGGGCTTAGTTGCTCTGCGGCATGTGGGATCTTCCCAGACCAGGGCTTGAACCAGTGTCCCCTGCATTGGCAGGCGGATTCTTAACCACTGCACCACCAGGGAAGTCCCCTATTTAGTTTTTAAAATGTTTCCTAGAAAAATTAAAAATTATATTGGACAGTGCTATTATGAACACCAGGACTATAGTATACAAGGAAGGCAAAAACCCCTGCCCTTGTGGATCTTAAATTTTAGTGGGGAAAGGCACAATAAACAAAATAACCAAGAAAAATGCACATTACATTGTAATAAAGGAGGGAGGCAGGATGTGGGTTATTGGCTGGCATTGTGGTTTTGAAGAGGGTCCTTAGAAAGTCTTCCTGAGAAGGTGACGGTTGAGCAAAAATCTGAAGGAGGTGAGAAAATGAGCCATGTGGCTAAATGGGGACACAGTGGTCCAGGCAGAGGAAAGAGCAAGTTCAAAAGCCCGAAGGAAGGGCCACCCCTGGCAGGTTAGTGGACCTGCCTGGAGGCCGGTGTGGCTGGAGGGGGTGGTGAAGGCGGGATGGAGAGGATGAGGTCAGAGAGGCGTTGGGGGTAAGGGAGAGATGGACAGTTGTGGGGGCCTTGCAGGCTCTCGTGGGGATGTTGATTTTCCCTCAGAGTGAGTTGGGCCATTGGAGGGTTTTGAGCAGTGGAGTGGACATGTTTCATCCTGCCTTCTAACAGGCTTACTCTGATTGCCTTGTGGAGAAAGCAAAGAGGAGTGAGGAGTAGAAGCAGGGAGACAAGTTGAGAGGCTCCTGCCGTGATCCAGGTGAAGGATGGCCTGGGTGGTAGTGATGGAGGTGGCCAGCAGCGGTTGGGCCCTGGGTATATTTTGAAGTACAGCCAACAGGGTGTATGGAGGTGGGATGTGAGAGGAAGAAAGGAGTCACGGCAACGCTGCAATCTTTGGCATGAACACCTGGAAGAATGGAATTGCCGTTAACTGAAACGGGAAGACTGTAGGAGGAACAGAGCTGGAGCTGAATTTCTTTCGCACTGATTGTAAAGTGCCCAGTAGAAAAACAAGTGAAGGTGTCATGGGCAGTTAGATAGGGAAGTCTGGAGCCGGGCTGGGCTGGGGATGTACATGTGGAAGCTGATATTTAGAGCTAAGAGACTGAGCGAGGTCACTTAGGGCATACTGTGGATACATAGCCAAGAGGAGTGCTAGAAGTTCAATTTTGAGACAAAAATCTCAGTTTATACTGTTATACTAGTAGGTATTTTAAGTATAGCATTGCATTATATCTTGGGGAACTTTGTTTTCTCTCCTTTTCACTTTTCATTTAAAGACCGTTTTGAAAACCACAAGCTAATGGGTCTCTTTTCTTCCTAAGGAGGCTACTCTTCCAAGCATGCATCTTTGTAGTGCCACTGAAATCAATATAAGTCCCAGTTTCTGGAATTCGTCAGGCTTTCTGGGTTGGCAACCAATTTAGAGACCTCCAAGAAGGATGGGAAAGAGACAGCTTGGAAGGATGGGTAATGGCTTTTTAATGTTTAAAATATTGGTTCTACCTAACATTATTGAATGTATGTTGTTGCCAGGCATCCTGCTGTTTTATAGACTTAAAACAAACAACCTCACTGTGGTGAAGTGACCTGCGCATGAGGTCACGTAGCTAAGAGATGGAGGAGCTGGCATTTGAACCTTAGTCTTCTGAGCCCAGATCTGATGCTTCTGTCAGTAAGATATGCAGTAGTGGTTGCATGAACATCACCTTCCACTGGAATCAAGTCAGTGAGTGACTTTGGGTTGCTTCAGACTATTATAGACTCTGGAATTTCTGAGAGGTAGGGACAAAAGGGAAGATCTTGTTTCTCTTAAAAAGAGCCAACTGAATCTTTTTTTTTTTTTTTTTTTTTTGTGGTACATGAGCCTCTCACCATTGTGGCCTCTCCCGCTGCGGAGCACAGGCTCCGGATGTGCAGGCTCAGCGGCCATGGCTCACGGGCCCAGCCGCTTCGCGGCATGTGGGATCTTCCCGGACCGGGGCACGAACCTGTGTCCCCTGCATCGGCAGGCAGACTCTCAACCACTGCGCCACCAGGGAAGCCCCCAACTGAATCTTTTTGAGAAGGTTGTAGTCCCCTGTTCCTGCCTCACCCCCAGCAGCTTGAAAACAAACATTCAGTGCTTTCAGTCAAGTGTTAATCACCATTTCTAGGAATATACCGAATATCAAGACTTGGCAGCCCTGACCTAGGGCAGGTCCTCTTTCTCTCTGTGTCACCCATGCCTTTTGCTTCCTGTTTTGTCCTTAGAACTGCTTTCCAGTCTCTCTCTCTCTTTTCTTTTTTTTCTGGCTGTGCCGTGCGGTTTGCGGGACCTCACTTCCCCAGCCAGGGATTGAACCCGGGCCATGCCAGTGAAAGCCTAGAATCCTAACCTCTAGGCCACCAGAGAACTCCCCAGTCTCTTTTATTACTAGCTTATAATTCCACTGCGCTTCCAATGCTGTGACTTCCCATGTCCCTCCCTCCCTCTCTTCTTATGTGCTTGGTCTTTGTACAGATGGCATTTGGCCAACTTCAGTTCTGTTTGATTGTTTTTCAATATGGGCCTTCGGGGAATGGAAGGTAACTCAATGCTGAACAGAGGAAAGAGGCGGAGAAAGAAGCATTAGCGTTGGAAAAGCATGAGAGGGTGGAGGGAAGGAAGAATCTTTTGAACAGACCCTTCTCATCTGCATCTTTCAAGAAGTGGATACAGGGCGGATCTGTACTTATAAATAAGAAGCACTGCCTGTTTCCACAGTGGCCTAATTAAAAATAAACTCTTGGTGCTGGTGAGTCGTTTTTGCTCTTCCCTGCCTCATCTGCTACACAGGTTCTTTCGTCTCAAGATCAGTGTTCAGTGATTTCTTGACTCAAAGCTGGGTCAAGAATTTCAGGGATCTCAGAGCCTAGAATTTCAGCATCAAGAAGAACAAGTTTAGCTTGTAGTACTACTTGAAGAGCACTTAGTATTTGCTGGCTGCTTTACCTGAACTCATTTATTCCCTACGATAATCTTATAAGGTAGTGCTATCATTAGGTTCATGTCACAGATGAGGAAACTGAAATTTAGAGAGGATGAGAAGTAACTTGTCCAGTGCCACTCAATGGTTAGTGACTGGTGAAGCCTATTTGTTTCCAAAAGATTTACTGGTCTGAAAGGTTCTTGCCGAAGTTGGGTGATAAGAATAATCAGGTACTTCAGATTTTGCAAGAACTGTCACTTGCTAAATCTGACATGTGTTTGCTTTCTCTTGCCAGAAGCTCTTCGAGGATTTATTTAATGGGGGACTCTTAGAGTAAGATATCTGAACTCCCAGAGGGCAGGGGCCCCGTGGCATTCTGCTTTGTATTTCCAGGGCCTGGCACAGAGTGGGGTCTATGAGCATCTGTTGAAAGACTGACCGTGGCTCAGGACTGGATGAGGTGAATCAAAGGGGTCTGGAAAAGGTACAGTCAGAAGGCTGGCTGCCCTCTTGCTGAAGGTGCCCTTGACCGTTATAGTCCCCTGGCTTCAAGAATCAACCCATCCTGGAAACTCCCTAGAGGTCCAGTGGTTAGGACTCGGCACTTTCACCGTGGTGGCCTGGGTTCAGTCCCTGGTCGGGGAACTAAGATCCTGCAAGCCGCGTGGCTCAGCCAACGACAACAAAAAAGAATCAACCCCCCCCCAAAAAGGGGGGGGCTTCCCTGGTGGCGCATTGGTTGAGAGTCCGCCTGCCAATGCAGAGGACATGGGTTCGTGCCCCGGTCCGGGAAGATCCCACATGCCGCGGAGCGGCTGGGCCCGTGAGCCATGGCCGCTGAACCTGTGCGTCCAGAGCCTGTGCTCCACAATGGGAGAGGCCACAACAGTGAGAGGCCCGCGTACCGCAAAAAAAAAAAAAAAGGAAAACCCGTCCTAATAAGACAAATGTTGAGTTGTCCATTGACTGATGAATCGATGAACAAAATGTGGTCTGTCCTTACAAATGGAATATTATTATTGTTTTTTTAAAAAAATATTTATTTAGACTGCACTGGGTCTATAGTTGCGGCACACAGGATCTTTTAGTTGCAGCATGCATGTGGGATCTAGTTCCCTGACCAGGGATCGAACCCAGGCCACCTGCATTGGGAGCGTGGAGTCTTACCTCCCAGACCACCAGGGAAATCCCTGCAGGGGCTATTTCTTAAGGGAGTTTACAGCCGGACCTGGGTCCAGGTGGATATGGAAATCTAGTGCCCCAAGGATGTGTTGTTGGAAGAGGCTTTTCAGTTTCAGCTTGCTGTCATGAAATCCACATCTTTCAAAAGCCTTTGTCCTTAATCGTGTTCATTTCCAATTCCTCCTGTGTGTAACAAATTATCACAAACTTGGTGGTTTAAAACAACCGAAATTTGTTCCTGTATAGTTCTGGAGGCCAGAGGTCTGAAATCAAAGTGTCAACTGTGTCAGCAGAACTGAGATCCTTCTGCGCACTGGGGGAGAAATCCTGCTTTGCCTTTTGTAGTGGCTCTAGGCATTTGTGGGTTTGAGGTTGTGAGACTCAAATCTCAGCCCCAGTCTTTTTTTTTTTTTGGCCGCACAGCTTGCGGGATCTTAGTTCCCTGACCAGTGATTGAACTCGGGCCATGGCTGTGAAAGTGCCGAGTCCTAACCTCTGGACACCCAGGGAATTTCTTCAGTCCAAGTCTTCATGGCTTTCTTCCCTGTGTCTGTGTCTTCTCTCTTCTGTCTCCTATAAGGACACTGGGCCCACCCTAAAGGATGGTCTCATCTTGAGAGCTTTAACATAATTACATCTATTTCCAAATAAGGTCACATTTACAGGTTCCAAGAGGGTAAGCACCTAGGCATATCTTTTGGGGACTACAGTTCAACCCACTACACTAATTAAATGTAGACTGGGTGCTCTTGTAAAAATTAAATAAGAACATCATCGTATGACCTGATTTGAAGAGACCCTTTTTCCTTTCTTGAATTTGAATTTTATTTATGCCCCAAATAACACACGCACTTAGTTTAGAAAGTCCAATAGCATTACACGGCTCATAACGCAACAGCACTTCCTTGTTTCACTCCCTTTTGTTCTTGGTTCTTGTTCTGTAGAGTCAATGACTTTTAACTCATTGAACTCTTTTCTGGTATAGGCTTCTGCATCTCTAAATGGCATCCTTATACCATCATTTCTTAGCTTGTCAGTTTTTTTTTTAATTGAAGTATAGTTGATTTACAATGTTCTATTAGTTTCTGGTGTACAGCAAAGTGATTCAGTTATATATATACACACACATATATATATTCCATTATAGTTTATTACAAGATATTGAATGTAGTTCTCTGTGCTATACAGTAGGACCTTGTTGTTTATCTATTTTGTATATAGTAGTTTATATCTGCTAATCCCAAACTCCTAATTTAATCCCTTCCCTCCGTCGCCCTTTCCCCTTTGGTAACCATGTTTGTTTTCCATCTCTGTGAGTCTGTTTCTGTTTTGTAAATAAGTTCATTTATATCATTTTAAAAGATTCCATATGTAAGTGATATCATATGATATTTGTCTTTCTCTGTTTGACTTACTTCATTTAGTATGATAATCTCTAGGTCCATCCATGTTGCTGCAAATGGCATTATTTCGTTTTTTTTATGGCTGAGTAACGTTCCATTGTGTATATGTACCACATCTTCTTTATCCATTCATCTGTCAATGGACATTTAGGCTGCTTCCATGTCTTGGCTATTGTAAATAGTGTAGCTTGTCAGTTTTATCTATTGCTTTTTTTTTTTTTTTTTTTTTTTGTGGTACGCGGGCCTCTCACTGTTGTGGCCTCTCCCGTTGAGGAGCACAGCCTCCGGATGCGCAGGCTCAGCAGCCATGGCTCACGGGCCCAGCCGCTCTGCGGCATGTGGGATCTTCCCGGTCCGGGGCACGAACCCATGTCCCCTGCATCAGCAGGCGGACTCTCAACCACTGTGCCACCAGGGAAGCCCTTATCTATTGCTTTTTAACTCTTTGAGCTCTTTTCTGGTATAGACTTCTGCTTCTCTAAATGGCATCCGTACACCATCATTTCTTAGCTTGTCAGTTTTATCTGTTGCCTTTTAACCACTGAGGATGGATGCTGAGCTCTCTTTCTGGCCAGTCTCCACAAATGTACTCTTCTACCCCCACCTTCTGATTACAGCCATATCACAAGTTTTGATTAAATTGTTCATGCTATTTTGATTATAAATATTATTCACAGCTGAGCCACACTGTGTATTAGGATTACATTTCCTTTCTCATAATAGCTTTTGTTTTTACTAGAGTTGTTTATTTCCTGATTTTTTCATTCGCATAATTTTCTGTGTACCTATCACTACCTCAGCCCCAAACATTCTGATAGAGCTAAAATAATACTTCTTTCAGTGCAATCAGGTGCCTCATCTAATCTATTTTGTCAGTTTTTTTCTTTCATCTAAAGATGACACGTCTTATGAACTCTCTCATCTGGACTGGTTGCTCTCTAGGCTAATGGACAGTAATGCCTTGGGATTTCTCTTCATCGTTAATCTGGGAATTCCTTTTGCCTCTCCCATGTGAATACACACTGTCCTCCAACTTTCTCATTTACTCCCCTAGAGCGTATCTTTCAGTAGCTTCATAAGAAAATGAGCTTTGGAAGCAATTTTTTTGACACGTTACAAAGCTGAAAATATCATTGTTTTCCTGTCATGCTTGACTGATGGTTATGGAATTCTGGATTGGAAATCATTTTAATTATAAATTGGGATTAATCATTTTATTTAATAATTGGAAATAATTTTATCTGAAATGTGAAGCATTGCATTGTCTTCTAGCATCCAGTAGTACTGTGAAGTCTGATGCCATTCTGATTCCTGTTCTTTGTAAATGTGGCTGGAAGCGTGTATACTCTTTGTTCTCGTGTTTTGAACTTTCATGACGTTTTGTCTCAGTGTGTTTTTTTGTTTTTGTTTTTCATTCATTGTTCTGGGCACTCAGGTTCTTTCTGTCTAGAAATGTATATCCTTCAGCTTAAGAAAAATCTGTAACGTTTCTTTGCTGTCTTTCTTTTTGTCCTCTTTTCTATTTCTGGACTAAGTCAGACATTGGACATTTTAAATGAATCTACTATTTTAAAAAAGTCTTGGGAATTCCCTGGTGGTTCAATGGTTAGGACTCCGAGCTTCCAATGCTGTGGGCCCAGGTTTGATCCCTGGTCGGGGAACTAAGATCCTGTAAGCTGCATGGCCAAAAAAAAAAAAAAAAGAAAACAAAAAGGAAGAATTAAAAAAAAAGTCTTTTCTCTCCTATCTACCATCTTCTTTTTCTTTTGGTTCTATTTCTTAGAATATGTCCTCACTTTATCAACTTCATTTCTGCTATGAGATCTGTCCTTTCCAAGAGCATTTGCTTATTCTCTGAATCAACCAACCAACCAACTTGCCTCTCTCCCTTCCTTTCTTCCTTTAAAATTACATTCTGTTTTTGTTTCATGGATGAAACATTTTCTCTTATCTCTCTGAATTGTTTTGAGGTTTTCTCTGACCACGGTTACATTTAACTATGAGTTAAAAAAATTGAAATATAATTCACATACCTTAAAATTCACCAGTTTGAAATGTTCAGCTCAGTGGATTTTAGTATTTTTTACAAAGTTGTGCAACCATCATCACTATCCAATCCCAGAATATTTTCATCACCCAAAAGAAAACGTGTACTCCTTAACGGTCACTCCGACCCCCAACCCTTTGCCCTGGACAACCATTAATCTACTTACTGTTTATGTGGGTTTACTTATTCTAGATAGTTCATATAAATGAAATATGATAATTGGGTCTTTTGTTCTGGCTTCTTTCACTTAGCATAATGTTTTCAAGGTTCATCCATATTGCAGCATGAAACAGTACTTCGTTCCTTTTTATGGCCAAATAATATACCACTTTATGGATATACTACATTTTGTTTATCCATTTATCAGTTGATAAACATTTGGGTTGTTTCCACTTTGTAACTACTACAAATAATCCTGCTATGAACATTTGTGTACAAATTTTTGTGTGGACACATTTCAGTTCGTTTGGGTGTATACCTAAAAATGGAATGGCTGGGTCTTAATGGTAATTCTGTGTTTAACTTTTTGAACAAACTCTTCCAAAGCTGCTCACCATTTTTCATTTCTTGCCTGCAGCGTATGAGGATTTCAATTTGTCCAAGTTCTCGCTTGTGCTTATTATTGTATGCTTTTTGGTTTTGGCCATTTTGGTTTGTGTGAAGTGGTATCTCATTGTGGTTTTAATTTCCATTTCTCTAGTGATTAATGGTGTTTGAGCATCTTTTCATATGCTTATTGTTTATTTGTATATCTTCTTTGGAGAAATGTCTGTTTAAATCTTTTGCCTTTTTTTTTTTGTGTGTGGTACACGGGCCTCTCACTGTTGTGGCCTCTCCCGTTGTGGAGCACAGGCTCCGAACGCGCAGGCTCAGTGGCCATGGCTCACGGGCCTAGCCGCTCCGCGGCATGTGGGAACTTCCCGGACCGGGGCACGAACCCGTGTCCCCTGCATCAGCAGGCGGACTCTCAACCACTGCGCCACCAGGGAAGCCCCATTTTAAATTTTTGATGAAGTTGAATTTATCTAGTTTTTCTTCCATTGTTTGTGTTTCTCCTATCATATCTAAGAAACCATCTCTTAATATAAAGTCATGGAATTAATTATATTTCGATAAAATTAAAAAAAGATAAAGTCATGAAGATTTACACCAATTGGTTCTTCTATAGTTGCTCCTATATTTTGGTCTTTGATCCATTTTGAGTTCATTTTTGTCTAAGGTCTGAGGGAGGGGTCCAACTTCCTTCCTTTACACATGCATATCCAGTTGCCCCAGCACCATATGTTGAAAAGACTATTGTTCTTTTCCCATTGAATTACAGTAAGTCCCCTACATACGAACCTTCAAGTTGCGAACTTTCAAAGATGCAAACGTGCGTTTGCATGTCCAGTCATGTAAGTTAGTTCACGTGTCTGTCTGTAAGATTACTGTACTGTAAGATTAAAAATGTTTTCTTTATTTTTTGTGTCTGTTTGTTTTTTATGTATTATTTGTGTGAAAAGTATTATAAACCTATTACAGTACAGTACTATGTAGCTGATTGTGTTAGTTGGGTACCTAGGCTAACTTTGTTGGACTTATGAACAAATTGGACTTACGAACGTGCTCTCGGAACAGAATTCATTTGTATGTAGGGGACTTACTGTATCTTGCACTTGTGTCTAAAATCACTTGAACATCAGTGTGGGATTGTTAAGGGAACCGCTGACTGAAACTGCCCACCCTGGCCAGGCACAGTAGTAACCACTTGCCTGAGTTATCTTACAATAGGAGGTCCTGGTAAGAAACACGGAACTAACAAGCTACCAGCAACCGGTCAAAAGGAGAGAGGAGACTCCAGTCCATATGTCCTATCAACCTCCCTTCTGGATTCTAGTGAGAAGGATTCTTCCTTTTCACTGAAATCCATCTTGGCTGAGCGATGTGTGTGCCACTAGGAAGGACCCTGAGTCAGAGTGATTGGCCAGAGATAACCTGGACACTAACCCCATCACCATAAAACCTGAGACTATGAACCATGTGGCAGAGCAGTTCTACTGGGTTCCCTTACCCTGCTGCTGTGCACCCGGTCGCCCCTTCCCAATAAAGTCTCTTGCTTTGTCAGCACTTGTTTCTCCTTGGACAATTCATTTCCGAGTGTGAGACAAGAGCCCTCTCTCGGGCCCTGGAAGGAGTCCGCCTTCCTGCAACAGGTTTGTATCTGGACTCTTAGTTCTATACCATTGCTCTGTATGTTTTTCCTTATACCAGTACCACACGGTCTTGATTACTGTGGCTTTGTAGTAAATTTTGAGATTAGCAAGTGTGAAGCCTCCGACTTTCTTCTTCAAGATATTTTGGCTATTCTGGGTCTTTTGCATTTCCTTATGAATTTGAGGATCAGCTTATCCAATGAGTTCTTTTTTTTCCTCTTTGTTTTGATATTTGGCTTTTATGTCTGAGTCTCTCCACAGTTGTGTATGCTTAAGCGTGCTAGGACCCAAATGAGGGAAGGTAATTGGGGATGGGGAAACCTCTCATAGTTCATGATATAGACTTTCTCTTATCTCCCTGGATCAATATGGTGCCTTATCCCTACTCTCAACCATGCCTTAAGTTCTCAGGTCTGATTTAACCTATCCAGAGATTAAAATTTAACTCTCTGTTTGGGATTAGGGAGGGATGAGTGCCTAGCTGAAGTGGGTGGGGACTGGAGTCTGGCACTCTTTTCCATGCAGGTTTTTACCAGCCCTCCTGTTTTTAACCCCACTTCCCCCATCGCAGGCAGTTAGATTTCAGTTTTGACTCACTTGCCACTTTCCAAAATGTTGCTGCCATCTCTGTTGTTTCCTTTTCCATTCTTTTTTAGTGGGTTTACATTCTTTGTGTTTCTTTCCTGACATTTTGTTGGGGTTTGAGAAGGGAGCAGAGATAAATATAGGTGTTTAATCTGTCATGTTCATTGAGAGCCCCTGGAAGACTCTCTGTGGGAAAAGTTGGCATCAAGGAAGGTGGTGCAATACTTAGTCTCCTTGGAACCACTCCTGGAACAGCTCCTCCACTGTATTCTGTTCCTAGAGTTACATATCACCCCACTTTTTCTTTTTCTTTTTTTTTGGCTGCGTCGGGTCTTAGTTGTGGCAAGTGGAATCTTTTGTTGCAGCGTGCCAGCTCTTCATTTGCGGGCCTCTCTCTAGTTGTGGTATGCGGGCTCCAGAGTGTGCGGGCTCAGAGTGGCATGCAGGCTCTCTAGTTGTGGCGTGTGGGCTCAGTAGTTGTGGCATGCGGGCTCTGTAGTTGTGGCATGTGGGCTCCAGAGCATGTGGGCTCTGTAGTTGCGGCGCAAGGACTCAGTAGTTGTGGCACGTGGGCTCATTTGCCCTGCGGCATGTGGGATCTCAGTTCCCCGACCAGGGATTGAAGCCGCATCCAGTGCATTGGAAGGCGGATTCTTAACCACTGGACCACCAGGAAGTTCCCCCAACTTTTTCATTTGCAATTTTGGGACATAATTTTAGTTTAACCTTGAGCCTTCTGATAGAGGTAAAGTCCTACTTTCAGTGCAGTCAAATTAGTTGAAGCCTCAGCTGATTCAGTAACACTGATCCAGTGGTTCTCACCACAACTTCACTTTGGAATCATTTGGGTAGCTTTTAAATAACACAGCTGTCCCCGGCCCACTCCAGACCAATCCAATGAGAATCTCTGAGGTTAGGGTTTGGTTGTCAGTGGGGTTTTTTTTGTTTCATTTTGTTTTTATTGCTCTCCAGGTATTCAAATGTGTAGAAAGAATTGAGGACCACTGCTCCAAGGCGTTTCATATTTCATTAAGGATGATTTTACCTAACAGGATAAGTTCAGTTGCATCTTTTTTTTTTCTTAATTTTTTAAATTTTTGGCTGCACCATGTGGCTTGTGGGATCCAAGCCATGGCCCCTGCAGTGAAAGCACAGGGTCCTAACCTCTGGACTGCCAGGGAATTCTCCAGGTGCATCTCTTATCACTATCTTCCTCCTCCTCTTTCACTGCCCTCCAGCCGTGCGCTGGCCCCCTTTCGTTCCTTACACTTTCAAGACATGCAACCATCTCAAGAGCTTTAGCTCTTGCCCTTTTATCTGCCTGGAATGTTCTAACACAGATATCCTCAGTTCCCTCCTTCTCCTGCGTCAGATCTTTGCTCAGAAGTCACCTTCTCAGTGAGACTTGCCTTGTCCACAATGTTCAACATTTCTACTTCCAACCCCCTCCCAAATTCCTGTGTTCTTTCACTGCATGGTGTTTCCCCATACCTCTCATCACCTCTCTAGTTCTCTTGTCTGTTCCCTATTTGGCATCCGCTTCCCACATATGCCCTTCCCCTGAGCATTAGTCTTTTACTGTATAAAGAAGCCAGTGGTTGGAGCTTCATTTATTCCTTCTGCCATGCTCTTTTCTTTGTGTAGGTAGAAGTTTCTGACCTATATCATTTTCCTTCTTTCTGAGGAACTTCTTTTCAACATTTCGTGCAGGGCAGGTTTTTGTTTGAGAAAGTCTTTTTTTCTCCTTCACTTTTAAAGGGTAACTTCATTGGATACAAAATTCTGGGTTGGTGGGTTTTTTCTTTTTTCTTTTTAAAAATATTTATTTATTTATTTGGCTGCACCAGGTCTTAGTTGTGGCACTCGGGATCTTCGTTGCGGCGTGCGGGATCTTTGGTTGTGGCATGTAGGATCTTTAGTTGCAGTGTGCATGTGGGATCTAGTTTCCTGACCAGGGATCGAACCCAGGCCTCCTGCATTGGGAGCGCGGAGTCTTTACCACTGGACCACCAGGGAAGTCCCGGGTTTTTTCTTTTAACACTTTAAATATTTCACTGCACTCTGTCCTTGCTTCTTTTTTAAGTTTATTTTTTGATTTTTGTATTCATCCTGCTTGATGTTCTGTGAGCTTCCTGGATCTATTATTTGGTGTTATGTCGTTAATTTTGGGAAATTGTTGACCATATTACTTCAGATATTTCTTTTGCTCTGTTCTCTCTTCTGATATTCCAGTCATGTGTATTTTGTACCTTTTGAAATTGTCCCACAGTTCTTGGCAGTTCTGTATTTTCTTTTTTTTTTTAATTCTTTTTTTCTCTTTGCATTTTAGTTTGGGACGTTTCTGTTAATATATTTTCAAGCTTACTGATTCTTTCCTCAGCCACATCCAGTCTACTCATGGGCCCATCAAGGCGTTCTTCATTTTTGTTACCATGTTCTGCATTTTCTTTTGATTCTTTCTTAGAGTTTCCATGTCTCTGCTTACATTACCCATCTGTTTTTATATGTTGTCTACTTTTTCCATTAGAGCACATAACATATTAATCATAGTTATTTAAAATTCCCTGTCTGATAATTCCAAAGTCTGTCATATCTGAGTCTAATTCTGATGCTTGCTTTGTCTCTTCACACTATTTTTTCTTACGTTTTAGCATAACTTATAATTTCTAACTGAAAGCCAGGCAGGATGTATTAAGTAATAGGAACTGAGGTGAATAGGCCTTTATCTAGTTGGGAGTTTTGTGTAATCTGGCTAGGAGTTGGCTTGTGTTTAATGATTGATGTAATTGTAGGTACCAGAGGCCTCAAATTATGCTAGTATCCTTGTTTTCGTCTCCCCTGTAATCTCTGGTCTTCCCTAAGAACTCTTTCTTAAATAGAGTATACACCTTTTAGCTCTTTCAGATGTAATCCACTGTTATTTTATTGGACCCTCGATATGGTGGCAGAGTGTGGGTGAGGGAAAGCATTTTATAATTTTATGATTAAATCTCAGTCTTTTAGGGGGTCTCTGTCCCTGGACTGTGACCTTTACAAGTGTTTATGAACTGTTTTCCTTTCTCAGTGCGATAAGAAGTCTAGAGGGGGCCTCAGGGAAATTTCCTCCCCCGCAGTTGAGATAAGTCCTGGTAGAGTCCTTTTCCTGGAGTGAAGGCTGCTGTTAGAGAACACTCTGGGCATACAGCACAATGGTTACTTTTCCCATCCCCCTGCCAGAGCCAGGAGCATTCTTGGCTCTTTACCAGGAGACTCTTATAGGGTAGGAATTTTTTTTAAATGTTTTATTCATTGATGTATCATTAGCACCCAAAACAGTATAAGGTACAGAATAAATGCTCAGTATGTATTGAATGATTGAATAAATACTGTTTTACCTAGATGTGGGAAAATTTCTCAGACCTAAAATGATAATAATAAACCGATGGCATTTCTCTGAGTGACTAGTTAGTCCCCAATCTAGTGTTTGTCTATTTGCTTAGTGTTTGTGTCTCTCTAATCCAAAACCCTAAGTAAGATAGGATTGTTGTAGAGCAGTTGTTCTCAAGAGGTTTTGACTACAATCTTTAGTAAGACATATACATATTTTATATCATGACCCAATATACATGAAGATGTAAATGTACATTTATCTGAACAAACTTTTTATGAAATAATACTTTCCTTTATGTATGGTGTACTTTAATATTTTCTACTCTGTTATTTTATATTTTATTTTAAAAAGTGCTTGTCGAGATTTACATAGAGGTTAAGTTCAGAGGATAATGTTTTTGTTTTTTTTTTCAAGAAATTTGGGTAGATCTACCACACTTAGTTCTGGCTTCCCCCTTTTTCTCCTGATAAATCCATGACTTCCTTGAATAATGAAATTCATTGAGCATCTATAACCTTTGGTGATGTTTTAAACATGTTCTCCCTCCTCCCCCTGCCTGCCCCAGGCTTATGCTAACTCAGTTTTTGTGGAAGTGATTTGAATGCAAACACTTCTCATCACTATTAGCAGGGGAAAAAATTACTTGAGTGCATGTACAGAGTCATCTATTTGTGTTGCTGAGACAGGTGTAGAGTAAAATCTGGGTCTCAGCTTTCATAAGCTTCCTAAAGTGACTAGTAGGAGTTTGGACCTCATGCCCATTGGAAATCCTGTCCAATATGGGGCCCTGAGACAGAAATTATAGGTACTTTGGGGTACTTTCCCTTCAACAGTAATGGTTATTTGTCTTTATACATGGATTGCAAAGGTTCAATTCAAGACACCTACCTTGGGGCTTCCCTGGTGGCATAGTGGTTAAGAATCCGCCTGCCGGACTTCCCTGGTGGTGCAGTGGTTAAGAATCTGCCTGCCAATGCAGGGGACACGGGTTCGAGCCCTGGTCCCGGAAGATTCCACATGCTGTGGAACAGCTAAGCCCGTGCGCCACAACTACTGAGCCCGCAGGCCACAACTACTGAAGCCCATGCGCCTAGAGCCTGTGCTCTGCAACAAGAGAAGACACTACAATGAGAAGCCCGCGCACCACAACGAAAGAGTAGCCCCCGCTCGCCGCAACTAGAGAAAGCTGGTGCGCAACAAGGAAGACCCAACACAGCCAAAAAAATAAATAAATAAAATAAATAAATTTATTTAGAAAAAAGAAAAGAAAAGATACCTACCTTGTAGTGTCAGGGTGGTATCTTGCTAATGGATCTGGAGACAAAGCCGTGCATAAATAACATGGGCTATTGTTAGTAAACAGTGGCCTGTAATTATGAAAGACATGGGAGGAAGAAAACATGGTAGTCTTATCTACTCTATTTCTACTACTTTCCCTGTTGGTTTTGTTCTGAGCCGCCTCTGGAATTTATCTGATTGGTTTTGTTTTGGAGCCACGAAGTATAGATCGAAAGGTTTGGTCTTTCTCCCATGTAACAGGCCATGCGAGGGCTTTGCGTTTCATTCTCCAGAATTCTCTCTAGTTCATAGCAAAGGCTAAAAACAGTTAAAGCTCAGGGAGAACAAGCTAGTTTAAAAACTACCCTTAGTCAAGTTGCTTCTACCCTTAGAATGAGTCCCAGTAGATGTAAACATTTTAAAATTGTTTTCTTTTTAAAGTCTATAAATAATGGATTTCCAGCTTTTAGTGCTTTAACCTGTTACTAAAAGCCCCGAGGCTTAATTTACAATCATTAATCTTTCCTTCATTACTCAAGATATCATCTTTTTATCCCCTTTAAAACTATTGTTAAATTATGAAAAAGATCAAACATATGAAGTGGTTCAGAGAATAAGATAACAAGCAGTCATAAAAATCACCATCTGGATTTAATGAATAGTAGCATTTTGCCATATTTGCTTCAGAATTTCTTCCTTTAAAACATGAAATGTTGCAGATACAGTCGAAGTTCCCTTGGTCTCTCTGTTCACTCCAGTTCCCTTGCTCCCTCTTCCGCTACCCCAGAGGTAACTTCTGTCCTGAACTTGGTGTGGTTCCTTCCCATCCATGCTTCTATACTTTCATACCATTTATGTGTGTCCACAACAGTAGATACAATTGTTTTGTGAAAGTTCAAGTGTATACCAATGGCACTGCCCTACACTTAAGCTATCACTTGCTTTTTTTTTTTTTTTTTTAGTTCTAGTATTATAGTTTGGGGTTTGTACATATCAGTTGAATTCATACATTTCAAGAACTATATGGCATCCCATTTTATAACTATTTCACAATTTATGCATTCCCTCATTGATGGACATTTAGGTTATTTATAAATTTTTGCTGTTATAAACATTGCCATGATGAACATTTTGAACACGGTTGCTTCTGCATTTGTTGGAAGATTTTCCCCTGGCAAATATCTAGGAGTGGAATCCTGGGAAGTACAATATATGCATCTTTATTGGCAAATACCTAGGAGTGGAATCCTGGGAACTACAATATATGAATCTTTAACTCTATCGGATGTTGCCAGGTACCGTCTAACTTGCACTGCTTCCAGAAGCCTGTGAGACTTCTCAGCAACACTATTGTCAAACTTCTGATCTCTTGCTAATCTGATGGGTAAAAGAGTTGATATGTTTATTGCTTTACCAAAAAAACTTCAAGGGAGTCAAAACATTATCCTTTTGAATTTCAGAAAGTTGATGCACCTCTTCATTCATTCAATAAATATAGAGTTCTTACTAGGAGCCAGGCACTATTCCAGATAGTAGGCTACAGGGCTAAGGGGGGACACACATCTCAGCCCTCATGGAGCTTACCTTCTAGAGGAGGGAGACAGTACACACAAGAAATCAATACACTATGAACCGTGTCAGTGATAAATGCTAAGGCAGAAATGTAAACTAGGGAAGGATGGGTACAGTGTGTGTGGAGAGGTGAGGTTGACAGGGTGGCCAGGGAAGGCCCCTTAAGAAAGCAACATTTGAGTTAATGCCTGAAGGCAGTGAAGGAATAAGCTGTATATGTGGACAGTTGGGAAAAGAGAATTCTAGACAGAGAGGTAGAAGTCTGATGGGGGAACGTGGCTGGCATGTTCAAGCAACAGCGAGGAGGCCCATGGGGAAGGTAGGGAGAGGGGAAAGAAATGGGAGGCCAGGTCAGAGAGGTGTGTGGTAGTGTATCACGCCGTCCCTCTAAGGTCATTACAAGGACTTTGAGGTAGATGGGAAGCCCCTGGATAGCTTCCAGCTTTTGAATAGCACAGTGATATGATCTGATTACATATTAAAAGACAGGACTCTTGCTGAACGTAGAAATTGGATTGAAGGGGGCAGAGAGCAGAAGCAGGAAAAACAATAACCCAGCTAAGAGATGATGGTGTTTGGAGCAAGGCAGTGACAGTGCAGATGGAGAGAAATGTTTGAGCTTGGAAATATTTTAAAGGTAGAATCAATAGGATTTATTGATGGGTTGAATGGGGGGTGTGAGAGGGAAAGGGGAAGCACGAATGAGCCCCAGAATTTTGGCCTGAGCCACTGGATGGAGGGAGTTGTCATTAACTGAGATGTGGAACAGGATTGAGGGCGAGTATCAGAAGCTCAGTATTGTCAATGCGCAAAGAGGACCTGAGGTTCTCCTGCATACTGAAGTATAATTGTTGTGCTGAGAAAAAGCACTTGTATGACTGAATTAAAAGCTGTATTACATAGTTGCTTTTTTCATGAAATACCATTTTTACTTAAAAAAAAAATCAACAGATAAACTAGCGTTAATAGATTTGGGTGTTTGGCAGACATTTTCCTGAAGATGAATGAAGTAAGCCTGTCACTTCAAGGAAAACAACTGACAGTGCTTGTTGCCAATGACAGAATATGAGTTTTTAAGTGAAAATTAGAAATTTGGAAGACTTCCATCTACCACAAAGAGCTTGACAGCTTCCCAATACTCAAAAACTTGTCTGATGAGATCAGTGGTGACATTCACAAATGTGATATTTTGGATAGGGTATAATGAAATGGGTCAACATTTGGAATATCTATAGAACTCAGTGAACCAAATATTTTCCAAATGACAAATGACGATGTTACACAATTATGTATGAGTAAAAGATCCACTCAAAATGCAAGATAGACTTCTGCTTCTAGCCAAGATGGAGTGACAGGGATGCCTTATGGCTAATGAGGTCCATCAAAAATTATTTCATGTGCTTTGTTGGCCAGGCCCATGTGCACATCCAGGTGATAGCAGAGTAGTCGACTGGATGAATGTTGGGCTTTGGAATCAGAAGATGTAGATTGAATCCTGGTCTGTCATTTCCTTGGCCAATAAACACATTTACTGGTATATCTTCTTGGAGAAACTTTTATTAAAATCTTCTGTCCATTTAAAAAATTGGTTTAATATTACTTTAGAATTTTTTTAATGTTTAAAAATTTTATTTATTTATTTTTTGGCCACACCATGAGGCATTTGGGATCTTAGTTCCCCGACCAGGGATTGAACCCGTGCCCCCTCCAGTGGAAGTTCAGGGTCTTAACCACTGGACTGCCGGGAAGGTCCCTACTTTTTAAAAAATTGTTGAACTGTGACTTTCTTTTTGGAGATATTATTTTAGGCTCTCCATCCTTAAGAGGTTGATATAGCAGTGCTGTGTCCTTCTTAGCCCATCCAAGTCCTACCCAGATTCAGTAGTCATTATGAGACAGACATCACTCTGCCTGAAGCAGCGTGGCTGCAGTTGCTTAGATGTTTATATTTTCTTTTTTTTTAAATAAATTTTATTTATTTATTTTTGGCTGTGTTGGGTCTTTGTTGCTGCGCGTGGGCTTTCTCTAGTTGCGGTGAAGGGGGCTACTCTTTGTTGCTGTGCATGTACTTCTCATCGCGGTGGCTCCTCTTATTGAGGAGCACGGGCTCTAGGCGTGTGGACTTCAGTAGTTGTGGCACACGGGCTCAGTATTTGTGGCACACGGGCTTATTAGTTGCTCCGTGGCATGTGGGATCTTCCCGGACCAGGGCTTTAACCCGTGTCCCCTGCATTGGCAGGTGGATTCCTAACCACTGCACCACTAGAGAAGTCCTGGATGTTTATATTTTCTTGCTTCTCTCTCTTTAGACTTAGATATTAAAATTGGGTTCAGTTCCTCAGTCTCTTATCAGATATCCTCTAAACCTGCTGCTTTGTTTGTCTTTCAGTTTCCTGGTGATGACATGGCATCTGCCAGCTCCAGCCGGGCAGGGGTCGCCCTGCCTTTTGAGAAGTCTCAGCTTATTCTGAAAGGTGAGTGGCACTGTGTGAAGTTTGTCATTTCAGGTCCAGCCCCATCTTTGGGAAAGAGGTGGAATTATACCACACTTTGGCTTATGAGCATAACTATTCATTCTTACAGGGTTGTCATATTATAGCTGGAGTTTTTGAAGAGGAGGGGGAAAAAAAGAACTTTTGGAAAGAATTATATAAAATGGCGAATCCTTCCTTCTCCAGGGCTCTTTTCTATCTACGCTCATTCCCTTGGTGAGCTCATCCAAACCTTATCACTTTAAATGCCACCAAATAGTAGGATCACTGCCACATTTGTATCTCCAGCCTGGCCTTGTCTCTGAACTCCAGGTTTGTATATCCAATAGCCCACTTGGCATCTCCACTTGAAGGCTTAGTAAACGTCTAAAATGTGACATGCCTGGAACTGACCTGATTTTTTTTTTTCCTCAATATCCTGTATTCAGCAAATCTGGTTTTGTCTACATTCAAAATGTGGGCAGCGTTCAGCCACTTCTCACCACCCCTGCTGACCCACCAGCTGGCATCATCTCTGCCCTAGATTAAGGCGGTAACCTCCTAACCTGGCTTCCTACTTCTGCCCTTTGCCCCGCTTCATTCTGTTTATCGCACAGCAGCCAGTGATCTTGTTACAGTGTAAGCCAGCTCTTGTCACTTCTCTGCTCAAACACATCAAGGACTGTCTATCTCACTCCGCATACAAACTGAAGATCCCACGTGATATGACCCCTTCCATTTCTCATTTCCTGTTCCACATTTACTCCTCTTTGGCTAGATGCACAGGTCCACATGGACCTCCCGTGCTATTCATTGCCTCTACCAGGTACACTCCCACCCCTGGGCCTTTGCACTTGCTGTTCCCACTGAATGAAATGCTCTTTTGGCTGAGTTATCTACCTGGTCTGCTTCCTTACTTTCTGCAGGTTTTTACCCCAAAGTCACTCTCCTCAACGAGGCCTTCCCTGATTCCCCCATCTAAAGGCTCCCTACCCTGATTCCCTCATGTCTCTCCCCTTCATCACCTTATCTTTTTCTTATCAGCCCCTGTCACTATTTAATGTTTGACCTATTGGAATCTATTTCATTTATTCACTGTCTCTTTCTGTAGAATGTAAGCCCCACGAGAACAGGGGTTTTTGTCTGTTTTGCTTACTGTTGATGCCCCAAAGCCTAGAACAGTGCCTGACACATAGTGAGGCCTCAGTAAATATCACACGGATGAAAACGTGCTGCTCCAGTAGCTTTAGGAGGAGGAGTCACGGGACCACAAGATGCTCGGGGAGAGAGGAGTGGCATTCAGTATCTGGGCTCAGGCCTCTCAGCATGATCATTGGGAGACAAAATTGTATCTTTGGTCCAAATTTTTAAATTATTGTTTGAAAAATGGAAATGTTATTCATTTATTTCATGCACTCACATAGTTTACAGTTGTTTCCATTCCTGCAGCTCCCCAGTTCCCTCGCCTGGAGGGAACCTGTTGTTATCAATGAGTGCTCCTTTCCCCACATCATCTTTTTTTTTTTTTTAAGCC
Source organism: Globicephala melas (assembly GCF_963455315.2). NCBI lineage: Eukaryota > Metazoa > Chordata > Mammalia > Artiodactyla > Delphinidae > Globicephala > Globicephala melas. The sequence continues at coordinate 45,776,819 of NC_083332.1, forward strand.
TACAGCACCTGGTATTGCCAAGCGGTCTCCCATCCAAGTACTACCCAGGCCCAACCCTGCTTAGCTTCCGAGTTTGGGGGCATTCAGGGTGGTACGGCTGTAGTCCCCACACCTTTACCAACATGATATGTTGTCAGATTTTTTTTTTTTATCTTTGCCAGTCTGGTTGGTTAAAAAAAATTGCGCTCTCAGCATAGTTTTACTTCTCATTAAATGATAAGTGATGTTTAGTGTCTTATCATATGTTTAAGTAAATCTGTATTTCCTTTTCTGTGGGTTGCCTGTGTCTATTTTTTGCCTGTTTCTTATTGAGTTATTGATTTTTTTTATAGTCTTCATATATTTTAATTACTTTTCTTGGTGTCTCATGGCTGCTCCAGCCCTTTTGAGAAGGGAGAAGGAATAGAGTGAACTGGTAGGGTTTTGAACTCGAGACTACAGCCTTTACTGCCTATCTAATAATTAGCAGGGCTAGGTCAGAACAGAAGCCTGCCCATGGAAACTGGTGATATCCTGAGGTCCCTGTTTTGGGACCATGTTATTCAGGAACACACTCTGACTTCTAAAGGTTTCTCTCTTGCCTTTCCCTGATGTGTATTTTCTCACTAGTGTGGAGAGAGCTAACTTGATAATACAGGTGCACCTCGTTATATATGCACTTAAGCTATAGGGAGTTGATAATACCATCCAGGAAAATGGTGGGGGAGAAAGAGGAGAGAAGCAACCATTTAAACAGTGTGGGTGGTTCTTCCTCCTGTGCATTTTGTGGATAGAGCCTCTGGTGTAATTTGGGAGCTGTTGCTATGCTGTCCCCTCTCTGCCTCAGTTCCCTGTGCCTCTTCTAGTGCAGTCCTAGAGATTTATTTTTTTATTTTTTATCTTTAAAAATTTTTATTGGAGTATAGTTGATTTACAATGTTGTGTTAGTTTCAGGTGTATGGTAAAGTGAATCAGTTATGCATATGCATATATCCACTCTTTTTAAGATTCTTTTCCCATATAGGTCATTAAGGAATATTGAGTAGAGTTCCCTGTGTTATATACAGTAGGTCCTTATTAGTTATCTATTGTATTTATTTTTTAAATTAATTAATTTTATTTATTTATCTTTTTGGCTGCGTCGGGTCTTTGTTGCTGCGCGCGGGCTTTTCTCTAGTTGCGGCGAACGGCGGCTACTCTTCGTTGTGGTGCACGGGCTTCTCATTGCAGTGGCTTCTCTTGTTGCGGAGCATGGGCTCTAGGCACGAGGGCTTCAGTAGTTGTGGCACGTGGGCTCAGTACTTGTGGTTCTCTGGCTCTAGAGCGCAGGCTCAGTAGTTGTGGCACACGGGCTTAGTTGCTCTGTGGCATATGGGATCTTCCTGGACCAGGATTCGAACCCGTGTCCCCTGCATTGGCAGGCAGATTCTTAACCACTGCGCCACCAGGGGAGCCCTGGTTATCTATTTTATATATAGTAATAGTGTGTATATGTCAATCCCAATCTCCCAATTTATCCTTCTCCCCCAGTCCTAGAGTTTTACAATACACTTTTTAAACACACTAAGGTCCTCAAACGTAAGCCAACTATTTTATCTGATATTTAACTGAAGGAACACTGAAAACACAGCACGGCAAAGCAAAAAACTGGCTGTTTGGAACCTATAGAAGGATAATATGCCACACTCTGTTCTGTTGCCTTCCTAAGAGCTTTTCAGGGGTATAATTTTGGAAATATGTGATTTTTTGCCTTATTTGTTGACTTTAAAAGCTAAATCCTATGTGAAGATGTGACTCCATGTATAAGAAACTGACATTTATATTTTATCAAATAGTAAATAAACTTTCTAGATAAACTTGAGACCTGTATTTTGGCTTGTCTTTTTTTTTTTTTTTGCGGTACGCGGGCCTCTCACTGTTGTGGCCTCTCCCGTTGCGGAGCACAGGCTCCGGACGCACAGGCTCAGCGGCCGTGGCTCATGGGCCTAGCCGCTCCGCGGCATGTGGGATCTTCCCGGACTGGGGCACGAAGCCGTGTCCCCTGCATCAGCAGGCGGACTCTCAACCACTGCGCCACCAGGGAAGCCCTGGCTTGTCTTTTAAGAACAAGAAACATTGAAAATATCACCCCACGTATTAATTATAAATTACTGCGGGGAAAATGTATCTTTACAGTGGAGTGACCTGGCAAACCCCACATTAACCATGGGATCAAAATTAGTATCCCCAGTAGGAGGATGGCCTGGTGTGTACAGTAAGAAGTATACAACCTAACATGTGTAGTTAGTATTCTTGACAAAAATGTTCACTGTAGATCTAACCATGAGGAAACAATCAGAAAAATGCAGGATTTAGCATTCTATAAGACAGCTGGTGGAAGGAAGTCTTTAAAAATCATTGTCATGGGGCTTCCCTGGTGGCACAGTGGTTGAGAGTCCGCCTGACGATGCAGGGGACGCGGGTTCGTGCCCGGTCCGGGAAGATCCCACATGTACAGTTTGTTCATCTTGATTGGATCCTGGGTTGGGAGAAAAACAGCTATAAAAATATGTTTGGGGGACTTCCCTGGTGGCGCAGTGGTTATGACTCTGTGCTCCCAATGCAGAGGGCATGGATTCGATCCCTGGTCAGGGAACTAGATCCCACATGCATGCCACAGTTAAGAGTTGGCATGCCACAACTAAGAAGCCCGCGTGCCACAACTACAGAGCTGGAGAGCCGCAACTAAATCCTGGCACAATCAAATAAATAAATATTAAAAAAAAAAGTTGGGAACAACTGGGAAAATTTGAAATTGGAATGGGTATCAAATGATGGAAGGAGTGACTATACATTTTTTTTTTAGGTATAATAATGGTGGTGTGGTAGGTGGAAGAATGCCCTTATTGTTTGGAATTGCATTCTGAAAGTAATCAGGGCCGATCTGTCATGATATCTCCAACTAACTTTTTTTTTAAATACAGATGTCATATATATATCTGGGTCCTGTGCTATCCAATAGGGTAGCAAGTATAGCCACATAGAACTATTTACATTAAAATTAAATAAAATTTAAAGCTCGAGTCCTCAGTCTCACTAGCCATATTTCAAGTGCTTTATAGCCACATGTATCTCATGGCAATGTATTGGAGAGCGCTGGTGTAGAACATTTTTATTATTGCGGAAGTTCTCTGGGTAATATTGATGATAGACGCTGAGAGAGAGACAGAAAAGCATATGTGGCAAAATGATAGCAGTTAGTAAATAATGTGCAATTATTTATTCTATTCTTTCAATTTTTATGTAAATTGGAAACTTCACAAAAAACTACTAACTGCACCATGTGATCTTAGATTGAGTCCAGGACTAGAAAAAAATCTTTTCTCTTTTGCTATAATGGACATTGATAGGGTAATTGGCAAAATTTGAATAAGGTCTGTACCTTAGATAATAGTATTAAAGAATGTTGAATTTCCCAGTGTTGATATTTATACTATGGTAACGTTAGAAAATGTCTTAGTTCTTAGAAAAGGCACACTGAAGTATTTAGGGAGAGAAAAAGAGAGAGTAATAAAGCAAGTAGCGTAGAAAGTTAATATTTGGTGACTTTGGGTGAAGGGTTTTTTTAATCAAATTATTTTATTTATTTATTTATTTATTTGGCTGCGTTGGGTCTTCTTTGTGGCATGTGAGATCTTTTGTTGTGGCACGTGGGCTTCTCTCTAGTCGTGTCGTGCAGGTTTTCTGTCTCTAATTGAGACGCGTGGGCTCAGTAGTTGTGGCGCACGGGCTTAGTTGCCCCATAGCTTGTGGGATCTTACTTCCTCGACCAGGGATTGAACCCGCGTCCCCTGAGTTGGAAAGGGGATTCTCTGCCACTGTACCACCAGGGAAGTCCCCGGTGAAGGGTTTATAAGAAATCTTTGTATTAGTCTTGCAGCTTTTCTAAATGTCTGAAATTATATCAAAAAAAAAATTTTTTTAAAGTAGATACTAAAAAAACAAGGACCAAAAGGGAAATTTGATGGAAGGGTTCAAAGAATCAGCCCGGGAGCTGGGAGGCTTGGTTCCAGGCTTAGCACTGCCTTTGACTAGCTCCGTGATTTTGGATATGTCTCACTTCCCTGGATCTTAGTTTGCCCAACTATTAAATAAAGGGTTTGAACTTGTTGATTTCAAAGAAACTGTCTAGCTCAAAATGGTAGGACTCTATATAACTAGTCCCTATTTTTTATCTATATTTTTACATTTAAGGGTCTGCGCTCACACCACCAGGTGGCCTCAGTTAACCTTGGTCTATGTGTGTAGTATTTTCATTTTCCCACTCTGGGCCACATTTCCCAGCTCTACGACCTTTTTTCCTAGTACCAACTCTTGTTGCTTCTTAATCTTCACGACAGCTTTTGTTGCTGTTGTTCCTTGACTTTCTCTCTAGTGTTCTTTTGGTCCTGGAGAAGACACGTATTGCTAAAAAACAATCAGAGGTGGCTTTGCCCTTTGCCAAGTTGTGGACCCTTATAGGACTGTCATCCCTCAGAAGGGTCTAGGAGGGAGAGGTTTGCTAACTCTTGATGGGAACCCAGGTTCAGGCAGTCTTGTCATCATGGGTAAGGAACGTCAGTTACATGCTCTGATTTGGGGCATAGGATAGAAAACATCCAGATGGGTTTTGTCCTAGTGATCTGGAGTTTCCACCATGGCTGATAAGTGCTACAAAAGGAGCTTGTCTAGCACCCAGCCCTGGGCGTATGCTTGCTTAGTTGGTGCTGAGCCCCTCGCTTGCTGGTGCCGTGTAAGCATCAGAAATGCTGCCACATGAAGGAAATGAACAGAAGAGGAAATGCAGATGGTTAACAAGTACATGGAAAAACTATTCAATCTGGCTAGTAATTGAAGAAAAGCATTAGAACAAATAAGCAAAGTCTGGAAATGGCATATAGCATGGTGTGGAGTCAGGCTGCCGGGTGCACATTGTGGTTCGAAGCTCCCTGGATGTGTAGCCTGGGGCAATGACCTAGCTTCCCCAAGCTTGTTTCCTCCTGGGTGAAATGGAATGATGATGTATTTCCTGCCTCATTGTAAGGATTGGGTTAGATAATGTGTGCATACCACAGGATCTGTAATAAGTGCTCATTAACTCTTAGCTATTATCTTTATACTATTTTTTTTTTACCTACATGATTTGCAAAGGGTGAAAAAAACATAGTACTCAGTGCTATGCAGTGTTTGGTGAAATGGATATATTCCTATAGTGCTGATAGGTGTCTACATGGGTTTAGAAAGGAACTGAGCAGTTTTAAGAACTTTAAAAAATGTTCATATCCTTTGGAAGAATACTCAGAAATGCATGCAGATACTATATACATTTGTGGTCATTTTCCCCGAGCCAAAAGTTGGAAGCAATCTATTCAACAGTGAAAGAATAGTTGCCTAAATTATGGTGTATGCTTGTAATGGGCTTATATTGCAGCTTTTTAAAATGGATTTTGGGGGGAGAGGACTTTTTAAAGAATTGGAGACATAAAAGATGAAAGTCTAGAAAGTCTGTATTTACCAACATCTTAATGATAATTATCCCAGTGTTTTCCGTTTAGGAGTGATTTTTTCTCTTATGCTTCTTTTCTTATGCTCTTTTTATATCCTCACATTAAAAAAGAAGTCTTTTTAGAATGAGGAAAAGACAAAATTTGTTTTTTTAAAAGAAACAACAAAAAAAGAGGGAGAACATCTGCCACAGGGGGGCAGCTGGGAGCCCTCTGACTCATCCTTGACTTCTTCTGTCTTTCCTGTCCAGTGGTGTCAGCAAAGCCCAAGGTACATAGTCGTCAACCTCGAATTAACTCGTTTGTGGAAGTGGCAGTGGATGGACTCCCCAGTGAGACCAAGAAGACTGGGAAGCGAATTGGGAGCTCCGAGCTTCTCTGGAACGAGATCATCATTTTGTAAGAGAAAACCCCTTCTCTCCGAATGCGGCCCCCCGGGAGAATAGAGGAAGGGGTTGTGGGAGATCCAGGTTTCCTGTAGCAGCCTCTAGGCCTTCCGCCTTTGGTACCTGAGGCACCTTCTCTTCAGGTGTTTCTACATCATTGAGCTCACAGAGTGTTCATTGTTAGCTAGATGGTTACAGGGTCAGCTCTCAGGGGGAAAGGGTATATGTGAGTGTCTTCCTCTTTGGGGTTCCCCCCACCTTCAAGATGTCAGCAGGGTAGTTTCTCTGTTTTCTTCTAAGTTACAGGAGTGACTGATCTGCTTGGATATGATGAATCAAGTATTTGTTTTCCAGGAATGTCACGGCCCAGAGTCATTTAGATTTGAAGGTCTGGAGCTGCCACACCTTGAGAAATGAACTGCTAGGCACCGCCTCTGTCAACCTCTCCAATGTCCTGAAGAACAATGGGGGCAAAAGTATGTACAAGGAAGGGGTACCTGACGTCATTCATTTGTGGGGGTGGGGAAAAGAATGTGAAGGCATGGATGTCTCTCACATGGTGGATAAACCTGGTGATGCAGTTTCCTCCAGGACCAGAGGCTGCAGTTACTGTACTCCCCGTGGATGTGGTCCGTGGAGTTCTAGGAAGGCTGAGAGCTACTCTCTGCCTCTATTGTGGAACTCAGCCCCTTGGTCCAGGGCCCCTAGTGGTGGGATGCACTGATGTCCCCCCCTTGATCCTTCCTCAGGGCTGCATACTTTCCCTCTGCCCCTCTTTTCCTGATCCTGATGTGTGACGTGTAAAATCAAACTGTCAAATGCCTCCAGCCTAAATCATTACTTTCCTAGTCTGATCCCTCAAACACAACAAAGGAGCTTCGTCTGTGGGTGGGTGTGTACATGTGTGCCTGCCTGTCTGCGTGGAATGGTGTTACAAATGGTGCCCTGTGCTTAGAAGGCGCTCGATAAACATTTCCTGGTTGTTGGAATGCAGTGGAAGCTCTATCATGATTATTCAGCATGCCTCGGCTGCACGGAAATCTAAATCCTCACGTCTGTTTATTGCTGTTTGTGGTCAGTGGAGTAACCCATGGCGGAGGTATCTGGATCCTCCCTCATAAAGCCTCTATTCAGAGCAGTACCAGATGTGGCGAGGGAATGCCACAGAAAGAAAGGCTCCTTCTTTTCTTGATGTGTGCTGTCTAGCAAATATTTTCTGAACGTGGATTTAGTTTAAGAGAGATGTGTGGGTGGGGAGCCCCGAGTCCCAGGGAGAGTGCTGCTTGATTCAAGAGTCTTTCCTTTCTGAGCCTGTCCTTTCTGATGGGCCTCTTGAATGGGGTGTGAGGCTCCCCCGGTCTTTTTCTTTCTGCTGGGCACACACTGATATGGTGAACCCACTCTGGACTCGGGAATCGTCTGAAATGAGGATCTGCCTCTATTCTAATTCTGCAGGGAACACCCCGCTGCTCTGTCTTCTGAGTCGGTCTTTATTTTCCCAAATGCTAGCCTGCCTTTTATAATTTGATTCTCAAGGAGGATTATATTTACTATGTCATTTGGAAATAGACTTGTGGGCATTCTCACATTAGGATCAGCAAGCGACATGAGTGTCCTTTTCTCTCCTTTTTCATTTGTCCAGTTGGCATACTTTTGCTTTCAATTACAAAAGTAATTGTTGAAAACTTGGGAATCACACAAAAGCACACAGACACACAAAGAAGATAAAATTCTCCTGGAAGCAAAGTACCTAGTGATAATTATTGTTAACATTTTGATACATGCCTTTCTGAGCCTTTTTTCCCTGTGTGCAGTGTATTAATATTTAAGACATCAGTGAAACAAAATTGAGATCATACATGAACTTATTATTTTGCAACATGCATTCTTCTCTTTAAAATGTATTACTATATCTTTATTTTTAATTGTGATTAAAAAAAACACATAACGTAAAACTTACCGTCTTAACCATTTTTAAATGTACAATTCAGTGGCATTAAGTACATTGACAGGATTCTGCAGCCATCACCTCCATCCGTCTCCAGGACTTTTTCATCTTGCTAAACGCAAACTCTGTACCCGTTAAACAGTAACTCCCTCCCTTCTCTCAACCCACACCATTCAACTCTCTGTCCCTATGAATCTGCTTACTCTAGGTACTGCATATGAGTGGCATCATACAGTATTTACCCTTTTGTGTCTGACTTCTTTCACTCAGCATAATGTCCTTAAGCCTCTTTCACGTGGTATGTATCAGAATCACCTTTTTTTTCTTTCTTTTTAAATTTTATTTTATTTTATTTTGACCACACTGCACGGCTTGTGGGATCTTAGTTACCTGACCAGGGATTGAACCTGGGCCCCCGGCAGGGAAAGCACGGAGTCCTAACCGCTGGACGGCTCAGTAGTTGTGGCTCGTGGGTTCTAGAGTGCAGGCTCAGTAGTTGTGGTGCATGGGCTTAGTTGCTCTGCGGCATGTGGGATCTTCCCGGACCAGGGCTCGAACCCGTGTCCCCTGCATTGGCAGGCGGATTCTTAACCATTGCGCCACCAGGGAAGTCCCCAGAATCACCTTTTTAATGCCGAATAATATTGCATTGTATGCCGCATTTTGTTGATCCATTCATCCATCCAAGGACATTTGGGTTGCTTCTACTTTTTGCCTGTAGTGAACAGTGCCGTTGTGAACATGGGTGTCCAAATATCTCTTCAAGTCCCTGCTTTCAGTTCTTTTGGATATATATTCAGAAGTAGAATAGCTGCATCACATGGTAATTCTATTTTAATTTTTTGAGGAACCGCCATACTGTTTTCCATAGCTGTTGTACCATAAAATATTTAATTGTTCCTCAAAAGTCAGTTTTTGATGACTGTCTGGTAGTAGTCTTATCAGATGGCTGTGTGAAAATTTAAGGTTGAACATTTGGGTAGTTTTCAGTATTTCAGTCACAAATAATGCTATTTTGATAAACTTATAAGTTTACAAATCTTTATACCAATTGTTAAAAATGTGTATTAAATTATTGAACATAGTGTTGCTGGATTTAAACATTTTTCAAGGTTTTGGACACATTGCCAGATTACCCTCCAGAAAAGTTCTACCCATTTATCCTTCCATCAGCAGTAGCTGAGATGGCTGGTTTCTATTGCACTTTAACATTTATTGGATTTATTTGTAAAAAAATATATATATATTTTTAGCCTATTTTATAATTAACATTTTGCCAGATTTGCTTCATCTATTTCTTTTTGGTTGCAGTATTTAAAGTAAATTACAGGTGTTTCAACCTTTTATCCTAGATTCTTCAGCATGCATCTCATTAAAAAAGGACTTTTGTTAACATAATTACTGTACCATTATCACACCTGGCAATATTTACACGAATTCCTCATTATCACCTAATACCCAGTTCATATTCGATTTCACCATCTATCTCAAAGTGTTGTTTTACAGTTGGTTTGCCCCAACCTGGATTTGGGCAACGTCCCCTCATTGCATTTGGTGGTTATGTCTTTGAAGTCCCCCCACTCCCCCTCCACTCCACCTTTTTTAAAGCTGTAATTTACTCAAGGAGACTGATTTTTTTTTTTTTTTCTTTTACGCGGGCCTCTCACTGTTGTGGCCTCTCCCGTTGTGGAGCACAGGCTCCGGACGCGCAGGCTCAGCGGCCATGGCTCACGGGCCCAACCGCTCCGCGGCATGTGGGATCTTCCCGGACCGGGGCACGAACCCGTGTCCCCTGCATCGGCAGGCGGACTCTCAACCACTGCGCCACCAGGGAAGCCCTGAATGTTTTTAAAGTGTGTTTATTGCCTTATTAATGTCCTTTGCTCATTTTTTTACTGAAATGTGCATTTTTCTCTTTTGGTTTTGAGAGAGCTCTTTATATGTTAAGGCTGTTATTCTTTGTCTTGTAATTTGTGTTTTCCCAGTTTTTCATTTGCATTTTAATTTTTCAGGCTTTTTCTTTTTTCCATACAGATGTTTTAAACTTTCTGTAGTCAAGTCTGTTACCTTTTATATTTTCAGCCTTTTCTTTTATGTTTTGGAAGGCTTTCCTTTATTCTGAGATCAGGTAAATGATCATCTCTATTTTCCCCTAGTTCATTGTGATTTTATTTTTTTAATTTAATTCTTCATCCAAATGAATTTATCTTTGTGTACAGTGTGAGTAGGGATCTAATTTAATTTTTCCTGAATAGTTAACTGATTACTTTAGCACTACTTATTAAATAACCTATCTATATCCCCAGTGATCTGAGTTGCTACCTTAAGCATATATTAAAAACATATGTATATTTGGGCCTGTTTGGGACTTTCCATTCATTGCTGTTTTTTATCAGCCTTTTCAAATCACTCTGCCTTAGCTAGTATAACATTATGTTATGTTTTTAATATCTGACAGTTCAAGTTTCTCTTCTTTTCAAAATCTTCCTGCCTCTTTTCTTTGCATGGATGACATCATCACATGAATTTTACATTATTTTGTCAGGTTCTCCCCTCTTCCTATTCTCCTACCCCCAATCTCTTGAGATTTTTGTTGGAATCTATCATATGTAAAGTTTCTTTATGGAGAATTTTCATACCAGGAACATGGAATGTCTCTAAATTCACTCAAATCATTTTGAAGTTATCTTCAGATAGATTCTTTTAGTTTTTAAAAGAGGTTTGATATTATTTTCAGTGGGATCTTTTTCTATTATGTCTTCTAACTTAGTGTTGTTGGTATATGACTATTGTTTCTGTATTTTCTTTTATATAATCAGTCACTTGCTGAATTCTTAGTATAGGTTTTCAACAGTTTCTTTTGGATTTTCTTGGTAGACGTTTATGTGGTTTCTAAGATCAAAAATTTTGATCGTCTTAGGAGATAATTTTACTTCTTTTTCTTTGTTAGTTGCTTTGTATACAACTTCCTGTTTTAGTGGTGATGGAGTGGGCATTCTCCCCTAATAACTAAGCTTATAGTGACTTCTTCAGGTGTCAGGTCGGGTATTAGTTGGTAACCTGTCTTCTTGGTTTACTAATCATTGTTGTCTTTTTAAAAAAATCAGGATAAGGGTTGAATTTTGAGCAAATGTTTTTATTTTATCTTTTAAAAAATATTTATTTATTTGGCTGCGTCGGGTCTTAGTTGTGGCACGCGAGATCTTTTAGTTGCAGCATGCAGCAAATAGCTTTTAAGCAACCATTGGGATAATTATATGTTTCTCCTTTCAATGTATTACATTAATTTCCTTGTAGTAACAACCTTAGAATTTCTAGAATATACCTAATTGCTCATGGTAGATTATTCCTTGAAAATTTTTTTAGAATTACATGTTCATATTTTATTTGGGGGTTTTCCATCTAATTCATAAGTGACATTTGTTTATAGTTTTGTACTATTTTTGTCATCTTTGGAATCAAGTCTAGGCTAATTTTATAAAGTAAATTGAAGTGCTTTCCAACTTCGGGAATAGACTCTATAACATGGGAATTATCTGTTCCATGAGTGCAGGAAAGAGCTCACCCATAAAACCAACTAGGTCTGGCAGCTTTCTCTGAAATAATTCTTTGATGACTTTTTCAGTTCTTTCCCCATAATGATTGGTTTGTTCAGCTTTTCTGATTCATCTTGTGTCAATTTTGTTAATTCATATATTCTAAGAAAACTGTTTCATGAGATATTCAAATTATTAATATAAAGATTTGAGATAGCATTCTCATTTTTTAAAATGTTTCTAATTTTTCTCACTTAAAAATGTTGGTATTTGTGTGTTTTTTCCCCATTTTTTTTTCTTGACTGGCATAAACATTCTTGTTTTAACTTTTGGCTTTTAATTTATTTTTCAGAGGACAACTACTTGGACTTATTTATCAATTATACCATGTTTTCTAATGTTAATTTCTATTTTTAACTTGGTTAATTTTTTTCATCTTTTTGCTTTATTTATTCAATAGTCAGTCATTTATAGCTTTTTGAGTTGAAAGCTTAGTGCATTTATTTTTGTCCCATCTTATTTAATAATAAAAACATTCTTGCTTTAAATTTGTCTTTGATTTTTACCCCACTTTGTATTCAAAATTTTTTCTGTTAAAGAAAAGTGCACAAATCTTAAGTGAGACAGCTCAATGAATACTTACATGTGTTCACATCTGTGTAATCACCACTCAAATCAAGAGATAGAACATTCCCAGAACCCCAGAAATTTCCCCATGTCCCTTGCTTGCCCTGCCCTGAGATAACAACTATTCTGAATTTTATCACTGTTGATCACTATTGATTAGTTTTGCCTATTCTTGAATTTTGTATCAGTGAAATCAATTCATCTGTGCTTTTGCATGTAATGAGAGTTTGTTTTTTTTTTACTGGGGTATGGTATCCTATTGTATGAATATACCACAATTTATTTGTCTCATCTCCTGTTGGTAGACATTTGGGTTAGTTCCAGTTTTTAGCCATCGTGAGCAAAGCTGCTGTGAACATTCTTCTACAAGAATTTTGGAAGACACAGACATACACTTCTGTTAAATCTATCTATGTGTCTATCTATCTATATCTATCTTGGGGACTTGTTTCATAGGGTGGATGTATGTTTAGCTTTAGTAGAGACTGTCTGGTGGAGAACCAATTTGCCATCCCCTACATTTTGCTGTGTTCTGCTCCTTTTTTGTAATTGCTCTTGTGATTTTCTCTTTGAGCCCAGCGTGATTCAGGAGGATGTTTCCTATGGCTCCCAGGGGCTGTGTTGCTTGTGGCAGTGGCTGCAGCTTCTACTGCTCTTGCTGACGCCAGCCTTAGCACTTTGAGTGTGTGGCTGGGTTTAGTAGTGAGGCACATCAGATCCGAATCTGATGGAAAATTTGGGCAGTGGGCTGCTTTTTCTTAGAAAAACATATCTAGGATGACAATATAGATAATATTCTGGCTGTGTTTCCTAAAGCCCTCTGTATAGAGCAAGGCTGTTTCTGATGATTGCAAATCTGTCATGTAGAGAAGTGGTTAAGAACATGTGGACTCTGGAGTCAGACTCCCGGGGTTTGAATCCTGATTCCACCAGCTTTGTACATCAGACACTTAACTTCTCAGTGCTTCTGTTTCCTTGTCTGTAAAATATTGTTTTGAGATTAAGTGAGCTAACAACAGTATGTGACACATGTTCATACTATAGTAGTAGTAGTAGTAGTAATGGTAGTTATTATTCTGTCTCCTCTGATATTTTCCTTCCCAAAGATTGGGAGGTACAAATCCCAGAGATGGACAGCAGAGACCCAGTTTCCTGATATGGGACCTCCTTGCCTAACTGAGAGGCAGCCCTGAGGTTGTTCCAAGAGAGAATTCTAAGACTGGACAAATGCAAAAGCTTTGCGGGTGTGGAGTGGGGAGGCCATTATTAACATGTGACATTTTCCAGCACCACAGTCTTGGAGCCTGCGCTCCTTGGGGAGCTGCTGGACGGGAAATGTTTGCAGAGTGGTGTCTAAGTATGAATACGGTTTCGTAGGGTAGTGGGTTACAGTAGGTGAGGTGACTCCTCTCATTGTGGCCGGGTCTTCCTGAAACCACTTTTCCTGGGAAAGGGAGTGACGGGTAGCGGTTACCCCACCTGGTGTTTTTCTGCTCCATGGGACATAATTCATTCTTTCATTTGCTCCCTTGTTTTCCCCTGGGTGGACTTGGAGGTTGACTGGGAGACCCAGCTGATGTTTCCTGCCTCCCCCTGGTCGAGGGATGCTGCAGTGGAGGGTTTTACTCGAGTCCAGCAGTTACGTAATGGTCAGCCTTGGCTGACTCTGCAGGGACATTGACCTGGCAGTGGCTGCACGGAGGACTTGACCAAAAGTCCTGGTTTGGTTCTTAAGGATGGTTCTAGTCATCTCTGTGTGGAAGCCAGCTTTTGAGTTTGACTATTGCTTTTTTTTAATTTATTTTTTGGGGACTTCCCTGGTGGTCCAGTGGTAAAGAATCTGCCTTCCAATGCAGGGAACAGGGGTTTGATCTCTGACCGGGGAACTAAGATTCCACATGTTGTGGGGCAAATAAGCCCACGTGCCACAACTACTGAGCCTGCACACCACAACTAGAGGGCCTGCATGCTGCAAACTACAGAGGCCATGCACCACAACTAGAGAGAGAAAACCCACATGCCACAACTAGAGACAAGCCCGCGAGCTGCAACAAAAAATCCTGCATGCTGCAATGAAGATCCTGTGTACCGCACCTAAGACCCAATGCAGCCAAAAAATAAAGAATAAATAAATACAATAAAATAAAAATTAAAAAATCTTAAAAAAAGTTAAGTCCCCGAAGCAAGAACCAATGCTTTAAAAAAAAATAATAATAAAATTTATTTTTAAAAAAATTGAATGAATACGAATTTTAAATTTATTTATTTATTTATTTACTTATCTGTCTGTCTGCGCCGGGTCTTAGTTGCAGCACGTGGGATCTTCGTTGCTGCCTGCAAAATCTTTAGTTGCAGCGTGCGAACTCTTAGTTGCGGCAGGTGGGATCTAGTTCCCTGACCAGGGATCGAACCCTGGCCCCGTCTGGAGTTCTTGGGAGCACGGAGTCTTAGCCACTGGGCCACCGGGGAAGTACCCTGAATACCGATTTTATTTTATTTTTTTTGCGGTACGCGGGCCTCTCACCGTTGTGGCCTCTCCCGCTGCGGAGCACAGGCTCCGGACGCGCAGGTTCAGCGGCCATGGCTCACGGGCCTAGCGGCTCCGCGGCATATGGGATCTTCCCGGACTGGGGCACGAACGTGTGTCCCCTGCATCGGCAGGTGGACTCCCAACCACTGCGCCACCAGGGAAGCCCTGAACACCGATTTTTAAAAACCTTTTTATTAGGGGAATTTTCAAACATAATCCCCAACCCCCAGTAGTCACCAGCATGTTTCATCCATACCCGCCCACTGGATGATCTTCATTTCTTTCTGGCTTGGTAGCAGATAGGAGTTGAGACCCACTTTTCTCTTGTAGCTCTCCTCTCTGGTAGTTGGACTCATCAACACTGCAGACCTTGGCACTACCAGATTGTCCTGCTTTCAAGGAGGGAAATATGGCTTGAAGTAGATTAAAAAAATATATCCAAACTTCTTTATTTTAAAATAATTTCAAATTCAGAGACAAGTTACAAGGCTAGGACAAAGAACTCCCCTATACTCTTCATCCATGTGGTGATATTTTGATGCATTTGCCTTAACATCGTCTGTATGTCTGTATATGTATGTATGGTGATTTGCTGAATCATTTTAAATTATAAATCTTATACATCTTTGTCCCTGAATATTTAAATGTGTGTTTCCTAAGAAGGATATTTACTTGCCTAACCACTATAAATGAACCTAATCAAGAAATCTAACATTTTTACAGTATTGTTATGTAATTTGTATTTTCTAATTGTTGCAAAAATGCACTTCAGGTGATTTCCAGGATCCCATGCAAGATTGTGCATTACCTTTGGTTGTCCTTAAATCTGGAGTCAGTTCCTCAGCCTATTTTTGTCTTTGATGACACTGCCATTGTTAAAGAGTTCAGGCTGTCTTTTTGTAGAATCTCCTCAGTTTAGATTCAGAGTACTACACATTTTTGGCAGGAGCATTCCAGAAGTGATGTTGCGTCCTTCTCAGTGTGTCAGATCAGGGGGCACACAACTCAGCTTGTTTCATTATTGATGATGTGAACTTTGACCATTGGGTTAGGGTTGTGTCTGCCAGGCTCTCCACTGTAAAATGACTATTTTCTCTTTATAACTAAGACGTTTTTTATGGGGAGATACCATACTTTGAGACTATGTAAATATCTGTTCCTCATCACACCTTCACCTACTAGTATTTGCATTCATTAATGATTTTTGTCTGAATCAGTTAATATTCTGATGGTCGCAAAATTTTTTTCCCAATTTAGTCATTCCTTCTACATTTATTAGTTGACATACTGCTGCAAGGAAGAGCTTTTCTTTTTCCTTTATGTAGGTATGTATTATCAGTCTCAACTCATGGATTCTTATTTTATGCATGGGTTATAATTTATTCCTGCCATTATTTTATGCTCAAAATATCCCTGGTTTGGCCAGTGGGTGCCTCTTCAAGCTTGCTCCTGTATCCTTTTTTTTTTTTTTTGCGATACATGGGCCTCTCACCGCTGCGGCCTCTTCCACCACGGAGCACAGGCTCCGGACACGCAGGCCCAGTGGCCATGGCTCACGGGCCCAGCTGCTCCGCGGCATGTGGGATCCTCCCGGACCGGGGCACGAACCCGCATCCCCTGCATCAGCAGGTGGACTCCCAACCACTGCGTCACCAGGGAACCCCTCCTGTATCCTTTGGACATGTCCCCATCATATAGTTTTTTCCAAACATCATCCAACATAGATAGAATTTACTATGTGATAAAGGTGGCATTTAAAATCAGTAAAGAAAGGTGAACAAATTGGGACCATTGGTTAACCCAGTGGTTTTCAAAGTGTGGTGTCCAGATCAGCAGCATAGGCGTCACCTGGAAACATATTAGAAACATAAATTCTCAGGCCCTCTCCCAGTCCTACAGAATCAGAAAACCTGGAGATAGGGCCCAGCAATGTGTGTTTTAACAAATGCTCCAGGGCATTCTGATGCCGGTTCAAGTCTTAGAACCACTGAGTTACCACTTGGGAAAAAAATACAGTTAGATACCTTCCTTACACTGACACTTGTGCTGGTTTTCTTTATTTAGTTTTTAAACGTTTAACCCTTTAATCAATCTGGAGGTTTTTTTGGTGTATGGTGTAGGCCAAGGATCTAGTTGTATTTTTTCCTTATGGGTTTTACGGTGTCACTGTTTTCACTGGAGGGAGTGCCAGTATCAGTTTGGACATACCTATTCTCACTGCTTTTTTTTTAAAATTTTTATTTTTTTGGCTGCGTTGGGTCTTAGTTGCAGCATGCGGGATCTTCATTGAGGCATGCGAGATCTTTCGTTGTGGCGCACTGTCTCTTCGTTGCCACACTCGGGCTTCTCTCTAGTTGTGGCGCGCGGGGGTCCAGAACGTGTGGGCTCTGTAGTTTGTGGCACGCGGGCTCTCTTGTTGAGGCGCGCGAGCTCTGGCATGCAGGCTTAGTTGCCCCGCGGAATGTGGGATCTTAGTTCCCCGACCAGGGATTGAACCTGTGTCCCCTGCATTGGAAGGTAGATTCTTTACCACTGGACCACCAGGGAAATCCCCTCACTGCTCTTTTTCTTCAAAACTTTCTTGGCTCTTGAGCCTTCATTTTTCCTGAAAGACTTTATGTATACACACACACACACATAAATATCTATTCTGTGTCTATATATTCAAGGTGATGAGTTTATGCTAAAATCTCCAATTCTAATTCAACCTCACAGAGTTCTTCCTAACTTTCCTCCTTTCCCCACTAGAGCCCTGGCTCTCACCATCATCCACATCTTTACTCATTTCTATATGCACAGGAGGCGGTTAGAGAATTGCTGTCCCCAGACCACTGTGAAAAATGAAGTACCTTCGAAAAGCTTTTTGCTTATGCTCTTCGTTTTCTATGCGTGTCTGTTTTCTTTCCCCATGTGTGTCTCCCAGATTTAAAAAAAAAAAAAATGAGAGAGGGAGAAAAAGCAAACAGCTCCCTATTTATTTAAAAATCTTATAAGCAGAGGGTTGTTACTGCACTTTATGTTCCAAGAACAGATAGGCCAGTCACGAGTGCTGTACCACCTCCCTCCCTCTTCCATGAGGATGAAGTGTTCTGGTGGGTGGGCCATGCATCTCAAGGAGGCAGGCCTGACAGACAGTGCATGCATTTATTTTAAAGTAAACACCACACTGTTTTTCCAGTTTTTCAACAAAAAGAGAAATAAACCACTGATCCTTGGAACCTGAGTCAGAGGAGAAGAGAGAAACTTTTTAAAAAATTGCTCCTAAGTTAAAAACAATTTTAAATTTAAGTTTGAGAAATTATTCACTGTTTCTTCAGATGAGGAGGAGGCGGGCAAGAGACAAAAGTGAAAGGAAGGATGTGACAGTCCTGTAAGCTGGTAGGGAGCTATTATTTAGGGCATAGCTACAAACTCCAGTGCCTTGATTAGGCCTGATGGGAGAATGGCCAAACCAGTTCTGCATAGCCAAGTAGTTACTTTTATGAGCCTGGTAAACCACTAAGACCTAGTTATTTCAGTCTCATGGAATACTCACAGAAGATTTCTGAGAAATTCTCTCTTGCTCCCCAAATTGAAAATAGTATAATTGTATCTCTGGGATGTGCCCCCCCACCCCCCATACCACAATCCGCAGATGCTCAAGTCCCTTATATAAAATAGCATAGCATTTGCATATTACCTATGTACATACCCCCGTATACTTTAAATTATCTCTAGATTATCTATAATACCCAATACAATGTAAGTGCTTTGTAAATAGTTGCTGGAGCACAGCAAGTTCAAAGTTTGCTTTTGGGAATTTTCTGGAATTTTTTTTCCTGAATATTTTTGATCCACACTTGGTTGTATCTGAGAATATGGAGCATGTGGATATGTGGCAGGGGAGGCTGACTATTAATATTTTTTCTGATAATAAAAGCAACGTATGCTCCTAAAACTGAAAATGTTACTGTTATTTTTCTGATTATTATTGTTGTTTTATGCTTATTGAAAAAAAAGACAAAGAACATTGTGAGTGCTAAGTATGTATCAGGCATTGTTCTGAATTCTTGATCTCTATCTATCTATCTATGTCTATATCTATTCTTTCCATTTAATCCTCCTGCATACCTATAATGTAGGTTGTACTGCCATCCCCTTTAATGAGGAAATAGGCAGATTTTATGTAACTTGCCCAAGATCACATAGTAGGTGGTGGCAGAGTTGGGATTTAACCCAGGCCTTTTTGGTCTCAGAGACTTTGCCTGCAACCTCTGCATATACTGCCTTCCAAAGAAGGAGAAGGTTAAAAATCACTGGAAATTCTTTTTTTTCCCCCCACGAAGCTACCAAATCTTGTTCCGTTATTATGAACTCCATTGAATGTTCGCATTTTTTTTTTTTTTCTTTGTGGTACGCTGGCCTCTCACTGTTGTGGCCTCTCCAGTTGCGGAGCACAGGCTCCGGACACGCAGGCTCAGCGGCCATGGCTCACGGGCCCAGCTGCTCCGCGGCATGTGGGATCTTCCCAGACCGGGGCACGAACCCGTGTCCCCTGGATCGGCAGGCGGACTCTCAACCATTGCGCCACCAGGGAAGCCCCTGTTTTCATTTTTTAAAGACAATTTTTGAGAGCAATTTTAGAGTTCACAGCAAAATTGAGAAGGTACATGGAAATTTTTTTATTCAGAGCTAACCCGGTTAATACTTTGTTATATATCCACTCAGCTTTTTGGGGGTATGTCAACTATATATATATATTATATATATTATATATATATATATATATTTTTTATATATATATATATAATATATATATATATAGGTGTGAGTGTCTAACTTTTTCCCCAAATTGGGAACTCACTCTACATATTGCTTTATAACTTGCTTTTTTTCCACCCAGTTTTTCTACCTCAATGAAACTAGATCCTTTTAATGGCTACAACAGCATTTTTTGGTATGAATGCACCATAGTTTAACAGATCTTTTATTGTTGGCCGTTTCTGCGTCTTTACTACTACAAGCAAGACTTTTCAGTAAATTCTTGTAATGATATCTTTGTTCTCCTGTCCTTTTTTTCCCTTAGGGTAGTAAATTCCTAGGCATGCATTGCTGGGTCCAAAGGCAGGCACGCTGCAAGTTCTGTGATATCTGTGGCCTGGGTCTGCTGCAAAGACTGGACCCGTTTACACAACCCACCGTGTGTGTGCACGTGTACTTGTTTCCCTTCCCCCAGTGGCGCTGGGCATTACCAGTCTTTTAACCTCTGCTAGTCTGTTCTGCTGTGACAGTGATTTCTCTTTGTTATTTTAATTTGCATCTCTTTTCTTTTCTCCTTTCCCTTTCCTTCTTGAGGAACTCCTGGGTAAACTTTTGTCCTTGCTGCCTTGCTGCAAATGCTGTACCAGGTCTCCGGTCACCTCCGTGTGACTCCATCCAGGGTCAGTTCTCACTTCCAACTCACTTGCCTTGCAGACTGGATACAAGGAATCCATCCCTCCAACTTGACCTACTCTTTTCACTTGGTTTTCAGGACACCACGCCCGGCTGGTGTTCTGTCTATCTTTCCAGTCACTCTTTTCCAGTCTCCTTTGCTGGTTTTCTCCTCGCTGGTCCAGAAGCCTTGGGATACCCCAAGTTGGCTTAGTCCTGCATCCACTTGTTAATTTATACCTCTTCCTTTCATGATCTCATCCAGCCTCACGGCTTTAAATTTGGTCCGTTCACCTATGACTTGCACCCTGGACCTTTCTCCGGGCAACCTGAGACCGTGTTTCTAGATGTCTAATCAGCATCCTCGAATTAACATGTTAAAAGCTGAGCTATCAGCTTTCCATCTAAGGCAATGGAGATGGAGATTTGGTGTTGCTCAGGCTGAAAACCTGGGTGTCCTCCTTGACGCCATTCTTTCTATTACAACCCCCACCCGGTCCATCAACATGTCCTGCCCTCATTACCTTCGAGAGACCTTGGAGGAACTGACTGTTTCTCACCCTGACAGCTGCCGTCACCCATGTCCACCTCACCACCACTTCTCAACTCAGGAGGCAAAGGCCTCCTAACTGGTCTCCCGGCATCATCTGCGTTTGTCTCCCTACACTTCATTTTTGAGCCCAGCAGCCAGAATGATCCAACCCATGAGTCGAATCACATCCCTCCTCCAGTGGTTGCCTTTCTTACTAAAAGTAAAAACTGAAGTCCTTCCCAAACGGCCTAAAAAGCCTTCCCTGATCTTTCTGTCACCTCTCTGTTACCCCATCTCAATCATTCCACCCTCACCAAACCGCCTCCTGCCCACAGGCCTTTGTGCTCTTCCTCCAGGCCACTGCTGCTCTTGCCTCAGGGCCTTTGCACCGCCCTGACCTTCTTCCCAAAATATTTCTTCCTTGTGTGTCCTCCTGCCTTTCTCCCTCACCCACTTCCAGCCCACTCAGATGTCACCTCAGTGAGGGCTTCCCTGATCCATTCAGTGATTTTTTTTTTTTAATTTTACCAAGGTGTGCAACATCACCGTGAACTTTCCCACCACCTCAGTAAGATCCCTCCTGCTCACTTAGCTCTGGTTCCCATTAGTTTCTGTTCCCAGCCCAGCCCCTGGCAACCACTACGCTGCTTCCTGTCTCTGTAGATTTGCCTTTTCTGGACACTTTATACAAATGGAATCATACATGTGGCCCTGACCAAACCACCTTAATTTCAGTTCCTCCCTACACAACATTCCCTATTCCTTTCCTTGCTTTATTTTCTTTTTAGCAGTATCCCCATATAGTATATATATATTTTGTTTATTTATCTGACTTATTGGCCTCTACAACTAGAATGTGAGCTCCATGGGGGCAGGCACTGTTTGGTTTTTGTTAACTCTTGTACATCCCCTCATTCCTGTGCCCAGAACACAAAGAAGATACTAATAATATAATATAATATAATATAATATAATATAATATAATATAATATAATATAATATATACCATAACATAATATGATATTATACAATGTAATGTAATAATATGATATTAGTATATATATAATATACATATTTAATTAGATTAGTGAGGATGAACATCTTTTTATGTGACTGTGGTTTTTGTGGCCAGTGTCGTGGCTGACCGCTGAGGCAGAGGTAGGACCAGGGAAGTGCTGGGTGCCCTCTCTGGGGAGGTATCAGGCAGAATCCGTCCCTAGCCTCCAAATGCAAGGCTTTGTTTCATTTTACCTCCATCCAGTTGCAGTTGTATCAGTGACTCCTCTTTCCTTGATGGGCACCAGATGCCAGGCATTGGGATTTAAAACCATCTTTAATAGTCTCTGAAAAGCTCCCTGTGTGTTGCTTTCCATCATTGTGCACCTCAGGCAGATACGGCCAAGCCAGAACCTCAAGGAATTTCTGAAGAAGCCAAAAGCCACCCCCTCCCCCGACCCCAGACCCCCAGCTTCTCAAAGTTACAGCTGGGCCCAGCTCGCGGCTTTGGTGTCAGTGGAGAGCTGGTCGAAAGAAAAGGTCCTTTTAGCCAGGAGTCTCGAAAGTAAACACACAGGCCCCTGCAACGCAGGGTAAAACAGACCTGCTCTCTGTGTCACCGGCTGAGAGGCTGCCTTGTGAAACCTCACTTGAAAAAAGAAGAAAAGCTTTCTGTCAGGAAAGCCATCCCCTGTACGTGGCTGCCTCAGTGTGGCCTGGGCTTTAAGGCCGCCTCCAGAGTGTTCTGTAAACTTACTGGCTTTGGAGGGCCGTCAGCCTCGTGGGAATGCCTGTTTGAACAAAGAGTGATGCCACCCCTCAAAACACGAATGCTGGCTGAGGTCGTCCCCCCTTTTCTTTTTCTAATGGTATATTGAAAACTTTTGCATTTTAATCCATAGCATTTGGTCAGACAGTTTTCCCCTCTTTTCTTTCTTTCTCTCTCTTTTCTTTTCTTTTTTTTTTTTTTCTTTTTAGACTTGTGAATTTGTCAGTGTTGGATCAGGATTTTGTATAACTGGAAATTTCCTTCTTTTCTATCGGGCATTTTCTTAGGGTTGTGAGAGGGGCCTGCGGCGGAGTCGGGGGTGGGGGCAGGGTGGGTGTGAAGTTTATTTACCAGCATTTGCACAGTAAATCCCTTTGAGCACTGGGCTAGATGCCGGAGATGCAGCAGTGAACTAAGGCAGACAGTCTCGGAATTTAGGATCTAGAGAGGAAAGCGGACAGATGTTGGACGAATAACTGGTGCAGACTGTTCCAGTTGTGACAGATACGATGGAGGAAAGTGCAGGGTGCTCTGGGAGTATATCATTCAGGACTCAACCTAGAGTCCTGAGTCCTGAGTCAACCTGGGGTCAGGGAGTGTCAAGGAAGGCTTGCCCGAGGAAGTGACACCAGAACTGCAAAAGGATGACAAGAGATTGTCCAGGCCAACAAGGAGAAAAGCATTCCAGGCTGAAGGAAGCTTGGAGGCAGGAAAAAGCTTAGTTCAGTCAAGTTACACAGAGAAGGCCCCCGGGGCTGGCCGGGCCTTGGCAGACAGCTGCTCAAGATTATGACCAAAAACAGCAGGAAGGAGGCGCCCAAGCAGCGCTGTCCAGTAGAAATGTGATGTGAACCACAGACACAATTTAAAGTTTTCTAGTAGCCACATTAGAGAAAGTAAAAACAGAAATAAACAGGGGGAAAATTCGTTTTAATGATCTATTTTCTTTAGTCCAATATATACCAAATGTTATCATTTTAACACATGAGATCTGGTGTGTCATTTACACGCCCAGCATATCTCAGTCTGGAGATAGGAAAATGAGACTGTTGCCTGGATATGAGCAGTTTCCTTCCGCTTGCCAGAAAAAAAACCAACCCTGAAACATTGCATCTGATGACGGGGCCTCTTCCTTGTGCCAGTTCCCTGAGAGTGGCTCCCGCCTGCCTGCCCATCCAGTCTCCCAGGTTCTTCAGGGGAGACACCGCGGCTGCTGGGGTCATACGAAGATCAGACCTTGTTTAGCTCATCGGAGTACATGATTTCCTCTTTTCCTTCAATCTTCTGGGATTCTAGGCGCATTTTTCTTAGAGCAGGAGACTTACTCTTGTAGGAGAGTGGTGAGTTGGGAGGGAAAGCGATCCTGGATCAGAGTGAGAGTGCCACAGTTACACGCGTGGTGCGGTCAGTGCTACGGTCAGGTACAGAGTGGAGATTTTCACCTTAGCGTCAGGCCCGGCCTGGGGGATGCTGTTTATTATGTACAGGATAGCAAGGCACACAGTTCTCAGAATATGACGTCTGTGTCTTCCCTCCCTCCCACTCCTAATTAACTGATTAATGTTTATTTACACGGGTATTACATGAATTCATTCTTTTGGGGCCGGGGACTTTGTGGTAAAGGCTGAATTCCCTTTGAACGTGCTGCTCCCTCAATCCTAAAACCCTCCTCAACAGATAGATTGCTTCTGTATATATTTTTAAAGATTCTTAGGATACTTTACAAGTCAAGGGGCACAACTTGTGGGCCTAGGGTGAATTCACTTTTGCATGTGTAGTTTATACGTGTGTTTTTGTGCTGGTGTTTGCAAGTCTGGTGACTTCATACAAAGTTGACGACAGTGACCTATGTCATGGGGAAAGGGTTTGGAATGTGTGTGCTTACATCATATTTTGAATTTCTTTTTCTTTTTTTCATAGTTTGAATTTCTGCTTGAATTTTTAATAATAAGCATGTTGTTTAAAAAATTGTAAGTTAATGTTATTTATTGTGGAGCAAATATTATATAGCATAAATGGGGACATTTTTAAACTTTTTATTATGGAAAGTTTCAAAGATAAATAAAAGTAGAGAGAATCATATAATGACTGAGTCATCCTGTATCCATTACCCACTTTGAACAATGAGGAGCACGTGTCCAGTTGTCTTTCATCTCTAGCCCCCACTTTTTGGGGATGTATTTGAAAGCAAATCTTAGGCATCATGTCATTTCATTTGTAAACACTTCTGTATACGTGTGTAACTGATATTGGAAATTGAGAAAAAATACATATGCACTGTGCAGATAATGGAAATTTAAAAAGTGAAACCATTATTTCATAATCTGACTCTTCAAACACAACTTATTGTTTTTCTCTGCTTCATTTATTTCTTTGCCCCTTTACATACTTATTTTTACAGGGTTTTAATAATAGGGTGCTTTTTATAACTTCATGTTCTTGTTTTTTTTTTAAATTAACATTGTAGTGTAAATGATTTTCCATGTTGTTCATTCTTCATAATCATTAATCCAAATCTTTTTTTTTTTAAGATGTTGGGGGTAGGAGTTTATTAATTAATTAATTTATTTTTGCTGTATTGGGTCTTCATTTCTGTGCGAGGGCTTTCTCTAGTTGTGGCAAGCGGGGGCCGCTCTTCATCGCGGTGCGCGGGCCTCTCACTATGGCGGCTTCTCTTGTTGCGGAGCACAGGCTCCACACACGCAGGCTCAGTAGTTGTGGCTCACGGGCCTAGTTGCTCTGCGGCATGTGGGATCCTCCCAGACCAGGGCTCGAACCCGTGTCCCCTGCATTAGCAGGCAGATTCTCAACCACTGCGCCACCAGGGAAGCCCCATCCAAATCTTAATTGTGGCATAATATTTCACTCATTTGAGATTTCTAATTTTTCAAAAGCCATTTTTTAAAAGGGGGAATTTTTTTTATTGTGAAGTGATTAACACAATAAGTTTAGTTAACCTTCATCATCTCAGGTAGATACAAAAAGAATAAAGGAAAAAAGTGTTTTTTTTCCTTGTGATGAGAACTTTTAGGATTTCCTGTCTTTGCATCTTTCCAGTAGATCATACAGCAGTGTTAACTGTAGTCACCACGCTGTCCATCACATCCTTGGTCCTTATTTATCTTACAACTGGAAGTTTGTACTTTTTGGCTACCTTCATCCAATTCCTCCACTTTGCTGATTTGTTTAAAAGCAGAACCTTAACCTTGAAAGCGCTCTTCTAGCTGGGCTCCTGCATTTCACTATTCCGAGACCGTTGAAAAGGAGGTTTGTTCATTGAAACCCTTTCTCTGCTGTGTTTACAGACACGTCCTCAATTCTGTGCAACGGGGAGAGGTGATATAGTCACCGAGGTTCCCTGAGAGCGCAGAGAATGGATGAGCTGCTCAGATAATGGATGAGCTGCTCAGATGGGACTAGTCTAGGAATCCTCCGAATTAATGGGTGATGAGGACCACCCCCGCCTTGGGATAGAGGAGCTCCAATGACAAGGCCACAGTAATTAATGTGAACTGACAGTTTA
Source organism: Globicephala melas (assembly GCF_963455315.2). Taxonomy (NCBI): domain Eukaryota; kingdom Metazoa; phylum Chordata; class Mammalia; order Artiodactyla; family Delphinidae; genus Globicephala; species Globicephala melas. The sequence goes on from NC_083332.1 coordinate 45,802,579, forward strand.
TCCTAAAAATGCAACTTTCCCAGATCTGTATTTATTTCCTCTAAATCACTTTAAAAATAGGCTATAGCTTTACAAACAGTGAGATTCACCAAGACAGACGAGGCTTTTTTTTGTTTCCTACATGAAGGGGACCCTCAGTTGATTCAAGAGGGACTCTTTGTCTATAATGTACCTTATTAGATAGATGACTCAGATGAATAGCCAGTTCTGAAGTGTCTGTGTCAGTGCATTTTTTTTTTTTTTTGCGGTACGCGGGCCTTTCACTGTTGTGGCCTCTCCTGTTACGGAGCACAGGCTCCGGACGCGCAGGCTCAGCGGCCATGGCTCACGGGCCCAGCCGCTCCACGGCATGTGGGCTCTTCCCAGACCAGGACACGAACCCGCGTCCCCTGCATCAGCAGGCGGACTCTCAACCACTGCGCCACCAGGGAAGCCCCATTTTTTTGTTTTTTATTTTTTTGTAAGTAAAGAAAATCATGTGTAGCTTCAGGGGTTTGGACTGTAGAACACTGTGACCCTGAATCAAGAGAAATAAGGACGATCATGACTGACGAATCTGTCATGTACCGAAACGAGGATGCATGTGCCTAATCTCTCCTCCATCATTCTTGTGGTTGGAGGCGAGCCGTCCCTCTTCCTCCCATGTGAAGGGCAGACTCTCCATCCATGCTTTGGAGCCCACCCTTTCCTGCCTTCTCAGGGCTCCTTTCTGACTTCGCTCCTGCCTCTCTGACTGGTCTTCTTCCCCAACCTGCTTCACCCCGCAACGTGCTAGCTCTTTGCCTGAAACTTCAGATCACAGTTGAGCTGTCAGTTCCTCAGGAAACTTTTCCTGATGCCCTGACCAGGCCAAATATCCAGCACCAAATATCCTGATGGGACCATAAGGTCTCTTGCATGAAATCTGTTTCACACTTGCAACTTTACATTTCTTTGTGACATTATTTAGTTACTTCTGTTTCTCCCACTGACTTGTGAGGTTCCTAAAAGCAGAGACTATGTCCATTTACCTTCTTCATTATAACCCAGCTTCTAGCACAGTGTCAGGCACATAAAGGATGCCCAGAAAATGCTTCTTGAATGAATGCACAAGAAAAAAAGGAGAAAAATAAAAGTTTAAAAACTGGCTTTGTAAAATGAAGCTCTTTTCATTTTTAGAGGAGTTTATGCAACCGTCAGTCAACCAAGACTTTAAACTTTTATTTATTTATTTATGTTTGGCTGCGTTGGGTCTTTGTTGGTGCGTGCGGGCTTTCTTTAATTGTGGTGAGTGGGGGCTACTCTTCGTTGTGGTGTGCGGCTTCTCATTGCGGTGGCTTCTCTTGTGGAGCACGGGCTCTAGGTGCGCGGGCTTCAGTAGTTGTGGCGCCTGGGCTCAGTAGTTGTGGCACGCAGGCTCTAGAGCGCAGACTCGGTAGTTGTGGCGCATGGGCTTAGTTGCTCTGCGGCATGTGGGATCTTCCCGGACCAGAGCTTGAACCCGTGTCCCCTGCATTGACAGGCAGATTCTTAACCACTGCACCACCAGGGAAACCCCAGCCAAGACTTTAATTTGGAGATAATTAAGGATACGTTCCCAGCAGCAGCCTACAGAAGAAGCTTCAAGGCCAAGGTAGACGCTTCCTTACACCATGTGTTCTGGGAAGTCTCTGCCAAGGCTTGAGTGATGGGGGCCGAGGGAAGGTGGGTGAAGCAGAGTCAACCTTGGTACCCTAACAAGAATTCCAGTGTCTACAACGTGCCGCTAGCTTGGTAGAAGAGGCTTTCTCTTGTTAGGCTCTGGCTAAGGTTGGAAGCCAAAGAGACATCGTAGCAGTAAATCCTGGAAGCCTCTGGCTTTCTTTACTGCGAAGGGAATGTGAAACAGTGTTCTCTTTAAACCTGGGGTAGCCTCCAGTCTGTGTGTGTCTGAGTTAACGGGGAGCCAGGGAAGGGAAAGGAGACTGTTTACTCTCTGCCCTTCTGGAATTTCCTCCAGTTCCGTTCCTCTGTGCACCAGTGTTTCACAGCTACGTGTAGAATGAACACTGACCTGTTAATGAATGCCCTGTTTATTTTCACTTTCTTTTGATGGGCCTATGGGATTGAGGGCAGAAGGAGGCCGGAAGAAGGAGGTTTGTTTGTTCCACTGAACAGCTCTGTTAAGGCCAATCAATCACATCTTCCTCGGGCTTCTGAGACTCTTGGCCGGAGAGTACTTGGTCTCCCTTAAAAATATCCTACTTTGTGTCCTGTTTTGTTTTTCTCAAATTTCCAGGTAAATCCTTACATTTGTATTCTGAGTTAGGAAGAAAATATTTTTTCTCTTAAACGATATAAGCGTATACATGCACATACATTTTGGTGGTGTGAGAGCAGGGAAGGACAGCGATGATAGAAGATTCTAAAGCAGAAAGTTCCTTCATACACTGCAGTGAAACTGCCCAGGCAGGGCTTCTGGACTTAACTGAATTGCACTGTAGGGGCACAGTTTGGCAGTTCTGGTTTATGTAGTTTTTTTCTTCTGTCGGAATGAGGAAGGCAACTTCCGTGCCCTATTTATCTATACTTATTGGTACCATATGCAAACAGCATATTAAAAAGTCCATGTCAGGAAAGGGAAAAAGTAAGTCTTAGAAAAATATTACTCATCCTTGTTGCACGTAACAACTCTTCCCAATAGGAAATTATTAACCTGAAGCTACTTGCAAATCTGAGGCTTTGAAGTAAGGGAAAATAACCATCAGAGCTACTCCCTAAGCAGCTTGATTGTATATTTTCTACCTTTTCATATTTCAAAATGTGTATCTAACATTGAATTTGTGTACGTTTTTTAGTTTACAGTCACTGTTTGTTCTTTAGGTATGCTGGCTTGAAAAAGAAAAGCTATTATGGAAAATGTCAAAATACACAAAAGTAGAAAGAATAGTCCATGAACCCCTATGTGCCCATCACTCAGATCCACAGCAGGCTACAGGTGGCCATTCCCACCCCACCCTCCACGGGGTTATTTTCACATAAATCTCAGACATGTTTCATTTACAAATATTTCAGTATGGATCTCTTAAAGATAAGGGCTCTTAAACACCATAACCATGATACCAGCTTCATACCTGAGAAGCTTAATGGTAATTATTTAATCTCATCAAATATTCAGAGAGTTTTTAATGTTTCCCCAGCTGTCTTCAACATTATTTCCCCCCCCACCATTGGTTTGTTTGAATCAGGATCCAAACAGGATTGATAAGTCTCTTAAGTCCCTCTCCCTCGCCCCGCAACCAGGGATGGAACCCGGGCCCTTGGTGGTGAAAGCTCGGAGTCCTAACCACTGGACTGCCAGGGAATTTCTTCTTTCTCTTTTAACCAATATGTTCTCCTTCCTCTTTTTATCCCTTACAGTTCATTGTTGAAGAAACTGGACAGTTTGTCCTGTAGTTTCCCACATATTGGGTTTTGCTGTTTGTGTCCCTGAAATGTGTTTTAACATGTTCCTCTGTCCCTCTGTGTTTCTTTTAGTCTCATACCTGTTGAGATCTAGATCTAGAGACTTGATCTGATCCAGGTTCTTATTTTTTTCTTTTTAATGAGGTGGTGTGTGTTTCTACCAGGAAGCACTCTATGTCTTCTTGTCTCTTCTGGTGTGCCGGCTTTTAAAGGGATCTCCTGGCACAGTCCTTGAGGATTTTCCTAATTCTTTTCCCCTAGCTTCTAATCTCCAGCCCTACCGCTGTATGTTGACCTCCATAAAGTAGCGTTACAAGGTATTGGTAACCAGTGGGTACTTAGAAGAGAAGAAGGACATTTGCTGAAGTTAGCGTGAGCTCATGACTTTGGCTTTTTCGGAGGAACTAAAGTCTCTTACCATCGGAATATTTTCATTGTATATGTTCCACTTGGTCGTAATTGAATCTGACTTCCCCCAGCCATGCTCTACGTTTGTGCTTTTTGCAGCCCCTGCCTATGATTTGCCCAAAGCTTTGATTCCAAGGGCCTGATGGGCCTGTGGGGACTGACCAGTGTGCTCAGTGGGGAGCCATGGGGCTTTCCTAACACGTGCTGGAAAGGGGGGAAAGGGCGAGTCTCCCTTCTGCTACCCTGCTCCCAGAAGACACTGCCATCGCCTGGCCCAAGCTACCAGCTACTCTCGCCTGGAGTATTGCAGTGACTTCCTCCCCGGTCTTGTCTGCTTCATCTCTTGCTCCTCCTGCAGCTGGAGTGACTGCGCTGCAACAGAAGTCACGTCCCTTCCTTGCTCAGGAGCCTCCAGTGGCTCCCAATCTCCCGCTTAGTAAACGCCAGCGACCATGCCAGTGCTCCGAGGCCTTCCTTGTGACCTTCCGGTTTCCTACCACCCTCCTCTCCTGCTCCTCTCTTTCCCCATCCACTCCAGCCACACTGACCTCCCTGCCATTCCTCAGATCTGCTAGGCGTGCCCCCATCTGGGGCTTCTGTGTCTTATTCTCTCTCTGCCTAGAATATCCTTCCTCCAGATACTTACGTGGCTCCCCTGCCTCATCCTTCTTGAAGTCTTTGCTCCATTGTCACTTTCCTGGCGAGACTTTCTCACCACCCCAGACCCTCCTCCACCTCTAGCACTCTTCATCCCTTCCCCTCCTTTCATTTTTTTTCTACTGCATTTGCCACTAACAGATTGTGCAATTTACTTTAAAAACAAAAAACATTGCCTAGTGTCTGTTTGCCCCAACCAGAATATAAACCCCCCGGGGCACAGCTTTTTGTCTGTTCTGTGCCTGTTGAATCTCACCGACCAGAAGAGTTTGTGCTCGCTGCACACGTGTGGACTGCATGATTACAGATGGAGCAGGGCCGGATGAGGTGGACGGTGGCTGGTGAGCCTCCTACGCTCAATCTGGTTCTAGTTCTGGAACTTGACTTACTACACCCATGTTTTCATCAGTTTCTTGATTTTTGAGCAGTGCCTGAAAAGGTGGGGGAAGACCTGGTGCAAGAGAAAGGCCCTTTGTAGAGTTGATGGCGTTGCCGCAGTGAAACCCGAGGGCCCCAGAGGAGAGGTGGCTAATGCTGCTATTTATAGCTCAGATTCCAGTATATGTTTTCCAGCCACACTTACTCCTTTCAGCCTCCCCTGTATGCTCAAGTCTGTCACTCAATTAGCTAATGGTTTCTTTAGTCCCATTATGCATTGTAGTGCTCCCCTGGCTCAGGTGTGTTCTTTTTGTTTTTGTTTTTTAAGAGAATAACAATGTTCTATTGTCAGAGGTTTAATTCTTTTTTTTTTTTGAGGTTTAATTCTTTAATAGCTGTGCCAATTAAAAAAAAAACACAACCCTTTCCCAATGTTTTATCATGCAATTTTCCAACATACAAAAGAGTTGAAAGAATAACACAATGAATGCCCAAATGCCCTTCACCGGGAACCAACACTTCTTAAGATTTTGCTGCATTTGTTTTACCTGTATGTGTGAGCCTGTGGGGGTGTGTGTGTTTTTTTCCCTGAACCATTTGAAGGTAAACTGCAGACATCGTGACACGTCACTCCTGAATACTTCAGCCTATTTTCCTACAAAACAGTTTGAGAATAAGTGCAGACATCATCATAATATACTCTTGGATCTCCCGAGAATGAGACCATTCCTAAATACAGCCACAGTACCATTAGTGAACCTAAGAAAATCAACAGTAATTTCAGACATCATTCAACATCCAGTCTGGATGCAAATTTCTCCAATCGTCCCAAGAATGTATTTTTCAAACCAAGGTTTTGTCAAAATTTATGCAAGGCATTTGGTACTTATGTTCCTTTAAATCTAAAAGAGTCTTCTTCCTGCCTGCCCCCGCTCCCCTTTTAAATTTATTTAATGACATTGACTTTTCGAGGAGTCTGGGATGGTTACCGCATGGATGTCCCATATTCTGGGCTGGTCTGATTGCTTCCTCGTGGTATCGCTGAATTTATTCCTCTATTCCCTTATTTCATGTAAGCTGGAAAAGAGGTTTCGAGGCTTGATTGGATTCAGGTTAAATGCTTTTGAAAGAAGACTTTAAAAGTGATGTTGTGGGTTTCCCTGGTGGCACAGTGGTTGAGAGCCCGCCTGCCGATGCAGGGGACATGGGTTCGTGCCCTGGTCCAGGAGGATCCCACATGCCGCGGAGTGGCTGGGCCCGTGAGCCATGGCCGCTGAGCCTGCGCGTCCGGAGCCTGTGCTCCGCCACGGGAGAGGCCATAGCAGTGAGAGGCCCGCGTACCGCAAAAAAAAAAAAAAAAAAAAAAAAAAAGTGATGTTGTGTACTTCATCCTGTATCATGTAAGGAAGCATGTGGGTGTTGAGTTGTCTTGCTCTGAGTGATGCTCACTTCGATCACTTGGTTATGATCGAAGTGATGCTTAGAGGTCTCTCTGAACTGTTTCTCTTTTAAGTAAATAGAACAGTAGAGCGTTTTGTTCTCAAAAGCTTAGTTTAAAGAAAAAAAAAAACCTCCCCTGTCACTGGCTCTTTTTGAAGGTCAGATGTGTCTCTAAGAGTTGCAAGGTAACTTCCAAGCCTATATGTATATAATGACTCTGCTGGACATGATGAGCAGGTAAACCAGACAGAAGAGCTGAGTTGGAGCTTTGAGTTGAGACCGTGGAGAGGAAAATGTGGGCTCTGCCCCTGGCTTTGTCAGAGGACCATGGCAGGGTGGCTGTTAGGAGGTTGAAATTAGCAGCAAGAGGCCTTGGGCTCTTCCAGCTTCCTGTTGAACATTATCATTCTTCCAGAAAGGAGGGGAAAGGTACCCACACTCCATTTGTAAAGTGATGGCCTTTGAGATATCAAGAAGGGAATTAAGGAGCCCTTCTAGAATTCTCATCCCGGCATGTTCCTGAGAGTGGTGTACCGGACATCTTTAGGAAGTGTCCTAGATACAAGATGAGAGGACCATACGTCCTTGTGATAGGTATGTGGGTGATCTTGGAAGATTTTTGCTGACCTTGGAGTTTGTTGTCGAAAGCTGAAAAAGGCTTGGAAAGGTCAGGAGAAGAGCAAGTATACAATGAAAAAATTAGATTGAGAGAAATCAGGACTTTTCAGCCTAAAAACAGGAGAGTCAACAGGGAGATAATAAAAATGACAGTTTATTGGGAATTTACCAGGCGCTGTTTAATTCATTACATGTGTTACCTGAACAATGTGTTCTTACTGCTCCTGTTTTGCAAGGTAGAGAGACCAGTGCTCAAGTTAAGTAATTTGTGTAGTACCGCATAGTACTAGATAGAACTGAGATTTGAATGCAGTCTGTCTGACTGGTACCCACCCTCGACCTCTGTGCTTTGCTGCCTGCTAGGGACTTATACCCTGGATCTCAGTATGATAGAGTAGGGAGGTGCTCCTTGACTTTAGAAAAATAAATAAATAAACATTTATTACCTCATAGTTTCGGTGAGTCAGGTTTTGGGAGCGGCTTAGCTGGGCAGTCTGGCCTGGGATCTTCCACGAGGTTGCACTTGATACATTGGCTGGGCCGCAATCATCTGAGAGCTAGACCAGGACTGGAGGATCCATCTCCAAGGTGGCTCGTCTGCACGGCGGGCATGTGGTGCTGGTTGAAAGGCCTCAGTTCTTTCCCTCTCTTGGACTTTTGAAGGAGCTAGTTTTCAGGTTGCAAGTGTTCTTTTATAGAAATATTTGGAACTCACCAAGCCCCTTAGTAAAACTGACTGAAAACAGACTCAAAAGGATTTGGAGAGATCCATCACAGGGAAGAAAGGTTAAGGGGAGGGAGAGGTGCTTCAAGAGCTTGAAAACATGAGGGAAAACTGGTTTCTACCTTATTATAGTAGATCCTTGAATTGATCGAGACTGTTTTTTTTTTTTTTGCTAGGTTCTTAAAGGGCTGTGTCTGTTTCTTGGAGAGATGCAGGGTAGACTTTTTTGGTGAGGGGAGGTTGTCTCTAGGAAATGCTCATGGAGGTAGTTATTTATACATGCCCTGCCTTGTTCTAGAAAACCAGCTTATAATAATACAGTAGCAACAAAGAGAGAAAATGAAGTGGCGGTTTGATGGATACTGTGGGTGGGGAAGGAGGTTGGAATATGTGGCACTTTCCTGGTCTGGCTTTGTAAGATGTGGGGTGGCATGGAAGGGCTGCATACTCTTTGGAAATCTTCATAAACGCTGCTCTTTCTTGGTAATTATTGAACAGCTCTGAACTGGAGGCTCTGGGTCCTCAGCAGTAACTGGATGGAGGCCATTCGGTGTGGCCAGGCTTGGTGGGTGGGGTCAGGGGTGTGTGTGCAGCAGTTTCCAGCCTGCCTAGGGTTTGGTGCTTCTGCCTCGTGCCAGTTAGTTCTGTTTCTTGTTCACCCACAGGGCTGAATTTGCCTAGTGTTCCAGGGGCTGGGTGACTCTGAGCTGCCTTCTTACCTCACTGATGGAGCCAGGTGTTGACTAGTCTCTCCCTGTGGGACTTACCCAGGACCGTGTAACGACGGGGCTGACTTGCTTGTACTGAACTTTTGTTGTTTTAAACTTTTTTCCGCCTTATTTCAAAGTGAAACATTTTCCGGATTGAAAATTAAAAAACACTTTTTAGCCCAAATAATAAGTCCCTGAAATCCTTTATCTAGAGATGACTCCTGATAGCATTTCTTTAGGGTCTCCTGACCTGTTTCGATTCTTTTTGCCACCCCTCTTCCTGTGGGTGGGGGGATGCTATTTGTAACTGCTTTCTTCCTCTGTATGCCGTCAGTATCTCTTACTCTTTTCTTACGGTCCTGCAGGTATAAGCAAACAAATAAATAAAGTAGAAATTACCTAGTGAACCTAACTATATAAAATGTTCAGAAAAAAATGAGCACAGCCTTCCCCACCAGCCTGATACCGTGGTGACAGTTAGGCATATTCCTTCCCGTTCCTTTTTCTGTGCCACGAGACAAGTTTGAAGATGTAGAAGAAAGTTGGCAGGAAAGCCAGAGTCAGTGAAGTGGGAGCTTATAACTTACAGAATCTGAACTCAGTGTGCATTTGCTTTTGTCCATCCATGTTGCTTTTTGTGTCCAACAGTGGAGAACACACAGCTGACCCTGAACCTGCAGACAGAGAACAAAGGCGGTGTTGTCTCGGGTGGTGAGCTGACAATTTTCCTGGACGGGCCGGCTGTTGATCTGGGAAGCGTGCCTAATGGCAGCGCCGTGACGGATGGTGAGTGCCGCCCTGCTCCCCAGGGCTGTGCCGGGATGGGGCAGGGCGGGGCAGGGCGGGGCAGAGGAGGTGCCCAGATCTTGGTTCTCTACCAGGTACCTGGGTTTGGGTACTGCACAGCCAGCCCTGACGCTTCTTTTTTTTTTTTTTTTAAACTGAGGCTTAGGGGTCCTGGGCAAGTCCCTTAACTGCTTTGAGCCTCAGTTTTTGTTTTTGTTTTTTTTAATTTTATTTATTTATTTATGGCTGTATTGGGTCTTCGTTTATGTGCAAGGGCTTTCTCTAGTTGCGGCAAGTGGGGGCCACTCTTCATCGCGGTGCGCGAGCCTCTCACTATTGCGGCCTCTCTTGTTGCGGAGCACAGGCTCCAGACGCGCAGGCTCACTAGTTGTGGCTCACGGGCCCAGCCGCTCTGTGGCATGTGGGATCCTCCCAGACCAGGGCTCGAACCCACGTCCCCTGCACTGGCAGGCAGACTCTCAACCACTGCGCCACCAGGGAAGCCCCCTGACACTTCTTAGCATCGTGGATCACAATCAGGACATGATTTTTCAAGGACTGTTTTCTGTTAAAGGACCAAAATAAATACCAAGCCTTTGTAAGCGTGTTGCTGTTTTGGTTCTAGAGCAGAGAAAAACATGTTTTCATCCCACATGGACTTTGTAAAATAAAACATCTTTATTAAATGTTACTTGGGCCCATTTTTCTTCTTCCCAATCCAGTTAAACTTCCTGGAGAGCTTGAGAGTGTCTTTTATGAGATGGCCTTGGTTGGAAAAGGGGAACTGTGTGTCTCAGAGATTCACACTAGCTGAATACAGGCAAGAAGCAGGGAAATTGGAGTGTCTCCTGCTCTGTCCTGAATGTTGGCGGTTTGTTTCTTTTCATCTAGTTTGAAATTAGTCACTTTTGGATCTAGCAGGAAATTACTTCATGAAGTCTGAGGTCCAAAACCGGTTGGCTTTCTCCATAATTTTTCTTGTTAAGCGTGATGTAACTACGGCACCTTCCAGGCCCCAAGCAGGCTTTCTGTAGCTTCAAGGGGTGGGGTTTGAATTCTATCTGAAGGGCATTTGAGTGGAATCTCAGTGATTGGATGGGCCTTGACGTCTGAGAATCCTCCCTCAACTGACCTCCATGGTGCTTGGGGTACTTTTGGTGCATCTAGAAAAACCTGCATCATTCACTCATTCAGCACATACATCCACAGTTGAGCACCTGGTGTGTACTAGCTCTTGGACCGGGTGCTAGCCAGACGTCAGGGGCAAAATTCACACGGTCTCTACTCCCTAGAGCTTGTGATCTACTTGGCAGGGGCAGGGGATGTTAGATATCAAATGAGTAAACACAGAAATAATTATATAACTGTAACTGTGAACAAATCTATGAAGGAGGAGTACTGGGTGGTATGAGATTCCTTTACTTGAGGGGGAATCTCATCTAAATTGGGGGGCCAGGGAAGGTTTCCCTGAGGAAACTGAGTCCTGCTGGAGTATAAGGAGTTTGGACAGGCCAAGGCAGGGGGTGTGGGGTGTAGGGGCGGCTGAGTAAGAGGTGGAGGGGTCTCACATGCAGAGGCTCTGAGGTGGGAGCGAACGTGGCCTGCAGCGGGTACAGAGGCAGCCAGGGCAGCTGGATCGTGGGGAGCGAGAAGGAGGTGCTGGGAGGTGAGGTCAGTCAGGTCACACAGCCTCGAAGACCTTGGTAAGGATTGTGAACCTCAACCTAAGAAGTAGAAAGCTGTTGAGGGGTTTTTAATCAGGAGAGTATCATGATTTGATTTAGATAGAATCTGATTTGGCTTTTTAAAAGCTCTCTGGTTGCTGCGATGTGGAGAGATGCCCAATTCCTTGCTTCCACTTTGCATGGCCAGCATCTATCCTCTGTCTCACGGGGTGTGGTTCATTTAACGTATAAGGCAACACGCTTGTAAGTGCCTTAGACATTCTTGAAGGTCTTGGGAAGAGCTGTTGCCCAGGTTTGAGCCCCTCTGTTCCGCAGCCCTGATCAGACCTCACCCAGCCGTCCCTGTCCTTGTCATGCTGGAGGCTGCAGCTTGCTGGACCGTTGGTGTCCCCCTGGGGTGGGTAACTTTAAAACATGCACTTAGCGCTGTTCCTGTACCCACATCTCAAACAGAGGTGTGAGCTTCTCAACGTTTCTGTCTTTTTTTTGTGCGATTGTTCCCTTTTCCAGGTTCACAGCCGCCTTCGAGAGAATCCAGCGGGACGGCTGTCACTCCAGAGAACCGGCACCAGCCCCCCAGCACAAACTGCTTTGGTGGGAGATCTCGGTAAGACACCTCCCTCCTTGTGAATGAGGAGGAGCCTGGAAGTTGCTTAGAGCTCTTGAAAACATGTTGGGAAGCGGCGAGGAACAATTTTTGTTAGAAACTGTTGGAAATTTCCAGAGAGCTTATAACTGACTTATAAGTATGTTAAGATGGCCCAGAGAGGAATACAAAACTCAGGATTCTCGGAAGGGTCAAGGGTGCCTTGACAAAGCTTGGGACTGACTCAGTGGGTTATTTGGCCGAGAGGAACTGTTGAACAGAGCTTGACTGCTTTTTATGCATCAGGTACAGTAGCCACAGTTATCCTTCCAGGATGCACATAGGAACACTCAGAGCAGTGGTTCCTTGTATGTGAAATTTTCTGTCTGTACATTTCTATTTGCGGGGGGTGATCCATGATTCCCTTTGGAGTGTTGGTTAAGACCTCCTGCACACAGAGTCTGACCTGTATTATACTTGTTATATACATCCCAAATGACTTAATTTTATTTATCGACATTCCCATCTTATACCTGTGTTAATGGTGCAAACTCCTTTCCACGGTCACTGAATTCCCAGGCAGAGGAATAATTTTAAGTGTATTTGAGAGATGGGGAGGAGGTTGGGAACCTGCTTTTTTAAATAAATAAATAAATTTATTTATTTATTTATTTTTGGCTGCGTTGGGTCTTCGTTGCTGTGTGCATGGGCTTTCTCCAGTTGTGGTGAGCGGGGGCTACTCTTCGTTGAGGTGCGCAGGCTTCTCATTGCGGTGGCTTCTCTTGTTGCCGAGCATGGGCTCTAGGTGCACGGGCTTCAGTAGTTGTGGCACACGGACTCAGTAGTTGTGGCTCGCGGGCTCTAGAGCGCAGGCTCAGTAGTTGTGGCACACGGGCTTAGTTGCTCCGCGGCACGTGGGATCTTCCCGGACCAGGGCTCGAACCCATGTCCCCTGCATTGGCAGGCAGATTCTTAATCAATGCACCACCAGGGAAGTCCCGGGAACCTGTTTTATTGTTTATTACAATGTACAAAATCCCCAGACATTTTAAGGAAATTTTAAGGAAAAGAATCATATGGAATGTAGTTTGTATCTGCAGAGAGTAGGCGAATAACTGGTAAAAATCCTCCCAAACAAATCCCGGGCGGTGGGGGAATAATGCTTTAAGAAACAAAGCATATTTTAACCAATACCCACAACATCTGGAAAGACCCCTCTGAGGACAGCCTTCAGCCTCTCTGGATTTGGTTGTTTTGAGGGTTTGTGAGGTCTTGATGCTTGGCAGGCGTCAGGAACAAGAGGGGGTTGGATGTTTGGATCTTTTGTCTATAGCATCATTAGAAGCAGAGGTGCTATTTGCCTGTCATCTTTTCTCCAAGCCTCTGCAAAGGTCTTAACTACCTCATACCATGAAGACTAGTCATCTAGCGAGTCACAGAGAAGAGTGATTTGAAGGTTGAGATAAGTAGTCGACTCTCACAGGGTAAGGACCAACGATATAACTGGCAAATCTTATATCAACAAAGGCATGATTGGCGCCCAGAGTTAGAGAAAAGAAAATCTCTTCAATGGTGAGTAGCTGGTGGAGAGGAACACCTCAGACATTCACTCTGAGAATGATGCCTCCTTAGCTCTGGTGCTAGTAACTACCATCTTAGTCTTTTAGCTGACTTGGAAAATTGGTGTCAAACACAACTGATGTCACTTAATTTGGGGCTGGAGGGCAGTGTTCAGCTCTTAACGTTTGGACTTAAGTTCTTGACCTATTTGTTGCTCTCTGAAGTTCTCTAGTTGATAGGTCTTGAAATTTACGTGTCTGGATAGCGCTTCTTTGCTGATGTGTTGAGGATTCTTGAGTGCTACAACAGCAGGCAGACTTCAGCAGAAAATCGGACGCATTTTTGCCCATAACACATGGCGGACGTTCAATGCTAGTTAATTGTTAGTGGGCAAATTGCCTTCTAGGTAGCTGAAGCCGTGTGGGAGTCCTCCTCCGCCTGCCCAGCTACTGCAGCATTTTCCATGCATGGCCTCTGAATTTTCACAGGCCTCTTCCATCTAAGTATTTATTGTGTGTTCGCATGGAACCTGCTGCCATTCAGCAGCAAACACTTTTGGATGTATGGCCCAAAGGCAGTCTCTTCTGCATCCTTAAGACCCCCCTTTCCCCACTGCTGCCGCAGTTACGAAGGTCACCGTGCACACGGGGTAGCAGAGTAGTCTGCTGGATGAGTGTGAGGCTCTGGAATCAGATGTAGATTGAATCCTGGCCTGTCATTTACTTGCTATACAATATTGGACAAGTCACTGAAATGCTCAGCCTCTCAGTTTTTTCAGGCATGAAATGGGGACATCGCCTGCCTCACAGGGTCACTGTAGGAATTAACTGAGATGAGTTCTGTCAGTCTGAGAGCCTTGCACACTGGGAGCGCTCAGTGAAGGTGGCCAGGAATTGCATCTGGAGACGGTCTTTTGCGCCCCACATCCCCACACCCAAACCTGGGAAGCACGGCATTACTGAAGCATTCCTGTCCAGGAGACTGTAGTTAGGAGGGTGGTGAATCTAACGTTCAGGATTCAGGGACAGTCCTCCGCTGTCCTTGGTTTCCTGTGGCAGAGAGAATGACGGGCTTCTGCTTGCCGCCTCCCAGACTAAATATTTAGCTTTCGCCGTCTGAATGGTTGGTTTTTCTTGGACTTGGGTGCTGTTCTCCATGATCAAAGGTGCTCTGATGTGCCCGTGAAGGTGAAGATTACAATGTGAAAGCAGCCTTTTCCTCTCCTTCCCCTGCTTTATACAGCCATAGAACTGGAACCGTGTAAGAGTTTTATCTTAAAGGTTCATCTACCCAAGCTCATCCAGCAAAGCTACCACGTGCTTGCTAAACAAGGCCTCAAAGCTCCGTCTCTTACTGGGATCTTTCTCACTATTTAGGGATCATCAGGTGAAACATCTCTAGTTGTTTTGCCATCTGAGCTGCCACATGGAAGCCAGCACAGGATCGCCACCGATGGCATAAATTTATTAGCAGACAGACCATGTTAGTATCCAGTCGGTGGGTCTGGCTGAGTAAAGAAAGAGTTAATATTGTACATCGTTGTTTAGTCCTACAATGAAATGGCGTCCCATAACAAAAATGGAGGAAAGATAGTTGCATCACTGTGGTAGAATTTCAGAAACATAATGTTGAACAAGAGCAGCAGATCACAGAAAAAATATATAGTATGATGTCATTTATGTGAAGTTCAAAAATGTAAACTGAAACCATGTATTTTTTATGGATACCTTCATAGGTGGTAAAACTATAAAAATTGGAAGGGAATGCGAATTAACCCTGAATTCAGGAAGATGGTTGTCACTGGTGGGCTTAATGAGGAAAAAGCACAGTGAAAGCTTCTGGGTATGGGGGATGCTATTTCTTGGCCCTGGGTGTTCATTTTATTATTCTTTTTTCAATTGACTATATACTTAATATATTCTTTGGTTTACACTGTATTCTTCATAATACAAAAACTGTCATCCACCAACCTAGGTAAACTGTATAGTGATGGTGTTAGGTTGGAGAAATTGTTGTGTGCCATCGAGGTAGACAGATTTCAGAACTTAGGGATTCTCCAGGCTCGATAATGACCACTCATTTCTCTTCTGCCCAGTTTATCTTTATAGCAGTGGAGCCAGGGATTCTAAGGTGATGCTTCACGTTGGCCTTGTTGGCTGTGCTCCTGTTACTTAGAAATCTCAGGTGGGAGAATTTAGTTTGGGCCTTGGGAAAGGGTTCCAGATGAAAGCTGGTCACTGCCAGATCATGTGTCAGAACAGCAGTAATCTTGGGGGCCCAGGAGGCCCTTTGGTGTTTGGAGCAGGGGCCATTACGTGGTGTACCCAGGGCTCTGTCTGTGAGTGTGCCATCCTGCCCTGCGTCCTCAGCCAGCGTTCCTTATTCCAGTGTGTTATGGAGTCCCCTGGGAGAGTGTGTGCTAGTTGGCACAGGGAGGGCCTACCACACCCTTTAATAATCCCCCAGTGTTTATTTTATTTTGCTGGAATGAGGGCCAGCTTGGGAACTGTGCCTAAGTCAATTCAGGCTTTGCAGTTCTCATGTGTGCGCGGTGTCGTGCACACATCGCCTTGCACGAGGCCTGCCAGAAACATGGTGTCTGCTCTCCACAGTGAGCGCACAGTCTTCATGGTGTACACGATGTATATGAAATGGCGAGTGTCACGGGAAGCTCAGAAAGAGGAGAGATGAGCATGTGGAGAGGGAGAGACCGAGGCGAGGGGGGGTGTGGGTTTGCAGAGAGACTTGTCCACTGTCCAAAGGTTCAGTACAGTGTCTTAGGGGCTAACACGTGAGGGTGCTAACTAGTGAACTAGAAGAGCTAGTGCTGTGGTGGACGTGGAGGGGGAAAGAACCCAGCAAGGGGATCCACTCTGGTACCGGCAGCTTTCTTCAGAGCTACCGCTAGGTTAGAAAAGCCAGGGCGTTGGAGTCCCTCTGTGGTTTGCTGATTCTTCATCACCTGTGATTTTTTTCCCCACTCCTCAGCTATTACATGAAACCAGGGAGTTAAGGTGATGTCACCTAATGGGTGAAACCATAGGACTGCCCGTGAGCACTGCTGCTGCTCCAAGCATAGCCTTAAGATTTCTTCTGACTTGAGTAACTAGCTCCTCCATCCAGAATCCCCGTAGATTTTCCATCGTCACACAGGGAAACGGTAACAACAAATGGAAGAATGCATTGAACTTGCTTTTAGGTTCCTAAAGTTTTTCATTAATAGGTCTGAAAACTGTGAAAGGGATCTTGGTTAAGAATCTAGACATAGGGGCTTAAATAATTAATTTTTCTTTATTATGTATTATGTACATATTTATTGTAAGAGTATATGTGAATGTGCGTGAGTGTGTGCATGTGTTTGGTGTGAAGGGCTGCAGGTCTCCGTCCTCCATCAACTGTCACTACTGGGCAGTGTTGGTTGGAATCTAGATTTTAACAAACCCCCCCACGATTCTTTTACATGTGAAAGTTCAGACCCTCCTGTAATAAGTTTTCATCCAGCCTCCTTTCCTCTCTCCCTTTTTATCCTGCTTTGATGAAAACATATCCGATTTATTGACTCCCTTGCCTTGGAATCAGTGACCTCTGGAGATGTAAAAGAGCTGTAATCTCGGCGGCATAGAAAGGCGCAAGGTCTCTGGTGAGCTCTAAATAGCTCATCAGCTGTGTCTGCAGACAGCCTAGCCCAGAAAGGAAAGAAAAATAAACTTAACGGGGCCTGAGACTGCTGGGAACACTGCTGGGAGTCCTGGGAAGCAAAACTAATGGGGTAACGAGGGGTGGATAGGAACTGAGCCTTCAGGCACTCTGTCATTGTTGGCCACTTTCACCTGTCCTTCCACTGAGATGACTAAAGGCTAATTGATTTGGAACTGTAGTCATGTGGCGATGTCACCCTGTCAGCATGACACTGAACCCAGCATCTTTACAGTTCAGGCCTCCCATCCAATAGCTTTTACTTAAAATCTAACTCTAGCCTCACTACGATTACTGGGGATGAGAAAGGAGTAAGAAAAGGAATACGTGTACTTCATTTACTCGTTCATTGATAGCTAAGATCCGGTCCCTGCACACAAGGAGCTTTCAGGGCTCTCTTCTGAGCAGGTGGTGTATAAGGAATAGGATTGAGACTGTGGACAGGAGCCCCACTGCGTTCTCAAAGGCAGACATCGAAAAGTCATCCTGGAGATTAATTACACATTGATTTATACATTAATTAATTATTAATTTATTAATCAATTATTATTTATTAAATCTGCACTAATTAAAATTATGCATTATACATTATTGTACATTTTTTTTGTTTGCTTTTGGCCATGCTGCGAGGCTTGTGGGATCTTAGTTCCCCGACCAGGCCCCCGGCAGTGGAAGCACAGAGTCCTAACCACTGGACCGCCAGGGAATTCCCTATTATACGTTTATTTATTCAGATCCATTTATTTCATTGGTCTTTACTGGGCATCTCTTCTGAGCCCAGAGAGGTGTGGTATGTGCCAGAAAGTAAGGCAAGTATCCGAAGTATCTGCAATTGGAGGCAATATTTGTTCCACAGACATGAGTGCCAGGCTGTGAGCTAGGTTGTGGTGATAAAAAGATGAAAAGCCGAAAAAAAAAAAAAAAAAGAAAAGCCACAGCCCCTGACATCGAGGACTGGCACCCAGTAGGAGACAGAGTCACAGGTGAGAATTCTAGTTTAGTGCAATGGACCCCATAGTGATGGTGAGTGAAGGCAGTGGAAAGTTTACCTAAATCCACCTGGTGGGGTTTAGGGGAAAACATCACACATTTGAGCTGTACTTTTAAGGAGTTTGCAGACCATTGAAGTGGGGGTAAGGGAAGTCACTCAGGCTGAGGGAGCAGCGTGGGAAAATGCAATGGAGAAAAAGAGAACTTGGCATATTCGAGGACATATTAGTCATTTGGTAACGTGGACACATAGATATTCAGGATGATAGCTGAAGCAAACCATTGTTTGCAGGTCACATCCAGGCTGCCACCTGTTTGTTTGTTTGTTTAGAGCAGTGTTAGGTTCATAGCAAAACTGAGTATGAGGTACAGAGATTTCCCATATACCCCCTGCCCCACTTACACACAGCCTCCCCTGCTATCAGCATCCCACACTAGAGTGGTACATTTTGTTACAATCGCTGAACCTACATTGACACATCATTATCCCAAATGATAATGAGGGACTTTACCCCCCAACGTCCATAGTTTATATTAGGGTTCATTCTTGCTGTTGTACACTTTGTGAGTTTTGACAAATGTATAGTGACTTGCATGCACCATTGTAGTATTATGCAGAATACTTTCGGGGCTCTAAAAATCTCCTGTGTTTTGCCTATTCATACCTTCCTCCCTATTAATTCCTGGCAACTACTGATCCTTTTACTGTCTACATAGTTTTGCCTTTTTCTAGAATGTCATATAATTGGAATCATAAAGTTTGTAGCTCAGATTGTCTCCTTTCACTTAGTAATGTGCATTTGAGGTTCCTCCATGTCTTTTCATGGCTTGATAGTTCATTTGTTTTTTAGGACTGAATAAAATTCCGTTATCTGGATGTACCATGGTTTGTTCATTCACCTACAGGAAATCTTGGTTGCTTCTGAGTTTTGACAGTTATGAATAAAGCTGCTGTAAACATCCCTGTGCAGGTTTGTCTGTGGATGTGTTTTCAACTCCTTTGGATAATACCAAGGAGAGCAATTGCTAGGTTGTATGGTAAGAGTGTAAGAGTGTAAGAAATTGCCAAGCTGTCTTCCAAAATGGCTGTACCATTTTACACCCCTACCAGCAATGAATGAGAATTCCTGTTGCTCTGCATCCTCACCAGCATTTGGTGCTGTCAGTGTTCCAGATTTTGGCCATTCTAATAGGCATGTAGTGGTATCTCATTTGCATTTACCTGATGATGTACGCGGTAGAGCAGGTTTTCAAATACTTATTTGCCATCTGTATATCTTCTTTGGTGAGGTGTCTGTTCAGGTCTTTTGCCCATTTTTTAAATCAGGTTTTTCCTTTCTTTATTGTTGCGTTTTAAGAGTTCTGATAACAGTCCTTTATCAGATATGTCTTTTGCAAATATTTTCTTCCAGTCTATGTCTTGTCTTCTTATTCTCTTGACCACCTTTTTTTGTAAATAAAATTTTATTTGAATACAGCTATACTCATTCATTTACATATTATCTATGGCTACTTTCACGCTACAATGGCAGAGTTAAATAGGTGTGACAGAGACCATATGGTCTGCAAAGCCTAAGATATTCACTGTCTGGCCCTTTACAGAATGCTGATCCCGCTGTGGGAGATGGTAAGAAGGTGAGACCAGTTCACAAAGGGTTATGCTTTGCTGAGGACTTCAGATTTTATTCTTTGGAGATAGGAAACCACTGAGTTCTGAGCAAGGGCATGTTGTGTTATTTCTGTGGTAAATTATGCAGGTAAGTATCTGCTGGATGAATTTGAAGTTGTATCAGTTAGGGTTCATTGCCGGAAACAGAAACCACTCTAGGTATTTTGAGCAGAAAGGGATTTAATATGGGGAATTAGGTATTTATAAAAGTCACTGGGTGGGCTGGAGGAGAAATGAGGCCCTCCCCATCCTTGGTTTCAAGGTCATAGTCCTGTGGTGGCAATCCAGACAGATGTCAGGAAACTTCTGCCCCTCCAACCACTGCATGTGCATGAAGTGGTGTCCAGGCAGTGAAGCAGGGAGACTGCTGGAACTACTGACAGCCATCACCACCACCAGAAGAGTGGTCTCTCCCTTTCTTCTGCTTTCCAAATCTCCTGCAAGAGCTTCTCATTGGTGCAACCTAAATCACTTCCAGAACCTAGGGGCATGGTAGTCTGAGAGTTTTCTAGCCCGTGCAGTGAGGGGACACGACAAGGGACACATGTGGAATAGAAGAAGGTAGGAATGTCTGACACAGTGGAGGTTGAGGCTAGACTCAGGGACCAATAAGAGGACTGCTGTGGGAACTGGTGAGATAGGAGTGGATGACTAGCTGTGGGTGGTGGCAGATTAGGGAGGAAATAGGAGAAAGACCTATAGGAGGTGTAATCATTGAGCAGGACTGGGTGACTCACTAGTGAGACAGGGTGGAGGATGAGGAGGCATATAGGGGACTCCCAGGCTCTTGGATTGAGACGCCATTCATGGAAATAAGAAATGCAGGAGGGGAGCAGCTTATGAAGCTGTCACTTTAAGGTGGCATCCCCCATGACGGTTGTGATTGGTGCTTAGCAGGCTCTGTGGACCTGGGACGGAGTCATTCCTCTAAAAGCGTATCCATAGGAGGAGGAATGCAGGGCAAAACAAACTTAGGAGATCTAGAGCACATCAAAGTGTATTCCTGACAGTGAACAACGGGGCCAATATAAGTGTCTCCACGATTTAGGGGATGGGGTGAAATTTCTATTGTATTTTAACTAGATCTGTGTCTGGATTTTAGCACTTCTCAGTCCCAGAAAATTGTGATTGAAAGGGAAAGAGTTTAGAGAGAAACCAATAAAAAGAGTATGCATCTCAGAGAAAGAATTTTTTGGTCATGGGAGCTTGAGCAGTTTGGGTATGGGATGATCAAAGATTGGAATAGAACTGACTGCAAATGCTTTGGACAGATGTGGATGGTGGGGGAAAGGGTTGCTGAAGCCATGGTGTTTGTGGTTGTGGTTTGGTGAGGTGAGGTTAGACTTTTCCTTTAGGATTCTGTTGGCACTGGATGGCTCCTTTTGAAAGTGCCAAGGTCTGTGGAAGTGGAGATTTGGGGTTTGGTTTAGTGACTGTCTTTATGATGGCATGCTCCATAACCTAAATAGAACGACTCCTTTCAAACACTGGAACAATTCTATATTTAGCTTTTTCATTTTGCGTTAGGTAAAAATAGTCACAGAACTGAAGCACGGAATTTATATTGCTTTACGCTCTACATGCCACAGGGGTTCCTGAAGTTGTTATGTACCCATAACTTACTGAAAATATAGTGAAGATATTAGTCTTAATATTCTATGGGTCTCCCATCCTTATCTCTATTTGTGTATTAGTTCGCTTCATTCTAGCATCCGCCTCTATCATTCTGCCAAAATTACAGCCACAAAAGGCCAGCTGACTTGTCTGCAGGTTTCACCTTGTGGACTCGTCCTTTCTGGAAAAGTAGCCTGCCTTGGCATCTATAGTAGTGTGGAATCCCAGAGTGTTCCTCTTTTTTCTGGTTTTATTGATCTTCATTATTTAAAAAACAAATTTGATCCACGTGAAAATATATATATATAAATGTATTACACAATAGCAGGATGCACAATTATATAATGCAGTCAAGAGAGGTATCATTAGGGCTTCCCTGGTGGCGCAGTGGTTGAGAGTCCGCCTGCCGATACAGGGGACAGGGGTTCGTGCCCCGGTCCGGGAAGATCCCGCATGCCGTGGAGCGGCTAGGTCCGTGAGCCATGGCCGCTGAGCTTGTGTGTCCAGAGCCTGTGCTCTGCAACGGGAGAGGCCACAGCAGTGAGAGGTCCACATACCGCAAAAAACAAACAAAAAGAGAGGTATCATTAAGAAGGTGACCTATAAGCAAAGATTTGAAGAAGGTGAGAGAGTTATCCATGAGGCTATCTCAGGGAAGAATGTTGGGCAGAGCAATGGCTCTTGCAAAGGAACCGAGCTGGGAGTGTGCCTTTGGAGTTGAAGGAGGCCAGTCTGGCTGGAGTGGAGGGAGTGAAGGGAAAATAGGAGGTGACAGCAGTAACAGGTAGGGCCAGATTATATCCATGAATTTCTTTCCTTTTTTAAAAAATAAATGTATTTATTTACGGCTGCGTTGGGTCTTCATTGCTGGGCACGGGCTCTCTCTAGTTGCAGTGAGCAGGGGCTACTCTTTGTTGCGGTGCGCAGGCTTCTCATTGCGGTGGCTTCTCTTTTGTTGGGCTCTGGGCACACGGGCTTCAGTAGTTGTGGCGCACAGGTTTAGTTGCTCCGCGGCATGTGGGGTCTTCCCAGACCAGGGCTCGAACCTGTGTCCTCTGCATTGGCAGGCTGATTCTTAACCACTGTGCCACCAGGGAATTCCCATGAATTTCTGCGTTACGTATTTCAAGGTTATTTTGTCCACAATACAAATTTGAAGTACGTCTTGTGGGCGAATTGAACCTTTTATCCTTATCTCACGATCTTCTCTTTTTCTAGAGTTTTTTCTCTTAAAATTTATTTGCTCTGAGCAATAAAAAGGAACAGCCTACAACAACATGGGTGATTCTCAGAAGCGTTATGCTAAGTGCAAGAAGCCAGACACAAAAAGCTACATTCTATGTGACTCCATTTACATAACATACTGGAAAAGGCACAGTTATTGGGACAGAAATCAGTCAGCAGTTGTTGGGAATTGAGGGGGGGATTGACTGCCAAGGGCACCAAGAAGTTTTGGGGGGCTATGGAAATGTTTTATGTCTTCACTGTGGTGGTGGTAACTGTATGCATTTGTTTAAACTCACTGAACTGCACCCTTAAAAAGGGTGAATTTGACTATATGTATTAATAAATATGCCTGAATTTTAAAAATCATTTAAAAAATCTGTTTGGGGGACTTCCCTGGTGGCGCAGTGGTTGAGAGTCCGCCTGCCGATGCAGGGGACACGGGTTCGTGCCCCGGTCCGGGAGGATCCCACATGCCGCGGAGCGGCTGGGCCCGTGAGCCACGGCCGCTGAGCCTGCGCGTCCGGAGCCTGTGCTCCGCAATGGAAGGGGCCACAACAGTGAGAGGCCCGCATACCGCAAAAAAAAAAAAAAAAAAAAAAAAAAAAAAAATCTGTTTGGTTTGACATTAACATAGCTTCCCCAGCTGACCTTTGTTTTGTGTTTTCTCAGCATATTTTCCCCTACACATTTAGTTTCAGCCTTTTGGATGCTTATATATTAGATGGTGTTGCTTGCAACAGCATTTAATGGGATTTTTAACAAATAGTATGAGGTGCGTGGGAGGTTGGGAGAAATAGGTGAAGAGGATTAAGAGATGCAGGCTTTCAGTTATAAAATAAATCATGGTGACGTATGTACGATGTCGGGAATGTAGTCAATAATATTGTAATCACTTCGTATGGTAACAGATGGTAACTAGACATTGTGGTGATCAATTCGGAATGTATATAAATGTTGAACCACTATGTCGTATACCTGAAACTAATGTAATTTATATGACAACTATATTTAAATTAAAAAAAAAAAGGTTGAGGGCTTCCCTGGTGGCGCAGTGGTTGAGAGTCCGCCTGCCGATGCAGGGGACACGGGTTCGTGCCCCGGTCCGGGAAGATCCCACATGCCGCGGAGCGGTTGGGCCCGTGAGCCATGGCCGCTGAGCCTGCGCGTCCGGAGCCTGTGCTCCACACGGGAGAGACCACAACAGTGAGAGGCCCGCGTACCGCAAAAAAAAAAAAAAAAAAAAAAGGGTTGAAAAAAACCCCAAACCAATATGATACCTTTTATCTTTAAGCTCTCACGGTTAGTCCATTTATGTTTCTTGTGATTCTCGAGATCTTTGGAGTCTTCTCCAAAGATGCTATCTTTTTATCTTCTTGCCTTTTAATTGCTATCTGTCCTGCCTTCCTTGTTTCCCTTTGCTAAGCTAACTTTGTGTTTGGCCTGCCTTTTCTTTGTCTTGATGAGTTGAAGGTATCTTTGGCTCACTGATTATTTGATAATGGAGTGTGAAATTCTGCACCTAACAGTGTAAAGAGAACAAGAATTTCTACCCAGGCTCCCTGTCTGAAGATTTTCTGTTTGGACTTGGACTTTACTTGGACTTTTATGGCACATCTACGTGTTGGGTCTATTTTGTGTGCTTATAAATGGCCTTTGAAGGTACAACTTTAAAATGAGAAAACAACAACACTTTTTAACATGAGATTAGCAAAAGTCTAGAATAGGAGATGGTATGAATAATTGTTATTTTGTGAAGGAGAAGGGGAGATGAGGACATGGTTCTTTTTCTTTAAAATTTTACCTTAAAAAATTTACCTTAAAAAAGGTAAGCAAAAAGCTTTATTTTAAATCACATCATACAATTTTGCTTTACACTTAGAAAAGAATGGTGAACTGGGGACTCCTGAGGAGTTAGTTTTTCCTCTTCCATCTACAGCACTCCTTCTTTTGGAGGTGGGGAGCGGTACAGGGGGAGTGGTGCTGAGTTCTCAGCCAAACTCATCTGGACCTTATGCATCTTTGTGTCCCTACCAGGGCCTAGAATAGTGCTTTGCCGCACGTAGCAGCAGCTCAATAAATCCTTGTTGAGTTGAAAGAGTCTTGTGTTCCTGCTTCTCACTTGCCAGGACTTTGGGGTGGGTCTTCCTACTGGTTTACATTCCTTGGCACCCTGACTCCCTGAGAAGTGGCGGTTTCAGGGGCACAGGTTACAGGGGAGACTTTTTATCAGGACGGCCTTGTGCTTTCCAAGGCTTAGCCGGACCACCAAGAATGTGGTGGGTTCCCACTGCCTGCTCTGTCCCTCCTGTTCCTCCTGTTTTTTTCTTCATGATTGATATTTCCACTTTGAACCCTTTACATGGACTGTTCTACTCAAATCCTTGCAACTTTTAAGGTTAACGTTGGAATCAGAGATAAGTTGACACATAAATACGTCTTGCTTGGAAAAAGAATGTGTGAAGTCCATGTGCCTGAACTCTACCAGGAAAGAGAGTTACTTACTTACCCTCTGAGAACAGTAATGTCCCACATATATATAGCTGTTCAAATCCCCAAGTGATGGTTGAATGTGAGGAATGCGTGTCTCATAAAGGACATTTGGATCGTGGAAATGCGTCCCTATGAGATGAGCACTGATTCCATAGGGCATCTCCATCTCTGTATAAGGCCTTCTAACAGAGTGAGGTGGGGTGCTCAGCAAGAATTACCTAGCCGTATATTTGAAAATTAGTATCTTCTTCTGTGGAAACTGACATTTATTTGTGCTGAGAGGATCTATTAGTTTTCAACTGCTGTGTAACAAATGACCACGAATTTAGGACTTAGAACAGCATCATTTGTGAGCTCACAGTTCTGTAGGTCAGAAGACGAGGACACCATAGCTGGCTGACTGGTCTCCTTAGGGTCTCACAAGGCCAAAATCAAGGTGTCAGCAGGGCTGCATGCTTATCTGGAAACTAAGGAAGAATTTGCTTCAAAGCTGATTCGAGCCATTGACTGAGTCATTGTAGGACTGAGTTCCCATTTCCTCGCTGGCTCTCAGTGAGGTCTTACTCAGCTCCTTATTAAGGCCATCCACACTTCTTCTCATATGTACCCCCCCCACCCCACTCATCATCAAGCTGGCAAGGGTGTGTCAGATTTCCCTCGTGCTTTGAATCCGTCTGATTTTCTCTTCTGCCCTCCACTTTTGACAACTGCTGGAGAAAGTGTTCTGCTTTTAGATTATGTCATTAGATTGGACCCATCTGCATGATATCCCTTTCTTTCTTATTTTTAAATACATTTATTATTTTTTATTTGGCCACACGGCATGGCAGTCCCGACCGGAGATTGAACCTGGGCCCCAGCAGTGAAAGTGCCGAGTCCTAACCACTGGACTACCAGGGAATTCCCTCATGTCCCTTTCTTAAGGTCAGCTGTGCCATATAATATCATAATATTATCATATATTATTATGGTAATATCATGTGCCATATAATAACATAATCAAGGGTGTGATATATCATCATATTCCCTAGTTTTAGGCATTAGGGTGGGGTGTCTTTGGGAGGAGGGGCATTTTAGAAATTCTGCCGACCACAGAAGGTATCTTTCTTAAATCCCATATTTAATCACTTGCCTAGTCTTCACCTGTTGGAGAGCACTTGAAAATTATAGCTAGAACAAAAAAAACCATGAAACATAAAATTTGGTTGGATTTGAAGATTGTCTTGCAATTTTAGTAATGAGTCTAATGAAATGATTTTTATCTGTAGACCCTGATGCTAGAGAATGTTTTTTTTTTTTTTTTTGCGGTACACGGGCCTCTCACTGTTGTGGCCTCTCCCATAGCACAGACTCCGGACGCGCAGGCCCAGCGGCCATGGCTCACGGGCCCAGCCTCTCCACCGCATGCGGGATCTTCCCGAACCGGGGCACGAACCCGTGTCCCCTGCATCGGCAGGCGGACTCTCCACCACTGCGCCAGCAGGGAAGCCCTAGAGAATGTTTTTACATGATGTTCAGGGCTAACCTTTCTGGAAGACACTAGCTCTGACACTTCTCAATACCTGGTAGATTGTGGATTCCATCTCTTAGCACGGATTCCATTCTTTAAAAGGGTGGAGGGAGATGGGGAGGTGAGGACTGGTTGCCACAACCATGGGAAGTATTAGAGGTTACAGGCCCAAGAGTGCTTTTGTGCTTGAGAGCTTGCTTCTTTTATTCATTCAGCAAATGTTTTTATATGCCTACTCTGGGGCCAAGCGCATTCTAGGTGCTGGTTATACAAAGGTACACAAAACAGACAGGGTCCTACCCTCATGGGCCTCGTTGAAGTCAGACATTAAACAGATAAACATATAATCACAAATGGAAGTGCCATAAGGGAAAAGTTTAGAATGCTGTGTGAAAAGAATTAAAGGGAGTTTAGTGCAGGCTGGGAGGTGAGGGACATTTAGACTAAGATTTGGATGAGAAGCCAACTGGGTGAAGAGTCCAGAGAAGAGGATGCCAGGCGAGTAGATCTGCAAAGGCTCTGAATTTTCCTTGGGAGGAGTTTAGAGGGAGGTTTGGAGGAATGTCCGTTGAACATATTCTTTTAGGAGCTTACCTCCCTCCTGCTGAATCCCTGCCTTTGCGATTCGTTGTCAGAACACTTAGAAATAACGCCCCGTATACTGTCATCCCTCGTTCCGCAGGGTCCCCTGTGGCTCTTTCAGGTCTGGGGCTGTAGCACAGGGACACTCTGGGCTGGGCCAGTTCAAACAAGATGTGATGCCGGGAGGAAGAAGGTGGAGATACTTTTCTGGCCCACCTGTAGCAGAAGCTGGAGCTCCGTATTCAGGGTCAGCCCTGTGCAGCTTCCTCCTGCATGTCAGTGGAGGCAGATGGTCCACCACGCTCATCTCCTGAGCTGCTAGAGCATCCCATGCCCTTGTACCATCTCAGGACATGGGACAAATAAGTCAGGGACTGCCCTCTGTGTTCAAGGAACCTCAGATCATCCCCTCCTGCCCCGAGCGGGGGTGGGGTGGAACGAGACAGTGACCGCTTCCCCTGGACTTCATCTCTCGGTCAAGTTTGGGAGGGCGTTTGAGTGTTCTTTTTAGTGAAGCCCAACATGCAACCTGGGATGAGATGAGGTGAGTCAAAATTTATTGTATTTTCTCTCTTAAAATGATTTTTTTTAGTCTCAGGAAGCTGCCACCATTGAGAAGCTTGCTCTATATTCCAGGTTGGGCAAAAGTAAATCACTTGTCTTTCTGTCACGTAGAATGGACTTGCAGCAGTTTTATTTTTACCTTTCCTGTCGTTTCTGAGGCTGGCAGCTAGAGGTAGGGTGTGGAGTGGAGCCATAAATTACCCTTGGAATGACTCGGATGGCCCCATTTTTAACTCTAATTGCGCCTTTCCCTTTTCACCTCTCCTTTTTATCCCCCTCCCCCTCCCCCCGCCCCCCCTCCACATTTGAATGAGAAGGAAGAATTGAGGCGGCTGTAGGTGGGAGCAGGTTTGCTTAGTGACACCTCTCTGAATGGTGGAAAACGTTTCTTTTCCCATCACCACTTCCCATTTTTTCCCTCCATGCTTCTATTTTAAGTGGCTGGTGTTCTTTTTTTGTTTTTTTCTTTTTCTGGTTCTTTTACTGGAAACCAGCCCAGCCTCACTCAGTTTTGTTTCCATGCTGCTATTAAAAGACAATGCCCAGTTAAGAGGACTTGGAGGAGGGGCCGCCCTCTTGGTTCTAGTCATCCAGGCAAAAATCGATTCCCTGGATTGGAGTGTGAGAAGAGTTTTAAGATTATTAGGCTATGGGAACATATGTATATGTATAACTGATTCACTTTGTTATAAAGCAGAAACTAACACACCATTGTAAAGCAATTATACTCTAATAAAGATGTAGAAAAAAAGATTATTAGACAATTTTTAACTTCTGTATCTGTTTTTTGTTTTTTTTTTAATTTAAATGGAGGAAAACCCCACCATCAGTAGTTCTACCCTGAAACTTCTCTTTTGCTGAGCTAATGGGCTTGAATTCTGAGGTCAAAGAACCTCCCTTTAGTATCCTGGGCCTCTTTTACCAAGATAGAAAAGTATGCTTGGCACCCGGTATCCGGTCAGCCATGAATTCTTTTTTTGCGGTACGCGGGCCTCTCACTGTTGTGGCCTCTCCCGTTGCGGAGCACAGGCTCCGGACGCGCAGGCTCAGCGGCCATGGCTCACGGGCCCAGCCACTCCGCGGTATGTGGGATCTTCCCGGACTGCGGCATGAACCCGTGTCCCCTGCATCGGCAGGCGGACTGTCAACCACTGTGCCACCAGGGAAGCCCAGCCACGAATTCTTGACATTTAGGAGAGATGTGTCCCCAGGCTTTGAAGAATCCCTATATTTATTAATACAGAGTGTTTGTAGAGTCCTGAGTATTACCTGAATCACATTCCCATCAAGGTTCTTGTTTTCTGGGTGTTTTATTTTTGGGAGGGGGCTATCCTCATACCATAAGTTACATGCCTTTAAAAAAATTTATATATTTATTTATTTATGGCTGTGTCGGGTCTTAGCTGCGGCACGCAGGATCTTTCATTGTGGTGCACAGGCTCTTCATTGCCTCATATGGGTTTCTCTCTAGTTGTGGTGCGTGGGCTCCAGAGCGTGTGGGTTCAGTAGTTGCGGCGCATGGGCTCTCTAGTTGTGGCGCACAGGCTTAGTTGCCCCACGACACGTGGGATCTTAGTTCCCCGACCAGGGATCGAACCCTTGTCCCCTGCATTGGAAGGCGGATTCTTAACCACTGGACCACCAGGGAAGTCCCAAGTTACCTGCCTTTTAAAACTTTAATTTTTTCTCACGTGATGAGCTGTTTTTTTTTTTTTTTTTTTGTGGTACACGGGCCTCTCACTGTTGTGGCCTCTCCCATTGCGGAGCACAGGCTCCGGACGCGCAGGCTCATTGGCCATGGCTCATGGGCCCAGCCACCCCGTGGCATGTGAGATCTTCCCGGACCGGGGCATGAACCCGTGTCCCCTGCATTGGCAGGCGGACTCTCAACCACTGCGCCACCAGGGAAGCCCATGATGAGCTGTTTTTGCAGTGACTGAAACACACAAATTGCTTTTTAAAATAATGAAGATAGGTTTATGGAGGTATACAATAAAACGCCCCCTATGCAATGTACAGTTTGATAAAAGTATAGCATCTGGTAACCACTACCATAATCAAGATATTGAAAGTTTCATCTCCCCCAGAAGTTCCCTCATGCCCCTTTATAGTCAGCCCCTACTTCTTTCTCCAGCTCTTGGCAGATACTAATTGCTTCCTTTCCCTACAGTTTTACCTCTTCCTAAATGTCATAAAAATGGATGGATATACTCTGTAGCCTTTTGTGTCTGTCTTCTTCCACTTAGCATAATGCATTTGTGATTCATCTATGTTGTTGCATCATCAGTAGTTCAATCCCTTTATTTACTGAGTAGTATTTCACTGTGTGGATGTACCACAGTCTGTCTGTTCATTCACCAGTTTGGGTTGTTTATGTTTTTGGAAATTATGAATAAAGTCACTATAATTTGCCTACAGGTTTCACGTAAACGTTTTCATTTCTCTTGCGTAAATACCTAGGCATAGGATTGTTGGTTCGTATGCTAAGTGCATGTCTAACTTTATAAGAGACTGCCAAACTCTTTTCCAAAGCG
The DNA here is from genome assembly GCF_963455315.2 of Globicephala melas. Taxonomy (NCBI): domain Eukaryota; kingdom Metazoa; phylum Chordata; class Mammalia; order Artiodactyla; family Delphinidae; genus Globicephala; species Globicephala melas. The sequence goes on from NC_083332.1 coordinate 45,832,430, forward strand.
ATAGTGCCACGTTGTGTTCCCTCCAGCAGTGTTTGAGAGTCCCAGGTGCTTTGTGTTCTCACCACTACTGTTACTGGCAGGTTTTTTTGTTTTGTTTTTGTTTGTGTGTGTGTGATTTTCTAGGTTTGTTTTGTTTTGTTTTTACTTTGTCCATTCTAACAGTTGTGTGATGTTACCTCATTGTCGTTTTAATTTGTATTTCCCTAATGACTAATGATGTTGAGCATCTTTCATGTGCTAATTTGCTGTTTGTAGATCTTCTCTTTTAAAATCTTTTGATTATTTTTATTGGTTTATTCTTTTTATTATTGAGTTTTGAGAGGTTTTTTTTTCTAGAAATAAATCCTTTATCAGATAGGTATCTGGCAAATGATTTTTCCCAGTCTAGGGACTGTCTTTTCATTTTCTTGATAGTGTCTTTGGGAGAGCAGGAGTTTTAAATTTTGATGAAGCCACCGACTACTTTTTAAATCCATTTCCTCATAAAGGATGTGGTAGATTTATCAATCCCAAATTCTGAGTGACCACCAAATTTAGAATTTCATTTTTTAATTTAGCAAAAATTTTTGTTTTCGTGTCTGTGAGCCATCACTTTTTTTGACTCTTCATTTTGTTTTCATTTGCATTACTGATGCTAGGGCTGGCTTTTTTATTTAAACAAAGTTTTGTTTTGTTTAATTACCCCACATAAACTATTACATATGTGATGAGCAACAAAGCTGCACTGGGTGACAATGCCAAGTTATCAGGCAGGCTCACTCACTAGACAAGTGGCTCTCTCACACACTGGCATTGTAGGGTGTGATGCAAATTTGTTTCTGAGCAGAAGTACAAATTACCGCATTTCCACTAAGATGTAAGCTCCTTGAGATCAGCGGCTCTTTCTGTTTTGTTGCTAGCCCTAGAACAGGACCTAGTGCTCAGAAGATAATGATTGAATGCAATTCTCTGGCCTTCATGCAGAGCAATGCAGGGTGTCCCACAACATTGGAGGCTGTGGCTCTCAGGGTCAGCTGAGGACTGAGGCCAGTGCTACGAATGTCAAAGCTTGAATGGCAAGGGACAGCCAAGAGCCCTCTCCTGGAGACCTCACCTGCATCAGTTCTCTTTCTGCAGAGTGGAGAGAGAATCCCAGGGCCCTGACCTTGACTGGCATTCCTTAGGGGGGTCTTAGTTTCTGATCTGAGGGAGGAACTTAGGTAACTTCACACCAGTATTTTGAGAGGCACGTGGGGTAGTGAGAGCTGAATCTCTGTAACTAGGTGACTTAAAACCAACCATTCATGGAATTTTGCCGTTCTGCCTTCTTCTGACTGCCCCAGGGGCTGCATAGCTCCTCCCTCCCGCCCCCAAGGTGGTGGAGGGATCAGGCCAAGGTTGAAGTCATTGGCAGAGCCAAAGCCAGGCTGCCTGTGGTGGGGCCCAGCTCATCTCCACCCCATCGCCCCGCTTGTGTCCTGGTACTATTTTGGCTTATGGTGTGTGGTTTCAGCTTTTGGGCCAGCTTTTAATCACAACACAGTCCCATCTTTTAAGGGTTGAGTGACCTCCCAGAGAGGAAACTGCTGAAGAGAAGATTGTCCTCAAACTTTGAGGCCTTCTCTTCCTTCTAAGAGTCTTATTTTAAAGGTAATTCAAGAGGGGAACAGTGGAACCTCCAGATTTAGGGCAAGAGAAGAATCTGGGGGAAGGGTGTTTGTGTGTGTGTGTGTGTGTGTGTGTGTGTGTATGGGGTCGGTGGGTAGCTGGGTGGCCGTGGGCCACGGGCAGGGAGGTGGCAATTCACACAAAGTGGTCCCAGCTGCCCCTGGCTTACAGGCTAATCCCGGCTCTGCACCAGCCTGTCATTCAGAGTGTGCTGCTGTCATTAGTGGTTGAACATTTCTGAAAGTATTCTCTCTCAACTCTGACCACATGCCCCTTTGGGGAAGGGAGGGAGGGGCTAGGAGAGTAATGGGACCCACCCTGTTGTCACGCCCAGCTGCTCTGCAGAGGGACAAGGAGCCCAGGACCTTAGAAGGAATCACGGGCCTGTCAGAGTCCGTGCGTGTGACACAACGAGTGTCGCATTTTCTATGCTGCCCCCCGACCCCCTGCCTTGTGGCCTGCTGCGCCCAGAGGGGTGAGCCCTCTGCTGTGGGCTGTGAGTACAAAATCACAGAGGCTTTTTTTCTTTTGTCCTTTTTTTTTTTAAAATTAATTAATTTATTTTTGGCTGCACTGGGTCTTTGTTGCTGCGTGCGGGCTTTCTCTAGTTGCAGCGAGCGGGGCCTACTCTTTGCTGCGGTGCACAGGCTTCTCATTGCAGTGGCTTCTCTTGTTGCGGAGCATGGGCTCTAGGCACGCGGGCTTCAGTAGTTGTGTCGTGCGGGCTCAGTATTTGTGGCTCGTGGGCTGTAGAGCGCAGGTTCAGTAGCTGTGGCGCATGGGCTTAGTTGCTCCGCGGCATGTGGGATTTTCCTGGACCAAGGCTCGAACCTGTGTTCCCTGCCTTGGCAGGCGGATTCTTAACCACTGCGCCACCAGGGAAGCCCTTCTTTTGTCCTTTTAAGGGGATTCTTGTCTGAAATAAACCTTCTATTAACCAATTTGATCTCTCTCAAGCTCTCTGCCCTCAACACATATACGCACATTCACCAGTGGCTAACGACCATCTTTCCCTTTGGAACAGTCTGCACTCATTCTGCTTTCGAAGAGGACTTATGGTGAAATGCTCAATATTAATATTCCTTCCCATGGAGTGGGGACTCTGAGATATTTTTCTTGACTGAGGTGTGATTGACAGCTTTGATTTATGAAATTAGCTCAGGGAAAAATAAGACGGAAAAAGAGAGTCCAAATTAAATCTTTATTTCCACAGCTCAGTTGTACTCTCTCTATCCATTTTTAAGTGCCATGCAGCCTTAGGTACAAAGGGCTCCAGGGTTTGCTAGGTTTCTTTTTCTTCTTCTTTTTTTTTCTTTTTGTAGTTTTGGCCCCAAGAAAAAACTTTATTTTTTCTTTTTAAATAATTGTGTTTCTTCCTTGCTCAAAAGTAGACATGCTTAATGAAGAAAATCAGAAAAACCCAGAAAAGCACAAAGGAAACACTAAAGGCATCCATATTCCCAACGTCCAAAGATAATCACTGTTAGCATTTTGGTTTATACTCATCGTGTTGGAGAAGGTAGTCAGTGGAGGCACTTCTTATTCCTCCAGGAATCTCTGAGTTTGTTGCGCTGTAAGTTTGTCCCAACATACGGGACCAGAATGTCTCACCAGCAGAGATGTTCTGGTGGGTATGGAGCCTCCCAGTGGGGGGAGCTTTCTTTCTTCCTTCCTTTCTTCCTTCCTTCCTTTCTTCCTTTCTTTTTTTCTTTCTTTCTTTCTTTTTTCTTTCTTATTGTTGCTGTTTATTTTTTAAAAAATTTTATTGGGGTATAGTTGATTTACAAAGTTGTGTTAGTTTCAGGTGTACAGCAAAGTGAATCTGTTATACATATATGCACTCTTTTTTTTTTTTTAAAGATTTTTGATGTGGACCATTTTAAAAGTCTTTATTGAATTTCTTACAATATTGTTTCTGTTTTATGTTTTGGTTTTTTGGTCCCGAGGCGTGTGGGATCTTAGCTCCCTGACCAGGGATCGAACCTGCACCCCCTGCATTGGAAGGTGAAGTCTTAACCACTGGACCACGACGGAAGTCCCTATCCACTCTTTTTTAGATTCTTTTCCCATATAGGCCATTACAGGATATTGAGTTGAGTTCCCTGTGCTATTATACAGTAGGTCCTTATTAGTTATCTATTTTATATATAGTAGTGTGTATGTGTCAATCCCAGTCTTCCAATTTATCCCTTCCCCTGCTTATCCCCTGGTAACTATAAGTTTATTTTCTACATTTGTGACTATTTCTGGGAACTTTCTATTAGAGGTCTTCGTCTCGCCATTGACCAAATGACCAGTGAATAACCTGGAAGGGATTCAGCTTAAGTCCAGGCTTCCCACCCCCAGCCTCCAACCAGAGAGCGTGGGCTCTTGACCTTAGAGCATCTGGATTCGAATCTTTGCGCCATTGCTCACTTTCTCGGTGTCTGTTTTCACCTGTAAAATGAGCATAATAATAGTAAGCCACCTCTAGGGTTGCCAGGTTAAATGAGATAATATATGCAAAGTGCACAGCACACCACAGGTACCTGGAACATAATATTCCAGCTCAATGAATATTAAATTCTTCCATAGTCATTGTTTTCACGTTTATTGTTGGTGGTATTGTCACTGCCCCGAGTCCCGTGGTTGTAAATTGTTCTCTGGATCTCTGTTTCTCTGCCTGGAGAGGGGTGGTCTTTTCTTCACTGGGTAGTACTTAAATCATCTCACTGTTGAAAAGTAGTATATAATGAGTAGGAAGTAGAATAACCTCCTTTGACAAAACTGAGAAAGGCAGGGAAGCTTAGACATTTCCATCAAGTGAACAAAATCAAGCCACCACAGGACCGTGAGAACATGTACTGTCTGTTGCCTTGTGTCCTCTGAAGATGTTAGATCGAGCCTCTGCCACTGTATTCCACCATTTTCCTTGCGGTACAGATCCCTCTCTGCATTTGTTCCTCATTTACTTGCATGGATGTTGAATCACCTTTCCTAGATAAAACATGTCAACATACACATTGGTTGCAGTTGTCTAATGCCCCTTGACTTTTATTCCCAAGGCAAGCATGTTTCTAGCCATAGAGAATATGGATTTGGATAAGTTTTGGGCTCTTTTTTGGCCAATGGGAGAAACATGTCATCTGTAGCCTGTTCAGTGATTCTTGTTTATTTCTTACATTCAAGCCCAATAAAAATAATGTGATGGTCACGGGATATTTTGCCAGTTATTTCAGATGTGGGGGAAATTCACTCTGGATTTGTTTACTTCAAATGGAAAAGTTTACCGAAAGTTGCCTTCTGTGCTTTTACCAAGAAGGAAGCTTACATGGGTCTCTCCATTCAGGGCCAGCTTCTGTCGAGTCAAAGACCAGAAGGACTATTACGGGGCTTATTTCCCATAAATAGCAAGAGAGGGAATACAGTGAGTTAGGTGGGGCACACCTCTGTCTTTTTCACAGTGACTTATATCTGTCTGCTTTATATTTTGAACCCCCAGGACACACAGACATTCAGGTGGTTCAGCCAGAACAGCAACTGGTGAGCAGAGCCCCGGTACTAGCAGCCGACAGCATCAGCCTCTCAAGAACCCAAGCCACAGTGGCTTGGCCAATGGCACAGGTGAGTGACAGCGCAGAGCACCAGCCCAGACTAAAGCATGGCCTCTAACTTGTTCTCACATGGAGTCGGGACCCTGCCTGCTGTGTCAGGATGCAGGGTGGGCGAGAGAAGACTCCCACACTAAGATGGAATTTGAATCCGTCAGTCTTTCCATGACCCGTCTTCTTTTCTCTCTGGCATAGTGTGTACAGCCAAGGTTATTCTCCACATGACTGTGCTCGTCTGAAATCTTCCTTTGTACAGAAATGAAAAGTATTGATATTTAAATTCATTTCTTATCAACATTGGATTTCTTTGCGAGGGGGGGCGATATCTTACTTACACATGACACGTTTTTTCATTTCCTTAATTTAAGGGACTAATCAGACTAGGGAGAAAGAAGACTAAGTATTGTTGTGAAGAGCTGGCTTAGAGAAGATGGCAGCACTGTTGAGCAGGTTGGGATGCTGGACCAGGAGCAAAGCCCAGCTGCCACTGGGGGGCCTCCTGTGGCTGTTCCACTGAGAGTATTTGGTCCATTTGAGAGCAGATAGCGCTTCCACATCCACATGGAACCTCTCTGCACTTGATCCTGCTTCCCCACAAGTGGGAAGAGAAGGACCTATTTCAGAACAAATCCATTTTTGTCGTGTTTTCCTTCTGTCTCATCCAGACAGTGTTGAATTAAAAAGGGGAAGGGACCAAAAAAAAGGTTTTTTTCCTAAACATCTTGAAGATTGTCATATCTTTTGTGACTGCTGGTCATTTGGTAATTTGTCTTAATTTGGGGCAGTTGGGAAGGGACACGGGCGTTTGCTTTGGTAAGCTGGAGGTGGGGGAAATGCAGGTGTTTAAATCAGTAAGAGACACTGAAATAATTTTGTAGATGCTCGTGATAACAGAGGTGTGGCAGGAAGGACGGGAAGTTCAGAGCAGCACAGCTTCTTCACATAAGCGTTACCATGGTACTGTTCCTGCCCTTTGTGTGACAAACTTATTGAGCAGGAGAAGTCGATTGGGGTTACTTTCTAATGACTTTTAGTTCTCTTGCAGCACTGCATGAGGGCTGCAGAGCCCCTTTGATAGCTCAGGGTGCTTGGCTATACTGTCGTCTGCGGCAGACTGCAGGGTGGAGTGGCCTGTGTCCCGCAAGGCTCACTGTGTGTGCAGTGGCCTGACTTTCTCCCTGGAGTTTGGGACCCGCCTGCAGGAATTGAGTTAGCGAGCTCGCCCCGAGGCTTGAGGACGAGGGTGAGCTGGAGGTGAGGGGCATAAGCGGTAGCTGTCTCAGCCTGCCTGGCGCTCCTTTGCCAACCATCGTGTGCAAGTGCTGGAACTGCCAGTTACAGAAGCCGGGGGTGGCCTGGCTTCCCGTTTGTGTGGTGGGGACAGCGAGGTGGGGGCTGTGGACTGCGTTACAGAATACTGTATGCAGCTCCGCGAGCACCAGTAAACATGTTTCTCTTAAGCAAATAAGTCACTTGTGGGAATTCCCTGGTGGTCCAGTGGTTAGGACTTGGCTCTTTCACTGCCAGGGCCCAGGTTAAACCCCTGGTCCGGGAACTAAGATCCCACAAGCCATGTGGCGTGATGAAATAAAAAAGCCACTCATAGATGAGGGCCGGTGTTCACAAACGGGCAAGGGGAACTGGCTTTGGAACCAGTTGTTTCCTGGATGCCACAGGTGTGATACCAGCCTCTTTGTTCCTCCAGGGGCCTGCATCGTTGTGATGCTGGTCTCCCCCAGCCATCTCTGCTTGTCTTACAAAAACTATGGGTAGGACTTCCCGGATTGTTCTGTGGTTGGGACTGCATGCCTCCAATGCAGGGGGCGTATCTTCGATCCCGGGTTGGGGAACTAGGATCCCACATGCCGCGTGGCACAGCCAACCCCCCCCCCCAAAAACAACCCCCCCCCCGCAAAAAAAAACCCAAAAAACACCTATGGGTAAATTGCCTTTCTGTGGTGATGGTCTTTGAGTAACTCTCATTGGACATTTAAACAGGTCTGTGTTTCCCCTACTCTTATTTTTAGGTACCTTTGTGTATTGTCCTTATCTCCAGGAACATTATGTATTTCAGCAGATGAGGCACGTGCCAGCCACGTCTTCTGAAAGCCAAATATCTGTAACCCCAAACTGCCTTGGAGATGTCTTATGGTGCTGTGTCTGAATGCCCAAACTGTTCCCAAACATGTCTGTGAAGGACAGTCATTGAATGTTAGGGATTTCTGCCTGTTAAAATACAGGGCTTGGCCCCTATCTTGTTTCCTTTCTGCTCTGATGACGGTTCACATTTGGCTCACAGCCAGCCTGGACTTTGTAGGCTTTTTAATGTCTATCCAGGGGGTACAGAAAGATCTCACCTTTCCTTGGGGAGCAGACAGAAGCGCCCCTCTTTGGTAGCGTAAAACTAGAAGGGGGTTGAGGCGCTGATTGAGGACATCTCCATCCCTGTATGGACATACAGGTATATGGACATCTCCATATACTGCTGTTCGAACTGCTAGGACCAGTTCCAAAATGGTGGTGGTAGAGAGCCGTGCTTCCAGGAAACGTTTCCAGAGACATACAAGATTTATTTAGCAAGGCTTTTTGGCTGTGCTCTGCAGCTATGCATGAAAAAGACATTTGGGGCAAAGACGGAGCTGACTTCCAGGTGTTTTTTTCACATCACAACTGTAAAGTATCCGTTTTTATAAAAAGAAGGTGAATGGCGGTCTGTCTGTATAAATATTATATCTCTGAGTTTTAGAAGTGGTGGAATCAAGGACTAGGCTAATGGTATAGCACTTTATTGGGACTTGTGTGCAATGATTTACTTTCTAATTTTTTCTTGAAAACTTTACCCGCCCCCCCCCCCGCAAAAAAAAAAATTACATCTCTCACTCATTCCTCCCTTAAATGTGATTTCCATGCGTGTAAGGTGGGGAGTCACACTGACTGCAGTCAGATTCTGCCCCCGGTGTATAGCACGTGTGTAAGACCCAGGGACTAGTTGGGCCTTAGTTTTCTCATTAATAAAATTAGGACAAGATTATATATCTCATAGCGTTGTTATAAGGAATAAATTATATAAAACATGTAGCATGTCTAGCACAGTGCCTGGGACATAGTAAGCTCTCAGTTAGCTTTTGTCTTTAAGAATAATTTCATATGGTTATAATTATGCAGCGTGAATAGGTATTCTTTTTTCCATTTCATTATTTTTGTTACACGTGTTCATGTATCAGTGGTCTTCTTGTTTACCTTTTTTTAGTGGCCTCATACTATTTCATAGTTAATATGCCATAACTCATATAACCATTTTGCAGTGCTTGTGTATTTCCCTTTTGTAAAACAAAATCCTGATGTAAACATTCTTTGCATACAACTTTGTTTCTTCCAGAATGGAGTTCTCGAGTCAAAGGATGCAAATTTTTAAAATCTAAAGTGTGTTACCAGAGTGCCTTCCAAAAGGTTTGAAATAATCATACATCCCAAGGCACTGTAAAATTTTCCTCATGGCATATGAGGTTTATTTTTCCCTTGACCTTGTAAATACTGGTTTGTCATTTTGCTAACAGGTATTGGGTGCCACCTCATCGTTTAACCTCATTGCATTTCTACAATTATCAGTTGCTTTTCTCTTTAGCGACTTTTTTCATGGTGTTCAGTTATTTGTCTCATGGAGTTATAGATATTTATTTTAGAGATTTATATAGTCTAAGTACAGGTTTTTAATAAAATTGTGGCAAAATGCGCATAACATAAAATTTACCATATAAACCATTTTTAAGTGTATGATTCAGTAGCATTGGGCACATTCACAGTGTTGTGCAACTTTACCACTATCCATTTCCAGAACCTTTTCATCATCCCACACTGAAACTCTGTACCTTTTACACAAAAACATTCTCCCTTCCTCCTACCCCCCAGCCCCAGCCCCTGGTAACCTTCGTTCTGCTTTATGTCTGTATGAATTTGCTTATTCTAGGTACCTTTTGTCCCTGGCTTGTTTCACTTAGCATAATGTTTTCAAGATTCATCCATGTTGTAGCATGGGTCAGGGTTTCATTCCTTTTTCAGGCTGAATAATATTCTGTTGTATGTTTTTACCATGTTTAATTTATCCATTCATCTGTTGATAGACATTTGGGTTGTGTCCACTCCTTGGCTATTGTGAATGCTGCTGTGAACATGGGTGTCCGAGTATCTGTTTGAGTGTGTTCTTTCAATTCTTTTGGCTGTATACCTTGGAGTAGAGTTGATGGGTCATAGGGTAATTCTATGTTTAGCGTTTGAGGAACCCTCGAACTGTTTTCCAGAACAGCTGTACTGTCTTTTCCCACCAGCAGTGAATGAGCATTCCAATTTTTTAATATCCTTGCCAACACTTGTTTTTTTCTGGTTTTTTTGTTTTGTTTTGTTTTGTTTTTCCCATACTAGCCGTCCTAATGGGTGTGAAGTATCTAGGTACAAGTTATATCTGTTATTTGTATGATTATAAGTTTTCCCCCTATATCATTGTTTCGCCTTTTGTCTCATTTTCTATGGTTTTTGTAGCAAAGGAGTTAAAAACTTAAAAAAAATTGTGCCTGAGCATTTTTTTAATATTTATAATTTTAACTTTTGCTTCAGTAGTGAAAAGATTCTCTTGTCTCTAGATGGAATAAATATGTTCTGTTTTACTTTTTTTTCATGTTAAAAATATCCCACTGGAAATTATACTGGTTTATCTGTATCTATACATTCATAACTGTAATGAAAGTTGGGTTTCAATTAATTTTTCTCTATAGCAGGGTCCTGTTATCCTGTAAACATTAATTACTTTTTTTCTTTCTGTGGTTTTACTCAGTGTTTATCACTTACTGTATTCTTATATGCAGTGAGTATTCATTTCTGGACTCTTTACTTATCCCATTTATTTCTGGTTTTGAGCCAGTCTTGCGTGATTTTGATTATAGACATGTTATAGGATGTTTTTCTAATGTCTGGAAGGGTTAGTCCTACCTTATTGCTTTTTCTCCGTGATATTTTTTGATAGTTTATACATTTTCAAAACAAATTTCAGACTTTGAATGCTTAGAAGCATGCTGGAATGTAAGTGGAAACTGTATGAATCTACATATTGAGCAAGGAAAGATTGAACTTTCCCATCAGGTGACATGGTATGGCTTTATCCATTTTTAAGTTTTTCTTCTTTTTTCCATCTAATTTAATTGCTTTTAAAAATATAATCCTCACCCACCCTGTGTCATACTAATTATGAAATATTTTTCTAGTTTTGGTCTGCTCCCTCGAAGAGCTGAGTTGATCGATTGCATTGGAAGGCATTGCTTGGGTTTCACGGGTGAGAGATACCGACTGCTTTACCGTGTATCATAAGTTACGAGCTGATCTTCAGTTTAAAAAGCTTCCATTGTCGGCAGTCGCCTTCTCCATGCCCGAGTGAGGGGGCTGAAAAGACCTGTGTGTCCAGTGAGAGTCTGTGCTACACCACACACACACCTAAAGATCTTGGAACACACAGTGAGCTGGCAGCCTGTCTAGGATTAAGAAAAAGAATTTCCAATTCCTGATCTCTTTTTGCCAACTGTGACTAGAGTATGTCTTAGTCCTGAATGAATATCTGATTCAGAAAGTTAGAATGTTTAACCAACATCACAGAGGGAACCTTGTGAAATACCCACAGTTGCAGAAATCAGCCATTTTACCACCTTATCCCATTTACCCTCTCATCTTGGTACCCAGCTTTTCTTTCCCACACAGGAAAGCCATCTAAGCCATCTTCATTTCTCCTCCTCCCACCTCCTTCCATTGTTTTTGTTTAATAGTCTTCTGGTTTTGAGTGCTGGTTCTGCTACTTGCTTGGCACCTCTCTGAGTGGTACCTCTGGGAACCTCAGTTTTACCTTCAGTAAAATGGGAATAATACTACCTTCCTCATGGGGTTATTAGGAGGATAAGTGAGCTAATGAGAATGAACTTGTGAAAAGCAGCACGGGATCCTGGATTGGATCTTGGAATAGTAAAAGGACATTAGTGGAAAACCTGGTGAAATCCAAATAAATTCTAGAATTTAATTAATAGTAATATATTAATGTTATGTTTTTAGTTTTGACAAATGTGCCCTAGTTCAGCAAGGTAGTATCTTTGTACTATCTTTGTACTATCTTTGTAACTTTTCTATAAATTTAAAACTATTCCAAAATTTAAAAAATTTAAAAAGAACCTGCTTTGCAAGTGATAGTGTTACCCAAATGTGAGGCGGTTTTATTTCATATATCTTTTGCTAGATTATTAGGCCTATTAAACAAGTATTTATTCAATCAATATTTATTGAATGCCATTTTGCTAAGTGCTATGACAGTGTGAAGAAGTATGAAATAAGGCCTCTGCCCTATAGTCTGTTTCAGGGAAAGAAGCTGAAAAACCCCAGTCAGCCAAGTACCAACACAGCAGTTGTCACAGGGGCTGCGAGGTTGAGTAGCCAAGGCCACAGGTGCTGTAGGCTCTGCAAAGGGATCCGTCTGGGCTGAAGTGGTGGGGAGAGCCTCTAGGGAAGGAGGGCTGAAGTGAGCAAAGGGGTGGAGACAAGAATGTAGTAGGTAGAGAATGGAAGTAGCAAAAAATGAAGGAAAACAAATTTGCCCTCATTCTCAAGAAGGATGCTGTGTTTTGGGGGAGATAAGTTGTGTACATCAAATAATTATGATTAATAGAGAACACTGGCTATACTGAATAGAGCTTAAATGTAAAATACAGCAATTTTCTAAGGCATGATGAAATTGTAACTCTTCGTCTTTGTCAATCCAGTTTTTCTCTCTACTTGAAGTCATGGCTCAAGTGTGGCGCTCTGTCACTTATTTTACCAGGGTGGCCATGACGCAGTAACTGAATTATCTGAACTTTGGTTTCTTCTGACTGTAAGCTGTGATGGTTTGGATTTACTTCTGAGGTTTCAAGCCCTTATGTTCTAAGAACATGTGTGTATATACAGGCATACCTTTGTTTTATCTCTTTTTGCTTTATTGTGCTTCACAGATATTACATTTTTTCTTCTTCTTCTTCTTCTTCTTCTTTTTTTTTTTTTTTTTTACAAATTGGAGGTTTGTGGCAACGCTGCATCAAGCAAATCTGCCGGCACCATTTTTCCAATAGCATTTGCTCACTTCGTGTCTCTGTGTCATATTTTGGTAACTCTTGCAATGTTTCTTTTTTTTTTGGCCATGCCGTGTGGCTTGTGGGACCTTAGTTCCCTGACCAGGGATTGAACCTGGGCCCTCGGCAGTGAAAGTGCGGAGTCCTTACCACCGGACCACCAGAGAATTCCCCAGTTCTTGCAATATCTCAAACCCTCCACCAGCAAAAAGATTACAACTCACTCAGATGATGGTTAGCATTTTAGCAATAAAGTATACACTGTATTTTAAGATATCATGCTATTATTGTACACTTAATAGACTGCAATATAGCGTAAACAAAACTTACACGCACCAGAAAACCGAAAAACTTGCTTTATTGCGATATTTGCTTTATTGTGGTGGTCTGGAACCAAACCTGCAATATCTCTGAGGTATGCCCGTACGCACACACATACAGAGTCTTTGAGAGCAGAGAGTTTAAGCATGGACACATAAAGTTTCAACGCTAGGATATCTGGTTTTCACATTCAGTTTCCAAATCTAAACTCGAGAAACCACAAAGCTCTTAAACAGATGAACTGCTCTGGTGAATCAAAGGCTCTCGGGAAGCTCTGTGGACAGATGCAGTCCTGGTGGGAACCCTTCTAACTAGATTTGCAGCGGCATGACCGGTCAGGTCCAAATAGTATTGACTAGGCGGTCTTTTCCACTGGCATGCTACAGGGCTCTGGTTTTGTTCCTTTCCTGGTTGAAAATTTCATTAAAAATTTTTTAATAGGCAGTACATATATGTTGTCAACACTTTAAAGGTATAAAAGCTTAAACAGTGTAAAGAAAGTCTCCTTCCTATTCTGGTCGTCCAGCTTCCCCTTCCCTCCCCAGAGGCAGTCACTGTTGTGTTTCGTATGATTCTTTCCAAGATATTCTTTGAATATACAAGCATATTCGTTGAACATACACACACAAATGGTAGCACAATATATATGCTGTTCTGCAGTTTACCACTTATTAATTATCTTAGAATTTTTTCCAAAGAACTTGAAGCCACCTTGAAGATCTTTGGCCCTTCCCTCTTCTGCTAACCCCAGCCAAAGATGGGGACAATTTTAGTTTCAATAAGAACAATAATCACAAAAGATTGAAATGCTTTAAATATATTTAAATCCAAGAACTCATAATGATTTTTAAACAGAGCAAAAGTTCACTGTTTGTTTTTGGAGAACATGAGAGTATTAACTCATTCTTCTGAAAACTGGTAAATGAAAGGAAAGACTCAAGCAATTCTCTTGCCTTTTTTTTACAAACTGAACCTCAAGGTAACCAGATAGTTGATAGGGGAAATTTCTCTTTAGAGGCGTGATAGAATTAGAATATTACTATTTTTCGGTTCTTTACCAGTTAGTGGATTTAGGCAATAATCATCAATGGCTGCTAACATTGCAAAAGAGAAATGACCAGACATTATGTGCCTCTCCTGATGGGAGTACACACTCCATCTGTGCCACAGACATTGAATATGTACAAAAGTAAAAAGGAATATTACAATGAACCCATCACCCAGCTTTGACTGTTATTGACTCATGGCCATTTTAATTTCACCTGTAGGCCCCCCGACCTCTCTCTGTACCCACCCAAGCTTCCCCCCACCTCCCAATTATTGTATTTAAATTTTTGGTATTGCCCAGCTGCACTCCACAGAGGTTCTAGCAGTTTCTCCTCTTACTAGCAGTATGTGAAAATCCAGTTTTTCTTACATTCTTATCAGTGTGGTTGAATATTTTTCACTCTTGCTAGTGTGATAGGTTAAAAAATGGCATTTCATTATAGCCTTAAATTGCATTTTTTGGTCTCATAATTGAGGTTGAGCATCTTTTCGTATGTTTAGGGGTAATTTGTATTTCCTTAACTGTGAAGTGTCTGCATATTTTTGGTCTTTTTCTTACTGTTTTTTTTTTTATTAATTAATTTATTTTTGGCTGCGTTTGGTTTTCATTGCTGTGTGGGCTTTCTCTAGCTGCGGCGAGGTGGGGGCTACTCTTCGTCTCTGTGCGTGGGCTTCTCATTGCGGTGGCTTCTCTTATTGTGGAGCACGGGCTCTAGGCGCGTGGGCTTCAGTAGTTGTGACACGTGGGCTCAGTAGTTGTGGCTGTTGGGCTGTAGAGCACAGGCTCAGTAGTTGTGGCGCACAGGCTCAGTTGCTCCACGGCGTGTGGGATCTTCCTGGACCAGGGCTCGAACCCGTGTCTCCTGCATTGGTAGGTGGGTTCTTAAGTACTGCGCCACCAGGGAAGTCCCTTTCTTACTGTTTTGTAGAGGCTTTTTTTCATATCAGAGAAATTAGCACCTGGTTTGTAATATGAATTGATAATAATCTTTCCCAGTTTGTTGTTTTTCTTTTGATTTTAATTTTGCTTATGGTGGTTTTTTGCCATTTAGATTAAAAAAAAATTAATGTAGTTGAATTCATCAATACTTTATGACTTTTAGATTCTGTCTTTTCCAATTTGAGATTATAAAACTGTTCTCCATTTTCTTTGGTTCCTCTGTGATTTCATTTTTTATGTCAAAATCTCTGATCTCTTTGGAATTTATTTTGATGTAAGGAGTGAGGTAGGAATATGTCTCAGTTTTTGTCCAATACACTACCCACTTGTCACAGTACCATTTACTGAATAGTTTGTCTTTTCTTCAGGAATTTAAGATGTCACCTTTGTCATATACTAAATTCCTTAATTCCAATGTGTATTTAATTCTGTTTCTGAACTATCTTGTTATTTAATCGACATCTGCCTATTCATATATCAGTGCCACATTGTTTTAGTTGTTGTAGCTTTATTATATGGGTTAATTAATACCTTAGAAAACTATCTCCTCCCCTCTCCCCCACCCCATGCACACAAGACTCTTCGTCTCTAGAATGTTTATGGCTATTCTTCTGTGTTTAGTTTTACTTATAAATTTTAGAATGAATTTATTTAGTTCTCATAAATGTCATGATGGTTTTTTCATTGGAATTGAGTAAAATTTATAGATTTGCATAAAAATAATTGACATCTGTTGTGTTTTACTAACTCAGCCGAGACAGACTAGGAATATAAATAAAAATTCTTGCATTTATGTTGAGGAAACATCAGTTGCATAAAATATAGTCATTTATTAAACAACTAATTTAGTCTGTGTGCCAGACAATATTTCATATGCTGAAGAGAAAGCAGATTATTTAAACTAATCGTAGGTAGTTCCTAGGCTCCTTGCTGTTTGTTAAGATCAAGCTTGGCATCATCTCATGTGAAGAAATTTTAGTTTCAGCTGACCACCAGTGTCACGTCAGCCGACAGGCTCATGTGGTTGCTTCTGAGTTATTATAATCCCGGGCTGCATTAGAGGATGCGCAGAGAGGGAGAAGTAGAGTGTAGTGAATGAGGGTTCAGGCTCTGGAGGCAGACAGCAGGGGTGTGAATTAGGTGCCCTGTGACCTTGGCAGGTTATTTAACCTCTTCGAGCTTCAGTTTCCTCAACTGTAAAATGGGCTTGTGTATGAGGCTTAAATGAGATAATCCAAAAAGCAATGATGTGTACTTTGGCTGGCATTCTGGTGTTCTATAAATATAACTGGTGTTCTATAAATATAACTAATATCATTTATATTGGAAATCTGACTCTGCTGGTCTGATGGTATCTTGTTTATTATGTTCAGTTCATGATACCATTATTTAGAAATGGGAGGCAATAGAAGAAAATATCTACAAGAGAGCAGCCAGATCATAAGAAGAGAGGAATAACCTAGAGACATTAAAGAAATAGTAGGCCTTTTACTGGAATAGAGAGGGTGAATGAGAAACAGGATGGCCGGATACTTATTTCGTATTGCTTGGGGTGTGGGGACTAAAACCATCTAGTGGAATTCAGCTTAACATAAGAAAAATCTTTCTGGCAGCTACATGTGTTCAACAGTGGAATGGCTCTGTAACAAGGTGTTTGTCAGAAGAAATGTTCAATCTGGATAGCCATTTGTTAGGGGAACTGCAAAAAGAGTTTCTGAATTAGGAAGATGAGGCTAAACCAAGGGGTTTTCCTACGAAATTCCAGTGTAAATGTACACATATGCAATCACATATGTAGAAAATTCTCTGTTTATGGCTTATCCGTTTTCAAAGAATTTTAATTCTTTGAAACCGCGTTTGATCCCTTTCTGAGTGAGAGGATATTGCAGTGCCTTGGGATCCTTGTGAACATGAGTGATCATCAAAGGAATGGAAAAATGAGGAGACTCAGGAATCAGCTTATTTCACTTCTGTCTCTTTGTCTATTGTTACCTTGGAGACAAGTCCCTTCTCTCACAGCCCCATCTTTTCCGTCTAGGGTGTTAATCCTTGCCCCCCACTTTGAGCACGAGCCTTTAAAAGAACAAGCACATTATTGGAAGTTTTCTACCTCTTAGTGTGTATGGAGCTTTTTGAAGGAAGGTGCTATTTGTGCCCAGCAGACAAGTGACAAAGAAAAGTATACAACCCTATGAACTTGGCTTTGGCCTTGCTCCATGTAGCACTAACATTAGTTAGTGCTGGTACATTAGTGCTGGTACATTATTTTTTCTGCTACTCTTTTATCGCTGTAAACGTAACCATGGCATGTTAGAAAAATTTAGTGAAGTTATATAAAAGAGGTAATATTTAATAATCCATTTATTTCAGCTCCATCTCCCACTGTTCTTCCGGCAGGCCCTCACTGACTTGCTGTCCTTTCCAAAGTTATGTTCTGTAAAACTTTTTGCCGTCACCAGGTAACATGTACAGTCACCTTGTAGGTACTGTGTTACCATGTCAAGCGAGAAACCTGGTGAATGTGAACACAACGCTGAGTTGATCTCTAAACTACGGTTCCTGTATTTTCAGTGAATGACGAACCCACTGCAGCCACTGACCCTGAAGCACCCTCCGCTGTTGCTGTGGTGTCCCCGCCTGCTGCGGCATCGAGTGCGGTCCCCAACCCCGCCACCGCGACTCTCCCTGCCACGGCCACGCCGGAGGAAGGAGAGGAGCCCAGCACTTCGGGCACCCAGCAGCTCCCAGCGGCTGCCCAAGCCCCTGATGCTCTGCCTGCTGGGTGAGTAGCCTTCTGTCCCACAGCAGCACCTCCCTCCCCACCCCCTGAAATAAAAAACAACTGAGGCTCCTTCACCAGCATAGAAACAACGTGGTTATTTATTACCTGGTGGCTAGTAGTCTCTGGGGAGGCTGCCATGCATAGGAACAAGGGAGGTGTGGGAGAACTGCTCGTTCTGCATAAATCTTGAAAAGGATCTAAACCATCTAGGGCAGAATCAATGGTACCTTATACCGTGACTTGAAATGCACAGCTTGACTCAAAGAATGTGGCTTTTATGGAACAAGGAGCTCATTTTGCCCTCCAGCATCACTGGATTTGCCTAGATCCTGCCTAGAAAACAGCTTTTCTCCCTTGCATTTTATCTCAATGGCCCATGGAGGACTTCAGGCTCTGAATATTACTGTATGTTATTCCCATGGCCGGGGCTGACGTTAGCTCGGGCTCCTGGTTTTCTTGGAGCCTCCCTTTAGTTCAGAACTAAATCTGATGCTGAAGGCCTTGAATTACAAGAAGATGGCCCCAGCAGGCCAAAAGCAAGTGGAGATTAAAAGCATGGACCTGGGAATCAAGTAGATCTAGGTTTAACTCCCCACTCAACCCTTTATGACTTTGCCTGCGTGACTTACCATCTCGGTAAGGTGGAGGTAATAATCATGCATATCTATCTCCCCAGGAAGTTAAGGGACTCAGATAAGACAGCCCTCACCCAATGGTGGGTGTTTTACCTGGTGAATGATATTTTTTAAGTGGGTGTGAAGGAAGCATAAAGGAACAGAACAGTTCTGAACTGGGAAACAGAGTCTTCTCTAAGGACTACTGATCACTTTCAGGGCCAGTCCCGTTGTGGTCCCAATGCCCATCCTGTTTATCAGTTGGTACTGAGGAAACCAATGTCCGTATCACCACAGTCACCATGGTCTGGCCAGTGGTGGTGGTGTGGGGCTGATTCACAAAGGAAAAGGGAAGGATGGATGGTCTCTTGCTTGATGTATAACATTCTGTATTGTTCTTAAACCACTTTAGAAAACCCAGTTGTTTAAGCAAAAAATCCTAAATCCGAAGGCATTTGCGATCCCCAGCATTTGGCACACAACTTAACTTATGTTTCTTAATAAAACACAATGAACGCGTGAAAAGTATTGCAAATAGCTTTTAATACCTCAAACCCGGAGAGAGTTGGGGGTATTGAGAGGTGGCTCCAAAAAGTCTTCTGTGAAGTTTTTGATTTTGTGAAAAGATTCATAAGCAATTGCTTGTGTGTAACTCCTCCCTACAGAGGCGTTCTTTTTTTTTTTTCTCTTTCGTACGTGGTAAGGAATACTTGAAAGACCTTTGTTTGGTTTATAATTTGAAATCTGTATATAATTTGGGGGGAGCAGGGCAGAATCATTTTGGCAGAAAGGAGAGAAAATGGCTGCCCGGGTGCTCCGGGAGCTGTTTGTTTGCTTTGCGCTGAGCAAATGCCTGGAGGGCGGGCTTCACTCCCGGTGTCAGTCACAGGCAATTAGGGCTAATGGCTCAACGCGTCTTTATGTAGGGCGTGTGTGAGGGTTACTGTTCTCCTGGATTGGGCTCTTCCTGTTTCCAGGCAGCTGGAAAACTCCAGGCCTTGAAAACACCCTTTATTCTGCATCTGGCGATTGAGCAGCCTGTTCTCCTACCCCCCACCCCCGCCCAACCAGAGGCTGAAACGCTTTTCCTGAGTACAGTTTGAACAGCATCTTCTCCGTGGAGCGTTTAGAATGGGATGAGGCCCCGTGTGTGGGTCTGGGGAGGCCACTCCCCACCTGAACATGTATCATGGTCCAGAGAAGGGTACCGAGACCCAGTTTTCCAGCCCAGACGGACATCCAGGTGCCCACTGGAAGCTCCGGTACTTTGCGGGCTGTCTCAGGGCCTGGAGATTGCCAACGGCACTGCTGAGTGTGTGGCGGTGAGGATGGCAGGCTTTCAGTTCTCGGCTCTGTGACAGCAAGCCAGAAAGGGCGCACTTTCCACTGTGAGCCTTCCAATTCACAGACCTACCGTCCCCGCCCTAGCTTATTTACAAGTTTAGGAGATTCAGACAAGATGAGTTATTCCTCTTTTCTTGGTATCTTTTTTTTTTTAACTTTTCTGAAATTATTTTATTTTATTTTTATTAAAAAATTTTTTATTTAATTGGGGTATAGATGCTTTACAGTGTTGTGCTAGTTTCTGCAGTACAGCGAAATGAATCAGCTATATGCATACATATATCCCCTCTTTTTTGGCTTTCCTTCCCATTTAGGTCACCACAGAGCATGGGGTAGAGGTCTCTGTGCTATACAGCAGGTTCTCGTTAGTTACCTATTTTATACATAGTAGTGTGTATATGTCAATCCCAATCTCCCAGTTCACCCCACCCCCGCCTTTCCCCCCTTGGTATCCATATGTTTGTTCTCTACATCTGTGTCTCTATTTCTGCTTTGCAAATAGGTGCATCTGTACCATTTTCTAGATTCCACGTATATGCGTTGATATGCGACATTTGTTATTTCTGGTATCTTGCATTCAGGAGTCAGGGGACCACTTTTAACCTTTTTAAATAAAACTCCGAGCATGACATTTCACCACTTAGAATGCTGCAATGGCTTCCTATTGTCTTTAGGGATAAATTCTCAAATCTTAATAAGACCTAAAAAGCCCTGCAGTGTAGGACCTCATCTACCCCTCAGGCCTTCCATGGAAGACATTCTTTGCTTTGCTCTCTAAGCTGTAGCTGTAACTTATTTTAGTTTGACAGATGTACCACCCTTTCTCTGGATTTGGGACCCTCTGCCATGCCGGTTACCCTTTCTGAAACCTTCCTCACAATTTTGTCCATTACTTTCTATCCATCTTCAAGTCTCAGATTAATCAGCACTTCCTCTGGGAATCCTTCCTCTATCCCTGGTAGACAAGGTCAGACCACCCTGTGTACTATAACTTCTCACACGTGTAATTGCATGTTTTGCGTCTCTCTGCCCTGCTGGGCTGTAAACGCCAAGATGGCAAGAAGCCTGGCGCAAAGTCGGCCCCCAAGACATACTTGTAGTGAATTAATGAATCGATTTAAATGCCATCTTTTTTTTTTTTATTCTCCACCTGTATGAATGTTTTCTGCTTCTTTGATGCCTCAAATAAAGAGGAACTATGACAGGAATACTGCATTTTCTTCCCAAGAACAAGACCCTAAGGGGTTACTAACTAGGCTAGGTTGTCTGGCTTTGGGTTCAAGTATGAATCTCTCACAGGGTCAGGATGCTCTTCCCTGCTCACTAGGGGTCCTCATGCCCTGGGAGACACTGTGAACCTTGTCTCCCCTTTGCTAAGGCATTTCTGAGCCATGCTAGACTGCTTTTTCATGGCATCCAGCTGACTTTGTCTCTTTCTAACCTTACCTTCTCAATCTCCTTTACAGAGGGATCGGGCACAGTTCATTTGGGGATCCCAAGGGCTTATTTTTCCAGTTGCTGCATTGCCTTTCTAAAACTTGCAGCAGATGAGACTGGACATAAAGATGTCACGTCCGTCTGTGTGTTTTAGTGACCGAAGGCCACCGAAAACTGGGCCACATAAATCCAAATAGAACACCCTTTATCTCTTTCCTCTCTCTCCCTGTCTCCAAACCCTCCTGCTTTCCCTACCTTTTAATTTAATTAGCACGAAAGAAGCTAGTTGGAAGGGCATGGTGTTTTCAGCTGGCAAATGTCCGTTAAAGGAGGGGGTGCCTGCCAGGAAGGCTCGGGAGACATGGTGAGATAGTGGTCCGGGCAGTGGGCAGTGGGGAGGGAGGCCACTTTGATCAGCTGGCCCTGCATCTGGTTTTTATCAGCAGGGAGCCCACTTTGGGGACCAAATGCTCATTAACAGACCGTGTGTACATGGCTTAGATAAACTCCAAGTGCGTCCCAGGCTCTGCAGCTCACCCAGGCCCTCTCACACAGAGGCACATTATTTCACCCTGGCAGCCCGCGCTGTGCTGTGGTTTCTTACATAAGGGAGGCCGTTGTGTTTGGACTCTGCCGACTTACCTCAGCACTGCCACTTCACACCATCTCTCTCCTCTTGCAGTCATTGGCTGCCCTGGCCGTTTCCTGCCTCAGAGTAGAAATAATTGAGGAGGGTGTTTTCTGGATCTGTTTGATTTGCCATCTTCCCCTACCCCCAGGCCCAGTAATGGAGACCCAGAGGTCCTTTCTCCAGGTGGTCCTTGACACACTATCAAGGATGACAACCTGGTAAGAGTTCTTTGATGTTTTCTTTGTAGAGACACTTTAAGAGACGTTGGAATTTGCAGCTTTTCTGCTAAGTTATAAAACAGCTGCTGCCACTGAATTTCATTCCAAACTCAATTTTGGCGCTAGCCAAAGATCCTTACCCAAGGAGTTTTAAAGCAGTGCTTCTGAAACTGTCTGTGAAGAACTAGTCCTTGTTTTTTTTTTTTTTTCCTTCTGGTTTTGTTTGTTCTGTTTTAATTATTTTTTTTCAATCTCTTATGAACCTTTACTTTTGTCCTCTGTTCTGTTCAGTGAGGCAGATCTACAGATCACATATTTGGATGTTGTGGCAATGCCATATTGGTACAAAAGTTTCTAAACATCTAGAAGCTTCTGTACTTTTCTGGTTGCTGAATAGTAACAGTTTGAGCCATGGACCATACTTCAGTAGCAAAGGATTAAAGGATTATACTGGAGAATCTGTGCCTTTTTGCTAAGTAGTATGGTTTAGTTCTCAACTCTGCAGGGATTATTACATGCTTAGTTAATGGCAGATAGTACATGTTCCTGGCTCCCTCCTCCTCATCTCAGGACGAAAGCCTTGTTTCCAAAGATTCTACTGTTGCTGGGACTGGCCCATGAGAAGTTCTCGCCCTGCTATATGTATGTATTCATATGTAATTAGGAATTTTCTTTCTTTCTTTTTTTTTTGCTGTACGCGGGCCTCTCACTGCTGTGGCCTCTCCCGTTGCGGAGCACAGGCTCTGGACGCGCAGGCTCAGCGGCCATGGCTCACGGGCCCAGCCGCTCTGCGACATGTGGGATCTTCCTGTACCAGGGCACGAACCCGTGTTCCCTGCATCAGCAGGCAGACTCTCAACCACTGTGCCACCAGGGAAGCCCAGGAATTTTCATTTTTTGCTACACTTTCTTGAGAGCTCCTCAGGAGTTGGGATTATTGGGTTTTTGTATTCCCAGCACCTAGCATGGTACTTGGCTCCTAGGGAGCTGGAGTGAGAAGTGTTTGTTGAATGACTGGATAAGTGTTTTCATTCTCAATAGCTCTTACAATTTTTTACAGTTTTTTTTGGGGGGGGGGAAAACTTAGAAACAAAAATAGAAGAAAGAAGTAGAACAACAGCAATAACAAACACACACCCACCTAGATTTAACCACTGGTGCTTTTCATGCACCTTGTGTATTTTTTTGCCTGATCACTGGTGAGAGTTAACATATGTTAAATGTTTCCAGAGTGCTGGGGAGTGCTAGGTTTCATACGTGGGTTATTTCGGTCTTCACAGCACTCTGTGTAGTAGCTACTTTCACCCTTATTTTGCAAATGAGGAAACCTTAAGCAGTTTGCCCAAGACCACATACACAGACATGTACACGTCAACACGCATCTACCAAAATTTTTTGACAGTCTTAGGGTATGTGCTTTTAAATTTTATTTTTTAATTGTAAAATATTTTAAGCATGCAGATAAGAATAGAAAGTAATATAAGAAATACCTGTGGGCTCCCCTACCGAGCCGTATCAAACTTTAGCATTATGCTGCATTTGCTATAAACCTCCCCCCTGTTTTTTTTCTTTTTTTTTTTTTTGTGGTACGCGGGCCTCTCACTGTTGTGGCCTCTCCCGTTGCGGAGCACAGGCTCCGGACGCACAGGCTCAGCGGCCATGGCTCACAGGCCCAGCCGCTCCGCGGCATGTGGGATCTTCCCAGACCGGGGCATGAACTTGTGTCCCCTGCATCGGCAGGTGGACTCTCAACTACTGTGCCACCAGGGAAGCCCCTCCCCCCTGTTTTTTAACCTCTTGATGAAGACTGTCAATAAAGTTGAAAGTCCCTGTGAACCCCTCCCCGGTCCCATTCCCTATATACAGAGATACATGGAACTTGGTACATTCATTTAAACTGCTATATGGTCTTCTGTTGTATGAATAGGTAAAATTTTATTTATGTTATAATTAAAATTTATTTATATGTACTGTGTATATTCTATATCATAACCACTGGTGGCGCAGTGGTTGAGAATCTGCCTGCCGATGCAGGGGACACGGGTTCGTGTCCTGGTCCGGGAAGATCCCACATGCCGCAGAGCGGCTAGGCCCGTGAGCCATGGCCGCTGAGCCTGTGCATCTGGAGCCTGTGCTCTGCAGCGGGAGAGGCCACAACAGTGAAAGGCCCGCGTACGGCAAAAAAAAAAAAAAATTAAGATGTGATTTACAAACATTGGAGTGTCATAGTTTAATTGGCAGCATTTTTTTCTTTCTTGGTGGTATGTAAAAAATCTTACAATTGGTGGCATTTTAGATTTAATGAAAAATAGTATATTTTTATAATTTTTAAACAAAAGTTTGATTATCTTATGCATGTTATATTTTCACTTATTTTTGTTACCCAATATATTGTAAACATCTGTACAAATCTATATTATCCACAATGATATTTTAAATGATGGAATACCCATTATAGAATGAACATAATTTATTTTACTAATCCTCCACTTTGGAGCATTTAGGTTGTTTCCAGTTTTTCTGTAACATGCTGCAACATACTGTGATGGATGCACTTAAAGCTAAATCTTTTGACACATAATTATTTCCTTAGGATATGTCCTGGAAACAGAGTTGCTGAATTAAAGGGTATTCATGTAGGAAATGTTTTTGACTGAGTTGCCAAATTACCCTTAGGAAAGAGTATACCCATTTTTGCTCCCACTAACTATTTTTTAAAAATATTTATTTATTTGGCTGTGTCAGGTCTTAGTTGCAGCATGTGGGGTCTTTAGTTGTGGTGTGCAGGATCTTTAGTTGTGGCATGTGGGATCTAGTTCCCTGACCAGGGATCGAACCTGGGCCCCCTGCATTGGGAGCTTGGAGTCTTAGCCACTGGACCACCAGGGAAGTCCCTCACTATTTTTTAAGAGTGGCTATTTCCCTGCATTGCCAAACTTATCTGCACAGTTTTTAAAATCTGCAATAATGTTAAAAAAAATTTTTTTAATAGACACCGTCTCTAGGAATTGTCTTGCCTGTCTGTGAGAGCATATCTTTTTTTTTTTTTTTTTAATTTTTTTTGCCTGTGTTGGGTCTTAGTTGTGGCACTCAGGATCTTTCATTGCGGGGCACGGTCTCCTCGTTGCAGCGCTCGGGTGTCTCTCTAGTTGTGGCGTGTGTGTTTTCTCTCTCGAGTTGTGGCACGCAGGCTCAGGGGTGCATGGGCTCTGTAGTTTGTGGTATGCAGGCTCTCTCATTGAGGCGTGCAAGCTCAATAGTTGTGGCACACAGGCTTAGTTGCCCTACGGCATGTGGGATCTTAGTTCCCTGACCAGGGATCGTACCCGCGTCCCCTGAATTGAAAGGCGGATTCTTTACCACTGGGCCACCAGGGAAGTCCTGAAAGCAGTTGCCGTCTTCCATTGAAGAGCTATGGGGACTTTTCCAAGGCAAAGAAAATGGGATGGGTGAAGAAGAAAGAGATGAAAAACAGACCTTAATTCAGAGTCCTCAGAAGCTACTACTGTGCCCCCCTGTGATTAAGGGGCATAAAGTGCTGGTTGTTGATAGTTTTAAAAAGGGGGTTAGTGTGCTTGGATTTAAAGGAAAGCTCAGTATTTCAAGAAGGGTTCTTGGGGGAAGGTCTGAGTTTAACACACTTCCTACCCAGTTTACAGAGGACCTACTGAAGCAATGAAAACAGTGAGTAGGAGATGTGTTCCACTGCACACAGATTTTTGACTCATAAAACAGTCAGACAATGTCCCTACAGGGGAAATAAATCTTACCGTTCACCCAGGAAGTGGCCAGAGTTTGGGGAATAGGATTTGGTTCAGAGTTTAAATTTATTATAAGAGCATGAAGTAAGAAAATATGAATTCCCTGTAATATTTGCCTGAGGGGAGTTGAACTTCTACATAGGCAGCTTTAAGAATACCTGAATACTTTCAGTGTATTTTTCTGAAGTTTAGTTTTTGTCCAGGTAACCAGCAAGGCATCTTTTCTTTATTGGTGCATAAGTGTTCTGGCATGACTTTGTTTTCTGATGGAGAGAGTGTATGTTGAATGAGAGTCAGCTTTACTAATGCCCAGTGCTTTTGTTAATAAAATTTATTAACAAATTATAAATAATACAAATTAATAATGTTCTTACTAAGAATTTGTGAGTGTGATGATAGCATCTCTGATACTAACCTGAAATCCTCGGATTATCCAGCTTTAAATTCCTTCCCAATTTAATCCGACTCTTGGTGAAACTGTGATTCTGTCCAAACTTAGGGGAATCTGACCAAGAAGTGTGTTGGTCAGGATGGTTGAATATACACTGTAACGGCAAGTAACTGAGAATTGATTTCCTGAAGACCTTTTAGGAAACCTTCCACAAGAAAATGTGGTTCAGGGAATTCCCTGGCGGTCCAGTGGTTAGGACTCCGTCCTTTCACTGCTGAGGGCCCTGGTTGGGGTCCCATAAGCTGCGTGGCGCACCCAAAAAAAAAAAAAGTGTGGTCACTGTTAGTGACCAGACAATTTCCTTTCAGATAACATAGGAGAGAAATGATTGGATGCCATCCTAATAATGGAATTGAGATTTTCATCCTTTACCTTTTTAACGATGATAGTGGGGGGGATGGGGGCATGGGCATGGAAGATATACAACTTGTTAACAAACGCAAGTTCATGCGCCCAATGGACAGTGAGGCCAAACAATACCGAAACATTGGAGTTTGGAGCAGACAAAGGTTTATTGCAGGGCCATGCAAGGAGATGGGTGGCTTGTGCCCAGCAAACCCTGAACTCCTCGAAGGGTTTCAGCAAAGCACTTTTAAAGGCAAGGTGAGGGAGGGGCATGGTTAGTTGTCTCAGACTTCTTGGTGTTGGAATCCTTTGTTCATGCAGCTAGGTCAAGTCACAGTGCTCCTGTAGGTCAAGTCTCAATGTTCCTGTAAACCTCCAACAAGACAAATGTTACTCTCTGTTCTGCACCTTTTTTTTATCTCTAAATGAATGGACTCTTAAAGGTCAGAGTCTTGAGAATGGGCTATCTTGTATATTTCAGGCTATAGGCAACATTCTTTTACAAAAGGTGTGGAGCCAGCATGACTAAGCACAGGCAACAGAGCACTAAGGTTAAAGTAAAAGAAACTGATCTAATATGGAGTCAGATTTGCTCTTCCCTATTACAAACTGAATAAAGGACAGTTAAAATCCATAGGAGCAAAGGGAATTTAGGTTGAAAAAAAAGTACAGAGATTAATTGAAATTGGAGACTATTTTTTAAGTACTTTCAAAATAGAAAGACCCTGTGTAGTCCATGTTCCAACTAAAGGCTATACATCGAAAGCCAAGGAGCAGTGTGTTGGGAAGGGACGTGAATCAAGCTTGGTGCTTTGAACACTGTTTCTGAGAACATCAAAGAAAGCTATTCAGTGGGAGAGGATATGACCCACGTGACCAGGTTGCAGTATCGAGACCCATGGGTAGTTTGATTGAAAAGCCTTTTAATCTCAGCATGAAGAAGATGCTTATAAGGTTCAGAAACCTAACCCCTGCCAGGGATGTGCCGATGAAAGGTCACTTCCAGTATCGCTTTCTTGGCATGGGGAGACCAAACCAAGACAGTCGGAAGGCTCAGTCTATATGGGTCAGCAGTTACAGCGGAGAAATGAGAATCCGGGGGCTCGTTTGATTGACGATAGAATCAACCGACTCTGCTACACAAATGGAGGGGAGGCATTTGTATGAATTCTGAGGAGCCGTGCAGGTAGGGAGGAGTTGAGAGTTCTCTAAGGAAAGCAGTTAGGCCAGGTCACGGATCAGGGAGGACCCACATGGACATTGAATCCGAGCAGGAGTCCAATTTTAAAAGGAAGAACGTAGATATCAAAAGAAAGGTAATGGAAGAAAGGTCTTGTTCATTTTGGTAACTATTTTTCTAGCTAAGCCAATTGAGAGGGTTCATAGAAGGACACTGAGATTCGCTGGACAATAACAGTGCCCAAAAGACAGCCTTTCATTTCTAGGATCAGCTGGGATCAAAGACAGGATAGACGGGTCTTGTGAAGGCTTGGGAGGAGCCGTCATAACTCTTGAATATAAGCAAAGAGGACTTCACACCGATTTCCTTTCTGGCAGTGCAGGAAGACCACTGTGTCAATTCAAGGCATTTAATTCATGGAATTTTAAGAATTATTCCATCTTCAAATGAAACTATTAGCCAACGTATAATAAAACCAAAGTTTTCTCCTTGCCTCAAATGAAATAGAAAAGAAGCCAGAAGTCGAGACCACTTATAAGATGAAAGTTGTAACAAAAGAATTGTTGGAATAAAGAAAAAATGTGTTTTAGCACCTTTTCTCTCCAACTGCGACAACACATATTTTGTCTTCATTCAAGGGGCAGCCCCACCCACCAATTATGGTCAGTTTTCCAATTAGTGACTGCAAAATGAGCAAAGTTGTTTTATTGGTGCTTTTGTGCCACAAAATTGCCAAGGACAGGAAGGATAGAGCTAATTTCTTAGGAAATGCTGAGGAATTCTCAGCTCTTTAAGTCTTTATTAGGAGCAAATGTTATGAAAGAGTGGCTTGCTACCCTTGCCCGAGGAGCTTCCATATTTCACTACTTACCCTTAAGCCAAGTATCTTTCTCAAGGCTTTCCTTATTTCCAAATTCAGATGAATAAAGAGGGTATCGGATTTGCTGCTTGATTACCCAGCAGACAGGAGGAATTTAGAGAGCTGGTGTGAAATCACAGTATGTTAGCCTTTTTGCTGAAGGGTCCCCACCAGATCCCTACCAGTCTTTTGAGCTGGCAATATCTGTTTACTCTTTTGTCTTTAATTCAGAAGGGCATCGAGAGGGAGAAGAGCTTTAACTTTACCCTGTGTTTATTTTCACCTGGTCAGTTTTGTCAGAAGATTCTGCCCTTTCAATAAAATACTGACTGAAGTGCAAGAATCTTCCTTTTGCAGTGGGAGGAACCCAGGGCACCTGGGCCAAGTCACCAGTATCTGCTTCAACCAGAACCTTGAGCGGGAATACCCAGGAGAGAAAATGTTCTCGAGCCCATTTTAATGGTGTTTATAGCACTCCGGTCCTCAACACAGTAGTTGATCCCTTTTGGAAGGAGGGAGTCTGGAACTACCAGACCTCACTGCTCCCAGGCTAAGCCTCCCAGTGGTGCAAAAGGTGCAGCCTCTTCCCATAGATTGTATCTGAGCAGAGGGTTGTGATTAAAATGGAGCCTAGAAATTAACTAGGTGGACTTACTGTAATTTCTCCCCAGTCGTCTTGATCCTATAGGTCCCCCTACCCAGACTCCTGTGCTAGGGAAAGCTGTTCACGTTGAGGTGGGCTTTGGAAAGGCACCTGGCACCTTGTCTGCTGGGTTGTGGGTTCCTTATAAGTTCCAGTTGCCCTTCCTTTTCCTCCTTTCTTCCTTTCAGAGTGACATGGTAAAACTCATGGGCTAGAGAGTCAGAGCTGAGTTTGTTTGTTTGTTTAGATTTTTCTGATGTGGACCATTAAAGAAAAATAACTTTAAAAATATTTATTATTTGGCTGCGCCGGGTCTTAGTTGCAGCATGTGGGCTCTTTAGTTGAGGCATGTGAACTCTTAGTTGTGGCATGTGGGACCTAGTTCCCTGACCAGGAATCGAACCTGGCCCCCTGCATTGGGAGCATGGAGTCTCAGCCACTGGACCACGAGGGAAGTCCCAATGTGGACCATTTTTAAAGTCTTTATTGAATTTTGTTACAATATTGCTTCTGTTTTATGTTTTGGTTTTTTGGCCACGAGGCACGTGGGATCTTAGTTCCCCAAGCAGGGATCGAACCTGCACCCCCTGCATTGGAAGGTGAAGTCTTAACCACTGGACCACAAGGGAAGTCCCAGAGAGCTGAGTTTAAATGCCATGTAAGAGTTACTTAGCCTCTCTGAGCCTCAGTTCCCTCGATGGTGATGGCATGTGCCACTGTAAAGGATGAAGGCAGGACTGAATCAAGTAAAGATGAGCCTGCAGCTCATAGTGGACATTCAGTGGGTGATGGTTACCCCCTTCCCATCTTTGCCTTAGAAACCTTGCGTATACCTGTATCTGAATTAACCTCAGAGGGGCTTATCAATGCAGTCCGCTGATCAGACGTGAGAAATGGTATCGAATAAAGCTTATGTCTATTTGAGTAGACACACCAGGCTTAGTAACAGAAGTTAGGACATTTATTTCAGTGTACAGTCAACTCTGCTATAACATATGTGTTCCTAGAAACCACCACGCTATGCCAAATCATGCAGTTAAAAACCACAGGGCTTACGGGGAAAAATGGATTAGGGGTGTAACAGTCAAAAATTTGTCAGTGACACAAATAGGAACCTAATAACGATGGTAGCATGGTTTTACACATGTTAAATGGCTGAGATCCTAACACTACAATACATATGGCACATTTCCATGAGAAGACCTGAAGTTTGCTCGTGGAAGCAGGTGTTGGAAAGGTTGGAGCTTGTGAGTGTTGTCATGAAGTGGTACAAAGAGGGTTTTCTGAAATCAGATGGGAGATGTAACACCAGATGTGGGTAAGTATGGTGTGTAACATGCAGTAAAGTGAGGTAGCCGGCAGATTAGTATGGGTTTTGTGTATTTCTACACGACTGGATTTAGCTGGGGGAAGTCTTCTGTGTTCAACTAGTGTGTTTTGAAGGCCAATTCATGCAAAGCAAACCCAAAATTCATAGTACGTTCCCTTATGTATCAATCACATTGGCATACATTTGTGTTTTTAAAACAAGCATTTCCGTAGGACTGTACTAGCTTCCTGGCAGAGGTCACCTTCCCCTAGGCAGTACCCAAAAGTAGAAGTAAATAAAATCAATGTAAAACATAAAGGCTAACGGGACCATTAACATCCTTCATAAAATGGTAATCATTTTATAAACATAAATCTTTGCATCCCATATATGTAGGTTACTGTATTCTAGGGAAGTGGAGTTATTGTCAGATTGCATTGAATGTGGGAATAACACGAGTGTGGGAACGGGTGGTCCTTGGCTGTATTTTGTAGTGATTTTGTCTTTGTCTTAACTCTTTGGATCATCTGCTACCTTGTTGTTCTGCCCTTAGCACAGATGAGCCACCCTCAGCACCCTGATCTCATAGTAACCCACACACAGACTGAGGGGTAGAGCAGCCAATAAATAGCAGTATGCTATGTTTCTTGATTCATCCAAATCTCTTTTAAAGATCCTCTGTAAATGAATCCTGTATTTTAAAAAGAAATGTGATCATGAATATATATGATTCTAGGAGAACAGGGATAGTCATATAATTTGTGACTTTAGAAGGTAGTAGGCTACAAGCACTGGAGGGTCCACGGATGAGCTTTAGGAGAGGTCCAGGAATCCCAGAAATTGCACACACATTTTTGTTGGTGAGTGCATTTTGGAAGCTTTCATCCATTCCTAAAGGGCTCTTTGATCCCAAAATGACCAAGAGACCGTGATTCACAAAAATCCATGGCAATGTAGATTCATATGGGTTGTTTAGGGAATTTAGCGTGATCTATGGGTTATCTAGTACTTTGAATCCATAAAGGGAAACTGTTATAGTTTTTTCAAGAAGCAGACGTGGGTGCCACCATCAGTGACAACGTGGAGCTTGTCTGACCAGCGGGTTGGTCTTGCATGTCGACTTTGATGTTACCTCTCACATTAGCCTAATAGTAGTGAATGACTCCTTTGAGCAAGGGCATATGCCTTTCACCGGTGTGTCTCATGCCTCCCTTGACTTTATTTTGCAGATGGGAGCAGCGAGAGCTCCCCAACGGGCGTGTCTATTATGTTGACCACAATACCAAGACCACCACCTGGGAGCGGCCTCTTCCTCCAGGGTAAGGCTTGAACCAGTAAGACCCGAGGCTCTAGAACTGGCACCAAGAGTCCCCCATCAGCTTCTCCACCACTCACTGCCATGGCCATCTCTTTATTTTCCCCCACTCTCCTCCTTTCTCTCTTTATTTTCCCCTCCTCCGACAGTCATCCCCTTCTGCATTCTCTGCTCTCTCTTTCTACTTTCCCTTCTTCCTACATGTGTTGTATTGGCCATGGGCTTTCTTAAGTGGTATTCAGAACCCCCATGGATATTGGGTTCTGGAGGAAGGAGGGTTGGGGAGACCTCCGGGGCCCTTGGTGTCTCACTGGCCTCAGTCATTTCACCTACAGAAATATCCTGTAGGGCCCGATTTTCAGTTTCTTTCTGCAGAGGTAGCAAAGTCCAGGGACATTTATCCTGGGTTCCTTGATTGCCTTTCCTACTCACTTACTTTAATTCTGCTCTCATTTCCTAGGACAGACTAGGAACATTTAGAGCATCTCTGGGGGAAAAAAGAGCACAAGGAAGCCAAGATAGAGAGGGTGTTGATGCATTTCATAGCGCCCTGTGTCCAACCAGCCCCTGGAGACAGTGTGCTTCTCGTTCAGCGGGCTTTGCGAGAACGCAGCTAAGTTCTCCAAAACCAGAGGATGAGTGAGGCTTCCAAGTGAGGGAAGAGTGTCCAAGTTCAAGGAGAAGGGGTTTGGTTCCCTGTCTGCCAGGGACAGAAAGTTCTTTCCACATGCGTCTCCCAGTCCTGAGAGCTTTCGAAAGGGAATGCATTCTGCTCTCAGGAAAGAATCACCTCCCAGTAAAGCAGCCATGAAGGGCTCCTACATAGAACGTGAATGCTGACTTGCCCCTCCGAAGCTTGTGGAGGGAGAGGATGTCAGAGGTGGGCGTATCGGGAGAACCCCCGTGCTCTGTTTTGTTCACCTGTCAGGCGTGTGCCGGGCAAATATCACCTCACTTTCCAGTCCTACAAGTTTCCACGGATGGGCTGCTTTTAGTTTCAGTTTTCCAGTAGAATGCTTTTGTGTTTTCCTTTTCTTCCTTACCGTTCTGGAAATCACACTCATAATCCGCCTCCTTAGTTCTCACTCTGTTTCTCCTTTTACTTTAAGTCCAGGGAACTTACCAAAGATAAACATCGACTTCTTAGAAAAAAATAAAAACATTTTATTATGGAAATTATAGAAATTTTCATATTGAATTTTTCAAATATGTGGGACAAAGAATGCCCACACACTCAACACCTAGGTTCAATAATTATCAACTCATGGCCACTCTTGTTTCATCTATACCAGCGGTTGGCAAACTGTGGGCCTGTGGACAAAATCCAGCCTGCCACCTGTTTTGTAAATAAAGTTTTATTGGAACACAGCCCCTCTCATTTGTTTACTTATTGTCTATGGCTGCTTTTGTGCTCATTGGCCGAGTTGAGTAATTGTGATACAGACTGTAAAGCCTGCAAAGACTGAAATATTTACTTTTCGGCTCTTGGTAGAAAACATTTGCCACCTCCTGCTGTGTAATCCTCACTCACCCCTCCCCCACCCCTGTTCTAGATCATTTTGAAGCAGATCCCAGACATCGTATCATTTTATCCAAATTTCAGTACATATTTCTAAAAAGTGTTCTCTTATTAAAAGTGAAAACACTATATTATTAACAGTATTTACCTACCACTATCAAACCCAGTGAGTAGTCAGATTTCTCCAGTTGTCTCACAAATTAATCATCAACTTTTAACAGGACACATTGCACACTTGTACTTTGTGAATTTATAGCATGTATATATTTTTTTGTCTGTCTTTTTTGTTTTGAACTTTTGAATTTATTTTATATATTTTTTATACAGCAGGTTCTTATTAGTTATCCATTTTATACATATTAGTGTATATATGTCAGTCCCAATCTCCCAATTCATCACACCACCACCACCACCACCACCACCACCACCACCACCACCACCACCACTTTCCCCCCTTGGTGTCCATACATTTGTTCTCTACATCTGTGCCTCTATTTCTGCCCTGCAAACTGGTTCATCTGTACCATTTTTCTAGGTTCCACATATATACATTAATATGCGATATTTGTTTTTCTCTTTCTGACTTACTTCACTCTGTATGACAGTCTCTAGATCCGTCCACATCGCTACAAATGACCCAATTTTGTTCCTTTTTATGGCTGAGTAATATTCTATTGTATATATGTACCACATCTTCTTGATCCTTTCATCTGTCGATGGGCATTTAGGTTGCTTCCATGACCTGGCTATTGTAAATAGTGCTGCAATGAACATTGGGATGCATGAGTCTTTTTGAATTATGGTTTTCTCTGGGTATATGCCCAGGAGTGGGATTGCAGGCTCATATGGTAATTCTGTTTTTCGTTTTTTAAGGAACCTCCATACTGTTCTCCATAGTGGCTGTATCAATTTACATTCCCACCAACAGTGCAAGAGGGTTCCCTTTTCTCCACAACCTCTCCAGCATTTGTTGTTTGTAGATTTTCTAATGATGCCCATTCTAACTGGTGTGAGGTGATACCTCATTGTAGTTTTAATTTGCATTTCTCTAATGATTAGTGATGTTGAGCATCTTTTCCTGTGCTCATGGGCATCTGTATGTCTTCTTTAGAGAAATGTCTGTTTAGGTCTTCTGTGCATTTTTTGATTGGGTTGTTTGTTTTTTTAATATTGAGCTGCACGAGCTGTTTATATATTTTGGAGATTAATCCTTTGTCCGTTGATTCATTTGCAAATATTTTCTCCCATTCTGAGGGTTGTCTTTTCATCTTGTTTGTAGTTTCCTTTGCTTTGAAAAAGCTTTTAAATTTCACTAGGTCCCATTTGTTAATTTTTTATTTTTATTTCCACTACTCTAGGAGGTGGATCAAAAAAAATCTTGCTGTGATTTATGTCAAAGGGTGTTTGTTCTTCCTATGTTTTCCTCTAAGAGTTTTATAGTGTCTGGTCTTACATTTAAGTCTCTAATCCATTTTTAGTTTATTTTTGTGTATGGTGTTAGGGCATGTTCTAATTTCATTCGTTTACGTGTAGCTCTCCAGTTTTCCCAGCACCACTTATTGAAGAGACTGTCTTTTCTCCATTGTATATCCTTGCCTCCTTTGTCACAGATTAGTTGACCATAGGTGCGTGGGTTTATCTCTGGGTTTTCTGTCCTATTCCATTGATCTGTATGTCTGTTTTTGTGCCAGTACCATGTTGTCTTGATTACTGTAGCTTTGTAGTATAGTCTGAAGTCAGGGCATCTGGTTCCTCCAGCTCCGTTTTTTTCCCTCAAGACTGCTTTGGCAATTCGGGGTCTTTTGTGTCTCCATACAAATTTTAAGATTTTTTGTTCTAGTTCTGTAAAAATAGCCACTGGTAATTTGATAGGGATTGCATTGAATCTGTAGATTGCTTTGGGTAGTATAGTCATTTTCACAATATTGATTTTTCCAATCCAAATCCATCTGCAAACAGTGACAATTTTACCTCTTCTTTTCCAATTTGTATTCCTTTTATTTCTTTTTCTTCTCTGACTGCCATGGCTAGGACTTCCAAAACTATGTTGAATAATAGTGGCGAGAGTGGACATCCTTTGTCTTGTCCCTGATCTTAGAGGAAATGCTTTCAGTTTTTCACCATTGGGAATGATGTTTGCTGTGGGTTTGTCGTATATGGCCTTTATTATGTTGAGGTAGTTTCCCTCTATGCCCACTTTCTGGAGAGTTTTTATCATAAATGGGTGTTGAATTTTGTCAGAAGCTTTTTCTGCATCTATTGAGATGATCATATGGTTTTTCTGCTTCAATTTGTTAATATGGTGTATCACATTGATTGACTTGTGTATATTGAAGAATCCTTGCATCTGTGGGATAAATCCCACTTGATCATGGTGTATGATCCTTTTAATGTGCTGTTGGAATCTGTTTGCTAGTATTTTGTTGAGGACTTTTGCATCTATATTCACCAGTGATATTGGCCTGTAATTTTCTTTTTTTGTAATACCTTTGTCTGGTTTTGGTATCAGGGTGATGATGGCCTCATATAATGAGTTTGGGATTGTTCCTTCTTCTGCAATATTTTGAGAAGGATGGGTGTTAGCTCTTCTCTAAATGTTTGGTAGAATTCACCTGTGAAGCCATCTGGTCCTGGACTTTTGTTTGTTGGAAGATTTTTAATTACGGTTTCAATTTCATTACTTGTGATTGGTCTGTTCATGTTTTCTATTTCTTCAGTTCAGTCTTGGAAGCTTATACTTTTCTAAGAATTTGTCCATTTCTCCAGGTTGTCCATTTTATTGGCATAGAGTTGCTTGTAGTAGTCTCTTAGGATGCTTTGTATTTCTGCGGTGTCTGTTGTAACTTCTCCTTTTTCATTTCTAATTTTATTGATTTGATTCCTCTCCCTCTTTTTCTTGATAAGTCTGGCTAAAGGTTTATCAATTTTGTTTATCTTCTCAAAGAACCAGCTTTTAGTTTTATTGATCTTTGCTATTGTTTTCTTTGTTTCTTTTTCACTTATTTCTGCTCTGATCTTTATGATTTCTTTCCTTCTACTAACTTTGGGTTTTGTTTGTTCTTCTTTCTCTAGTTCCTTTAGGTGTAAGGTTAGATTGTTTGAGATTTTTCTTGTTTCTTGAGGTAGGCTCGTATTGCTATAAACTTCTCTCTTAGAACTGCTTTTGCTGCATCCCATAGGTTTTGGATCATTGTGTTTTTGTTGTAATTTGTCTCTAGGTATTTTTGATTTCCTCTTTCATTTCTTCAGTGATCTCTTGGTTATTTAGTAATGTATTGTTTAGCCTCCATGTGTTTGTGTTTTTTACGTTGTTTTCCCTGTAATTGATTTCTAATCTCATAGCGAGCATTGTGGTCGGAAAAGATGGTTGATATGATTTCAATTTTCTTAAATTTACTGAGGCTTGATTTGTGACCCAAGATGTGATGTCTCCTGGAGAATGTTCTGTGTGCACTTGAGAAGAAAGTGTAATCTGTTTTTGGATGGAATGTCCTATAAATATCAATTAAATCTATCTGGTCTATTGTGTCATTTAAAGCTTGTGTTTCCTTATTAATTTCTGTCTGGATGATCTCTCCATTGGGTAAGTGAGGTGTTAAAATCCCCCACTATTATTGTATTGCTGTCAATTTCCTCTTTTATAGCTGTTAGCAGTTGCCTTATGTATTGAAGTGCTCCTATGTTGGGTGCATATATATTTATAATTGTTATATCTTCTTCTGGATTGGTCCCTTGATCATTACGTAGTGTCCTTCCTTGTCTCTTGTAACATTCTTTATTTTAAAGTCTATTTTATCTGATATGAGTATTGCTACTCCAGCTTTCTTTTGATTTCCATTCGCATGGAATATCTTTTTCCATCCCCTCACTTTCAGTCTGTATGTGTCCCTAGGTCTGAAGTGGGTCTCTTGTAGACAGCATATATATGGGTCTTGTATTTGTATCCATTCAGCGAGCCTGTGTCTTTTGTTTGGAGCACTTAATCCATTCATATTTAAGGTAATTATTGATATGTATGTCCCTATTACCATTTTCTTAACTGTTATGGGTTTGTTTTTGTAGGTCCTTTTCTTCTCTTGTGTTTCCCACTTAGAGAAGTTCCTTTAGCATTTGTTGTAGAGCTGGGTTGGTGGTGCTGAATTCTCTTAGCTTTTGCTTGTCTGTAAAGCTTTTTATTTCTCCCTTGAATCTGAATGAGATCCTTACTGGGTAGAGTAATCTTGGCTGCAGGTTCTTCCCTTTCATCACTTTAAATGTATCGTGCCACTCCCTTCTGGATTGTAGAGTTTCTGCTGAGAGATCAGCTGTTAACCTTATGGGAGTTCCCTTGAATGTTATTTGTCATTTTTCCCTTGTTGCTTTCAGTAAGTTTTCTTTGTCTTTAATTTTTGTCAGTTTGATTACTATGTGTCTTGGTGTGTTTCTCCTTGGGTTTATCCTGCCTGGGACTCCCTGCACTTCCTGGACTTGGGTGGGTATTACTTTTCCCATGTTAGGGAAGTTTTTGACTATAATCTCTTCAAATATTTTCTCGGGTCCTTTCTCTCTCTCTTCTCCTTCTGGGACCCCTATAATGTGAATGTTGGTGTGTTTAATGTTGTCCCAGAGGTTATCTTGGGCTGTCTTCATTTCTTTTCATTCCTTTTTTCTTTATTCTGTGCCACGGCAGTGAATTCCACCATTCTGTCTTCCAGGTGACTTGTCTGTTCTTCTGCCTCAGTTATTCTGCTATTGATTCCTTCTAGTATAGTTTTCATTTCAGTTATTGTATTGTTCATCTCTGTTTGTTCTTTAATTCTTCTAGGTCTTTGTTAAACATTTCTTGCATCTTCTCGATCTTTGCCTCCATTCTTTTCCCGAGGTCCTGGATCATCTTCACTATCATTATTCTGAATTCTTTTTCTGGAAGGTTGCCTATCTCCACTTCATTTAATTGTTTTTCTGGGGTTTTATCTTGTTCCTTCATCTGGTATATAGTCCTCTGCCTTTTCATTTTGTCTCTATTTCTGTGAATGTGGTTTTCCTTCCACAGCCTGTAGAATTGTAGTTCTTCCTGCTTCTGCTGTCTGCCCTCTGGTGGATGAGGCTATCTAAGAGGCTTGTGCAAGCTTCTTGATGGGCAGGACTGGTGGTGGGTAGAGCTGGGTGTTGCTCTGGTGGGCAGAGCTCAGTAAAACTTTAGTCCGCTTGTCTGCTGATGGGTGGGGCTGGGTTCCCTCCCTGTTGGTTGTTTGGCCCGAGGCGACCCAGCACTGGAGTCTACAGGCTCTTTCGTGGGGCTAATGGCGGACTCTGGGAGGGCTCACTCCAAGGAGTACTTCCCAGAACTTCTGCTGCCAGTGTCCCCCCGTCCCCACGGTGAGCCACAGCCACCCCCGGCCTCTGCAGGAGACCCTCCAACACCAGCAGGTAGGTCTGGTTCAGTCTCCTATGGGGTCACTGCTCCTTCCCCTGGGTCCTGATGCGCACACTACTTTGTGTGTGCCCTCCAAAAGTGGAGTCTCTGTTTCCCCCAGTCCTGTCGAAGTCCTGCAGTCAAATCCCGCTAGCCTTCAAAGTCTGATTCTCTAGGAATTCCTCCTGTTATCAGACCCCCAGATTGGGAAGCCTGACATGGGGCTCAGAACCTTCACTCCAGTGGGTGGACTTCTGTGGTATAATTGTTCTCCAGTCTGTGAGTCACCCACTCAGCAGTTATGGGACTTGATTTTATTGTGATTGTGCCCCTCCTACTATCTCATTGCGGCTTCTCCTTTGTCTTTGGATGTGGGGTATCTTTTTTGGTGAGTTCCAGTGTCTTTCTGTCGATGATTGTTCAGCAGTTAGTTGTGATTCCAGTGCTCTCGCAAGAGGGAGTGAGCGCACGTTCTTCTGCTCCGCCATCTTGAACCAATCTCCCTATGACACATATATTTAAAAGTGGTGGTAACTCTGTAAGTGTGCTGGTTGCTTGCCTGTTAACCTCTCTGGTCTATAAGTTATTTAGACCTTGACCTGGTGAACGTTTGAATGGAATCTAAATGAAGATATTTAATGGTATCTTCTAAGAATGGCTGAGGATTTACTCTTCTTTAAATATTGAGGTGGAATACTAGACCCAGCTTTCTTATTTTCAGGATAGTTTTAATGTTTTATTGTGAGATGGCTCAGCTCTGCACCCCCTGTAGCCTATGAGTTCTTCCTGAGTTTTAGGCCCAGACCTTAAAGCCCCTGGCACTTAGTTTTGCTATGTAATAGGGAACCCAGAGAGAACAGAATGCTCAAGCTTTCATTGCTAATTAATGGGAGAAGTTCCACCCTGGGGAAGTATTACCATGGTGAGAGCAACCTTGAAACTATAGATGGAGCCATTATATCAGCAGACCTAGACATCCAGGAGCGAGATTGAACCAAAGGATTCAGTTTATCATGGCCATCCCCTTCTGTCCCACACATGGGACACTTGTATGAAGACCAGTTGTTTTATCCAGGAGAAAAAAGTATTGGACCTGGTAGTTAAGGATGAATGCAGTAATTTGCTGTTTAGTCATTTTTAGATGGTTCTCAAACTTGAGGTGAGCAGGGAGAGTGATCACCATAGAGCATGGTATTGGGGAGGCCTCACAGGGGGCTTAGACTTGGTCTTTAGGAAAGGCTGAGGGGTGGACTTCAGTGAGAAGAGGAAGGTGATCCAGGTTGGGAGAACAGTGTGAATGTAGAAGCTGTGTTTAGGGAATGATGCATGGAGCAGTTTTGCTGGAGTGGAGGGTTTGTGTGAAACAAAGATGCTCCAAGTGTGTACAGCAAGGCCCCTGGGTTTGGTGCAGATGCCCCCTGGAACCAAACAACATGAAAGGGCTGACCTGGCCTCCAACCACTGCTCTGTTTTTGTAGATTGTGATTCTGCGTAAGATTTTACCTGCAACCAAGGGTGTGATTATGCTGCTTAGAAGTTTGAAATTCACCAGTGCAGAGGACTTCTAGTTAAACATATGGATCGAACATGTGTTTATTTCCATTCCTTCCTGAAAACCCACTAAAATAGCAATAAAGGTTATAAAAAAGTATAATGATAAAGGAATGGGAGAGGAGAAAAAGCACATGGGAGATTGTAATTAGAGTTTAGTTGCTGATGGATAAATGGCAGAGTTGCGAAAGCTGAAACCCAAGCTTCCGGTGTGGGGTTTCCACCCGGAAGGCAGCCAATTTGCACCATGGAGCCCTGGAAAGCCTCAGCGATCAGAAACATATGGGGGGTGTGTGTGAATGTGTATGTGTATGTGTAATGAGACAAAAAACTTGGAAGTTTAAAATTTGTGCAGGGAGCAGCTAGATTTCTAGTTGTCAGCCATCGCTCCCAACCCTCTGCCATGTGTATGTGTGCACACACAGACGTGCACACACACACATGTTCACATACACGCACGTGAGTACTGCTAGCCTAAGAAGTTCCTGGGAGAGTAGTACCAGTGTGGATAACACAGCCATAGCCGAAGGCAGAGATGAACTCAGGAAAAAAGGATTAAGTGAGGATGCTGTCTCCAGGGTAAAGACAGGAAGGTTTTTTTTGCTGGGGAAAGTGACCAGTCTAAGGGAAGAAAACTATAGATTGTGATATTTGGGGATCTTCTAGTGAAACAGCTGAGTGAATCCAGAAATCAACTTTTAGACATTTTTAACACTCAGGTGTGAGGGTTGATATAAAGGTATCTTCGGACATTCAGGGTTTCAAAAAATTAACTTTGATGCATCCTTTCTCAGAAACTCCTAGACGATTTCTTGACTACCAGACAAGAGGAAACAGAGAAAGAAGTCCTGAGATGCAGGACACAGGAGACTCTGTTCAGGGGCCAAGAGGAGGGTGAGGGAAGATGACTCAGGGCAGGAATGTAGAGCAGGCAGGCCTGGAGGACAGCTGTCCACGCTGGACAAAGGGTGCCTGGAGAAATGAGGCCCAGAGTTAAGTGATCCTGGGAGGCCACCAGCCCTGTCAGAATCTGGGGGTGAATTTGTGATAGGTCCTTGAAAACCAAGCAGAATAAAACACGCAGTTCTTAACTCTAGAGAAACAGAAAAAAGGTGTACAAGTAAGCAAATGTATGTATAGTATTCTACAAAGTCATAATCCAAACTCTGAATATTGAGTTAATGTTGGTTTTCTAAATTGGGAGGATGGGGGAGGAGAGAGCCTTGTGTGTGTTGGGGGGTGGAGTACAAGAACTAAATCCTCAGCTTTGCTAGTGGAAAGTCCATAAGTCATATCTAATTTGGCAGAACTCAAGAAATTATGGAGTAAGCATTTATTTAGAAGTACGACTGTCAATAGAAGAAGCAGTCAAGAGCTGAAAGTAGTTGTTGCCTCTGGGGAGCAGAAATCAGCAGTGGGGAGAAGGAGGGCGGGAGACACTGCTTTTCATTGTATCTCCTGTAGTACTGTTTGTGTTTCAAACCATAGATACATGATTCCTTTGCTAACAAATAAAAATAAATAAAAATCACTGGTTGGGAGAATTTATGAGAAAGGTGGGAAGGTTCCAGATTATTGTGAGCCTTGCATACTGATTCAAGGTTTTGACTCGAGCCTGACATAAGGAGTCGGTCTGCTGGGGTTACCCTGATGGCGGTTTATTGGCTGGATTGGATAAGGAGATTAGTTTAGAGACAGTTGGACGTAGAAATGGAAAGTCCAGGGCAGGGAGACGAAATAAACAGAAGCCCTCGGGCTGAGTGGCTTACTGACATCTGTAGGAAAGGAAGAGTCGGGAATGATGGTGTTGTTTTATCCCTGGGAGGAGGACTGATGCAGGGAGGACGGGGAAAGGCTCAGGTTTGGGGCGAGAGGGATGGCGTTTAGTGGAATCCAAAGTGGCAGCAGGTCAGGACGGCAAGGCAGTCCAGCAAGCGGAATTCAGACGCAGTCTGTGAACAGGGACTGGGAACTACTAGAGGAGAAGCCATTTTTAGGGAGGCTTTGAGTTTGAAAGAATTGTTGAAGAGGTGGCAACAAAAGTCAGCTAGGAGGCTAACCCTGAAAGCTGAGGAAAGTATCAGACCAAAGCGCCATAGTCATGTGGATAAGATCAGAATTCAGAGATGGTATGACAAGGTAGTTAGGGAACAAAGACCCTCCAACACTTTGGAATCGTACAGTGTAATCCATTTTGGGTTCCTTTTGCATTGGGTTAACCTCGTTTTCTTCAGTGGTATCTTTCTCTTATTTTTTTAAAACTCCTCTTCTCCCCCTTCCCCTTTCAAATTTATAATGGAAAATTCAGGCATACAGCAAATTTGAGAGAATAGCAATGAATCCCTTGTAACCATTGCCTGGTTCTAACAGTTAATATTTTGTTTTATCTGATCTTCCCAC
Organism: Globicephala melas; assembly: GCF_963455315.2. Taxonomy (NCBI): domain Eukaryota; kingdom Metazoa; phylum Chordata; class Mammalia; order Artiodactyla; family Delphinidae; genus Globicephala; species Globicephala melas. Next base: position 45,874,862 of record NC_083332.1, read on the forward strand.
TTTTCAGGGGAGGGGACCAATGAATTGTAAAGCAAATCCCAGTCATCATATCCTTGGATCCATAAATACATCACATACACCTCTAACAGATGAGTGTTTTGATTTAAACATAACCAAAATGCCATTATCCCACCCAACACAATTAACAATATTTCCTTACTTATGTCATGCGCAGTCTGTGTTGCGTTTTCCCCAGTTGTCTTAAAAATGTTTTCACGCTTGATTTGTTTGAATCAGATCCAAACTCAAAATCAACACATTGCTTTTGGCTGATCTCATAAGTCTCTCTTATTCTATAAGTTCCCCCACCCTTTCTTGTTTTCTTCTGGCTCTTTATTTGTTGAAGATCCTGGGCATCTGTCTTGTAGAATTTCTCACATTCTGGATGTGGCTGATTGTGACTCCTGGTGTTGTGTTACATGCTCCTTTATTCCTTATCTTTCCTGGTAAACTGGTCGTTGTTTATGGAGGCTTAATTAGATTCAGATTCATTTTTGAAAATTGAAATATAATTTACACACAGTGAGATAAACAGATCTTAGTTATACAGTTCACTGAGCTTTGACAAATGTATACACTTATGTAACTCACACTCCATCAAAATGTAAAATATTTCTATCACCCTGCGGAGTTCCCTTTCTTACTTACTTTTGATCACTTCTTCCATGTGTATGTGGAAATCAAGTTACACCTACCAAGCACAGCTGAGGATTTTTACTCTCTGCTCTAGCCCTGCCTTGCCCATGGATATTTTAGGGCCAACTTTGGAAAGATTGCTTCCTCAACAAAAGATAATGTGGAGAGTCCTGCTGTCATTTGCACCAACTCTTCTTCTCGTGGTCGTGCAACGTATTTTCACTGGCACCTTATATCAGGATAATTTCAGTTTCAAGGAACAAAAATTGGGATCCAAATTGGCTTGAATAATGAAGAGAATTCACTGCCTCATGTAACTAAAAATTCTAGATGTAGATCCTGGTTTCAAGTGAACCATGATCCAGTGGCTCAACAGTATCCCCGAGACTGGCTTTTTTTCCCCATTTTTCTGCTCTGCCATCTACTGGGTCAACTTCATATTGTGTTTGGGTCCAAGATGGCAGCCAGTCCCAGGACTGCATATTTTCTCAGTCATACCCAGCAAAGAAGAGAGACTATAGTCTTCCCACCATAACTAGCAAAAGCCGTGAGATTCATCCTGATGGGCTCAGCATAGGTCACTTGCCCACTTCTGGTCCAGTCAACACTTCAGCTCCAGGGTTGGGAGTACAGTCAGGTGCCCCAGAGCCACTTGGATCTCTGACATGGAAATCAGGAGCTGTTGGTAAAGAGGGATGGGTTGCTGGTGGGGGCAACCACAGATGTCTGCTAGGAGCATCGAAGCCCTAGAAGCCTCCGTGACTGGAGCCCACCTGGCTGTGCCTTCCCAGAGGAGCCAAACTCCTGTGCCAGACCCCACACCAGACCCTTCCTCACCCTCCTCCTTGCCAGCCATCCTGAGATTTCTCTAGCATTTGAGCGGAGGGGTGAGGCGGTCACTATATTCATTCTGAGCTTGATGTTTGCAGCTGGGAGAAACGCACAGACCCCCGAGGCAGGTTCTACTACGTGGACCACAACACTCGGACCACCACCTGGCAGCGCCCCACGGCCGAGTACGTGCGGAGCTATGAGCAGTGGCAGTCCCAGCGCAACCAGCTCCAGGGCGCCATGCAGCACTTCAGCCAAAGATTCCTCTACCAGGTGAGCGGCTGGGGGCCAGCCACGAGGGAGGGGAGCCTCCCAGCGGCCACGCACATTCTCCGTCGACCTGTTTGGCGAGCAGGGAAAATGGTGGCTAGAAATGTCAGTGCTCTGACACTGGAGGTTTTACTCATCACAGTGAAATTCCTCAAACTCCAGTGTTTCTAACTTAGTGACTCAATGTCCACCTTCTGTGTTTATGGACTCAGTATGTGTATCTGAAACTGAATTCCCCCATCTTTCTTCCAGGATTGGATTTCTCTTCTGGTCCCTCCATCCAAGTCCATTTACCCAGACTTGAGACCTGAAGATTGCTGTGACCTCTCCCATACCTTGCCTTTTCAAATCAAAGCAGTCACCCAAATTCTTCCCTTTCTATTGCTGCTACTGGTTTTCTTTAGATGTTTATTATCTGACAGGTTCTGAAGGATGGAGGGACCTTAAAGTTCATCTGGATTTGGGGTGGGCAAACTATGGCCTTTGGGCCAAACGGGCCCCCAGCTAGTTTTGTAAATAAAGTTTTATCGGAACACAAGCACACCCCATAGTGTGGGTATTGACTGTGGCTGCTTTCATGCTACAATGGCAGAGTTGAGTAGCCACAACAAAGACTAGGTGGCCCATAAAGCCTAAAATGTTGTGGCCCTTTACAGAAAAAGTGTATTGACCCCCGGTCTAAATCAGCCTCCTTCTATCTGATTCCTGATTTTCCTCTGTCCTTCCCACCTGAATGATTAAGGCAGCCTTGGAATTGTCTCTTTGCTGTCATTCTCTCTCCTCCAATCTGTACTGCCTGTTTCTAGCAGAGCAGTCTTCAAATATCACTGTCATTTTGTCACTTTTTTTTTTCTTTTTAACTTTTTGGCCGTGCCACGCAGCTGTGGGATCTTAGTTTCCGAACCAGGGATCAAACCTGGGTCCCCTGCAGTGGAAGCTCGGAGTCCTAACCACTGGACCACCAGGGAATTCCCCGTTTTGTCACTTTTAAAAAAAATCACTGTGGAAGATTTAAGGAATGGGGCTTTGCTCTACATTATTAATCACTGGCTCAAAGCCTTCTGTGGTCATTACCTACAGAATAACATTTAAACCTTCTAGTCCTGAAGTCAGAGTGTTGTGGTCCCAAATTAACTGTCTAATGGTCTCCCATACTGGGTCCCTTTAGGAACCTTCCTTCCTGGGTCTCTGTCTCATTAGAGCCCCTACCAGCAGCCTGGTGCTTGGTGGGGAGCCCAGCCACACAGCTTCTTTGGCAGAGAGAAGTGGTATTCCCAAGTGGGAACTCTGATTACATTTTCTCAGAGCCCCTTGAACATGAAGCTTTGTTCCCCCTGCAGTGGAACCTGCACAGGGTGTGGTATATCGGAAGCTGGAAACTTTTTGAGCTGGTCTAGGACATCACCACGTTTAACTCACATTGTTTCTATTTGAAATGAACTTTAACCCCACAACCCATTTTTAAATGCTCAGAAAACCTGTAATTCCAGTTAATAACATTCATCATCAGCTTTGCCATCATTTCCAGCTCTTTCTCTGCTCACCCAAAGCAGGAGCTACCCCATCAACCAGAAGGCATGGTGGCATTGGCCTTGGCTGGCTTGTTCCTTCTTCTGTCTGTGGGGACTGATTGCTCATCATATAGTGTTTCCTTAGTATGGATGAGCAGAAAGTCTGGTGTTTGTCACATTGAGTTGCCTCCAAGGTCAGCTATGATGCCTGGCTACAACCCGTGCCCAGTGGTCTACCTGGTGCAGCACTGCTGGGCATCTGCCCTCCCACTCCACAGCCCCCTTCATACATGCCGGGCATCCGGTTCTGGCATGTTTCAAAATTGGATGGAATCTGGTCCTTTTCTGCATTTCAGAAATTATTCCGTTTGAGCTGGGCCCCAAAGACTTTCCCTGCCATTTTCTTGGCTGCAAAACTGGAAAGGTCTGGGCATCTTTGTCCTTTGACTTAGAGACAAGGACGCGTTTTAGGAGTCTCACATGGTTTTGTCTCCCTGCTTACCCGACTTCTTAAATTAAAAAAGAAAACTCCATTGAAGGACTCTTTTTTTTTCCCTACCCTCCCATGCACTGTGTAGGTTCTGTCAGTTGACCCAGATGTTTGGTGTGTGAAAGGGAAGATCCTGGAGCTCATGTCTGCTCGGTCTTTTGGAGCCTTCATTCCTCTCTCCTGCCTCTCTCATTTTAGCAACATCATTCCAGGCCTGTAGAGGTAGAACTTTGACTTGGAGTGTTCCCTAAAAGTAAAGATTCAGCGCTTAAAAGAAAATGTTCTCTCTGAGTCCTCTAACCTGGTTTTCTCAGCTTGGCTGGGGATCTAGGAGGGTTCTGGATGGAAGTGCTGGTTCCCTTTTGTTCCTGAAACAAGACCCATATTGAAAAACGTGGTAGGAATCTTTTTTGGGTCAGCTTTCAATGTCTCTCTGTTGATTCCCCTCCCCTCTGGGTTTGGTTTACCCCTCTTGTTTGCTATGGTGCCATGTCCTGGTTACAAGTAAGAAGAGTCGCTTTCATAGAGTTATTTTGGGGTTTGGCCTTGGCCCAGGGTTTGACTCGGAAGACTTAAGAGCTGATACCATACCATTGGCTTCCCCTCCCCCTCCTGCTGCTGCTGCTGGGCTGAAACCAGGCCCTTGTTCTTCTTTGCTGCCTGCAGAGAACACGAAATACAGTTCAATATGGGAAATCAAGGGAATCCCAGATGGCAGTCTCCTGCATTCCTTCCTGCCTCAATGCATACCTTTTTCGGGGGGGCCTCGCTGTTATCATCCCCTTATCTCTGACAAGTTTCCCTCTCCTGACGCCCCAGTGTGCCGTTGTTACTCGTGATCATCGTGCACATACTTGCGCTTGGCCGCTGCAGTTTCGATTTGCCCTCTGTTTTGTGGTCCTGCTGCGGTCCACCGAGCATGCCCAGCCCAGTCGTGTGCATCTTGTAATTGCGACGGGACTCTGCTTGCAGCCTACTACTGTTTCTGTGGCGACTCCTCCGCCACTCCTGCCTGATCCTCCCCTGATAATCAAAGGTGTAGCCAGTGTTGGCAAGACTGAAGCAAATCATTCTGCGGCTCCTAACGTATGGACGCCCAAGTGCTTTATCCAGAAACAGACTTGTTTCTTGCTCTGCAACGAGCCCCTTGGATCAAATTCTCAAGCACCTGGGTTTTGTCCTGTGCCCAGTGGGTGCATCCTTAAAAACAACAACAACAAAAAAGGAGCCTGCCTTCCACACTGTAACCTCTTTGCCCTTCCCAGAGCTTGTCTTGCCCTCGGCTGTGTTTGCTAGACATTCTTTATTTCTGAGTTTGTATCTTAAAATATTACTGGAACTAAATGCTTTTAGTCCCTAAGGGACTTGAACTCACGTGAGCCCTCTGGCTCATGGCCTGCACCCCAGTTCTTCCAGCCCAGGGACGGTTACCAGGAAAATTATTCAACAGCATTCCTTTCTCTTCTTAATAATAAAGGAAACTGTCTTGTCTCTTAGAGTCACCTGCACATCCCAGGATCTCTTCTCTGACCGCAGTCCCCTCCCCCACCATACCCCTTTCTCTGTGCTTTTCCAGCCATGCTCCAGGTAACACTTGGGATCTCTCATTTCAGGGGAAGGTGTGGCAGGAGAGAAGGGGCAGTTGGTTGGCTCACTGGAGATGTGGGGTTTTTGGGTTTTGGTTTTCTGGCCAGGATATATAACTTTGAATTTTTTGTGTCTTCTTGGCTTCTGTTCACTTCCTTTAAACATTTTTCAAGTTGTACTGTATACATTAGGGAAGAAATATCCTCAAGTGCTTTGCTTTAACTGTAAGAGGTAAAATGATTATGAGCGTCAGCTTCCACTGACCCATTTCACGTGTCGCTCATGTTTATCAGTCTCTGGTCTCTCACCCTTCCTGTCCGCCTCCTCTTCTCTCCGCCTCTAGGGATGAGAATGAGAGGATACCAAAGACATTTTTCAAAAAACCACCTTCATGAAAGAGAGCCAACACTGTGTGAACATTTAATTTCTGACATTAAAAAAAAAAAAAGGCAAAGATTAAGAAAGGGGCCATTAAACATTTTTTGTTTCTAGTTCAGTGCAGGTCACGAAGCCTGTCAGAAAAAAGACCTTTTGGTATGTTGATTTGTAGAGTCAGGCAAGAGACGACTGTAAGCCCGCTGAAGCCCTGTTTGTACCAGTTGGGAGCTAATTTCCCAGCAGAGCTGCTGAATGCTTTGCAGATCATCCACTTACTCTGGTGGGGGAGAAAAAAGGCCTGAATCAGCCAAAACAATTGCACCAAATGCTGCTGCTTTTAATTTCTTAGAATGACCTTTTCTGTAGCCCTTCCCTTTTGCGAGGACACTGGTCCAGCTCAACGTCACCCGCCGCCTCCTACTTGGCTTCATTGTCTGAAGCACGTGCATGTTTCACAAGGTAGTTCCTTCCCTTCTGTTGCCGCGTGTTTTTTGTACCCACTGTTCTTGTTATGTATTAACTACGAAAAAGGTGGAGGAGCTTGGGTTTTATGACATGCCAACTCCCCTCACCTCGCCTCTCCTCCACACACATACCATAATAACCACCGTGAATTGGGGAAGTTTTCTTTCAGCAGCCCTCAGACAAATCGGAACAGTGGTGGGGGTTGTAAGCACACCCTCGAGGCTGAGGGCAACATGCCCTAAATCCAGGACAGCCCGGCTTCCCGCACCTTCGAGCAGTTTCACTCTGCCTGGTTAGGAGGCCCTCTGCTGGAAGGGGGCTCCGTCCCATCAAGGAACCTATGGTTTCAAGACTGAAATGTCTTTGTTGGAACCTGCTTTGGAAGAGTCACTTGTAGCTGCCACCTCAGAAAGAAAGTTTCTCTGTCCTTTCAGCGGGGGGTGGAGGGAGGGCCGTGGAAGGGGGTTCGTTGGCAGTTGAGTTCTACCAATGTTTTCTCAAGCCGAGACTGAGCTCCATTCATCCTCCTGCCCGTGTGTGTGGCTCCACCGCCCCCAGACGGGGCCCGCCAGGCAGCCCGAAGTCTGCATTGAGAACTTGATCCCCCTCATGTAACAATTAAATTTTAGTAAGTGAAATAAAAATGCTTTGGCACAAAAAAAAAAAAAAAGAAAGAAAAAAAGGAAAAAAAAGGAGAGAGAAAAAGCAAGCCAGCGGGGAACAATACTTGTTTTATTTCAGTGTGAAGAGTCTTTGACAGCACCCCCGTTCCCCGCAGGCTATGAGAACTCTTGGGCCACTGCAGCCCTGCCCCAGGGACCCCGCAGCAGAGTGAGGCTGGGGGTGGAGGTTCTAATGTAAACAGTGACCCTGAAGGCCCGGAGTCAGCTCCCCCTTCTTTCTCCTGTCTCCCCTTCTCTCTCTCCCTCTCTGTCTCTGTCTCTGTCTCTGTCTCTCTGTCTCTGTCTCTCTCTGTCTCTGTCTCTGTCTCTCTCTCTGTCTTTGTCTCTCTCTCTCTCTGTCTCTCTCTCTCATCATCTCGCCCCCAGCCCCACCTCCCCAGACAGACGCACACAGAACACTGAACAACTTCAGGTTCAGGCCGGAGGAGAAGAAAGGTGCTTTGTGAAGGGAAGCAAAACATTCCTGGGGGAGGTGAGGGGCCCGGGGCCTGAATGGCCCTCAGTCTGCCGCACACCGCTGCTCCCTCTCCCCGCGCCCAGGAGGGAGGAGGGCCCAGCCCCCAGCCAGGAAGCTCTGGGCGTGGGCAGGGTTTGTGGGAATGATTTCATTGGAAAGGCCTGCGATATTTTTTCCCCTCCCGTGTGTGGTTCTTGGAGAAAGTTGGAGGTGGTGGTGATTTCAGCCGCCTTGGCCGCCTTGAGCAGTAGCCGAGCGGCTGACGCACCGGCCGGCTGCGCTTTGCCGGGCAGCCCCGCTCCGGGCTCCCGGCCTGGCCTGGGGGCGTCCTGGCCCACCTTCCTCTGCACACCTCTCCCTCCCCCTCGCTCCATCCTCTCCACAACCCGTCTGGGCCCTCAGCGTGCAGGGTTCTTTTTTGGTTTTTCTTCTTCTTTGAAGACTTTCGAGAGGAGCAGATGCCACCTAAGTCCCCACCGTATACTCTGCTAAGTGCTAAAATGTGGAAACCAGTCCTTGGCATTTTTATTTTTATCGATTGATTTATTTTTAAGCAGTGGCCTTTTTTTTTTTTTTAACTTCTGTGTTCTGCTGTGTTTCTTGTGTTTAGTCTTCGAGTGCTCCCACTGACCATGACCCGCTGGGCCCCCTCCCTCCTGGCTGGGGTAAGTACTGAATTCTCCTTCTGTGCTGATGCTTTGTTGTGCTCTGTCCTCTTTCCCTGCACATCTTCTCACTTCCCTGCCTCGGTTCCCCGTTTCTATTCTCTCCAGCACACCCTCTGGGGATACCCAGCTGGAGCAGTTGCAGGTGATGGAGCTGGAAGGTTGGGAAAGAAACTGAGTTCCCCTGCACCCCTATAGCACTCACCTGCCACAGCTGCAGGGGGGTGACCCTATGAGAGAAATCCCCCAGCAGCCTTGGGACTGTTGGGTTGTGGTGCTGACTTTCAAGGTGTCTCCTCAAGAATCCATCCTATTTGATGAAGGCATTTTGACACTGGCTGATTCCCAGATGCATTTGTTGCAGGTCCGTGGCTGTCTGCTTAGACACCTTACCAGACCTTTCTTTGCAGCTGAGATGTTGGAGGACTTCAGCCTGATTTTGACCTCAGCCGCCTTTTTATTTATGATAACGGCTGTGAAAGGGGCCAGAGGGGAACAGATAAGAGAGTTGAGTGAGGGCTGGTGATGTTATGGAAGTGTACTGTTGCTAGTTAATGATGTCGTCCTGGATTCTCCTTGTCACTGGAGAACTCCAAGTCCTTGGTGTGATTTGCCAATAATGAGTTAGAGGGATGCACAGCCATGACTTGGTGAGACGGTGTGCCTTATGGCTATTCTGGGAAGGAGTGGCCATGCACACAGGGGTCATGAGAGATGGCAGGACCCAGTGCATTCTGCAGCTCCGAGCTGGGTCGGGGTTTTGTTCAGCATGTACGACAGGAGTCCCTGGGAGCTGAAGAGGGCCGTTTTTGCAGGAATTGTTGTGGGTCAGGTTTAGTTTGTTTGTTAGGCCAGCAGAAGACAGCAAATGCTGGTTTGATGGTGTTCACAAATAGTATTAAAAAAGGCCGGGGTGTGCTCCCCAACAAAGACGAAGAAACTGACAATGATAGGAAAAGCATCACCTGGAAAAATGCAGCTTTTGAACTGGATCCTCTACATCTCTCCATACAGACACAACTACTCCCTGGTAGTAATTTACAGGGTTGCATCAACCCCTATGGCCCTGCAGGGTATCAGTTAGTCAATTACCACTGCATGCCAGGGCACTTGGAAAGGCCTCCAAGCCCTCCTAGAGGAAAAACTCAGATAGCGGGGCCTCCACACAGTTCTTGACTTTTCAGCGGGGTAATGCCTTAGGCACACAGCTGATCCACCCGGCTCCCTGAACTGATGAAAGGTCACTGTTCACTGTTGTCTCAGAGATTGACAGCAAGTCAAATGTGAGAGGGTCAAACATAGGATCCCTGGCTGGGCAGGGGAAGACTCATCCGATGAAATAAGAATCTGTAAGGCTATCTGGCAGACCCTGTGAACTAGAGCAGGGAACCCAGAATTGTTCCTGGATCTGTAGAGTCAAGTGGTTTATTTCTGTACCAGTTCTGCTAAACGGTGGTCACCAAGTAAGAGCAGCTTATAGGGTCTCAAAAACAGCTCCTAGAAGCCAGGTGTGAAATATTTGAGATGGGAATAGGAGCCATGGTCGGAGTCAGTGCTGTTTACAAATGATCAGGAGAACACACCAGACCGTAATGATACGAAACTGAGAGGAGAAGAACATCTGGCCGAGGGCCAGGGAACCTTCCTGATCAAATCCTTTGGGCTTTGTGTTAGCTTCCCCAGGGCTGTGGCAGGGTCATCTCCCCCGGGGGAGTTAAGATGGAACCGAAAGTATAGCAAAACCAAAGGAGAGTTGCATTTAGTGCAACCCTGCTGCCAAGTCTCCTGTGCTCAGTCCTGGGTCCCTTTCTGCTCCTGTAGGAGAGATCCCACATTTTCCCTGAGCACCGACCCAGGGGTCAGAGCACCTGAGGTTTAAGATCCACATCTTCTCAGCTGCTCTGACCCTGGGCATGTGACTGAATGCTCCCGAGTCCATTTCTTCCTAAATGGGGTCAAGCTAGATGTCACCTAAGGACTTTCCCAGCTCCCAGACTACGACCTTGCATGCAGCAAGGTGGTTCCAGTGGGCCATGGAAGGCCTCCACGCAGCAACAAGGGCACTTCCCGGCTGGACAGATCCACCCGCCTCGGCTTTGGCCCTTGGGAGAGGACACGCGGGAGGATCTAGTTCAAAGCAGAAGCTTCCGGGCTGGGAGCAGCTCCTTCTTCCCCTCAGAACCCTGTCGGGAAGCCGGTCTTCTGTGGGACGGTCCCACAGGCTGTTCTGAGGTGATGGTAGCTCTGTAGCAATCCCAGTCACCTTCTTTTCTTTCTTTCAAGTCTCTTGTTTTTGAAATTTCCATCAAGTAGTGGATACCAGGTAAGTCAGACAGAGACCAGGACCATGGGTTGATACTGTGAACATTGCAGCCTGCTACTCAAGGGGAGGGGACTGGGCTCCCTAGTTCTGCATCTATTTCAGCTTTTGGTTTCCCTGTAGCTTCTGGAACTGATGATTTTTATTTCTTTAATTTCTCCCTGTCATCGTAAAAGAGGGAGGGCCATGAGCATTGTTTGTTTTCAGGACAGAAACAGGTTTGAAAGCCCAGGAACATTGAGCTGGGAAAGGTGACGCTCTTGGTTTCGGAGTCTTGCTCCAGTCTTGCCTGCCATCCACCTGGAGCTGATGGGCGCCCCTTTCAATCCCTCTTAAAGACCAGAATCACCAGCTGGAGTTGAGTTTGCCCCTGGAGCCCAGAGTTTCTCCCTCAAACAACTCAGCGCCATTGTTAGTACACCAGTAAAAGGGCAGCAGGATCAGTGCTGTCCAGAGAATAGAAAGTATGTCTGAGCTCCCCAAACACGGCCCCATCTCAAAGCACACACTTAGGTGTAAGACCAGGATGGCACTGTAAGTGCCCACAACCCCAGGGGTCTCTTGGCATGTGTGCAACATAGAGGTTTTGCTGCGATGTAGGAGTTTGAGAACAAAACTTTGCCTTTAAGCAGGGGGATACATAGGCCCTGTGGTGCAGAGCACTGATCAGAGAGGGATGAAGGAAAATGCAGCCACCCCACAGTGACCCTGCCTGTGGGACAGGGGCACCTGGGTCGGCTGCATCCAGTGGATGGAGGGGCTGCAGAACCAGAGAGCAGCCGTGATGGACGGGGGTGGGGGCCAGGATCCTGGGGAGGCTGGACTGTGCCTCCACTTTGCACACAGCTGGATGCAATTATGCCTCTGGTTTCAGCTGGGCTGCCCCCTCTCCATGTTCTCCCCTCCGTGTTGCCACACCGCCCCCTTGCCTCCAGCAAATCAACCAACCGAAGATGGTGTTTGATCTGGAGTTGAAAATGTGTATATCCCTCCCCTACTCCCCAATAGGGAAAGATTCTCTTTGTCCTCTTTGCCAGTGACAGATGTGAGTGAACCAGGCTCGCGCTGGTTAAACTTCTCTAACAGGTTAGGAACAGGGGTAGAAATTCAGACCCAGCACCCAGGAGGTGGGAGCCAGAGGGGAGAGGACATGGGCTCAAGACGTCTCAATCTGAGAGTCCGCTTTTCCTTCTTCTCCCCTGACAGAGAAGAGACAGGACAACGGACGGGTGTATTACGTGAACCATAACACACGCACTACCCAGTGGGAGGACCCTCGGACCCAGGGGTAAGGACTCAGCCCGGGAGGGGTCTGGGCTGGGCCCTGTGCACCTCCAGTACTAGCCTGGTGGCCTTGGACTGCATTTGTCCTCCACGGCCGATGTTCTGGGAACTTTGGCCACACACAGGTGCCCTGAGACCCTCATGATATGACGTTGGCCCAGTGAGAGCTTGAAAGTGGCACCTTAAGTTGACCTTCCTCATGGATACAGAGTGGCCTGGCTGGCAGGTGCTGCTGGTCTCTGTGCAATTGTGCAGGATGCCGATCATGTGATTTCAGAAGGGTTGAGAGCCCTGCCCCAACACTGTCAACTCCCCACCCCCCAGAAGCTGGTCTGGGATGGAGTACTGGGTGCCTTATGATTGCTGGTGCCTGCTCAGGCCATGGCCATCCACCCAGGGCTGGTTCTTTGCCACAGTAGGACAGTAGATGACCTCTCTCTGCTGCAGAACCATCCTCAGGACTTGGGTATTGCCAAGCACATTTCCTCAAGGCCCACCCTCAAGGGCTGTGCAGGGCCTGGGTAAAAACAGAGAGAAAGCAGCACTTCAGGGACCCCAGCCTCCTTAGCATGGAGGCCCAGAAGGTGAGGCCAGCCCTTAACCACTCTCTTCCCATGTTTCCAGGATGATCCAGGAACCAGCTCTGCCCCCAGGGTGGGAGATGAAGTACACCAGCGAGGGGGTGCGTTACTTCGTGGACCACAATACCCGCACCACCACCTTTAAGGATCCTCGCCCAGGGTTTGAGTCTGGGTAAGGACTTTGCACAGGTGACATCACTCTTAGCACAGGCCTGGTATAGCTGCTCTTACTGCCCTCTAGTGGCCAGTTTTGATGTCACACTAGTGGGGATGTGGAGAGAAGGGGCTACTCTATTTACTCAGAATAACACTGGTGGTCTTTCTCTAAAAGCAAGAGGTCTGGCTTTCTTTTTTTAAAAATTTATTTATTTATTTATTTATTTATTTATGGCTGCGTTGGGTCTTCATTGCTGCATGCGGGCTTTCTCTAGTTGCGGCGAGCGGGGGCTACTCTGTTGGGGAGCATGGGCTCTAGGTGCACAGGCTTCAGTAGTTGTGGCACGTGGGCTCAGTAGTTGTAGCTTGCAGGCTCTGGAGCGCAGGCTCTGTAGTTGTGGCGCACGGGCTTAGTTGTTCTGTGGCATGTGGCATCTTCCTGGAGAGAGCTCGAACCCGTGTCCCCTGCCTTGGCAGGCGGATTCTTAACCACTGCGCCACGAGGGAAGTCCCTCTGGCTTTATTTCTAGTTTTTCTTTTTAATCTTCAAATCTTCAGAAGGTCTTAATGGCAGTCACTTTCTTTCTTTTACACCTTACTTTACTCGTCTTTAACATAGCATCAGCTTTCCTTAGGACTAACAAGATGCGTTGCTAATTTTTGAGAAATCACATGGATTCCAGAACATCTTTGCTCTTCCCAGGACGAAGCAAGGTTCCCCTGGTGCCTATGACCGAAGTTTTCGGTGGAAGTATCACCAGTTCCGTTTCCTCTGCCATGTGAGTTCTGGTACTGGGACCTCCCCTGGAGATTGGGGTTGTAGAGTTATTTCAGCACAGTTTTCTAGCCCAGCAGCAGGCGTTGGAATGCCTGTGTCTTAGGTGGGAGCAGGTCACTTGTCTCACCTCGAGCAGTTTTGTGACGTTATCTCTAGGAAGCCAGCCAAGTTCTCTCCCCAAGCCCAGGGGGATGGGGAAGCCTGTTCAGACAGACAGGTGACCAGACTGAATAGTTACCACCAAGACCCCAATTTGAGGTTTGTTTTTTCCTTTTCTTATCAGTCAAATGCTCTCCCCAGCCATGTGAAGATCAGCGTTTCCAGGCAGACACTTTTTGAGGATTCTTTCCAACAGGTTAGAGAATAACCACCGTGTCTAAGACCAGGGGCAGGCAGGAGGTCCCCTCCTGCTACCCTGTCTTCTATCATGTAGCCTGTTAAGCCCACATGGTAGAGTTCTCAAGGCGTGGGCCTTGGTGACCGGTATCTGCCGAAGAGCAGGCCTGGGAGTCCCCTGTCCCCCACCCCCCAGCCTGCCATGGAAGGGAGAGTAGCAGGCTGGCCACGATCTTCTGTCTCCCCAGATCATGAACATGAAGCCCTACGACCTGCGCCGCCGGCTCTACATCATCATGCGCGGCGAGGAGGGCCTGGACTATGGAGGCATTGCCAGGTGAGTTGGGAGCCCCGGAAGGCTGCGCTGCACCCCGCTTCCCCAGGCTACAGGGCCCACTCCCAGAAAGCTGTCTGCTTCTTGCTCAGAGTGTTGCCAGATCTCTCCTGCATCTTCAGGAGTGGGCAGGGGTGTGGCTAGTCCGAAGGGGCGCTGGAGCTGGGTCTGGGGGTCCCCTGCTGGGCTAGGTATTAATCCTTTAGTTTTTGGGTCATGGGAAGGCTAGGGGCCTTCTGGGGGAGGGGCTCGGGACAATGGCTCTTTACCAACAAACCTGTCATTATTTCCGGCTACACCAGTGTCAGTAGCTAAATATCGGTGTTAAGTGGTTGTCCAGTAGAATCGACCCTGGGCTTCACTTCGTCTTGAGGCAGCCGGGGCGTGTTAAGTCGGCTGTCTTGGTGTATACCTGGCATGAATAAGCTGTGTCACAATCCAAAGGGCATCGATCAGTACTCAGCTGCGTGTCATGTGCACAGGGTCAATAAATTAAAATAGCTAATATAACCCTAAAAAGAGCTCAAAGCATTGTCTTGCCCTTACCCCAGCCCACCTACAAAAGTTAACAGACTGGCAACATGTTGCCTTGGACGATGGGGCACAGGGCCCTGGCAGAGAGAAGGAGCATCTTGGCCTGCGGTGACTGCTCAGCTTGCTGACCTCTCATGGTGTGGGGACGTCTTCTCACTTGGTGTTGGGTTAACTTGCTTCTGGTCCTCTGTGTGCTGGTGGCGTTGCCCTCTGTGTTGGCACCCACGGATCGATTGCTCTTTTTTCCGTGGTGACCGTGGTGACCTCCTCTCTAGGCTCTGCTTGGTGGTGTGGCTCCCGCCCCGTGTGTGTCTGTCTCTCTGTGTCCTGCCAGTGGTTTTACCCTATGGTAGGTTACGTCATGCTGTTCTACCACAGGGTAGAACCACGGACAGGATACCGGGGCACCCTCTGCATCGAAGGACTCCTCGTCTGCCTGGCCACAAACAGCCCAGCAGCCAGGGACTGGCCCCCTTGGGACGTCCCCCTGCTGGTTTAGCTCAAGCCCCAGAGGACTCTGAATTCTGGCTTGAGGCTTGTACCTAGGGAGCAAAGAGATGCGAAGGCATGGGCATTGGTTCAGATGAATGCGTGGACATATGGGGAAGGGTGCGGTTGATGGGGTCTGGGGTGAGGGGATGGCAGAGTACAAGGGCAGTGAGATACCTGCGTGGTAGCTGGGGGGAGTGAAATGTAGACACTGCATTGGTTACAGAGTTTTCATGCAGAAGGAGTTAGGAACGTATTACCTTGTATTCACATTATGCTGCCTACTCAGGTAGGGTGGAAGCAGCGTGGCTGCTGTTCATATAGCACCTTTGCAAGATTTAGAAAAAGATGCCCTTTGTCAAGACACTTCTGTGTTGGAATATGGCGGAGATATACTGGCTTTATCAGAAAAAAGGCAGCTTGACTGCTATTCGCAGGAAAATTGTTGTGATAAATGTACAAATCTATGATACTGTAACATCGTGTCGTTGTGCAGTGCACAGCCTACACAACTGTGCATAGTGGCTCAGGGTGCAAGGAGCTCCTTTGCCATTAGGCGCTCTGGATAACAGATGGAAAGTCCTGGAATGCAGCACCTGGAGCCAACATGCTGGCACGCAGGTTTTCCTGAGCATCATCGTCAAGTGCAGTTGTTATGGTTCACACTACGTCTGACCCTGCCCCATTCACTGACCAGCTGTTCACAGAGGTTAGCCCAGGTGCTGATCCCAGTGGGGCTGCCTCCCCAGGACGCATGTCTCCAGACTAGGTGAAACAGGACAGCACAGGAGAGTCGCACCTCCACAACAGGTGTGCAGGGAGGGATCCATTAGTTCCGTTTTTCTCTTCTCCCACAGAGAGTGGTTTTTCCTCCTGTCCCACGAGGTGCTCAACCCCATGTACTGTTTATTTGAATACGCCGGGAAGAACAATTACTGCCTGCAGATCAACCCCGCCTCCTCCATTAACCCCGACCA
This sequence comes from Globicephala melas, assembly GCF_963455315.2. NCBI lineage: Eukaryota > Metazoa > Chordata > Mammalia > Artiodactyla > Delphinidae > Globicephala > Globicephala melas. Next base: position 45,890,624 of record NC_083332.1, read on the forward strand.
CCTCACCTACTTCCGCTTTATTGGCAGATTCATTGCCATGGTAAGATTCGCCCTCCAGGGAGGGCGGTGACCCTATACACCACCAGCAGCCGCTGCAGCCTGACGCCCCCCTCTCTGAGCCCCACCCTCGTCCTTTTACAGAACTACTCACTAAAGATGCAAAAAGCTAGCGAGAGTTCTGGAAATAGTTCAGAGCTCTCTCAGTGGCCACCCCAGGGTGCTGAGAAGGTTTTCGTGTTGACTTGTGTAGGATTTGTCAAGCGAAAGCCCAGGGTCCCTGGATCAAAGTCTTCACTTAACATTCAGCGCTTGCCCTGTTGGGGGTGGGGCATGACGGGCACAGCCCACCTGCTGCCTGTCTCTGGGTGTTGCCACAAGCTGGGTGGCAGCGTTTGGGAATGTCCGACTGAGACTCAGGCCTTCTGGAAGGGGATTTGGAATCTACACTAGCTGAGAATAGAACCCTAGTAGACCGGTTGGTGCAAGATGTAGGAGGCATCTGTCAGGAGGAGGGCAAAGTAGGGAAGGGGGAGTTAGGTATTTGTATTTATGTAGAAATAGGAGCACAGTGTGAATATTGTTGAGTGTCCTGTTGAGTGTCTCACGAGCATCAAGAACCAGGATGGAGACGGGAGCCCGTGAGGGCCACGGTCCCGCTGCCGCATTTGGTAGTTTGAGAGGTTTCACTTCCTTCACTTCTTCCCCTGACTTCCCGAGTGAGTGTCTGCCCCGCTTCCCTCTCAGGAGGACCCCAGAGCCCATGACTAAATATGTCCCTTCCCTTTGTCTGGAAGTTCTTGGCCAAGGTGCTGGGCTCAGGAAGTGGGCACATTCTTCCCCGGTCTAGAGACCCGCCTGGCCCTGCAGCGGACAGGACAGACCAGTAAAACCCTAGACTATTACTCACCACTGGCCCGCCAGCAGCCGTGTCTGCATTATTTTTGGCTGCCTCCGCTGCCCAGCTCAGAGCAGCAGTGAGTCAGGGCCACCACCTGGAGCTGTGCTGAATGAGTCGTCTCTGTACGCCTGGGGGCAGATCTCTGCTAGAGCAGGGAGCCGGCAGGCAGGCAGTGGGCCAGAGGTGAGTTCCTGAGCGGCCAGCTCTGCTCATCGCCGAGGTTTGCAGGTGGGACCAAGAGTGCTGCAGACTTTGCCTTCAGGCCCCTGGGGCGGCCGGATGCTCAGGAGGGCAGGTTGCAGTAGCTGGGCAGTAGCTGATATGGGGCATCCTAGGAAAACCAGATCTCTCTGCCATGTCTCTTCCTTCCTCAGGCTCTGTACCATGGAAAGTTCATCGATACAGGCTTCACCCTCCCTTTCTACAAGCGGATGCTAAACAAGAGACCAACCCTGAAAGACCTGGAATCCATCGACCCCGAATTCTACAAATCTATCATCTGGATCAAGTGGGTCCCCTCCATCGCCCTGTGCTGGGAGAAGAGGGAGTCTCAGGGTGGGTCATAGTGCGGGTGGATGCACAGCTTCTAGGTCCCCCTGCAGGGCAGCTCTGGAATTCTCTCCTTGCATCAGGGAGATGTCCCGTGACGCCTTTCTGGGTTCTAGGCCACCTGTGAGTCCTCGCGTCCCACGGGCACTAAAAGTGAGTGATGCAGCAGGAGGGAGGGAAGACCCTTCTAAGACAGACATCTTCCCTCTTGGTCTCTCGTGCCCCCAGAGAGAACAATCTGGAAGAGTGCGGCTTAGAGCTGTACTTCATCCAGGACATGGAGATCCTGGGCAAGGTGACAACCCATGAGCTGAAGGAAGGTGGTGAGAGCATCCGAGTGACAGAGGAGAACAAGGAAGAGTACATCATGTGAGTTTCAAGCACTGGGGAGCCAGGGGCCTGGATAAAGGGGAGCAGAGACACAGCTGGCTGCAGAGAAAGGGTCTCCCGCTCTTATCCCGGGGCACCCTCTTCAGCCAGGCCCCCACGCGTGGCCCCTGGGTCACGAGGGATGGAAAGAACCTCTCACTTTGCCTTGACCTCAGATGGCTGCCATGGCCAGCCACGTGCTGAGCAGAGCCGGGGCAGCCAGAGCCCGAGGCCCTGTGTGCCAGCTCCCGGGTGCCCTTTGTTCCCGAGTGGTAGACTTCAAGACCGCGAGGCTGAATTTCTTTGAAGAGGCATAAAGCTTCGGCGCATCCCCCTTCTTCCTCCTAACTCACAGGGTGTCTGCGTCCTGCCCGCTTAAACCCACTCTCGCACGTGAGGTTGTGCATGAATGTGCCCATTTCTTCAGGTCCCTTGGTCTCGTCTTTTAACCTCCACTCGTCTGAGGTTCAGTCAGCAGTGGTGAGAGGAGCAGAAGGGGGGGATTTCGAAGATTCAAGTGTTGCCGGGTTACTCTGAGGTTTTAAAGGCCGTGCTCTTGGGGCCGGCCGCAGCCTGGGAGTCCCGCCTGCCCGAGGTCAACTCTCAGCTGCCGATAGCAGCCCCCTGGCAGGCCCTGGCGGTGGCCTCCTAGGCAGTGCATCTTGGGCTCCTCCGACGGCCGGTCTTGGTTTCAGGCTGCTGACTGACTGGCGTTTCACCCGAGGCGTGGAAGAGCAGACCAAGGCCTTCCTGGATGGCTTCAACGAGGTGGCCCCCCTGGAGTGGTTGCGCTACTTTGACGAGAAAGAGCTGGAGGTGAGGGCTGAGGTTGTTGGGACCCTGAACCCCTGCCCCTGGGGCTGCCCTGCCCTTTGATAGCCTCGCCGCGCACCCACAGCGACTCACCAGTAAAGCCCTGCGCTCTCCCAGGACGGTGGCAGCGGGCAAATAACATGGACTTGGGTCTCGCACCTGCCCTCACCTGGGCCCTTGTCTGCAGGGGGTCCACGTGTTACCCATACTATTAAAACTGCCCGCAGAAATAGTTGAAGATGTGTGGGATGCTTTCATCTGCCAGGGAGTGGATGAGGCACGGCGCACCATGGAGAAAGGGCTGGCGCCGGGTGCCTGACACCCTCTCTGTCCACCGCAGCTGATGCTGTGCGGCATGCAGGAGATAGACATGAGCGACTGGCAGAAGAACACTATCTACCGGCACTATACCAAGAACAGCAAGCAGATCCAGTGGTTCTGGCAGGTGGGTACTGGGTCTGGTCCCTGCAGTCAGGGTGAGGGTCTGGGCAGGGATGTTTGAGCCGTCCCCACAGAAAGCGAGACCTGATTCGACCCCAAGCTTGAGGACGCTTGTGTTATCACCTCCCTCGTCTTTGACACTCTCCTCACCTCCCCCAACTTGCAAAAGGAGATGAAAAACCCAACCTTGGGACAAAAGGAGCTGTTGCAGCTGGGTCGTGGCCACTGCATTTGACAGGAGGTGTCAGCGGTGGGCCAGCTCCCAATGCTGGTGTGTGTGTGTGTGGACGGGGGGTGGTTTAGGCAGGAGGGAGAGCTCTCATGGGTCGCGTGGTCTCCTTCCAGCCAGGTGGGGTGGGAAAGCCTGGGCTTGCTCCAGAGAAACTGAAAGAGCTTGATGTCCTGGATACAGTGAATCGATTCCTTTATATGAGTGGGTCTTGTCGTTGTTGTCCTTTTGAAGTATAGCATACATAAAAAAGAATGAGCGTATATAGGTTTTCTATGGAGGTAAAATTCACATACCATAAAACTTCACCATGTTAATTTAAGCATTTTAAGGTATACAGTTCAGTGGCTTTTACAGTGGCTTTTGACAACGTTGTGGAACCATCACCACTATCAAATTCCAGCACATTTCATCTCCCTTAAAAAGAAACCTCATACAGGGAATTCCCTGGCAGTCCAGTGGTTAGGACTCCGAGCTCTCACTGCCGAGGGCCCAGATGAGGGCTCTGGTTCAATCCCTGGTTGGGGAACTAAGATCCCACAAGCCATGCAGTACAGCCAAAAAAAAAAAAAAAAAGAAACAAACCTCATACCTATTAAGCAGTCAGTCTCATCCTTAGCATTTTTTTTTAATTAATTAATTATTTTTTGGGTGCATTGGGTCTTTGTTGCTGCGTGCAGACTTTTCGCTAGTTGCAGTGAGTGGGGGCTACTCTTTGTTGTGGTGTGCGGGCTTCTCTTGTTGTGGAGCACGGGCTCTAGGCGCGCGGGCTTCAGAGTTACGGTGTGTGGACTCAGTAGTTGTGGCACACGGGCTTAGCTGCTCCATGGCATGTGGCATCCTCCCGGACCAGGGCTCGCACCCGTGTCCCCTGCATTGGCAGGCGGATTCTTAACCACTGAGCCACCAGGGAAGACCCTTAGTGTGTTTTTAGAAGTGGAACTTGCATGGAAAGGAGACTACCTGGCCTGGGGTGTCCCTGAGACCAAGAGATGTCACATAGATTGGTGGGAATGGTCTATGAGCACAGCCTCTTAGAGCAGCTTTGGGGTTTTCCAGGTACTGGCTGTCACCTTCCCACCCAGCCTGGGCTCCATGTTCTCAGCCCTAAAGAGGCGCCCTGGCTGACTGGAGAGTTACATGTCAGGGCAAAGTGCTGGGCCATGGGGGCCCTGACTCTGCCTTGGCTTGCGGGGTTCCAGGTGGTGAAGGAGATGGACAACGAGAAGAGAATCCGGCTGCTGCAGTTTGTCACTGGGACCTGCCGCCTGCCTGTTGGGGGATTCACCGAACTCATTGGTATGTCTTCACTTGCCCTGCTCGCACCCTTGGGTGGAGAGGAGGACAGCTCAAAGCGGGAGCAGAACCTAGTGTCTTCCCTGGAAGCAAGTCAGGGGAAGGGGGCTGAACCATCTGTGGTGGAGTCGGAGGGTCGGACCATCCTGTTATATACAATATGTTTTTCTTTGGGTAACAGGTAGCAATGGACCACAGAAGTTTTGCATTGACAAGGTTGGCAAGGAAACCTGGCTGCCCAGAAGCCACACCTGGTGAGTGTGCTGGTTTTGGTGGGAGGTGGCCAGAACCTGAGACCCGATGAGCCACTGAGGGCAGCCCTGTGGGCAAGGTGGCTTCGGGGCCTTGACCCGGGCAACTTGTGTGTAGTTCTGGGGTTTGGGGAGGAGGGGCTTCTGGGCCTGGGCCTCTGATCTTTTGGGAATTGTGACAGCAGTTATATGCCCTGACGGCAGTACCGGATATGAAATACTGAAACACTGTTATTCCAGTCAGCAAAGAGCTGCTGTCCTGAGTCCCCCCTGCCTGTGGTTCCCCATTTCCCTTGCAGCCCTGCCTCCTCTGACCCCTTCATGGTCCAGGGACACAGCACAGCCTTCAGGGACCCTGTTCTGGTGTCTGGCTGGCTGGCATTGTGGTCGAGCCACAGTCTGGGAACTCTTTTGACCCCACCCTGTGGCTGTTAGAGCTCTGACCTCCCTGTGCTGACTGCCCTGCTCTCCTTTCTCAACAGTTTCAACCGGCTGGATCTGCCACCATACAAGAGCTACGAACAGCTGAAGGAGAAGCTGCTGTATGCTGTCGAGGAGACCGAGGGCTTTGGACAGGAGTAACTCAGGCTGCCCCTTCCCACGCCCCCAGCACATATGTAGTCTTGAGTCCTGCCTGCCCGAAAAGCTGCTGGCCGCACAGCCCGGGAGGCCCCTGTGGATGGTGGCCCTGCATAGGACCACACTGTCATCAGGCTGGTGGCAGCAGAGCCTGACCTCAAGAGGCCCTGCCCACCCCACCCTCCTACCCACTGGTGGCAGTCTGGAATAAAGCCCCCATGTCACTCTTGGCCCCATCAACCATTGCAGAGTCTGGAGGGCTGACCCTGTCTGTAGAGCTCACCCTCCTTCTCCCCTGAGACCAATCCTAGGTGTGTGTGAGTGTGCAAGGTGGGGCGCGCCATGCCGCAGCCCTAGGCCTCATGGGCTTGTTAGGTGAGAAGGAGACCAACCACTTGGGGTAGGTGTTCTGGGCTAACAAAGCCCACGGTCTTTGTCAGTAAAAGAGGTTCTGTTTTGTATAGAACTTTTCCAGTGATCTGTATAAATGAAGGTCTCAGGGAGCGGAGCTCCAGATCAAGGTCACCGCTCGTCCCTCGCTAGCCGTCTCCAGCTGCAGAGGCTGAGCAGCATGGCCCCTCCCTCCACTCATTGCTGGCCAGTTGGTTCTTTCCAGCAGACAAAGGGTCGTACCAGCTGCTTGGGTGTTGCGGATGGAAACGGCAAACCCCCTCAGACTTTCTTTTCCCATTTACATACACTTGAAACATTTTGTGTGTAGGGCTGCTTTGTGCTCTGTTGTTGGTATGCTGCTGTCACTACTTCCTGTCAAGGAGCTGGTGCGCCAGGCATGGCTGGGACCCTGAGGGACCCAGCACTGTTGGTCCAAGAATTTCCCAAACAGCTGCTCCCCTTAGGAACCTGCTTAGCAGTTCTACGAGCTCAGGCAGGCCTGACCCGGCGGCTCAGCTTCCCAGCAGCCTTGTCCCCGACCCTTGACAGAGAGGGAAGGGGGTTGTTGTCCTGAGTGGCACCCCGACCTCTCCGCCTCCAGTAGACAACTCCCTTTGCTAGATGGGGTGATGGGGCACGTGGGGCTGACCTGCCAAGCCCCCGGACCTCCAGGCGGCACATGCGTCCAGGTTGAGAATGAAGTGCACCCCAGCTACTGTAGAGTGTGTTCACTCTGCCTAGAAGTGCAGCTTTACCTGCACAGAGGAAACGATGCTCTTGGAAGCCAGCAGAAGGGCCCTGAGCTGCTGCCCACTGTCTGACTTGATTGCTGGAGCTCCTGCCAGCCTCTGCCGTGGGCATCCCGCTGTGTGTTGAGATCTTCCGGGCGAATACTCTCCTCTAGGATGCTGGAGTGGTGATTGTGCTGGGCCCCCATGCAGGCCCTCATACTGGCTACGTGGTCTTCTGAGGACAGTCGCGTGCTCCCAGGTCCTCGTCCTTCCCCCTGGCCTATGTTGGCTCTGGTGTGTGCTGATTTGGGTGGCTCAGCTCACTGCAGCCCAACCTTTCTTCTTCCCTCGAATCGTTGGCAGTGCTTCCCTGCGGTGTCTCACCATGTTGGGGGTTGGGGTGCAAAGCTGCCTTGCGGGGTTTGGGAGCCTCAGGCTCATGCGCGTGCAGAGTGTTGTCATGTGGGTGTGGGTGTGTACATGCGTGTATATAACTGAGGTGTCTGTACGGAATGCCCTTTGGTAGCTCTGAGTTGGTCACCAGATTGTTTTGTAATGCCCACCCCCTTGCCTTGGTATTGCCAGTTTCTTGTGCAATAAACAATCAGCAGCTGTGGGTGGTGTTGGCGTGGATGTGTCCAAAATTACTGTCCTCCAGACAAAAGGCCTCTAGGCCCCACAGACCCTCTAGGTCCAGACAGGGGCGGACGTTCCATGACCTTGCTGGTTTTGAGAATTGTGTGTGTCATTAACCAAGACAGCCACACTTCTGGTGGGTGGCTGAGTCCTCGTCAGGGGATCACAGGCTTCAGCCCTCGGTCAGTTGCCTCACAGCACCCTTTTGGCCTGGGTTTCTTTGAGCAGTTGCTGTGGAGCCAACAGCTGAGCCTGCAGGTTGGACCGGCTTCAGGAACCGGCTCCTGGGGACAGTGTTCTGGGCAATCATTCATTCGAGAAACATTTCCTGGGGTTTCTTGAGTTCCATGATCATAGAGGGACCCCCTGATCTTGAGCTCATCATGGTCAGACAAGGGCTTGCTGCCCACTTTTTTGAACACCTGAAGGTCCAGATAGGACCCATCAGTGCAGTCTTGATGCTTTTGACATGGAAATGACTTGGTTGTGGATCAGGCCTTGCTCTCACCGGGCTTCTTCCCGAGGGAGGCAGAGGTGGCAGAGCATCTCCTCCCTGGAGTTCATCAGCTGAACTCACTACCCTCAGCACCAAAGCTATACTTTGAGGAAATTATCGACAAAAGTCCACACGTTATACAGACGTCTCATAATAAATTCCAATAAGACATCTCTAGTTGAAATTGTTCTCCCCGCTCTTATCCCCAGAAGTAACTGCTGTTCAGTTTGCTGTCCTTCCAGACTATTTTTGTGTGTATAAATCGTATGTACATATAATTTTAAAATGTACTAAAAATGAGATCTTACACATATTGAGCAACTCATCTCATTAAATGAGATATTAATAGGGACACCTTTCCATGTTCGTCAACATAGGTCCAGTGAATTCTTTAGTGTGTGATAGCCCATGTCATGGTTGTCCTGTAACACAACCATCTTTGTCCTAACGGGCATTGTATTTGTGTCCAACAGTTTGCTGGTTGAGGCTCTTGGTCAGGTCTTGTGCACTGATGCTGCTCTTCTGGGAGGGGGCAGTCCTGGAGTTGGACGGTTGACTATGCACCTTTATTTTTATTTCAAAGTTGTAAAAACGGTTTAGAAGTCCAAGACAGGAAGGGTCCACAGTGAAAGCCCCCCTCTTTTGTTCCTCAGGCATTCTGATCACCTTCTAGAGGCGACTGTTGTTGCTGGTTTCTTTCGGATCCCTCCAGATAGACTTTAAAATCCCAACAGATTCTACTCAATTGCCCTTCAAAAAGGTTCTTGTTTTACCAGCCTTAGCATTGGACAGGACCCCTTGCCTCCCCACTCTGCGAACTGGATATATGAGCTTCACTGTCTGTTCTTCCAGCTCTTTTTACACTTTTCCATCTCCTAACTCTGGGCATCTGCCCTTTTGCTTTTACATGATCATAGTGTTTTTTTTTTTTTTTAAAAAAACCATTTATGTTCTATTTTGTAACCATAATGAAGTCTGTACTTTTCTAAAGGTTTATTCAAAAAACTGAAAAGCAAGAAAAATGTTTATATCATTATGATGATCTAAATGCTGTTTACTCCAGAACAAAATGGTATAATGTGGTACAACTATTTCTCCTTCATACAGCTCTTTCACCCTAGGGATTCTAATTACTGATCCTTGTTTTTACTATATCCTCATTTTTTTTTCTTACTCTTAAGTGTTTCAAGTTAAATTAGACAAGCAGGAAGCCTCCCTACCTCTACACGCTGTAGTAAGTTCCTGATAAAATTAGCCAAAGCTACAAATTATTTTGGAACTGAAGAGCAGATATGACTCCCTTTGTCACCCAAGGTCCCCAGTGGGGCTCAAGACTTTATGTAAGGTGGGACCTCACTGGATCTGGAAAGCTCAGCTGTTGTTACCCCATTGCCCTTCTATATTGGGGCTCACATCATCCTTCTAGAAAAACTTAGGCTAAAGATCTACGTGCTTCCATTCAGAGGAACGCTTACAAATAGCAGGTACTTCTTGATCTTCAGCTGAACTTGGCAACAACAAGGCCCCAGCCTCATCTTGGGGAAAAAAATTGAGTCAGTGCCCAAAGTTATTACCTCTGCTCATTTCCCTACACTCTCCCCCATGAGTCTAGTTTTAAATACCCTTTTCTCCACGTCCCTCTGATTCTGAGGTTGGTTTAAGTTTCATAGTCACTTTCAAGGTCACTTTCCTGTGGTCCATGCTGCACGAGTCAAGCACCAATCAGCTGACTCAGATCAGAGCATGTGACTTGCCTTTGGCACATTTTCTGTTTTTTGTACCTTCTGAATGTCATCATGGACTCAGGGCCTCACTCCAACTCAGCTGGTCCCAGTGACAATGATCATTGTTTTCTTTTTGATGCTTGTCACAGTTTTGGCCCCTTCAACTCGACTCTCTTGTCACCTCTCCAGATATACTTGACGGTCTCCATGACATCTAGTCCCAACACTAGTTCTCTTGCCCAAACACAGAATCAACTACTCCACTAGGAGCCCTGGTTCTTTTTGGTGTAAAATAGTACTAGAAACCAAAATGTGGGGTTCCATCAAGATGGTACCATGAACTCATGACTTGATCAGCTTCTCGGCTCCAAACGTATAATGTAAAAAGGGAACACAAAATATAAAAAGACAGAAAAAAAGGCTGGTTCAAAAACAAGATAAATAAGCCCATGGGTTATAAATAAAACAAAAATGCAGAACGTTGGGCAAGATCGAACTGTGGGTCGGCTGCACCTAGAGCCTGGCAGTGGTGGCTGAGAGTTCAGCGGAGGCGGAGATGGGCACCAGTTGTGTACCTGGCTGTGGCTTTGAGAAAGATGGAGGCCCAAGGAGGCAAACTTGTTAAGCCAAACAATCCCACTTGTTCTGGCCTGGATCTGTGACATTCCTATGTCCCCCCCAGGCCAGGGCCCCAAACTGCCATTCAAAGACCAGACTCTGGAATGGATGGTCAGCAGGACAGGATGTGGCAGTTGCAAAACCATTAGACAGGAAAAAGCGAGTGCAGATGGAGAAGGAAGAAAAGAATAACTCCTTACTCAAAATTTTTGGCTCCCTATTTCAGAGAAAGACATTCATGAGTGGTCTCTTGCCTGCTAGTCTCTGCTGTGAGGGTATTGGGTGGCAAGTGGGCTTTTTCATGGGGCCCTAAATATCACTGTGCAGGGGTCTTTTCTCTGGGGTGATCAGTTTCTCCAGAGATGAGTCCTCTGCTCCCCACCTGAGTGGGAGACTGTACCTGAGCCAGGTAACCTGCCTGTAGGCTTCCTGGGAACAAGGAACAGGAAGGAGCCGGGGCTCTCAGAGTCCTGGCCACTGACCTGACCTTTTCTCTCCCCCTGGCCCTCTGCTCTGATTCGGGTCCCTGAGCCTGGGGCTACACTTGCCCCCTGGTCTTCTGCCGCTGGCAGAGGGGAGGTAGCCAAGCTGTATGGGGCTTCATGGGGACCTGTATCCCACCCTTCTGTGTAGAAACTTTTACCTACCCCAGTTTCTGGTCCCCTCCTGCCTTCCTGTTGCCCTTACGTACTGAGTCTGTGTGAGGACTCGCTCATTTTCTGTCTGCATCTCCCTCTGCAGTGTCTTAGGTTAAGACTTCTCCTTGGTTGGTTACACTCCACCTTTGAACACTTTGTTAAACAACCTTGTCCACTGCTGAATCCTCTTATGTTCTCTTTGCCTTTGTGGATTAAGACTTTTACAAAGCTTTCTTCACTGTGGTTTTGGTGAGGCTGGAGAGGGAGAGGAGATGCTTCATCTGCTATCTGTCTCAGTTAGCTTCCTTTCCTTTCTATAGGTCTGCCTGTGGGCAGCTTGCAGCTGTGCAGAGAGGTCCCAAAGCGAGCTTGGCTGTTTCATTATATAGAATTTCGACTAAGCTGTCGTGTTTACCCCCATGGCACTAACTCTGATCTTAGGCCTGAGCCTTTCCCCGCTCAGAACCCTTTTGGCTAAGCTCCTTCCACATGAATTTGAAGCTGAGGCTCCTGCTGCCCGGCCGCTGCTCCTGCTTTCCTCTTTCCAGAAATGTGTCGAATTCCCTTGTCCACCTCACAGATGCTACCTCTTAACTTGGGCCAAATGGCAAGGGTAAAATGGGAAATCTTTGACATTCATTCACTCTCATTTTAGTGGGGTCTTGGGAGGGAGAAAGGATAAATACATGTCAGAACTGATTTTTGCTAATCAGCCACGATTTTGCACCTCACCTCTTAGGAGCACTGACTTGGTTCCTAACTCTAGGGATTTTGTTTTGTTTTGGTTTGTTATCCCTAAAGCCACTGGGAGCAATAGGTAGTCCTGCATATAAACGAGGAATGTTTTACTTCTATATTTTCTATTAACATTATCTTTATTCTAAGGCTCTCATTAGGCACTGAAATTAAAAATGAAAAACCCACTGTAGTAGATTGTGGATTACCCTGGTGAATTCTTGTTTTTATCTGTAGGAGGCAGGCTTCTTAGGTGGCCCCCCATGACCCCCTCCTGGTATGCACACCCTTGTGGTACAAGCCCCTCCCCTTGAGTGGGAGTGGTCTAGAGACTTGCTTCTAACCAATAGAATATGGTAAAGGTGACGGGCTCTCTCTTCCTGAGATTAATTTACAAAGGGTTTGGATCTACTTCTTGCTAGCTGACTCTCCACTGCCTTCTTGGCTTGTGTACTTCGATGAAGCAAGCCGCCATGGTGGGGAGGCCCACATGGCAAGGGACTGAGGGCCCCTTTGTGTCAACAGCCAGTGAGGAACTGAGGCCCTCAGCCCAAAAGCCCGTGAGGAACTGAATCCTGCCAGCAACTACACGCTCTTAGAACCTTGAGACAGCAGCAGCCCAGCCAACACCTTGATGGTCTTCTGTGAGCATCACTGAGCAGAGGACCCAGCTAGGCCCTGCCTGGGCTCCTGACCCAGAGAAACTGTGAGATACTAATATGTATTGTTTTTAGCTGCTAAAGTTTATGGTAATTTGTTATGCAGCAATAGATAAGTAATACACTATCCTAGGTCAGATTAAATGTCCTTGGATTAGCATTTCTTCCAAGTCCCAGGTCCTGAATGTGGCCATGATTTTTAATAATGAAAGAGCCATGGCATGGAGATTATCTGTAGTTCAAAAAATCACACTAACCAGGAATATAGGCAGAAAGGTACCAGTATCACTCTTCTTCCTTTTCTTGGGGAAAGAAAATACTGGGAAGTGGTAGTCATTTCAATCCCCCCCGCCAGCCCATGGCCTGACATCACTTCCCAGGTAGTACTGATGGCCTCAGAGGCCTTGGGTTTGGCCCAGCCTGCGACTGTGGCGCTCTGCCTTGGGTTGTTATTCATTCTTATCTGGGCTTCCAGCCAAACCCAGTTGGCAAGAGTCATGTCCAGTCTCTCAAGGACAATTTTGAGTCAATTTTCTGTACAATCACAGGGTGAGCAGTAGGATAGATGGTGCCATTGCAGCAGTGAATGCACCTGAAGGACGGCCTTTGCAACTGCGGGACCCCCATGGGGGTTGGTTCAAGGGGCACATCTCCCACCTCAGTGGTGCCTCCCTCGTGAGCATCTGGGCCCTGGTGAGTTGTGGGTATAGAAGTGTCCTTTTCTTCTGGGAGGGAATTAATTTCATCCTTGAACTTTCGGTTTTTATAGTCGTGGTTGTTTGCCAACTCTTGTGATTGGTTCACATTGGTTAAAATATGGGGTATTATGGGGTGGGGGAGAAGTAGCATATGCATTAAACTTTTATCCTGTCCCTACTCTTTTTTAAAAATATTTTTTAATTTTATTTTTTACCTTTTGGCCGTACCGTGCAGCATGTGGATCTTAGTTACCCGACCAGGGATCAAACCTGCACCCCCTGCATTTGAAGTGCAGAGTCTTAACCACTGGACCGCCAGGGAAGTCCCCCGTCCCTACTCTTGAACAGGGGCACAGATCCTTGAGGCATCGGCTGTCTGCCATGGGCTACAGGAAACCCTGGATAAGTATTTTTTTTCCTAGCTTTATTGAGATACAATTGATATAACGTGTTAGTTTACGGTGTATAATGTGGTGACTTGATTCATGTATATATTGCAAAATGATTACCACAATAAGGTTAGTTGATGCATCCATCACCTCACACAGTTAGCACTTTGTTG